>NC_069382.1:156260868-157503785 GCF_027475565.1 Acinonyx jubatus
GACTGGATGGTCTTGTCTTGTTCCTGGTCTTCAAGGAAAAACTTGTAGCTTTTCACTATTGAGCACATTCTCAGTTGCAGGCTTGTCATACATAGGCCTTATTATGTTGAAGTACATTGTATAGCCACTTTGTTGAGAATTTTTATCCTATATTGATATTACTATGTACTTTTATATATTTTTTAAATACCAACAAAATATCTTCTATAAATTCTGTGCCATGGGGCACCTCAGGGACTCAGTTGGTTAAGCGTCTGACTCTTGATTTCTGCTCAGGTCATGGTTTGTGGATTCAAGCCCTGTATGAGGCTCTGCGCTGACAACGTGGAGTTGGCTTGGGATTCTGTCTGTCTGTCTCTCCCCCACTCCCCCTCCCACTCCAGTGCACTTGCACTCTCTCTCTCAAAGTAAATAAATAAACTTAAAAAAAAAAATGTACCATTACAGCATTGGTATTCTGCATGTAACATAACAAAAGTCACTCAAATTGTGAGGTGTTTTTCTCCCTTCTTTTAGTTACAAAAAAAATTAATAGATTTAAAGTATAGACTCATATCTAGAATGATTATCAAGTGATATTTCAGTTTACCATTAACCATCCCCTGCCTCTTCCCTATATCATCCCAGTCTAGAAGATTTCAAACAGGACTGTGCCAAAGACACCAGTATTAGAAGAGTTCCCTCAGATCACAGTTTGCCACCCACACTGGTCTAGAAGGGAAAATTTCAGAGTATCCTTTGCAAATCCTCAGGTTTACTGTCAGGAAGGTCTTTTTTATTGTGACTGATATCCTTTGGGCTGGAGCTTACACTTGTTTTATCCACTTCAGATATTAGAAACAAAGAATCAGAAATGATTCTAGGCCTTGGGGCACCTGGGTGGTTCAGTTGATTGACTCTTGGTTTCTGCTCAGGTCATGATCTCACAGTCATGGGATTGGGTCCTGCATCAGGCTCTGCACTGAGCATGGAGCCTGCTTAGGATTCTCTCCCTTTCTCCCTCTGCCCCTCCACCCTCAAAAAAAAAAAAAAAAGTGTGTGTGTGTGTGTGTGTGTGTGTGTATTTATGAATGCGTATATACAGATATATAAATACATATGTATATATAGATATGTAGATATATATACACACACACATACACATGTGTGTATATATGTGTGTGTGTATATACATGATATCATGACATATACATATATATACATGTATGGTGTGTGTGTGTGTGTGTGTATGTATGATTCTGGGCCTCAGTAGGACCTCCTAAAGGATTGCTTCAACCTTCCCATCTTAGAGATGATAAAGAGCCAAGGACCAAGTAGAATGTATAACCTGCCTCTGGTGAGAACTGGTACCAAAACCCCCTTATCCTCCTTGCCAGATGAGTGCACTCTCTGTTGTGCTAGTCATACCTTTCTCTCAGACACACACCAGCATCACCTAATTGGTTCTACAACAGTGCCTTTTACCTATTGATACAAGGTCTTTTAGATACATACTATTTACATAACTTTTGACATATAAACTAACGGCACCTGGGTGGCTCAGTTGGTTAAGTGTCCAACTCTTGGTTTCAGGTCATGTCATGATATCACAGTTTGTGAGTCCGAGTCCCACATCGGGCTCTGCACTGAAAGTGTGGAGCCTGCTTAGGATTCTCTGTCTTTCCCTCTCTCTGCCCCTCCCTTGCTCTTTCTCTGCCCCTCCCATGCTCGCTCTCTCTCAAAATAAAGGTTTGTTGTTTTTTTTTAATTTTTTTAATGTTTATTTATTTATTTATTTATTTAAAAGACTGAGCACTAGCTGGGGAGGGGCAGAGAGACAGGGAGACACAGAATCTGAAGCAGGCTCCAGGCTCTGAGCTGTCAGCACAAAGCCACATGGGGGCCTTCAACTCACCAACACTGAGGTCATGATCTGAGCTGAAGCCGGGTGCTTAATGGACTGAGCCGCCCTGGAACCCCCCTATCTCTCTCTCAAAATAAATAAATAAACAAACAAACTAGCTAACTAACTTTAGAAGAAAGAAAAAAAATAACTATAAACTAATTTATGGACGTTGGTATTTGCCATCCTGCACCAAAGTAGGAGTGTTTCAGAGCAAGGGTAAAACTCTGACCACTCATTTTGGGCTGAGCACCTGGAAGTAGGGTTCTAGGTTCAAGCTCCATACTGAGGCTTTATTTTGAAGTCAAAGCCTCACAGCATTAGGAACCAAGAGGATTTTTTTTTTTCATATCTGTTTATATCTGAAGTCCTCCTGCCATCAGGAAGCTCAAGTTCTTTGCTCAGCTTCTGCTCATGTTTGGGCTAAGTGAAAATCCCTGAGTGGTAGTAGATGCTTCCAGCACCAAATGGTTTCTGCACAAGGTCCAAGCATTCCTCCTGGCCTGATATGAGGGTCACACCAAGAAGGATGTGACTAATAAAGAATGTGACTTCAGGGGCACCTGGGTGGCTCAGTCAGTTGGGTGTCTGACTTCAGCTCAGGTCATGATCTTGCAGTGTGTGGGTTTGGGCCCCGCGTCGGGCTCTGTGCTGACAGCTCGGAGCCTGGAGCCTGCTTCGAATTCTGTGTCTCCCTCTCTCTCTGCCCCTCCCCTGCTCATACTCTGTCTCTCAAAAATAAATAAATGTTAAAAAAATTTAAAAAAAAAAAAAAAAAAAAAAAAGAATGTGACTTCAGAGACTCTGCATGTCCAGACAACTTCTGATAAACATTTAGACAGAGGGGTTAAGAATGTTTTCCTTTCTGGAGGGAAACTATGCAGTTTATGGTGTGAGTGGGGGTGGGTAGAAGGGAATAAATCTAAACATCAGCTTCCTCTTTTCATAATTCTTAAGCCATTTTTAATACCCTGACAGGCTTTCCTACTTAGAACCAATAGCTGAGTGCCGGCCAAAAGAGAAGAGGGATGGGATCTATGAAGAGCGGGCAGTTCTAAAGTGATTATCAAGCAAGATTAAAAATAAACTGGATATTGAGGCCGGTTTCCCTGGTTCCCACCCTGAGTCTGGGAATGCTCCAAAAGGTATCCACTCAAGGCACACTTTAAGTTCCCTAGTTGGGATCCTCACTTCCTATGCTGACAAAAGGGGGAAGCTCTGTAGGGGAAATGGGTGTTGACTTCTGGGGGAGGAAAGGTGAAGTGGACCAGATGGCACCTCTCAGCATCCTCAGCCCACCCAGGGAATTCTGGGGATGCTGGTCCAGGGCAGGGAGGAGAGACTGAAGAAGAGAGAGCCAACGTAGTTGTCTCGCTGGCAGGGGAAAGGAAAACAGCACAGTTCTTGGGATGCAAAGCACTTCTGTTGGTAGTGCTGATCCAGCTAATGTCTTTGAGCACTTTCTCCTCATCACCTCTTTGGTTTGTCTCCTCACGTTTCCTGGATAGTGTGTGTTGGGGGAAGAGGGTGTGGGTATGAATGGCATTGGGGGTGGGGGGGCGGGGTGCCTGGGTAGCTCAGTCAGTTAAACAGCCAACTCTTGATTTCAGTGAGGGTCATGATCTCATGGTTCATGAATTTGAGCCCCTAGTCGGGCTCTATGCTGACAACATGTGGAGCATGCTTGGGTTTCTCTCTCTGCCCCTCCCCTGTGCGTGCATGCGCACTCTCTCTTTCTCTCTTTCTCTCTCAAAAAATAAATGAGAATGGCATTTTCTCTGCTTGATTCTAAATAAAAAGTAAGAAAAATAATGTCATTCAGCAAACTCCCTCTAAATGGGGAGGGGGGACATTCAATATTGGAAGAAAAGGCATTGATGTTAACTTTAGTAAAACCTTTCATGTATCTGAAATCAAGATTCTTTTGAATATGTCAGTTTCAGTTATTTTAGCCATTATCCCTACAGCCAGGAGCACTCAGGACCAGTGTAGGTAGAATGCAGTTCTCAGTTCCTCTCCTTTGAATTTTAAGTGGGTGAAGAAATTATTTCATTTTGAAATCCTAAGTATTGCCATACTCAGTTTCAGACATTTCTTGCTTTTCTGAGAGTGAGTACTTTCTTTAAAAAACCTATTCTTCAGGGGCACCTGGGTGGCTCAGTCAGTTGAGCATCCAACTTTGGTTCAGGTCATGATCCCACCATTAGTGAGTTCAATCCCCATGTCAGGTTCTGCGTTGACAACTCAGAGCCTGGAGCCTGCTTCAGATTCCATGTCTGCTTCACTCTCTGCCCCTTCCCCACTTGTGCTTGCTCTCTCTCTCTCTCTCTCTCTCTCAAAACTAAATAAACATTAAAAAAAAAAAAAAAGCTGGTCTTCGGAAGGTACATTCACTTGTTTGTTGATTTGTTCATTTATTAGTCCGTTCATTCATTCATGCAGGTGTCCACCAAAACCTACGATAGGCTCTGTTGGGAGGGAAAGGGCCATGTCAATACTCAGAAAACTAGAAGTCATGGTTAGGGTGAATGTTGCGGAGTTAAGCCTACCCTGAAATCTTGGTCCTGCTACTGATAAGCTCTATGACTCTGTACAAGTCATTGAACCTCTCAGAGCCTCTGATTTCTCATCAGTAAAATTGGGCTAAAAAGCATAACCCCTCATTGGATTTTTACAAGAACTACCGGAAAGAAGAGACTGCGCTATGCCTGGCATGTAAGCTCAGTAAATGGTGGTGGGGCAGGATTAATGGTAGCGGGAAGGCTGGTGGCAATTTTTATTATTATTGATGAGACCAACAGCACAAGAGTGATAGAGGAAAGCACTGTTAGATGCCAGTGGGGGAGAGACTGCCAGACAAGAGGTGCCTGCCTGGGAAGGTTCTGGGTAGAACTTGGCCTGCCAGCTTGCTTTCCCTTGAGTTCTATTATATTTTTCAATCACATCTTCATGGAGAAATTGGGAAATTCTTTTCCCTTTGCATTTCACTTTCTATCACATTCCTGAAGACTGAATCTTTAGTACAGTATTAAGCTGAAGACCACAGCCCAGCCTTTGCATTGACCTTGGAGTGCCAGGGTAATTGTTTTGTCAATTATTTGACTTTTTAGAGTGTGCTTACCTTGAACCTCTGCAAGGGAGAACCGTGTTAATGTGTAACACAGAGATAAGCAAGGAGCTGCTCCCTCTCTCTCTCTCTCTCTCTCTCTCTCTCTCTCTCTCTTTCATGGCTGCTCAGCTGGAAAACCGAAATAGTTCTATTTGCATCTCATCAAACAGTGTTGCAGTGGGGGAGGGGGGAAGAGAGGGAGCAAAAGGGCTTTTACTAATGAACTACACCGGGATATGAATTTTAGCAACACAGAATGCAGTGAATCACTTGCAATTTGTGTTTTAAGAAAAAAGGAAATTACAAGACCGTATATACCTTGCTTGAGGAAGTGATGGTATTCAGCAAGAAGACAGCAAATCATTTTCCCCACCCTACATAGAAGACATTAATCATCAAGGCTGGAGAACATGTGGGACAAGAAGAAATGAGCAACTGCAGCAGGAAGCATGGAGTTGAGCCAGGGAACTTAGCGACCCTGCGGCCAGGAGTCAGATCTGCCCAGGTGGCACCTCCCAGGCTGGCAGAGATGGATGTTGGAGCTGGTCCTCCTGAGCCCTAACAGTTCTGTTGGGAACTTTCCATTATTAGAGGAACCTCCTAGTCATCATCCGAGTGCATTTCTGAAATGCCTGACTGTGTTCACAGCTTGGTGAGCTCAGGATTAGCCAGCCTTCCACATACCCCTGTACCGGTATTACAGGCAGAGATCAAGGGAATGTGGCAGAGCCTTTTTTTTTAAGCCTCAAACTCATGGATAAATGGGAAGTGCATGTTTATATGCACATAAATATATTTATATCCACCTGACCCATCAAGGGTAAGAGTGTTTTGTGGGAAGAGAGGGAAAGAAATTGATAATCACGAATGAAGCTCCAGAATTTAGATCTAGAGGAACTGTTGAAGATGGAGAAAAGGAGATTAAAGCCAACACTGGATCTTTTACCACTTTTCCATCCACCGCAACAAGTAGTTTGTGCATTTGTTCATTGATTTGTTGAGGCAGACTTTTGGGTCATGTATAAGGCCATATGGATAATGGTTGGGAACCTGGGTTCTAGAACCAAATTACCTAGTTTGGAATCCCAGTACACCTACTTATAAGCCTTGTGACTTAGGGCAAACTATTCAACCTTTCTTTGCCTCAGTTTTCTCTTCTGTAAAATGGGAGACAGCCCCCACCTCACAGGGTTGTTGAGAGGTTTAAAGTAGTTACCTGTCTGCCCACAGTGAGTAGTCAATGAATAAGTCTTGCTGTTGTTTTATTATGGCCATTGGTGGGGAGGTGTGTGGTAGGAATGAGTTGAGGAGGGGAAAGTCATGTGGAATAGGATGATAATATGGTACATATAAGGAAGTATAAAAGAACTATTTAGTCCAGCCTCCTTTTAACATGGAAAACAATTCCTATTCCATTTTAAAATAATTATTTTGAAATTGCAAATAACAGTGATCATTGAGTGCTCACTGTGTGCCAGATAGCACGGCAGGTCCTGTGCATAATAATCACAATAATCCCAAAAGACCTAGGTACTGTTACAGCCCCATCTTATAGATGAGAAGCCTGAGGCTCAAAATGTTAAATATCTTATGCAACGTCACCTAGGTCTGTCTGAATCCAGAGGTGAACTAGAGAGCGGTTCCTTTCTCTTTGCATTCCATTTTCTATTACCTTCCTGAAGATTAAAGCTTCAGAACAGCAATCCACTGAAAGCTACACTCCAGTGTTTGTGTTGGGTTTGGAGTGCCAGGGTCACTGTTCTGTCACTTATTTGGCTTTGTTTATGTGGTTACCTGGAAGAACTTCTGCAAAGGGAAGACTGGTTTATTGTGTTCTACGTTCCCACTGAAGCAAATGGTTAATATCCATGAGTACATGCCTTATTCTGGTTTCTTCCCATATTAAATGCAGAGCACCAGATTTTGAAAAGTACTTCTATTAATCTTCAATAAATCATTTCCCAGCATTAATAAGGTTAGCTGTTTAAAAGAAATGATACCATTAAGTAATTTAAAAAATTCCTTTGGAATCAATCCATCATTTGATTGGATTTGGTTGAAATTGTGAATAAAATGAAGACTTTATCCCTGATAACTCTCAGCCCATCACTCATATCCACATGACTACATTTAAAGCATGTTTATTGTTGGACATCTTTAACTGCTGACACTTTATTGTTACCTTGACCGTAAATATGTAACATGACTTTGATCTTAGTGTTTCCTTCTGGGGTAACTAAAATCAAGACTTCTCATCTCCTGACATGGCGTTCCTTCAGATGTTAGAAGATGTTTAACCAGGGACTTCCCCACTCTAGTCTTCTCCTCTTTAAACTAGCCACCCACATCACCTTCTGTATTGGTTTTCAGACCCCACACCATTCTTTGATGGGTCTGTTCTACTCTTAACCTCTTAAATGGGACCCAGGAATGTAGGACTGTAAGGATTAGTGTAGAACACACTGGAATCACAGGCTTACATGAATGCACACCAAGAGGGCTGGCCTCTAGCCTCTTAGCCTCATTGATGTCATGGTGGGCTCCATGGTTAAATAAGGGAGAGTGGCAAGGGGAGCCAAGGAAAGAGCTTCCCCAAACTGTTTCAGGGTGGTCCATAGTAGTCTTGGTACCATTACTGTTGTTTGTATTTCAGGTGAGAATTCCTCACTATATTGCCTCTAACAAAGAGATCCTTGGCATTCAAGATTTTTGTAGACTATTTCTAAATTCTCAGGCACAAGTTCTAACAATGGAAAAATGTTTCTTCTTTTAACAATAGGGGACATTTGTAGCTATGTTTATCAGAGATCTGTGTAAATAGATTTTGTCAAATAGATAAGGAAAGGGAGATATTTAAAGATGTAGATATTAAGATACTAAAATGTAGTATATATAGTATCAGTTTGGGGGTGACTGACAGGCTCAGCCAGTAGAGCATGTGACTTTTAGTGTTTGTTTTTATTTATATTTATTTTTTAAATGTTTATTTTTGAAGAAGAGAGAAAATACAAGCAGGGAAGGGGCAGAGAGAGAGAGACACAGAATCCCAAGCAGGCTCCAAGCTCTGAGCTGTCAGTGCAGAGCCTGACGTGGGGCTTGAACCGTGAGATCATGACCTGAGCTGAGGTCAGACACTTAACTGACTGAGCCACCCAGGCACCCCTAGAGCATGTGACTCTTGATCTTGGGGTCATGAGTTCAAGCCCCACACTGGGCATAGAGCTCACTTAGAAAAAAAAAAAAAAAAGAAGAAGAAGAAAAGAGATACTCAGTTGGCTCCTTTATGACGTAACTACTACACTGCTTTGCTTTATGCCCACCCTTTTTCTCAGATTGAAAATTATTGAGCTTTATTTTTCTACTTGCCAAATTCTCTTTAGCTTTTTAGTTGCCATGTTGAACTCTTCTTTCCTTAAAGGCATTTATTGTCGGGTTGGGTTTTTGTTTGTTTGTTTTTGCTTCACTGAAGCTTAGTGTGCTTTTTACGGTTTTATAGTTACCTTACAGAAATCTCCTTAGAAAAGCACTTTAATATATTACTTGGCAACCAGACATCTGACAGTGTTCTAGTTCATTAGCTAGGAAACCTCCCCAAGCTTGTAGGAATGGACATTCCTCCGTGAACAGGAAAGCTTTGATCACTCCTGCAGGGCCTCGGATTTATTTTAATGCATTTTGGGAGTAGGGGAAGAGGTACTCTAACTCTGGCAAAATAGAAATCACAGTGATTAAGAAAACAATGAAACGTCATTGAAAAAGAAATGTACTTAAGTGAATATTATTCTGTGGTATCTCCTGAGTCTATTGAAGACAGAGTTTGTTTTAGGAAAATGGTTCTCTTGTCATGGGCAAGAAGAAGCTAGTTAAGCAGCCTCCCTCATGATCCTAATGAGGGTAGACTTTTCAAAGCTATATTCATCTTACCATGAATAAATGGATTCAAGTCTTATTTGTGGGTTTTTAATTTTCAACTTTGAATTTGCAAACTCTCAAATTCCTTCAAAGCTATGGTGTGCAGAGAAGGCTCTGAGTAATAGGATTGCTTATTCTTAAAGTCAGATGCCCTTTAGCAAAGCACTAGGCTTTGAAATGTGATCAGTCAGGGGTCCAGTAGGCACGGATTGCCCCACATGACGCTGCTTCTTGTTGAGTTCCAACTAGATTTAATATCTCTCACAAAACACAACTCTACCCTGAGGGCTTCTAGTACATTCAAAGTAGATAATGCTATATTGTTTTAACACAGATTATACCAAATGAAGTAAGCAATTTAAGTTCCTGAAGCATGACAGTACTTGGGTGCTGGCAATTTTTTTTGGGGGGGGGGGGGAGCTGTATCTTTTTTCTTTTAATTGAAAGGCTTGAGAGAAGGAAGCTGTCTGGAAAGGTGTTTTTTAAAAAGAAGGCTCAGCCTGCTTCAGATTCTGTGTCTCCCTCTCTCTCTGTCCCTCCTCTGCTCGTACTCTCTCTAAAAAAGAAGTAAACATTAAATTTTTTTTTAATAAATAAAAAATAAAAAGAGGCCTCAGTTATTAGAATATTATGAATAGCCAGAAAACAAAGGGGGTATTATGACAGAACTTCAAGAGATAAAAGAGAAAGAATGAAGAATTGTGGCAAGAGTGACATAAGCCCCTGAGATAAGTCTGGAGAGCATTCCACATAGTGAGAGATAAGTGAGTGAAGCCTGAGGTACTTTCATACCTGCCTGAATGAGAAGCAGAACCCAGGTGCCAGTTACAACTCCCTTTTACCTTGTAACACCTTCGGAGGCAGGCAGGAGGACGAAAGGGAGAGTCAAACAATAAAATGGTTTTGTTCTGGGTTAGAGATGAAATTTCCAAAGAGGAGAGCAGGTGAGGCAATTTAGAGACCTGTGTACTCAAACCAGAATAGTGGCTGTGTGAGCTCTGGCCTCAGGCAACTTACTCCCCTCTGTGCAACAGCGGTCATCGTGGTTCCCAGTCCATTCCACAGGACTGTACCGAGGGTCAATTACGATAACACACTTTAGAAAGTTCTCCACAGATGGTGGGGCAAGTTGGAGGTAGTGGTGATGACTGTGGTGTTCTATCTGGGCTTAGAACCTGGCCAGTTACTGCATAGTCATGGAAATTTACAGGGCTACCTAAAGGCCCGTCCTAGTCTGATCCTCATGACCCGGAGACCCTGGTAATCTTGGGCACTCCTGGAACATTCTTACAACCACCTCCCTTCCCCCAGGCAGCGTTCCTAATCTACCAAGAACAGCTATTCAAGACAAGCCCTCCTAATAAACAGGCCCTAAGTTTTGAAAGCCCTTGTGGACCAGCCTTCCTGATTACCCTGATATCTGTCATGCTAAGTATGCCGCAATGCCAGTCTGGTTCCCTTGTGGCTGACCTCTTAGAATACTAACCAAGACCAATCCCCTCTGCTGTGTTGAGCAGTGGGTCTGTGGGCTGGGGGCCTAAGGGCCCCCCACCCACTCAGTGACCAGCCAGGGAAAACAAAGTGAGGCTGTCTTACCCTGTATGCTGGAACTCTCCCCGGTGTTAGCGATCTGAGGTTGCTTAGTCTAAGCCTGAGTGGTCAGTGCCAGACATTTACAGTGTCCAGAAACAAACATTAGCACAGACAGAGGAAGGAGATGCTAGATGTAAGAGTCCCAAATGGGCCTCCTACCACCTGACCCTCTTCTCCCTGCACACGCAGAACTCTTCTGATGTGATGAGACGTGTGTGTGTGCTCAGTGACAGCATGGAATGTAGTGTTTGACTGAAAGAGGCTTTCCAAAGGCCGCAGCAGTGGGAGGAGCGTTCTTTGTAAATTCCAGTGGTGTTCCACAGCCCTGAATACTTGTCTTTCGTAGGACCTAGAGTCGTGCATTGATGAGCATCACTCTTGGCTATAACATCCTCGTGCTGCAGCCTGAACTGATTCACAAACTTCCTTCCACCTGACTTTGCCACCACCATATGCACCTGAGCCTGGGGGACTTTGCTAACCTGGTGAGCCAGGTGTGTTCAGAGCAGAAGAAATAGGATGTCCTATAAGGTGAACACATGCCGGGAGAGCCCATCTGCAGATAAATTGGCCTCTTTGATTAGCAGTTGTATTTCAGTAAATTATTTAATACATTGAAATGTGTGTGTTCTACCATTCGTTCTTGGTCCACAAGATTGATCACATTTGTTTTTCAGGATTAACCAATCTTAATCAAATAGAAAAATGCACTGAGGCTCCCCACCAGTGTTCATTGCTTCTCAACCCTCCCCCCAAATCATCAGCTGGGCTGAGTTGTCTCAGGCATCCATAAGAGAAAACAAAGGTGTTCTTATTTAAGCTTTTGGTTTTAACGTTTACATGTTTTGATTTGAGAACAGTTATGGTCTCAGGTTTAGGCCTGCAGTAAGAGATTGAGAACTTTCCATCATTATAAATGTGTCCTGGGGCACCCACCTCATTTAACTAGAGCATAATGCAGAGGAGTGATTTGGGACTGACTTCATCTTCCCACAAACTAATCTTTTTAAATGGTTTGCACTTTTTTCTGTCCCCAAAGGGATTTGTTAAATGTGATTTTTCAGCAGGAAATGTGCTTTTTTGATGTTAGCCATAATGGAAATGCATAGATAAACAGAATCTGGGTTAATATAGTAAGACAATCAGACATTTTGGGGTGGGGGAATGGGGAGGAGGGCAGGATAGAGGAAACAAAGATAAAGCCTCTGTCAAATGTGAAAGGAGTATTTCTTTGGTTTTCATTTTCATTTAAACTGGGCTCTTTATAAACTTAATTTCTTGTTAAGATGTTATAACAGTGAGTCTAGTCAACATTTTCAGGGGAAAAATGTCTCGCTCTGGGAGGACTTCTGAAAGAAAGAGAGACTCACCTAAGATTCCTGTAGGAAATGTAAAGAGAGCTCTGGTGCTGAAGGTCTCCTGTTGGAGAAACTTCTCTTATGGCGTCACTTGGTTCTTGTCCCGGATACACCAAAGAATTGGAGACCCGAGACCAGAATGGGGAGATAGAGTTTATCAAGTAGATAAGTATAGTATATTTTCTAGAATGAAAGCAGGCCACTGCCAGAGCAAAGTGGTAGTGAGGGGCAAACACCCTTTTTTTTTTTTTTTTTTAAAAGAGAGAGAGCATGAATGAGGGGTGGGGAAGGGAGAGAGAGAAAGAGGTACTGAGACTCTCAAGCAGGCTCTACACTCAGCACAGGAGCCCAACGTGGGGTTCAATCCCACAACCCTGGGATCATGACCTGAGCTGAAGTCAAGCGTGCTCAATCGACTGAGCCCCCCAGGCACCCCTCTAATGAACTTTCGTTGTGACCTTAAAGGTACTTAATGGCAAGTTGCACCCTTTGTGTGCATGCAGCACATGCACTTGGCAGTCCCCTTGTGTCTTCTGAGGCAGCTCTATGGCGAGGCCTTTGCTATTCTGTTAGCCTGTAGAGGTGGCTCTGAAGGTGTAGCTGTTAACCCTTAGGGGTGGCACCGAGGGTGTGGCCAGCACCTGCTTTAACTTCATCCCTCAGGCCTAACTAACTGCTTAACACTTCCATTTGTCTTTTATTGGAGGAGCCAGCCATGCACAAGTAGAGAGAGAGAAGTCTCAGCAGTTCAAAGTTCCCGCTATCCTGACCTGTGGTTCCAGCCCAGTTTCTCTCTCCTTGTTTCCTATATTTATTCTTCTCTTCTGCTCCCTCCAGCCTGAAATGGCCCAAGAGATGCAAATGGGTATTTGGGTTTCCACACCAATTTGAGTTTCTTTCCTGGCAAGTCAGTGTGTCTGGATGGTAATGTTCTGTCTTGAAACAGTACAACGGGAGGGTGTAACGGTCTCCTTCCTCCCAACTCCTGGGAACACACCTAGAGGTGGGCCCCGTGGGGGATCCAGCCCATCATTCAGTCACCCACCCTTGACCCTCCCCAGTGTCTGGGCAAGGGGCTCAGAACGTTTCTCTAGTCTCGGCCCAAGAGGCTTCCTTCCATGGCTTTTTTCTCGTGCCCTTCAGAAGGGTTCTGCACTCAAGAGTGGCACTTGAAAAGCTTCACAGAATTAGTTTTTAATGTAAAAAGAAGTAGCAAGGTGAGGAGTGAATGAAGAGAAAGCACACCATGGCTGTCAGTCAACTCTTAGAGCATTATCAGATATCTAAGAGATTATCAGATTTGTCCCTTTCTCCGTGTCCTTGAAGGACGTGAAGTTTCCTTTCACTTCCCTTCACGCCTTCCACTAATCCCATTCCCAGTTTACTGCATGGCGATGATGATTTTGTATTTACTCTGTGAAAATGCAACCCTACTTGTGCCATTTCCTCTCTTTTGATATTTTCTTCTTCCTATGGAAAATGATGTGAAAGAACCTATCTGTTCTTCATGTTGTACCCCAATCATGTATTAATGAATAGGAAGTATTTCAGTCTTTATTTTTCTCTGCCATTACTGATGTATTACCAAGCTGGTTTCTTATCTGTGCATTAGCTTCTTGTTATCTGGCTTCTGGTTTTCCCTGTCCTCTTGGGTATATTATGTCTACAGCTCTTTGGCATAGAGAGAATGAGATAGTGAACTGGTGACATCAGTCCTTTGACTGGACTTTAGCTTTTCAAATGCTCAGATATTTTTTTAAGCCCACTTATTTTGAAACCGCAACACATCTCCAGATCAGTAATTCCCAAACCTGTTGGAATTGTAATGTTCTATCCCTTTTGGTTTGTATGACCTCCTACCTCCTTCTCTACCCTGCCAGTCCTCCAAGAAGAAGAGAGCAACATGTGTGTCTTTTAATGTAAAAACAAGCAAAAATATTTTAAAGTTTTATTTATTTATTTTGAGAAAGAGAGAGCCAGGGCAGGCGAGTGTCAGAGAGAAAGGGAGAGAAAGAATCCCAAGCAGACTCCATGCTCTGCACCAAGCCTGATGTGGGTTTGATCTCATGACCAGGAGATCAAGACCTGAGCCAAAATCAAGAGTCGTATGCTTAACTGACTGAGCCACCCAGGTGCCCCAAGCAAAACTTTTTTTAAATTTTGAGGTTTTAAGACAGAATGACATACACTAGAGAAGTTCTAGAATATTGCAGAAAAGGAAGCACTGCCATGAACCTTGGAATAAGGTCATTTTAACCTCATGATCCCTTTTTTTAAATTTTTATTTTGGTAGAAAACATGAAATCTACCCTGTTAACAAATTTTTAAGTGTATTTTAAGCATATAGTACAATAGTATTAACTCTAAGCACATTGTTTCACGGCAAATCTTTAGAACTTTCGTGTTGCATGACTGAAACTCTATACTCCGCATTTTCCCTTCCCTCTCGCCCCTGGCAACTGCCATTCTTTCTGCTTCTGTGAGTATGACTCCTCACGTATGCAAAATCATGCAGTATTTGTACTGTGACTAGCTGATTTCACTTAGTATAATGTCCTCAAGGTTTGTCCATGTTGTAGTATGTAGCAGGTTAATTTCACTCACTATTAAAGTGTAAATACAAGACTTTTAAGGCGGGGCGGGGGGGAAGTCCCTTATATCTTCTATGGGCTGTTTAAGGTTACAAATGCTCACAGTTAAGGCTTATGTTTTAGAGATCCTGGGGTGATAGAAGTTCTGATTCTTTATTATGTAGTGATGAAGTAAGATAAAAGATTCTAAGATAGCAGGCACAAATGACATGTTAAAAATAGTCCTTGGGGATACAGGAGTACTGATGCATAGGGGCACTTGTACCCCAATGTTTATAGCAGCACTCTCAACAATAGCCAAATTATGGAAAGAGCCTAAATGTCCATCAACTGATGAATGGCTAAAGAAATTGTGGTTTATATACACAATGGAGTACTACATGGCAATGAGAAAGAATGAAATATGGCCCATGTAGCAACATGGATGGAGAGTGTGATGCTAAGTGAAATAAGCCATACAGAGAAAGACAGATACCATATGGTTTCACTCTTATGTGGATCCTGAGAAACTTAACAGAAACCCATGGGGGAGGGGAAGGAAAAAAAAAAAGAGGTTAGAGTGGAAGGGAGCCAAAGCATAAGAGACCTTAAAAACTGAGAATAAACTGAGGGTTGATGGGGGGTGGGAGGGAGGGGAGGGTGGGTGATGGGTATTGAGGAGGGCACCTTTTGGGATGAGCACTGGGTGTTGTATGGAAACCAATTTGACAATAAACTTCATATATTGAAAAAAAAAATAGTCCTTGGAGGGAGGGGCACTTGGGTGGCTCAGTCGGTTCAGTGTCCAACTCTTGGTTTTGGCACAGGTCATGATCTCACAGTTCATGAGTTTGAGCCCCACATCAGGCTCTGCATTGACCATGCATAGGCTGCTTGGGATTCTCCCTTTCTCCCTCTGCCCCTCCTGCTTGCTATAAATAGATAGATAGATAGATGATAGATAGATAGATAGATAGATAAATTTATCTACCTCAAGCCCCATCCACATCAGGCTTTGTGCTAATGGTATGGAGTCTGTTTGGGATTCTGTCTCTCCTCTCTTCCCCTTCCCCACTTGTGCGCCCTCTCCCTTCCACCCTCCCTCCCTCTCTCTCAAAAAAAAAAAAAAAAAAAAAAAAAGAATAGTCCTTGGAAATAGATATCATAATCGCTGTGGTCATATCTTTGGGATTGAGCAGTAGTGGCCCCAAATCAATAAATGTCCATCCATGAGGACTCTGTAGGTGGGATTTTTTTCCCCTAGCCCATGGTGAGAGGACTTTATAACAAAAACAAAACAAACACATTCTCCAAAAAGGATTATGATTAATTAAGGAACAACTCTAGTTGATGATAAAGTTCAAAGATATTGTATTAGTTTCTAATTGCTACATAATAAATCGGTCCAAAACTTAGCAGCCTAAAACAACAATGAGTATTTATTATCTCACACATTTTCTGTGGGTCACAGATTTGGGACTGGCTTTATCCAGGTAGTTCTGGCTTGGGATCTCTCATGAGGTTGTAGTCAAGAGGTCAGGTGAGCACTGCAGTCATCTGAAGATTAGGGTTGGAAGGATGTGTTTCCACATTGGCTCATTCTCATGACTGTAGTTACGAGGACTTGGTTCCTTATCACATGGACCTCTCCACTGCACCGCTTGAGCATCCTAACAACATGTCAGCTGGCTTCTCCCAAGAAAAAGCATGATGGAAGCTGCTATGCCTTTAATGACCTAGTCTTAGGAGTCACACTTTGTCACTTCTACTGCATTGTATTTACTACAAGTCCAGCCCATAGTCAAGGGGAGCAGAATTAGGCTCTGCCTAGAAAGGGAGGGAGGATTTGATATGGAGATGGGAAGACCCATGCAGTAGGAAGGATAAATAGGGCCTGGACTGGATATTCTAGTGATGCTGTAAGACAGAGAGACAGAATTGGACACAAACTCACATCCGTGGTTGACGTGGGGTGGGTGTGGGGCGGAAAGAACCAGGGGAACAACCGACTAGCCAGACTAGAGAAGTGATACAGGTAAGGGCAGTGGCTTTGACCAGGGAACAAAGGTGGATGCTCTGGGCCAGCCCAGGAGCTCAGCACTCCTGGAAGGAAGAAGTACTTAATTCCAATCAGGCTTTTGTTTGCTGTTGCTGAAACTGAACAGTGCAGTGCCTTCAGGCCCTCTGCTGCTCTAAAGATGTTTCTTCTGCTTGGCAAGGAGCTGGCTCAGAACCCAGATTCCACAGTTCTGTGAACTAAGACAAGGGCTTTGCCTCTGGAATTGCCCCTTTGTACATGTCCGTCTGTTGGCATTATCAGCGCTTAAGAGTGAGCTCTTTTCTGTTTTCACTGGGAGTTAGATTCTGGGGTGGTCTCTGTGTTTTTTCCAAAGCCCCTTTCCAAAACTTAACTTTTGTTTACTTAAAATAAAAGTTGCCTAAATTGCCTTCCTAACCTCCATTGACCGAGTTTATTTGTCTTGAGGGATGAATCAGAGTTTCGAACTCCTGTCTTTGGCCCCCCTCTCTTGGCAGAGGACACAGGAAGATAGCTTTTGTTTATGTGTGCACTCAGGGAGGATTTTTTTTCTTTGTTTTTCTGTCTCAGTCATAGCTCGGGGGTGAGCCAGCACCTGGGACCTTGACGATCCTCCATGCGTGAGCTGCGGCCACTTGGGGAGTTCTACCCAGTAGTACCATTTGTGATGTTCCCAAATTCCAGAGCAGCCTGCGGTTTTCCAAACTCACGGCTCAGGGAAATTGGGGGGGTTACTTTCCTGAAGCCAGCTTATCTTATTTTTCCATGTTCTACTCATGCAAATTAGAAGTATTCCCACAACCAAACTGTGCTGCCCATCTGCCTAAGAAATGTAGCTGTGGATACTTAATGGCTTTGCTCACCACCTTTCTGATCTCTCAGCTTCACACTGTTTAATGGTGGCCAGCTGATGGAGAACAGATCCTGGTTTTTCTCAGTGAATAATAAAGTGCAGGAAGCTATAGTTCTAGTTTTGTTGCTGCCAGCTTCCAGTAATGAGTTTAGGCAAATGTCTAACACCACCACCCCCAACCTTACCTGTAAAATGAGGATCTGGACAGGGGCGTCTGGGTGGCTCAGTGTGTTAGGCGTACGACTTCGTTTCAGGTCATGATCTCGGAGTTCGTGGGTTCGAGCCCTGTGTCGAGCTCTGTGCTGACAGCTCAGAGCCTGGAGCCAGCTTCGGATTCTGTGTCTCCCTCCCTCCCCCCCTCTCTCTGTGCCCCTCCTCTGCTCTTGCTCTGTCTCTCAAAAACAAACGTTTAAATAAATAAGGATCTGGACAAGATGGATCTGGGCTCTTATAAGTCTACAGTCCACTGCCTATATGATAATTTAAGAGGATGAAAGTATTAATAGAAAAGGATTTATTTATTATAAGAGATGAATGTTAGTACTCCTATCCCACTAGAAAGGGAAGGGCGTGTCTCTCAACTGGAATTTTTCCTCTTCGTGTGGAATCACCAATTCTTCCATGTTTGGAAACAGATTTTTAAGTTGACCTTTTCACTTCAAACCTGATATAAATATCTTAAACATCCTTGGATAACTGGGGCTTATGCTTTGCTGGTTTTTTTTTTTTTTTAATCCGTCTTTTCCAATGGAATAATATTGGTCAACCTGGAATTGCACTTTTGCACTTTGAAGTATTTATCCCATTTCCACTCTAGTTTCTCATCAAAAGTCTAACCAGTGACCCCTGATTTTTAAATCTTGTAAATTGACTAATAAGGCAGCATTTTGCTATGGAGTCAGCCTTTATCTTCTGACTTCTGGGTTTTATCTAAGCTTTTAAATGAGCTTGCTACTTTTTTATAGATTTTTAACATATGATCTATGTTAGTGTAAGGGTAAAAATACAGAATCAGCAATTTGGGCCATTTGATTGCTCTGTTAGGTAGCTCAGTCAGGAACAAAAGAAAGGCATACCTAAACATTGACCTGTTTGTACCTATGAACAGTTAAGGACCAACTTTTAAGTAGTCCACGCTTAACAAAATCTCTGCATTTTAATCTTTCTCAAATGCTAAAGCATGCCCTGTACAAACTCTGGAATAGGAGTAGTTATACCTGACTAGCCACCCCCCCCAAATATTTTTAATATTCAATAGCACAAAGAAAGCCATTTTCCCTAAACTCATGCTATTTAAACCTTCACATGAAAATACTACACCTGGTGTGTAATTTGGCAGAGGCATTGTTTCACTCAACTACTCAGCAGTGTATTGATCATCTACTCAGTGCTAGACAGTGAGACACAGAAAAGAAATAGAGTAAACTGGCAGGTCCTTACCAGCACTGAGCCCACAATCTGATGGGCTATGCAGACATAATTAAAATGCCTTATGAAAATGATAGGATAAGGGTAAATATAGAGAGCCATGTAAGAACCAGAAAGGAGGCCTCATTCTAAATCAGGGGTGAGGGGTGAAGAGGAGTTGAGGGAGATGAGAAAGGAAGGGTCAAGGAAAATTTGTTAAATAGAAAGATAGCTGAGTGGTGCCTGGGTGGGAGTCAGTTAAGCATCTGACTCTCGATTTTTGACTCAGGCCATGATCTCATGGTTCATGGGATCAAGCTCCGTGCTGTCAGCACAGAGCCTGCTTGGGATTCATTCTCTCTCTCTCTCTCTCTCTCTCTCTCTCTCTTTCTCTTTCTTAAACATAAAAAATTTTTTTTAAAAAAAAGCTGAGACCCAAAGGATATCTAGGAGTTAACCAAGCAAACGTAGGGAGGAGTGGGAAATGAGGGGTTGGGGGAGGGAAGATTGTTCCAGAAAAAGGAATGACGTGCAAAGATTAGCAGAGAGCAGGACATTTGAGGAACACAAGAAGTTCTTTATGGTTGGAGCTCAGAGTTCCAGAGGGATATGGCAAGAAATGAGGCTGGGAAGATACTCAGGGCCAGATCTGATTTATTCTGGATTTTATAGTTTAGTAAATGTATTCATTTAGGGCCCTTATCCCCCTTCTGGCAGTTAAAAAGTTTTTCTCAAGATGAAGATGTAAATCTAAAACCTATCCCAGAGAGACAACATTTTCACTAAGACAGGGATTGCTTATCTCTGCTCAGGAATGTTTACTAAGTGTTAACATTGACTTTTAAAGTTGTCATAGGATTTCTGCATATATAAGGTATTTTCTAAGAATATGGCATCTTCTTAATGATTTGTAAGACAAAACATGAAGTATATTTTCTAATACTGATTGTCACATTAAACAGTTATTGAAACCATTAAAATACAGTCAAAATGGCTAGAGTTTCCAGACTCTCTTACTCCAAGATATGGGTAGGACTCCAATCATATAGTCACGGTAGGGTTAATATCTGCCCAGCATTCAGCATAAGGAGGATAATTGTCACCTATCTAGGGTTGTAAGTCCACTACCCAGAACCAGTCAGATAACACCTCTGAAGTATTTCAGGCCAGAGTGTGAATGGTGAGCCATTGCCTCTCTTTAGGATTCTAGCAATTGTGTGACCTTTTCTCCAAAATATATTAATGTTTGTATTCTGTTGTTTGCCTTTTCGTCATCATAACTTGTAGACATAACTAATCTCCTTGGTTGACATTGAAAACCTCTGCAATCTAGTCTGGCCTTTACCTCTCAAAGTTTCTTTTCCTTCTCTCCAAACATTTGACACCCCCCCCACACACACAACAAAAGAAAGCAAGATGGAACATGTCGGTCATGGTGGATTATGGAAAGAGCCTAGGGAAACCACTGGGTTTGGACTCAGAAAAACTGGATTCACATCCTGGCCACACTACTCTCAATCTGGGCAACTTTGCACAAGCCACTTAACTTTACTGAATCTCAACTTTTGTATCTGTGAAATGACTCACTTAGCTCACAAGATTGTTGGGAAAATCAAAATGAAGTTAATAGATAGAAAAGCACTTTGTGTGGTATAAAGCCCGATACCATTATCAATTATTATTTTTCCTCCGAGTGACGTTTCATTTCTTTGAGCATGCTAATCCCTTTGCCTGCCATCTCCTCGCCCACCCCACCCACCACCTTTAACTTTTGAAAGCCCCTTGCCTCTTCCATGAATTCAGTTCTGACCTATTCAGTTACAATACCTTTTATATTTACATCTAGATCATAGGACCAGTTACACCAGTCCTATGCTATAAATTACAATACAAGCATATTGTAATTGCTTATCTACTTGCCTACTTGTCTACACTTTCTGTATTGTAAACCCCTATCAGGCAGGAGTCCAACCCAACCCATCTTTCTATCCCTCACGTCACCAGCACAAAATTTAGTGCATGGAGGGCCTGAATTAATTAATCCACTCCATGTTTTTACCTGCTTAGTGCCATGCAGTGCTGAAATTTGATTTAGTTAATATCATTGTGGATTGTTCTCACCTTTCATGCCATTTTCCATAGGGATTTTCCCTTATTGAATAAATTCAACTAAGCAATAGAAGTTAGTGTTCTAATTACAGGGATGGATATTGAAGTTGATGATTAGATGACATTTTTCTTTTGAATATTACCTAATTATCAGAAATTAAACCTCTTGCCAGCCTAATCTTAACGTCTGATGATCAGTGTATTCCAGAAAGATCTGTTCTTTTAAACATCTTCCGAGTGTGTTAGATGACATTGGGAAAGCTATGTAGTACTGACACTACAAAATATTTGTGGACTTGTTATTATTTGTGTGTAGGTTAAAATGCTGCTTGCTCATTAAAAAAAAAAAGAAAAAAAAAATTGGAACTGAGTGGATTTAATCTCTCTCCAATCCAGGGATCATGGCCCTCAGTTTTCACAGGCCAAGCTCACATGGGTGGATATGTGGGTGGAAATATCGAGACAAGTTGCATGTTCAGCCAGCATTATACTTGTCCTAGGGGTCTTGTTCTTATTTATTTGAGTCTACTTTGAGTTTTCTTCTCTTCAAGCATCGGTTTCACTGACTGACAGGCTCAAAAACCATAATCTTTTCCCATGGACTCGATGAGCCTGGATTACTTTTCTGTCCCCTCCCCGTTGTTCCCAAGCAGAACAAGCATGAACCCCCTTGTGAACAGGCATCATCTTTGAAGACTCCAGCTTCCTGAAGAGGTCACACATTTTGCTGGAGACATTTCCCAAGAATGGATCCAAAAGACAAGGACTGAGGGGGCATAAACTACAACTTTTACGTCAATTTCAGGAAGATCGAGGACATTTTCTTCCCCAAGTTTATAAAGAATGAGTTTTCCTACTTTTATGTATGGTTGCTCTGAAGAGGTGCCAGATCTGCGATCCCAGCTGCTCAGTGAGGAAATTATTTTCCTTCACTTAAACAAAAGAGTAAGATCTCCGTGGCTGGAGCTGATGGTGGCTCTAGAAGGAACACCTGGGGAGGAAAAGGATGGTTCTGGGGGTGAGGCTTTCCCCCCAGTGCTCATCTCCCCTTAGGATACTTTGCATGTGGTTGTTCCCAGTCTCCTCACTTTAAAAACTCACCCTACTATTGAAACCATGAAAACTCCCCTTGTTTTTTCCTGCGTCATAAAAAGAATGAATTTAGGGAAAATAAAACATGAAAAACAAAACAAAACACGGCACCACTAATTACAGAAAAATAATCCCTACCTAAAAGTGCTAAAGTAAAGATGTCTGATCCTATAACAACTGGTAAGAGCAGCAAAGAGCATCCTCATGTCCCGTGAATCCCTTCTTCTGGAGCAATTATTCCTCTGTGCACTGGCATAGCTTTGCTTTACCTGCTTCCTGTATGTCTTAGCTCATAGCCACCCAGATGGGCTCCAGATTGTCCTCCACCCAATAAGCGCAAGCATGATTTGCTTCACTAATGAAAAATACAATATCCTTATTCAAAGTTCTCCAGCTCCTACCAGATAGGTCCTCCTACCACGAGATAAGCAAGATACACCCATTTCTCTGATTTTCAGAGTAGTGTTGTTTGGCACTTCTGAGCCTCATTGAACAATCTAGCTCATCCAGATAGTCCACTGCAATCCACATCTAGCACCTTCTATGATGTGAATTTCCTGTCCACACTCAGAATGTCTTGTCCTTGTGCTGGAACACCCAGTCTGTTCACAGTGATTTATAAAGCAAGTACACAGTGGCACACCTAACAAGTACCCAGGACACATCAGAATTAGCCCACAGGGTAGGAGGGGTGTTTCTGTTCTAGTTTAAGCCTTAGGGACAGCACTAGAAAATGTAGAACTTGGGAGAAGAAAGGCTAAATCCTATGAGGAAGCTGGGAGGAAATCTGAGAACACTCAGTAAAGCAGATATAAACAAAGGCTGAGGCTTGGGATAAATAGCTGAGAGCTTTCAAGTCTCTGGACATCACAGAGGAGTACAGAAAATAACCAGAGGGCACAGTGAAAGGGAATAACACTGAGAAAGAACAGGGGGAGCTCTTTTCGTGGGCGGCTGATTAACGTCTGGGGTTGTCGGCCAAGGAGGCAACTGTAACCATGAGTTCTAAGTGAGAAGGAGGCTGGGGCCCGAAGGGCAAAAACCTCACCAAGTAAAAATGCCAGACGCAGGCCCAGCACGCCCTGTGCTCTGTTCCTCGGCAGCCTGAAGGGGCCATTTTCTCACAGGTCCCTGTACCCTGCTCCTGGCCCCTGCAAACCAAGGTGAATGTGTCTTAACAGAGGCAGTCTGCCCCGAAATGAGCAAAGGGAAAAGGCCCTGATTTACTGGGATTTTTTAAGTAGGACGCACAGACTTGGGGCACAGAGTCCCCCTGCCTGCGCATTGCCAGGGAAGGGTAGGAATTAGGAGGCAGCAGAGGTGCAGGGCAGGGCTGAGGACCAACTGCTTTATTTTAGGAAAATGACAGAGAACTGCTAAGACTCAGGACAACTCACAGCTTAAAACTCAGACACTGCGCATCACCCCACCCCCACTCATATGGCTGGAGCAATAGTAATAGCAACAATACAGTGTCACTACTATCCGGTTTCTGTGCCCTTCACCAGAGCCGGCTCCCCAGAGATTTCCCTCTTCTCCTTGAACACTTGCAACTCCCTGGGGTCCTTGGCCTCTCCTTGAAGAGGCTTGGAAGCATTTTGTCCTCAAATCTGTCCTCCCCGCCTCCTCTCCTACTTCCCTCCTTCCTGTCTCCCTTATCATCTGAGTGTCTCACGCTCTGAAGCTGTGTTGTAATGGAGTGGTTCTGCCGAGAGTTTTTTTTTAAATACCAGTGCCAGACCCCACGCCCAGACCAACGAGCAACTCTGGGAGTGAGGCCCAGGCGTGGGCATGAACTGTTCCCAGGGGCATGCAGTGTGCAGCCAGGGTTGGCAACCACCGGGTAAGATGCTGCAAGATGGAATCCTTCTTAGAAGCCGGTTCCCGGGTAGCTGGAGCTCACCCCATTGGCTCTGTGTGTCTGGCTGCTGCTTATTTGTGTAGACGCCCCTCTGTGAGATCTTTTCCAACCTGTGTCACCTCTGGAGACTGACCAAGTCTACACTTTCTGATAACCCCTAGTCTGAAAGACTGACCCTGTGCTGGCCTGACCATTCCCACAGGCTGCTTCTGGAGTTTTCAGCCTGGCCTGAGGGATTTGCTGGGGTTTCTACAGTGTCAACCTCTGAGGGCTTCTCTAATGTCTGGGTTCAAGAGTATCTGTGTCTTTGGGACAGACCAGACTGTAGCCCTTGTTAACAAACAGGGCCTGTTGACAGAGACGAAGCTTTGAGGGTGGGCGACCTCCAGGCTCTGAAAGATTTTCCCTTACAACTTGATTCAGGAAACATTTCCTGATGCCTGACCATGCCAGGCACTGAGTACATATGAAGAGAAAGGGGAGTGGGCAGGGACTCAAAGATGAAACTTCTTGGGGGAACTGTCTAGGTTTCTAGGAATCCCAGAATCAGGTGGCAAGAAGTGCCCTTTTGTGGAAACTTCCCCACCCAATTCTGTGCTTATGGAATAGGAACAAGTAACCAAAATTTTTCTATGTTGGATTTAAGATGAGTCATAGTCCAGACAGGACAGGCCCATGAAATGTAGAAAAAAAAAAAAAAAAGTATTTCCAAGGGTACGTTAAGATACACCCACATGACTAGGGAGTTTCCCTTCATAATGGCATCCCATATAAAGTCAGTTCTTCCATATACTCAAACCAAATAAAAATCTAGCCTGCTAATTTAATTTGTATGGACATCAGTCATTCTGGTAGTGTGATGGGAGTTTAGGTATTTCAACTTCCATGCGAGCCCTGCTGAATAAATGAACTCCTCCCTTGGCACTGTTGCTGACACAGACCCAGGTGAGCTCATCTACCACGTGGCTGCCACAGGGATCACTCCACCTTACACATCTGAACCTTTCATGGATTTACTTTGCCTAACGCAGGGTTCATTCAAAGGTGACCCCAGACCACATGTGCCAGAATCACCTGTGGGTGGCAGTTACTCCTTGGGGTCAGACTCTTGGTCTGTACCCCACTTCTCGTGCTAGACCCAAGTTAGGGGAAAAGAACAAGAAAATATTGTCAAAATAAGAGATTTGTTTGTAACCAACAGATTGTAAGAAGAAGCTTTCTGCTTATGTTCCATGGTCAGACTTACAGTAAAAATTTTGAGATGCCGCAAGATTCACAGTCATAAGATGAGATGTGAATACTATGATATCTACTACAGTTTTTAAAAAAAGTAGACGAGGGTGGGTCAGTCGGTCAAGCATCTGACTTTTGGCTTCAGCTCAGGTCGTGATCTCATGGTTTGTGGGTTTGAGCCCTGAGTCGGGCTCTATGCTGACAGCTGAGAGCCTGCTCCGGATTCTCTGTCTCTGCCCCTCCCCCACTTGTGCCCATACTCTCTCTCTCTCTCAAAATAAATAAACTTAAAAAACTTATTTTTAATAGAAAAAATAGACTAATACACTCTAGGAAGATTCTCAGCGTCAAATATTGGAGTCAAAATGGGGTGTCTCATTAAAGCCCAGAGGTAACTAGGAGTCAGGAAATGTAACTCACAGGACTGGAGTACACCATCACCAGGGTTCTGTCATTGGACAGTCTGCTTTCGGACGACTGCCCCTACAAATGAATGGCTCATGGCTGGCTAAGCAGCACCTTAGCTGTCTCCTGCTCTGCCTTGGGCAGGGTGGGGATGGTCAGGTGGTCAGTGAGCTGAGATCCCTCAGAGAAGCTGCCCCTGGGCCGGAGAGCCAAAGCTGCCTTCCTTCTATACGAGGGGCCCCCCGCTAACCTTCCCAGGGCTAAAATGTAAGCTAGACAATATTTGCCTTGGCACCACTGGTCCCCGCAGTCTGTATCTGTTACTCTCTTTCCTATAGGGTTCAAACCTCAGTGCCCAGATGGTACCTCACATTCAGCAAATTTAAACACAAATCCATTTTTTACACCTTCTCCAATCCAGTGCCTTCCTCAAGCATCCTGCTCCTGCTCATGATGTAGCAGCCTCCTCTTACCCAGCCCCACAACTTTGGACTCAGCGCCCACTTCCCACATCCAGGCGATTACTGGATGGCATTTGTTTTCCTGAATACTCTCTCCAGTCTGCCACTGTCTTATCTGTTCTTAGCCCCCTACTCCTGCTGCAAAGGCCTTCAGAATCATGTCCTGAAATGCTACCTGCATCATGCCTGCCCAGCATTCAGGAGGCACATTCGGCCATAAAGCCCCACCTCCTGCACCTTCTACTGTGCCCCACCCCTGATCTCCAATCCTCTCCTTTTATGCAACGCTCTCAGGGAGCCAGACTGGTGTGCTCACTGTTCTGCCCACAGGCAACTGTTTTCCTGCCTCCACACCTCTGCTCAGGCAAGTCCCTAAAGGTGAACACTTCCTTGTCAGAAGGCCTATTTCTGAACTTCAGGGGCTACTCAGACGCCATCTCCTTTCCCTAACCACCCCAAGTCCAAGTAGTGTGTTGTCTCCATTCTCTGAATAAACAATTTTTATCAACTCCAGTCATAAAGAATTTACTTTGAAACAAAAGCAAGAGTTAGTACTGTTTACCCCATGCCCCAGGTACCGTGCTGATTACTGTATCTTGATTGCGCTCTCTGATACTCTCATGATTTCTATATTGTTACCCCATTTCACAGATGAACAAACTGAGAGAAGTTAAGTAACTTGTGCAGTGTCACATTACTCAGAAGTGGTAGAATTGCTCATCCAGGGTCTGTGCTCCAAACTCACTGTATAGTCTGTTACCTCTCCAGCATTTTGTTCTTAGTCTAAACTGGTAACCTTCCCCCATTGTATCCCAATAGATCATGTTTGGAGGAAAGGAAGCAATTCTTCTACACTTTTGCCCCCAGCAGTGTTTGACAGGGCCCCATCAGCATAAACTATTGGGTCTTCATTCAGACTAAAGAGTAAATGACTAACAGTAGCTACCATAACCAGATGACTTTGCCTTAAACTAAAACCCTGAAATTAAACCTGTTTCATGCTGTTTGCAATTTAGTCCTTTTTCCTCCTGCCCTTGCTGTCCTCCTCTGATGCTTTTGAGATTGTGTGCTAGATTCCCATATCAAGCTTCAGCTGCTACATCATGCCACCTCTGGAAGTTCCCAAAATGACTTGCCTTGGCAGATGACTCTGCTCTTTAATTAGCCATAAAGCTACTGCTTCCCCTTATTTAATATCAGGAAGTTTTCACATGTTTCATCCCCTTCCCCCTCTTGGCCATAGGGCCTTCCTACTATTCTTTTCCCAGTTTGTACTTTTGTTTGGTGCTTTTCCCTTTGAGTGTTATCATAATCCCATCTGGGGAATTTTGCCAAGGTGTCTGAACTCTATCTCCATATGTGGTATCACAGTTCTTTCTTAAACCCTCCTTTTTTGGTATAAGTGCACATACTGTGTATGAACTATTCCAAGACTCAGCATCCTTAAGAGTCCAGATGAGTGTGGTTTGCAAATCTACCATAACTTAGAGAAGTCTTTATACTCAGCTGTCTTAGCCATGTTGATAAGTACTCAGTGAGAGCTATAATGTTAATCATATAGCCCAACATGATACAGAGACCCTGTTTTTCATATGAGGATGATTGCAGATGCTTTCCCTCACAGCAGACCTACTCTCCTTGTTTGGATTTGCGTGACTAATATACACAAATTAATTTGCATCCCCTGATCATATACAAACAGGTTAATGAGTGGGCAGTAGCCAAGAAACATGGCTTAGGGCAAGAGAAAGTCAAGTAGAGGATTAAAGAAAATCTTGATAAATGATCTGCTAGCCGGTAAATAATAGGTGGTTCTGGCATCAGTTTGGTTAGGTTGTGTTGGCAGTGTGTACACTGGTATGTTTTCAAGACCATGGCCATCTACTCAATCCCATATGACTGATCACATTATGTTCTGAATTTACTGCTGCCCTTTACCCACTGCATATAATCCGAGCTGTCCCTCCTTCCAGTGAACACAAAGAACACCTGATTCTGGAGTTTCTGGCTCAGTTCTGACTCCATTAGGGCACTGGCATCTTCAATTAGCCCTGCTGGGGAAAGCATTAGAGAACAATGATGCACCAAGCTGTGAGGCACTGTGAACCCAACAAGATTTCAGAGAAAAAATAAGTGGGAACTATACCCATACAAAAATGCCAAAGCGGGGGGGGTCACACTTTAGCCTTGGAGCTTCAAATAAAGGATAGGGAGGGCATCCCAAGTTGGCTAGCACATCATCACAAGTATAATTTCTGGAAGTGGTAATGAGCATGTAATGGTGGATGAACATGATTGCTAAGAGCAGAGATTGAGTTTGGGTAGAAGTAAAAAAGAACATATTTGTAGGGTGAAAACAAAAGAGATGAGGGAAATGAAGAAAGCAATGAAGCAAAAAACAAAAACAAAAAAAAATGTGTGGTTGAATGTGATATCAACAAAAGAAGACAGAAACTGACTTTGGGGGGAATTTAACTTTTGACTGTTTTCCAGACTCAGTGGAATATATTCAGATTCAACACATGACTTCTCCTAACATCTTCTATGTAGCTCTTTCAGATTAAAAAATTGGCTAACTAAGTAATATCTGATACCTTTATAAGCTCTATTTTATTCATCACTGGGAGAATGAACCTTGTTATGAGTCACATACATTGCATTAAGGTAGGGGAGGAGAACACTGAACTGGTTCATGGGGCATGAGAGCTCCAGAGCCAAGTGTTCTGTCCCCAAGATTGCTTTGTTTTGTGTGTGTGTGTCTTTTTAATAGGAACATGGTAAGGACATCTCAGGTCGTGTTGGAGGAGTGTTTTGTGCTCTGTAAGAGACTAGGAAATTGTTCACAGACTTCTTTTACATTATCCTCATGCTTTTTATAGGATAAGAAATTTTAACTCTCTTCTCTCTACTGCATCTTCATGTAAAATCAGCTCAAATGCGTTGTTGATCAAATTAAAGATTCTGTTTCAGGATCTTCTCCTTAGGACATTTGTGTGTTTGGTAAAAACTGCCATTCTTAGCCTCTTCTGACTCAAATGAAATATTCCAAATTTAAATCCATCCATCCACCATTCTTCCTTTTTTGTATTTTTCATGATTTCTCAGAACTCAGCTCTTTCTAGGTTATAATTGAGTATTCCTAAAATAATCTGATAATTTGTGGGTAATTTGTCTAGAAATTAAAAGAAGCTGAGGAGGAGGATGTAAATCTAGGTGGAAATTGTGTGGGAGACTTCTGACTCCTTCTAGGTACTTTTAAGGTGATACTGATTCATTAAATTGAATTTTAGTTCTTTTCCAAACTCAGTACTTTCTTCTTCCTGGTTATAATTTCATTTAGGATCTGTCTTTCTTCATTTTCTCTCTCTTCTTCTTCTCCTCCACTTCCTCCCTCTTTCCCTTCAAGGAGTGATTAAAGAGAAGAGACCACATAAGGTTACTAGGCAAGAGTTGGGCTCTGTGCTCACAGCTCAGAGCCTGGAGCCTGCTTTGGATTCTGTGTCTCCCTTTCTCTCTGCCTCTCTCCCACTCAATGCTGTATCTCCCTCTCTCTCAAAAATAAATAAACATTTAAAAAAAGAGAGCTTGCATGATAATTGAGATGTGAGAGGTAAGAACGGAAAATGGAGTAGCCTGGTTTGGGCCCAGTCATCTGAGACAAATATGTGTCTCTGAGGTGAGAAAGCCTTGGGGTGGACTCCTCATGCCAGCCACTGGGCAGCCCTTTGGGCGGCTTGGCTCCCGCCTGGGGTTGGCCAGGGCGGGGAAGGGGAGGAGACAGGTGGGGGCATTCAATAATTCTAGGTACAGGATGTTTGCTAGACAGATGTTTGAGCAGCCTGAAGTGCTTACTGGAACAAAGGCAAGGATAAATAAATAATTGAGCCTATCCTGGTGTTGGTCCCTATACATTTAAATATTCTGCAACTTGCTTTAAATGGAATCCAAACACTGAGCATGATTTACACAGTAACGTTGTTACCCTTGGCCCAGCCTTGAGAACTGATTTTGAGCAGAAAGCTCAAAAGCCTGAAAACAAGCTCATAGTGAACTAAAACTTCCTTTACCCTGAAAAACAGAAATAAATTCTGGATCTTCTTTGGACTCTTGGAAAAAAGGCAGAGTGGAAAGAGAAGCTATTTGGTAGAGTCATTTCACTGAGCTTTCTCCTGAGGTAGAACAGAACCTTCAGGAATTGAATTGCATGATAGACCTGCAATTCAAGAGGATTGTTGGCAGTGAAATTGCTTATCGGTAGAATATATGGAATGATGGTTCTTTAGTTCGGAGGAGGGGAGTAAAGTGTTGTTGGATCTGCCATCGTATTAGCCCAAAATGTTTTCACCATCCCTTCACTTCCGTACAAAACCTGTCCACTTGGTGTCCCTATGGGTCACCATTAAGTCTCTTTCTTACTGTTTTTCACAATGTATCATCATCACTCATTTTTCTATAATGCTGCTGTATTCTGCCTTCATCACAAGTTTGTCCACTCTCTCTTCATACTCTGAGGGAATTTCCAGACCAGTGAGTGGCAAAGAACCAGGAGTTTAGTAAGTAGGTGACCCAGTGGGTATCAGCACCGAACAGAGTAAACAGGAAGAATCTGAAACCATGGATTCTTCCAACTCGGGAAGTCAGATTGAAGCCAGCCTGCCTCCACCTACTCCAGGAGGTTGGTTGATATCTTGAGTATTAGTCTAATTGTTCATTGACACTGCAGTGTTCATGACACTGCAAGACACTACATATCAAACTCTGAAGGCCATTCTATAGGTCAGCACTTTCCAGGTTAAATATTGTTTATTAAAGTTTTCATTGTGTTATTGAATCTGCCATTTGTTCAAGGACATATGAAATAGCCAAGGGTTTTTGTAAATGTGGTGCAGCAAACTGGTCCTAATGGCCCCTCTGCTCCTCTGCTCCATCAACTCAGCCGATTCAGTGAGTAATACAGAATTTGTGGATTCTATACATACAGGATATGTAGGATTCTTGAGATAGCCTGGTGGCAGAATTGATGAGATCATTTATGTTCTTCGAACCGTCCGAATATTGACTCAGCCCATTCACCTCATTCCTAATATGTATTTTAGGGTTGGGAGAGAGAAAGAGGAACCCACAGCATGATTTGTCCTAATCTTGAACTGTGTAGCAATGGCTCTGATTCAAAGTATTCCTGGCTTCAGATATTTGGAAAGAATTCTTGCTCTTCCTGAAGTGGAATTCCTTATTCTTCTTGGAATAAGGAGAAGATTGGAGATGGATGGGTATAATCGATCTGCCCTCTATTCAGTATTATAGTTTGAACATTTTTCTAAATTATACCATAGTCATTGGTGCACGGATAGACACATAGACCAAAGGAACAGAATAAAGAATCCAGAAGTAGTCCACACATATACAATGAATGAATTTATCATTACGATTCACTAAGAAAAGGATGGCCTTTTCTTTTTTTTTTTTTTAACATTTATTTATTTTTGACAGAGAGACAGAGCATGAGCAGGGGAGGGGCAGAGAGAGAGGGAGACACAGAATCCAAAACAGGCTCCAGGCTCTGAGCTGTCAGCCCAGAGCCCGACGCGGGGCTCGAACTCACGGACCACGAGATCATGACCTGAGCCGAAGTCGGACGCCCAACCGACTGAGCCACCCAGGTGCCCCAGGATGGGCTTTTCAAGAAATAATGCCAAAGCAGTTGATGTCCTTGCAGGGTGAGGGGGTGTGAACTTTGACCTCTATGTTATAACATCCACAAAAATTAATTCAGGATAGACCACAGACCTAAATGTGAAAGGTAAAACCATAAAGCTTGTAGAAGAAAATGGGAAAACAGGAGAGATCTTTGTGACTTTGGGCTGGGAAAGAAATTCTTTTTAACATGGCACATAAAGTACTAATCATAAAAGGATATGTAATAAATTGGACTATATGAAAACTAAGAGTATCTTAGTTTTAAAATTATGCCATAGGAAGACTTCAGAGCATGTCTTCAAGGTCTGTGACAGAAAATCAGGCTGGAATTCTTCCACGGGCATTCCAGAATGTGCCCCCCTGACAAAGATGGAGGACCCTGCTACTCATTGTGACTCTAAGGAGATGGATGCAAGTTAAGATAAGTGGTTTGTTGCAAGGCTGAGGCTCTGAGACCTCACAATAAAAAACGTCTTCTGTTCCTTGTGTGGTTTTAATACATGAGAGGCAGCTTTGTTCCCAAGCCCCTCCACAATGCTGAACACTGGAGTATTCTTTTCAGAACAATCTCTTGGGATCCCCTGAGCTTTGAGGTCATCCTGACAAGTCTGTGTGTGGGAAGGAGGACAGAGCCACATGGAAGTCCTCAGAGAGGTGAGCGAAAGTAGTTCACATTCCAGCCAGATCCGGTTCTCTGGTCTCCAAGCCCCTGGAGGAAGCCTGAGATGGGGTCGGGCCCAGCCCAGCCCTTTGCGGGGTCCCGTGTTGGTTCAGTCAGACTAGGAAGCATTGGAGACAGAGCCAGAAACATACATAAACACACACTGCCATGCTCCCCACATCCACATTGCAACAGAAAAGCCAAGACCCCAGGCCACGATAGATGCTTCCTCTTCAGACCTAAGATTTAGAGGAGAGGAAGCACAAAATATATTTAGAGCTTTCAAAACTTTGATTGTTTTGCACATTCTTACAAAGGGGGAAAAAATAAAAATACCCCAAGGGATTAGAAAAAAATCAGCATCTAATACTTGAGATGAGTGGGAAAAATCTTCTGTGCTGGAGTCATTTCCTTTCTGTTTCAAGAAATTATTAGCGTGCTGGAAATAGCCTGTTGCAAAAGGGGAGACTTCGTGTCCTTTGAATGCTGATTATGCCAGAAAATTTTCCAGGCCTAGAGGGGAAGTTGTCCCTTTCCCAGGACACTGATGCAAGATGACCCTATAGTTAGACATTTTATTTGGCTGGAGGACCCAAGGAAGTGGAGAGCTGAAATTCAGAGGGGACGATTAACTCATTCATTCAAGAACCGGCAGTGAGCATTGAGGACGGGCCGGCTTTGGTTCTTGAGAAATGTGCTGTCATACCTGGGAAGGGGCCGAGGTGGCAGGGAGGGCAGGCTCCCAGCTCTGCCTCCCTGTTCTGCGGACTGACCTTAATCTCTCTGAAGGTCCCTGTGCCCACAGCCTGGCATTCTTAATTAGCAGAAGTGAAATATTAATTAAGTACAACCCACTAAGAAGCAGGTGTGCGAGCCTCTTCTACAGCAGATGCTGGGGAGCTGCCCCCCACTCCCCAAGGAGCAATAAGCGAGCCCAGCTCTCTCTGTTGGTTTCAAAAGTGTTGCATTTCAGAGCTGGACCAGCAGGTGGGGTTACTTGCATCAGGTCCAGGTGATGTGTAAAGGATTGGAGTCCTGAGACTTTCCTGTGGCATCTTACTTAGGTATTGCTTGGCTGATTGGAGCAGGTATCAGCACTTCTTCCATAAAGGCCCAGATTGTCAATGTTTTAGGCCATACAACCCTGGCCACAATTGCCAGACTCTAGGCATGACTGTGTTCCAATAAATCTTAATTTATAGACACTGACATGTGAAGCTCTTTTAATTTTCACAAATTTTCCCCCCCACCAACCATTTAAAAACACAAAGACCTCTTAGGACCTGTGCAAAATCAAGTGGCAGGCCAGGCTTGGCCCATGGGCCATAGTTTTTGCTGGCCCAAGGATGTCTTTAGGAACAAAAAGGATGTATACCATTGTTGGTGGTCCTGTGTAATTACCGGAGGGGATAGATCTGATACAGAAGCCCTAGAGATGTGTTTCAGAATTGGCGGAGGTGGGGAAGGGGAGATATCACTTAGGCTCTCCCTGTGTGGTCGGCCTCATACCTGTTGAGGCTTTTAGGCAGTGCCTTGACAGGTCCCCCCACTTGCCAATGCCCCTTGCCCAGGAGCTAGACACTTAGAACTCTGGGAAAGAGCTATCTCCTTGGGTGTCCTGGTCACACACAAGAGACCTGTCACTGCTGCTGTTTTATCCACTGCATCCCCCAACTGAGAAGAAAGACCTTTCTACCTTCTCCCTGGATACCCAGGCCGCTTCTGTTCAGAAGTATCTTTGCAGTCTCCAGGGCACACAGCACTCTACATTTTTGTCTTAGATGAAGACAGATCCATCAGGCAGAAGGAAGATCCATTCCTGCCTGATCACTTTGATTTGTCAATCTTAGACCCTAAGCTTCTTAAAACAGGGACTGCCATCTTTTCTGGGTGCTCAGCACCTTTTCAAATATCTTCTTAGATTTTTTTCTTTCATTACCTAAGGAGTGGTTGGGTATTGCCCTCTCCACCAAAAAAATATAGAAATTCTGATAAACAAAAAGGAAAAACATTAAACATTTTGGAACTGAACTTCATTATTTTGGAATATCCCAGATAATGCAAAACTGGTAAATTTATTTTTTTTTATCTTTTAGTATAAAGTGTTTATTTTTTTTTTAATATACAAAATCTATTGTCAATTTGGTTTCCATACAACACCCAGTGCTCATCCCAAAAGATGCCCTCTTCAATGCCCATCACCTACCCTCCCCACCCTCCCACCCCCCATCAACCCTCAGTTCTCAGTTTTTAAGAGTCTCTTATGCTTTGGCTCTCTTCCAATCAAACCTCTTTTTTTTTTCCTTCCCCTCCCCCATGGGTTTCTGTTAAGTTTCTCAGGATCCACATAAGAGTGAAACCATATGGTATCTGTCTTTCTCTGTATGGCTTATTTCACTTAGCATCACACTCTCCAGTTCCATCCACGTTGCTACAAAGGGCCATTTTCATTTTTTCTCATTGCCACGTAGTACTCCGTTGTGTATATAAACCACAATTTCTTTATCTATTCATCAACAACTGGTAAATTTAAACCACTAAACATGATTTGAGGGAGTAGAAAATTTTGTAAATAATAAATTTACGATCATTCATCCTAATGATTTTTGTTATTTAGATGTATGCATTTCCAGAGCAGAGCTTAAAATCATGCTGGTCGCAGGGGGAAACCAGTCTGATCTTTGAAATTTGTCTAGATAATGCACAGAAGGGACAGCCTCATAAACATAATCAAGGACTTACTGGCTAGCATGCTGACTGATGTTAAAGACTGTTTAAAAAGACGGTTTTGGCTTTGTGTCCTCTCTTGTAGGTCCTTCCATTGTGACACCTCCCAAGGACATCTGGAATATCACTGGTGCCCAGGTGTACTTGAGCTGTGAGGTCATCGGAATCCCAACCCCTGTCCTCATCTGGAACAAGGTCAGTGACACAGATTTCAGGAAGACATCCTCGACTGACAGTCTCCCCTCTCACTGTGCAATGATGGCAGTAATCTAAAACCTTTGGCCTCTTCTATTCCCTGCAGCTCCTCAAATGTGGTGAAGCCTTGTGGCCATCTTGCAGACACCTCGCCTGGCTCTGTTGAACAATTTACTGACCTCAAAAATAGTCTCTGCTTTTGTGATCATTGCCTGAGAAGGGAGCCTTAGGAACTAGAAGACTATAATGCTGAACACACTAACCCACCCTCTGAGTGTGTGCATGTGTGAGTGTGAGCATGAGTGTGTGTGTTCCCATCGGAGATAGTATAGCATAGTGGGTAAGGATGTGAGTCTCTTAACCAGGTTGTTGGAGTTCTAAGCCTGGGCTTTCTTAGCCTGAGCAGTATTAACATTTTGAACCAGATGATTCTTTGTTGTGGGGGCTGCCCTGTGCATCATCCCTGACCCCCTATCTACCAAATGCCAATAGCACCCTCCCCGAAGTTGTGGGAAATGTCTCCTGGGGGAAAAATCGCCTAGAATGAGAATGAGTGCTTTAAACCTCAGTTTCCTCCTGTCTGGTGAAGGCAGCATATAATTTGTGTAAAGGTTGCATAGAGTAATGCAGGTAAAATTACTTGGCTTGTTATCAGATACATAGCTAGAATTCAGTTGATGGTAGCTACTGTTCCTGGAAATATATCTCTTCAAGTGGCATTAACTTGTGTAACTGTCTTCACATTTGAAGGACAGCATATTCTCAGCAAGTCTGTAGAAGGCAAAAGAAAATACTCATTTGCCAGATCAAATAATACTTCACAGTTATACTGTACATTATTTTTCATTATGTCCCTTTTTGTGCATTTTGCCTCGGTTAAGCCTCACGACAGCACTATGGAGTAAATATCATCAAACTTGTGCCAACAAAAAGGAAATCTAGTTTAAGTAAAAAGGTATAACCAGATACTCCTTTTTGGCTGGTTTACTTCTCCAGCAAGCCCTAAGGTGGTCTCTCTTGATTATTTTGTTTACTGGTATCTGACCAGAGGATCAACTTCTAGAATTCCAGGCGGATTGTGGCTCCTGTGGTCAGAACTCTTCATGTTGCAAGTTGTAGAAACTCACTTCAAACTACTTTGGGCAAGAAAAAGGGAGGGTGGGGCGCCTGGGTGGCGCAGTCGGTTAAGCGTCCGACTTCAGCCAGGTCACGATCTCGCGGTCCGTGAGTTCAAGCCCCGCGTCAGGCTCTGGGCTGATGGCTCAGAGCCTGGAGCCTGTTTCCGATTCTGTGTCTCCCTCTCTCTCTGCCCCTCCCCCGTTCATGCTCTGTCTCTCTCTGTCCCAAAAATAAATAAACTTTGAAAAAAAAATTAAAAAAAAAAAAAAAAAGAAAAAGGGAGGACAGCCTCTGGGACAGCTAGATCCAGGTACGCAAGTGGTCAGGACTCTTCGCTCTCAGTGTATTGGTCTCATTTTTTTTCTTTTACCTCAGGAAGCTTCCTCCACACCTTAGGCCGCATTGTCACTGGCAGCTCCAAGCTCATGTTATTATCACAGCTTGAAGACTCCAGAGGAAAGAAAGGGCTCCCTCTCTCCCTGCTGCATTGTAAATCCCATTGAAGGACTCAGGCCGGGTCACCTGCTGCCCTCTGGCTCCCCCAGGTGGCCAGAGGGGTGCATCACCCCCCCCCCCCACCACCACCACAAGGGAACCATCCGGTTGGGAGGGAAGGGTGATTCCAAAAAGTGCCTGGGAGTGGGGGTGGGCAGAGACACCACCAGCTACATTACAACTAACTTTTACAGCTGAAACTTCTGTTGAAGAGAATAATAAAATTATACCTCCATAAATTTCTTTTTGGAAGGGGAGCAAGGAGCAAGCAGTGAAGAGCAAAAATGCAGCCAGTGGATGTGCGCCTCCTGACAAAGCTGCTGCTGCTCCTCGTTGCTTATTTGGAGGCTTTGTTCAGAGGGTGGAGAAACAGAGGAACAACTTTTCCAAAGAGTATCCATAAAAAGCTCTCTTGCAGTTCTCTAGGGATTATACAACGAGAGGCCAGGGTGACCCAAGTGTCTGGAGTCTATGACCTTATTGACAAATCTTGGCAGAGAATGATTTCCTCAGTCCTTGCTCTGCCCCACCCCAGCTAACATACATACATACCAGGGGAATAAATCTGCCTTGGAATCTTTTCCTTTAAGCTTTTGGGATAATATGTAGCAGAGCCCACGGGCTTCCCTGAGGATTTGTGGCTGGAGGTGGGGGGCAGAGGAGACTTGCCAGAAACAAGCAAAAACCCAGCTGCCAGGCTCTGCTGAATTTTCTGTACCTTCTTAATGTAATTTGCCACATGCATGACCTAAAGCAATGTTTTTTTAGGCCGTGACCCATCAGTGAGTGTTCAGTTCAATGTTAGGGATCACAACCAGCAGATTCTTTTTTAACTTTTTTCTCTCAGTGTGGTTGCTTGCTTGCTTGCTCTCTTTCTTTTTTCTTTTCTTTTCTTTTCTTTTCTTTTCTTTTCTTTTCTTTTCTTTTCTTTTCTTAATGTGTATTTATTTTTTGAGAGAGAGAGAGAGCACAAGAAAGGGATGGGCAGAGAGAGAGGAAGACACAGAATCTGAAGCAGGCTCCAGGCTCTGAGATGTCAGCACAGAGCCCGATACACAGCTCGAACTCACGAACTGTGAGATCATGACCTGAGCCAAAGTCAGACACTCGGCCAAGACACCCAGGTGCCCCAGATTCTTTAAAAATAAAAAGAAGAACAGAAAATATCTTAAGGCACATCGATCACATTTAGTAGGGGTGTCATTTCATACAACTTTTCTTTTGTATATTCCAGATCCCAATGCAGAATATACTTCTATGGGCCATGTCACCGACACAAAAACTTAAATAGGCCATTTTTTCCCCACTCTCCCTGTAACCAGACTGTTAGGAATACAAGCAAAAAAGGTCACGTTCAAATTCAATTTAAGCATAGAAGTGATTTTTTATTATAAACGAATATTAGAATCTCAGTTGTTAAGCTGAAGTTCAAAGAAGGTAGCATGTCTTTCTTGCTCAAGAATTCTCAGCAAGAGCAGAGCTGACAGAACAAGCCTGCTGCTCTCCAGACACTCAAGTAGTACCTCTTGTGGCTGCCACAGCCCAGTGAACAGTCTGTACTTTTCTGCCCTGTAGTTATCATATGATATTAACAAGCCCCATACTTTTTCACAAACCTCCAGCCTACAAACATTCCAGGAGCAATATTTTGATATGGGGAAATGAACTGAAATAGCCATATTTCAGGCTGAAATAGCCTTAACCCAGGTAAGTCAGAGAGATGGTGCTTACAGAGAAGATAAATCATCTAGAATTCCTTCCAAACACTGGGAGTTTCTGAGACTGAGGCTCTCTATTCATTTCTTTTCCTGCCTTGAGATTTCTCCAGATTTGGGCTTGCAAAACCTAGAATATTTTTTTTAATTAAAAACAGTAAGGGGGTGCCTAGGTGGCTCAGTCAGTTAACTGACTTCGGCTCAGGTCATGCATGGTCTCGCAGTTCATTCTCTGCTGTCAGTGTGGAGCTCGCTTTGGATCCTCTGTCTCCCTCTCTTTGCCTCTCCTCTGCCTCGCACATGTTCCCTCTCTCTCTCTCTCAAAAATAAACATTAAAAAAAATTTTTTTAAATAATAAGTGATAATGGTAATAAGGAGAAGCTCTCCAAAGATGTAAAAAGAGAGTTCAAAATCTCCCTTTTTCCTTCCACTCCCTAAAATAACCAGTGTGAACTGCCCTGGTTTTATCTTTCTATACCCTCACTTGTGCCCATACATACACCCACATATCCTCAGTATATGGAGTGAGGTAGGAATATAGTGAGCATATTACTCTGAAATTTGCTTTTCTCAGTAAATACTTTGTGGGCATCCCTGTAGGTCTGCTTCTCAGCAACTACAAGATATTCCAAGTATGGATCTCCGTAATTACTAAATCATTCCTGTATTGTTTCTGTGGTTTCCAATTTGTGACCACGTTAAATAATGCAACCTTAAACATGAGTCTATATATATCCTATATGTAAGTCCTTCTCCCCGCCCCGATAGGATAGAGTCCCCCCAAAAGATACATGACTAAGTATGTCAAAAGATTTAATGCTAGTGTTAATAGACAATGTCAGATTACTTTCTAAATAGATTGTAGTAGTTCACACTCCCCCGGTAGGGATGGGTGCCATTTTCCTGCATCCTTACCAGCACTGAATATTGCCCTACTTTTTTTTATTATTATTATTTTCTATTTTAGAGAGAAAGAGTGCAAGAGGGGGAGAGGGGGAGAAAGAGAATCCCAAGCAGGCTCCATGCTTGGTACGCAGCCCAACATGGGGCTCAATCCCACGACCCTGGGACATGATCTGAGCTGAAATCAAGAGTTGGACGCTCACCCAACCGAGCCACACAGGCACCCACTTTTTAATTTTTGTTAATGATGGGTAAAAGAATTCCTTTCATTATTGCTTTGATTTCCTTGACTACATTGAGAATATTTTTTTTCACACTGTAGTTTTGTGGGCTTTGTTTTTTGTTTTGAGAGAGAGCGCAAGCTGGGGAAAGGGACACAGAGAGAGAGAGAGAGAGAAAGAGAGAGAGAGAGAATCCCAAGCAGGCTCCATGCTCAGTGTGGAGCTGGACACTCCCTGGGATCATGACCTGAGCCAAAATCAAGAATTGGACACTGAACCAACTGAACCACCCAGATGTCCCTTTCACATTGTAGTATTTAAATATTTTTGTGGTTCTACAATTTTTTTAAATATTTGTTTTATTTTCATTACCATAAACAGTGTTCTATTAGTTTCAGGTGCACAATATAGTGATTCAGCAATTCCACACATCACCCAGTGTTCCTCACAAGTGCACTCCTTAATCCCGATCACCTATTTCAACCATCTCCTCCTCCACCTCCCCTCTGGTAACTGTTCCCTGTAGTTAAGAGTCTGTTTGTTGATTTGTCTTTTTTTCCCCCTTTGGTTTCTTAAATTCCACATATGAGTGAAATTGTATGGTGTTTGTCTTTCTCTGACTTATTTCACTTAGCATTATACTCTTTAGCTTTATGTTGTTGCAAATGGCAAGATTGCATTCTTTGTATGGCTGAATAATAATACTCCATTGTGTATATATACCCCATCATCTTTAACCATTTAATAATGGACAGTTGGGCTGCTTCTATAATTTGGCTGTTGCACATATTGCTGCTGTAAACATAAAGGTGCGTGTATCCCTTTGAATTAGCATTCTGTATTTTTTGGGTTAATAATCAGTGCAATTACTGGATTATAGGGTAGTTCTATTTTTAACTTTTTGAGGAACTTCCATACTGTTTTCCATAGTGGCTGCACCAGTTTGTGTTCCCACCAACAGTGCATGAGTATTCCTTTTTCTCCACATCCTCAACACTTGTTTCTTGCTGTTTTGATTTTAGCCATTCTGACAGGTGTGAAGTGGTATCATTGTGGTTTTGATTTGCATTTCCCTTATGAGTGATGTTGAGCACATTTTCATGTGTCTGTTGGCCATCTGGATGTCTTTTTTAGAGAAATGTCTGGTCATGTCTTCTGCCCAGTTTTAATTGCATTGTTTTTTGGTCTTTATATATTTTATATATAAGGTCTTTACATACTTTGAAGAGAATATTTTCATGTTTGTGTTTTATATGAATTGCCTGTTCAAATATCCTTTACCCATTTTTTATTTTTGAGAGAGTGAGCGTGAGCGGGGGAGGGGCAGGGGAGTGGGGGATAGAGGATCCAAAGCATGCTCTATGCTGTTAGCACAGAGCCTGATGTGCGGGTCAGACTCACAAACCGTGAGATCATGACCTGAGCCGAAGTCCATCACTTAATCAACTGAGCCACCCAGGCGCCCCCCCCGCTCCCCGCCTCCTTTACCCATTTTTCTGTTGGGTTGTTATTATTAGTCTGTGGCTTTTTGTACATGAGAGATAATGACCAACTTTCTCACATATTACAAATATTTTTTTCCTAGACATTTTGTCTTTAATGGGTTACAGTGGCTGGAGATCTGAAAGTTTCAACAGACATGTATTTATTTCATCATAAACCTCTTCAGAAACTTCACCAAAAAGGCACAGCAAATATGTTCCGTACTGCATAAATGTCCTTTAATGGTTCCCTGAAATTCAGTGAAGCTTCAAAATCTATTAACCTGTAAGAATCAGACTAATCCACCCTACTTCCAAAGTCATTGGCACTTTTTTATTATTAATTGCTTATCTGCAATAGGATTCAGGAAGACGTTGTTACAGCTAAAATCCAAGCAGAGGGCGCTGAAAGGACTTCCTGGGTCTTCCTGATTCTCTCCTAGCTGACCCTTTATGGTGAGCAGGACTGCTAGCCAGTTTTTTGTGCCTAGATTTCTAAGGGTCAAACTCTGAAGCACTTCCAGCCTATTGCACATCTGTAGAATTGTTTTAGAAGCCACTTTTTTCAGCCTGCATACTTTTTTTCACCCCCAAATTAGGGAACACATTTATCAGTGAACTCCCCTTACATAAGGGAGCAGGGGAGTATGCCATATAAAAAATTCACTATGTAGTAATTCTTGACATTTCTACAGGTTTTCTATGTGGTGTGTACCTTTTTACAATATATTAAAATATGAGTTCTGTTAAACATTCATTTTCTAATCCAATACTTAACAAGAACAATTTGTACATAGTGAACCAGGTTTCCTCACAGAACACTCTCCCTAAGAGTGACATACTTTGAGGACCAACAGGTTAGTTGTGGAGATTCAGTAATTCAGGCAGTAGTGTTTTTTTGCTCTGGTCACACACAAAGCTCTTAAAGAATCCTAAAATTCAGTAAAGACCAGAGATCTATTACTTTGGCCATTAAATCAAATTAATACTTACACCATTATTAAAGCCATTTTTAAATATTTCAAAATCTGCACAAAAACAAAAAAATCTGCACTAGCATGAACTGTTTTGCCAGCTACTTGAGAAACGGAAGGAAAAAAGATGCCTGTTGATCTGTTTTGTCTTTCTAGCGCTTATATGTGAAAAACACTAAGATACCTGGTTTTCTCTAAGAGTCGCAATATGGGGAAATCCAAGGTGGGGGGGGAAGCAAACAAGCAAAATCCAGGCATTCCGAATCAGTAATGCTAGATACTTTTTAGAGTAGGAGTTGGCCTAGGTTCCTCGTGGTTTTCAGAGCCCTGGCCCTGGTGTCACACCACAGAAAAAGAGTAGGTTTGAAGTCGAGACCAGAGTGACAGCACGTGGTAAGCGTGGGATCACGCAGGAGAACAGCGGCACTAATGTGGAGGGTTCGTACTGTAAGGTGGTCTTTTTTGGCTTAGAATTTGCTTAATTATAAAAGAAAAAAACGAAAGCTACCTGTGAAATTGTAGATCCTTTTTTCTAACTAGAGGTAGTAACATCAAGCTAGCTCTTAAAGGTGGCCTGGGATGGAATAAACAAACATTACTTCATGTATCTGTGTGATTTTTTAAACCCATCATTATCATACACCTTAAAATATTTGTATTCTGTGACTCAAGCAATTCCACTTCTCCAAATTTATGTTAAATCTATATGCACAGAAGGGTTATAAGTAAATTTTACTTTTCCATATATTTTTATGTATTTTCCAGAGTTTATATAATGAACACAGTTCAGGAGGGGTAAAATTAGGACAGTGTTCATTATTGCCCTCAAACCAAGGTGCATGTCTTCTTAACCCATCCCTGTTCTCACCATGACACACACGGGGGTAGGCAGCTTTTGTCAGGTCTTTAGTAAACCATTTGATGAACCCTTGGCCCTCGGAACAAAAGGAATGATATTGGCTTTGGACTCGACTGATTTTCCATTTCTGTAGTGGTTGCAGGACCTGGGCTCTTGTATAAGGTCCCAAGAATCAGACCCAGCACTTGGTGACACAGTTTGTCAAACATGGTATGGCAAGCAAGAAAAAACTCAGCAAAGAAAAACAGAATTTACGAGGGCATGAGTGAATGATGGTAGCCAGTGGCAGGAAAGTATGACGGTGTGTATTCCCCCCAAGCATGCAGAAAAATAATTTAAAATACAAAGGGGCACCAGATGGCTCAGTCAAATGGCCATCTTGGCTCAGGTCATGATCTCACTGTTCCCAAATTCTAGCCCTACATCGGGCTCTGGTCTTGACAGCTCAGAGTCTGGAGCCTGCTTCAGATTCTATGTCTCCCTCTCTCTCTGCCCCTCCCCCGCTCACGCTCTGTCTCTCCCCAAAAATAAACATTGAAAAATAAAATATAGGGGCGCCTGGGTGGCTCAGTCGGTTGGGCGTCCGACTTCGGCTCAGGTCATGATCTCGCAGTCCGTGAGTTCGAGCGCCGCGTCGGGCTCTGTGCTGACAGCTCAGAGCCTGGAGCCTGTTTCAGATTCTGTGTCTCCCTCTCTCTGACCTTCCCCCATTCATGCTCTGTCTCTGTGTCTCAAAAATGAATAAATGTTAAAAAAAATAAAAAATATAAACTTAGAGGGAAACTTACAGGAGGAAATAAAAGAAGATCTATATGTAAGTATTAAGGAAAGGGTAATATGGAAATTGCTGGATTTAATCCAGTTAGAAAGTCTGATGTATGCCCTGTACAATTCTAAGAATGTTGATCATGTTCCAAGCTGATAAATCAATGCAGAAAGCCCAACAGTATTTCCTTTTGTTTTTGCAGGTAAAAAGGGGTAACTATGGAGTTCAAAGGACAGAACTCTTGCCTGGTGACCGGGACAACCTGGCTATTCAGACACGGGGTGGCCCAGAAAAGCATGAAGTCACTGGCTGGGTGCTGGTGAGTACAAAGAACTGGCAAGGATTTCATTCTTAGGATTAGACACTGCAAACCTGGCAAAGGTGCCAGATGTCCCGCCCGGGCTGAAAGAATTTGCCCTGCCACCGTCTTTGCAATGGCCCTACTAGGAGCCTGCTATTCCTCTTTCAGAGGTAACTAAAAAGAAAAAAAAAAAAAAAGTTGAGGTTGTTTGAATGTTTTGGAAATAACCAACAAATAAATGAGAACTAATTTTTTTCTCTTAAGAATTCAAAGCAGGGGCGCCTGACTGGCTGAGTCAGTAGAGTATGTGACTCTTGATCTCCGGGTTGTGAGTTCAAGCCCCATGGTGGGCTAGAGCTTACTTTAAAAAAAAAAGAAGAAAGAAAGAAATTCAGAGCAAAATCCTCACAGGAAACTAAATGGCCCGAGCATTAATCAATTATTAACTTTACTTGACGTGTGATACTGCTAGATAGAACTTACTCTGTCAAGGTCTTCCTCAAACTAGTATGTGTACCTGTTGGACAGCTCTTTACCTCTGCAGGGTGATCAGAAGTTGTCCATGGTGTGCCCTCAGAGCGTGAATCCTCCTAGCAGAACACAAAGAGCAGCTCAGTCCCCCAGCACAGTACTGGTGCTATTTCTAGCAGTCTCTTTACTATTCATCTTAAGAAAGAATGAGCTGAAGCCACTGGGAAAAGAGAGGACTGCCATAGAGGAACTAAACATGCTTTCTGCTTCACAGGTATCTCCTCTCAGTAAGGAAGATGCTGGAGAATATGAGTGCCATGCATCCAATTCCCAAGGACAGGCTTCAGCATCGGCAAAAATTACAGTGGTTGATGCCTTACATGAAATACCAGTGAGAAAAGGTAAGTAACAAATCTTACAACCACTTAAAAAGAACTCGTGCTTTTGTTTAAAAAGAAGAGAACCAAGGCCCTTTAAAAAGGGCTAATGCTTTTGTTTAATAACAGAACCAAGAATGAAAACATCAGACATAGCTCTTACTGAAATTTGGATGTTCGTTATCCACAAAAGCATGCTACCAAAATGTAGAGCACGTGGCTGTAAAACAACATCTGGATGCCTATGGAACACTACTGTTAGGACTTAGGTGCTTCACCTTATCTTACATGTAAGAGTTAAAACTCAAATTTGAAGGGAATCACTTCTATTTCCCTTAACTTTCTATCCACGTGGCATTTTTTCCTTGGTGTTGTGACTATTACGTTAAACTTCCATTTAAAAGTAAACGATTGTGGGCAATTCTGGTTCTTCACTTTGAGATTTTATAAGAAAAAGCCAGAAGAGGAAGTATACTGACAAGTACCCAGCTCTAGCTGCCTCTATCCACTTCACCATCAATATCCTGGTGGCGTCAGAGTGGTGCTACTTTACATTTCTATAGTTCTAGTGGACTGATGTCCGAACTGGCTTTCTCTTAAACCAAAAATAACAAATTTATCAGCATCTGTCCCACCGTGCAGATCACTCACCTGTGGTATGGAAGGAGGGAAGTATCAAGTGAGCATGTGTTTGGCCAGAATTCTCTTTGGCCAAGATGTGTAAAGCGAGGTGATAGCTCAGCTCTGCCACTAATCCTCCACCTGAAATTTTGAATGAAAGCCTCTCTAGCTCTCGACTTGCTCATTTGTGAAACGAACTCTTCCACTTCTATAGTAAGGCCCATCTCTTATGCATAGACCGGTACAACAAAAATCACAGCCCAAATTCCAAAGAGCATGCCACCATATCATTTATAGTTACTTGTATGTTCTTTATCCTCACATATATGGAAAACACTAAAGTACCTAAAAATTAGTTACAGATATGGATGTGGTTGACTTTCTAATTTTCATCTTTTTCTTTTTTCGAATAGGTGAAGGTGCTGACCTATAAACCTGCAGAATATATTAGTCTGCATCACTAACAGCAGTCCTGGATAACTACAGTCCTGGATACTTGCTGTAATAACCAGTGCTTGCCTAATAACCAGTTTCTTTTCATCCAACCCACTAACGCTTAGTTATATTCACTGGTTTTACATAGAGGAAAATCCAAAATAAAGGTTAACACATCAAGACTATCTACAAAAATTTATTGTCTATTTACAGAAGAAAAGCATGCATGTAATTAAAATCAATAAAATGCTTTCTCTCACAATGCAGTACATTGGGTTTTTTGTTTTAAGCCATATTGTAAAAACAAGTATTTACAAGCATCTTGAGGCTTCTTTAAAACAGCTAGACGCTCATCATTCGAGGCGCAATACTCATAGACATAAGTTCCTGAAACAGCAGTTTGCACGCATAAGGCATTCGCACCAAAGAAATCTGGGGGAGAGAAAAAAAGGTAATTAGCAAAACTATATTTGAAGTGACCCCATTTACCTACCCCAGAAAAAACTGTAAGGGCTTGGTAGTGTAGATGATAAATAAGGGAGTAGGCTGGTAGCATTCCTCCTGCTGCCTTGGCTTTTTCATGGTTTTCTCCTGAGCAGCTTTGATATTTCAAGCCTTTCTGTCAGACTTCTCAAAAGGTTTTTTTTTTTTTAAAAAACTCCTTAATTTAAAATGTTTAAAATTCCTTGTACAAGTCATTTCCAAAAGATGATATACTGGTTTTTCTATTTTTCTCACTTAAAACTTATGGAAGTATTAATCAAAATTGTGAAAATGTCCATCTGTTCCACCACACTGAACCTGCCTGGATGATTAGACCAACATGGCTATATCCTAGACAAAGTATCAACCGCCCGTAAGGTCTACACACCTGAGTTTTATTGCGACAGCCCCGACATTCATATGTATGGGTCCTCGTGTTAGCAATTGCCATTATTCCACAAAGATTGCAAACATGAACCTGATAGGGATCTGATGCCTCAAACAATCTTTCCCTTAAAAACTGGGCTGCTCCATGGGCAATCTGACAATCTCGTTCCATTTCTCCAAAACGCAGGCCACCATCACTGTTAAGGCACAAACAACAGATTATTTTGTACTTATTTTCTATTACTAACACCACCTTGACTTTCCAAATCCGTTTCTCCATGAATAAGTCTCCCAGGCAATCAAGCCTGAAATGATAAATGTATGTTGGCAAAACTAATGGAAAGAAGAGGTGAATGATCACAGGATTCCCCAATATGGAAGTAAAATGAAATACATTGTTCAAATGGCCAAAAAGTGGATGGTGACAGTTTCCCTAACACTCCTAATGTACAAAATACATAAAACCAATGATTTTCTAATATTACCAAAAAAACAATTTATCGGTCAACTTTGGAGGATGAAAGACAACTCATTATTTTGAAAACTGATAAAGAATGAAGCATTTATCATGCCTTTAGGAACTATGTCACCAGGTAACCAGTTGAAACAAGATTTCTCTCTACAGAACTATTCCAACTATTAAGTGACAAAATTAAGGGCTTCAATCATTAATAACTGCTAAAATCACTAAGAGACAACCAGATACTAGAAATCTACAATACCACCTATACAGTATTACTGCACAAGAATGCAACCCTTCATATCATCAAAGCTCAAGATCTAATTAGCAGTTTACAAGAAAAACAGGAATATACAGCCCAAGAATGGAATCAGCAAAATCCAGCGTGTGAGAAAACACTCCAGGACAAATAATCCAATTACTTCAACAAATAAACTGCAAGGAAAAAAAGCTGGAAGACAATCTATAGACTTAAAAAAATAAAAGCTTTAGGGGCACGTGGGTGGCTCAGTCAGTTAAGTGACCGACTTTGGCTCAGGTCAATGATCCCACGGTTTGTGGGTTTGAGTCCCACATCGGGCTCTGGGCTGACAGCGTGGACACTGAAGCCTGCTTAGGATTCTGTGTCTCTCTCTCTCAAAAGTAAGCATTAAAAAAAAATTTTTTTTAGATCAATCAACTGCAAAGCACGGACTTCTCTCCTGATTAAAATTAACAAACCTTTTTAAAAATTATTCAATCGGGTAAATTTGAACATTGGACACTGAATATTGAGGTAGAGGTGACCCTTGAACAACACCTGAGTATGGGGCACTGATTCCCCCCCATAGTCAAAAATCATAGTCAAATAGAACTTTTGATTCTCCGAACACTTTACTAATAACCTACTGCTGACTGGAAGACTTACGAATAACAATTAGCACATATTTTACATATGTATTCTTATAATAAACCTAGAAGAAAAAAATGTTAAAGTATTTATAGTACTGCATCAAAATCCATGCATAAGTAGGCCTGCACAGTTCAAAACTGTGTTGTTCAAGAGTCAACTAAATACTGCGATTAGGTTAGTGTTCTAATCTTTTCAAGTAGAAGTTGTCTGGGTGTGGCCTGTGGACCCAGTGAGGGTGAAAACTATTTTTATAATACAGCATATTTACTTCTTTCACTGTGTTGACATTTGCACTGAGACGGCCGCAAAAGAAACAGAGTAAAACTGCTGAACGCAAGTCCAGGCAGTGGAACCAAACGTACTAGCACTGTGAAGGGAGGAGGGAAAAGCCAGTTTTACTTAAGAATGTCATTAATGAAACTAAAGAGTTTTACTAAACCTTGACTTTTGAGAGTACACATTTTTAATATTCTATGACCTAATGGTAAGTTCTAAAGCACTTCTATACTGAGGATGCTTGAAGAAAAATACTTGCACGATTCTGAACTAATCACTTTTCCCAAGGGAGTATATCTTGAAAAAAGAGCTGACAGCAATTATATTAATTCAACACTGAGAACACCAACTATTTGGCAGACATTTTTAGGAAAATGAACAAAGTAATATGCCTATCACTTAAAGGAAAATAATTTTAAATACCTGTTGAAAATGATTAAGCTTTTGATCTTTCAGTCAAAAATTAGAATTTTAGAAAACCTCTATTCAACATTATGGCTTTAATAGTGTCCCAATAAAAGACTTCTGATAACACTGGTGAAGCCACTACAAATGTGAACTATTTTTGGATAAATATGTCAACATAAGCCAGTATTTTCCAAACAGCCAATTATGGTGCTACAAAATTACACGTGTGAAAGATACACTCAAAGTGCAAGACAAGCCAGTGGATTTTAATATAATGAATACAAAAGATTCACTGAGTTGGCTTCTACATTACAACTAGCCTTTAAGAAACTACAACTTTTCATTTTGGTGTAGCATCAAAACATAATATCCAAAGTCACCTGAAAATGTTATTAAAATATTCCTCCCTTTTCCAACCACGTATCTATGGGAAGTAGGATTTTCCTTGTATACTTAAATATAAAAAATAAAATACTGCAGTGGACTGAATGCAGAAGCAGACAGAAGAATCCTGCTGTCTTCTAGCAAATCAGCTCATTAAAAAGATTTGCAGAAAGGTAAACCAATGTCACTCATTACTAAATTTATTTGGAAAATATATTTTCCATTAAAAACGTTATTTGTTGGGGGCACCTGGGTGGCTCAATTGGTTGAGCATCTGACCCTTGATATCCGCTCATGGTTCATGAGACTGAGCCTCATGTCAGGCTCTGCACTAACAGCATGAAACCTGCTTAGGATTCTCTCTGCCTCTCTCTGCCCTTCCCCTACATGCACATGTGCAAATGTGAATGGCTCTTTCTCTCAAATACTTAAAAAATTAAAAAAATTTTAAATGTTATCTGTTAATATGTAGTGGGCTTATTAGTGTTATTTTTTAATAAATTAATATTCTAAGTCTTAGTTTTAACTTCTAACATGATTAACATCAATAAATACAACTTAAAAGTTCTTTGAGGTCCTGGAACCAAGAAATTTGAGAACCACTCTTTTGTAAATCTATGCTAAACTACATTTACAGAAAAAATTGGTATCTGGACTTTGCTTAAAAATAATCAGGAGTTGGTAGGAATGGGGAGATGAACGTAACAAATCCCACTGTTAATTATGGAAGTGGAGACACAGGCACATGGGGGTTTCATTATACCATTGTGTCTATTTTTGTAAGTGACAGTTTTCATTTAAAAAGGCTAATTAATACTCAAGCCCTGCATCTGGCTCTGCGCTGACAGTGCGGGCTCTGCCCTGACAGTGCGGAGCCTGCTTGAGATTCTCCCTCTCTCTGCCCCTCCCCAACTTGCACTCTCTGTCTCTCTCAAAATAATTTTTTTAAAAATAATAACGATGGGAGAGCCTGGGTGGCTCAGTTGGTTAAGCATTTGACTCTTGATTTTGGATCAGGTCATGATCTCACCATTCACCAGTTCAAGCCCCTCATACAAGGCCTGCTTGGGGTTCACGGTCTCTCTGTCCCAACCCCCCTCTCTGTCTCTCTCCCCCCAACCCCACTCTTAAAAATAAACATTTTTTTTTAATAAATAAATAATAACAATGATGGTGATGCAGCTCTCTTACCGAGATCTACCCTCCATGGGCTGTCTATTAAGGATCTGAATAGGTCCCCTGGCACGAGAATGAATCTTATCATCCACCATATGCTTCAAACGCTGGTAATATGTAGGACCAATAAAAATTTGTGATGTGATTTTTCGACCAGTGAACCCATTGTACAGGACCTGAAACAAATTTTGGAGTACAGACTTAAAATACTAAATATACATGCACATACTGTATGATTTCATTTATACAAAAATCAAAAGACAAAACTAGTAAGTCAAGAGAATGTTTACCTTGGGGTTGGGTGGGAAGGTAGTAGAAACTGGAAGGAGACATGAGGGGGTATCTAGGACTAAAAGGGTACTGGTAATTTTCTTTTCGAGATCTGGGTGCCAGTCACACAAGGTGTGTTCACTTTGTGTAAAATAAATTCATCAAGCTGCACATTAATGATTTGTGTATATAAAGTATGTGTCATACTTCAATAAAAGGGTTGATCTTTTTTAAGAATGAAAGTACACACATACAAAACAGCACAGACATAACTACTAAAGAGCAAACGTACCTCATTTCCTCTGAGATGGTAGCCATAATCAGATAATAGATTAGAAATCTTCTGCACATTAACAGCATCATTAAATGGAGTGGCATCACCAATTTCACCTTTGTTAGCTGATACCTTTAAAAAAAAAAAAGTATTTAAAAGGCTGCATCCTTTAGTCTCCTCTTAGAAGGAGACTTTCATTAATAAAAATATATTCAATTTAAATCCTTTCTATACAGGTAAGATTTTGAACTTAAAAATCTATGTTACATAAAGCTGTAATACTATAAGTTTCATTTTATTAATATCTTACATGAAATAGTATTTATAACAAACTAATCTACCAAAAAGATTAAACTAATTCCATTATAAGCCTTCAAAAAGGAAGCTATCAGGGGCGCCTGGGTGGCTCAGTCGGTTGAGCATCCGACTTCGGCTCAGGTCATGATATCACAGCTTGTGAGTTCGAGCCCCGCGTAGGGCTCTGTGCTGACAGCTCACAGCCTGGAGCCTGCTTCTGCTTCTGTGTCTCCCTCTCTCTCTGCCCCTGACCCACTCACATTCTGTCTCTGTCTCTCTCAAAAATAAACATTAAAAAAAAAATAATAAACATTAAAAAAAAAAAAAAAAAAAAAAAAAAGGAAGCTATCCCTGAGACCAGACACAAAAAGACTCACATTCTGTCTCTGTCTCTCTCAAAAATAAACATTAAAAAAAAAAAAATAGGAAGCTATCCCTGAGACCAGACACAAAAAGAATGAGACTCCCACCTATGGCTCCAAGAAAATGACATTTTAATGCCCTAAAACCAAGTCACGCATGTTAGGGTTAGGGTTAGGGTTAGCCATTCCACCTTAACAAGATACTTAAAATTAGAAAACTTTATAGCTAGTAATATAGCTATAAAATTATTAAGTGCATACTGAACTAACCACCAATGAATTAACTCTTCATCTATAGAAAAGAACCAGTCTAAAGAATAACCATGTATGTATGTAGAGGCTGGATGTAGTAAATTTTACAAAAATTCTGACATAACCAAAACTTCACAAATTTTTGCCAGGGGGAAAAAATCATAACCAATTTAAAAGCAGGAAAATGAGTATCATACTAGCTTTTTCCAACAAAGAACCCCAAACTCAAATATGACAGAAATCACATATCATCATTTTGGAAGAAACATTAGTTTGGAGTATATATTTTTAAAGAAAATCTCTTACCTTCCCTTGAAGACATTCAATCAAGTGACCAATAGTCATACGAGAGGGGATGGCATGGGGATTTATGATGATATCAGGGGTGATACCTTCACAGGTGAAAGGCATATCCTATAAAGGGATTTTTAAAAGGAGACAAACTTAACTCTCTTAGCTACAAAACTAGAACTGGCCCCCACCCTTGAAGTTTTCTACGTCCACAATTGTGCTCAACATGGTATCTTCATATACTTATTCAACACTAAAAAGTCAAGCCTTTATCACCTTTGTACTTTTAAATTAAAGCAAATTTTAATAAAATGTTAAACAGAACTTTGGGTGGGGGTGAGGGAGATAAAAGACACACACCTCTTGTCTATACTGAATACCACAAGTACCCTTTTGACCATGTCGACTAGCAAATTTGTCTCCAATCTGTGGAATTCTAACAGAGCGGACCTGAATTCATACAAAAAGAGGTTAGTTCAAACTGGTTTACTTTTTATAAACAGCTCTTCATAAACATACAAATATGACAAAGCTATACTCACCCTTATTTTACAAAACTTATATCCTTCCTGATTGAGAGTTACCATAACCTGATCCACAATTCCCGTCTCACTAGTTCTAAGAAATGTGCTACAATCTCTCTTGGTATAGCGTCGATTAGTGCCCTCCAATTCATCTTCATTTTCAGGCAAGGTGACTGTTTTGCCTATAATAACATCATCTCCTGACACACGGACTCCAGGAGCTATCAAACCATCATCATCCAGCTTGTCATAAATGGCATGCCTCATACCTATGAAGAAACAGACAAGGAATTTTCTGAAATGGTACTACTATATAGAAAAGTATTTACAATGTCACATAATCCCTCTAAAAGATTAAAAAGCAAATACATAAATCATTTCCAAGTCAGAGGGAAGTTCACAGGAATCTTTAACACCATGAATTTTTTAAAAAAAAGCACTGGACTGAGCACTGGAAAATCAGACTATTTGCTGGGTGACTTTGGATAAGGGTGTTGCCATGTTCTGATCTCTTTTTTACATGAAAAGGAATATCAAGGAGAAAAGACTATGCCTCTAACACACATCCTCCCACAGAAACTTTTAATTTCATCTTGTGGAAATCTTAACTTCGATGGACATCAATTCATTACTACACAGAACCACCCACAGGAATGGAATAGATGATTTAAAAAATATAACACATTTTACTTCACACAATACCATTAGAAGTCAAAACTGTGGCAGAGATGCCCCATTTCCCTGGGACATCCCATCCATTCCACTGCATACAGTTTTTAAGTATCTGTGAAAATAACTAGAAAATAAGTTTGTTTTCTAGAAGAAACAAAAAAAAAGTGCTAGGTGTCCTCTCATTTGTCTGTTAAATGTACACAAATATTGTGATTACACAAATGTAGTCACACTACAATGTGGAGAGGAGAGGGAGTTCCCATGCAAACACATAAACTGACGGACAGTTCACAGTACAAGTAAGAACGGGGCTGTGGCGTATTATATGAAATTATATGACCTTCTAATCTCCTAAATACCCTCTTCAATGCAGGATCTACCAGGATGGAAGAACTATAACAAGCCAGCTCTTACATGCAAAGACTTTTAGCAAACACACATATTTTCTTATATAAGAGTTCTAAGAATAACACGAAAACATATTCTCATGTGGTGGGAGGTTGGGGGGAGGGAGAAGAAAAATTATTCAGGAAAGCAATGGTAAAGTTAACTAACTTTAAATTCCATAATTTAGGGGCGCCTGGGTGGCTCAGTCAGTTAAGTGTCCAACTTTGGCTCAGGTCATCATCTCACAGTTTGTGAGTCCAAGCCCCACACTGGGCTTTGTGTTGACAGCTCAGACCCTGAAGCCTGCTTCGGATTCTGTGTCTCCCTCTCTCTGTTCCTTCCCCCACTCCCACTGTCTCTCCCTCTCTCAAAAATAAATAAACATTAAAAAAAGAATAAAATTTTAAAAATAAATAAATAAAATTCCGTAATTTAAACATCAGTATCACTTACCTTGGCATGTTTCACGGGTTGGCTTCTCAAAAACTTCTTCTTGATCAAATCCTTTTTTAGATTCCTGTTCTTTATATGATCGATAGAAAACAGACCTAAAACACATGGTTATAAAGGTAATTTCTACTTTCCTTTTATAAAAGGACTTAGAACATACCAATAATTTTTACTTGTTATTTGGGAGACAATTTAAACCATGAATCTAGGACAAGAGTTAACTGTATTAAGGGTCAAAGTTAAGTCCTAACTGCTGTTACATGGGCCACACATGTAGCATTTGACCCATAATCTTAACATGGCTGGATTATATGTGAGAAAGGTCACTAAATCCAACCTCCTATTTGAAATAAGAATCCCTTCCATAATGTCCCTCAGAGATGGTCACACAGAATCTGCTCCAATATTTCTAGTCAGAAGTTTATGATATTTGGCTATCATGTCTACCGTCTACCCTCTGATCCTAGTGCTATCCTCTAAAACTAAACAGAAAAAAATCCATCTTCTAAATTCCCAGTTTTTAACCAATCTTCATATGCCATGCATTTGAGATTATTTGCCAATAAAATAACTGAAGCATGATAAAAAAAAGATTGAAAAAAACACACTATAATTTTAATAGTTATTTATGGATCCTAAGATTACAGATTTATTTTTATTTCTTTAGACGTTTCTGTATTATCTAAATGCAAAGATGTCTTTGCTTACCAAAAAACAGTGTGGGAGGTGGGGACCTCAACATATTAACATCTGAAAATCCTGAGACACAAGAAATAGTGTCTTCAGTCACTCATGACCATCAACCAGGCCTCCTGTTTTCTGGAGTCAGGCAATGATTTCACACTATATATAGGCATCCACACAACAGTATGTGTCTGCCAAATATCCACAAAGCATCGTGAATTGAGGCAAAAGATTAAATATCTTAACAGAAAAATTTCTCTGCTGTCCAGTCAGATCAAAATCTCTTCTAGCCTGATCTTCAAAACCACCAAAAAGTTTGGATACATAAGCCAAACTTGTTTTTAAAAAACTTTTTTTGATTAAAATATTAATGTTTTGACAACTGTTGTAAATAGCTGACCTGAAAAAGCCTCTGTCTACAGCTGAACGATTCATGATAACAGAGTCTTCTTGATTATATCCAGTGTAAGATGCTATCGCCACAATGGAGTTGATACCTGTAGTGCATGTAAAAGCATACATTTAAGTATCATATAGGAAGCAAAGAAAAATTATTCCTTTTATTTTTTTTTTGAAAAGTTAAAAAATTCCTTAATTTTTTATTCCTGGTACCACTACCACAATTTATAGGGCAATACACCAGACGTAAAGAAAAAAAGAAAACAACAACAACAAAGACAAAGCTACAACAGATAAAAGACCTCAGAAATGTACATCCAGGGATGCCTGGCTGGCTCAATCAGTAGAGCATGCGACTCTTGATCTCAGGGTCATGAGTTCGAGCCCCACAATGGGTGTAGAGATTACTTAAAAATAAAATCTTTAAAAATAGAGGGAGTCGGGGTGGGAATGTACATCTAATTGACACTACCCTGCATTAAGCAATAGCTGCACTTTTTGCAAACTGTGGCTAGGACAGTCCTAAATAAGAAAAGTTTCCCGTTTAAGCTGTAGTAACTTTTCTCACTCTGGATCATTGATCCTTCTGTGGCAGATCCTTCTGTGGCAGTTCCTCTAATGCATTTGGGACAAATATCTCAAAGTAACCTGTAGCTTTCCTGGTAACTCCTTGCTCTCTCTCCTGCTACGAACTGTAGCCCTTTTCTTCTGAGTTTTTTTTTTTTTATAACTCTCTGCTACCACATCATTTACTTCCACCACTAGATCCATAACCACCACCACAGGGACTGCCCAAGCTTATGCCACTGAAACTGCCCTGTTTCGTGGGTCCATAATTTTACTTCTGTGGCCCACTGCTATTTCCAAAACCATTATAGTTCCCACCACCACATTTACCACCTCTGAAATTTCCTCTTTCATCGTAACCATCAACACCACCACCACCACAACATCCACCTCCTTGGTTTCCATATCCTGGTCCACCAACACCAGAACCTCCTCCACGACTATAACCAGGACCACTGTCATAGTTGTCACCCTCACCTCTTTAATAACTAACTCTGCTGCCATCATCTCCACCACCAGAACCTCTTCTTCCACCAAAGTTTCCACCATGGCCAAAGTCACCACTAGCTCCAAAGTTTCCCCCACCACCTAAAAAGTTGCCAGATCCACCTCCACGACAACCTCTCTGCAATCCAGCAGACTGTATTTCTAGTTTAGAAAGGGCCTTTACCACTTCACAATTATGCCCATTAGTAGTGTAGTATTTCTGAACAACAGAAATGATATGGGACCGAAGGAAGCGATGAGGCTAGTCACTGACCCTTTCTTTTAAAGCAATTTTATGTAACCATATTTGCCACAAATGTTTTTCACGGCAGTACCTGTCAAAGTCTACTTCCCCTGGGATAGCAATAAATGAGGCAACTACTCTGAAGGCTTAATGAATAAAATAGCAAAACCTGGGGCATCTGGGTGGCTCAGTCAGGCATCAGACCCTTGATTTCGGCTCAAATAATGCTCTCATTGTTCATGGCTTCAAGCCCCACGTTGGGCTCCATGCTAACAGCACTCCTTAGAATCCTCTCTGTGCCCCTCCCCTGCTCATGCTCTTTCAAAATAAACAAACTTTAAAAAAGGGGTAGTCATGGGCGCCTGGGTGTCTCATTCAGTTAAGCGTCTGTCTTCGGCTCAGGTCATGATCTTACGGTTTGTGGGTTCGAGCCCCACATCAGGCTCTGTGCTGATAGCTCAGAGCCTGGAGCCTGCTTCAGATTCTGTGTCTCCCTCTCTCTCTCTGCTCCTCCCCTGCTTGCACTCTCTCTCAAAAATAAATAAACATTAAAAAATTAAAAAAAAAAAAAAAAGAGGTAGTCATTCTCAATGTACCCATCTTATAATTGGTGATTACACATACAAGTCACCTCATATTTATAAAGTGCATCCCTGGGAAGCCTGAGTAGCTCAGTCGGTTAAGCGTGAAACTTTGGCTAAGGTCATGATCTCTCCATTCGTGGGTTCAAGCCCTGTGTCAGGCTCTGTGCTGACAGGCCAGAGCCTAGAGCCTGCTTCAGATTCTATGTCTCCCTCTCTCTGCCCCTCCTCCACTTACACTCTCTCTCAAAAATAAATTTTTTGTAAATTAAGCACTAATTTACAAAGTGCTTCTCTAAACCAAGTTTCACAATTTTCACAGCAACCCTGTGCCATAAATGAGGTACTACTATTCTCATCATTATCAGAAAGAACTATTTAAATGACTTATCCATGCTCCCAAAGTTAGTAAACAACAGACTCAAGTCCCAGCTCCTTGTCTCCTGATTTGCAGTTTGAACCTAGTACCATTCTGCTTTCCCTATACTAACAAAAACGGGAGCCACCTTCCACACCACAATCTTATTCTTAGTTGCTGCTGCCCAAACTACTTTTGATTAGACTGTAAAGAAAATAACAAGTACTTAAAAAGACAAAAGTTTAAAACACCCTATGAACTAGTAGGACTGAAATCTAAGAAATGACTGCTGAATGTGGGTGGAGTTTCAATGAACATAATGCACATATATGTGAATCAGATTTTCCAAAAATTAAAATACATTCAACTCTAAAGCTATAGTTAACATATCTTGATTTAAATATTTCAAATGTGGAGTAAAAGACTATGACTACAGAATACAAAGCAACTAAATCTGGATAACTCAATGTTCTGGTTATCTGAATTCTGAATCAAATGTTTATATTTGCTTCCCTAAAGCTAAATTCAACTTTCAAAAAGCAACCCACCCCTCATGAGAAGGCACACCATTCATTTACTCCTTTATGCATACAGCCAGGGGTGCAGTTTTAACAAGGAGGATGCAGCGTAAGAGGTGGTGGTGCTACTGGTCTGGGTCTGGGACACTGAAGACACACTCCTCTCCTCCAAGTCTCTCATTCCCAGTAATTCCCAACCGAAGGCACAAACAGATTTAGAGAGAGAGAGATGCATGCAAAGGGCAGGCCCTCCTCCCTAATAACAACATTTGCCCCTTAAAAGCTCTGGCTTCTATGCCACAGAAAGCTTTCTGCTGGCTATCTTAAACACGCCTGGCCCAAGGTAGCAGATTCCGGAGTTTTGTGTTTAACTTGAATCCATTCCTAACGCTTTGAAAAGTAAATTCAAAAGCTTAGATTTCAAACGTTTTTTGAAATATCAGATCGGGCATCACTGGGTCCACTTATATACATCACAGCCACAGCTGAAGCTACGGGCTAACCCCAGTGGACAGGCAAACCTTTAACTTACTTACTCACCAATCCTGCCTAATGCTGTAGGAATCTGAGGTTGCAAGCCCTGTTTAAAACATAAAGCCCTGGGGCACCTGGGTGGCTCAGTTGGTTAAGCATCTGACGTCGGCTAAGGTCATGATCTTGCGTTTTGTGAGTTCGAGCCCCGCGTTGGGCTCTGTGCTGACAGCTCAGAGCCTGGAGCCTGCTTCGGATTCTGTGTCTCCCTCTCTCTCTCTGCCCCTCCCCTGCTCATGCTCTGTCTCTGTCTCAAAGATAAATAAAACATTAAAAAAAAAAATTTTTTTTTAAGATAAAGCCCTGTTTAAAAGATTAACACTGGGGCCGCCAGGTGGCTCAGTTGCTTAAGCATCTAAGTTGATTTTGGCTCAGGTCACACAATTTCACGGTTTGTGAGATCCAGCCCCATGTTGGGCTTTGTACTGGTGGTGCAGAGCCTGCTTGTGATTCTCAATCTCCCTCTCTCTCTGCCCCCCCCCCCCCACTCGTGCTCTGTCTTGCACTCTCTCAAAAATAAGTAAATTTTAGGGGCATCTGGGTGGCTGAGTCACTTGGGTGTCCAACTTCGGCTCAGATCATGATCTCATAATTTGTGAGTTCGAGCCCCAAATTGGGCTCTGTGCTGACAGCTCAGAGCCTAGAGCCTGCTTTGGATTCTGTGTCTCCCACTCTCTCTCTCTCTCTCAAAAATAAATAAACACTTAAACAAAAAAATAAAATTAAAAATAAAATTTTTTTAAAAGTTAACACTAAACACTTTGTGCTAAATATAACTTTGCTCTCTAAGGAAGAAGAATCATTCTAATAAGAAGGTATTTGTTCTTCTGAGAACCTTGACGGGTTTGTGTATTTAAATTTGGAGCAGGGGTGCCTGGGGGGCTCAGTCAGTTAAGTATCTGTTGATTTTGGCCGGCTAAGGTCATGATCTCACGGTTCGTGAGTTTGAGCCCCGTGTCAGGCTCTGTGCTGACAGCTCAGAGCCTGGAGCCTGCTTCGGATTCTGTGTCTCCCTCTCTCTGCCCCTCCCCTGCGCATGCTCTGTCTTGTCTCTCTCTCTCAAAAATAATAAACATTTAAAAATATATAAATAAAAATAAAAAAATAAATTTGGAGCAGAAAAAGCTAAAACGTTCTGCTTGGGACGAAAGGAGTATGAAATTCTCCAAGGAAAGGGCAGTGTCAAGGAAGTTGACAGTGGATAAAACCCCATTAGCAGGCAAGGTCTTCAGAAAAGTCAAATAATCCTCCTGAAATCTACATGATTCCCCTATGAAATCTTTAGTAGCACCCACATGGTCACCATCCTTTTGTGTGGATTCTTTGGGAGAACTGGAAGAATTCAAAGTCTCAAACATAATCAAGAAGCATAACATAAGGAAAATACATAAAGATGCAGGTTCCTGAAGGCAGAGGAGGGTTTAAAAACTGGAGAATTTGCAGAAATCTCAGGATCTTGGGAGATGTGATATGATCCTACTACAGAGGAAGCCAGTAGTAGGACATATATGACATCTATGAAACATGAAATAGGCAAGACTTCCTCAGCATGTCCTCATATTTTGGTGAGCCCACCTATGCCCCTTTCTTTTTCCAGGTGATATAGTCTATGATTCTCAACTGTCTTGGTCCTTGTGAGACTTTCTGCCTCTGTAACAATCCCCGGATCACCCACATACACTGTATCAACTAGAGCCCAAGAGGCAGCTCCCTCCATCCTACAGCCGTTATCTATATGGGCAAGTTTGAGAGATCAGGCGAAATTTAGCTTTTAGAATAGATGTGATTAAGGCATGAAGCAATAACAGAATTGAAAGGCATGTAGTCCCGGGGCACCTGGGTGGCTCAGTCAGTTAGCCATCTGACTTCAGCTTAGGTCATGCTCTCGTGTTTCATGAGCTCAAGCCCTGCATCAGGCTCTGTGTTGACAGCTCAGAGCCTGGAGCCTGCTTTGGACTCTGTGTTTCTCTGCCCCTCCCCCGCTCATACTCTGTCTCTCTCTCAAAAATAAACATTAAAAGAAAACAAAAAAAAATGAAAGGCTTGTAGTCCCATGCCTTCACCACTTCATACCAGTACCAAAAGAACATTTCAACTCCAATCCCTTACCTATTTTTCTTCTCTAGCCATAAAGAAATCATCATGTAAATGTTGAAGAAAGCACAACACTACAAGCATACCCCAAAGATACGAGCATACTTGCAGACAACCTAACAGATTGTTTTCCTAGACAAGAGTAACCCCTTGTGGAAGACTTTGAAAATAAATCATTCTTACCTGTAAGAATTTGCTATCAAAATGCTAAACCCCTAGTATAGTTAATAATTTAAGGCCACTACTTGCAAAGCAAACTCCACTAAATAACGTTACCCACAATTAAAGCCAAAACCCTGTTAATAATAAGGTAAGAAAACAATTATGCCAAAGAATTATGCTGTCTCCTTTAATATTCAACACTCTTCTGCCCTTTAGACTTCTCTGCACCATTTTGCCGGCTGTCCAGTCTCCTTAGGATGCTCCTCTTGCAGCGGCACCTGAGTAGCTCAACTCTTGATTTCAGCTCAGGTCATGATCTCACAGTTTATAGGATCGAGCCCCATGTCAGGCTCCACGCTCACAGCCCAGAGCCTACTTGGGATTCTCTCTCTCCCTCTCTCTCTGCCCCTACCCTGTTCACATTCTCTCAAAATAAATTAATAAACTTCAAAACAAAAAATCTCCTGCTAACTCCTGATTCTCTTTAGCAGCAGCTACATCTCAAATCTCTTCTGATTCTTTTCCTGGTGCCTAAAGCTGTCTCTGACTTTATTTTCACTCTGAATTTCCCTTTAGCAATTTCATCATAATCTATAATTACCACTAATACATAAAAAACTTCACAGCTCCAGATCTGAGCTTCTTTCAAATCATATTTGCGACTCACTGTTGGAAAATCTTTTCTTACACGTTATAGCAGCAACTCAAAATCAACATGCTGAAAACTGAACTTACTATCTTACCTCTAAAACATCTTCTAATGGGCTTCCAACCTTATTAATAGTACTCCTCTCTTCTTTATCACCCAAGCCACGAACACCAACAATATGTCCAATAATATTTCCAAGTCCCATCAAGGGTATTCCATTAGGCATCTCATCTCCTACTCTTCTTCATTTCTTAAGGACCTTACCAATTCTCAGACCACTGCAAAAACCTCTAAATTATCTTCTTCCAATACCATATCTCATTGTAATCTGTATCAACTGCCGGAATGATATTCCTAAATTTTTTTTTTCTTTTTAAGTAAGCTCCATGCCCATGGTGGAGCCAATGTGGGGTCTGAACTCACAACCCTGAGATCAAGACCTGAGCTGAGATCAAGAATCAGATGCTTAACCGAGCCACCCAGGCACACCACCCCCAACCCTCAAAATAAATCCCAAATTGTATTACCTCCTTGTTCCAAAAGGCTGGATGGGTCTTCATTCTCAAAATTCAACCTGCTCTCTACACTATGAGACCAAAGTTCACTCCCATACATTTACACTTCAGTTATACTAAAGTGCCATGACTACTAACTGTTCCGTATCTCATACATTCATGCATCTAAGCCCTTCCTCAACCCACCTCTCAAATACCCTTTTGTCAAACTATACGCTACTCTAAAATGCCACCTCCCCCATGAAACTGGCTCCAGATTTCCAACAGGTATCAATCATTTCCTTCACTCTGTGCTTTCAAAGGATTCTGTACCTCATCGTAACACTTTCCACATATCTATCTTTTATTATTTGTGTTCAAGTTTCCCACCACATTATAAATTTTGAGATAAAAGAGGTTGTGTCATAAGTTATTTTATTCACCCTCCCAAGCACTCAAAGTACTTAAGCATGACAGGGATCTTAAAAGGTAAAGAAGAGTGGCGCCTAGGTGGCTCAGTAGGTTACACATCCTACTTCGGCTCAGGTCATGATCTCATACGACTCGTAAATCCCAGCCCACGTCAGGCTCTGTGCTGACCTCTCGGAGCCTGGAGCTTGCTTCAGATTCTGTGACTGACCCCCCCCCCCCCGCCCCTGCCCCTCCCCCTCATGCACTTTCTCTCACTCTCTCTCAAAAATAAACATTAAAAAAATTTTTTTTTGTAAAAAAAAAATTTAAAAAAAACTGAAAAACAAAACTGAACATACCTGCTGGCAGCTCTCTAAATCGTAGATATTCCATAGACCGTGTAGTCACAAGTGGTTTTTGAGGATAATACAGAACATGGGCCAGTGTATCCATACGAACATGGAAGTTGGTGATATAAACTCCCATAGCCTGCTTACCCATAGCAGACTGGTATGTGTTTCTAGGGGACTAAAGGTAGAAATGAAAAGCAGAATCAATGAAAATTTAATGCCTCTAAAGCAACAGATTCTACAGGGTACTACACAAATCAGAAATATGGCTGGTAAAAGTCATGTTTTTTTCTGAAAGAGAAGTCATAACCATTTGGAATAATTATAGCTAACAGTGAAACAAACAAAAAAAAGCATATTAAATGCTGATTCCATATGAGTTCACAGCCTTTTCATCAACACACTTTTCTTTACAAAAAACTACAGATTAATCTCTAAGTTGTATTATTCTTCTTCCCCCAATACCTCAAAAAACCAGAAGTTAAAAAAACTGCTACCAACCTGGTTATGATCAGGAAAGGGAATAATAGATGCACAGACACCAAGAATCATCGATGGATGAATCTCGCAGTGTGTATATGTGGAACAATAAGCTACTTCTTTCTCCTGTAAATCATCTGGAGTCATTGCAAGCATCACTGTTTCTTCTTCCAGAGTATCAATATATTCTACTACCCCACTGGCCACAAGATCCTGCCAACTAAAAAAGAGGAATTCACTTTGGAGTGCCTGGTTGGCTCAGTCAGTTGAGTGTCCAACTCAATTTCACCTCAGGTCATGATCCCAGAGTCATGGGATCAAACCCTGCATCTGGCTCTGTGCTAAGTGTGGAGCCTGCTTAGGATTCATTCTCTCTCTCCCTTTGCCCCTCTACCCTGCTCACACTCTCTCTAAAAAAATAAAAATAAAATAAACCTTAAAAGAAAAAGAAGTATTCACTTTATTTCCTTATCTACTGAAGCATTTTAACTAAGCTTCCTGCTTAATGAAGAGCATTCCTATACAGGGCACCTAGGTGGTGGCTCAGTTACTTAAGCATCCGACTTTGGCCCAAGTCATGATCTCACAGTTTGAGTTGGAGCCCCACAGTGGGCTCTCTACTACCAGCACAGAGCCAGCTTCAGATCCTCTGTTCCTCGCGCCCCTCCCCCAGCACCCCCCCCGCCCTGCTCTAAAATATAAACAAACAAGCAAAAAAAGGGTATTCTTTTATCTACATGTACAGATACAGAAAGAGTTCCAAAATACGTATATTACTGTTAATAGTGAAAAAAAGCAAGTTACTATAAACAACACACACAAAGTATGATCCTATATCACTATTAGTTTGTCTTGGTTTGTTCTAATACATGGGTGTATGGGTATGGGTTACTTTTTAAGAGGAAAGTATGGATTAGGGGCTTTTATCTATTTTTATTATACACATTGTTTGACTTTTTTTACAAAAATATACATTCAAATATTTTTAAAAATAAATTTTAAAGCAGATTCATCTTTTTATTAAATTTATTTGCTATCATATTATTCCTATTACATGCTATACAATTTCTATTATGTAAGTTATTTCTTATCAGACTTCAACATGTTACAAAGACTTTAATGCTTTAACAAAACGCTACAAGTTCTTTACTTGATAATAAAAATTAAGAAAAACAAACGTGACTGTACAAAGTGCCTTTTTGGGACAATGAAATATTCTGGAATTAGTGGTGATAGTTGCACAATCAGGAATATACTAAAAACCACTGGACTATATGGCATACGAATTATATCTCAATTTTTTCCTCATGCATGTTCTTACCTGTAGTTGTTATATTCTCTCTCTTTCAATTGATCAATATGTCTCTTCTTTAGAAGTAGTTTTTGTTTTTCTACAATCAGAAGTGGCCTACAAATACGTCCTGCATCGGTATAGATCCGAATCTCCCGCTCTCGAATATCTCTGATCATAGAAACCTATATGTAAAAAGACAAAACAGTCTCATGAGCTTTTTCTCTGTATCATTAAGACTTAGCTAAAAATATAATAAAGTTCCTAGTAAATTTCTGGAGCAAACGATTATCAAATAAAATGGACAAATCTTTTTTTTTTTTTTTTTAAATGGACAAATCTTGCAGCAGCTGGGTGGCTCAGTCGGTTAAGTATCCAACTCCTAATTTTGGCTCAAGTCACGATCTCATGGTTCCTGAGTTCCAGCCCCACATCAGGCTCTGCGCTGTCAGCACTAAGCCTGCTTGGGATCCTCTCTCCCCCTCTCTCTACTCCTCACCTGCTTGCATGCATGTGCATGCTCTCTCAAAATAAATAAACCTTTTAAAAAAAATGGACAAATCTTAGTTTATCATTGTTCGATATACTAAAAACCTAAGTATAATTTAAAACTTTATAAAGAATAATTATTTAACCTTGGTAATTATAAAGCTGAATATCTGGCAATACTGTCATGCAAGATAAAGCAAAATGAAGAAAATATATGTGTGTCATCACCAACACTAGAGATAGCAATTTATTTTGTCCCTGATAATTACATAGACTTCACTCTGCAACCCTTCAGTAACCAGCCATTATCATTTTGCATCTATCATACTTTCTCGGAAACAAGCCCACCTTCTGACACTGACCTAATCAGACAAATGGCTTATAATTTACCTGTCCGATACAGCAGACATTAGCCACATGTCATTATTAAGCACTTGAAATATGGCCATTCTGAACTGAGAGACGCTGCAGTGTACAATGTGTATAAATTACACAGTGGATTTCAAAGAGTACCACATAAACAAAGCAGAAACAGACCCATAAACACAGAAAACAAACTAGTGGTTACCAGACAGGAAGGAGTTGGGAGGATGGGCAAAAAAGGGTAAAGGGGAATAGTAGGAAGTACAAGCTTCCAGTTATAGAATGAACAGATAATAAGTGGTACAGTGCAGAGAACACAGTCAATAGCATTATAATAACATGTATTGCTATTATACATGACAGATGGTAGCTACATTTCTGGTGAGCACAGCATAATGTATAGAACTGTCAAATCAATATGTTATACACCTGAAACTAATGCAATACTGTATATCAACTACCCTTCAATAAAAAAAAGTACCACATAAAAATAAAGGATACAAAATTTCTCATAACTACTAATTAGATGTTGAAATTATAGTACTTTGGATAGAACAGGTCAAATAAAATATATTATTAAAATTATTTTCATTTTCTAATTTTTTAACATGGCTACTACATCCATGGGTAGCTCACATGATATTTCTACTGGGCAGCACTAGAAAATATATTCCCAGAAAACATACTTTATTTTTTTTAATGTCTATTTATTTTTGAGAGACAGTGTGCAGTGGGGGAGGGACAGAAAGAGGGGGACAAAGGATCCAAGGCAGGCTCTATGCTGACAGCAGCATGTCCAATGTAGGGCTCGAACTCATGAACCATGAGACCATGACCTGGGCAGAAGTTGGATGCTTAACTGACTGAGCCACCCAGGAGCCCCTATTCCCAGAAATTATAAAAGATATTTTAGGCAGGGCACTTTCTGGCTCAGTCAGTAGAACATGCGACTCTCGACTTTGACTCAGGTCATGATCTCAAGCCTCTCATTGGGCTCCACACTGCTTAAGATTCTCTCACTCCCTGTCTCCGCCCCTCCCCACCTGCCCCTCTCCAAAAAACAAAAATTGGGGGGGAAATTCTCAATAAAGAACATAGTTATGCGGTACCTGGGTGGCTCAGTCAGTTAAGCATACGACTCTTGATTTCAGCTTGGGTCATGGTTTCACAGTCCGTGGGTTTGAGCCCCACGTCAGGCTCTGTACTGACAGGGTGGGACCTGTTTGGGATTCTCTCTCCCTCTCTCTCTGCCCCTCCACCACTCACACTGTCTGTCTCTCTCTCAAAATAAACTTTAAAAAAGAATCACCTAGACTTCTGACAATGTACTCTATAATTCAAGAGAAAGCAGTTAAAGAAATGCCAATGTAAAGAAAATTGTCACTAGTCTTATGCCTTGTTTAGAAATCCTGTAGAATCATCTACTCTTAATTAAAGGCTCACTTCAGACACAATGATGTCCATCTGTCGCCGCAACTTCCTCAGGGTGTTCATAAGTTGTTCAGGATCTTTATGTATTCCAACCCAGCAGCCATTAACAAAAATCTTGGTTGCACTAAAATGTGAAACCAAAAGCATTTTGCAGTTAGTAACTCTATACTAAGCAATAACCAAAGATTAACAATAGTTTCAAAGAAGAAATCATGTCTATACGCACTCAGCAATAGCTGCAGGAGATATTTCTTCTAAATTTTCCATACTCCATTCTTCTAAAAATTCAAGAATTGGAGAAGGCTGAGATCCAACTGAAATATAAGCCATCAGGGCTAAATTCTTCACAAGTCCTACAGCATGGCCCTACGAATAAACAAAGTATTATTCATATGGATTTAACATACCTATCAAAATTCCTTTCCATAAACATTTTTCCTTCAATGTGATTTCAGGATTTACTCTAAGAACAAAATCATAAATAAAACATTAATTCTAAAACCGCACAACAAATTACTTACTTCTAAAAGTAATTATATACCCTACATAATTATCGGTAGACTTTTTGTCCTGAACGTAAATTCTAATGTATTACCTCTGGGGTCTCAGCAGGACACACCATTCCCCACAATGTATTATGCAATTGTCTTGGTTTTGCTAGCTTGCCATCTCTACCAATAGGAGAATTTAAACGACGCAGGTGAGAAAGAGTAGATGCAAATGTCAGGCGGTTTAACACCTAGAAAACAATATCAAATCTTTGTAGTTTGGGCATTTCTGTTAACTCATGCTACCGCATTTTTAGCAAATACTAGAATGAGGCAAAGTCACATTTTAACCTATAATCAACTGACTCTCGAACTCTCCCTATCCCTCCATTCTCCATCCCTTCCCTAGATAATATCATTCATCCCATAACTTAAGTGCCCCTCATAGCAGGGATGGCATATATGTCATATACAGTTCTAACATATCCACATAAATGTTTTATATATGATCACCTCCAACCACTAGGATATTAGTCCCACAAGAGTTACTGTCCCTAACCCCCCACTGTTCACAGGTCAACACGGTACTGTACTTTGTACTTTAGTTAACTTCTAATATGGAGCTTTTAAGATATAAAAATTTCACTAACATGGACCATCTTATGTCTTAGCAGGTACACTAACTTATTAACTACCTTGCTGCAAGCCAAAACTTTAATCTCTTAAGTAATGCTAACAGCTAATTTAAGGAAAATTTCATTTTCATAATTCAATATCCCCCAGTGCTTTTACATCTAAGAAAAAAAAAAAGTAAAATAATTTACATGTAATGAATGAAGGGATCTATTAGTCTCACAACATTTTCCTATCAAACCTGTAGTTACAGTCGATGTCCTTACCTGAGATACTCCAGCTCTGGCTTGATGAGCTTTCTTTTGGTCACCCCAGTTTCCAGTAGCTAACGAATATTTTAGGCCATCAGATATAATCCTTGTTTTAATTGCCAACTCCAAGTTAAAATCCTTTCCTCGATCAATAAACTTCTGTGCATAGATCCGCACCTCTTTAAGCAAATTCTTAAACATACTGCCAAATAAAATGGTATTTTAAATATGTAAAGGTCAACAACATGCATTCTCAATATGGACAATTTTGCCCACAGGGGGTGAAAAGTAGTTCGGGTAGGGGGAGGGAAGCGTTACTACTTTTTATGTAAAAAGCACTAATGTACTCACAGTACATAAACACACATGAGGTGAGCAACTAGGGAAAAATGTCAGAGACTCCTTAGTAGGGTGAAACAGTAGGCTGACAAATCACTATTCTACAACACACTAAATAATAGAACATGAAGAAAGAAATAGTGCTAATATTATCTTTTTTATATTGTTTACATATTTTGCTTTTAAAAATAACTTTTCTGAATATAAAAGTGTTATACGTTCATTACAGGAAGTATAGAAAATACAAAAACATAGGAAGAATAAAATAAAAATCATATTACATCAATACTGTGAGACAACAGCTGCTAATATTTTGACAGATTTCCCTCCAGCTTTTGGGTTTTTATAAAACGCAAAAGCAGGACTAATAAAAATTCCAATATCATCAGTACTTAGCAAATGACTTATAAAGCTACCAGAGAAATAAAGAAAATGTATACAAGTAATAACCTGCCCTTACAAACCTGAAATTCACAGACACGAAGTAGAACAAAATCTGGGCAAGTGGCAAACAGAATGTAGCCAACTTCATATATACCCAATATAGATGCCAAGACAGTTTAGGACTTCCACTAGTGCAATGACAAATCTAAAGTGAAATCTCTCTATTTGTAACTGTTATCATTCTCATTCCTTACCCTCTGAATAAGAATGCAAGTAGTGGTCCAGCAAGATCCAATCTTTTGTTTCCATAGTGATCCCTGTCATCTAATTCTCTTCTACCCAAAGCTGCTAAAAGCAACCGATGAACCATGTACCTTTAAAAAAAAGAAGTGAGAAAGAAAACATATGGTTTTGGCTTTTTAAAAAATTTAAAAACACCATTCTGGCATTTTTTTAATGCTCTTTGAGCCACCTAGGCACCCCTTTGATATTTTTAACTTCAACAAAAACTATCTTGGCAAAAAACTTAAAACGGTATTTAACGTACCCCAAGAAATAAGCTTTTTTGGTCTCACAAAAATCACTGACACCGACATGAGGGAGCATTTCTTTTTGTAAGACTTCTTTTGCATATTTAATTCTTTTCTCTTTGGTGACACCAGGCTTTGCCCCTCTTGAGCCAATGAAATTCAGTGCAACATTCTGTTCTTGGATGACAAAAGCTTCATCGAGAGAAGGTTTCACCTATCAGACAATTCAAATAAGAGTCATTTTCACCTTAAGTCAACTATAACTTTACTTTGTAACATGTTAAATATCCCTATGTACCAACAGAATATGCAAATATTTTTTGAAAAACCAAGGAATCACAAAATCTTGTAAGTTGAATACACTTTTAAGATCTAGAGATCTCTTGACAAAATCTCATCAACACAGGCAACTCTACTTCCTTAAAAAATATAAATAATTCCATTATAAAGAGTACTGTTTTTGGTTTTTACATTTTAACAAATGGCAAAACAAAAATTCCTTCTAAACACCTTATACCAAATTAGAGAATTTTTAATAGTCAAAATTAAAATTTACTAAATTACAAATGCATAAAAGTGCCAGGCTATTTTCAGCCTTGGTTTAAGAGGTTATTAACCTATAAATAAAACCACTCAGTTTTTTTTTGTAAAGGAGAATATTTTATAAAGACCTACATTTCATACCTGCGATTAAGTAAACCGTGGCCTCTGAGCAGCCATGTAATCAGTTTGCTCATCTACAAAGTGGCTAGATAAAATAATCTCTAGGTTTCACTCTAGTTCTAACATTCTAAAATTCCAATTTTACACAATAATGAGCATGAGGAATGAAGGGTAACACTGAGTAACTCTGGCCACTGTAAATACCCTTTAATCCTATCACATATACTGAAATGCCTTTCCTGCCTTTGACTTCCTATGTCTATTTAACACTGATCCTCAAGTTTAAACATCCAAATTCCAATCATGGAACCAAAGATCAGAAAAAGGTAACATAAAGCAGTCAGCGTATGGTAAATGAAAGTGATCTTTTTAAATTGTCATTCTTGTTCTGAAATTGTTAAGGTTAATCTGGATTTGGGGTGCCTGGGTGGCTGAGTCGGTTAAGTGACCGACTTCAGCTGGGGTCATGATCTCACAGTTCCTGGGTTCGAGCCCCGAATCAGGCTCTGTGCTGACAGCTCGGAGCCTGGAGCCTGCTTTGGATTCTGTCTGTCTGTCTGTCTCTCTCTCTCTCTCTGCCCCTCCCCCACTCATGCTCTCTCTTTCCTTCAAAAATAAACATTAAAAAAAAAAAAGGTTAATCTGGATTTGGAAAAGGAGTAACAATCATTTTCAGAATAAAGAATTAAAGCACTTTTGCACAGTAAATGCTAGACTCACAGACTGTAAAAATTGGCCTAAGCTTCAAAAGAGCTAAAGGAACAAAGAGTAATTTTCAAAAAAAAAAAAAAATTTTATATATATATATATATATATATATATATCAATCAGCTGTTTCACTTTACTAAGAAAATTCTAGTTTGAATACAGTCTTGAATCACTTGGGATGCCTTTTGGATAAAATCACGTATTTTTCTTTTATACTTTATACTAATATGACTACTGATAAAAGCTTAAAGTAAAATCTAGCCAGAATCCATTTTTCTCATGAAACTGCATCGATATTCTAAAAACTAATATGTACTCACTCCACCATCTCACTATGTGACCAACATTTATGTAGCCTCCATTTAACCTTTTTTCTCTATAGTCTTAAAGACTCCGGACAATTCAGGACAACTTTAAGTATATCAACTACTACTGAAACAAGAATCATCAATGAAAAACAATGACAAGGAAATGGTTCTTTATCTAGACTCAAAGAATCTTCCAACAAATTTAGTAACTTTACAGTAGAGGAACCTAAGACACCACTGTAGAGTTTATAAATAACAGGACAAAATTCCATCACAAAACTCCTGATGCAATGCCCTGGGAAGCACACAATATTACTTCTATTATTTTTCCTGCCAAAAAAGCATAAATTGAATCTAATCATGAGGAAATACCAGAAAAGCCCAAATGGAGGGAAATTCTACAAAATAACTGGCCTATCCTCCTCCCCAAAAATTTCAATATTATGGAACACTGAAGAAAAAGACAAGGAAAGATTTAAAGAGACTTAAAGACACTTAAAAATGACATGCAATGCACCATCCTGGGCTGGATTCTGAACCGGGGGGGGGGGGGGGGGAAGCATTAAGGACATTATCAGGACAAGTGGCAAAAACCTGAATAAGATCTATGGCTTAACAGTACTGTACCTAAGTTAAAGGCTCTGATTTTGGTAAATGTATTATGAATATATACATTTGGTAAATGTATTATGAATAATTAATGTCCTGGTTCTTAGGAAATACACACTGAAGTATTTCAGAGTAAAGGGAAATGATGCCCAAAACTTACTCTCAAATGGTCCAGAAAAAAAATGTGTTTATATAGATAGAGAATGCTAAAACAAATGTAGCAAAGGTCACAATGTAGCAAAGGTAAACCAATGAATCTGGATGAAGAATATACAAGAGTTGTAATTTTTTATAAATCTGAAATTATTTCAAAATAAAAAGTTTTAAAAAAGAAGTTGTATCAACTATTCACTTTCCTTCTTTAAATTGCACCAAGCTGGTATGCTTTTTGATGTTCCTTACTATGGTTTCCTCTTGCTGCTGTCAGTGAACTTTTGGCTGCCTCTAGTTGGCTGCCTCTAGTTCTTATGACTATTTTACACAGAATTGTCAAGAAAGACAGGCTGAAGGCTTTTGCTAAATAGTAAATGGCATGGGATTTCTGACAGCTAAATTACTCTTCAGAGCAGCTTTCTACTGTTTTAAGATTAGCAACAGTCAGTAACTTCAAACCTCTTAGAAAACACTACAAAGACATTTTGCTTTCACATTACCATTTCCATCATCTCTGGATCTTCAAAATCATAAATAATATGCTCTAAAATATCTCTGTCAGACACAAAACCTAATGCTCTGAACACAATAATGATGGGAACTTCCTGCTTGATGTACGGTAGCGTTGCCACAATGCGCTGACCAATAGCACTCTTTTTTGCACCCTGAAAAAATAAAAATCATTAGAGTATCATACAAAGAGATCACAGCCATATAAAAACACCATGAGAACCACTCATATAATGTTCATTGTATATATTTCAAAAGACGCATACCTCTCATACTCTAAGGAACATCCCATGGATGCTTTCCAAAACCACTGGAACAGGTTTACTAATTTTATGAACAGGTTGATCATTTAGAACTGAAAAAACTTCCATCCTCTACTATCTGCCTGGCAAAATTCTCTCAGAATTACCCAATACTGTATTTGGAAATTACATCAGGATACAAAAGAATATGAACACTGATCCCACACCCTCTCCCCCCATAGAAAACAAAAACAAAAACAAACTAAAAAAAACACACAAAACTCTCTGAAAGAAAGATATGAGGGCTAAAGGGAAGAAAAAAAACACAGAGACAAACATGGGGGAAAAACACAGCAGAGAATGAAAAATTCAGAGGTGATCTGTATCTCACTTGAATATTTCAAAATTAACAAATAGCTTCTTTCACACAAGTTTCTTTTTTCCAATTTCTCTTTAATTCTACACACATACAAAAAATTACTAACCTACAATGACATACCATCAACTGACCTCTCCATTTTATATTTTTTTCTTCAATATTAAGCTCTGTCTTCTCTTGGCCTCATAACCCTACATTATCATGGTCCTTCTAATAACAATTTCTGTCATCTCTCTCCTCCTACTTTAGGCCTCCTTCCTTAACTCCCATCTTATGGCTGTTCAGTAACAATTCACAAACGATTTCCAGGAGCACCTGGGTGGCTCAGTCAGTTAAGCATCCGACTCTTGGTTTTGGCTCAGGTCATGGTCTCTCGGTTCATGGATTTGAGTCAAGAATTGGGCTCACTGCTGACAGCACGGAGCCCACTGGGATTCTTGCTCTCCCTCTCTCTCTCTGCCCCTCCCCCTTCCCTCCCTGCCTCCCTCTCTCTCAATAAACTTTAAAATAAATGATACGCAAATCTTCATCTTGCCCTTTTTCCTGTACCCTCAGCCCTCATATCTCCAAATGCCATTTGGTTCTACTTACATATCCGTGAGATGATAAATGTTGCTATTGGAGGAATTTGCCACACAGCAATAAGTAAATAATACCTACCGCATAACACTGACAATATAGTCCAGAAAAGCTCTAAGAATGCAGCCTGATAAACCGTAAGTCGAAACAGGGGGTGCCTGGGTTGCTCAGTTGGTTAAGCATCCGACTCTTGATCTCGACTCAGGTCATGATCTCACAGTTCATGAGATCAAGTCCTGTATCAGGCTCTGTGCTGACAGCATGGAAGCTGCTTGGTATTCTCCCCCCCCCCCCCCGCCTCTCTGCCCCTCTTCTCTTCATGCTCTCTCTCAAAATAAACAAACTTAAAAAAAATTATAAGACAAGACAAAAAGAAGTAAACCCAAACAATATCATATTCCAGTCCATACCTGTCCTCCTCTCGCCAGCATGCTAACCCAAATAGTACTGGTGGGTCGGGAAGAATTCTCCAGACATGATCTACACTCTCCTGTGTAGGCATATTTAGAATCCTTTTTGGCAAACACATAGACTGTGTTTGTTGCCATTTTTTCTTGAGCAATCAGAACCTTTGTGGACAATAAAAAAGTTACACCATAAAACCCACAGGTCCTTGAAGTAGAAAGAAGAATAAAAAATCTGCATCTTAAACTTCCAGGTTATTCTGTATACAAGCTTACTTTTTAATTTCAACTTTCATAATTTAAATCTTTATTATGATTTTATAATTTTCTTTAAATAATGCTTACTATACCTTTTCTGACCCATTAATAATGAAATATCCACCTGGATCCAAGGGGCATTCATTTAACTCACAAAGATCACGATCTGTTAAACCATTCAACAGGCAGTAAGTTGAACGCAACATAATTGGAATTTTTCCTATAAAAGTTTTCTGATGCTGAGTTTGAAGTTGTTCTTCACCTTCTTTAATGACAGTTTTGGTTATGTCAACATAAAGGGGAGCAGAATACCTTTAAAAACAAAAGTAGATCACAAGTAACAGTAAGATGTTTACTAAATCTCTCAACTGGTTAAATTTACATTTTCTGAATGGTATTTCAATATCAGCTACTGGAAAAATTCTTACGTGAGATTTCTTAATCTGGCCTCGTTTGGCATCATTGGTGAAGGAGCACCATCTCTTTCCCAATGGGTAGGCTTGGAGAGGTAAATTTGTTCAAACTTCAGCAAATATCTTGGCTAAAATGAAACCAAAAAACATGAAGAAGGGTAATTTTTGTCCATTAAAGTTTTAATGATTCCAATTTAATCAACACTAACATTTTGAGTAGAAACAGCTCTAGGAACTGCTAAAATTAACCCACTTTACTGATATGAGGACTCTCCAAAGCCAACATCCACATTCCATAGATGTCAAGTTTTATACTTAATTGCTTTCTTAAGGCAAAAGACAAAGCGACTTAAAATATCCCAAGTAAATAAAGACTATGCACATATCTCGTGTGCTCTGTGTTTACATCAAACAGTTGAAGGATTTGTGTTAATGATCTATGTAGTTTCATGTGCACTCTCCTTGGTTAAGGTCAGAAGTACAAAGTTACCAAAAAACAAAAAACAAAAAGATATTCAGACAATTAGGACCATGCTAATCTAATCGACAGAACACACACACACACACACACACACACACACACACACACACACACACACAAGCCTAACTTCAATTAAATATACAAAAAATTCTAATTATTCTTTATTTATTTTGAGAGAGCATGAGCAGGGGAGAGGCAGAGAAACAGGGAGAGAGAGAATCCCAAGCAGGCTCCGCAATGTTGGAGCAGAGCCCAAGGCGGAGCTCAAACCCACAAACCGTGAGCTCATGACCTGAGAAAAAATCAAGAGTTGGATGCTTAACCGACTGAGCCATCCAGGTGTCCCCCTACTTACTCTATAAAAAGGACTGACAACTTCCAGGCACCTCGGTGGCTTAGTTGGTTAAGGGTCTGACTTCAGCTCAAGTCATGATTTCATGGTTCATGAGTTCGAGCCCTACATCAGGCTCTACGCTGACAGTGTGCAGCCTGCTTCACATTCTCTCTTCCTCTCTCTCTGCCCCTCCCCTGCTCACACACACTCTCTCTCTCTCAAAAATAAATAAGCAAATATTTTTTTTAAAAAAGCGGGGGGGGGGGGGACTGAGAACTTCCAACCCTGTGGAAAAAAAAAAAAAAACTTTCCAATTAATATCTATTTGCTCCCCCAATAAAACAAGATCCATAAGAACTTTCCAGAGATACACCAATAGTGTGGATTTCTCTCCAAACCAAATCTCAGAAAGGTAGACAGTGGGACTAAGCAGACCATTAACGGTAAATTATTAACACCCAAGATTCCCAAACTGGAGTAAAGGGCAAAGAGAACTGGTGGTGATCATGAACCAGAGAGAACCCTCCCCTCTGCTCCTTATTTCTACCATTATCCTAATCTAGAACATTATTATCTTAAACCTATGCTATTCAAAGATTTCTACCTGTCTTCAGCCTCTTCCCACTACCACTAAACACCATTTCCAAAGTAACCTTTCTAAAATAATGCTTTATGCAAATACTGTGACAATCTTTCAATAATTTCCAATGACATCCAAAGCCTGACAATCTCGTTCTATTTTATCTCCTACTAACACCTATCAAAAACAGATCAAGCCACTAAAACAAAATAGATCAAGCCAAAAATCATATACTGACTGCTGTGGTCATTCTATCCCAAAGCCAAATAACACCAAGTTTATTTTCTTGCTGAAGCCCCTAAGTATCTTTTTTCTCTACTAAGACAAGTCCTACCCTGCCGTCACAGTCAGCTTAATTTCAGCTTAATTTCCACTTAATTTCCACTGAGTTCTGATACCCTTCAGAAATCTCCTCCTCCAGGGGTACCTAGGTGATGCAGTTGGTTAAACAGCTGACTTCAGCTCAGGTTATGATCTCACCATCTGTGAGTTCGAGCCCCACATTGGGCTCTGTGCTGACAGCTCAGAGCCTGGAGCCTACTTCAGATTCTGTGTCTCCCTCTCTCTCTGCTTCTCCCCTGCTTGTGCTCTATCTCTCTCTGTCTCTCAAAAATAAATAAATGTTAAAAAAAAAAAAAAAGAAATCTCTTCCTCCAATAGACCTCAAAGGTACTGGCACTCTGAATCTGTTATGTTTGTTGTTATCTCTCGTTTTGCAAATGCCAAGAAGAGAAAATGCCTTATTAAAAAAAAAAAGTATACCCATTTTTCCAGTACAGTGCCAAAAGAGTCAATTATTTTTGTTCTTAACAGCAAGTCTATGCAGTGTCTCCAGTTAGAATGAGAAGAACAGATCAACCTTCAGAAGCTTAACTACAGAGGGGTTCCTGGGTGGCTCAGTCAGTTGAACGTCTGACTTCAACACAGGTCATGATCTCACAGTCCATGAGTTCAAGCCCTGCATCAGGCTCTGTTCAGACAGCTCAGAGACTGAATCCTGCTTCAGATCCTGTGTCTCCCTCTCTCTCTGCCCCTCTCCTGCTAGTGCTTTGTCTCACTCTCTCAAAAATAAAATAAAAAACATAAAAAAAAAAGAAGCTTAGTTAGCTACAGAAAAGAAAGACTGAACTGGTTAGATATAAAAGGAGGACTGAACTGGGGCTCTCCCTCACTTTGTTTTTCAGTTTCCCCATTGCTCTCAAAGCCCACAATGCTACCTCTCTTCTCAAAAACTAGGGACAGCCATTATTTTGAACTACATACTTCTTCACAATCACTCATGTAAAACCAGATTATAAAATCAGACTCTTCCCATGATTTTAACAATGCTAAAAACACACATATGTGTAAACAAAGACTCTAGGAAACTTAGAAAAACTAAAACAGCTGGTATGTTTGGGTCATTTCCCTTTAAAATCTCTTATATAATTATAATAATGTGTTTCTTACAAAAAAAATAAAGAGGGGTGCCAGGTGGCACAGCTGATTAAGCGTCTGCCTCTTGATTTTGGCTCAGGTCATGATCTCATGGTTCCTGAAATCGAGAACTGAGTCAGGCTCAGCGCTGACAGCCGGGAGCATGCTTGGAATTCTCTCTACCCCTCTCTCTCTCTGCCCCTCCCCCACTCGTGTGCTCTCACACTCTCTCAAAATAAATACACTTTAAAAAATAATAATAAAAAGGGGAAAAGTCCTTCAAATACATTTTATGATTCCTTACTGTAAAAGAAAAAAGGGGGGCTTAACTATTTGTGGCTTGTTTCTCTTGGTAATTCATTATATTTCTAAGTTCCCTCTCCCCAGTTATTAAATCTCTACTATCTGAATAAAGATTAGTTTTGGACTACTTGCAAAATGCATCTCTCCATTAGGAAGAATAAATCAAGAGCTTCTTAAAAATGCTGTAACTACCCTGCTAAAAACACCTACCATTTTTTTTAAACCTTTAGGCCAGCTGACAGAAGGACTGAAATTTCAAATCAATACTTTTCTTTTACATATGTTTCTTTATTAGAATAACCATCTTACCGGTTCTTCAACTTCTCCACTAGCATGCTGAGCTTCAGCTTGTAGGTCTATAGGTGGGGCATCTTCCACAATTCTTTGAACAGACATCTGAATAAACTCATCAAAAGAATCCAGCTGCTGTCTGACCAAGCCTTTCTCATCAAAATAGGAACTGGGAAAATATTTGGGTTTAAAACCAGTTATAACTCAGTGACGTTTTCTAGCATACTTCCTCATTTTCATTATAATTAAATCCAACAAATAATCATTAAATACCAACCACCTTATGTCCATCATTATACCAGATACTATGAGGTATCCAAAAAAGGGATGAGACTAGGAACACTTTCTTTGTAGAACTTATTAAGTTTAGGAAAACAAGACTTATGGGTAAAATAATTAAACCATAATATAAGAACTATAAGGAGACCCTAATTATAAATGTCTTTAAAGGGCACCTGGGTGACTTAATATTAAGTGTCTGACCCTTGATTTCAGCCCAGGTCATGATCTCACAGTTGTGAGATCAAGCCCTATGTCCAGCTCCACACTGGACATGCAGCCTGCTTAAGATTCTCTCCCTCTCCCTGTGCACACTCACAGAGTATCTACCTAGTTATTTTTTCTTAGCAAGATGCCTCTTGGTGTTTTAATACTCAAATATCACAGAAGATACCAATATCTCAGTACAAAGTTTTTATAGCCATGTTTAATTGTAAAAATATACACTTATATCCCCAAATCTCAATACATTTTTAACAAAACAAGGTTCAGGGCACCTGGGTGGTTCAGTTGGTTAAGCGTCTGACTTTGGCTCAGGTCATGATCTCACAGTTCATGAGTTCAAGCCCCACATCAGACTCTATGCTGACAGCTCAGAGCCTGGAGCCTGCTTCAGATTCTGTGCCTCCCTCTCTCTCTGCCCCTCCTCCACTCACATCCTGACTCTGTCTCTCTCTCTCTCAAAAATAAATATTAAAAGAAAAAAAAAAAAGTTACTTTTCTTGGGGTGCCTGGATGGCTCGGTTGGTTAAGCATCTGACTTCAGCTCAGGTCATGTTGTGAGTTGGAGCCCTGCATCAGGCTTTCTGCTATCAGCAAAGAGGCTACTTCAGATCCTCTGATTCATTCTCTCTCTCCTGTCTCTCTCTCTCCAAAATAAATAAACACTAGGGGCATCTGGGTAGCTCAGTCTGTTAAATGTCTGACTCTTGGTTTTGGCTCAGGTCATGATCTCATAGTTCATAGTTCAAAGCCCCATATTGGCTCTGCACTGGCAGTGCAGAGCCTGCTTGGGATTCTCTCCCTCTCTTTCTGCCTCTCGCTCACTCTCTTTCAAAATAAATAAACTTCAATAAATAAACAAAAGAATAAACATTAAAAAATGAAAAGTTACTTTTCTTACCTATTGTTAAGGCTTCCGAGTTTTATTACATCTTAATTGCATTTAGAATTCGATGGAAATTTGGGTTAAAATACAACCTAACATAACTCTTTATCCATTTAAAATAATAAGACAACTAAGGAATCAAATTAACACCAGAAATGGAAAAAATAGGCATCTCATGCCTCCTGATGGACTGCAAAGAGAACATCACTGCTGCCAAATGTCATCATCTGAATCTAATTATAAGGAAACATCAGACAAACCCAAACTGAGGGGCATTCTAAAAAGTAACTGGCATTCCAAAATGCCAAAGTTAAAAAAAAAAAAAAGAGAGAGAGAGAAAGGCTTATGGACAGTTCTAAATTATAAGAGACAAAAAAACAAGTCATGAAAGCTAAACATAATATGTAATCCTAGGTTGGATCCAGGATCAGAAAAAAATTTATTTTGCTATAAACAACATTAGTGAGACAACCAGCAAAATTTGGATAAGATTTGTAGATTAAAGTATTGTATTAGTATCAATTTCCTGATTTTGAGAACTTATAAGTATGTAAAAGAATATGTTTAGGTCTGCAACAGACTCTCAAATGTCGCAGGGAAAAATTATGTAGAGAGAGGGAAAAAAACACAAAGCAACTGTATAAAGTTAGCATCTAGGGAATCTAAGCGAAATGTATACGTAAATTCTTCATGTAACTTTTTAAGTCTTAAAATACTTTAAAGGTTCAAGTTAAATACATAAATAGAGAAACCAGCTCTCATGGAGCATATACATATAAAACATCTAATTTTCAAGAACAGAATAAGCAGGAAATCCTTTTATAGTTTATTGTGCCTCTTAAGGCTTAGTTTAGTCTAAAAAGTTACCTGATTACAATCCAGCATGCTTCTTGCCACAAGTCTGGGGTGATTTCATCATCATCCTCATCATATTGCATATCTGCAAAAACCAAAAATATTGTATTCATGTGCATATCTCACTCCTATGGTTTGAAGTAGCAGAAACACATTTACTCTCTGCTAAATAAAAAACAATCCTTTTACCCTTCTTCAAAAATCTCAATTAATCAAGTTATTACTAACGTATAATATACATAGGTATACATCTACGTATACAAAGGTCTATGTCACATAGGTATTCTCCCAATATACAGAGGCTACAATTACAAAGGTTCAGTGTAAGTTGTGTGAATTTGTTTAATATTCCATCTTCTCCAGAAAGTCCATGTAATTCTCATGAATAGCTAACTGTAATAATAACTAGGAGCAAGCATGTAGTCCTCTAGTCAATAAGCTCCTCAGAGGGGCACCTGGGTGACCCAGTCGGTTAAGGCGTCTGACTCTTGATTTCCACTCAGGACATGATCTCGTGGTCATGAGATCATTCCGCAAGTTGGGCTCAGTGCTAACAGCACAGAGCCTGCTTGGGATTCTCCTTCCCTCTCTCTCTGCCCACCCCCCACCCCTGCTCACATGCACTTCGGTACTCTCTCAAAATAAATAAACATTAAAAAAAAATAAGCTCCTCAGAGACTGGAGGGACAGATTAGGGTAGGGGAGTAAAGCCAGAGAAGTGTTCCAATAGCTGGGCAATACCTTAAGGTACAATGGTCTATTACAACAGCACTTCATACATGTAAAGGTGTGACAGACTGTATTTTCTGAAGATGGCCACAACTGTATCTTCCATTTCACATGCTCTTTTATAATGTCACCTTGATATGCCTATCATCAAGATACAGGGTCTATGTTTCCTCCCCTTAAATCTGAGGGGTTTTTGACAGTGCCAAAACTAAGATAATGCAACTAAAACCACACTACATGACTTTAAAAGCTATGTAAGAAAAGGCAACACAGCTCTACCCTGTTTGCTGAAACACATGCTTCTGGAGCTTTGAGTGTCCGTTAATTAAGCTCTACTACTCTAAGGCTTGTTTAATGTGAGGAAGCCCAAACCATACGGAGAGAACACTTATAGATGGTTCGGTCAGCAATCCTGGTCCTTGAGTCCTTCTAGAAACGTGAATAAACACTCTAGATCATACAGCCCACAAATGTCAACACTCAGCCTTTAAGTCTTTGCACTGAACCACTGACATCATGGAGCAAACATGTCATTCCTACTATGCTCTGTCCAAATTCCTGACCCAGTGAATCCATGAACACACTAAATTAGTTTTCAAGCAGCCAAATTTTAGGTTATGCAGCAATAGTAATATGAACAATAGGACATTTGAAAAATCAGAGTGCACTGGTCCTCTGATATTAGGCTCATCTTCTTATGTAAGAAGGTAAATGGGGGTGCCTGGATGGCTCAGTCAGTTGAGCGTCCAACTTCAGCTCAGGTCATGATCCTGCAGTTTGAGTTCGAGGCCTGTGTCAGGTTCTGTGCTGACAGCTCAGAGCCTGGAGCCTGCTTTGGATGGATTCTGTGTGTCTTTCTCTCTGCCCCTCCCCAACTCACACTCTGTCTCTCTCTCCTTCAAAAACAAATAAAACATTAAAAAAAATTTTTTTTTAATTAGTATGAGAGGGATGCCTGGGTGGCTCAGTCTGGTTAAGTGTGACTCTTGATTTCAGTTCAGGTCATGATCTCATGGTACTCAGATCAAGCCCCCCCACCCCCCCCATCCTCACTGGGCATAGAGCCTGCTTAGGCTCTTTCTCTCTCACTCTCCCTCCCTCTGCCCCTCCACCACCCACTCTCAAAAAAAAAAAAAGTGCTGTATTTTTATATTCTGACTATTATGCAGTCTGCAAAACTTAAGAATTTTCTATTTTAAAATTAACACACATGGGGCACCTGGGTGGCTCAGTTGGTTCAGTGTCTGATTTCAGCTCAGGTCATGATCTCACAGTCCATGAGTTCAAGCCCTGCATCAGGCTCTGTGCTGACAGCTCAGAGCCTGGAGCCTGCTTCGGATTCTGTGTATCCTTCTCTCTCTGCCCCTCCCCTGCTCATGCTGTCTCAAAAATAAATACATTAAAAAAATTTTTAATTAAAAAATAAAATAAAATTATATATATATATATATTCACATATATTCAAAATAAATTATGTAATGAATGCTTCTTCAATGGACTGGACTGACCCCTATACATGGTGGGAGGGGTAAGACAAAGGTATCTAAAATAGTTCAGAGATACCCAGCTTTGATGAAAGATTAGAGGCTAACATCACAGCCACAGAGAAGCAAATAAAAAGGTGGGAAAGGGGGAGAAATAAGGAGGTCAGCTTTAGGTATACTTGTAGATCATTTATCCCTTTAAATACTTGTAGCAAACAACTGGATATAAATATAAAGCTCAAATAAGAGTTCTAAATTACAAACAGGTGATAATTATTAAGTGATAATAATAAGGTGATAATTGTATTAATATTACAAATAGGTGATAATTATTCCGGTAGAATATGGAAAACTTATGTAGAGAAGACTGAAGGGGGGAAATTAAGGAATACCCCTATTAGAGTCATGTGAAAAGAAATGAATCCATGAATAAGACTCATTTACTCATTCACCTGCTCATCAAATATTTACTGAATGTATTTACTGTATCCCAGAGATATAGTAAATCTTCAGCTGTATCCTCAGATTATCACCTACTGTGGGGGATACAAACAAGATGAACTCAATTAACAGGAAGAACAAAGTGATATGGACAGTCCTAACCAAGACCTAAGGAGGTCAGGGTAGACTTCCCAAAAGCTGAGCTGAGCAGCAATCTCACATAAGAACAAACAGGAGTAAACCAGGCAAAAGCAAAGGGGTGAGACAGGAGGGGTAGAGATAGTAATATTTCAAACAGAAAAAAATTTTCATGAAAGACTCCAAAATGAAAGATATTCAAGGAATGAAAGAAGGCCAATGTAGCTGAAGGATGGAGTGTGAAGTTGGAGTGGTAAAAGAGACTGTTTTTTACCAATAGAACCATTCTAAGATTTTAACAAAGGTGTGGCTAGATCAGATTTCATTTCTGAAAGATCACTATGGCCACAGTATGGAGAGTGAATTGGAAAGGCAAGAAAACTGGAGCACCAAAACCATTTGAGAATCTGGAGAAGTAATCTAGGCAAGAGATGGTGGTGGCCTGAACTAGAAATTGTGGCAGAGTGAACAGAGAAATGGCCAGATTTGACATATTTAAGAGGCAGAACTCTCAGGGCTTGGTGGCTCATTAGATAATAGGGACAGAAGAGAGGAATCCAGAATGATGCCCAGGCTTCTGGCTTCAACAACAGAAGAGGGTAATACCACTCATGGAGATGGAGAACACAGGACAAAGCAGATTAGGAAGACAGATAAAGAAAATAGATGTTTGGGCAGTGACAAATTTGAGGAGCCTGGGGCACATCCAAGTGAATTTGTCCACTGGCATTAGATATCCAAAACATATGGACTGGAAATATAAATTCAAAGTCATCCACAAATAAATGGTAACTGAAGCCATGGAAAATAGATGAAATCCTCCAGAGAGAATATGAATAGTATAAGAGAATGAGAAGGAAAGTCAGATAGGTAGGAAGAATTGAGAGTTATGTGGCAGAAGGAAGGAGTGAGTTTCCAGGAGGATGTCAACAATGTTAAATACCACAACAGAGTTTAAGGTTTAAAATGTTTTTATTTGTATTTTTTTTTTTAACGTTTATTTATTTTTGAGACAGAGAGAGACGGGGCAGAGAGAGAGGGAGACACAGAATCTGAAACGGGCTCCAGGCTCCGAGCTGTCAGCACAGAGCCCGATGCAGGGCTCGAACTCACAGACCGCGAGATCATGACCTGAGCCGAAGTCGGACGCTTAACTGACTGAGCCACCCAGGCGCCCCCTTTATTTTTATTTTTGAGAGAGACAGAAATCCTAGGCAGGCTTCACGCTCAGCATAGAGCCCGATGCAAGGCTCAATTCCACAACCCTGGGATCATGACCTGAGCCAAAATCAAGAGTTGGACACTCCACCAACTGAACCACCCAGGCATCCTGGGTTTGGATAATGTTCAAAAAAAAAATCCCTCTATCACTTGAGAAGTCACTGACATTCTAAGAGTTGTTTTAATGTAGTGGCTTGAGCACAATTAGATTATAACAGGTTGAGAATTTAAAAAATGGGAATTGGAAACTTTTTTTTTTTAAGAAGACTAGCTGTGAATAAAAGGAGAAAGGTAAAATATTAGAAGAAAAGTAAACAAAGAGTTTAAGGACAAACAAAAAAACAAACGTTTTCTTGAGATCAAGAGATCTAGTATTTCATATAGAAAAAGAAGCCAGGTGAAAAGGAGTGTCTAAAAACTGATGAAGGCATTATCTAATAAAGATATCAAAGGGCACAAGCAGAAATGGCATGTAGACTCAATGCTGGAGCAGAATTGATAAATGAAATACCTTTAACTCTCTTTCCACAAGATTATTATACATTGCTAATGAGAATATAAACTAGTACAATCACTATAGTGGTTACTTGGCACCAGCTAACAAAATGTTAAAATGTGTATTATTCAAGCTGACAATTCTGTACCTAGGAATTTCTCCGAACGACATACTTGCATTGGACAAAATGACGAGTGCAAGATAATTCACAACAGCACTACTTGAACCAGAAAAAGACCGGATATGACCCAAATACCCATCAATAAAACACTACTTACGGTATACCCAGACAAACCAGGAAGGTGTGAAAAAATCTGAGGGTGCTCATGAGAATATCCCATATATACAAAACATATATATAAAATATATGTATTTATTGAGCTATATATATCTCAAAAAATGCAGAAAAGTATGAGTGTTACCTTTTGTCTGTAAAAGGGTAGACAACAGAATCCCATTTATATTTGATTTAGTATGCATAAAGCTCTCTGAAAAGAGAATCTAAGAACAGAGATTACCTACTGTGGAAGGGACTCACATTAGATCGTGGACAAGAGTTAAGACCTTACCCTTTAATATTTTTATATGTTCTACCTTGTGAGTGATGAGAATACATTATGCACTCAAAATGTCAAACTAAAAAAACTTCAAATTTTTTTCTGAGCTAGAAGAAATCTAATCTAAATCTAATGCTCTAATGAGAATACATTATGCACTCAAAATGTCAAACTAAAAAAACTTCAAATTTTTTTCTGAGCTAGAAGAAATCTAATTTCTAACCTAAGAAATCTAATAAAGATATTTATAAATTTGTAGACTCAAGATCTGAGACAGAGAAGTTTAAACAGTAGAGTTTATGCTCTTCTTTTTCTCCATGAAGTGGCTGCGGAAATAAAGAGAAACATGAGAGGTGGCCACAGGACTGGGAGTCGGAAAAAAAGTGAAGTCTGAAATAGAAGCTGTGAATAATGGAAGACTGAACTTTAAATATACGTGAGGGACACCTGGGTGGCTGGCTCAGTTAGTCGTAGGACTCTGAGCAGGTCATGTCTCCCAGTCCGTGGATTCCAGCACCACGTGGGGCTCTGTGCTGACAACTCAGAGCCTGGAACCTGCTTAGGATTCTGTGTCTCCCTCTCTCTGCCCCTCCCGCGCTTGTGCTTTGTCTCTCTCCCTCTCAAATATAAACAAACATTAAAATCATAACAATACTAAAAAATACATAATGAAAATACACTAGATTTGACTAAGAATTCTACATGTGAAAAGAAAAAATACATATTGATCCCACTCAATAAAATACATAACACCTGAAAACTACCATCCTGTGGGAAGAAGAAATTTAAAGATCTTTTAGGACAATATACTTAGTCATTTGACAGTATGAAGGAATTCCAAAAGAGACCAACCCCTCCTCACCTCCCCGACCCTCCATACACGCTATATTCTTTGACCCTGCTGTATTTCCTGACCTAGCACAATACTTGGCACAGGCTGACACTCAAAAATTCAACTATTCAATAAATCCACTGTGGCCCTGGGGGAAATCAAAAACGGAGTCCTTTGCTTCAAAGTACAAACAACGGAATTTGTCTTAACTGTTCTGCGCGCCATTTCAATATGGAAAAGCGGCGTATCAGACTTACCCAGGAGCAGAAAGCGGAGAGAACAAGACTCACCTGACCAGGGACATTAATGCTACGTTCCCTGCACCCTCTATCTTTCATAATCCCAGCTTTGTACCCGGCCTGGGGAATTTTGGGGGGCATGACCGGGAATACTTAAGCGGCGATTGGAAGGAGGCCGCAAATTCTCAATTAATTCAGCTCCCCACTTTTCCCTCCTTAGATGGGTCGCCTCGAAGTGTTCTGAGTAGATACCTACCCTCGTCCGCGTCATACATATTGGCAAAGGGTTTCCAAGTTCCTAACTCTAGAAATCCGAAAAAAACGAGCGGCGGCCGCCGGCGCCCGAGCGTGAGGCGAAGTAATTTCCGTCTCCGGCGTTCCCAGAATGCTCTCCTTTTCAGGCCAGAGGCCACCCACAAAGAAGCCAACGTAAGATCTGCGCCTGCGCAAGTGGTAGGCCGAGCCTAGGTAAGCGTTAGAATTGCGCACGCGCAAATCATGGGCCATCGCCTCCTCTGGCTGATTGCGAGAAAGGCTCTCACAGTCGGCGCATGCCAATTAAAGTTTATTTTTCTATATCCTTGCACGATGACACCTGGAAAAAAGAAACAAAAAGATGTATTGATAAAAGGCTTTATTTGGGACCATGAGTATGCGGCATTCGATTTTTCTTTGCAGTTTTAAGGACCAAAAAACAAGTTTTTAAAAACGTGATTCATTAAAAGGTTGCGCCAGCGGTGGCGCATAGAAAAGCCCGATAGTAAAACCCTCGCTAGCCTCCTGCCCACCCAGCTCAGCTTAGGTCGCCGGTGCTTTTGCCGCAGCTTTGAATGGGTTTCCAGGCCTCAGATCCTTCATCTCAAGAACCCACAGGAATAGAAACGAAAGGAAGAGACGAAATGTGTCGGACAAACAACAGCCCTCAGCTAGTCCAGGGTTTACGTCTCGAATTTAACACGCACCTCGGACCTCAGTGCGCCTGCGCGCGCGTGACTCCACCCTCGCCCTTACCCGTGGCGGTGTTCCCCATGCTGCCTGCTCGCCTGGCTTGCAGACGGCTGTGGCCCTTCTTACGGGGATCTGCTCCCACGGTAGCGCGCCATGGCACTCAGGAGCAGCTTCTCGAGAGATGTGTGGCTGCCTCTTCCTCCCAACACCCATCAAACCTGGGACGTAGGCTTTCTCGTGGCTCAACGGCAACTAGGGATTACGAAGGAAGAACTGACATGGAGGAGCATTTTTTGTTCCCTGAGTACGTCTCGGAGCCCGAGCCCGCACCGACCCTCGAAGAGCAACTGCGAGAGCTGCAACAGCGGCAAGAGGAGGAGGAGCTACAGAAACAGCAGCGGCGGGAAGAGCGGCGGCGGCAAAAGCTACGGGACAGGAGTCGACAACACCCGGTCGTGGGACACCCGGACCCGACGGTGCCACCCAGCGGCCTGAACTGCTCGGGCTGCGGAGCGGAGCTGCACTGCCAGGATCCCGGCGTGCCCGGCTACCTCCCCAGCGAGAAGTTCCTCAGCGCAGCGGCACAGACCGACGGCGGGCTGGCGCGGACCGTGTGCCAGCGTTGCTGGCTCCTAGTGCACCACCGGCGCGCTCTGCGCGTAGAGATGAACCGCGAGCAGTATTTAGAGCTGGTGAGCGCAGCGCTGCGACGGCCGGGGCCCGCCCTGGTGCTTTACATGGTGGACCTTCTGGATCTGCCTGACCCCCTGCTGCCGGAGCTGCCCGCGCTGGTGGGCCCCAAGCAACTGATCGTGCTGGGGAACAAGGTGGACCTGCTGCCCCAGGACGCGCCTGGCTACCTGCAGCGGCTCCGGGAGCGACTGTGGGACGACTGTACCCGCGCAGGGCTCCTTCAGCTGTCTAGCCACCGAGGGCTACAGCACGCTGGGGAGGACGGGCCGCGAGACGAGAAGGAGAATTCGAAGCCTTCTGCCAGGGTCCGTACGGTGCTCAAGGACGTGAGGCTAATTAGCGCCAAGACTGGCTATGGAATCGAAGAATTGATCTCAGTGCTTCAGCGTTCCTGGCGTTACCGCGGCGACGTCTACCTGGTTGGCGCCACCAACGCTGGGAAGTCCACTCTCTTCAACACGCTCCTAGAATCTGATTACTGCATCGCCAAGGGCGCTGAAGCTATCGACAGAGCCACCATCTCCTCTTGGCCTGGTGAGCCTTAGGAGGCCCGTCCCCTTCCTTTTGTGAGATGCTGAGAGTCTTATCGCGGCCACCTAGTATATCCTTTCTTAATGTCCACCAAGGGCTGTCTGGAGTCTTCCCTTTAAAAATTCTCTCCCTACTTTGGTCACACCTCTCTTTTGTGTCAGCCTAGTGCTTGGAAACTTATATGTTAGAGTAATTTTCTCATAGAGCACTTCTATGTTCCAGTCACTGTGCTAGGCACTGTAGATGAACCGGGGAGCAAAGCAAGAGTTCCTGCTCTCTTGGAAGTTTCTCCGGTAGCTTTACTTATTTGTATGTTTCTCTGGAAAGTCCTTCGTTTACTTTTTTTTTTTCTTCTTTTACTTTCTAAAGCTCACTCCACCCTTTCAGTCTTATTCTCCATATCTTAAGTTTATTCATAAGATCAGTATACTATACACATTTAACATTTGAATAATTCACTAATGCTATATGATGTGACTCTGAGAGAAAAAGTCAACTTTGTGGTTTCGGTTTTTGTTTGTCTTTTTAATTTTATTTTTAAGTAATCTTTACATTCAGTGTGGGACTCGAACTCACAACCCTGAGATCAAGAGTCTCAGGCTCCACTGACTGAGCCAGCCAGGCACCCCTCAAGTTTGTGGTTTTAAGAAACTTCTGTAGGGGTGCCTGGGTGGCTCAGTCGGTTAAGCGCCCGACTTCGGCTCAGGTCATGATCTCACGGTCGGTGAGTTCGAGCCCCGCGTTGGGCTCTGTGCTGACAGCTCAGAGCCTGGAGCCTGCTTCTGATTCTGTCTCCCTCTCTCTCTGACCCTCCCCCATTCATGCTCTGTCTCTGTCTCAAAAATAAATAAACATTAAAAAAAAATTAAAAAGGAAAAAAGAAACTTCTGTAATTGCAAAACAGGTCCTTTTGTGACCCTGTTTGTATTTAACGGTTGGCAAAACTGCCTCATTGTTCCTTTGAAACCAGTGTTTAGCTTTGATGGGCCATATTTCTCTGTCCAGGACTTTAGTTAAATTATACACAGAAGTGCTCTTATACTTGATGATAGTACAGTGAAAATGAAAAGAAGGGAAAAAAAAACAGGTCTGCAGATTTGAGATTCAAATCCAGGTTGAGCCTTTGAGCCAATCTCAGCCTATTTCCTCATCTGTAAAAGTAAGAATTATTTTGTAGAGGGTTGTCACAAAGGTTCCGTGAAGTAAATCACTGTACCCAAGACAAGGTAGCTCCTCAAAAATGTAGGTTTTTCTCCCCTTATTCTCTCTTCTTTTATAATGTTTATAACAACATATTTATTCTTTGGTATTTCAGGTACTACATTAAACCTTCTGAAGTTTCCTATTTGCAACCCAACACCTTACAGGATGTTTGAAAGGCAAAAAAGGCTTAAAAAAGATGCAACTAAAGCTGAAGAAGATCTTAGTCAGCAAGAGCAACATCAACTTAATCTTTTGAAAAAGCACGGTTATGTAGTAGGTAAGCATCTTCTTTAGAAAACTTTTGCCGGGGGCGCCTGGGTGGCTCGGTCGGTTAAGCGTCCGACTTCGGCTCAGGTCATGATCTCGCGGTGTGTGAGTTCGAGCCCCTCGTTGGGCTCTGTGCTGACAGCTCAGAGCCTGGAGCCTGTTTCAGATTCTGTGTCTCCCTCTCTCTGACCATCCCCCGTTCATGCTCTGTCTCTCTCTGTCTCAAAAATAAATAAACGTTAAAAAATTTTTTTTTTTTTTTAAATAAAAAAAAAAGAAAACTCTTGTCGGGGCTATGCTAAAAATTTTTGTGGAGCAACATGGAATACAGCTGTCTGGGGCTAGCCAGTTTTTGTGGCTACTGGGAAGAGACTACTTTCCCAGTTCTGGAACAAAGAGGCCCCTTTAGAGGCAAAGCTACTATTTGGAAACCCAGAGTTCACTGTGCTGATACTTGGAGAAATCCAGGGAAAGAAACTTGCAGTAACTGCCCACCAACCACTGTCAGCAGTAGAAGCATTTTCACTAAGAAACAGCACCCTCTCCTTGCAGACCACCAGCACAGGTTGTTGACTGCATGCAGCAGCTTTAAATTAGATTGTCCCTCCTTGGGGCTCCTGGGTGGCTCAATCGGTTAAGGGACCAATTTCGGCTCAGGTCATGATCTCACAGTTTGTGAGTTCGAGCCCCGCTTCAGGCTGTGTGCTGACAGCTCAGAGCCTAGAGCCTGGAGCCTGCTTCAGATTCTGTGTCTCCCTCTCTGTCTGCCCCTCCCCCTCTCATGCTCTGTCTCTCTCAAAAATAAACAAAAAAATAGATTGTCCCTCCTTTACTAAAAATATTTTGATTTGGGGCTCCTGGGTGGCTCAATCGGTTGAGTGTCCGACTTCAGCTCAGGTCATGATCTCACAGTCTGTGAGTTCGAGCCCCGCATCAGGCTCTGTGCTGACAGCTCAGAGCCTGGAGCCTGTTTCAGATTCTGTGTCTCCCTCTCTCTCTGTCCCTCTCCTGTTCATGCTCTGTCTCTGTCTCAAAAATAAAACATTAAAAAAATTTTTCTTTTAAATATTTTGATTTGCCCACCCATCCCCCCACCTGGTGTACACAGCTAGCCACATACTTGACCATTGCAAGAGTCTGACTCCCACTGCCTTTGAAAAGAGGGCAAGGGTATCATTGTAGTCTTGCTTCTGTACACCGTATTTAGTCTAAGTAACTTGTTTGAGGCAAGTAAGAAGAATAAGAATTATCTGTCTGGAGTTACAACCTTCAAAGGAGTGACTAATAGCTTAACTATAACTTGTTCTAGGAAGAGTTGGAAGAACATTCCTATATTCAGAAGAACAGACGGATGAAGCTGCCTTTCAGTTTGATGCTGATTCCCTTGCCTTTGACATGGGAAATGAACCTGTTATGGTTGCAGATAAATCCACCAAACGAATAGAATTGACCCCACAAGATGTGAAAGATGCCCACTGGTTTCATGACACCCCTGGAATTACAAAAGAAAACTGTGTATGTATTTGTTGTCTTTTAGAAATACTTTCAATTGCACAAGTATTGTCTTAATTGTCAGAACACAGGAAAGGATGTATTCTTTCACTTCAGACTCACTTCTCGTTCCTTCCTAGAAGCAGTTCAGGGTGATCTATCTGCCATCAAGATGTGTATTCCATTTGGTAGGCTTCACTGCCAACATATTTGTGTTATTGTTGTTGTTACCTTAGTTATTAGGGAGACATTTATAAAATCCTAGATCTTGAGGTTGGAAGAAAGCGTAAATATCACTGCAGTCTAGCCACCTATTCTATGCTTGAATTCCCTCTAAAACTGTCCATCCAGCTCACACTAAAGTAAGGAGTGACTCACCACCAGCTGAAGCAGTGTCCCCTCATCTCCCAAGGTAACCCCATTTGGCCTTGACCTACTCTTTGGGTTGAGCTGAACAGTCTCCCTGTAACTTGTACCTATTGTTCTTCAAATGGACCTGTATGGACTAAATGCCTGTTACCCTTGCTAGACTTTGAACTACTTTACTGTGTAATGTCCTGTCTCTTCCTCACTCTACTGTTCACCTTCATTAGTTCATCCAACAAAACATTGAACATTTACTGCACTGACATAATCCAGATAATTTGTCTGTTTCTTGCAGCTCTTCTCCCTGAGAGAATAGGCTTATCGTCTCTCTCTCTTGCCCTTATTACATCTTTTTTTTAATGTTTTATTTTTGAGAGCATGCAGGTGGGGGAGGGGCAGAGAGAACGATAGAGGACCTTAAGCAGGCTCTGCACTGACAGCAGTGAGCCTAATGTGGGGCTTGAACTCATGAACTGCAAGATCATGACCTGAGCTGAAGTCGGACACTCAACCAGACACTCAACTGACTGAACCACCCAGGTGCCTGCCCTTAATACATCTTTTTAATCCAATTGCAGGATTTCCTGGGCAACTTTGTTTTATCTCATTAAAGTTAGCCTATATTCCACACACTCATTAAATCTCACAACTTTTTATTCATTTGCAGTTTTGATAATCATCCAAGTCCTGGATTGACTGGTATGCATCCAGGATATAGCCTTACAACAGATCTATTAATCAGTTTCCTTTGAATCTGGTCACTGACCCAAGTTCCTGAATCGCCTAATTATGTCTATATGCCTGTGAAACAACGTTGGTGTCTTAGCTTCTTTTCCTTCTTTGCCTTATGTGGATCACTTAACAGTTTTGTTATCAGAATGATACTCTTATTTCGTGTCCCATGTCACAGAATCATATAGATTTTTTAACATTTTTGCACTCCCACAGTAATTGCTTGTCACCTGTCTCTTCACAATCTAGAACTTCAGAGCAACTGGATTGCTTTCTGGTAACGTTCCAGCACTTTCACTTCACCAATGTATTCTTCAGGGATAGCAGTTATTTCCATCATATATACCCTCTTGTCAAATAGAAAAGCAAGAATTTGCTAAATATTCTAGCCAGCAGAATGAGACCCTCAGATTTTTAGAACTAAAAGGTCTCTGGCAGTCTGCTTCTGTGTCAGTTTATTAATACATTTATTAGATGCCTTAAACTAGTGTTTCCCAAACTGATTCAAGGTATTCTGTTTTGAAATAAAAGTATTAAAGGCTCTGCTAAAAAGTGTTAAAAGGTTTCTTTACTGCAGGTGGCTTTTAATGTGCTTTTTTCAAACAGAAATGCTGAGGAAAAGTACTTGCAGCCCCTTGTTATGTATTTTCTTGTGAGGCTCTCTAGGTTTCACATATTCTTTATTTCCTTATTTTTCTTAAACAAGTTCACAAAAGTTTTTTATCCATTTTTTTTTTTACCTTCTCTAATATTTCTCGTCAAAAAAATTTTTCTAAGTAATTGCTGCCCCCAACATGGGGCTCAAACTCACAACCCTGAGATCAAGAGTCACAGACTCCATTGACTGAGTCAGCCAGATGCCCCATAATATTGCTCTTTTTTAATCAGATTTTGATTCTTTAAATCTTACCAAAATCTTGTTCTTCTTGGCTTTCCTTTTCCATTTTCTCTAGTCTCTTTAGGAACTCTTCATCCTTAGAAGCCAGAGGATTCATTTTAAAAAGAAGAAGAAGAAGCAGCCAGAGGATTCATAACTTTTTCTCATTTTTTGCTGAGCATTTGGGGGAAATAAAATGACTAGAATGCAGAAAAAGGTTCTTCAGAACTCTTTACCTGCTCCTAGAATGAGGTGACCATTTTGCATTTAATGCATGCATACTTGCCACTGGGATATAAGTAGTATTTTGCCTTACCTTTAGCTGACCCCCTGCCCCCCAGAAGCCTTGATGGAGAGCATATATATGCCATCTTGAAACTGACTCATCAGTTGTTTTCAGTTCACACCAGTTTTGACATTTGAGGGATGCTGCTCACATAGAAAGTCTCATACTCCCATAAAGTTGTTTTGCCATTACTCAATATTAAGTTGTGAAGCAAGAGTAGAGCCATCCATAAATTGATTTAGACAGAATGAATATAGAAATTTTATATGCAGCAAATTCTGACATGTTTTGGTTTATTGTGAAGTCCGAAATATTTTTTTACCTAAGAGGTAAATCAAAATATATCTTCAATAAAAGTAATGCTTGGGGCACCTGGGTACATCAGTTGGATGAGCCTCCAGCTTTGGCTCAGGTCATGATCTCCCAGTTCAGGAATTCAAGCCCCACATTGGACTCGCTGCCATCAGCACAGAACCTGCTTCGGATCCTCTGCCCCGCTTCTTTGCCCCTCTCCTGTCTGCACTCTCAAAAATAAATAAACGTTTTTTTAAAAAGTAATAATTCTCTAAAAAATCTACCCTTTGCTTTACAGGTTTTAAACCTTCTAACAGAAAAAGAAGTAAATATTGTTTTGCCAACACATTCCATTGTTCCAAGAACTTTTGTGCTTAAACCAGGAACGGTTCTATTTTTGGGTGCCATAGGCCGCATTGATTTTCTGCAGGTAAGAAAAGTCTGCACCATTAAAAAATGACCTACTGGGGCACCTGGGTGGCTCAGTCAGTTGAGCATCCAGCTTCAGCTCAGGTTGTGATCTCGAGATTTGTGGGTTCAGGCCCCACATGGGTCTTTTTGTGCTGACAGTGCGGAGCCTGCTTTGGATTCTCTCCCTCCCTCTTTCTGTCCCTCTTTCTCTGCCTCTCACCTGCTTGCACTTTCTATCTCAAAAATAAACATTAAAAACAATTTTACTAAAAAATGACTAGTTTAAGGATACAAATATGTGAACAAGACTGGCAAATGTTGATAACTAGATCATGACTGTTGAGGAGGTTGGTATGCTTTTTGTTTGTTTGAAAATGTTCCATAATGAAAACTTGGGAAAAAGAAATGGGGAGGAAAAACAACTAGTAGGTCTCAGAAACTAGATCTTCATTAGGATATTAAATGCCCCAGACAACTTGGCATGGAGAAAAGTTACTGTACCTATCCTGTGGTATTGTTTCACATGGAAATCATAGGTCCAACCTTAGGTGTAGGGTTAGTGTGCATTAAATAAATCCCACATTTCTTTTTTTGTTTTGCTTTAAAGATTTTCTTTTTAAAAAAATAAAGATTTTCTTTTTAAGTAATATTAATACCAAATGTGGGGCTCAAACTCACAGTGCCCTGATCAAGAGTCACATGTTTCACCAACTGAGCCAGCCCTGCACCCGTCACACTGCTTTATATCCCATGAAATGTATACATTTATGTATGTACTTTTTTGTTTGGTATTCATTTACTTAGCATTATTCTGGGGATTTTAGAGTATTTATAGAACTGTTCCGTATTTTCCCAAAGTGAGGAAAAAGGGAAATGAAATGTGGATGTATCCAACAACACTAAATGCAACTTGCAAGTTATTGCTATAGCATATTTCTTGGGTTTTGTGTTTCATTAAAACCCATAGAACATTAATATTTTAAACCTAGCCTTACACTGGGACAATTAGAACATTTACTTATAATTTATTTATGTTTCCTTATAGATTACTTATACTCTATTTACATATCCATTTACTTATAAAAGCAGCTTGATTTTTTTTTTTTTATTGATTGTACATTGTAATGTGCTGGTTTTGCAAGTTTTTCATTCTGTAAAATAACTTCTTTTCTTCCTTTCTTAAGGGAAATCAGTCAGCTTGGTTTACAGTTGTGGCTTCCAGCCTCCTTCCTGTGCACATTACTTCCTTGGACAAGGCAGATACTATGTATAAGAAACATGCCGGTCATACATTACTCAAGGTGAGGCAACACACTTTGAAGATTGCACGGTTAGGTTAACCTCCACTGTGACAGTCCCACAGCCCTGCTAACAAAGCCTTTCTTGGACATAACCATCTTTGTTATACAATCAGCTAGCTGTCTCCTCACCTGTTCTGGTTGAGGATTTTGACTAGCAAGTAAAATGGGTTGTAGAAGAAAAGGATGTTGTTTGGACTGATCCTAGAATAGCTACAGACTTGTGTTTTCTCTAAACTACACTGACCAATACAATAGCCACAAGTGCCATTTAAATTAATTAATTAAAAGTAAATAAACTTTAAAATTTAGTTCTTCAGTTGCACTAGCCACTTTTCAACTGCCCAGCAGTCACATCATCACAGAAAGTTTATTGGATAATGCTGAGGGAAGAGAAGTTACAGATGTTCTCACAACTGGGGGGTGCTACTTGCGTCTAGTGGGTGGAGGCCAAGGATAATGCTGGACATCCTGCAATGCACACAACAGATGCTCAAAACAAAATTCTCTGATCCAAAATGTCAGTAGTTGCATGGTTGAGAAGTCCTGGTCTGGGTGGAAAAGCTCTCCTCCCAGGTTCTTAATCCCAGTTACTTAGAGATTATGCTGCCTCTTTACTCCTGCGCTACCAGCTCCTTCCTTCCACCTGTAAGTATGTTACAGTTTCTCTCACCTTTTTTTTTAATCTTATTTTTAAAGTTTATTTGTTTTGAGAGACACAGCACAAGCCAGAGAGGGGCAGAGAGAGGGGGAGAGAGAATACCAAGCAGGCTCTGCACTGTCAGTACAGAGCCCAGTGTGGGGCCCAGTCCCACAAACCATGAGATCATGACCTGAGCCAAAATCAAGAGTCGGACACTCAACCAGCTGAGCCACCCAGGCGCATCCAGTTTCTCTCATCTGAAGGAAGGAAGGAAGGGAGGGAGGGAGGGAGGGAGGGAGGGAGGGAGGGAGGGAGGGAGGAAAAGGAAGGAAGGAAGGAAGGAAGGAAGGAAGGAAGGAAGGAAGGAAGGAAGGAAGGAAGGAAGGAAGGAAGGAAAGAAAGAGAAAGAAAGAAAGGAAGGAAGGAAGGAAGGAAGGAAGGAAGGAAGGAAGGAAGGAAACAAAACAAAACTTGGGGTGCCTGCTGGCTCAGTCAGTTAAGCGTCCTACTTCAGCTCAGGTCATGATCTCACAGTTTATGAGTTCAAGCCACACATCAGGCTCTCTGCTGTCAGCACAGAGCCTACTTCGGATCCTACGTCTCCCTCTCTCTTCCCCTCCCCTACTCATGCACTGCACACACACGCTCTCTCAAAAATAAACATTAAAAAGAATTACAAAAACAAAAACAAGAAATTCAGTATCCCTCAGTGTCCTGCTTATTTATTCCTTCTTTTTACTGTCAAGCTTGCTCCTGTTCCTCATGTCCATCCTCTGCAGTCCCCATTTGTCCCTTCCTGTATCATTGAAATTGTTCTTACAAAGTTCACCAAGTACTGAGTGGGAACTGTTTTCAGCTCTTTAATAATAAGACCTGACACAGACATTGGTAATGTATAATGTATAATATTTAGATTATTGGAGCCAGACTGGGTTTAAATGCTCGCTCTGTTCCACCACTTGACAAAGCTGTGTAACACTGTGTTGTACCTACATCACAAGGTTGTGGCGAGAACTAAGTTCCAGGGCACTGTTGTAACTGCTACATGAGTGTTTGTGATGATGATGAAACACATCTACACAAATACCAGGTGCATCCAGCAAAGGTGGTTTAGTATTGATTAGTGCTTATGCAACTAAATGTAAGCCAGAACCCACAATATACACTGCTTTCCACAGAGGATAAAAATAAACCTGACTTGAGAAGTAAATGTTTCTTTCTATCTGTATTTCCTAAGAAAGCCAGACTGAAATTAAAACTCCATTGACAGGGGCACCTGGGTGGTGTCAGTGAAGCGTCTGACTTAGGCTCAGGTCATGATCTCAGGGGTGGTGAGTTTGAGCCCTGTGTCAGGCTCCGTCCTGACAGCTCAGAACCTGGAGCCTACTTTGGATTGTGTCTCCCTCTCTCTCTGCCCCTCCCCTGCTCACACTCTCTTTCTCTCTCTCAAAAATAAATAAACGGGCGCCTGGGTGGCTCAGTCGGTTAAGTGGCCGACTTTGGCTCAGGTCATGATCTCGCGGTCCGTGAGTTCGAGCCCCGCGTCGGGCTCTGTGCTGACAGCTCAGAGCCTGGAGCCTGTTTCAGATTCTGTGTCCCCCTCTCTCACCCTCCCCCGTTCGTGCTCTGTCTCTGTCTCAAAAATAAATAAACGTTAAAAAAAAAAAAAATTAAAAAAAAAATAATAAATAAACATTAAAAAATTTTTAAAAAACCAAAAAACTCCATTGACATAACTGCCCTAACGTTAATATTCCAGAGACCTGTAGGATGGGTGAATATATAAAGGCAATCAGCAATATAGATCTGTTGGTGTTTCTGCATTTAAAAGACTTTAGTTCTCCGGTTAAATTTGCTTCCTTTTTAGGTAAAACAATAATACATGAGTTCAAACACAGCTTGAGATTTCCAGGGAAGGAAACTTCATAGTTTGTATAACATGGCTCTCCTGAAAATGAATTGTCGTTCTCTGCCCCTGTGCATCTGTATAGTTTTCAGAGTGGACATCACTGATGCTTTCCAAAGCAACTATCCCAGTCTTCTCTCCCAGTAAGGGAAACGTTCTGGGGGGTGCTCTGAGACTCATTCTTGCCTCCTGGTTTTCTTACTTACCTCCCAAATCCAAGTCAGCCCTCCCTTCTCATTATCACTGAATACAGCCTCCCAGTTCAAGCTGTAATCTTTCATTAGGCTGTTTTTGAGATCCTGAAGTATTTTCTTAGCTTCCAGCTTTTATTGCCCTCCTCCCACCCCCACCCCAAATATACCTCTACAGCCACTAAAGCAGTGGCTTCTCATGCAGGATTGACTTTTGCCCCCAGGGGACATTTACAATTCTACAATTATGCAGCCTCACAGCCTTCCCCTCTAGCCCCCATCAAAGCATTATTCAGCCCAAAATGTCAGTAGTGCCAAGGTTAACAAACCCTGCACTATAGAGATCTTTCCAAAATACAAAGCAGATCACAGTATTCTTTTTTATTCTTATCTCTGTTCTTTTTCCTACTTATAATACCTTGGTAGTTCCACATTACTGAGAAGTCTAAACCAACAGCTTCATCACTGACACACACATATACACAGACTTAACATACCCTAGACAGTTCAACTACAATTCCCTGAATTCATCATTCTTTGTCTTGTTTGTGTACATGATGCTAACCCGGAATACTTTTCCACTGAGTAACTTCAACTTTATCTCAAGATACTCCTCAGATATAGCTGCTTCGTCAAGGTTTTCCTTGACTAAAACATTCATTACTTCTTCCTCCTCAACTGTAGTACTTGATAGATGCTTCCCATGACATTTCTTACCTTGTAATTTGTTTACATGTTATTTCCACCTTCTGATCTCCTTGGGCACAGGGACCATATTGTAACATCTATCTTTGTGTCCCTGGTGTTAAACAGAGAAAGATTTATTAATAAATAAGTTATTATCCAGTTACTTCCCATTCATGGACACATCTATAAACAGAAGCTAAACCTTACCCATTGCACATGTACCCTTCACTTGTAATGAGGCAGGGATTAATCTTTGAGGCCAGCCAGGCCTATGAGACCTAAGGTATTTTGAAGGATGTTACTTTAATTGCCCAGTGTTACTCTGTGAAGCTTTATGGAGGGCTATAAAAACAGTGTAAACTAGTAAAATAAGATTCTGCTATTAGGAGGTTACCACTGGACACATACTCACATGCAGCTCTTAACGTCCTGGGATCTGTAGGCTTTATCTCGTCACAGGGTTCCCATGCTTTTCATTTGAACTAGAAGTGATTTGGGGTTTTCAATAGCTGAGATTATTATTGATCCCTCCACATAACTAGTGTATCGGTGCTTTACTTAATATTAGAGTTATGGGCAGTTTAATTTGAACTTCCAAACAATCATTTTATTTCAATGGCAGGTTCCAATGGGTGGAGAAGAAAGAATGGCAGGATTTCCTCCTCTTGTTGGTGAAGACATTACATTAAATGAAGGACTTGGGGAATCTGAAGCAGTGGCTGACATCAAGTTTTCTTCTGCAGGTAATTGTACACCAAGCACTTTTTAAAAGGTGAATACGGGCACCTCGGTGGCTCAGTCAGTTAAGCACCCAACTCTTGATCCCGGCTCAGGTCATGATCTCACAGTTTGTAAGATCCATCCCCACATGGAACTCTGCACTGATAGCACAGAGCCTGCTGGGGATTGTCTCTCTCCCTCTCTCTCTCTCTCTGCCTTGCTCATGCTCTCTGTCTCAAAATAAATAAATAGACTTAAAAGGTGAATTAAGTGGCCTTACTGGTATTTTTATAGAAATGTGCATTTATCTGACATAAACTGAGGATTTTAAGAAATATACTAATGTAGAGACACCAGTGGCTCCATCGGTTATACATCCGACTTCGACTCAGGTCATGATCTTCGACTCAGGTCATGATCTCACGGCTCCTGGGTTCAGGCCCCGCATCGGGCTCTCTACTGACAGCTCAGAGCCTGGAGCCTGCTTCGGATTCTGTGTCTCCCTTTCTCTCTGCCCCTCCTCCACTCACGCTGTGTCTCTCTCTTAAACATTAAAAGAAAGAAGAAAAGAAATATACTAATTTATTCATTAAATGCAGCCTACTCTGAAAATAAATTTGTACCTTTTCATAAATGCATTGTATGCTTTCTTAAAAAATAAAGTGAGAGACCAGTAGCCTCCTTTGGTGCTCCATTTTGAGCTTGGGGTTGACATTTTTAATAAGATGGTTGCTAACACCATTTTGTGTTCTATCACATGCCTGCATAGGTTGGGTTGCAGTAACACCTCAGTTTAAGGACAGACTGCGTCTCCGAGGCTATACACCTCAAGGAACAGTTCTGACGGTCCGGCCCCCTCTCTTGCCATATATCGTTAACATCAAAGGCGAGCGCATCAAGAGAAGTGTGGCCTATAAAACCAAGAAGCCTCCTTCCCTTGTGTACAATCTGCAGAAGAAGAAAAACAGATAGAAATATGAAGTTGACCCTGTTCACACTGAAAATATTAACTATACTGGACATAACTACATATGTTAAATTGTATTAAACATAACTATAATAAAGCTTTCTTTGCTCCCTTTAAGCCACCAAGGACTGTGCCTGTTTGTACTGTATTGAGTTTGTAAATACAAGTTGTTTTTTTTGTAGGGTGTGTATATGTATGTATTTGTCATCCAAATATACCTCAAAAGGAGTTCAGCTACATTCAAGTTTCTCTCACTATTTATTAAGACCAGATGTCGGGGCGCCTGGCTGACTCAGAGGAGCATGCAACTCTTGATCTCAGGGTGTAAGTTCGCACCCCACATGGGTGTAGAGATTACTAAAAAAAATAAACTTAAAAAAAAAAAAGAAGACCAGATGTCATTTCTTACTTGGAGTCTAGTTGAGAGAGCAACAAAGCAGTTGGCATATGAAAAAATGGCAAAAAGAGGATTTCTCCAAAATAAATGGGCTCAAATAAGACAGGAATGAATGGGTGCCTCTGCTCTACATAGTCATCCAGGTATGCAGCTGGTGGAAGGCTCCATGGCTTCATTCCTAGGTCTAAGATGGTTGCTCAGGTTGTCATCCCTTCCCAGCAAGTGGAAAGAGGAAAAGTGAGTGAAGAGCACAATTTCCCTATTTCGAGGAAAGGGAAAAGGTTAGAAGTTGCACACATTTCATACTGTCTATTGATCAAGTTATATGGTCATTACCTACCCACCTGAAAGCTGGGAGATGTAGGAGGAAATGGAGACTATTTTGGATTATTATTAAGGGAGAATAAACACTGGAGAAACAAACATTCACCTTTACATAATCCTACCTGAGAATCTTACTTTTAAGATTCAGGTTACATCCTTCTGGCACTCAAAGTCTGTTCTGCGATTATCAGAGCACTTTTAACCATTTTATCAACATCCGCCTATATACATTGTATAACATTACATCAGTCAGAAATCTACCTTTTATTATTCCTAGTTCGATAAGTAGCGCTATAGCCGTGTACAGTGAACAATTAGCAAGTCAAGTACCAGATCCCAATGTTAAGAGAAATGCTAATGGGAAAGGCTGACCTGAAATGCAGTCCGATCCATGAACTTTCTGTAGGCTAAGGTTTAGCATAAAATTAGTAGACATACCCATGTTCTCTGTCAACAAGCATCCGCTAACCCCCATCTCACTAAAACCGCTTACAATAAATGGTTAGCATTTTAACATTCAACTTGTAAAAACCATAGATCTCACTTTCATTACGTTTCAAAGTAACTACTATTGGCATCTTGGGGAACAGAGTTCTTTAATGTGTAAGACTGCATTTCAGAATGCCAGCATCCCTCATCCCCAGATAAATAAATGCCAGTAACCTCTCCCCCTGACCTGTTAGTCAGAGACCAACGAAAGTACCCCTCACGTTTCCAAGCCCACCCTGTAGAGGGCGGTAGCTTCCCAGTTGAGAAAATCAATTTCTCATTTTTATTTTGGAGAAATGAAATATCATTAATTTTACAAGCGAAAAATTTAGCATTTGTGTAGAAATAAACCTAGGAACTGATGCTGTCATTACTCTGATAACTTCTGAATATGTATTTTAGAAAGCAAAACATTCCTCGTTTTCTCTAGGTTTTTGGCCTCTTGATTAACAGAGATTCAGTTTTTAAATGTTCATAATTTATACTCTCAGATCTCCTTTACCTCTAAAATTCTATGCTTTTGCTGCATAAAGCTTGACTGAAGCAGATGTTCAGTGTACCTTGCTAGAAGTTTCAAACAGCAAAATTAAGCAAGTTTAGTTTCCCTGGTTATATTAGTTAACCTCTTCAGGTCTTCATTTTCTCACCTATAGAACGAGAGGAAAACATTGGATTTTTCTCAGTCCCTTCATAATTCTCAGCAAAAACAGGCAGGAAAGCCAGGAAAGAGTGGTTCCAATACCACAAACAGGATGCCACATGCCTAGACAGTTGAGGACTTCTGCTAGGATCTGTATTAATTCACTCCATATTCTGCCACCTAATGCAGCCCAGGATCATTGCTGGTATATTCAACTGCTCCGCAGTAGATTTTACTTAAAGTTCTGTCACTGTTGCTTTCTGAGCTTTAGTCAGTTTACTGATACTTGTTAATCCAGTAATCTGAGTATGGAGACTTCGATTGAATCATTAATCATTTACACTATGGCAACATGCAGGAATAAGTAAAGAGGAGAATTAATGGCAAAATGTCAGGACAGCCTGCTCACTTTTCCACAGAACAGTGATTGTTTTGAGTGGCCAGAAAAGAATTGAGCAAGTTCATGCTAGATCATTTACAAGCTCTGCAGCTTTGTGGTGTTTAACATGTCACCTCTTTTGTATTCATGACACCTAAGAGAAGTAAAAGATGTGCCATCAAAAAGTTTTTGACTTCTGGGGCACCTGGGTGGTTCAGTTGAGAGCCCGACTTCAGCTCAGGTCATGATCCCACAGTTCGTGGGTTCAAGCCCCGCATGGGGCTCTGTGCTGACAGCTCAGAGCCTGGAGCCTGCTTCACATTCTGTGTCTCCCTCTCTCTCTGCCCCTCCCCTGCTCATGCTCTCTCTCTCAAAAATAATAAACATTAAAAAAAAAAAGTTTTTGACTTCTTTGTAACATTAAACTCAAAGTTTTTTTTTTAAGTTATACCTTATCTCTCCTTTTCCCCTCCTTGAAACAGCATTTTCTTCAAAGTTACTGAAACATAGTTTAACACATTTCATATTTTTAATCACCATAAATGGCAATTAGAACTTTACTGTGTAGTTCCCCAGAGTCTAAATTTGTTTATGTTACTTGCAACACTCACTTCCCATGACAACCAAGGAGAAGTGGAGCACAGATGCAATCGTGTACACTTGTGTTTCTTGAGCATACAGACACTTCTTACAAAATGGAGATCAAGGCCAGTTTCCTGAAGATGACTAACTTGGAACTCCAGCTGTGCCAGCCGTGGCAGAGCTGTGATTGCTTCACTGAGTAGGCACCCAGCGCTCAAGCTGAGGCGAGCTGTTTCGTAGACAGCCTCTGATCATTTATCCTGGCTTCCCTCCCACTTGGCTCTGTCTGGTGGAGCAATAGAATCATTTCCATTCTTTCTCAGACTGTTCCATTTTCTCTTGGCTGCTTTCCTCCTCCCAGGGGGATTGTTTTCTCAACTGTCAAAGAGTAATGCTTAAACATTAAAAACAAGACCTCACACTCATGTGAATCGAATAGATAGCACCTCCGCCTGCTCTTAATGTCTCTGTGTCGTGTCATCTGCCCCATTCATATCCTGTAGTGGGAGGGGGCAGCTCAAAATTAATATTTTAACATCATATGGGAATGATGCCTCATTTTTTCCTTCATGTCAAAGAGGATTGTTATTCTTTCATTTAGTATAAGACTTTCATGATCTGAATATTCCTAAGTCTGTCTAAAGCATCCTTAAAATACCCATGTCTTAGATCCCCAGGTTCCTGTTTTTCATAAGCTTCCATTTCCCTCCCAAATAATTCTCAGAATTTATCTTCTAGGTAATCAACCTGGAGGAAGAATTTCTTTGGTCTTAATATTCTCATTGGTAGACGCAACAGCTATGATGCTTAATTGCAAACATTATCAGTACCTCTAGCCAGTAGCTTTGGTAAATCTGCCAAAAATGGGCCACAGAAATAAAAGAACCACATATGCTAGAGAATATATCATCAGGTGATTTGGGAAGTGAAAGATTGCCAAGATCCCTTCTAATTTTTCAGTAAGTCCCTGGAAAATAGCAGGCATAACTGAATGAATTAGGAGAATGAGGGGATTTTCTTGTTTGATTGGTTGGTTTTTGCCTCCCCTGGAATATAACAACAGAGAAGACTTCAATTTGCTTAATAGCATTTGCATTCTTCTAGGGTTTCCTCCTTTTACTGCATAAGGGCACCACCTCATAGCAGTTGTATTTCAAACTATTCATAGTGGTCATATGAGAGCCCATATTATCTTTTTATTCCTTTACATTATAATAATAATAGTAGCTCTCCCTTACATAGCACATACAATAAGCCAGGCACTAGAGCACCTGAGTGGCTCAGTCAATTGAGTGTGTGACTCTTGATTTCAGCTCAGGTCATGATCCCAGGGCCATGGGTTTGAGCCCCGTATCAGGTTCCATGCTAAGTGTGGAGCCTGCCTAAGATTGATATTCTCTCTCTCTCTCTCTCTCTCTCTCTCTCTCTCTCTCTCTCTCTCCCCCCCTCTCTTCCCCCCCACCCTCCCCTGCTCATACTAAGACAAAAAAAAAATAAAAAATAATAAGTCAGGCACTGTTTTAAGTGCTTTAGATACGTTTGTTGAATCCTTCCAACAACCCCATGTAGGAGGTACTATTCTTACCCACATTTACAGATGAGGAAACTAAGGCATAAGTAACTTCTCAGGGTCACACAACTAATGAATGATGGAGCTGTGATTCAAACAAATCCAAGCAGTCTATGTCCAGCACCCCTGTGGGTGTGTTTAATTTTACAGTAAAACTTATTTTCCCGTTCATTGTAGTTGTATGGATTTCAATATACATATAGGTTTGTGTAACAACCACCATAATCAGGAAACAGAGCAGTCCCATCTGATAGCACACAGGTTTCTAACCACTACACAATACTTCCTCTTTATATGGGAACCCATCACAAGTCTAAAGGAGAGAATTTTCAACCTCAGGTGGGAAACATGTTATCTCAGAAAAGAAAGGTAACCCACTTCGAAGACCTCCAAAGGTAATAACAATTTCCGTGGAAACTCTGTAACTGCCACGTAATTCTTTTGAACAGCCTTTGAATCCAGCTATACACAGTTCTGTGAGGAAAAACTATTTCTCAGGGCTAGGGTAGTGAGTGAGTGAGTGAGACAGAGAGAGAGTGAGAGAGACAGAGAGAGAGAGAGAGAGAGAGAGAGAGAGAGAGAGAGAGAGAGAGAGATGCTATAGTCTTGCTGTCTTACTTCAGCAATGCTGAACAACCTCAAGTGTCCCAGTGTGATTTCCATGCTCCATGCTCTCTTACCATCTCGGATAGCTTTAAATCAACTGTGCTTTCATGGCTGGCTGGGAATCTTTTCACATTGCTAGTGAGCTTTGCCAAGTACCACGGACAGATCACAGCATGAATGGAGATCCTGACCTACAGTTCTGATTAAGAAAATAGTACATTAAATACACAGGAAATCTGGAATGCAAACATTCAAAGAATTATACCACTAAACTATCACAGAAAAGAAACTGATTTTTACTTCTGACTCTACTAGGAACATAGAATTAGAAGAACTGGTGTTCTCTATTCACAAATCAGCTTCAAAAACCAAATTGATTTGGTCCTGAACTTGTTTAAATGGACTTGCCTTTTCTACTTGTATAGCACTCATCCTATTTCCTGTTTTTACATCTTACTTTCACTATATTGGGATCCTGGTTGCCCAACTAAAAACTTTCTATTCTCTTGTTTTTCTCAGCACTTAACATCTGGCCTAAAAAACCTTTTTTCTTGTCTTTGACTTTAAATTCCATGGTTAAATACTTAACAGGAAGGACAATTAGAGAAATGGGGACTACTTGTCTCTAAAATGCCAGGTAAAAGATGTCTTTTAGTGGAACACTAGCTGAAGAAAAATCTCTTTTTCACTGGACAAATAAAGCTATTATATAAAGCTAATTATGAGAAATGTGAACATTTTCAGCATGGGAACTTGGATGAGACTGTTTAACAAAGGAAAACAATGCCTAATAGACCCATCTACCCATTCACTCTCCCATTAGGCATGGGTTAAGTCACTTCCAGGTACAATGAACATTTGTTCATTGGAAGTGCTTTTTTATTAACTAGATTGAGGGCATTATTAGGTTTGTATCCATATCTATTGCTGGGTAACAAACTAAGTGACAACCCAAAATTCAGTGACTTACACAAGCATTTATTTGCTCCCATTCCTTAGTTTGGCAGTGTCATCTAGGCTCAGCTCAGTGTTTTTTCTGCTCCATACGAACCTGCGCTTGCAGAACTCACTCTACATCTGCAGCTTCAGCTGAGATGATTGTAACAGCTGGGAAATCTGGGCCTTTTTCCAGTGGTCACTCTCTCTACCTAGCGTCTCATCCTCAAGTAGGCTGGTTCAAGCTTGTTCACAAAGTGACCATGTTTAGAAAGCACAAAAGAAGCTGCAAGCCCTCCAGAGGCTGAAGCTCATAAGTTACACAATGTCACTCTGCTGCAATTCTATTAGTGAAAGCAAGTCACAATGGCAGCACAGAGTCAAGCTGATCAGAAGGGCTACAAAGAATCTGTGGCCTGGGACGCCTGGGTGGCTCAGTCGGTTAAGTATCCAAATCTTTGATTTTGACTCAGGTAATCATCTCACGGTCTTGGGATGGAGCCCCCCAGCCAAGCTGTGCACTGACAGCATGGAGCCTGCTTGGGATTCTCTCTCTCTCCCTCTCTCTGCTCCTCCCCCACTCACAGTCTCTCTCAAAATAAAGCTTAAAAAAAAAAAAAAAGACTGTGGCCATTTTTTTAAATGTTTACTTATTTTTGAGAGAGAGAGAGAGAAAAAGAGCATGGGGGGGGGGAGGAGCAGAGAGAGAGGGAGACACAGAATCTGAAGCAGGCTCCAGGCTCTGAGCTGTCAGCACAGAGCCCGATGCGGGGTTCAAACCCACCAGCTGTGAGATCATGACCTGAGCCGAAGTCGGACAATTAACCAACTGAGCCACCCAGGTGCCTCAATTTTTATTCACCACAAATATTCATCATGTTGACCACCTTGAGGAAAATGCAGTGTGACATGCTATCTAACGACCTGATGAAGAGAATCCACTGTAAATCTGCAAAATAAGAAATTTCATACTAATTTAAATTTACTTCAGGAGTCAGATACATATAGCAGCTATGTGACTGAGGAAAGGAGAGAGGAAAAGGCTATGGAATGTAGATTTCATCATAAATCTTTTAGCAATAGTGTTTTTAACTGTGCATGTGTTACTTTCATAAATTTAAAGTGAAAAAAAAATCCATTCAGATACAAATCTAGCCTATCTCCACCCCCATGGAGCACTTACCATACCAGAAAGCTATCTCAGGAAGTCAGCTATTTACAAAGTCTCTGTGGTGGGAAAGGCAATGAGAATACAGAAGTGAAGGACCTTTAGATCTCAAAACAGTATCCTGCTGCTCCCCAGGAAGGAAAAAAGAGATTTCAGGCAGAATCCAAGCTGAGGATCCTGAGACCCTAGCTTCTTTTCCTGGCTCCACAACCAGGGTGAGGGGTGGAGTGACATGGGGTTGGAACCTTTTTTACCCCTGGCCACCTACCAGCATTTCTCCATCTCTGCCCCTCCCCTTTACAGTCCTGGGGGAACACACTGGGGCCCTGGCTTAGACTGGAGCAGGGAATGGGAAGCACAAGGAATCATATAGGTGGTCCCACTTGCTCCTAAAACAGTCTTTGAATCAATGTTTTACTAGAAATGTATACTAGGGTATCTAGAAATCTGATAAAAGTATTAGTTTAATTTCTATGCCACTAGAGCCCCCCACCCTACCCAGGAACTCTTGAGGTAGAGTAATTGCCAGGGCAGAATTTGGGCTTTTTTAGCTCCCTGGCTTCAATCCCATCAAACCGTAAAACCTCTCAACTTGAAAACTCTAACCAGATATGCAAAAAACAAACAAAAAAGGCACCTCTCTTCTAAATATCCAGTGTTCTCCAAGGGGAAAAGGAGGCAGACCCCACTACACGTCTCAGCCTTGGAGGGTGGTGGAAGGAAGTACAATGGGATTACGTTCAACAAAAAGCAGCACAGGTTAAAAATGGTTGCCACCCAAAAGAAACAGTTTGAGCTATCCCACCAGTTAATGTGAAAATGATCATCAAAGTGAAAAAATTAGGTAAGGGGGTGCTTATGTGGCTCAGTTGTTAAGCATCCGACTTTGGCTCGGGTCGTGATCTCTGGGTTCATGGGTCAAGCCCCACATCAGGCTCTGTGCTGACAGCTGGGAGCCTGGAGCTGCTTTGGATTCTATGTGCGCGTGTGTCTCTGCCCATCCCCTGCTCACGTTTGTTCTCTCTCTCAAAAATAAACATTAAAAAAAAAAACTAGGTAAGAAGTTATACCATTAAAGATTCTTTAAGAGAGAGGAGAGAGAATCCCAAGCTAGCCCCACACCATCAGCCCAATGCAGGGCTCAAACTCACAAACTGTGAGATCATGACCTGGGCAGAATCCAACAGTCTGATGCTCAACAACTGAGCCACCCAGGCGCCCCAAGATTCTTAAAGCTGTATTGTGTATTTACAGAACTGTAAACAGTCTGAAGAGGACACTTAATTGATATTTACTCAAAGTGATCAAATTTTCTGGCAGGATTGGGGATCTGCAAAGGTCTCAAGACGGATCATCTACAACTTTTCAGGCTCTGCTACGGAGCACATTTCCCATGTGTGTGAGCACAGCCCAGGGGATCTCAAGGGTCCTTTCCTCTGGAGTTCATGGACTTGAAACAAAGGCCCTGAAATAGCACCCTCTGTCTTAAGCTGCATGGGGTGGACTGACCTGGGCCTGCTTGCCAGTAAGCCAACTGCTGATCACAGACAGTACTCCAGCCAGTGTTTGTGCATAATTCAGCAGTCTTTGCATGCATTTACGTATGTGTGTGCTCACACTGAAAAACACCAAAAAGGCAGAAGACGAGGAGAGAAATGCCTATTACTATTACTGCTATCAGTATTATTTCTGTGACTGTTCAACAAGAAATGAGACATGTGGGAGGACAGCAGAAAGAGCAGCTTTTTTTTTTTTTTTTTTTAATTTAAAAAATTAAGTGAAAACATAGAAACCCATGTCAGGGACATCTGTCACTCTCCTTCCTCCCTGTTGTGTAGGGTGGATAGCCTATGACTGTCTCCACCACTCCCAATCAATTCTGGGAGACTAGGAGACATGCACCTCCTGCCAAGTCTTCAAATTGTGATTTTAATCAATGGATCAGATGGGACAAAGAATCAGGGCCTGTAATACAGCAGGCTCACAGAGCCCAAGAACCAAGGGCATTTTCAAATAAATCCAGCTCTTTCCACGTTAAATTATGACATTCTTATACTTTCAAATAGCTATGCACATAATGAATACAGTGGCTTATCTAAAAATGCCAGCTTAAAAATAAAAACAGCAAAAATGCCAGCTTCTGCTCTCAGAACTAGGCTTAAGTAGGATCAGGGCAAAATGGGTTTATCCTGGTTTATTTCGAAAAGGTGAAATTAATCTGACTACTGCTGGTAAGCTTCTCATATGGTCTTTAGTGAATATAAACTGGTTAGAAGTTATGACAGAGGAAAGCCTATTTAAAGAGTGTCCTTTTGGGGCACCTGGCTGGCTCTGTCAGTTGAGCATCCGACTCTTGATCTCAGCTCTGGTGTTGATCTCAGGGCTCTGAGTCCAGGCCTCACACTGGGCTCCACACTGGGCATGAAGCATACTTCAAAATAAAGTGCCCTTTTTATCATGTTAATAGAACATTATAATTGAGGACATTCAGATTAGATGGAAATCCTTTTGATCCCCATTCCTAATTTCTCCTTTTATAACATCCATTTTCCCCACATAATACTCTTCATTTAATAAAGGCAATGTGGCACAGACCTGCCACTTCCTACTGTGACATCAAGCAATTCACTTGTCTGTAGGATGCAATGTGGGAATTAACCACCTACTTCTCAGTGATGATGAGGGGATTCGGTTAATGTGATGTGCTTAGAATACTGCTTGGTACTTACAAGTACTTCTACTCCTAGATGCTAATGCAGGATCTCCAGCCTGCGCTGTTTCCCAACGACATGAGTGTCTCCAAGGTTGTCTCACATGGATCATGGGTCATATCTACTTTTACACAAAATCAGCCATTTTATTTCTAACAACAGCTTCCTTTAATGGAATTTCATACTTCCATGCACAGGGCACAACAGCAACTCATTGGAAAAATCTTTGTTTCAAGCCAGTAAGATTCTCCCCACACTGGTGTAGTAGACATGACCCAGCTAGTTAGATCTATGCTCAAATAGGGACCTCTTTAAATTATTGTTAATACCTTACTATATCATTATGTGGATAATTCATTCATCCCAGTAATGTTAGCTGAGTGTGAGGTACTATTACTTACCCACATCTATGCTGAACATTAAATATTGGACATGTTATTCATCATTCTGTTATTTTAAGCAACACGAAAATAAACATTCCAAATATATACATCCTCTGTGTAAAAAAAACCCAAAAAACCTTTAACATAAAAAGTGCAAGACTTGATTAGTATTAGAAAACCTGAAAGAAGTTCAATCTTAAGAACACAAGCATAGGGGCACCTGGGTGGCTCAGTTGGTTAAGCATACCACCAGCTCAGGGCATGATCTTGCAGTCTGTGTGTTCAAGTCCCAAGTCAGGCTCTGTGCTGACAGCTCAGAGCCTGGAGCCTGCTTCAGATTCTGTGTCTCCTGCTCTCTCTGCCCCTCCCCCCAACTCACTGTCTCTCAAAAATGAATAAATGTTAAAGAAAAATTTTTTAAAGAACACAAGCATAAACCAATGTAATTTTTAAGACTGTAAGAAATTATGGGTTCTCTGAACCTCACTTTATATGGTTTCCACTCTCAGAATACCTCCATATTGTCAACCAATTTTGGCAATAAGGAGGCCAGAGAATAGGCATTAAAGTGATAAAAACCTGACACATCCACCCTTTGGAACATTATGCAATAGTCACAAAGAATGAGGAAGATGCTTAACTACTGACAAAGATCTCCAAATTCTGCAAATTGCAAAATCAATAATTCAATTTATGTCAAAGCATAGAAACAAAACATTTTAATATGTATACAGATAGAGGTAAAAAGTTAACAGTAAACCATTGACAGTAGTTAACTCTAGAAAGAGTAAGGGTTTATAAGAAGAGAGCTATTCAAGATGGATTTACTTATTTGAATTTTGAGAACTTACATACGTATTGTGATTTTTTAAGAAATTTTATCTTTCTGTGCTTCAGAATTTATTTTCAATGTTTGAGAGAGAGAAAGAGAGAGAGTGCGCACAAGCAGGGAAGAGGAGAGGGAGAGAGAATCCCAAGCAGGCTGTGCTGTCAGCACAAAGCCCAACGTGGGGCTTGATCCCATGAACCGTGAGATCATGACCTGAGCTGAAATTAAGAGTCAGACATTTAACTAACTGACCCACCCAGGCGCCCCTGCATTACATGATTTTTTTCTTATTTGTTTCTTTTGAGAGAGCCATAGAGAGTGCAAGCAGGGAAGGGGCAGAAAAAGAAGGGGACAGAGGATCTGAAGTGGGCTCTGTGCTGACAGCAGAGAGCCCAATGCAGTGCTTGAACTCACAAACTGTGAGATCACGACATAAGCTGAAGTTAGGTGCTTAACCAACTGAGCCACCCAGGGTCCCCTGCATTATGTGATTTTAAAAAAGCAATTAGGGCACACACATGAAGAAATAAAAGGTGTATGTAGCATTTCAAAAATCAGTGTAGAATTAGGACATGATTCTCTGAAATTGCCCCTTCTGGTGACAGAATCTTGACCACAGGTAAATTTCCACCTGCAGTTTATCCCTTAAGACATCCCAGCAAGCTTTCATAATTTCACAATACTGTTAGGACTTATGCAGAGAGAAATCTGGTATGTTTCAAAGTATTTGGTCATAAATAAGAATCCTCAATGTATTAACAGAATGTAACTTAGCCTTATTAAAGGAGTCAGAAAGGGCAACCCCCCACTGGCTGAATTGAGGTAAAATGCATGAAACAAGAACTGGAGTCTATGGGAAGAAAAAGCCCCTCTTGACAGACCCTGTACCAGCAAACAGGAGGTATAATTGATTCAAGCAAAAATAATTATATGCTAGGGGCACCTGGGTGGTTCAGTTCTCAGCTGGTTAAGCGTTCCACTCTTGATATTGGCTCAGGTTATGATCTCATGGTTTGTGAGATGGAGCCTGTTTGGGATTCTCTTTCCCTCCCTCTCTGCCCCTCCACCGCTCATGCTCTCTCTCAAAAATAAACTGTAAAAAAATATTAATTATATGCTAAAATCATTGGGTTTGTTGAAAGTTCAGATAGTTTCAATATATCCTCCCACAGAATATTATAAAGGGAAAAAATAACTTTACAATGGAGAAATCTGGTGGACAACACCTTAACTAAGAGTGAACACCAATAATGGGTTAAGCTGACATGATGTGTGCCTTCTGGTACAATGCACCAGTATTTAGTATTCCTTCCAAAATGCATAACCTGAATTGAGGCATGAGGAAACAACTAGAATAATCTAAATTAACATTTTTTAAACAGCTGGCATGAACTTTTCAAACTCTTACTGTTGTGAAGAACAGGCTAGAGGACTGTTCCAAATTAAGAGGAAACTGAAGAAATGAGACAACAAATGCAATGGGTGATAGGAACAGGGGGATTGTTAAAGGTTACTAGTTAAGACATTTGGCACAATTTGAATATAGATTGTAATATAAATACTATACCAATCTTAAAAGTTTTAAATTTGATAACTATATAATGTGGTTGTGCAAGAGAATGCCCTATCCCTAGGAGATACAAACTGAATTTTCAGAGATAAAGGGGGTATGCCACTTAATTTCTGGTGGTTCAGCAACTCATACACACAAAATATACAGAAAGCAAATGTGAGTGAATCCACATGAAAGGTACACAAAATTTCAAGGTAACATTTTTTGCAACTTCTCTGTAAGTTTGAACCCTTCTTAAAATCAAGTTTCTTAATAAAAACTCTTTCTCAAGATTTGCTATTTCCTGCTACTTGGATTGACTCTCTTTGCATCCAGAAAAATACCTTTGCCTATAAATGAAGAGATTTCTGCATTATCAGAATTTTAAAATTACAGTAAAACTACCATCGTATATCAATTAGCTGAATCAAGGAAAAACACTCACCACACACAATTCTCGGCTTGGGCAACCATTTACCCTACTAAGGACCAGGACCTATTTTAGCCGCTTAAATAAAGCAATGAATATTAAAGCATTTGGAAAAAAAATAAAAGCATTCTGACTCTTAAAATATTACAATATAGTTTAATACAAAAGCCCACGTACTACTTTAACATTAAAAGCTCAGTTTTGCAAGACAAGCAGGTGAACTGTACAATTTAATCATGCCCAAATAGAGGAAGGACTTTATATATTTAAGGATACTTACTTGGCTTTTCATGTAGCTAAAAGAGGCCCTAATAAAAGCACCAGCGTAAACGCTTCATAAGCATTTAACACTCAAAGCCACTCTTTGGATAGTAATTCCATATATCCCCTTTTATAGATGAAGAAATAAGGTCAGTAAAGTTAAAATGGTTTGCCCATTTATAGTGCTTAGGAAGAGAGGCCCATTGTGAACCCAGCTCTATCTCAAAGGCTGACAGAGTACTTGATACAGTAAGCATCAAAATCCTTTGAAAAGGCAATTTCTTAACACTGAAACTTTCCCTTATTACCAAACACTAGCACATTGTTCTTAGCACCTTCACCAATCTGCCTTTATGGAGCTGAGGAGAGTGCTGTGAAGTACCCTGGCTGGAAGCTCATACTTCTACACTGTAACTACCTACAAATGAGTCAAGCCCTGAGAACTTGGGGAGAAAAAAAGATGGCCAACTGGTTAAGTGTAAATGTAGCGCATATGTAGACATCCTAACAAGGGTAAGCCTCTGGAAAAGAGGTAGAAAGGGACTGGAGAAAGACACTTGTAACCACTCTTTCACTCATTAAAGATAACAAACCAAGTCAGACATCAATAGCATTTATATTCAAGATAAATTCCCCACATATCCTTGGTCGGGCAAACTTTCATGCTCCTTGTTCTTGATTCTACCATGCCAATAAAATAAATCTTGCAAATTCATTTTGCTTTTTTGCTGATAGGAGTCTTCCAAAAGAAGTCAGAAGGTGAATCTCTCATCAGTATGAAACATCCCATTCTTTAGGACTCAATACATTCCGGGTCACTTGCCTTATCAGGACAGAATGCAATCCAGTTGTTTTGATGTTCTGCACAGTTTTCTCCATCACCCTCTCCCCCTTTTTTTCCACCTCAACAAAAACACATTAAAAGCACATGTTTTTCCATTAACAAAAAAGCAGACTCTTATTAAGAACATGGCTTATCACTTTTCCTTGAGTTTCATTTTCTTCTCAGAGCTCCGCTAAACACAGTAAAATTCTTAAAATGGTACCCTGGCTGTCAACACTCAGTGTAATTCAACTTATTTTCCCTTCAATGCATCTTTTTAATTATGAGTCAAAATGTACTAACACCAGGCCTGCTACTACTGAGAAAGGATATTTATGTTAAAACTGTTAAGGGTTGGGAAGTAATTACTATGTAAAACCTACTATGAATTGTCTTTAGGTTGTTTCTTCCTGATGACCATCTCTGAGAAAGCACCATTTAGGAAAGATATGCTTTGGACTACTACCCACTGGATTGTTATCCCAAACAGACTGCCATGACCTTTCTACCTACCACGGGCTATCAGACGTAATAGTTTTGGAATTAATATACTTGCAATTACAGCAAAACAAATTTGGTTCTTCAATATTTGATGTACCAATAATAAACAAAGGCATAAAATGCTTTTTAAAACTTTATTTCAACATAACTATGCTTACAGAAATACACTCATATTGGTTAATAGAATGCAATTTAAGTTTAACTTATCCTACACAATTTGGACCAAAAACTTGGTACATGGTTTAAGCATTTAAAAAAAAAAGATTTGCAATCTGGTTTATTTTTCATCTATCATAAATGTATATAAAAGATCCTCCCATCAAATGCTGCTAAAGCAGGCAGCAAGAACCTTGAGAAATCAACCTTTGGTTTGTCTCGGAAAAATAACACGTATTGCACTGTAAAAGTTTATAAAATTGGTGCAACAAAACATTGTTGTAATGTTTCAATGCCAGTTTAAAACGATCAATTAACTAGTGGATGTTGAAAAGGGTGGGGAGAGCCTATGCACACACATGAAAATGTAAAAGCTATCTGATTTAGTGAATATTGCATGTAGATTGTAAATCTACACAAACCAAGATTCAGATAATTTCTTCAATCTGAATTAACACTATCAGCTCAGTTCATCTGCTGAGGTCAACAAGGAAACTGCACACTAGCTGTTTTTCTGATTTATGCAAAAAAGAAAATTAAGTTTCTTCCCCAGCTTTTCAGTCCAGAACTGATTATTATACTACAGGCAAGGTATTCCTTCCATTGTCAACATTCATGGGGTGACATGTGATGAGGTCTACTTGGGTTTAAATTTACCTGCATTAGCACTTATATGCAAAATAGTCCCCAAAGTTAAAGACCACATGACCTTAGAAGTGACTCTAAAAAATAAAATGGCCCTTCTTGGAAGACTAGAGCAAAACATCCAACCATAGTTATAAGAAACCTTATCAGAAATGTAGCCCCTTATGAATTACACCTCAATTTAAAAAAGTAGCCCCAAAGAAGCAGCTCTGAAAAGAGGAAAAAATATAACTTAAGATATCTTGAAGACCAATGTGAATATAGGTTCAAAAGATAGATAAAAGAGATACATTTTCATAAGACTACCTAGGATTAGGCTTATAATGTATTCTAGCATTTCAAGTTTATCTCTAGTTACTAAACATCAATTTACAAATAACATGTTCACTTTTTATTCCTTTAACAAAAGGGAAAATTCTAGTTTCAATTCTATCCAGTGGAGGGGAAACTGAGAAAACAAAGATTCAAACAGTTCCATGCAAATATCACATTTTTCAAATGGAAGAACTCCCAACTAGACCAGAAGTTCATATTACTAATATATTTTTCATTGAAACAATTTTTAACAAGTACAAATACATGGCATTAAAGTTCAGAACCTAATATAGGCCTGACAATCAAGTCCTTGTTTTCTGGAAGAAAGGCCTCAAGTCCCACTCAATTTCCAGTAACAATGTTTTCACAGATCAATTTAATAATAAGGGGTTTTAATTTCCTTCATATTTTTGTTTTTACCATTCTAGTCTTAAAAACTAGGTAAGAAAATTAGTCCAATTCCCTAGAAGTCTAATTGTTTTCCTTTGTAGCATGAAAGAATCCACAAAACTTTCCCCAAACTGATTCCCAATCTCCAATCTGTACTAAACATGAGTCTTTTCATATATAATGTAAAAGGTAACTTACATAAAATGTACCCATGAACATTAAAACTAGTTGTTAGAAGGATTTAACTAGCTTTATAATTTAAGTTTTAAAACATAAATATTTGCAGCTTGATCTTCTGTTGACAATGATTGTCGGAGCCATGAATTCACCTAGAATTCAACATCATTTACAAATTCCCATTCATGCACACAAAACACACACCATTAACACACAACTTACTCCTCATGTCTTGAGAGAATCTTCTCTTCTTTAAATCTTTGGCCTCCCAGTCAATTCCGAGTTCAAATGTCTTTTAACTCAAACTTCACTCTCAGATTTTTAACAAGTTTTCCACCCACACTTCATCAATGCTTTTCCTAATCTTTCATGTTGCATTGCCAAACTCTGAAACCTGCCTCAAAGAGATCATCAGATAAAAGAAAATAAATGACATAGAAAGTGGTTATTTCAGAACAGAACATGGGAGGATCAGCACTGTTCAAGATTCCCTATTGGGATCACACTTTTACTGTAATGAATAATTGCTATCAGCAAGAAAAATCCAATGTTGGATTCTTTCATATTCTTTGGCAACTGGCCAAAGAACCTACCAAAAAAGTTTGGGAGTACACTCTTTCTTCATACAAAGTGCCCCCATGGGAACACCAGGATAGCTGCAATTCATTTGAGGCCTCACCTGTAGAAAGAGGCTGTCAGAGACAGCCAGGACACCCACTAGTTTGTGGAGATCCCTGAGAAAGTGTGATTTTTAAAATCTGGACTGTACTTAAGTTTCACCTGCCTTTTGCACTGTATTCATAGGAAGTAAGTAGCAGCTGGTCTCCCAGCACTCATACTACTTCTCTCCACCTAGGTTTCCTGTGTAATTGCTATGGCTTTGGACTCTCACAACTGATATTCTGTATAACTTGAAAGAGTAATTATGTCTCCTAATTCCAGGTTTGCAGTTTCCAAATATCACTTTCAGTTCTTTATTCAGCCAAGTAGCCATATGGACACCAACCATCTATGTAAAAAGGTTTTCCTCAAAGATATGACTTAACACTGAACATTTAGGAAGTAGTTGTACTAAAACAAGCCAAAAATTTTCACTTATGGTTGGTTTCTGAGATAAAAATCTGTTCAATATAGAGCCTAGTGGTTTGTTTCTTGTACAGGTCAAAATGAGAGCTGTGAATTCACTACATCCATTTAAAATAAATAACTTATGTGAAATACAGATTCTGGCATAGATATAAGGTGTGAAATTCAAAATCAATGGATTGAACCTGCATGTTTCATTTGCTCACAAATTTGCACACATATTCTGCAAAAAAGACAATTGCAGCAAAGGAAAAGGAAAACTGCCCTTTTGCAAACAAGACTAAAAGCATCCCTCCAAAGAGGACAAAATAAACATGCATATATATGTATAAAGTGTTACTGTTCAACACAAATGCTATTTCTAGAAAAAAATTGAACTGCATAGGTTAAAAAAAAACAACAATGTGCAACATCTTAAGCCATTAAAGCACCAAAAAAACAAAACAAAACAAAAAACCCAAAAAACCACACACACCAAAATCATTGTTTTTATGACAATTAACACACACAAATAAGAAATATTGATCAAAATTCAGGAAGTAAATACCTGGACTGATACAATGTCCACTGTTGGGAGAATTTTTCTTCAATTTAAATGTCTCTTCTCATCTCTAAAAAAATTTTAAAGTGCTAACTTTATATAAAGCAGGCAAATTTTTCAAGTAATTTGCTATTTACGTATGCCAATTTTTATAGCGCTAAACCAGGAACTAAGAAAACACTAAAGTGAAACAAGAAGACAGACATGGCGAGAAAAGTGACAAATTACAGCCAGACAAAGCAACGGAATGCTACAATACCACCTTGGCCTTCTCATTTCAATTAAATGTATAAACTAACAGATTTAGGAGTCTGCTGGTTTAGTACACTAACTTCCTTGGATATGCTAAAATTTACCCATCAATAGGTGTACAGAGTCCTAAGGAAAAGAGTGCCACTTAAAAATCAACATTGGACACTAATTAAAGCGATTTAAAAAATAAAACGTTGTCTATAACTATAAATGAATATTAAATGTAATAGATCTTATAAACTAAGAACTGAAGCCTTATCCTACGTTTAATTACTCCTGCCCTTTAGCTGCTTTTTCAAGGAAGTATACATTAACCAAATGGCGATTGAGGTGCTTGCTATAATCTTTTTCCTTTCGAAAAGAACGATCACAGAAGATACAAACAAAATCTCCCTCAGCCACTTTGCCTGCCAAGGCCTCCTTAGCATTTTTCCTGCTGGTTTCTTGTGGAACTGGCCGGGCCCCATTCAATCCAGAATCATCACTACCCTCTGACATGTTGTCACTTAGATCACTTCCATCATGACTATGGATGCCTTCATCTTCATCCATTTCCTGAGACTCATTTACTGCTGTGGTGACAGGAGGTGATGTCGCAGTAGTTTTGGACACTGCTTCATGGTTTTCTATTGCTAGGGGAAGCAGCAGTGGTGACATTTGTTCTTCAACTGCTGAGTCTTTGCCAGGGGGATTCTCTGTTTTGTTCTCATCAGTGTCCATTTCCATTTCACAAAGCATTGCGCCAGCCTGACACTTACCATCTAAAGTTTCACCCTCTGGCATATTCAAGTTTTGTTCAGAGGATGAAATATTAGCAGATTCATTGATAATAGCAGCAACACCAGCTAGACTTTTATCTGCCTCTTTTACTTCTTTTTGAAGAGGGGCTTCTTTATTTCCTTCGTCTTCGGTGAATAATTTTTGGTCTTTTGACTCCTCTTCTGTTAAGTTTTCCTTTGGCAGTGGTGTTGATGGTGGTAAGAGATCTCTCGCACCCACACTTTCCTTTAGAAGCTGGCTATCTTTAACAGGCACTAAGCCAACTTCAATAAGGACTTGCTCCTTCTGTGCCATTTCACTCTGCGTGTGGGACTTTTCCTTTTTATTATCTTTTCGAGGAGACTTTTTGGGAATTGGTTCCATGTGAAGAGGAGGCTCTGTGGGAGGAGGCTCCGTCTGAACTACCTCCATCTGAGCAGGCCCCACAGAAGGAGGGGACTCTGTCGGAGCAGGCTCTGTGGCAGGAGGCGGCTCCCTCTGACCCATATCCGTCTGAGCAGGCTCTGGGACAGGAGATGGCTCCGTCTGCCCAGGCCCCCTTGGAGAAGGCTCCGTCTGAGCAGGCCCCCTGGGAGAAGGCTCTGTCTGTGCAGGCCCCCTGGGAGAAGGCTCCGTCTGCGCAGGCCCCCTGGGAGAAGGCTCCGTCTGAGCAGGCCCTTTCTGAGCAACCTCCTTCTGAGCAGGCTTGCTGCTTTTTTTACTTGACTTATTTTTCAGAGTTTTCTTCTTTGTACTTTTTTTCATGCAGGTATTTTGCTTTTTATTCTCCTCTACTTTGTTGTCACCTTTTGGCACTTCCTGATTATTTTTGGATTTGCTTTCTGCCTTCTTTTTCTTTTTTGTCACAGGTTCCTCCTCGTTAACAAGATCTTGTAAGGGATGGGCTTCAGCTTCCATCTTCCTTTTGCCTTTCTTGGTTTTACAGGTTCCTGTGTGCACATCCATTTCTTTAGTTTCCATTGCTGATTTGCGAGTTCTGGTAGTCACTTGGATTGAAGCATTACTACAAGACTTTTTCTCTTTTGAAACATTATCTTTTTTCTCCACTTTTACAGACTTTTCATTCTTCTTTCCAGCCACATCCCCCTTTATTTTTGTCTGTTCTATTTCTGTTTTTTCATTGGTAATGTTGTTATCAGGCAAGTCAGCCTCTCGCTTTTTGGTTTTCTTTAGTTTCACTTTTGAGACATCCATTGTTTTATTAGGACAAGTAGGATGCTTAGATTTGAAATGATACTGCAGATTACACTTCTTAGAAGCTGCATAGTCGCAGACAGGACAATTGAACTGCCGTGGATTCACATGTAGCTCTACGTGTTTTTTGAAGTTACTTCTATCTGCTGTTTTGTAGTCACAATGTGGACAGTTAAGAGGTTTAGGCCCATTATGAACCTGTCTTGCATGGCGGGTTACTTCATGTTGATTAGAGGCCACATAACTGCACTGATCACATTTAAATGGCTTCTCACCTGAAGGTAAACAAGAGATGTTAGAGAGGACAGAGATTAAGAAATGAATTCAAGTTTTTATTAAAATATAGGGAATTGGATATATGTTTAAAAAACACACACAAAAACTATTCATTGAAAAGACTGTATCATGCACTTTACATTTACCATATTTATTTGTAGATCTTTTCTCTACCCCTTGACATTAATTCTCACACCAAATGCAGGAACAATGATCTCATTTAAGCATCATCTTCTAAAAAGTTCATGAAGCTAGAGCTCTCAAACACTATACGAGAACAGCAATTCATCAAGAAGTACACAACAATTATTGGCAAAGTTAGTTGGATTCTGGATGTGAATTTTGGGACAAGGGCACTCAAAGAGAAAAGATAATTTTAAATGTTTTATGTTCAGTTAAAACAAATGTATAATGGAGCAGAATATAAAATTCCCATCCATTTTGAAGATAAATCTTGAGACTTCAAAGGAAAGATCTTACACTCCAGGCTATATTCCCAGATCTTCCATGTAGAAGTTGTAAAACAAAAGTTTTGGCCTCAGGGAGCAAAAGGCCTTTTCTTTAAATTTAACTCTTTTGTCCATCCCCTGCAAAAGTAAAGTTTCACTCAGCAAATTCTTCCAGCCAGAAGTGTTATTTTAAAGCAAAAATATAGTAAAGCCAGAAACCTTTTCTTAATTTTTCCCTACCTTCTTCTAACAAACGAGCAAAGAAACTACATAAATGAGAAAGGGCATACAAATAGATATGGTATGTAAAATAATTGAAGAAAGTCATGATCACAGATCACAGGTACATATAAAACCAAAACCACCCCCACCCCCAAATTAAAGGTGTAAGATTAACACATTCTACCTGAATACATACCCATCTAGATCACACTCTAGTAAATATTACCAAATGGTATCCATACCCCACTGGTCCAATGGAATGCATAGTAGAAAAATGGAAATTGACATTTATGAAAATTCATCTCTCAAACATTATCAAATTCATAGCAAATCTAATTTTTTCATAAAGCAAATTTCTCAGACATTAAGTAAAACCATGGTAAGCTTTACATGATTAAAAAAATGTCTGATGATAAAAATAATCACAAAAACAAAAACTTATCCAGGTATATCAGATTGGCTATATAGCTAATTGGACAACTCATTTTCCACATTAGTCCACTAAGAGATTCATAAATAGAGGTTTCTACAACATGCTGCATTACTTGGCCCTTTCTTGTCCTCTCCATAAATGACCTCAGTGGAGATAAACATTTGCTTAACATATATAGACACAGAATGGGGAAGGACAGGTGACATAATGGTTAAGGATTTCTTCTAGAGGGGCACCTGGGTCATTCAGTTGGTTAAGAGTCCACTTTTGACTTCTTCTCAGGTCATGATCTCACAGTTCATGGGATGATGCCCCACACTGGGCACCGCGTTGACAGTGTGGAGCCTGCTTGGGATTCTCTTTCTCCCTCTCTCTCTGCCCCTTCCCCACTCATACTCTCTCAAAATAAATATATAAACTATTAAAAAAAAAAGAACTTTTTCTAGAATGAGACTATCTGGGAGATCAAATAAATATGGGCTCTTTTCAACTCACTGATATTAAGCAATGTACTGAAAACTGTAAGGTTCAATGTCCTTATCTGTAAAATACTTTAAGTGCTGTGAGCTATAAATAATTTAATCTATATAAAGCACTTAGTCTGGAGCAAAGAGTCAAGCAGTCCAAATACATTACCTATAAATCATCACTTTCAGAACTGGTAATTTAGTATGGGTAAACAAAAGGCAAGATTCATGTGTTTATCCTGCCTTTCCATTTTTTAAAGTTTATTTATTTATTTTGAGAGAGAAAGAGAGGGAGAGAGAGTGAGAAGAAGAAAGAGAGAGAGAGAGAGAGAGAGAGAGAGAGAGAGAGAGAATCCTAAGCAGGCCCTGCGCTGTGAGTGCAGAGCCCAACTTGAGGTTCAATCTCACGACCAGGAGACTGACCTGAGCCAAAATCAAGAGTCAGACGCTTAACTGAGTCACCCAGACACCTCTATCTTCTTTTCCATTTAAACCCTACCTCTAATAGCTGATGAATGAAGTTTATCTTTTTATGAAAACATTTGTGCTAATAGAAATATCACCATTGTATAACTCCTAACTAATAAGGGTATTTACACAGCAAGCATCAAAGTGCTAGCCTCTACATATGAAATGGTCAGAGAAAGGGAGTTCATAAAAATCTGTTTAAATTTTGATGGCAAAGTTTACTTGCTCCATTCCTTCCCCTCAGTTTTATTTTCTTGTCATTAAATCTTGCTTGTATTAGAAGATTTAGTCATCAAAACTTTATAGTTTATTAGTACCTAGGTAAATATAATTTTTTGCCTTGTATCAATGATTTTAACTTAATTCCTTTCCAATTCTAATAATATTTATCTGTTTTTCATCTTTATACATGTATCAGATGCCTATTTTATTCTTCCCAAATTAACTTAAAGGTATACAGCAAATTCAAAAGGGGAAAGTTTTTTTATATGCTTTACATGTTTTTATCAAGAATCTGGAAACAATAGCAAGGGACCTTTATAACCTTTATTTATTTTTGACAGAGACAGAGTAAGAGCGGGGAAGGAACAGAGAGAGAGGGAGACACAGAATCTGAAGCAGGCTCCAGGCTCTGAGCTGTCAGCACAGAGCCCAATGTGGGGCTTGAACCCACAAACCACTAGTTCATGACCTGAGCCGAAGTCAGATGCTTAACCAACTGAGTCACCCAGGCGCCCCCCAAGGGACCTTTTTTAATTAGAGAGTACTGAGGCACACAATTGATTACTACCCAGCAATAAAAACAAAGTTCTGATAAAGCAGCATGGGATGAATGTCAAAAACATTTTATAGAAAAATATTACAGTAATCTTTTTGATAGAAGTCAGAGTATCAGTTGGGGGTAGATAGACTATGAGGGAGTACTGACTGGAAAGGGTAAGGGGAAAACTTTTCTGAGGGTGTAGAAATGTTTCAGTTTTTCCTCCAGGTGGCAGTCAAACAGGAGAAACCATGTGAAGTCACTGACCTTTACACTTCAGATACATGTATGCATTTTCACATGTGTAAATTGAACCTCAATATAATACTGTTTAAAAATTTATTCTATACACCTGAAATTAACGTAACATTATATATCAACTATACTTCAATAAAAAATGTTTACTGACAACAAAACCCCAAACTGCATAGTAAGTTGAATTTGACATGACATGTTAAAATGAGAAAAAAGACAAATATCATATGATTTCACTCACATGTGGAATTTAAGAAATACAACAGAAGAACACAGGGGAAGGGAAGGAAAAATAAGATAAAAAGCAGAGAGGGAGGCAAACCCTAAGACTCTTAAATACAGAGAACAAACTGAGGATCGCTGGTGGGGAGGTCGGTGGGGGATGGGCTAGATAGGTGATGGGCATCAAGGAGGGCACTTGGGATAAGCACTGGGTGTTGTATGTAAGTGATGAATCACTGAGTTCTACTTCTGAAACCAATACTACACTGTATGTTAACTAACTTGAATTTAAATAAATATTTTTTTTTTAATGAGGGGAAAAATAAAATAGCAAACAGGGAAAAAGTTTATTCTAGAATTCATGAAGACTGTCAAACCACAATATCTTTCAAATAAGTCCAGCTATTAAAATAGTGCCTCCATAATAATTATCAAATACTTGGTGAAAGGAAAATAAATTTATTGCTGAATAAAATATTTTTCTACCTTAAAAAGAGTAATACATGGAAGTGGAACTTGGTAAGTTGTTAATCTCCTTTAACAAACATCTATTACACTCATTATGGAAAAATATTCAAGATGAACTCCTATGCTAGCAAGACGGGGTACTAGCCAAATATTGTAACAGCATATACAAAACAAACTAGATGTATTTCATCCAGAATGAAGTATCTCATCCAGGATGAAATGGTACCATTTCTGAGAATAAGAAAGGGAGAACATATAATGTCAGTGTAATTAAGACTAGCCAAGTGAAGGATACTTTAATACCATTAGGGAGAAACACCAATAAAATGGAGAATAACACCAGATAAGGTTAGATTAATTTAGTATAACAATTTTTCACCTAATCAACATTTTGATCCTTTCTTACTTTACCCTAAAAAGACAAACCCTATAGATGAAGCTAAAATGTACCAACTCCATAGAGCCTAATCTCTTCCAAAAATAAGAGACTGAGCACAGTTTTCTTCCCTAAAATACACTCACATGAACAAGGAACAAACATGCCCATGGGGACCTTAAAGTTCAGTCTCCAGGCCACAGATGAGGCACCCAAGATATTCACTCCATGCAATCCATTAAAAAGAAAAAACTACCAACCCAATTTGATCTAACATAGCCTTACTTTACTTACAAGCGCTACTGGCAACTTCTATTAAAAGCATTAAAATATAGGATCTGCTGGAAATAACTGCACACTCATACACAAAACAAACTATTTCCTATTTGAGTCTCAAACCATTGGCATCCAATAAAAGACAATATCTGCTCTCTCTATGCACTGTGGTTTCAATTTCATTATGCTATAGCTTCTTGAGCCATTTGAAATCTTAGCTCTTCTTCTGATTTAAAGGAATGACAACCTTAGATAAAGCATTTATCTTACACCTGTGTCCTAATCCATAAACTGGGATTAAGTATTTTAGGAGTACTAAGATTAATTTTTCAGTGCCTGGCATGCATATAATAAATAATAGCTACTACTGGGATGCCTGGCTACCTCAGCCAGCAGAGAATGCGGCTCTCGAACTCGGGGTTGTGAGTTTGAGCCCCACATTGGATGTAGAGATTACTTAGAAAAATAAAATCTTAAAAAATAATAATAATAGTAGTGGGACACCTGGGTGGCTTTATCAGGTAAGCACATGACTTGATTTCAGCTCAGGTAGTGATCTCACAAGTTCATGGGATCTAGCCCTCATGAGGCTATGTACCAACAACAAGGCATTCTCTCTCCCTCTCTCTCTTAAACATTAAAAAAAAATAGTAGCTACGACTCATTAAGAGACTTTTAAAATACTTGCTGTACTATAACAGCGACTAAGGAGTATCATCTTTTTTAACATAGTGAAGAGATTCAAAAGACAACAGCTAACAAACACAAAAATTATTCACACAAAAGTTAGTGACTAGTGTAAAACACCAGACACTGAGACAGTGACACAAGTATTATTGACTCAATGAAAAAGATACAAGTTTGTCATCATTCTAACCCAGTGACCCAGCAACACTAATAATGGGTCAACCAGATAGGACTTCAATGAGACACATTAAGTAGAATTCAAGCATTCAGATTTAATTTCCAGTGTACAATTAATACAAGGCACAGGGTCAAAGGAAAAACTATATGACACCATGAGAAAGCAAATAAGACAAATCCAGAAAGGGGGACATTCTACAGGAAAAATGACCATATTCCCTCAAAGCGTTAGTTTAGTTTCCCCATTGGTAAAACAGGGACAGTAATAGAACTTATACATGATAGTACATATAAAGACTAAAATGAGGGGTGCTAGGTGGCTCAGTGTCTGACTCGATTTCTCTCTCACCGTTTATGAGATCAAGCCTTGCATCGATCTTGGGATTCTCTCTCCCTCTCTCTGCCCCTCCCCTACTTGCTCTCTCTCTCAAAATAAATGTTTTTTTAAAAAAGACTAAAATGAGTTAACTCATCCAAAATTCTTAAATGTTTTATTTAAAGGCTAGATCACATCTATCAAAAGAACATGATGCCTACCCTCAAAGCCTGAGAGAGCATCCAAACTACCCTTAGAAAATGAAACCAGGGCGTACCCCAAAGCAACAAAATCAGGTTTCTGGTTAAGTGACTCAACTAATAGCTTAGGAGATTTAAAAGGAACATTCAAAGTATATTAACATGACAAACCTGTAGGATGAAGAAAAGCTAGCACTCATATTATGTGACCCCTTTGCAGCTGCTCAAGTCAGAATCTGTAATCAAGTGTTACTCACTGACTTAAAATAGTGATATCCAAGAGAAATAAAATGCAAGCAATATATGTAATTTTAAATTTTATAGTAGTCATATTACAAAAGTAAAAAACAGATAAAATTAACCCAATATAACCAATGTCATGTCAACATGTAATCAGTATTTTAAATTTTTTAAAGTTTTATTTATTTAAGTAATCTCTAAACCCAACATGGGGCTCAAACTCAAGACTCCAAGATCAAGAGTCACATGCTCTTCTAACTGAGCCAGCCAGGCACCCCAAAATAGATATTTTACATGCTTTTATTCAGTTTGAATTCATCTATGTATTGTATACATTTCAACTCAAACTAGCTACATTTCACAAGCTCAACAACCACATAAGGCTGGTGGCTATCCAGACAGCACAAATTTAAGGCAATTAATTATTAAAGGGAGATGGGCCTATGTATACTTTTGTTAACAGGAAGATTTTAGCATAGTTTCCCCACAGGGGTATATATTCTAAATTTGGAAGTAGGGTATTCTGATCAGATGTGGTAGTTCACCAAGGATCAACTGTAGCCAAAATGAATTAACCATTTAAGACCACCTAAGCTAACATTTCCTTTTTAATTTTGCCATCTACCTATCTTGATAATGGAGACCAATTCTGGTTGGTGATCATGATTATTTCAGTCACCAGAGTGGATGAATCTACTGCATTTATAGTCCTGCATTTTATCTATTACAGATTAATAAACTGAGAACCTGGATTACCTATTTTAGTCCTGCATTTTATCTATTATAAATTAATTAATTGAGATCCTGGATTATCCATTATTCTTTAAAGTTTGGCTTTTGTAAATCAGCCCACAGAAGCCCTATCAGCTCTCAAAAGAGGACAAACCCACAGTTCAGGACTGAAGTTAAGAAGGAATCCTTGTAACTTGAAAACCACACACTATGAAATTTGGTGTTATATTGTGTTGGGGTGGGAGAGAGGGTTAGAAGGTAGGGGTTGTATCATAGCCTTAGTCTATGCTAGTAGTTCAAGTTTTATTAGTCATATTAAGTTGAAGATTTGGTGAATATTAAGGACCCTCTGCCCAGAAAAGGTGCATGTGTGCATTTACATTCAGTTTCAAGAGTTCCACCTATGGATTCCTTGTTAAGAATCTACATTTAAATACAGCTCCACATGAATACAACACCAATTTTTTACTCTAATTTCTAATTATTAAAAAGAAATCATAAACTGCTTTTAAAAATAAATCAATCATAAATAATGACCCAGTTCCAGGTCTAGAACTTCCTTATCATGACAAATTGTTTACTAAAAATCATAGAAGAGTTCCCATTTCTCACCAACCTGAATGAGTACGCATATGTCTAGTTAGATGAGTCTTCTGAGAACTTGAGTAAGGACAAAGTTCACATTTATATGGGCGTTCTCCTGCAAGAATATAATAATTAGGGTTAAATACGGTAAATAAGGCAAATACAATTCTAACAATATAGACAATATACATACAGTACTGAGCTTTTTTTTTTTTTTTAAAGTTTATTTATTGAGGGGGGTGGGGATGAATCCTAAGCAGGCTCTGCACTGGGCTCCATAACCCCAATGCATGCTTCGATCATGACACTTAATACCTTGTATTTATAAGTCTCTTTATTTTCTTTCTTAAACCAGCTCCGTGAAAAAAGATAATGAAAGTAACCTTTGTTGAGCACTTACTATGTACCAAGGCATATTCTAAACACTTTTTCTCTCTGCAACAACCTTATGATGTAGGTACTCCCCGTTATACACATGAAGAAACTGAAGGGCGCCTGGGTGGCTCAGTCAGTAAGTGTCCGACTTCAGACATCTCACAGTTCCTGAGTTTGAGCCCCAAATCAGTCTCTCTGCTGTCAGCACAGAGCCCACTTCAGATCCTTTGATCCCTTCTCTGCCCCTCCCCTGTTCACACTCTCTCTCAAAATAAATAAAAAACAAAACAAAACAAAAAACAAACCTTTAAAAAAATGTTGAGCATATTCCTGTAAAGATACATAAATGACAAGTAAGTATATGAAAAGATGCACACTATCTTTACCAATGACAGAAATGCAAATCAAAACCACAATGAGATGGAAGACTTCATACCCACAAGAATGGCTATAATCAAAATGACAGATGTTATCAAGTATTGGTTAGGATATGGAAAAATTGGAATACTCATACACTGCTGGTGAGATTGTAAAATAGTGCAGCCACTTTGGAAAACAGTTTGGCAGCTCCTCAAAACCATATGGCCTAGCAACTCCACTACCAGGTATACACAGATGACCCTTAACAACATGGGCTTGAATTGTGCAGGTCCACTTATACGTGTTTTTTCCCCAATAAATACAGTACAGTAGTGTAAATTTATTTTCTCCTCCTCATGGATTTTCTTAACATGTTTTCTCTAGCTTACTTTATTATAATACAGTATGTAACATACACAAAATATGTGTTAATTGACTGTTTATGCTATTGGCAAGGAGTCTGGTCAACAGTAGGCTACTAGTGGTTAAGTTTTGGGGGAGTCAAAAGGTACATGCAGATTTTTGACTACGTCGGGGTTGGTAACCCTAATCCCTGCATTGTTCAAGGGTTAACTGTACATACCCAAGAGAAATAAAAACTTATGTCCACAAAAACTTGCAAATGAATGCTCATAGAATTATTCACAAAAGCAAAAAAACAGAAACAATCCAAATATTCTTTTTTTTTTTTAATTTTTTTTAATGTTTATTTTTGAGACAGACACTGCATGGGCGGGGGAGGGGCAGACAGAGAGGGAGACACAGAATCCGAAACAGGCTCCAGGCTCTGAGCTATCAGCACAGAGCCCGATGTGATACCACAAGCCGTGATATCATGACCTGAGCCTAAGTTGTACACTTAACCGACTGAGCCACCCAGGTGCCCCAACAATCCAAATATTCTAACTGATGAATGGATAAACTAAATGTTGTATATCCCTCCAAGAAAATATTATTTGGCAATAAAAGGAAAACAAGTACTGTGTATACAACATGGATGGACCTTGAAAACATTATGCTAAGTGAAAGAAGGTAGTCACAAAGGACCATATACTAACTGTATGATTCTATTTATGTGAACCATCCAGAATGGGCCAATCCATAGTTAGCTGTATGGTAATGTAAAATGTATGTCCATCAAGCTATTACCAAAAAAACTTAATGGAAGAAAAATTAAATACCATTATAGATTAACATAAAGGATCAATTAAGAATAATTTATTTTAAATTCCTTATAACAGAATAGATTGCTTCTATCTGCTCAATTCTACAAAATACACATAACTACTCTAGAAAACTTAGTCATTTTTCAGTCACAAATAAAGGTTAAAATGTCATCTTTTAAAGTAAAATTTGTGAACTGGTTAAATATCAAACACACAAAATTAAAAATCTTCTGATTGAAGACCCAAATAAAAATAATCCTCAGCCCACCACCATGATAATTAACCATAAAAAGAGAATCAAACTTTGATTCTTAGTTGTATCTAACCTTGGGCACATTACTTCACAGTTACCTCTCAGTAAACATGGACTATTATAACTTATCTTGTATTCCTCAATAGACTGTTCTGAAGATTAGCATAAGTACCTAATACTGGGCACTCAATAAAGAACAGAAGAAACCTATTAAGTGAATCTGAAAACTAGACTACTTAAGTGAGAAGTGATTCTATCGTTTTTTAACTCTTCAGCACTAAATGAATTTATTTTTCCATAAATACATACAATCTTCAGAACCATGCATTTAACACCAGATACTCAGACTTTATATAATCAAAATATTATCCTCCGATGTATACACTACCAAACTGTTTTAAAATGCTTTTAAAAAAATCATAAATAAGGTGACATTAAGGAGAAAAGAATCTTTTCAAAAAGCATTAAGACCACACAAGTTTAACGCTAAAATGTGAAATGAGAGATACATACAACCAATGTTAGCCTTCTGTGGAAATAATCAACCTTAAATTAATGTGGAAAAAAAGGTGTGGGTGGTACACTTCAGTATACAAAATATACCCTTAAAAAGGAGCAGCTGGGCCACTCGGTTGGTTAAGCCTCCTATTCTTGATTTCAGCTCAGGTCATGACCTCTGCCAGCACAGAGCCTGCTTGGGATTCTCTCTCTGCCACTGACACACACACATGTACACGCTCTCTCTCAAAATAAATAAACATTAAAAAAAAAATTAGTCACCTAGACTGCAATTAGATTAAAATAAAACACTGCACAAAAAAATTAAGAAATGGCAAAGAGTTGTTTAAAAAAAACACTTTTACATGGGGCACCTGGGTGGTTCAGTAGGGTTAAGCGTCCAACTTGGGCTCAGGTCATGATCTCATGGTTTGTGAGTTCAAGCCCGGCATAGGGCTCTGTGCTGACAGCTGAGAGCCTGGAGCCTGCTTCAGATTTTGTATCTCCTCCAGTCTCTTCCCCTCCCCTGCTCATGCTCTGTCTCTCTCTGTCTCCCAACAATAAATAAATGTTAAAAAAAAAAAAATTTTTTTTTAAACACTTTACAAAAAAATTGGAAATACACACAAAATACTGAATACTGAAACACTTTTCCAGTTTTCTCCATTTTCTTTTTGGTTCTAAAAATATTCTCAAATTGACAAATTTAAATTTAAATTTGTTGTTGAAAACATTTTTAGTTTTTTAGGAAATATATGAATTAGCAAAATACAACTGGCCAAAAAAATCCCAGTGTATCAAGACAAAAGCACTGGGGTGCTGATATGGCGATCAGGAGTACACATATTTGTAAAAGTTCATCATCAGTTATACCTCAATTAAAACAGTTCATCAAAGTGTACAGATTAAAGTCATGCCATGGTTACTACCTGAAAGCTCTACAGATCACAGCCAATCTAAATTAAGCCCTAAGGTTCTCAAAATATTATTAAATGAATATCAAGTACTTATGGCTGAAGTATATATGCTAGCTGGAATTTAAGACATTGTAGATGAGGCTAGTCTGTTTAATTCAAACTATTAAGTACTTAATGGGGTAGAAGTTCCAAGTAACTTTCATTTCCTATGCCACATAATTTTATAATGTTTGAACTTTTTCAATTCTGAAATTAAAATGGTTTCAAAGTATGGAGATAGTCAAAGGTTACAACAAATTCCAAAAGATCTACAAATTCTCTTATTTGACTAGATTTTAAAGCTTTAAATTCAGTAGCTATCTCCTGGGGCTTAGAAATCTTGCTGCAGACATCCTTCTTGTAATAGAATTTCACCTGCAAGTTTTATTAAGTCTACCACTTCAGTAAAGCACTATCGATTCCTTCTCCCTACTGTGTGCCCTGCTCTACCTGTGGGATTCAGTCCTGCAGAGTGATAACTCTTGCAAAAGGGACCTGATGTTCAAACAGCATCCTACAAACCCCTTTTCATTTGTGATCCAGAGTACCATACTAGATTATCCCATCCATTTTGTTCAGACCACTAATCAGTCCTCAAAGGTACCAATTCTTAGCAAATAATGTAACGTGAGAAAATTAAGTCCCAATAATTTACAAACATTTTCTTAAAAAATGAGACTTCAGAGAGCCTGGGTGCCTCAGTCAGTTCGGCAACCTACTCTTGATTTCAGCTTAGGTTATGATCCCAGGGTCATGGGACATAGCTCACGTTGGGCTCAGCATGGAATCTGCCTAAGATTCTTCTCTTTCTTTCTGCCTCTCTCCCCCTTCCCCCCCCACTCACACATCCTCTCTCTCTAAAATACTTTTTTTTAAAAAAAAAAAGAGAGACACACCCCTTAGGGCGCCTAGCTGGCTCACTTGGTGAGGCATGCAATTCTTGATTTCAGGATCATGAGTTCCAGATCCACACTGGGCCTACAACTTACTTTAAAAAAAAAAAAAAAAAAAAAAAAAAAGATGGGGCGCCTGGGTGGCGCAGTCGGTTAAGCGTCCGACTTCAGCCAGGTCACGATCTCGCAGTCCGTGAGTTCGAGCCCCACGTCAGGCTCTGGGCTGATGGCTCAGAGCCTGGAGCCTGTTTCAGATTCTGTGTCTCCCTCTCTCTCTGCCCCTTCCCCGTTCATGCTCTGTCTCTCTCTGTCCCAAAAATAAATAAACGTTGGAAAAAAAAAAAAAAAGAGAGAGAGAGAAAGACCCTTTACACAGATTTATAAATCAATTCAAAAGTGAATGATTAAGGGGTGTTGGGGAGAAATGGGGACCAACCACTAATAGGGTTTCTTTTTGGGGTGAAGATGTCCTAAAAACTGTGGTGATAGTTACACAGCTTTTGTGAATATACTAAAACCAATGAATTGTAACTTTAAACAGATGAATTCCATTGTAGTGAACTATATCTCAATAAAGCTGATATTATAAAAAAAAAATTGCCAACTGCGATAAAATACTGGTAACTGTTGAATACAGATAATAATGGGTATGAGTTCATATTCTCTGGGATATTTGAAAATTTTCGTATTTTTAAGATTGTTCCATTTTTTTTTTTGATAGAGTACACTTACAAACTAGAAAGGTCCTCTTACCTGTATGAGTTCAAACATGCTGAACAGTATTATTTTTTGTCTGAAAAATAGCTGCATTTTCCACATGTGTGTTTGCTTTCTTCTAATGAATTCAAGTGTGGTAATCCCACCAATCTTTCAAAAACTAACTTCTCACATTCCTATGTTTTGGGGACAAGTTAAGTTGTTCTATGTAGGAACTGAATACCACAAAACAAATTTTTTTAAAAAGTTGAAGGCTAGGGCACCTGGGTGGCTCAGTCGGTTAAGCGTCCTACTTCAACCTAGGTCATGATTTCGCAGTTTGTGGGTTTGAGCCCCGTGTTGGGCTCCACGTTGGGCTCTATGCTAACAGCTCAGAACCTGGAGCCTGCTTTGGATTCTGTGTCTCCCTCTCTCTCTGCCTCTCCCTAGCTCATGCTGTCTCTGTCTCTCTCAAAAATAAATATAAAAAAATAAACAAATAAAAAGCTTGTTTCTGTTAAACGGATCTATGCAAGGGTTAATCACTGAGTTTTCCTTTTTGGCTAAGTCCTCAATTCCTTCGGGAAACTATACTGCATCTTAGATGTATTCACTATCAACTAAATACAGCTTCTAAAAAAATAGTAGTCTAATTTAGTTAAATGATCAATTCCAAGTTGTTAGAATACGAATTTTAGCAATAACACTGATAACAGTTATCTTGCCCATTCTTTCAAATAAGTGTTTCTTCACTTGTCTTCCAGTCCCATATAGTTACCCCCATGGAGAGAGAAACTGAAGCACAGAAAGGTTAAATGACTTATCCAAGGTCAAAAAGACAGCAAATAACTGAACCAGGACTTGAAAACAGAATCCCCCTTCTGCAGTACTACTTTTAACTATTTACTGAATTGACTATCAGAAGTGAGTTGAACTTATGGACTACAAAGGTACTCTTACCTGTATGAGTTCGAACATGTTGAACGTAATTATTTTTTCTGTCTGAAAAATAGTTGCATTTTCCACATGTGTATACTTTCCTTGGAAAATGGTTTCTCAAGTGTTTCCTCCAGTGATATTCGCTTACTGTGGTGTATGTGCAAATGATGCACTTGTAAACTCGCTCATTATCCCCAGCTCTGGTGTGGTGTTTCAGGTGAGCAGTATAGTGATCATATCGATTGGTATTGTAGCCACAGCGGTCACAGCGAATGGGGCCCTTGGAGAAATCTCCCTCTTCTGTGGTAGAAGACCCAGATTCTCTGGCTTTTGCTTGCTTCTCCGCACTTTCTTCCACAAAAAATTTCTTGGCACTATGAACTCTGATGTGATGCACAAACTGTTCTTCAGATTCTGCTTCATACTGGCATGGTTTACAGCGAAAGGGCTTGCTCTTCAAGTTCTTGCATTTGTCCTCTGCTCCAGATGTTTCAGGAGGAAGATCTTTATTTGAGCTATAAATTTCTGGGGCAGCTGATACCTCAAACACAGGCTGTGGTTCTACAACACTCAGTTCCAAACTTTCCAGTTCCATGTTTTCCAGTCCACTGGGTTCACCTTTTATTTCAGCAGACTCCTCAAGTCCTTCTCCATCACTATCTGAAAAATTGTTATCTCCAACAGGCATCAATTCTGCCATCTGTCTTTCTTCACCAACCAGGTAATCACAGCAGCTGCCATTTACTTCCCCAGTTAAGGCCACATTTGCCAACATGATAAGCTGAGGCGCAGCCAGTTCAGCTTTGGAGAGGTCATGCAAGTCATACATGTCGTTAGGCAAAGCCATGCCAATGTTGCCACTGCTGGTGAACAGCCCTCCTCCTCCAGAAGACTGCCCCATTACCTGGGTGGCCATGACTGTATTCTGAATTCAAAATAAAACAAAAACCACAAAGTACCAGTTTAAACACAACATCCAAAATATCGCTATACTTCTTCATGTCTTAAAAAAATTTTCTCAAATATAATCTTTAAATTCAATGAGGTTCATTAATTGCTAAAATTAAGGCTTTAAAATATTTTTGTAATTCCAAATTTTCTTTATTGCAGTCATCAAAAAAATTTCTCTTATCCCTGCAAAAAATTCTATCAATTGTTTGACATAACTCATCCATCAACTTGGCCTACCCAGTGGCATGCCTTCCCTCAAGTGCTTTTCATTTTTCTGGTGAAAAAAAAAAACTTCATCTTTAACATTAACTAAAATTATATTTAAATTCAATACATGAATAGTTAATTGCTGCCCTCCCAATTTCCCCTTCAATGGTTTACTTGTCTAAATCAGAAAAGGGAGAAATCAAAAAGCCATACTATGCATTTATTAAGTACAAACATGTCTGGAAAGTAGAAGCCTATAGTAATTGGTCAACTGAATTGACTTTCAGATGAACTTAACTAACTCCAGAAGAATAAACTACTGTAAAAAAGTAACAGTTTATTTTTAATGACTAGATCTGTTTAAAAGGGAAAAACAAAAAACAAAAACAAAAACAACTGCAGACCTTTTCTCCTATGAAAAAAGGAAGCTCCCTGTATTCAAAACTTCACAAATGAAAATAAAGAAACTTTTCGGCCCCGCTAATAATCGTACAACTCAACCGGACAATCAGCGACTTTCTCGCATTGTGCTTGACTTGGCCTACTTGCTTAGTGGAAGCCATTACAAGATCACCTTCTTGAAAACATGTTGGGCTTTTAAAATCGCCTTAACCACCTTACTTTCCAATCTAAAACGTGGTATTCTCAAATTGAGTGCAGCCTTGCAAATTAAAAAAAAGTAAAGTGACAAGCACTCAAAAAATAAAACCAAACCCCAATACAAAAAGTAATCCGTTTCATCCAGGTGCATAAACACAAATCAACGTACCAAAAGTTGGAATCAAATGCCATCACAGAAAGCAAACTGAGGGCAAAAGCTGCCCCAGGGCTTAACAGCCTAGGCTACTTGGCAATTTACCCAAAATCGAGTTTTCTAATACCCCCCTGAACCCTAACTACCATCCCTAAAGGAATTTTAACGTTCGTCAGGAAGGCCGTCTAAGCACAGCCCGAAAACCCAACGTGTTGCACGAATTCCTATGTGTGGCTGCCACCAGCGCCTGCCTCGGCGGCGGCATTCCTGACTGAAATAGGCATTCGGCCATTTTCTCAAAATACCAAACACAAAGCAGCTCTTTGCAAACTCGGGCGCTCTCGCTTCCTCTCGGCTGGGCCCGCTCACTGCACACATTTACACACCAACTCGCGGGAGTTGCCCCAACACTCGTCCTGAAGCTTTTCCTGAGCTCCCCAACACTAAGAAAGGCAAGGTGGTCAAACTCGGGGCGCCGCTGGGCCAGACCAAATCTTCCCCATTCGGGATTGTCCCCTCCCCGGCCTGCGGGCCCCGAGTCTTGGGTAGAGGGAAGAAAGTTACCGCGTTGCCGGCGTCCCGGCTCCTCTCACGGCCCCTGGACTCGCCCTCCGCCGAGGGCCCGGGAGGCTCCGCGGGCGCCCTCCGGAGGCGTCGGGCCCCAAGCGCCGGAGGGGGGCCCCACGCGCGCTGGCCGCCTCCCCCGCGCCCCGGAAGTTTGCGAACTCACTCCGCCACAGCGCCCCGCGGGACGCGCGCCCCAACCCCGCCAGCTCGCGCGCCTAGGTGGCCGGGTGCGGAGGGCCGCGGCGGCGGGGCGGCCCGAGAGCAGAAATCGCTGTCCAGCCCCATTGGCGGAACCGCCCGGGCCGCGGGGCTGACTCAACCCGCCCGGCCGCACTCAACGGCGCCTTCCGGCGAAAGGGAGAGGCCAGAGAGGGAGGGGGACGGGAGGGCCGCGGGCCGACGAGGGGCTGCGGCGGGACCTGGGAGCAGGAGGACGGGGAGGAAGTTTCAGGACCAGGGCCTCAAGCAGCTCCGCTCCTTGGCCTCAGGACTCGACTCGAGGGGCGCCCGGGCCCGCGCGGAGGCGGCGGCCTGGACTCGATTGGGGAGGGGGTTCTGGCTCCGCGCCGCTCCCCATGGACGCCCCCGGCCCAGCCCCGAGGCCGCGCCGGTGTAACCCGATCCCGCTCGGCCGCCCGCCCCCGCCCGGCGCGGCGGCCGCCGCCGGAGCCACAGTATCTGCAAATCAGCCCTGGACAGCGCCTCGCTCCGCGTCCTTCCGCGCCCTCCCCCTGCCGCTGCTGCCGCCGCCGCCGCCGCCCGGCCGGCCCTCCCCCACTGCGACTGAGCCCCCAGCCCTCCGCCGCGCTTACCGGCCTTCCTAGGGGAGGAGGGGCCGGCGACCCGGAGTCGCCGCTCCTTCTCCGACTACTTTTCTTTGTTGCTGGAGTTTCGGGGGGAGGGGAGTGGGAGGATGGAAAAGTTGGGCGCTGGGGACGTCGAGGCCCGCAAAGGCCCAAGAGAGGGACTACAGAGAGTGCTCAAGCCGCCGGCTCTCGCCACGCCGTCCCGGGCGCCGCCGCCGCCGCCGGGGTCTGTGGCCCGGGGCCTCGGCGGCGCTTGCTCTTCTGCTGCACCGCGAGCTCGCGGGAGCCGCACATTCCAACACAGGAGGCTGCGCCGCGCACCCAGCCCGCGCCGCTGCCGCCGCCGCCCGCGAGACACGCCCCCTCCACCGCCCGCGCGCGCCCGCGGGACACGCCCACTCCGCCGCCCGCGCGCGTGGCCGCCCGGCGCGCCCCGCCCCTTGGCGAAGGGGGTTGCCCTGGGCCGTGGCGGGGCTGTGGGCGCGCCTAGGGGGAGCCGCACCTAATCCTCCCGACCCCTCACTCTTGCCCTTGGTCAAAAAAGAAGCGAGCCCCGCTCCCTTTCTTGATTTCTTTTGTAAACAAACAACAGAGAAGTTGCCCCCCAGCCTTGCCGCTCCTGGATGAGAATAGAGCTGTTAAAAGAAAAAATCTGCAGGCTTTGACCGTTCTCTTTAGAACTATTGTCACCCGCCTTTCAAGTCTAAAGGGCTCGGAAATACCTTTTAGAATCTCTTGAAATCTCCACCCATAGCCACCCTTAACTAATTAAGCTTCGTTATACTCACTCGGTAAAAGTGCATCCCAAATTTAAACTATAAGCGAGGAAAAGCAATTCGTTCGTGAATTGTGAAAAAACAAATGTCTCGGGAAGATCACGGACTCAGAACTGAGGGGACAAGTCCATAGACGTGGCACGAAGCAGGTCATTCCTGAGCCTTCAAAACACGATTTTAGTGGAGCAATTATCCTCAGATTACAGAGGGCAAAGCAGGTGCCTAGGACAAGGAGGCTGCCTGGCGACCATGTGTCGGAGAGTAACCTGGCTTCCATGTTTATAAAGTGGGGTAACCATGCATAATACCTGGAGCATGGTAATATGCTTTAAAAAAAAAAGAGAGAGAATGTAGTCTCATGTACCCCTTGCCTTCTGTTTACACCAGAAACGCCTTCTTAGTCTGTCTTTGATACCTTGGATCATGCCCATCCTCAGAAATTTAATGGCTTCCTTACACCTCTCTGTGTAGCATTCAAGGCCCTGACTAACCTGATCTGGACATGTTGGACTACCACTACTGTTAAAAAAGAAGTAGCAGCAAATGCTACGGGGGTTCAAAGTAGGGAGATGGTCCCTAGCTAAGAGGATCTAGAAACTTCTCAAAGTAGGTGATGATCCAATCTGGCCTTACATTATTGGGAGAATTTCAATAGGTGGAAAGTAGGGGAAGGAACATTCTACACAGTGCAAACAGCCAGCTCAAAAACCCATCAATTGAGCCTTGCCTAATTCCTGTTCCAGCTCCCCTTCTTTTTCAAGTTCCTTCACTTGCTTCTCTTATGACACAACTTCCATACTCCTCACTTTCCTGGTCTTCACCTCAGTAGGACCCTTGTCTCCCTATACTAGGACAGTATTTTTTTATTTTTAAGTTTTGTATTTATTTAAGCAATCTCCACACCCAACCTGGGGCTTGAACTCACAACCCAGAGATCAGGAGTCTCATGCTCCTAGGACTAAGCTCACCAGGTGCCCCAGGACAGTACATTATTAATTAGTGCAGCTTTAGATGCAAGATGGAATAAAGGCCTTAGGGGCTTAACCACTAAAGGTTTGGTTACTTCATATCAAATGCAAGCACTTCCTGTGATTCAAACTTGGGAAGTATTCATTCTCATTGAACCAAAGAGAGGAAAGAAATGCAGAAAGGAAAGGAGAGAGAGGAAGGGAGGGAGGGAAAGAAAAGAGGGAAGGAAGAAGGAAGGGAGGGAGGAAAGGAAAGGAAGAAAGAAGTTTTAGGTCTGCTACAAACTTATCTCTACTTTTTTTTTAATTTCTTTTTTTCTTTTTAACTAAAATCTAATTTGCGCTGCACGGCTTTTTTAGATGCTATAACCCAGGGAACAATTCTGGCCTCTATCAAAGCCCTCAAAGGCATAAACTCTTTTCTTTCCCTTTTTTTTAAGTCCAAAAAGGCAAAAATGAGACATCTCTTTTTAAATTTACTCGATAAATGTCCTTCATTTCCTCAGTCTGACTGCTTGCTGGAGATGTTTTATTAATTGCGAAGTTATTCCCACATATCGTGATGCAAAAAGAAGAATGGCAAATTGGCAGCTGCATTCATTTAAAATTAGCAGAGGCCCTTGTTCAAGAGATGGCATATTCAGAGTGACCCAAATTATCATGACATGAAGGCCACAGGTCAAATTCAAGGCCAAGTTACAAATCAATAGAAAATTTCCTTTGGGAGAGCTGGTGCTATGAACTTGGATTCTTAATTGTTTCTCAAGAGGCTGTATTTTACTTTGCTGCATCCAAAATTTAAGATCTTCTGCAAGATAAAGACTTTGACACATGAATGAGTTCTGGTTTTCTTATTTTGAGACTATGGGGTCTTTCCTACGTATTTAATTCATCAATTTTTTACTAAACTAAAATGTTATCATATGTTTTTAATAACATTTCCTCTGGAGATTTATTTCAAAAGTTTGGTAAAATGTGTTTGTGCTTCTACGTGCTTTTTATTCCTAACTGTGTTTCATTTTTTTCTCTAGAAAAGAGCTTAGTTTGACTGAACCCACATTAATGTTACACTGAAATTCAAATACCTGTTTTACATATTACATGACTCAAGTTTGTGAATAAAAATTGGGATACAACATCTCCATTCTGATGTTAAAAGATTTCACTTCCACTCTTCCTGTCACCAGCCAAAGGGAAGACATTTGTGTTTCAAGGACCAATGTTTCAGGCCTTTCCTGCCACTCTCTTTTCATTTTTAGTGGTACCTGTCACTGCTCACCCCTCCAGGAATCTCCTCCCCAACTGATCCTTCAGGAATTGAACTCTGGTTCTGAAGTTTGTGCTCTGTAAGCACAATTTCTATTCCTCATTTAGTTCACAGTGAACTTAAAAAACAACTTAAAAAATAGTGCTTTGCTTTCTCTATAACCTTATTCTGAAACTTTTAGTGAGGGTAAAAAAAAGTTGGGATGGAAAGTGCACTGGATACTCTGGTTTCTCTTCAAATCATACAAATCTTTTACCTTTTACTGAAGATTTTCGTGGAAAGGAACAACTTTGAGTCTTAAGCCAATTTTTTGAGTCCTTGTTTCAGCAAGTTTACAAAGGGGAAAAAAAAAAAGAAAAAGAACAGAAAGAGAAAGGAAGGAAAGAAGGAAGGAAAAGGGGGGAAGAAAGAAAGAGAGAGGGAAAAGAAAGAAAGAAGGAGGGGGGAGGGAGAAAGAACAGCAAGCATAGGGCAGGTAGGCTAGAGAATTGTTTCTCCTTCCCTCTGTTGCTTTGAGAAATCACTTCTCTTGAATTTTGCCTGTAAAATGAAGAGGTTGGACTAGTGATGTCTAAAATTGTCAGCAGCTTGGAAATCTAGGATACTTTTTATTCTGTTTGAAATTTCAAATCATGTGTAGTTTTTCCTAGTACAATTATATACATATATTTTTAATTTTTTAAAGTGTATTTATTTTGGGGAGAGAAAGAGCACGTGCAGTACAGGAATAGGGAGAGACAGAGAGAGGGAGAGACAGAATCCCAAGCAGGCTCCAAGCTGTCAACACAGAGCCCAGTTTAGGGCTCGAATTCACAAACTGTGAGATCATGACCTAAGCCAAGATCAAGAGTCGGGCGCTTAACCAACTGCACCATCCAGGTGCCCACAATTATATATTTTTAAGTTCAATATACGTGACATCCCTAGTTTCTTCTCTATGGCTCTCTTTTGCCCCTGTGGAGACATACCAGTAGCCTTGAAACATAACTGGCCTCAAGACAGGTGTTGTCTGTGGAACCCCTGGCTGGCTCAGTCAGTTGAGCATTTAACTCTTGATCTCAGGGTTGTAAGTTTGAGCCCCACATTGGGTGTGGAGATTACTTAAAAATAAAATCTTAAAAGGGGCGCCTGAGTGGCTCAGTGGGTTAGGTATCCAACTCTTGATTTCCGCTCAGGTCATGATCTCATGGTTTGTGAGATAGAGTCCCATGTCATTGGAATTCTCTCTCTCCCTCTCCCTCTGCCCCTCTCCCCTGCTCACACATGCACTCTCTCACTGTCATTCAAAATAAAGTTAAAAAACATTAAAAAAATAAATAAATAAAATCTTAAAAAAAAAAAAAAAGATTGGCATTGTCTGAAGACAGGGATTTAAGGCCTGGTCTAGTTCTACTAAATGCAGGATCATCTATCCTTGCTTCCATTTGGACCCTGACCTATTTTTCTGGTTCTGACAATTGAGCACAGGGTCTTTATCCACTATAGTATCTGCAGCTTGAGACACAGAGATGTCCCCTAAGTGCTAAGAGAAGGAAGGGAGGTGAACAAGGAAACTCCAGAATGAGCTGGGTTCCATCCTACCCTCTCCTGGAGCCCCAACCACACTTTGAACAACTCTTCCCTTGTTCCTCTTCCTTTCAGCCTCACTGGCCTCCTTGAACCCTGGCTACTCTCCCCCTTTTGGTTCCCTGTTCTGTTTGCTGTCCCTCTTCTGAAAGACTGTCCAGTACCCTCTATCCATGCTGCTCATTCCCACCTCTCCTTGATTCAGATGCCACGATTTCAGAATTACAACCTCCTCCCTTTTGCATCTAATCATGTTGTCCTTTCTTTTTAAATTTTATTTATTTTGAGAGAGAGAGAGAGAGCCATGGAGGGGCAGGGAGAGGGAAAGAGAGAGAATCCCAAATTCAGGGCTCAAACACACCCTGAGATCATGACCTTAGCCAAATCAAGAATTGGGTGCTTACCTGACTGAGCCACCCAGGCATCCCTGTTGTCCTTCTTATTAGCAGTTATCACTAACTAACATGCTATGTATTTTATTTATCTTATTTATTTTCTTTCCTCACTAGAAGGACAATGACAATGAAATTGGTATTTTCTGTGCCTATAACATGGTAGTTGTTCAATAAGAGTTTGTGAAATGAATGGTTAGGGGATAGTACCTTGGTTTTTGCAGTCTCTCAAAGTGGAGACATCTTGTACTCATATCAGTATCCTCAGTTCAGTACCTATTACAGACTTCCCTCATGCTACATGCTAGCCTGCCTCTTTGAATCTCCCCTAAAATAGCCCCTTTTCAATAACTATTTGTTGAATGAATAAAACAATGCTCCTGGACCCCTGGTTCCTGTGGTCTACCTTCCTGTTGGAAATCTCCCTTCTGCCCTTCTGCATATTGTATTCCTAGCATAGCCCTAGTTTCACACACCAATCTCTAGTTGGATTTTCCTTGGTGCCCCTAACAGTCTGTTGAGCCTCTGGTGCCCCTCTATTTGCCAGTGTTTAAATGTAAGCCACACCCCCTCCCTGGAGAGCTGCGTCTGTATTGCCCTGCCCCTCCCCTGCATTCTCTTTACTTTGGCCTTTTTTTTTTTTTAATGTTTATTTATTTTTGAGAGAGAGAGAGAGAGAAAGAGAGCGAGCATAAGTGGGGGAGGAGCAGAGGGAGAGGGGGACAGAGGATCCGAAGCAGGCTCTGTGCTGACAGCAGAGAGCCCAATGCAAGGCTGGAACTCATGAACCGTGAGATCATGACCTAAGCTGAAGTCGGATGCTTAGCCAACTGAGCCACCCAGGTGCCCATTTACTTTGGCCTTTGTCATTGTCCTTCCTCCCAGAATTCTCCCCCCATATAATGTGCAGACCACAAAATCTCACAATTGAAAAAGATCTTAGGCATCCAAGCGCTTATTTTATAGATGAAAGATAGACTTGCAAGCATTTGGCTTATGCAGGTTTGCACTCAAGTTAGGGTACAGCTGGAACTAGGATTCAGGGGCTCAGATTTCCAGCCAGACAGATGCTCTTTCCACATTTCTCAAAATCTCCAGTCTTCCCTCTATTTTTCCCTGGCCCCAGTGGCCCCCTTCCCAAAAACATTTTACTCCTCTGGACCTGATAAGCCACTTTGTTCAATGGTTGCACAGACAAGGTATATCTAAGGTAAGAAGTCTTTTCAGATGTATAGTTCCCTAACTTTTTTTTTTTAATGTTTATTTTGTTTTTGAGAGAGAGGGGGGAGGAGGGGCAGAGAGAGAGAGGAAGACACAGAATCTGAAGCAGGCTCCAGGCTCTGAGGTGGCAGCACAGAGCTTGACATGGGGCTCGAACCCACAAACCATGAGATCATGACCTGAGCTGAAGTCAGACGCTTAACAGACTAAGCCACCCAAGCATCCCTATATGTCCCTAACTTTTAAGCCTATCTTCATATATGTATTTTTTAAAGACGTATTTGTTTATTTAAGTAATCTCTATACCCAACGTGGGGCTCCAACTCACAACTCTGAGATCAAGAGTCACATGCTATATACTGACTGAACCAGCCAGGTACCCAAGCCTATTTTCATATTAAGATTAATTACTTTCTGGCTAGGGAAAGCCTTATTGTCCTCTATTGCGTTTAAAATACTAAAGACCCAGCATCAACATTTTAACCTACAAAACTCAACATCAATTTAGGGGAAATGGGACTTAACTTAAAAAACAACTTCTGTCAGTCTTTTCCTTCCTTCCACAGAGAAGCAAAAAGCTCCCAGTCTGTGCTCCCAAAGTATACTCATACATATTTTCTTTCTCGTGTCTTTCTCACCTGACTGAGAGAGCCTGGAGATAAGAAACTGTTTGTGTGTTCTCAATATGATAATATTCCTTCCATAGTCAAGAAAATCAAACATCTGACAAAGTATATCAACCCACCCAAAGTTAAAACCAGACACTGGTTTTGTCAATAAATGTTTCTTAGATGAGTAAAACCTCACCTTTTCCTTATTTGTCTTCAAATAATCATTTAACTTACTAGAATGGCTAAAAATAAAAGAGGTGGCAATATGAAGTATTGAAAAGAATGCTCAGGGGCGCCTGGGTGTCTCAGTCGGTTGAGCGTCCAACTTCAGCTCAGGTCACGATCTCACGGTCCGTGAGTTCGAGCCCCGTGTCGGGCTCTGGGCTGATGGCTCAGAGCCTGGAGCCTGCTTCGGATTCTGTGTCTCCCTCTCTCTCTGCCCCTCCCCCGTTCATGCTCTGTCTCTCTCTGTCTCAAAAATAAATAAACGTTTAAAAAAAAAAAGAATGCTCAGCAGGGCACTTGGGTGGCTCAGTTGGTTAAGCACCCAACTTCAGCTCAGGTCATGGTCTCAGGGTTCATGTGTTTGAACCCCACATTGGGCTGTCTGCAGTCAGCACGGGGCCTGCTTTGGATCCTCTGTTCCCCCTCTTTCTCTTCCCCTCCTCTGTTTGTTCTGTCTCTTAGAAATAAAATTTTGAAACTTTATTAAAAAAAAAAAAGAACACTAAGCAACTGGAACTCTCATATATTACTGATGGAAATGTTGGAATTGGTCTGTGTAGTTTCTTACAGAGACACATAGCATTTAATTCAGGCATCCTGTTGTTCTTATTAAAAAGAACCACAGGTCCAAAATGGTGTCACTTAAGCCAAGTTTCCACCTCCTCCATAAATGTAGTCTTAACTGATCAGTTAGGAATTTTCTGATCAGCATCAATGAGGTAATTTGTCACATGGGCCCTCTTCATCCCCCACCACCCCCCTCAAAAAGATGAGGTAATCTGCATGATAATATCCCTGCCCTTCCCATTAAGGAAAGGTGACTTTGTCTGAAACCATCTTTTCTCCCCTTTGCTAATAACTTCCTTGCCCCTCCCCCCCCCTTATAAAACATTCCATTTTGTACAACTCCTCAGAGTTCCACTCTACCTGCTAGAGGGGAGGCTGCCCAATTCATGAACTGATTAATAAAGTCAATTGGATTTTCAAATTTACTTGGTTGAATTTTTGTTTTTTAACAGTCTTAACTCAAGGGAATTGAAAATATTTGCCATGCAAAGACCCTGTAGGAAAGTGTCCAAAACCTAGGAACAACCCAAAAAAGGCCAATTGGTTAGTGGATAAACAAATTTTAATACACCCATACAATGGAATAATAGTGTCAGGGAACTAAAACTTTCCCCGTACTCTCTTACTTTAAGTGATCAGGGCCCTGTGAATTAGACTGCCAAAGACAGATTAGCAAAAGATAAAATTCAATCATCCTTTTCGTTAAGGTATGTAAAAGGGTACACAGTAAAATATGACCCAAAGGGGCTGTGAGAATCTGGGGCTTATATACCATCCTAATAGGGTCAGGGGAGGAAGAGAAGGACACTTATGGGAAAAGTAATGACTTCTTAATAAGGGCAGGTGGGGGAAGAAAGGGCACTTAAGGGAAAACCAAATGAGTTTTTAGAAAGATAAATGGGCCTCAGAAGAGACGAGAGATATGATTGTTTTGTGACAATGTGTGATACGGTATGGAGACCTCTCATCTTCTGGGATAAGTGATAAGAGTCTATGGTCCTAGTTGATCCCAGGGAAGGGGTTATGACAATTGAAGTTTTTTAAAACTACTCTTGAGAGGCTCTGCTTTTAGGAAGGTGAGAGGTTTCAGGAACTCAAATGCCTTCTAAAAATTTTTATGCCACAGTGAGTGGCATATTCTGGACCCATCCAATAGCAATAAAAATGAACTAGCTATGAGGCAGCTGCATAGATGAATGTCAAGAGCATTATGCTAAGTGAAAGAAGCCAGATACAAAAGGCCACTTACCTTATGGTTCCATTGCCATTCTGGGAAAGGCGAGTCAATAGAGACACAAATCAGATCAGTGTTTGCCAGGGGCCAGTGGTTAGGGAAGGGGATTGACTATAAACAGGTATAAGGGAATTTTGGAGGTAATGTCAGTGATCTATATCTTGGCTACGGTGATGGCTACACTACAGTATAAACCTCCCAAAATTCACAGAAATGAACAACTTTTAAAAGGGCAAATTTTACATAATTTTAATAAGCCTGACTTTTAACAAATATGGCTGTAGAGGGGTTCCTGGGTGACTCAGTTAGTTGAGCCTCTGACTTCGGCTCAGGTCATGATCTCATGGCTGTGAGTTTGAGCCCTGCATTGGGCTCGCAGCTGTCAGCGTAGAGCTTGCTTCAGACCTTCTGTCCCCACTCTCTCCTTGCCCCTTCCCCACTTGTGCTCTCTCTCTCTCTCTCAAAAATAAATAAATCTTTAAAAAATAATAGTAGTAGGGGCTCCTGAGTGGATCAGTCAGTGAAGCGTCCTACTTCAGCTCAGGTCACGATCTCATGGTTCGTGAGTTCGAAACCCGCGTCAGGCTCTGTACTGACAGCTCAGAGCCTGGAGCCTGCTTTGGATTCTGTGTCTCCCTCTCTCTGCCCCTCCCCCACCCACACTCTGTCTCTGTCTCTCTCTCAAAATTAAATAAACATTACAAAATTAAAAAAAGTAAGAATAGTAAAAATAAAAACATAGCCGTAGAGAATAGACATGAGTTTTTCTTTGTCTGGATGTTTGAGTTATTTTGGAAAGTGTTTGAAATTCTTTCACAATATGTTACATCTGAGAATGATGATTTTTCTCCTAATAGAGTCTCACCAATTTATACTAAAAAGTCACTTCTTGGGGTGCCTGGGTGGCTCCATCAGTTAAGCATCCAACTCTTGATTTCAGCTCAGGTCATCATCTCATGGTGATGGGACAGAGCTCTGCATTGGCCTCTGCACTGAGAGTGGATCCTACTTAAGATTCTCTCTTTCCCTCTGCCCCTCTCCCTGGCTCATGCATGCATGCTCTCTCTGTCAAATGAAAAAAAAAGTCACTTCTTATCTCTAAAGTTATTTTATTTCACAGGTATTTACCAAGCACCTCCCTCTGTTTAGGGCACATGGATGGGGTTGCAGGGTGGGAGGCAGGTAAAGAAATATAAACTAGGTTTTGACCTTCACCTGCTTACAGTTTAGCTGGGGAAATAAAACCCTGCTTTAGTAAAAGAACAGACAGTAAGAGCTTTTCAAGTTTGGAAGAGAAATTGCTTCCAGCTAGGCAAAGCTTCAACAATGCAGTAGAGTGTGTCTTATAGGAAACTAAGCAGTCTGTGGACTGCCTCTAGTCCAAATCTAGAGATTGGTTACCTTAAGGTCATTCTTAATGTATCATTCCAGGAGGAGGAGAGTCTGGGTCTCTGCTGAAAGATGAAGAGGCAGGAGCAGAGTTGTGGGAAAGAAAGTGAGGTAAACCAGTGGTGCCTGGCTGGCTCAGTGAGTTAAGTGTCCAACTTCGGCTCAGGTCATGATCTCACGGTTCATGGGTTCAAGACCCATGTCGGGATCTGTGCTGACAGCTTGGAGCCTAGAGCCTGCTTCGGATTCTGTGTCTCCCTCTCTTTCTGCCCTCCCCCACTCATGCTTTGTCTCTCTCTGTCTCTCAAAAATGAATAAATGTTAAAAAAAAAAAAATCAGGTAAACCAGAATAGTAAACCAGCTGGGGTTGGAGCAAAACACAACTGAAAGTGAAGTACATGACATCAATTTAGGACTGACACTCTTTCAAGTATGGGCTTGGCTTTCTACCAACAATGTCTTAAATAAGTAGTGATGAATTCACTCAGAAAAACAAACAAACAAAAACAAAATCAGCACTACAATCTAATAATAATTGTGACCATCACACAATCAAACCTTAGCAACATCAAGTATATTGATTTGGATGAAGATAAAATGTAAGTTCCTGTAGTGTACTCAGAAGAAAGAATGTGTTGCCATAAGAAACTAGTCTGCATATAATCTAGAAAGGAGGAAAATGAAGGGGGAAAAGTTGGCACTATTTACCTAACATTGTCCAGGGAGGATTGAGACATTGAATGTGGCTGTTAGAAACATATATGCTAGGTTTAGGACAAAGGACAGTTTACTTGGATTTTCCATGGCTTAGAATAGATGTCAAATCATTTAATCTCTCCTGACATTGAATCCATATTCACAAAACAATACTAATAATATACACCCCATACTTTGACTCCAAAGTGTGTGTGTGTGTGTGCGCGCGCGCGTGTGTATGGCAGCTAAGTTATTATTAACTGGTATTCTAATTTTTGCATTTTCTCCTACTATCCTCCTCTAACATTTCCTACTACATCTCCTCCTTTTCTAGCCCTCACTCACTGAGCTCCAGCCACCAATGGCAGGCATACTCCTTTCTCAGGGCCTTTGCAGATGTAATTAAATTGAGGATCTTGAAATGAGGAGATTATCCTAGATTACCTAGGTGTGTCCTAAAGTCATTGACATAAATCCTTATATAAGACACACAGAGGAGAACACAGACAGAGGGGAAAGTAATGTGAAGACTGAGGCAGAGATTGGAGTGATGTGGCCACAAGCCAAAGAAGCTGGCGACCACGAGAGGCTAAAAGAGATCTGGACTGGATCTTTCCTTAGAGGCCTTTCTGAGCCAGCATGGCCCTGCTGACACCTTGATTTTGGACCTCTAGCCTCCAGAACTGTGAGAGAATAAGTTTCTCTTGTTTTAAACAGCTCAGTTTGTAGCCATTTGTTTTAGCAGCCCTGGGAAACTACTATGCTGCATGATTCCATCTATGTAACATCTCAAAGTAACAAAATTACAGACATGGAGAATAGATTAGATGTGGCCAAGTGTTAAGAATGGGATGTTGGGGGTGGGGGTGGGGGTGGGGGGGCACCTGGGTGGCTCAGTCAGTTAAGCATCTGAATTCCGCTCAGGTCATGATCTCACGGTTCAGAGGTTCAAGCCCCATGTCGGGCTCTGTGCTGACAGCGCAAAGGCTAGAGCCTGCTTTGGATTCTGTGTCTCCCTGTGGCTCTCTGCCTCTCCCCCACTTGTGCTCTCTCTTTCAAAAATAAATAAGTAAATATTAAAAAAAAAAAAAAAAGAATGGGATATGGGATGGTGGCTTGCTGAGTATAAAGGGATACCACAAAGGAGATCTTTATGGAGATGGAACACTTCTGTCTGCATGTAAATCTGATGAACTCTAAGATTTCTACAGACTAAGGTCTGTAGATTGTACCAATGTCAATTTCCTTGTTTTGATTTTTATAATTATCTAAGATGTTCTCATTAGAGGAGAGTGGAAGAAAGAGAACACAGGACCCCTCTGTACTATTTTTGGAACTTCCTGTGAATCTGTAATTATTTTTAAATGAATAAAGAATTAATTTCACTTCTTTCTTTCTAGTATTTTCGGTGGCAGCTACTAGAAAACTTTTAATTACATAGGTGGTTTGCATTATATTTCTATTTGATCAGTGCTGCTCTAGAATGTTATTTTCCCCTGTGGGGTTCTGTAAAGGAGCTGAACAGTCTCCTGCTCTGAAATCTTAGCCTCACCTTCTATAATTGCAGTAAAAACAATACAAGTCTGGGAAGTAAAGCCATAACAGGAGGGAAAGTACAAGCTGAGTCAGACAGACATGGGTGGAATCCTGGCTTTGCCATTTAGAGTCAGACCTCTAGCAAATCCTTTAAACTCTCTCAGCCTGCCTCACTTAGTCTGGACAATCAGAATAATAATGCCATTTTGGCAGGACTCATGTGAGGACAAAGTGAAATCTCAGAAGTGCCTGACACATATTGAGTGTTCAGTAAATGTCAGTTCATTGCCTTTCTGTTCCAAGTTTCTCGGGTCATATTAGATCTTCTTGTTTCCAGAAAAGGGAAGAAGAGGGAAGTGATAATTAGGGCCATCTTAGAGTCTGTGTGCCATGCACAGGAAAGTGCATTATTGTTTAGACATGCTTTCAGATACTTGTTTTCATTCACTGTTCATGATAATCCTGTGATATAGATTATTGCTGTCAATCATTAACCTCCCAAAAGACCACCAGAAAAACTTGTTGGTCAAGCAAAGCTAAATTTATTAGAATACTACAGAGAGAGGGAACAGTACCCTGACAGAATCTTAGTAGTCAGAGGAGGATATTTCTAGGGTTTTAGGCCCAGGTTCGATGACTTAAACAGGTCTGGGAAGGCAGGAAACTGGTTGGGAATAAGCAGAATTTATAATATAATAGTTTAGGATTAGTGAGCATAGCAAGATGAGGGTATTAAAACAAGTATTAACGAGCAAGTTGTTAATTTTGATTAGTAACCTATTTTAATTGGTTCATAGTGGTGTCTTTTAAGAACAAGAATTTCACAGAGCAAATAGCTAAGTTATTTTTGTCTGATCCCAGAATTGTTTAGCACAGGGACAAGAAAGTAAGCTACTTTCAGTTCTCATGGCTAACAATTTCATAGTACATGTACATTAAATGATGAATGATTCATGGTACCTCAACAAGAAAAGATACTCTGCAACCTTTAAATATAATTATTAAAAGTACTAAAAAATATGTTTATATTGTATGCTGATGACATAATGTGAAATGAAGGAAACAGAAGACAAAATATTAACTTACATGGTTGTGACAGAGTAAAAATATGTGAGCATTTGGAAGAAAATGTGGTAAGAAAATAATGCAAGGGAGGGCGTCTGGGTGGCTCAGTAGGGTAAGCATCCAACTTTGGCTAAGGTCATGATCGTGTGGTTTGTGAGTTCGAGCTCCCTGTCAGGCTCTGTGCTGACAGCTTGGAGCCTGGAGCCTGCCTCTGATTCTGTTTCCCTATCTCTCTGCTCCTCCCCTGTTCACCCTCTCTCTCTCTCTCCCTCTCTCAAAAATAAATAAACATTAAAAAAAATTAGAAAATAATGCAAGGATGGTGGGGTGATGTGTGTGTCAATTAGGGTCCTACCAGGAAACAGATTCCATTTCTACGTATTTAAAACAGAGGGAATTTGAGGCAACAGTTTGTTTGCAGAGGCAGTGGAAGAGCAGAGAAGCCAAATAGGGCCGCCAAAAGCTAGGGGTATGCCACAGGTGCCAGAACCTCTGCAGTGGGCCTGTTTAGCAGCAGGTGGATCCATGGAGGAGGGGGAGCAAAGCAAATCACTGTCCTTGCTAAGACACTTCCCAGGACAGAGGGGGGAATGCCTGACTTCTTCTTCTTCTTTTTTTTTTTAAGTTTATTTATTTATTTTGAGAGAGACAGAAACAGAGAATGAGTGAGGGGCAGAGAACGAGGGAGAGAGAGAATCTGAAGCAGGCTCTGCCCTGCCAGCACAGAGCCCGATGTGGGGCTTGAGCTCACAAAACCGTGAGAGCATGACCTGAGCAGAAACCAAGAGTCAGATGCTTAACTGACTGAGCCACCCAGGCACCCCGAAAATGCCTTACTTCTCACTACTCACCGCTCCAGTCTCTTGCCAATGTTTCCCACTAGCCCAAACTAGTCAGATACCAGCTTACAGGAAGCCCAGGACGTATAGCTGGCAAAGACCAGCTCCCCTTTCAGGTGCAGAGGAACACAGAAGAGCAGAAATAGATCTAAGGCTACAATGAGAGGTTTTCATTTGCTTTCAAATATATGTACTTGCTGGTGTTATATTGCTTTTTTAATTCCAGTGGGGAGAAAATGTAAAGTAAATAAATAAATGATTTTCAGAACGAAAACTCTGGGGGCACCTGGGTAGCTCAGTAGGTTAAGTGTCCAACTCTTGGTTTTGGCTTAGGTCATAATCTCACAGTTCGTGGGTTCAAGCCCCATGACAGGCTGTTTGCTGGAATTCTCTCTCTCCCTATGTTTTCCCCTCCCTGTTCAAAAGAGAAAGGAAGAAAGAAGGAAAGAAAGAAAGAACAGAAGGAAGGAAGGAAGGAAGGAAGGAAGGAAGGAAGGAAGGAAGGAAGGAAGGAAGGAAGAAAAGTAAACTCTAAGCAGTCTCTTAAACTGTAAGTTGCTGTGTAAATGGGTATCACTTCGTAGGAGGGTAATTTGGCTACAACGCTCAACAGTTTGGGAGGCCTGGTGGCTCATCTGACTCTTGATTTCAGCTCAGGTCGTGGTCTCACAGTTTTGTGAGTTTGAGCTCCATGTCAGACTCTGTGCTTGGATTCTCTCTGCCACTGTCTCTCTGCCCCTCCCCCACTCACACACAGTCTCTCTCTCTCTCTCTCTCTCTCTCTCTCAAAAATAAATAAATAAAGATTTTTAAAAATTTCATTGGGGACACCTGGGTGGCTCAGTCAGTTGCGTGTCCGACTTCAGCTCAGGTCATGATCTCACAGTTTGTGGGTTTGAGCCCCACATCGGGCTCTGTGCTGACAGCTTGGAGCCCGCTTCAGATTCTGTGTTTCCCTCTGTCTCTCTGCCCCTCCCCACTTGGGCACACTGTCCCTCTCAAAAATAAATAAATAAATTTTTTTTTAATTAAAAAATTTTTAAAGTTCATTGTACTTACTCTTTGTCCCAGCAATTTCATTTCATTTTTTTTTTTTAAGTTTTTATTTTGAGAGAGAGATAAAGCATGAGTCAGATGCTTAACCAACAGAAAGCCACCCAGGCACCCCTGATATGATCATTTTTAAGCCAGGTCAGCCATGTCTACAAAGGTTTATGCTCCAAAATTTGAAAACCAAATTGTAAGACAAACATCAGGTTTAATTAAATGTCTACATATACATTATGTCAGCTTAATAAACTTGGCATTTATTAAAATGTCTTATGTTTTAAAGCTTATAGGCTAGATTTCCTCACTTCATAAGAAATCCTGAACATGCAGGAAAGTTATTGAGGAATTATAGCTAATAAATTACTTATGGCTAAGTATTTTTAAGAAAAAAAATATTATACTATTGCCCTTTTATATCACACACACACACACACACACACACACACACACACAATATTTGATGTTTGTGCATCTGAAGACAATTGTTGCATGTAAAGTAGGGCCTGGAAATATAAAAGTGCTGAAGGTCTAGGCAGGCCTCTCAGAATTTCTTAGCAGTGGCATAGGTTGGTTACATATGCTGGAGGAAAAAGAAGAAAAGATAAAGTAAAGTTGGTCTGGGAAAGTTACTATATTGACCATATTGTTGTCTCATTCTAAGATAATCTCAGGGTGTCTGGGTGGCTCAGTTAGTGGGCTTCTGGCTCTTGATCTTGATCTTGGCTCAGGTCTTAATCTCAGGGTCATGAGTTCAGCATCTGAGTTGGGCTCCACACTGGGCATGAAGCCTACTTAAAAAAAAAAAAAATATATATATATATATATATTATATATATATATATGGCTTATATATATATAGTGCTATATATATATATAATTAACATATATATGTTAATCTCCAAAATTTGTAGCAAAATTTAATTTCCTACTTTGTATGCATCCAAATTATTCCAGCTCTTTTCAAAAGAATACATTACTTTTATAATCTAGAAAGTAAGGGTTTTTAAACTAAAATAAAATGTTCATGGACCATCTCACAACACTATGTTTGGGGAGTATAAATTCTACAGCTTTTTTGGAGAATAAGATGGCACTGCCAAAATAAATACACACACACATAGACACAGCTTTTGACCCAATATAACCTTCCACAGTGCACAGAGATCTGCAAGAATGTTCAATCCAGTATTTTTAATAAAGTTACTGGTCAAAATATTAGCCAGGATTATATTGTGGAATGGGCTTATGGGAGGGTACTTTCACTTTCTATAATATGCATTTCTACAGTATGCATCTTTCAATGTTATATTTAAATTATAGGGTTCAAATTTGCTTATGAATTGCTTCATTCACTCAAAAACTATTTTGTACTTACAATGTGCCACCAGGTTTGTCCCTTTGAATCTGCCCTCACTGGGAAAAGATTGGGTGAAAAAATAATTTAAAAATTTTTTTAAGCTTATTTTTTGACAGACAGAGAGGGACAGAATATAAGCAGGGGAGGGGCAGAGAGAGAGAGTCACAGAGTCTGAAGCAGGCTCCAGGCTCTGAACTGGCAGCACAGAGCCTGATGTGGGGCTTGAACTCATGAACTGCGAGATCATGACATGAGCCGAAGTCAGACGCTTAACCAACCAAGCCACCCAGGCACCCAGGTGAAAAAATAATTTTAAAAGGGACAAAATAGGGGCACCTGGGTGGCTCAGTCGATTAAGGGTCTGACTTTGGCTCAGGTCATGATCTCACCGTTCATGAGTTTGAACCCCAACGTCGGGATCTGTCTGTGCTGACAGCTCAGAGCCTAGAGCCTGCTTCAGATTCTGTGTCTCTCTCCCTCTCTGCCCCTCCCCTGCTGTTGCTCTGTCTCTCTCTCAAAAATAAATACACATTAAAAAAAATTTTTTTAAAGGAGACAAAATAGGGAGAAGATTAACTGCATGTTTTCTGAATACCAGAGAATCTAGTGGTACAAAAAGACTGGGAAGAAGATAAAATGGAGGGTCCTATCTGAAGAGTTCCTTGATCACATCATCTAAGGAAGGCCCACCTCACCAATGACTTTGGAAAAGAAACTGGTAACTAAAGCTAATTAATTCCTTTAACTGTCAGCCACCACCCTCCAAAACCCCGAGATTTCAAATTGACAGCAAATAGGATTATCTCACCCATCTTCCATAACATTGTCTTAGTGGATACAAACTATTATCTTTGCTTTCTATATTCTGAAACTATTGAATTAATAACAATCCCCAGCTTAAATTAAAAATAAAAAAGAACTTCTTCAAGTTTATTTATTTAAAAATTTTTTTTAAAGTTTATTTATTTTGAGAGAGAGCAAGTGAGCAGGGGAGGGGCAGAGAGAGGGGTAGAGAGAGGATCCCAAGCAGGCTCTGCACTGTCAGCCCAGAGCCCATTGTGGGGTTTGAACTCACAAACCGTGAGATCATGACCTGAGCCGAAACTGAGAGTCAGACACTTAATCAACTGAGCAAACCAGGCACCCCTTCAAGATTATTTTTAACATGCAATATAAATCATAAGTAGACAACTATTTGGTCACTCTTGGTGGTTTATACAAACAGCTGTTGGTGACATTGATTACTCAGAGTTCAGGAAAAGTGAAGAAAAAAATAGCATTCATTGATCAGGAAATACGGGACATACATGGACTCACTCTGGTTTCACAACATCCCCTCTATAAAAAGTATTGATAAAGTTATTTTGTGTGTGGGGACCCACTAAATAGAGGCTGCTCCAGTGGCCCGGCCCAGGTCACAAATCTAAACCTAAGTAAACCTTGTGAAAGCATTTCAATCTAAAATGGAACCAGAGGATATGAAATGAATCTCATGAACATGCTTTCAGAAGAAAAGAATTTAAGAACGAAGAGACTGATTTCCATTAAATGCCTGATTTATGGAAGACTGAGACTTATCTCCTTTCCGATGGACATCTGCCAAGAGTCCCTCCTCATCCTCAACCACCTAACTTATTGCTTGGACTCTGGCTGGATATCCCCCTCTTTACACTCCCTACACATTGATAATCCTGTCCTAAACCCTCAACAGACTCTCCTGTAGCTTGCTATATATAGCATGTGTTTCCTGAATTTCATTTCTTCTATTTCCAAATAAACTCAATTCCAGGTAGTTCAAACTTGCCCCAGTTTACCTCAGGTTGATAGTCTGCTCTTAGGAGAAATGCCTCACTGTCAAGGAAACCTAACATAAACCAATCACAATCCTCCAACTCAGCTAGCTTACACTGCAAAATGGGACCCGCTAATCTTACAAGGAAACCACTAACCGCCTAGCCAATCATGCCCTGTTTCTGTGTTCCCTTTTCTAACACTCTGTAGGACTCTCTCTTGCTCAAAATCTCTCAGGAAGAGTGCTTACAGCTTGTCAGGCACTGCACTTCCCCAGTCCGTGTATTGTTTTACCTTGAACAAAGGACATCAAACTTGTTATGAAATTATATTGCTTTCGCATTTGACAGCATGGACTCCCAATTTTACAGAAGAACCAAAGAGGGGTTGAGTGTTTCTAGACAAGTGCCATGGAGTTCAGCAATATGGCTTCATCTATGACATGGCAGTCAATCCTAATACCACCAGCTGAGTCTACCAGGCTAGGAACCAGAGGGTACTATGTAAGTATCATAGTGCCAGGAAGCCCTGGATTGGTTTCCTTTGCCAAATTGTTTCAAAGGTCTTGAATTTGACCTATGCCCCAACAGTTTTAAAGCAATGCATCTTGGGGCACCTGGGTGACTCAGTCGGTTGAGCGTCCGACTTCAGCTCAGGTCATGATCTCATAGCTCGTGAGTTCGAGCCCCATGTTGGGCTCTGTGCTGACAGCTCAGAGCCTGGAGCCTGCTTTGGATTCTGTGTCTCCCTCTCTCTCTGCCCCTCCCCCGCTCATGCTCTGTCTCTCTCACTCTCTATCAAAAATAAATAAACATTCAAAAAAATTTTTAAAAAAGCCATGTGTCTTGTAAAACTGCTTATTATCCATTTTTTCAAACATCAAAGAATAGCACAATGAACTCCATATACCCATCACTTAGTGAAGCACTGCTTTTTTTGTTTTTCCATTTAAAAACTTGCTGAGTCACATAAGAAGGTCCATGGAAAGAGACAAAATACATAACTGGTTGGCTGTCCTAGTTCTGCTATGAATAAACTGTGCAGCATTGAATACTTCATGGTGCCACTCTGGGACTCAAGTTTTCTCATTAACTGAGATACAAAACTTGGATGGGATCTGGGGGACTTTCCAGACCTTATATCCTATGCTTTGATTCTAAAGTTCATTCATTCAATGTACACTCATTAAGCCACCATTACATTTTGTCTTAACTAATCTCTCTTTGCCCATTCCTACTCATCTACATTCCATTTTTCATCTAGTGGCCTAAAAAAGTCAACTTTTAAAAATGCACATCTGATCACCTTATCACATCATTCCTCCACTACAATCCCTTGGCACCTTTACATTTCTTGTAAGGTGAAGTTCAAGCTGCTCAACAAGGCCTGTGAGGAGCTGCCAGATCTGGACTGTTACCTCTTCTTTCACTAACTCCATGGCACTGGCCATTTCCAGCTCAGTCTCCCTTCATGTGCCTCTGCAACTACCTAGAGGATTCCTCTGGGCCTCAGTACTCTACCTACCTCCATCCCAACACAGACACATTCTGCTTGGGTAACTTGTTTTCATTCTTCAGGAGTCTACCTAAGGATTTCATCCTCCAGGAAGCCTGCACCTGAACTATACCAAGTCCTACTAAGTCTGTTATGCTCTGTTAGTATTTGGATGTAGTGGCCTTAAACACCATTTTAGTTAATTAGTTACTTGTGTACTTACTTAACTAATTTCCTTCACCAGACTGTACATTCTATAATGTCAGTTTTTACTGTTTGGTCACCATGGTAATACCAGCACCCAGCACAGGGCCTGGTACAGAACAGGCATTCAAATACATATTTGTAGACCAATGACATGTTCCCTGCTAGTCTTCAGGGATAAAAAGAAATTCAAAGTTTAGTGGGGAGGACAGACTGAGATGTGATAGACCATGCATTACTAGAAGAGCTAGGATGAGGGAACAGATGAAAGGCAGTTCAGATCCATTAAAGAGAGACCCAATGTAATCTAGGCCAGGATAGGCTTACCAGAGGAGACAGCGATTTTGTGGAAGAAATCCATCCAACAAGCCTAGATACAAAGTCTCTATTAGGGCAGGGGTGCAGTGAGAGAGGAGGACAGTCTCAGTAACTTTTTGAGAATGTTCAGATGCTGACACTCCTAGGTGATATTCCCCCAGACTCATTTGGCCTGCGGTCAGGTGCCATCCACGCTTTCTCACTTATAGAATGGGTTGGAAGAAGAGCAACTGTTGGTCAGTAATAAATGGGGCTTGCTTAGTAAATGAGTAAGAACTGGGCAAGCTCTTTTTTTTTCCCAAAGAAGGGAGTGGGAATTACAATTAAGGAGGTAAACTTTTCCTTAATTTAAGCTGCAAATGGCAGCATAATTTTTTTTTTTTTTTTTTTTTTTTTAGAATAATCACTGATAATGTGCCAACAAGTATAAGGTCATTTTGAGCTGGAAGTCCAAATAAAAAGGGTCATTCACATCCAGAGAGAAATTTTAGTCTAATCATTGGCTATCATTATTTTATGATAGTCTTATAATTTGCTTCTATTTTATTAGTTTCTATAAATATGAATTTAAATACTAATGTATTATATACTTCATAAATATTAGACTCTAAATTTTTTGTGATTCACAACTAACCAGAAACAAAGTTGTAGAGGGGCACCTGGCTGGTTCAGTTTGCAGAACATGTGACTCTTGATCTCAGGGTTGTGATTTTAAGACCCATGTTAGGCCTAGAGCTTATTAAAAGAAGGAAAGAGAGAAAGAAAGAAAGAAAGAAAGAAAGAAAGAAAGAAAGAAAGAAAGAAAGAAAGAAAGGAAGAAAGAAAGAAGAAAGAAAGAAGAAAGAAAGGAAGAATGAAAGAAAGAAAGAAGGAAAAAGAAAAGAAAGAAAGAGAGGGAGGGAGGGAGGAAGGAAGGAAGAAAGGAAGAAAGTTGTAGAAAATATCAAACATTTCAGAAATGTGCATCTGGAAGATGAAATCTTATATATTATTCATGCTCAAGAATAAGTAGTATAAATAGCTACGCACTTAGTTACATAGGCTTTTTTTCCAACCATATATAAATATACATACAAAATAAACATTTTTTTCTTAAGTAGGCTCCACAACACAGCTCCTGAACTCATGACCCTGAGATCAAGACCCAAGCCAAGATCAAGGGTCAGACACTTAACCAACTGAGCCACCCAGGTGCTCCCCAAGATAAACATTTTTAACAAGGATTATTTTGTATTGTCCTGAAACTTTTTTCCTTTAATAATATATCTTGAACCTATTATTTTACGCAGATCTATCTAGTTCTTTTTAATAACTTCCCAGAATTCCATTAATTAAAATTTTTAAAGCATTCCAAGGACAAAATTAAATATTTGCATACTGAAATTAAGTCTGCATTAGGTTGTGCAAATGAAATATACTCTCATCATTTTCACTGGATTGTGTACCCTAGAAAGACTATAGCAAAATTTGCTCAGATATAAAACCCTCCAAATCTGGTTATATATAAAAAGATCAAAGTGAATTTGTTGGAGAAAATCTCCCAAAAGTAGGGACTAGTTGAATAGAAGGATAGAAAAAGTCAGTATGGAAGAAATAAAGAGGATGTTTCCCAAACCTGCTTATTTAGTGCATTTGTGATATGCAGTTTCAGGATACAATGAAAACTTTTTTCCCTCATTTACAGGAGGGTGGTCTTTAAATAGAGATAAGGGTTTGGTAGAATGGATAAAGAACATTGGTTTGCATATTCAGGTAATTTCAGACTGTTGTCTAAAATTCCTCTGGGACCTGGTTTATTCTGGAGAGGGAATTCCTCCCCCCTTACCCCACCCCCCCCACCTTAATCATAAATAGGTAAAAACCTATATGAAAAAAATCATGTTTTCTTTTCAGATAGACATATTTTGCTGAAATTTCTTTAGTGTTTTAAGTGTTTCTTTAAGTGTTTTAGGAGTTTGGATTTTTATCTCTGTGCAAGCAGAAACAAAAGGGGGTTTAAAGCAGGAGAATGAGGAAGGCCTGATTATGTTTGCAAAAGGTCACTTTGGCTGGTGTAAGAGAATGGATTATAGGGATGTGTAGCAGCCTAAGTGAGGTTCTATAAATAATGTACAAAGGTCAAGTCATTCCTTGGCTCAAAAGCCTTCATCACAGAATAAAACAAAAAGCTTTTTGGTGCTCCGCCTTCTTTCCCATCTTCCCTCTTGCACCACCCCCCAAAGCCACTGGGAGCTTCATGAGGGCAGGGGTTTTGTTTCCTCATTGCGTTAGGGCCAATGCTTAGCAGACCTTTACATACTAGTGCTGATAATATTGGTTATCAAATGAATGGTTCTCCTTTGGCTTTAGAATAAAATTTAAAGTTCTTAACTTGGTATCCAAGGTCTATCTAGGGCAGTCTTATCATTAATGTCCAGGGCTTTTGCTGTAGCCACAGTGACCTCGCTTTTAACTTTCTCACAGTCTTAGAATTCCCTGTGGTCCCTGCCTAGAAGGATCTTGACTTCCTCTTTTCTTAGCCAATTCCTTTTCAAACTTCAAGTCTCAGCTTCTATGTGATTTCTTCAAGAAAACATTTTCTTATGACCTTTATAGACTCTAACAACAAATACCCAGTTTTTCACCTTCTTAGTGTTTATCACAAATAATTTTTGTTTTTATTTACAGTGAAGAAAACTTCTTTAAAATTTTTTTAAACTTCTAGACTTTATTTTCTTAGAATTGTTTTAGATTGAGCAGACAGCACCCAGTGCCCATATACTTTCTCTCCTGTGAAAAAGAAAACTCTACGCCGAAATGGCATCACTTAGGCCAGGCCAAGTCACCAAATCAGGGCTTAAGCCCAAACCTAATTGCAGTTTCAACTTCCCCCCAGAAATAATATAGTCTTAACCTGTTAATCAGGAATTTTCTGATAAGTACCAATGAGGTCATCTGTCAAGGGGTGGGGGGTGCCTTTCCATGCCCCAAAGGAAGATGAAGTAATCCACTTAATAAGACCCCTGCTTTCTCCCTCCACCCTTAAAGGAAAGGTGACTTTGCTTGGAATAATCCTTCCTTTTCTTTTACTAATAACTTTCTTGCCCCACCCTCCTTCCTATAAAAACCTTCCGTTTTGTACAACCTCCTCAGAGCTCCTCTCTACTTGCCAGATGGGATGCTGCCCAATTCATGAATCCCTTAATAAAGCCAATTAGATCCTCCAGTTTACCTTGTTGAATATTGTTTTTTAACACCCCCCAACACACACACAGTTTCCCCTATTATTAACATCTGTGTAGAGAACAAGATGGAGTCACATATGTCAAATAGTCAAGGACAGTGCAGCTAAGGCCAGATATTGCCAAAACCAGCACAGGCTGATGACACCCAGAATTTATGATTAGCAGAACCAGAAAAGGCCTTCAAAGGCCCAAGACTGATTAAACTCCTTTAAAAGGGAGGGCTTTTGGGGCGTCTGGATGGCTCAGTTTGTTGAGCATCTGACTCGTTTTCAGCTCAGGTCACGATTTCATGGTTCATGAGCTCAAGCCCCGAGTTGGGCTCCACACCCCACAACATTCTCTTTCATGCTCTCTCTCTCTCAAAATAGATAAACTTATAAAAATAAATAAATGCAAGGGAGGACTTTTTAGCAAACCATCAGACTCTCCAGACACTGACCCTCTTCACATATGACCACATCAGAAGGGCAACTGCTATGGGATGCTTTGCTGGATTGATCTCTAAACATAACAGATACTACACTGCTTAAAATAATAAGCAGCATGTGCCAAGAGCTGACCCAGACCAGACTGAGTCATCTCAACTGTGTGTTCACAGACTGATTTTGCATTTGGTTTGTTAACTTCCTGCCCCTTGTTGTATCTTGTTTGTTGTGAGACTTCGTATTGTGCTTTGCTTTTTGTGATGTGTATGAAGCCAAGTTAAATGCATAGAGAAATGTTGTTTGAATCTGGATCCTGAACCTGCTATACAATTATGTTAGTCATAAAACATGACTGAATAAGCTGTATTGCGGATGGACACAACTCATGTGTGCGCCTTCACAGCATGCTTTTGACAATCTTCCATTAAAATGGCACATTTGTTACAGTTAATGAACCAATATGTGTTTCTTACTTTCAATACATTATTGTGAACTAAAGTCCATACTTTATTTTTTCTGAAATTCTACCTAATGTCCTTCTTCTTTTCCAACATCCTATGCAGAATATCACGTTACATTTAGTATCACGTCCTCTTAGGCTATGACAGTTTCTCAGGCTTTCCTTATTTTTTTTATTATTTTTTTTAAAGATTATTTATTTGAGAGAGACAGAGACAGTATGAGCAGGGGGGAGGGCAAAAAGAGAGAGAGAGAGAGAGAGAGAGAGAGAGAGAGAGAGAGAGAATCCCAAGCAGGCTCCACAATGCCAGAGCAAAGCCTGACATGGGCCTTGAACTCACGAAACCATGAGATCATGACCTGAGCTGAAACCGAGTCAGATCCTTAACTGACTGAGCCACCCAGGCGCCGCAGACTTTCCTGATTTTTGATAACCTTGACAGTTTTGAGGAATCCTGTTGAGATATTATTGTTTTCAAGTAAGTTCAAGTATGTTATTAATATTGTTTGATGTTATTTTTTCAAGTAAACTTTCTATTGAAGTATAATTTCCCAGTAGTAATTTAATTCTCTGTGGTGCAATTATTATTGATTTTTCCCAGTACACTATAATCTCCATGAAGGCTAGGGTCATGTCCGATTTAGGCATAGCTATATCCCCAGTGATTAACACATAGCTGACCCTCAATGTAAATTGCTGGATGAATAAATTATTTGCTCATGAAGAAACAATTTGTGTAGAACTTATCACTGGAAATTCCCAGTCATAGGAATTCTCCTTGGGGCTAAGTATGGCCTTCTTAGTGTAACAGTACAAATTATATTTGTCCCTGTAGTTGAATTCCAGATTCCTTCTTTCCATTAAGTTTTTCCACATTATTTTACTTTATAGTATGTCTCCCTTTTCTCAATATTTTTAGCATTCATTTTGCCATCTATATATGACCTTATTATTTGCTAATCCTCACTGAGCATTATAGAGCATATCCAAGGAGCTGGTACTATAGCAATGTATTAAGAAAGAAAGCGTCCTTTTTTTAATTTAATTTAATTTTTTTTTTAGAAAACTTACCTCCTTTTGACCTTTTGAGAGGCTTATAATCTATGTAAGGAGACTGGACATGTACATAAAGATAAATCACACTAAGAAAACATTGGGTAAATTGACAAATGAATGATACAAAACTGAAGTTGGGTCATCTAGGTGCCTCAGTTGGTAGAGTGTCTGACTTCAGCTCAGGTCATGATCTTATGGTTCATGAGTTCGAGCCCTGCATCAGGCTCTATGCTGACAGCTCAGAGCCTGGAGCCTGCTTCAGCTTCTATGTCTCCCTCTCTCTCTGCTCCTCCCCCACTCACGCTCTGTCTCTGTCAAAAATAAATAAAAATATTTTAAAAAGTTAAAAAAAAACCCTGAAGTATTTACTAGGTCTCTGGGAACAGAGAACTCAATGGGACTAACAGAGTATGCTTTGAGGAAATCTGGAAACAAGATTCCATCTTCCAAATTATAAGAACACTCGGTCCTGGTAATGGATATTCAGTTGTCAGCCCTAGAGCCTGGAAATCTCTATAGCACTTCTCCCAAACAAAAGATATTATGTGTCAGTGGGGTATGATAGAAGGAATATGAGCTTTGGAGTTAATGTCCCAGCTCTGTCCATTATAAACTATGTGCTCAAGGAAAAAAGTATGTAAGGATTCTAACATTTGTTAAGAAAAGTTATCCAAAATTTGGAAATAAGGCAAAAAGAAGGATGTGTATCTTTTCAGTGTCATACTTGAATTCTGTCTTAACAGGCTTGCCCAAGGATGATTTAATTCTCTAGGGAAATGACCACTTTTGCAATGCTCTATACAAGTGATTAGGCCCAGGCTCTGTGAAGAGTTAACACGAAATTACAAGATAACTTGCAGTTTTTTTGTCTGACAGAGAAGCAAATAATTTCTCTCCAGCAGAAAAGATACCTCCAAATGGCTACAATCTTATTGCCCTATAGGACATTAACTAGTTTTATCCCTCACCTAGCAAATTTATTTCAGCCTGTCTTTCCTGGCAGACTTCATAAATCTCTATTCTTCAAATGGTTTTTGGACCAGCTTTACAATCTGCCAGTTCCCTCACTAATAAACAAATCTTACACACACACACACGTCTGGGAGACTTTTTGTATTTTTATTTTTTGAGAGAGAGAGAGAGAGAGAGAGAGAGTGTGTGAGTAAGAAAGGGCAGGGGGAGAGGGAGAGAGAGAATCTTAGGCCAGTCCCACACCCAGTGCAGAGCTGGAAGCAGGGCTCTATCCCACGACCATGAGATCATGACCTGAGCTGAAATCAAGAGTTGGACATTTAACCAACTGAGCCACCCAGGCACCTCATCTAGGAGCCATATTTTAATTTCAGGCAGGTTACTAATAAATATTTTCCTTACCCCTTAATTTCCTCTTTGTAGTTACTGTCATGTGACAAGACCTTTCCTTTGACTAGAGATTCACCCTATCTCCACAGCTTGTTGGGGTTAGTTTTTCTGTTTATACCTTACTATCAAGTTTAGTTTTGAACATGTGAAATTTGAAATGTCCATGAAACATGCCAGTGGAGATGTCAAGAAAGTTCTGAGCTTAGAGTTGAGGGAAGAGCCTGGGCTGACCATATACATTTGGAAGACATTAACATCATCAAGGAAGGTATTTAAAGTCATAAGGCTAAATGGGCAGGGGTGAAGGAGGAAGAAAAAGAATGAGAGAGGAAATGCACAGTTTACCTGATGCAACATCACAGTGGAACTCCAATATTTACAGACCCGGGGGGAGGAAGAAGTAGGAAAGGACACTGAGAGGGAATGAGGACACCAGATTAAAAACAGTATAGTGTCAGGGAAACCAGAGGGCTGATCTGGGTGAAATGCTGCTTGAGAAACTGGAAACTGTGTCAGTAGGAACTCGAGTGCATATATTAGATATGGTAACATGGAAGACAGCAGTGACTTGAGAAGGTGGAGTAATGAGACAGGCCTAGCTGGATTCCAATGGGCAAATGGAAGTTGAAGATGTGGAGACAGCACAGGTGGAAAACTTACATTGCAGATATACCTGAGACTTCTTGCAGAGATCCAGACTTTATAACCATTTATTACATTTCTAGCAGGATCCTGATGATTTCACCAATGTGAAATCCAACAAGATTGGATGCCTACTACACACCACACTGTGTTATGGTAGATTTATTGAGAGGAATATCTGAGGAAGCTTTCACTCAAGTGGAATGTGGGTTTTAGAGCCCGACTGCCTGGGCTCAAATCCCAGCCCTTTCACGAATTGGTTCAATGAATTTCAGCAGTTATCACAATTTCTTTTCTTTTCTTTTTTTTAATGTTTATTTATTTTTAAGAGAAAGAGAAAGAGAGACAGAGAGAGAGAGAGAGAGTGAGTGTGTGTGTGTGTGTGTGTGTGTGTGTGTGTGTGAGCAGGGGAGGGACAGAGTGAGAGGGAGACAGAGGATATGAAGCAGGCTCTGTGCTGACAGCAGAGAGCCTGATGTGGGTCTCAAACTCATGAACCATGAGATCATGACTTGGGCCGAAGTTGTACACTTAACTGACTGAGCCACCCAGGTGCCCTTCAGTTTCCTCATCTGTAGAATGGGGAGTACCTACATCATAAGCCTATTGTAGAGATACAAAGTGTTTAGAATATGCCTGGCACATAGTAAGTACTCAATAAAGGTTACTTTCTTGATCTTTTTCAAGGAGCTAGTTTAAGTAAGAAAATAAAGAGGCTTATAAATACAAGGTATTCAGTGTCATGATCGAAGCATGCATTGGGGTTATGAAAGCCCCGAGGAGTTGCTTGGCCTAATAAGGGCCCAGGAAAGATTCTTGTTGAGGTGAGATATAAACCATCTGGACTATATCGTTTTTTCTCATGATGACCCTATAAGGAGGGTATATTGCATTTTACAAAGAAATTGTAGCTTAGAAAGCATCAGAAAACAGATGATGAAGTTTTTTATGGAACCCAGTTTCCTTAAAAAAAATTTTTTTTTTTCTGCAAAACTGTGAAGGCCTAGAAGTCTGTAGCTTGGAGATCATACATATCCTGAACAAAAACCATATCTCCGATCCTGTGCTTGATGAAATTTCTCAACTTGCATTTAAACTGCTATGAGGGAGGGAGGGAGACAGGGAGAGATAAAGACTTGGCTAGGGGTTTGATGCTCTGTTATATGGCTTCTTTCCCCAGTGGTGACTTGTGTGTTGTTAATATTGACTCTGGGACTAAAATTTAGTGCTTGGGGTGCCTAGGTGGCTCAGTCTGACTTTGGCTCAGGTCATGATCTCACAGTTTGTGAGTCTGAGCCCCAAATTCGGCTATCTGCTCTCACCACAGAACCCTTTTGGACCTGATCCTCTGTCTCCCTCTCTCTTTGCTCCTACCCTGCTCACAGTCTCTCTCTCTCTCTCTCTCTCAAAAATAAACATTCAAAAAATAAATAAAATTTAGTGCTTACTTAACAAGAAAGGAGTGATAATAAACCAATGTGACCAAATCCCTTTTGTTTAAAACTATCCATGTTTCTCCATGGTCAAGACCTCAACAAGTCTTGATTTAAGGTAGTTTCTTTCTATTCATATTCTTTTCATTCTTTTTTTTTTTCTTAAGTTCATTTATTTATTTTGAGACAGAGAGAGAAAACGTGCACATGCATGAGCAGGGGAGGGGCAGTGAGAGAGAGAGAGAGAGAGAGAGAGAGAGAGAGAGAGAGAAAATCCCAAGCAGACCCCTCACTGTCAGTGTGGAGCCCAATGTGGGGCTCAAACCCACGAACCATGAGATCATAACCTGAGTAGGACACTTAACTAAGAGTCAGATGCTTAACCAACTGAGCCACCCAGGCACCCCTTATATTTTTTTCATTTTATTTTTTATTATTAAACTTTATTTATTTATTTTGAGAGAGCAAGAGAACATGAGTAAGGGAGGATCAGAGAGAAAACGGAGAGAGAGAGTCCCAAGCAGGCTCCATACTGATAGAGCAGAGATCATGACCTGAGCCAAAATCAAGAGTCAGACACTTAACGGACTGAGCTACTCAGGCACCCCTTCTTTTCATTCTTAAATGTCCCTTTATGAAAAGTCTTTCTTTATTAACCCATTTAATCCCTGCTTTGAGACCTGGGTTCACTGGGTTTTAAGAATTCTGTGATCTAAAATCTTGCTACACAGAGTATAGTCTAGGGACCAGCAACACTGTCATTACCTGAGAGCTTGTTAAAAATGCAGAATCCCAGAGCTACTGAATCAGAAATTGCATTCTAACAAGCTGTCCATGCACATTAAAATTTAAGAAGCACTGTTATAAAATAGGTAAAAGGAATTTGGGAAAACTTCAGGAAACCAAGAGATTTTTGCACAGAAGTAGGACAGAATAAAACTAAATCTAATGTGAAAATGTTTCCTAAAATCAGATTGTTTCCAAAATCAGATTTACAAGTTCAAAATAAAATTTGTGACATTTAGTATGTGCATTCAGGTGAATTGCTACAAAGTGTAAGCTCCTTTGTAAGTATTCAACTTTTTTCAGAAGCTGGAATTTTATATTGATAAGTAGAACTTATCTAATGACAATGGAAAAGACAAATTTCTTATTTTGAACACAGCCCTGAGCAGGGGTGTGTGTCTGGGTGACTTGGTTAAGCATCCTGCTCTTGATTGCGGCTCAGGTCATGGTCTCACAGTTTGTGGGTTCGAGCTCCGCGTCCGTATCTGTGCTGACAGTGCAGGGCCTGCTTGGGCTTCTCTGTATCCTTCTCTCACTGCCCCTCCCCAGACTTGATCTCTCTCTCTCAAAAATAAATTAATAACATTTAAAAACTAAACAAATAAACACAGTCCTAGGACAAGGTTATCTCTAAGAACATGTGTCAAACAGAAGAGGTGAACTGACTTCTCTTGCCATATGTTTTTTTCCCTGCCAGAATTGAGTGTAGACACTTAAAAATTTTTTCTTTTTCTATTTCTAAAGAATTCATTTTACACTGCTTGTAGAAACCTAGCATTTTCTATGACAATTTGTTCTTGTTCTATTCCACACAGTAAAGAATTTGATAATTTTTATTATGAGACACCATCTGTTTCCTTTCTGTGAACTTCTTGGCTTCATGGAATTTTTTGTAACCACTTCTACCTGTAATTCTATTTGCCAGGTTTATGGGTACATTTTAATATCACTAATGGGAAACGATTTGTGTATTTTATTTTTTTATTTTTTGAGAGAGAGAGCAGGCGCTTGCGGGTGTGAGTGGGGGAGGGGCAGAAGGAGAGGGAAAGAGAATCTTAAGCAGGCTCTACAACCAGTGCAGAGCCCAAGGTGGGGCTCAATCCCACACCAGACCATGAGATCATGACCCCAGCTGAAATCAAGAGTCAGACCCTTAACCCACTGAGCCACCCAGTCCCCCAATTTGTCATTGCTAAATAATATTAGGACTAGGCTCAGAGAGTCACAGAGAAGTTCATGGTTATGAGGTAACTAATATTACTTCAGCAGATTTGAAATGCAATTGCTTATGGAAGATATTGGGAGCCCAAAGTACAACTTCATCCAGTATGGCTGGCATCCTTAGTTTACCTCACAGGAAAATGGCCAATGGTGGAAATCTGGAGAGAAAGGAACTGAAAAAGGAGCCTCTGGTGCCTGACTAATCCTCGAAGTGTGATGGTCTGGGAATCAAGACACCTATTAAACTGTTTTAAAAGTTCATAATGGAGGCATGATCTTGGGGTTGTAAATTCGTTTGGTGTAGAAATTACTTAAAATATTTTTTTTAATATAAAAAATATTTTTTTTAATTAAAAAAAATTTTTTTTTCAACATTTATTTATTTTTGGGACAGAGACAGACAGAGCATGAACGGGCGAGGGGCAGAGAGAGAGGGAGACACAGAATCAGAAACAGGCTCCAGGCTCTGAGCCATCAGCCCAGAGCCCGACGCGGGGCTCGAACTCACGGACCGCGAGATCGTGACCTGGCTGAAGTCGGACGCTTAACCGACTGCGCCACCCAGGTGCCCCTAAAAAATATTTTTTAAGTTCATAATGAAGTACTTTCAATAGTCTTAAAATTTGTTATTTCCCCCAAATCAGGATGCATTGAAGGTGAGCATTTTATTCTAAATTAAACCAATATGTTGAATTAGGCTATTTTATATAACCCAGTCCCTATGAAGAACTTGTTTTGGTGTCAATTATTGAGCATACTGCACCAAACAAGCCAGGAATTTTGATTCCTATTTCTCAATTCCCTCAAACTTCCTTGTAGTAGAAAGAACATGATTTTAGATTCAAGAGATCTAAGTTTTGACCCCAAGAGAACCTCATTTTTCTCATCTGTTAAGTGGGACTGATAGTACTCTTACATGTGGTAAGATTAAGACAGATCTGTACAACCTGTGGCCCTTAATCACTACTCAATAGATGTTAGTTCTGTCTCTGGCACTGCCTAAAATATCTTAATCCTTCAACAAAGACTGCTGAGCATAGACGGCAAAATGGTTTATGGAAGACAGCCCCTTAGGGCATTGCCCTCCCCCTAGCTAGGATCTCCTCTTTTCCCTACCCGGCCTCAAATTCTTCAGCTGCAGCCTTGCACTATTAGGAATCACTGTGACCACAGCAGAGGCAACTTGGGGATCTCTTGGAGCTCTGAGATGGAGTTGCCACCCCACACTGTGATGGTAGACACACACTGTGGGAAGGAAAACCATAGATACCAGTTGAGCAAACCCTGGGAAGTTTCCTTGGCTCTCAATGAAGCCTTTAGCAGTGCCTGCAGCCTCTGCCACTACTGATGCCACTGTTACTGAGGCAATAGTCTCCATTGTTTCAGGCAGCCTCCCAGGGTAATTGACAGCGACAGGGGTTAGGAGAGGTAGAAAGGCCAAAGAACAGACATCAAAGGCAATTATCGCAAAACCCAGCTTGCTGTGAATGGGGGCAGTCACTCAGAATCTCATTTTGGAACGAAACTCCCCAGACAGATTAAAAATTTTGATTGTCACCAAAGTAAAAATGAGACCCAGGAGCTTTCTACGAAAAAGATGTTTTGACCCAAAGCAGACCAGCATCTGCTTCCTGAGGTTGGGTGTTTCCTGGTTTGCAAATACACTCCTCCTTCCCAGTACCTCAAAATCTGTTTGATTGCATTTCCTAAGTAGTCACATCTGTTTTCCATTCCACAGCACAGTCATACATTCCTTCCTGCCAGCTTGCAGTGAATAATCATGCAGCACCTACTATGTGCAAAGCATTGCTTCGGGTAGCATGAAAATCTGGCCATAGAGGTGGGCAGGGGAGCACATTAATGCAAACCAGAGATCTTACAATAATTATCACCCTGTTGATTATTTTTGTCAGTATTGGCTCCAGGCCATCAGGAAAAATTCCTCTCCAGTTGGCCATAAAATCTGATAGAGCCAATGTTTTTGATGGTCCCAGAGAATTAAGCTTCCCATATTTTTCTTGTTCTTAATATTGGGAAATAGATCCCAAATTCAAATGGTCTCTCTCTCTTTTGTTTTTGTTTTTTTTTAAGTAGGCTGCATGTGCAATGTGGGGCTTGAACTCATAACCCTGAGATCAAGAGTCCCATGCTCTACTCTCTGACCAAGCCAGGCACCCTTCTCTTTTTTTCAAGTATTTTTTACACTTATATCTTAGTGTGTATACTTCTCAACTTTTATTATTATTATTATTTATGTATTTTTTTGGTAATATACCTACATATCCCTAAAATTGAGATCCTTATACCTTATTATTTTACAATTCCCATTTTTTATTTAATAATATAAAGATGTTTACATATCAATAAATACCCAAATTTTTTTTTAAGTTTTTTTGTTTTGTTTTGTTTTTTTAGTAAGTTCCACACCCAACATGGGGCCCAACTCACAACCCTGAGATCAAGAGTCATATGCTCCTCTGACTGAGCCAGCCAGGTGCCCCCCCACCCCCATTTGTCTTTTCCTTCTTACTACACATTAACAGCTAAAATTAAACATTCCTGGGCGCCTGGGAGGCTCACTTAGTTAAATGTCTGACTTCAGTTCAGGTCATGATCTCACCGTCTGTGAGTTTGAATCCCGCATTGGGCTCTGTGCTGACAGCTCAGAGCCTGGAGCCTGCTTCAGATTCTGTGTCTCCTTCCCACTCATGCTCTCTCTCTCAAAAAAAAAAAAAAAAAATTTAAATTTTAAATTAAACATTTTATTATTATTACTTATCCATCCTCTATTTATTTCTGTTGACTGTCACGTTCTCACACCAAAATGTGACCTCCAGACTGCAGAGAACTTGTCTGCTGTGTTCCCTATCTGAAACAATGTCAGGTACATATAGGAGGAACTTCATAGATATTTGATAAACAAATGATTAAATGAATAACGAAAACATTTTACTTTAAATTTTAAGATGTAACTACTATTTTATTAAATTTTTATTATTTTACATTTCTGGACTTCTAATTTACTCCATTTAAAAATAATCATGGCAATCACTAAATTGTACACCTGAAACTAATATTACACTGTATGATAACTATCTGGAATTAATTAATTAATTAAAAAATTTTTAATGTTTATTTTTGAGAAAGAGAGGGAGACAGAATGTGAGAGGGGGAGGGGCAGAGAGAGAGGGAGACTCAGAATCTGAAGCAGGCTCCAGGCTCCAAGCTGTCAGCACAGAGCCTCACACGGGGCTCAGACTTACAGACCATGAGATCGTGACCTGAGCTGAAGTCGGATGCTTAACCAATTGAGTCACCCAGGCGCCCCAATTTATTTTTAAAGATTTTTATTTTTAAGTAATCTCTACACTCAACATGGGGCTTGAACTCACAACTCTGAGATCAAGAGTTGCATGCTCCATTGACTGAGGCAGCCAGGCATCTCTGACTGGAATTTAAATAAAAACTTAAAAAAAAAAAAATCATTGAACATTCACTCTTAAAAGCATAAAAAACTTTAAGTAGTAATATAAAATTTGGGGAAATTTCTCTTTTAATATTTGGGGAAAATGGCTTAAAGAAAGGCCTGGACTAATTCTAAATATAATTTTGGAAAAATAGGGAATTTGATTTTAAATAACCTGTTTGAAAAAGTTAACCAGAATAACCTGAAATCTGATATATTCTTTACAAGAAGTCATGATAAATCTTTCCATGATTGAAATTCAAGGAACATTGAATCTCCGAAATGACCAGAAGAATCGCTGACAGAAGCATGGACAGATGAAAAATTTTAAATATCATAATTATATACTCCATTATATATTCACTCACTCCTACTGAGCTTGTCTGAAAACATGCACTTCTTTATGCCTGGCTCACAATTCTTCTTTGGGCATGGATACTTATCAAGCATGGAACTTGCAGGCTGCAAGGGGCTAAAGTTGTTGCTTCTTAAGAATGTGTTTATAGATCTCTCTGAATGAGAAACAGAGAATAGTATTCTTCTTTTGTTCCTCTCATGGAACAAATGAAGCCCAGAGTAACATGCAAAAATCAGAGGGAAAATGAGACTCAACTATGATAATAAAAACTCTGGATTCTTCTGTTTGTTGATCATGATTAAAGATATCTGTGCATGGCTTTGCCAAACAAAACAAAAACAAGAAAAAAGCCCTGTAGAGATAAGAAATTTCCCCTTCATATTAACAATGTTTATTATGAGCATTCTCAAGGTGCTATGGGAAATTCAAAGATGTCTATGACAGGACTGCAATCCTGGGCCTCACTGTCTTTATAATCTTAGAGAAGATAAATCCAAAAGCCAGGCCCAGTATAAAATGAAAATGTGGGTTCCCTTCTTAAAAATTTTTTAGGAGTTTCAAGAAAGTGACAACAGAGCATTAAATCAAACACAGAGCCTTTCTAATTGCAGGGCCCTGCATATATTACACACCCATGAAGCTGTCCCTTAAGAAAACAACAAACCATTAAGACCAAAGAGAATGAAATAAACACTAGAGAATACACCAGGTGCTGAGTAAATTAAAAAAAAGGAAGAAGCCATTAGGTATTCTTGCTACAAGAAAGGGGCTAAAAGATTATACACAAAAATGTCAATACCACCTCCAAGGGCTGTGGCTGTAGGGCTGAGGAGGGTAGGGAATTGTCACAGGGAGATTTTATTTGGTCTCTGTACTTCTGTATTGTTTGGATCTTTTACAATGAGTTTGTATTTATGTATTTGTAATTTAAATAACTGATTTACCAAAACACCTAAGCTATAGCTTATGGTTTCTTAATGCTTATCTCAGGAGTCAGGAGGGAGACAAATCTCACTATTCTCTATTCCTGCACTAAGCCAAAACTTAGTGGCTTCAAACAATAATAAACACTCACTAGTTCAGATAATTTCAGAAATGTGTGAGCACCTTAGCTGGGCACTTCTGGCTCAGTGTCTTTCATGAAGTTGTCGTCAAGATGCACCTGGGGCTTCAGTCTCATCCAAAGGATTGGTGGGGCTAAAGGATCTGCTTGGAAGATGGCCCACTCACATGACTGGCACACTTGGCACTGGCTTTTGGCAGAGGCCTTGGTTCTTCATCATGTGGACCTCTCTGTAGGACTCAGATGTCCTTATGACATGGAAATTGACTTCCCCCAAAGCAAGTGACCCAAGACAGCAAGTCAAAAGTTGAAATGTCTTTTATGACCTAGAACAGGAGTCGGCAAGCTACAAGTGGCCAACAAAGCCAGCTGCCACTTGTTTTTATAAATAGTTTTATTAGAACACAGATATATTCATTTATTTACTTATTGGTTGCTTTAATGCTACAGTGAGAGTTGAGTAGTTACAGTAGAAACCATATAGCCTGCAAAGCTTTAAATATTGACTATCTGGGGGCGCCTGGGTGGCTTGGTTGGTTAAGCGTCCGACTTCGGCTCAGGTCATGATCTCACGGTCCGTGAGTTCGAGCCCCGCGTCGGGCTCTGGGCTGATGGCTCAGAGCCTGGAGCCTGTTTCAGATTCTGTGTCTCCCTCTCTCTCTGCCCCTCCCCAGTTCATGCTCTGTCTCTCTCTGTCTCAAAAATAAATAAACGTTTAAAAAAAATAAAAATAAAAATAAATATTGACTATCTGGCCTTTTGCAGAAAAGTTTGCTAACCCCTGGTATAGGCTTGTTAAGTCACACACCATTATTTTCATGGTATTCTGTTGATTACAGAGATAAACCTGATACAGTGTGGGAGGGGGCTACCCAGAGTATGTATACCAGGAGGTGGGCATCACTGGGGACCACCCTGGAGGGTAGCCTCCCTCCAAGGGACTCTCTGAGATCCCTATCATTGCCCTTACCACCTCAAGATGGTAACTGTCTGTGGGTCAGCCTCTCCCACTATAATACTAAAGCACCTGGAGGCCTGGGCTGTGCGCTGTTCTACCTTTGCAGTCCAGTGTTAGCACGGCAGCAGCTTTCAGCACAATAGTTGCAAGAGCTCAATAATGTTTGGGTTCTGCCTGCATGTAAACTGGGAGTGGCAGGAAAGCTTGACTTCACTGGGCAAGGGACTTTTTTTTTTTTTAATGTTTATTTATTTTTGTGAGAGAGAGACCAAGCAGGGGAGGGGCAGAGAGAAGGGGAGACAGAAGTTCTGAAGCAGGCTCTGTGCTGACAGCAGAGAGCCCAATGTTGCGCTCAAACTCACAAACCCGTGAGGTCATGACCTGAGCCAAAATCAAGAGTCGGACGCTTAACGAACTAAGCCACCCAGGTGTTTCTTTCTTTTCTTTCTTTCTTTCTTTCTTTCTTTCTTTCTTTCTTTCTTTCTTTCTTTCTTTCTTTCTTTCTTTCTCTTTCTTTCTTTCTTTCTTTCTTTCTTTCTTTCTTTCTTTCTTTCTTTCTTTCTTTCTTTCTTTCTTTCTTTCTTTCTCTAAATGTTTATTTATGGGCAAGGGGCTTTTGAATAAATCTTGAAGGATGGGTTTGATTTGATTAAGTAAAGAAAACAAGGCAAAAGAAGGGAAGACAGATAAATAGAAGATTGAAAAATAATAGCAGTACAGCTGTTGATTATTTGTCTGCTGAATTATCATAATCTGCTCTTCTTAAAAGTCTGTGCACTAGTCAGGATCTTTTTGGCTGCAAATGGCAGAAGCCCAGCCGGAGGAGATACAGTGGTACAAATAGGTCTCAGGGCTGTCCTGGAGCCAGACTATAATGTCAGAAGAATCCCTTTCTCCATATTTTCCATGTACCTCTGTGTATGGGCTATGTGGCCTCTGGTTTGGTATTGTAATGGAAGAGGCTGACCCAAGAAAGGACTCTTTCTCTAAGGCTGAATAGAGAAATTCTAGGAAATGATTCTGGATTGAGTCACAGGCCCACCATCACAGTGGTGGTTGAGAGTTTGCAAAGGATGGGGTACTTGAATTGGAGGTGCCAGCAGAACACCTGACTTGAGTCAGAGGAGTTGTATTTCCCTAAAAGAACCAGATTGCTATCACTAATGCAAGAGAAGAATATTGGGTGGACAATGGTAATGTCTATTTTAACAGTAGCTTCCATATCTTTCTTGACCTTAATGCCCAGAAAGAAAATGAATTTTATCATTAGGACCTGCTACATGTGTACAGTACTTTGGGTTCCCTGAGAGGCAGATTCTGGATGGAGAACTTCATACAACTCATTTATTGGGGAGTACTCTGGGATCAGCACCTGTGAAAGAACAAGGGTTGTAGGATTGGACAGAGGGATAAGTTGAGTTGTGATGCTCTTGCAACCTAAGTGAAGCTTCGTTTGCTTCTATAGAGAGTTCTGAAGTTGGCTCATCAGTGATGTCCCAAGTTGTGGCAAGAATAGGGTGACCAACCATCCTACTTTGTCTAGGACTGAGTGGTCTCCCAGGATGCAGGACTTTCAGTTTTAAAGTTAGGAAAGTTCCAAGCAAACCAAGTTGGTACCTCTAGGAGAGCCAGACCTTTGTACCCACTTTCCAAATCAACCAGCCATTGGAAGTGGGCTTTCCCTGGGGAGGGATCTTAACCCTAGATGACTTACTTCCCTCAGACCAAGGGCAATTTCTGGGGAGAGACTCATTTTGAGCATTCAGTCAGCAGTAGGCAACATTCCTGGCAGCTGGGGAGTGTGTGTCTTAATCCTATAGGGGGTGATCAGGGTAGTATACCACAGTATCTACTACAATACATAAAAATAAATAAATGTTTCAGGAAAAAATACCTACTTTTGCTATGTATAATGTACTCTGATATTTTCTATTCTGTTCTATCTGAAAAAATATACTGACCCTCTGAACAGACACTTCACAAAAGACATTCAAATAGCCAATAAACAGTTGAAAAGGTGCTTAACTTCATTAGTCATCAGAGAAATGTAAATTTAAACCACAATGCAATACCACTGTACTCCCAGTCAAATGGCTAAACTGAGAAAAACAATGCCAATTGTTAGCACGGATATGGAGTAAAACTGGAACTTTCATACAGCATTTATGGAAGTATAAATTGGCACAAGGTAAAAAAAAGAACTATTTAGCATTGTCTACTAAAGCTAACCATACATATATATTTTGACTTAGTAATTGCACTCCAAGGCATATACTCAAAAGAAATGTACATATGGCCATGAAAAATCTCTAAGAATGGTCATAGCAGCTAGGGCAGATTGTGTATTCCAAAATGGCTGCAACAGTCTCCCATCTCATATACTTTCCTATAATGTAACCTAGAGACTCTTCCCTAGGCTGAGGTAGGTTCTGTGTTTCTGCCCTTTGAAACTAAGCAAGCTTGTGACTCACTTGTAACAAATAAAATGGTGTAGAAATAATGCTGTGTTAAGTCAAATGCAAAGTCAAGTCAATGGAGGGTAGTAGAATATATCACCCCAAAATATGCCATTTGGGCATTAGGATCCTTTTGAGCCGAATTCAATTGAGAAAAAATAGATATAAGGAAAGCTCTCTGCCTTCCCTCTATGTGCTTAAATGCAGGACATAGTTTGTGAAGGTGTCTCCCCTCTTCTTTCTACCAGGAAGGACAGAAGTTAATCACCAGAGACAACTGTAGAACTTATCAGCCCAGAGATGACAATAGAGGTATCTACATAACAAACCGTGCTAGGGGGGCCTGGGTGACTTAGTCACCCAGTTGATCATCTGACTATTGATTTTGGATCAGGTCATGATATCATGGTTCATGAGATTGAGCCCTGAGTCAGGCTTTGCGCTGATAGCATGCAACCTGCTTGGGATTCTCTCTCTGTTTCTGTCTCTGTCTCTCTCTCACTCTGCCCCTCCCCACCTTGCCTGTGCTTTCTCTCTCTCTCAAAAAAAAAAAAAAATCAAACAAACAAACAAACAAACAAATAAATAAATAAATAAATAAAAACCTTGCTAGGGGCGCCTGGGTGACTCAGTCGGTTAATCGTCTGACTGCGGCTCAGGTCATGATCTCACAGTTTGCGAGTTGGAGCCCTGTGTTGGGCTCTGTGCTGGCGGCTCAGAGCCGGGAGCCTGCTTCTGAGTCTCCCTCTCTCTCTGCCCTCCCCCACTGTGCTCTGTCTCCCTCTGTCTCTCAAAAATAAATAAACATTAAAAAAAAATTTAAAAGAAACTTGCTAACCCAAGCCTTACTTCCCATTAGTTCTCCCATATATTTCCCTTCCCACAATTTGTCATCCTAAAAACTTGAAGTCCCTTTCATCTGCTTTGTCATTTCTCTAAACCTTTATTATTCTTTTGTTAAGAATAACACCTTTTGTTAAGAATAACCACCTTTTGTGTTACTCATCACTGAGTGTTCCCGTGTGTGTGTGTGTGTGTGTGTGTGTGTGTGTGTGTGTAATGCACATATTAATAAACTGTTTTTCTCATGTTAAGCTGGTTTTCTGTCAATCTAATTTACAAGGCCCCAGCCAATCAACTAAGATGGGTGGAGGAAGAACCATTTAACGTCTCCTATCAGAAAAATCCATGCAGTTTCTACCTTGCTCCTGGGGACCCTCATGCTTGGAACTGAGCTACCCTGTAAGAAATCCAACTGTCCTGAGGCTACCATGCTATAAGGAAGCCCATCAACCAGAAGAATCCACATATAGGTGACCTAACTGACCTACTTAGTCCTAAGAGTCTTCCCAGCCCAGGCGCCAGACACGTGCCAGTGCTCCTGTCAATTTACCTCCAACCACTGAGTCTTTTCACCCAGAGCCCCATACCTCCCTGGAGCACAGATAAGCCATCCCCACAGTGCCCCTTCCAAATCCCTGACTCACAGAATCTGTGAGCATGATACATGCCCTTTTTTTTTTAATGTTTATTTATTTTTGAGACAGAGAGAGACAGAGGATGAGACGGGGAGGGCCAGAGAGAGAGGGAGACACAGAATCTGAAGCAAGCTCCAGGCTCTGAGCTGTCAGCACAGAGCACGACGCGGGGCTCGAGCTCACGAACTGTGAGATCATGACCTGAGCTGAAGTCGGACGCTCAACCAACTGAGCCACTCAGGTGCCCTGATAAATGGCCATTTTTTAATACTACTATCTTTAATGGCCCAAACTTGAAAACAACCCAAATGTCTATTAAGAGTAGAATGGATAAATTGCAGTATATTCATATAGAATATTCTAGGGCAATGAGAACTATTGATACACACAACAACACTGATGAATTTCATAAATATATAATGTTGAGCAAAAGAAGTCAAATACAAAAGAATTACATACCATATGATTTTATCTGTATGAAACTTCAAAAAGGCAAAACTTGGGCCAACTGGCTGGCTCAGTCAGTAGAGCATGTGACTCTTGATCTTGGAGTTGTGAGTTCAAATCCCATGTTGGGCGTGGAGATTACTTAAAAATAAAAATTTATTTTTTAAGGCAAAACTATAGCTAGTGTAGAAATCAGGCTAGTGGTTAGTTTTGGAGGGATGTAGTGGCTAGGAAGGCAGAAGAGGAGTGTTTCTGAGATGTTAGTGATATTCTATTTCTTCAGGTCAGGCTGGCTACATGGTGTGCCTATTTTATAAAATTTTATAAATTTTATAAAAATTAATTGGGCTCTATACTTTTGATGTGTGCACTTTTATGCTTATAGGTTATACTTCAATAAAAATTTTAAAAGATTCTGGCCATAGCCTACAAATTGATTTCTCAACCCACAAACAGAGTACAACTCACAGTTCTATGTAAATGGTGCCCTTTGGAAGCTGTATGGGATAGTGGCCGATGGTGATCTTTCCTCAGACAGCCAAATGGGTATCTCAGGTTCATAAATAAACATCCCCAACACAAAGCCTCCTGCCTATCAGAGTCAACTGCTGGCTGTTCCTGACTACAAAGGCTGTGGGGAATATTATCCTTTCCCTTCAGATGAGGATTGAATTGGAGTGCGACCCTAAAGAAGACAGAAATATCTTGGCGTTTTAAGAACATGGACTTGGGAATTTGATAGATAGTCTTTGAATGGCATGCTGTAAGTTAATTTAACCTTAAATATATTTCATTTTTCGGGGATGCCCGGGTGGCTCAGTCAGTTAAGCATCCAACTCTTGATTTGGACTCAGGTCATGATCTCTCAGTGCATGGGATTGAGCCCTTCGTCAGGTTCTGCACTGACATTGTGGAGCCTGCTTGGGATTCTCTTTCTGCCCCTCCTGTGTACATGCATGCTCTCTTTCTCTATCTCAAAAATAAATAAACTTTAAAAGTACATACATTTTTCTTTTCTTTTCTTTTTTAGCAAGCTCTAGGCCCAACATGGTGTTTGAATTCATGACCCTGAGATCAAGAGTCACATGCTCTAACGGCTGAGCTAACGAGTCTCCACCTTAAAAATATTTCTTTGGCACTCTGTGCTAGCATTTTACATTTACAGTCTCATCTATTATCAGAACAAGCCTATGAAGTAACTTAGTTGCTAGGATTCTCTCCATTTTGAAAGATGAGGCAATTTAGGACTGGAGAGTTAAATAACCTGTTGGAGTTCCCACAGTTAAGTTAATTTAGATGGGTTAGAAATGTCTAAGGATGGAGCCTGACATATTACTATATTTTCTGAGTTGCCTGAATATATGGGCAAAAAATTGAAGGACTGTGAAGTATGAAACTAGTCAACCAAGAGTGGAAGAAAGGGCTTACCGAAGATGCTGAAGATTCTTGGTCAAGGGCAACATCAGGTTAGAAACACATGAATCTGGGGTTTGAGTTTCATCTCCCTTTGATTCATCTTTGACCAAGTTGAGTCATTTCACTATTTCTTTTTGTACTGTTTTTATGTTTTGTTCCCTTCTACAAATCACTGCTTTTAGAGAAATGATTAAGATCTTTGTGTCTTTGGATCTTTGTATGATTAGCTTCTTTGTATCATTCACATCACTGCTCAGTTCCACCTCCTCAAAAGGCCTTTCCTAACCTTGTCTAAAAGATCCTCCTGGCCACTGTCTCACTCATTTTATTATTCTTTAGTTTTTTTTTTCTAGGCAATTATCAATGCTTGTAACCATATTATTTACTTGTTTATTGCCTGTCTCCTCCTATGAAACTTTTTTAATGTTTATTTATTTTTGAGAGAGAGAGGCATACCATGAGCAGGGGAGGGGTAGAGAGAGGAAGACACAGAATCCGAAGCAGGCTCTGGGCTCTGAGCTGTCAGCACAGAGCCCAATGCAGGGCTCAAACCCATGGACTGTGAGACCATGACCTGAGCCGAAGTCGGACGCTTAACCGACGGAGCTACCCAGGCGCCCCTATTTCCTCCATTATAGTGTGAGCTTCACAAGGGCAAAAATTGTTTGCTTTGTTTACTCAACATCCCCAATGCCTAGAATAGAGCCTAGAAGGAGTGTACTGGATGCACACTGGGTAAGGAAAAATGGAAAGTAGGAAGGAGGGAAGGGAGGAAGGAAGGAAGGAAGGAAGGGAGGATGAGAAGGAAGGAGAGAAGGAGACTGGTATAAAGACATTTGAGGACTTTGAGATGACATTTTGTGTTTAAGACTACACTGGCAATACTAGCTGCTGTAAGAGATAAATCCCTTAAAATCTCACTGGTTTAATACAAAAAAGCTTATTTCTTACCCATAAAATAGTCTAATGAAGATGTTCTTGGTTGCATGGTTCTTCTCTAAGTAGTGATTCAGGGATTCACGCTCCTTCCATATTAAAAATGTGGCTTCCAAGATTGCCTTGGGAGTCATCTCCATTCCTGTCAGCTGGGAGGGTTCAAGGGCATGGAGGGTGATGCATGGGAGTTTTAACGGGCCAGGCCTGGAAGTGCTCCATATAACTTTTGACCACATTCCACTTGGTGTACTTAACTGTAAGGGAGGCTGGGAAAGACAGTCTAGCTGCATGCCTAGTATGAGAAGGAAACAGGTCTGATGAACAGCTAGCCTATCTTGCTGCTGTGGTTAAATAACTTGGTCCCTGTTAAATATCTGGAAATAAAGAGTTTAGAGTAAAATAATTCACTACTGTATATTTGCATTTATAAAATCTGCAAACCATTTGTTTCAGAGAATTTCCAAAGTCTCCATCTATGGTAAAACCATTCCCTATTCTTGAGAGGTTTTATATTCCTCAGGGAGAGGAAAGAGAGGAGAAACTTGAACTTGACTTTTGTAAAAACTCCGTTTGTATTTAAATTGCTTTACAAGATTGTGAAATGTTTAAATATAAGCTATAGTTTTGACTTGATTACAAAATCTGGCACATTTGCCCCCAAAGGTGTGGATTTTCTAACAGTGCACCTGTCAATACTGAAAAATACATTTCCTAAGGCTTGAAATCTTACCACCTAGAAAGGAATGGATATTTTTTTAATTTCCAAATTCTAATTTAGGCCCAGGTGAAGTCTGGTGTTTCCACTGATTGCCTTACTATAATGTTTCTTTTTTAACCTAATGCTTGCAAGACTATAAGCTCTGAAAGAATGAGTTTCAAGCCATTGGTCAGAGGGGTAGAAGGGAGATAATAGGAAAGAAATAAACATCCACACTTTTTGTCAAGACTGTGCTAGGCACTGTGCCCATGCACTTGACTTCCATTAATCCTCACACTGACCCTACAAAGAAGGTAGTGGGATCCCATATTTATTGGTGAGGACCCTTTGTCTCTGGGAGGCTAACTAACTCACTTGTGTTCCCAACACAGCAAGGGACACAGCTTGGATGTGAGCTGAGGTGGGTCTGGCTCCAAAGTCCATACTCTTGACTTGACCAGACTTGGAAAGAGAATGAAAATGAAGAACTTAAGAAATGAGCTAGAGATCAACACTGATGAGCCCTTGAATCTGATTCCTTAGTCTTCTCTTTGCTGGAAATGATTGACTCCTTTATATCTCTGTTAGCCACTACACTGTAGAAAGACTGAAGTCACCTCTACAGTTAGAGCCTCAGATCCCACTATCAGATCTCTGATGTTTGTAATCACTATTAAAATCACCTTGCAAGGAGTTTTTCCAAAGTAGCTGTCTGTAGGAGCAATCAAGTTCCATTCCTGATTTTGACTGGGAAGTTTTGGCCACCCTGATCACGCCTCCATGGGAAAAATGAAACTGACAGATTAAGGGAGCAATTCCAAGAATAATTTTGGCATTCGATTTAAGACTGGAAAATAATTTTCCTTCTTATTTGGGCAAGGAAAATGCCTCAGGGACAGTAAAAGCCTACAGGAGAGGTTTAGCTGAAAGCCCTTTTTCCTCTTCCCCTTTGCCAGGCTCATGTCTGTTAAACAGCTGAACTATTTGCTACCTTCCTGAGTTTGTACTCAGTTGTTTAAAGCAGGCCTGGAAATATGCACATCAGTAAAGTAAAAAGTAAGCCAAATAGCAAGACTTCAGATTGGGACAAACAACAGTCTTTGCAAGTACAAGAATTAAGCTAAAATTCCAGCCTTATCTAGGAGGTAAGTTTTTTGAATCCTAATTATTATATTTTGCAATATTGAATATATGTATCATTTTTGGAAAAGCCACTCCTTTAGAATCTTCTTGGATTGATACTATTTTCAAGTTTCCTTTTTCAGTTATTGCATATAAAGGAACAATTGTGCTAAGACTCATTCCCTGTAAACTGGTATAATCTTCTTGGAATCTTGATGAAGCATACATTGGCAACATTTATCAAAATTGCAGCACAAAATTACATACTTTTTGACTCAGAAATACCACATCCAGGAATTTATATTATATATATACTTGCACATGTACTGATATATGAACATGGTTATTCTGCACCATAGTTTATATAAAGGCAAAAGGATAGAAACAACTGAAATGTCAAGAGGACTAGCTGAGTAAATCACAGTACACATAAACAATGCAATAATATGCAGCCATCAGGATGAAAAAGGAAGCTAATATTTAATGTACTAATATTTAATAATCTCTAAGATATATAGTAAAACCTTGGCTTCTGAGCATAATTCATTCCGGAAACATGCTTGTAATCCAGAGCACTTGTATATCAAAGTGGATTTCAAGAACCTTTGGCTCAATTGTGATCATGTGACATTCAGTATCATATACTACTCATATTGCAAGACATCACTCATTTATCAAGTCAAAATTTATTAGTAATGTTTGCTCGTCTTGTGGAACACTTACAGAACAAGTTACTCATAATCCAAGGTTTTATTGTATTGGTTTTTTTTGGGGGGGTTGGGTTTTTTTTTGTTTTTAAGGTTTATTTATTTATTTTGAGAGAGAGAGCAGGAGGGGCAGAGAGAGAAGGAGAGAGAGAGAGACAATCCCAAGCAGGCTCCACACTATCAGTGCAGAGCTGGACGAGGGGCTCAAACTCATGAACTGTGAAGTGACCTGAGCTGAAATCAAGAGTAAGCTGCTCAACCCACTGAGCCACCCAGGCACCCCTCTAGGATATATTGTAAATGAAAAAAGCCAAATGTATAACGGTGGTGCAAGTATAGGCAAAAGTTAATTTGTATAGGGTGTACATATGTTTTTGCTTTATATGCAGAAACTAGCTCTGGAAGGACACAGAGAAACTTGTAACTTTGGTTATTTGAGAGAACTGGGTAGCTGGTGAAAAAAAGACTTCCTTGTATGCTTTTTGCATCTTTCAAGTTTTGAACTATATCAACAACATTAAAGGATGATGTTTTAATTGAAAAGGCTGAGAATTAAAACACATCACAAAATAAGAATAATAGTTTAATAATATTTCTTTTTCCTTTAAAAGATAATAAATAACAGAAATTGTGGAGTTGTATGTTGCACCATAAGATCTGGACAGTTGAAAGCTCTCTTTACAATAACTTTGTTTGTTTGTTTTTAGTTTAATTTTATTTTTTATCAAAAAATTTTTTTAATGTTTATTTATTTTTGAGAGAGAGAGAGAGAAACAGAGTATGAGTAGGGGAGGGGCAGAGAGAGAGGGAGACACAGAATCTAAAGCAGGCTCCAGGCTCTGAGCTGTCAGTACAGAGCCCAACGTGGGGCTCAAACCCATGAAAAGCAAGATCATGACCTGAACTGAAGCTGGACACTTAACCACCTGAGCCATCCAGATGTCCTGTTGTGGTTTTTTTTAAGTTTATTTATTTATTTTGAGAGAGAGAGAAAATGAGAGTGAGCCAGTGGGGGGTGGGCAGAAAGAAAGGAAGAGAGAGAGAATCTCAAGCACTGATAGTGCAGAGCCTAAGATGGGGCTTGAACTCACAAACCATGAGATCAAAACCAAGAGTTGGACACTTACCAACTGAGCCACCCAGGTACCCCTACAATAACTTTGAATCAAAGAAAAATCCAACAGAATATCCAAGACTAAACTGCAAACTATATAGAAGACAAATATTATGAAATTTCTAGATATTTTCATGGTTTCAAAGTGTCTCTTCATATATTGTTTATTAGTTGTAAGGAGCACATGAGTATACAGTGAAGAAACTGGGCAACACCTTGACTGGATGATTGAAATTAATATCGTCATAGAGGCAGAAAGATATCTTGTGATACCCTGAAAAGGTCACAAATCACTTATGGCAATGTAAAACCAGGCTGTAATCAGAAGTAAACCCAAACTGAAGAACTGATCTATATTCTTTTTTTTTTTTTTAAGTTTATTTACTTACTTTGAGAGGGAGAGACAGAATCCCAAGCAGTTTCTATGCCAACCAGCACAGAGCCCCACACAGGGCTCAAACTCAAGAACTGTGAGATCATGATCTGAGACCAAGTGTCCATTGCTCAATGACTAAGCCACACATGAGGCCCATCTGACCTGTATTCTTTTAAAAATGTCAGTGCTGTGAAACACGGGTTATTTCACATTAAAAGAGACTAAACAGACATGACAACTAAATTCAATTAAATGTCTTCCTGGACTGGGTCTTGCACTAACAGGAAAAACAATATTATAAAGAACATTATTGGAACAATTCACAAAATGAGACTATGGATTATAGATTAGATTAAAGTAATGTACCAATAGTTTTGTATGAAATGTTGTCCTCCAGGGGTGCCTGGCTGGCTTAGTAGGTAGAGCATGCAACTCTTGATCTTGGGGTTGTGAGTTCAAGCCCCATGTTGGGTGTAGAGATTACATTAAAAAAAGAAAAATCTTAAAAAAATGAAATGTTGTTCTTCAGAAGTACATGTAATTGTAGTAAGAGGTGTAGTAAAGGAGAGTCATATATGCAATTTACTCTCAAATGGTTGATAAAAAATTATGCATAATTATGCATGCATTGATATACATCTATAGAGACAGTGAATTATAAAGCAAATGTGGCAAAATGTCAAAAATTGATAGATTTTTTGTGAATGTACTGATTGCAACTTAATTGTTCACTTTAAAATGGATAATTTTAGGGTTCCTGGGTGGCTCAGTTAGTTAAGGGTCTGACTCTTGATTTTGTTTCAGGTCATGATCTCGTGGTTCATGGGTTCAAGCCCCACACTGAGCTGTATGCTGAGAGCATGGAGCCCGCTTGGGATTCTCTCTCTCTCTCTCTCTCTCTCTCTCTGTCCCCCCAAACATAAATAAACTTTAATAAATAAGTAAGTGAAATAGTTAATTTTATATTATGTGAATTTCACCTCTATGAAAAAAGATTGATGGATTTCAGCAAAGGGTATTAGGGTATCCAGGATTTCTGTGTACTAATCTTGCAATATTTCTATAAATTTGAAATTATAAAAAATAAAGAAGAAGAAGAGGGGTGCCTGGGTGGCTCAGTCAGTTAAGCAGTTAAGCATCTGACTTTGTCTTGGGTCATGATCTCACAGTTTATGAATTCAAGCCCTATATTGGGCTGTCTGCTGTCAGCACAGACCCTGCTTCGGATCCTCTGTCTGCCTCTCTCTCTGCCCCTCCCCTGCTTGCACTGTCTCTCTGCCTCTCTCAAAATAAATAAATAAACTTAAAGAAAAAAGTTACAGAATCTCTATGTGTCACTTAGTTTCCAGGAAAATGGACACCCTAATAGGTGGTTCAACAGAGAAGATTTAATTTTGAAATTAAAGCACTTTAGACAGATCTTAAAGGACAGAAAGAAGGAAAGGGACACTGAGGTAACTTCAAGGTAATGCCTGCAGGTAGCAGCTGCCATGCTCTGACAGAGGTCCCACCGAGCTGAGACTCAGGCCTTTGAGGGGGTACAGTGGGGCTGGTTCAGGGAGCATGGGAAAAGAATCTGGAGGCTAAAACCAGCTGCTGTTGCTACCACCATAGTAAAAAGGCATTGATGGCTGAAGTTTGAGTTTCCTTCTCCTGCCTTCAAGACCCCCCTCTAGTATCTCCTACTGGTAGAACCTAAAAGCAGCCAGCTGACACAGAAGGAATACAGCTTGTAGAGTTCCAGCCCCACCTCACAAAGTCCAGCATGGAGGATTCAAAACCACTAGCATGTAAGACTCAAAGTACTTGGAAAAGCAATTCTTTCTGGATTTGGATTTGACAGATAATAGCTTAACAATAGACATGCTCTACATATCAGAATTCTGAGATGCATATATAAAGCCCACCTTGAAAGAAAAGTCACAGTTTTAAATACAAAGACTAATATAGATTGATTCACGTTATTTAATAATAATGTATATTTATTTAATGTATCTTATTTAATAGTAGTAGTATTAGTATTAGCATTTGTAACTTCTATAAACTGACCTCAAACACTAATCTAACAAATACTGAACCACTGCTCCTATGGAAAATATAGAGTTAGCTTCCTGTGGCCCTCTGGTCACAATATTTTTGTCAAATAATCAATGCATAACTTTGTTTATGGGTGTTTTGCTTAAAAACAGGTTGTTTATTATATATTGTTAATAGATTAACATTGAAGTCATGCCCAACAGCACTATAACTCATGTCTAAATAAAGCTAATCTAACACATGTAATTTTTCCTTAAGGTACATCACAACATTCTTGCACTTAGGAACATTAGGCAGCACCTCAGCACTTAATGTAAGGGTATAAACAGTGAAATCACAAGTAAATAGATAAACAGCCACACAAAAATGTGGAATAAGAAGGCAGAATGTCACCTTATTCAACCTCAGATAGGAACAAGAACAACAACCAACTCATTTTTTTGCCATTCTACACATGTATGAATGGACAAAGAATATGCAGTATGTAGGGATGCCTGGCTGGCTCAATTGGTAGAACATGAGATTCTCAATCCTGGGGCTGTGAGTTCAAACCCCACATTAGGCATGCAGCTACTTTAAAAGAAAGAATATGTGGTATATATAAAAACAATGGATATTACTCAGCCATAAAAAATAATGAAATCTTGCCATTTGTGACAACATAGGTGGACCTAGAGGGTATCATGCTAAGTGAAATGAGTCAGAGAAAGGCAAATACTATATGATTTCATTTATATGTGGAGTCTAAAAAACAAAACACATGAACAAACAAAAAGCAGAAACAGACCCATACATACAGAGAAGAAACAGATGATTGTCAGAGGGAAAGAGGGTATGGGAGGATGGGCAAAAAGGAATGAGGGGAGTAGTAGGTATAGGCTTACAATTATGGAATGAATAAGTCACAGGGATGAAAGGTACAGCAACAATGCATACAGTCAATGAAATTGTAAGTGTTGTATGGTCACAGATGGAAGCTACACTTGTGGTGAACACAGCATGACATACAGAGTGTCATATCACTATGTTGTACACCTGAGATGAATGTACCAGTGTGTGTCAACTATAATTTGATTTTTTTTTAATTTTTTTTAACGTTTTATTTATTTTTGAGACAGGGAGAGACAGAGCATGAACAGGGGAGGGTCAGAGAGAGGGAGACACAGAATCTGAAACAGGCTCCAGGCTCTGAGCTGTCAGCACAGAGCCCGACGCGGGGCTCGAACTCACAGACCGCGAGATCATGACCTGAGCCAAAGTTGGCCGCTTAACCGACTGAGCCACCCAGGCGCCCCTAATTTGATTTTTTTTAAAGTATGTTGTTTTACATCACCAAGTTTTAGGGTAATTTATTAACAATAATTAGTAATAGGCAACTAATACAATAAGAAAAATTAAACAAATTAAGCACTGAGTATAAAAACATTGTTAAAACCAGAATAAACATAAGGAAAGCAAAGATTGGGTGCCTGGGTGGCTCAGTCGGTTAAGCATCCGACTTCAGCTCAGGTCATGATCTCATGGTTTGGGAGTGTGAGTCTCACATCCAGCTCTGTGCTGACAGCTCGGAGACTGGAGCCTGCTTCAGATTTTGTGTCTCTCTCTCTTTCTGCCCCTCCCCCTTGAGTGCTCTCTCTCTCTCTCTCTTTCAAAAATAAATAAACATTTAAAAAAATTTTTTTAAAAAAGGAAAGCAAAGATCAAATCCAAAAATCAACAAATTAGAGATTTAAAAAATTGTAGAACTGAAAAATAAATCCAAGAACCAACTCTCTGAAATGCAGTAAACTACTAACTTACCCAAGAAATAAAAAAGAAGAGGGGCACCTGGGTGGTTTGGCCAGTTAAGCATCCAACTCTTGATTTTGGTTCAGGTCTTGATCTCATAGTGAGATTGAGTCCCATGTCAGGCTCTGCACTGACAGTGGGGAGCCTGCTTGGGATTCTTTCTCTTTCTCTCTCTCTGCCCCTTCTCTACTTGCACACACATTCACTCACTCTCTCTCTCAAAATAAATAAGCATTAATAAAAATAATAAAAAAGAAGAAAACATGAATATACAAAATAAAAATGAAGATGGGAAAATAAGCACAGATACAGAAAATTTTTATTTTATTTTTTGTTTATTTTTGAGAGAGAGAGAGAGCAGGGGAGGGGCAGACTGTGGATCTGAAGCGGGCTCTGCAATGACAGCAGGGAGTCTGATGCCACGCTTCAACTTACAAACCATGAGATCATGACCTGAGCTGAAGTCAGACACTTAGCTGACTGAGCCACCCAGGTGGCCCTAGAAAAAGATTGTAAAGTACTTGGTTGAGAGGTAGGTCTACTCTCTGTTGGTACTGTGTCTCTTCAGCTTGAGCAATAGCTCCAATAAAGCTTTGCCTGCCTTTACTGGGCAAAGGAAAGAAGAAAGAAAGAAAAAAGTACTTGACTGGAAAGAAAGAAAGAAAGAAAGAAAGAAAGAAAGAAAGAAAGAAAGAAAGAAAGAAAGAAAAGAAAGAAAAGGAAGAAAAGGAAGGAGGAAAGAGAGAGAGAGAAGGAGGGAGGAAGGAAGAAAGAAGAAAGGAAAGTACTTGATTCAACTTTATAAATTATTAAAATTACTAAAAGAAAATGTTTATTTCATACATGAGTCCCTTCCTTTTCCCTATGGGGAAGTCAAATGATATAAATATAGGCTTTGTGGCTTTATCCTATTCTCTGTAATTGAGGGTGAAATTGGGTGAAAATCTTACAAAGCAGTATTTTTCAATCTGCATGTCACAACCTATCAATGGTTATGAAATCTGTGTAGTGAATCTTGACCAGAATTTTAAAATAACATAGAATATAAAAATCAGAGTGGAATACATGTTATTAATAAAATATAATAAGGATAAGTGTTGTTTTCATAAAACTTGTACTTCAGATACGTGTGTGTGAATGTGTACACATTAGTTGTGGTATAAAAGTGTATTTTTTACTCTTTGTCCAAGTCAAAAGCATTTGAGATTCACTAGTGCAGGTCTCGGGGTATGTGGAAAGTAATTACATACACAAAGATAACTCCCTAGAGTATCTTTAATTGGGAGCCCCAACACAGAAACAGGATGGTACAACTTTTATCCATTAAAATGTATGCCACAATCTTATAGGTTTCAAACTGACTCATTTTTTCCAGGGGTTAACTTTGCTTTCTCTACCTGCTGTATAGTATCATTGGCGATTTCCATCTGTTCCAATGATCTTGTATTTCATGGCAACTGTTAGACTTCTTCAGTTTTATCCATTTTAAAATTATGGGTGCATGTTTTTTATATCGAGAATTTGTTCATTTCTTGCTACATGGTGGATTCCTGAATTTTATGTTATTTTTCCTTTAGTTTTAAGTTATATATATGTTTTCCATATGGAATCTATCTGCCAAACATATGGAAAAACAAAATAAAAACACTGAAGATCAAGCCATTTCACCAGCCCTTTGGGTTGCCCTTACCTCCTAACTTAACTCCTTCTTCCTGCTCTTCTCTGCTTTCCTCCTAAATATTGCATTGAGAAGGCATATTGGCATTCCTCTCTCTCAGCCTTCACTCTGGGGGAAGGGCTGCCATGGTATAAATAGACCAATGGAAAAGCCTATGTATCAGGGAACTGAACACTGGCTAACAGCCAACAAAGACCTGAGCTCTGACAACGGCCACACAAGTGAGCTTGGAAGTGGATCCTCCCCTAGTTGAGCCTTGAGACGACTGAGGATCTGTCCTGGCTGACAACATAATTGCTTCCTTGTGAGAGAACCTGAGCTGAAATGAAGGACCCAGCAAAGATGTATCTGGATTCTTGACCCACAGAAACTGTGAGATAATGTTTGCTGTCTTAAGTTGGTATGATTTGGGGTAATTTGTCACACAACAAAGGGACAAGTCACCCATTGTTTGAGCTTTGGTTGGAGATGTGGCTCAGCCTCTATCAGAGGTGTTGAAAGGAGCCAGGTATGGTTTGTCCTCAATTCCTGATGAATTTGGGCACATGTGAGCACATGACCCAGGCTCACCCTATCCAGGAAGGGCCTAGGATTTAGCGACCTAAATCCCTAAAGAAGTAAGGATGGCTGAGGAATGATTCTTTACAATGCCCTCCCCTCACCCCCAGCTACACCAAGTGTTCCACAGCAGAGGTACCAATGCCAACTTCCTAGCAAGACTGTTCCTTCAGAGGACTCTGGCCCTCAATTTCCCTTATCTTTAAAATGGAGATAACAACAGTTCCTTTAATGTAGGTTTGCTGTGAAGATTACATGAATCCAAATGAAGTGCTTAGGTCAGCATACTGGCATACAGTAAGTGCTATTTTATTTTATTTCAAAAAATTTTTTTAATGTTTAATTAGTTTTGAAGGAGAGAGAGACGGAGAGTGAGCGGGGGAGGGGCAGAGAGAGGGAGACACAGAATCCTAAGCAGGCTCCAGGCTCCGAGCTGTCAGCACAGAGCCAGATGTGAGACTCGCACTCACAAACCGTGAGATCATGACCTGAGCCGAGGTCAGACACTTAACTGACTGAGCCACCCAGGGGCCCCTAGTAAGTGCTATTTTAATGTTGACTTTTATTATTATTTTACACGTGAGGAAATTAAGGCCCAGAACAATAATTTGCCAGGATTGGAACTCATACTGAACAAGTGGAAGGGGATATAAGAAAATGGGAGCTCCTTACCCCTTTGCTTTTAGGAAACTTGCAGAAAGATGCTCTAAAATTGAGAGTTGCTGACACTGAAGACAGAGAATCAATGGGAGAGTTTTGAGTAACAATGTGGAGTCATGCTTTACCACTCCCAAGGCATTTGGTCTCCCCTGCATGGGAGAGAGTTCAGATTCCCAGTGTAGTTTGCTTCTTCAGGGTTGAGCTGCTAAGAAACCTTGAATTGAGTAGTGGGATCAGGGCAGCTCCACGTTTTCCCTGTGGGCTATCTCAAATAGTTAACACTTACCGTGTGACTGGCACTAGTCTACCACATGCTTTTTTTTTTTTTTTTTTTTTTTGGCATTAACTTATCCCAGAAACCTTATGGGGTAGTTATTATCTCCATTTTACAGATGAGGGAACTAAAGCACAGAGAAGTTAAGTAACTTACCCAAGGTCACACAGCTAGTGAATAGCAGAGCTTTGCATTTGGGCAGTTTAGCCCCAGATTATGCTCCTAACCACTGTGTTTCCTTGCCTCTCAGGTGAAGTGGTTCAGTCCTCCCAACCTCTAAGCAGTCTCGTGCAAGCGCTCAGCAACTACCTCATGTGCTGGTCACTATGGTCGGCTGAGTGCTGGTGCCCAAAGATACCCAAATCCTAATGTCCAGAACCTGTGAATGTTACCTCGTATGGCAAAAAAGATTTTACAGATGTGATTAAACAGAGATTATCCCAGATTATTCAGGCAGGCACTAACTGTAATCACAAGTGCCCTTATGACAGGGAGCCAGAGGGGATTTGAGTAGAAAAGATCAAGTAGGAGACCTGAGGGTGGAAGCAAGAGGTTGGAGTGATTCAAGGAAGGAGTCCGGAGTTAAGGATGAAGGCAGCCTTGAGAAATTAGAAAGGGCAAGAAAATGGATTCTGCCATACAGCACCAAAAAGAGCCACTCTGCCTACAGCTTGCCTTTAGCTCAGGAAAACTGATTTCAGACTTCTGACTTCAGGAAGTGTAAGAAGGGGCACCATAATGGCTCAGTCAGTTAAGCATCCGACTTTGGCTCAGGTCATGATCTCATGGTTGGTGAGTTCAAGTCTGGCATCGGGGCTCGCTTCAGATCTTCTGTCTGTCTGTCTGTCTCTCTCTCTCTCAGCCCCTCCCCCACTCGAGGTCCTCTCTTCCTCCCACTCTCTCTCTCTCAAAAATAAACATAAACAAAAAAAAAAGAAGCACCATATTGCAGAGATGCTGAACCAAAAAAAAAAAAGTGTAAGAAAACAAATTTGTGCTTTTTTAAGCCACTAAATTTGTGGTCATTTGTTACAGCAGCAATAGGAAACCAATACAGTCACCAACTTCAAGGGTGCCTCATTTCTGGGGTCACGGCATTAGGGCAGGGATTACAGGCAATTCTACCCCCTTCGTCCCTGCCCCCCATCAGTCATCTGTCACATCATATGCCAGCAGCTTCCATTCCTTCATTCACATATTTACTGAGTGCCTCTTAGGGTCTAGGCACTACTAGAAGTCCTGGGCTTATAATCAGCAGTAAACAAGACAAAAATGTTACCTCACAGCTTCCATTCCAATGGAAGAGAGAGACCAAACACACACAAATGAAGAAATAAATTCTCTGAAGACAATTTGTTTAGCTTAGGCCTCAGTCATCACTCACCTGGGAAACTTCACCTGCCTTTTCATGAAAGACATCCTTGTCCAGTTTCTTTGTGAGCCAGACCCTGTGTGAGGCTCCTTCACTCTTGGGCCCCCTCACCCTAACCAATGCATTTACCACACCAGAGTTCTTTCCTTTTTTAAAAATTTTTAAAAGTAATCTCCATGCCCAACATGGGGCTTGAACCCATCACCCCGAAACCAAGAGTTGCGTGCTCCACCACCTGAGCCGGCCAGGTGCCCCCAGTGTTATTTCTTCAATGGCCCATCATCTCTGAGGGATCAAGACCAAATTCCTTAGCATAGCTCAAAAGATCCTTCTGGCTTTGGTTCCTGCTCCCCACTCAGCCTCATCCCACCCTTCCCTTGCTCTGCCTGACCTTGCCCTCCAGTTCAGCTGACCCGCTGGTGTTTTTTTAACAAGGCCAGGACCCTTCTCTAGGCCTTTGTCGGCCTACTCACCTGCCTAGGATGCCCTTCCCCATTCCTCTTATGGAAAGCCTTACCAGGACCCCCAAGTCTGGGTTGGTTTTCCAAGGTTGGTCTCCTCCTTGGGGAATGGGACTGCCCACTTCATTTGTCTTGGAATTGTTAGTGTGCTGTACAAAACCTCCAGGCACACAAGAAGCCCTCATAAACATTTCCTGAATGAACGAGTGTAAGTGAAGAGGTTTTGCACATCTAACCCTAGGAGTGAAGAGAAAGAAGTCATTCATGAGAGCTAGGTGTGCCTTTCAGAGAATGTGAAATTTCAGACATGCTTCGTGGAAGGGCCAAGGCTTGGCAGGGCTTCTCCAGGCTGGCAAGCTGGAGCGGGTTTTGGGAGACCAAGCTGAGCTTAGAAGGTTGGGGAGGAGGCTGAGGGGAGGAAGCTTATTAGTCATGGCTGCAGGAAGGAAGTTTGAAGAAAACAGAAAGGTTTTTAAAATCACCTTGTTGAGGTGCGTGGGCCTTCATTATTTAGGTGTCAGAAAACTATTACAGGGGGCAAGTTGTTGGGCTTCGATGTACTGGAGCATTAGGAGGCCCTTCTCTAGAGACGTGTTACAAAGAGCCACTTCTTAACGCACGTCTCTGCCTGGTAAACCACTCATCCCTGAAGGAAAGAACTGGAATGCTTCTTCCTTTATTTGGGCCAGGCTGCTTTCAGATGGCTCAGACTGCCCCCCTGGGAAGGGAGAGGAAAAAGGTAGGAGGAAGAAGTCAGAGCTAGGAGGCAGTCAAGCCCCAGAGAAGACAAGTTGCTAGAGAAGCCCCAGAATCTTCAGTGGGCTGATTCTGCGATCGGAAGGCACTCTTAAAGCTGGACGGGGAGTGGTATTGTCTTTGTGTCTAAAGCTTGTTTATTCCCCTGGGGCTGGTTCTTTGATTGCTGTGCTTTAGAATATTTGCATATCAATTAGACACAATGGGACAATAGTCACACAAACCCCCAGGTGGGCTGGTCTCTGGACAGAGTTGAAGGAAGGTTGACCTTCAACTCTTCTGGGAATCTCTACAGCAATTTAAGGGACTGAAGAGCTTATTCAGAAGATGGGCTGGGTGGGGCCCAAACTTGTATTCTTTTTTAACTGTTTTCAGGCTGAGAGGAAATAGGAGAGGATGACATTTCTCTCTGGTACCAGCTCCCCAGCTCCCCCTCACTCCAGCCCTGCGTGCTGCCACTTTTCTCCACATCCCCCCACGCGCTGCCACTAAGAGGGCAGCACCCCACTCCAGTTGCCACCAGATGTAGAATTTTCCAAGGGGCTAGCATTTCTGGTTGTTCCTGATCTGTGAGTGAATCCTGATGCCAAATCTCTTCCCTGTGTCTGTGTCTTGATCCCTTCACCAGCCCCACATGGTGTCTTTTCACTCACCATTTCTTTAAAGACTGGTGTTGTCCTCTCATACTGAAGTGGTTGCTACTAGTGACATTGTGGAACTTTTGCAGAAAAATGGAACCCTTCAGTGATTGAGGAATAAAAAATGTTTAAATATAATTTCAAAAAAATTGAGGACCTTATATACATAGACATCATGCCTCTTGTAGAAAAGATTGCTCATCACTAATCCATGCTTGGTTTACTGCCTTCTCAAAGTTTCACAGGAGAGGCATACAGGTCCCTTAGTAGCCAAGACTGTGGGATCTGTGAACCTTGAGGCTGTGTCATTTATTCCGGAAGCTGACGCACAGCTGACATTCAGTAAACACATTCGTATATTTAGGAGCGAAGCCACCAGTAGTCTCTGGGCTGACTTCTCCCTCATGCCCCACCCTTTCTGCATAAATCATCAACTCAGGTCTCACTCCTGCAAAACCAAACCAAACAAGTATCTCCATAACCCCTCCCCCACCTCACCCCACTCCCTCACTTGCCCCTGCCGGCTTCCTTAGCTCCCTTTGTAGGAAAAAAGAGCTCCACTTCTATTCACTCACTATCCCCCAATATTATGAAATCTGCTTTGAGTATCCATTACTCACAGAAACTGTACCCACTACATTCGTCAGTAGCCTCTTCATTGAGAAACCAGTCCGGCCCTGTTTAGACTTTAGCGTGTGCTGTTGTCGATGGTTTTACCTGGACATGCTTCCATCATGGCTTCCCCAACGACATGCTATTCCAGTTCTCTAAGGACCTTTTCAGGCCACCTCTCCCCTCCTCCACTTCAGAGCCTTTTGTAATTTTTACTCATGACCTCATAAACACAGGAGTTGCCAAAGATTCTAATGCTGATCTCCACCCCCCCCCCCCACCCTTTCGCTCATCTAGACCATTGCTCCCAAATGTGCTCCACCTGGACCAGCAACATTGGCTTCATTGAGAGCTTGTGAGAAATGCAGAATCGCAGGTCCTACCTTGAGCTTCCTGCATCAGAATCCGCACTTTTACTGAGTGACTCATCTGCACCTTAAAGTTGAAGAAATTCTGGTCTATAGCAGTGTTGTCCAATAGAAATATAAAGTGGGCCCCATGTGTAATTAAAATGTCTAATAACTACACTTAAAAAGCTGAAGAGATACAAGTGAAATTAATTGTGATCATGTAGTTCATTTAACTCTATATATCCACAATGTTGTAACTTCAACATGTAACACGTATAAAAATTATGGAAATATTTTATGTTCCTTCTTTTGTAGTAAGTTTTTGAAATTCAGAGTATATTTTATACTTACAGCACACCTCAATTCACCCCACCACAATTTTTTAAAAATGTTTATTTTTTTTGAGAGAGTGAGGAACAGAGTGCAAGCAAGGGAGGGGCAGAGAGAGAGGGAGACAAGGAATCCGAAGCAGTCTCCAGGCTCTGAGCTGTCAGCAGAGTTGGAAGAAGGGCTCAAACTCACGAACCAACTGTGAGATGATGACCTGAGCCAAAGTAGGATGTTTAACCAACTGAGCCACCCAGATGCCTCCACTCTACCACATTTTAAATCTTCTATAGATTCTATATAATACTGATGCCTACAGTATTAGTCAATGCAGCTGTAGAGTTTAGCATGAATATAAGAATTTAGGGTTTCAAGTGAAATAATCTGAGTGTGATCTAACTTCAGCACTTCTTAGCTTTGTGATCGTGTGCAAATTTCCCTCTCTGCATTTCCTTTCCTCATGTTAGCAGAGAATAATATTCACTAACAGAGTCTCAGTAAAGATTAGAGATAATGAATATAAATGTATGCAGCACATGATAAATGGTGACTATCTATACTTTTCTTTTTGGAGATTTATCTCATTACAGTAAAACCATGGTTTACGAACATAATTTATTCTGGAAACATGCTTGTAAACCGAAGCATTTATATATGAAAATGAATTTCAAGAACCATTGCCTCATGTGATATTCGGCATCATGTACTGCTTGTCATATTGCAAGACATTGCTCATTTATCAAGTTAAACTTTATTAGAAATGTCTGCTTGTCTTATGGAACACTCACAGAACAAGTTACAACCCAAGGTTTTGCTGTATATGCAAGGTTTGCCTCCTTGATAGACAACATGTTAATTATTATTATTTGCAAAAGGCTTTTTATAAGTGTAATGGTTATTAAAAGATTGTTTTAGTGCTTCTTCATATGATTCTTCATAGCTGATTCAAAATGTAAACGATTTATTTTTTTAAGTTTTTATTTAAATTCCAGGTAGTTAATGTATCAAAATGTAAACAATTTAAATCTATTTAAATCCTTGCTTTCTAACGTTATATAATGGCAGACTCTGGAGCCAGACTTCCTAGGTTCAAATCCTAGCTTTGTCACTTACCAGCTGTGCCTCAGTTTCCTCATCTAAAATAGGACTCCTAATAGTCTCTATACTATGGAGTTGTTGCAAAGAGTAAATACATAGAAATTCCTCACACCAGTACCTGACCCATAGAGGTGATGTGGGATTGTCGAGCCTACCAAAGAATTCTTGAGATGTTAGGTGCAGAATGGTAGTTTGGGGCACCTAGGTGGCTCAGTCAAACGTCCAACTTCAGCTCAGGTCATGATCTCACGGTCTGTGAGTTCGAGCCCCGCGTCAGGCTCTGTGCTGACAGCTCAGAGCCTGGAGCCTGCTTCGAATTCTGTGTCTCTCTCTCTCTGCCCCTCTCCCATTTGTGCACGCACGTGCACACACTCTCTCTCCGTCTCTCTATCTCTCAAAAATAAATAAACATTAAAAAAAAAAAGGAATGATGGTTTTATTACAGCACAGGGACAGGACCTATGGACAGAAAGAGCTGCATTGTGATTGTGGGCAGTGACTGATAATATAGGGGTTTCTATCCTATGGAGGTGAAGGTGCTACAGGAAATTGAGTCTAGAGTTCCTGAAGGTCTATTAGTGTTTTTCTTATAAATCATTAAGACAGTTTCAAACTATAGTGGAGTTTCATGCCCTACATGACTGTGATCTTTATTAATTGACCATTTGTTTTTCCCCTTCATTTGTTCTTAAGCAGTTACTAGTGCCTGGGGAATGTTATATATATATCCCACCTTAAGGGGGGCGAGGTTGCAGGTGTCAGTTCATGTTTTGTCCTCAGCTTGCCTTTTGCTCTCTCATCAGGAGGCACTACAAATTATAACAATAATAAAGGGCCCATTAACAAAAACAATTATGAATAGTTTGGGGGTATTGGAAATGCCTATGTTATGATATTAAATAAAAGAAACAACACAAAATAGTTCTTATAGTATGATCACAACTATATTTAAAACAAAGAAGCTTAGGGATGCCGGGTGGCTCAGTTGGTTAATTGTCCAACTCTTAATCTTAGCTCAGGTCATGGTCTCACAGTTCGTGGGTTTGAACCCCGCATTGGGCTCTGTGCTGATGGGGAGAAGTCTGCTTTGGATTCTGTCTTTCCTCCTTTCTGTTCCTTTCCCACTTGTGCTCTCTCTCTCTGTCTCTCTCAAAATAGATAAGTAAACTTTAGAAAAAACAAAAACAGGGGTGCCTGGATAGCTCAGTCAGTTAGGTGTCCAACTTCACCTTAGGTCATGATTTCATGGTCTGTGGGTTCGAGCCCCACACTGGGCTCTGTGCTGACAGCTCAGAGACTGGAGCCTGCTTCAGATTCTGTGTGTCCATCTGTCTCCACCCCTCCCCTGCTCGTGCTCTGTCTCTATCTCTCAAGAATAAATAAACATTAAAAAAAATTTTTAGAAAAACAAAAACAACAAAGTAGCTTAGAATTGCGGCTAGGGGTGAGACACTAAATGCTAATTGTGGTTGTGTTTGGTAGATAGAATTTTCAGTGATTTTTTTTCTTTCTGCTTTTTACAATATGCATTAATTTTATAACAAGGAAAACCAAATTAACTTTATTTCCTAAATTGTTTATTGGCTGAGAGAATGGGCTCTGGAATAAAACTCCCTGGATTCCCTTGAGGGCTTTATGTTAAGTGAAATAAGTCAGACAGAGAATGGACAAATACTGTATGATCTCACCGACATGTGGAATCTAAAAAAAGCCTAACTCATAGAAACAGAATAGAATGCTGATTTCTGTGGTTTTGATGTGGAGGAAATGGGAACATGTTGGTCAAAGAGTACAAATTTCTAGTTATAAGATGAACAAGTTGTGGGATCTAATATTCATCATGGTGACTACAGTTAACAGAACAGTACTGTGTTATATCCTGGAGAGTTGCTAAGAAACTGATGCAGCCACTCTGGAGAACAGTGTGGAGGTTCCTCAAAAAACTAAAAATAGAACTACCTTATGACTCAGCAATTGCACTACTAGGTATTTACCTAAAGGATTCAAAAATACAGATTCAAACGGGTACATGCACATGTTTATAACAGCATTATCAAAATAGCTAAATTATGGAAAGAGCCCAAATGTCCATCACTTAATGAATGGATTAAAAATGTGATATATATTAATGTTAACATTAATTATTAATAATATTAATAAAATTAATGTGCACATATATGCGTGTAATGGAATATTACTCAGTTATCAAAAAGAATGAAATCTTGCCATTTGCAATGATGTGGATGGAGCTAGAATGCATCATGCTAAGTGAAGTAAGTTAGTCAGAGAGAGAGACAAATACCCTGTTTTCACTCATATGTACAGTTTGGGAAACAAAACAGATGAACATATGGGAAAGAGGAAAAAAGAGAGGGAAACAAACCATAAGAGACTCTATGGTAGAGAACAAACAAAATTGATGGAGGGAGGTGGGTGGGGGATAGGCTGGGTGGGTGATGAGTATGGAGAGGAGGGCACTTGTGTTGGGCACTGGGTGTTATATGTAGGTGATATGGGTCATTAGGTTCTGTTCCTGACACCAATATTACACTATATCTTGACTGGCTGGAATTTGAATAAAAATTTGGAAGTAAAAAAAAGTTGTTGAGAGTAAATGTTAAATGTTCTCACCACACACAAAAAATTGTAATTATGTGAGGTGATGGATATGTTAGCTAACTTTATTGTGCTAATCATTTCTCAATATATATATATTGAGAATATATGTGTGTATCATATATATCTATGTATATATGACACATAATATACATGTATCAGATCATCACATTGTATGCCTTAAACTTATACAATGTTATGTGTCAGTTATATCTCAATAAAGCTGAAAAAATAAAATAAGAAATGGGGATAAAGGTCTATTTCCTAGATGTCAGAGAAGCAAATTTTAATTACATAAAATATTAAAATAAAAAAATTCCCTAGGCTCCAATTCTGGGTATGGTTTTCACTACTGACAACCTTGGATAACTTGCTTAACTCCTCTGTGCCTTGACTGATTTCCTCATCTATAAAATAGGAATAATAATTATACTTAACTCATAAGAATTGTAAGAATTAAGTTATACAATACCTATAAACTGTTTAGGAAAATGGCATATAATCACAATGCATTGTGAAGAAGAAGAAGAAGGAGAAGGAGGAGGAGGAAGGGGGAAATAGGAGGAGGAGGCAAAGGAGAAGAAAAGGAAGAAAAGAAGAAGAAGAAGAAGAAGAAGAAGAAGCAGCGGAGAGGGAGGAGGGGGAGGGGGAGAAAATGATGATGATGGTTTGTGTTAATGATGTGTGACTACTCTGGGTTTGAATCCTGATGTTCCCACTTATTAGCTACTGAAGTATGAGAATGTTTCTTACATTCTAGATCTAAGCCTCAGCTTCCTCATCTGTAAATGGGAATAACAACACAGGTAATAGTATCACATAAGATTGTTATGGGTATTAAAAAGAAAACCACAGGCCCAACCAGTCACTTTTGCCAGGCCAAGTCAGCAAAGTTAATCCCTAATTTAATTGCAGTTTCAACCTCCCCCAGAAATGTGGTCTCAACTGGTCAGTTGGGAATTTTCTTTCTTTTTTTAAAGTTCGTTCGTTCGTTTATTTGTTTATTTATTTATTTAGAGCAGGGGAGGGGTAGAGAGAGAAGGCGAGAGAGAATATCAGGCAGGATCAACACTATCAGCACAGAGCCTGGCTCATCACAACCTGTGAGATCATGACGTGAGCTGAAAACAAGAGTCAGACTGAGTGACTGAGGCACCCAGGCACCCCAGGAGTTTTTTGATCAGCACCAGTGAGGTAACCTGTCATATGGACCCTCTCCATCCCCCACCCCTTTCTGCAAAAGAAGATAAGGCATTCAGCATTATAAGAAACTTCGGGAAGGTGCCCTTGCCTGGAACAATCCTTTCTTTTCTTTTGCTACTAGCTCATTGCACCATCCCCTTCCTATACAAACCTTCCATTTTGTACAACTCTTCTTCCCTCTTCTTGCTAGATGGGATGTTGTCGGATTATGACTCAGTCAATTAGATCTTCAAGTTTACTCCATCGAATTTTTAAAAAAGTCTATTTTATGTGTGTGAGAGAGAGCAAGGGAGGAGCAGAGAGAGAGGGAGAAAGAGAGAATCCCAAGCAGACTCCACACTGCCAGCACAGAGCCTGACATGGGGCTCAATCCCATGAATCATGAGATCACGTTCTGAGCCAAAATCAAGACTCAGTTGCCCAAGCAACTGAGCCACCCAGGTGTCCCTGAATTTTGTTTTTAACATGGGGAATAACGGGGCGCCTGGGTGGCTCAGTCAGTTAAGTGTCCGACTTCACCTCAGGTCATGATCTCCTGGTTTGTGAGTTCCAGCCCCACGTCAGGCTCTGTGCTGACAGCTCGGAGCCTGGAGCCTGCTTCGGATTCTGTGTCTCCTCTCTCTGCCTCTCCCCCACTTGTTCTCTGTCTCTGTCGATCAAAAACAAATAAATGTAAAAAAAAAAATTAACATGGGGAATAAATAAGATTATTCATGTATTGTTCTTGGCTCACAGTTAGCTCAATATTTTTTTTTAAAATTTTAAGTTTATTAATTTATTTTGAGAGAGACAGATACAGTGTGAGTGTGTGTGTGGGGGGGGGCGGGTAGAGCGAGAGGGAGACAGAGAATCTCAAGCAGGCTCCACACTGCCAGTACAGACTCTGAGCAGGGCTCAAACCCACAAAACCATGAGATCATGACCTGAGCCAAAACCAAACGTTGGATGCTTAACCGACTGAGCCACCCAGGCACCCTTACAGTAAGCTCAAATTAATTTTAAAAATGTAAACAAATTGGAATAACCTCATAGGTTATTGTGAAGATAAAGTAGGGCATGTTGAAAACTACTCTCTGAGGCACTAGTTATGTCAACTTATGTCCACTAGATGGCAGTAGACACCGCAATATAGCTTAGCTCAACTACCGCCCTAAGGGAGACCGAATCCAGGACAGTTTTCATGAAATTACTTACCAGGCCTCATCTTGTGTGATTATACTGGGATGTAGCGAGTGCATATAGTATTTGAAATGAGTGAACTACCTGCTTGGGCCTAGGAATCGTTTTGTTTGATGTAGATTGTGGGAAAAAAAGGTTATTTTTACCCCTACAGAGAGCCTGTTTTAGTTCCACATTCATCTCCCTCAGTCTCCATTTTTCACCTCTGGACATTCCTACATGCACCTATGCTCTGGCTTACCCCCCTTGTTCCTCCAGGTGTGGTCCATGAACCAGCAGCATCCGTTTCAACTGCACTTGTAGAAGTGCAGAACCCTGGGCCTCAACTTACCCCAGATTTACTGAAGAAGCAAACTGAACTCTTGGATTTTTCTAAAGAAGTCATGCTGGCCATTGTATAGGCTGGTCTTCCCAAATCAGAAACACCTCCTTCCCCATCTGCTGGGCAAACTGGCCTCTTATTTATTCTTTTTACTTAACTCATTAGTGAGGGAACCAGAAGGACAGTAAACCCAGTTCAAAGGAGGATAGAATATACAGTCTCTGGGAAAAAAGAACTTTGTAATAAGACTGCAAAATCAGATGCAATACTGCTTTCTATTGTCAGAGCAATAAAACAATAACCTTTGGAGTCACCTTTTCTACTTGACAAAAGCATTTGCCACTTATCTGCCATGAGTTAGTATCTAACTTTACAGACTCTAGGCCCTGTCAACAGTAAGTAACAAGCCAAATAAGATGACAGCCTGTAGAGCCAGATGATCCCCATGCAGGGTTTCTTAGACAATACTCTAGTATGACATTGAAAAGGCACACAGTAATATTTTGCCTTATTTTCAAGTTTTTAATAATTTTTCTTAAAAGTTTAAACTTGATGACAGAGGTAATAAGGTATATACATGTTGGGTTGCCCAACTTAATATAGTAGAATATGTTCATTTCAGAAGATGAAGTGAATATCTACATCACAGAGCTGAATGGAAAGGAAAACAAAATAGGCTTGTTTTGCAGTATATATATATATATATATACACACACACACATATTATATACAATAATAGATTATCAATTATATTAATTAATAAATTATATATTAATAATATATTATATTAATATTATTAGTATATAACATTAATACACTATAATAATATATTATTATATTATATATATTACATTATATATATAATATAGGATATTATTCAGTCATCTAAAAGAATGAAATCTTGGGGGGTCTGGGTGGCTCAGTCAGGTAAGAGTCTGACGTCAGTTTGGGTCATGATCTCACGGCTTGTGAGTTCAAGCCCTGCATCAGGCTCTGTGCTGACAGCTCAGAGACTGAAGCCTGCTTTGGATTCTGTGCCTCCTTCTCTCTGCCCCTCCCCTGCTTGTGCCCTCTCTCTCTCTCTCTCTCTCTCAAAATAAATTTTTATTTAAAAAAATTTAAAAGAAAAGAATGAAATCTCGCCATTTGCAACAATGTGGATGGAGCTATAGTGTGTTATGCTAAGTGAAATAAGTCACAGAGAAAGACAAATATCATATGATTTCACTTATATGTGGAATAAAGGAAACAAAACAGATGAACATTTGGGAAGGAAAAAAAAAAGAGAGGGAAGCAAACCATAAGACTCTTGATGATAGAGAACAAACTGAGGGTTGATGGAGGGAGGTGGGCGAAGGATGGTTTACATGGGTGATGGGTATTAAGGAGGGTACTTATTATGATGAGCACTGGGTGTTGTATGTTAAGTGATCAATCACTAAATTCTACTTTTTTTTTTATTCTACTCCTGAAGCCAATATTACACTGTATCTTAACTAACTAGAATTTAAATAAAAATTTAGAAGAAAAAAAAAAAGAATTAGGCTTGTCTTTTAAAAAATCTCTTCCTGTGGTGCCTAGGTAGCTCAGTTGATTGGGCATCTGACTTCAGCACAGGTCATGATCTGACAACTTGAGAGTTTGAGGCCAGCATCAGGCTCTGTGCTGACAGCTCAGAGCCTGGAACCTGCTTGCAATTCTGTGTCTCCCTCTCTCTCTGCCCTTCCCCTGCTTGTGCTCTGTCTCTCCCTCTCTCAAAAAAAAAAAAAAAATAAATAAATAAATAAATAAATAAATAAAAATAAATAATAAATAATAAATAAAAGAACTCTTCCTGACCTTTCTTGAGTCCCACTACATTAACCATAAAATGGACATAACATCTATTTCATACAGCACTTGATCTCAAATATTATAGTCTTGGAATCCCAGATCAAATTTTAATGCTCTCTTTTTAAAAATATGTATTTATTTTTGAGAGAGAGAGAGATAGAGAGAGTGCAGGGGAGGGTCAGAGAGAGAGGGAGACAAAATCCCAAGCAGGCTCCACACTGTTAGCACAGAGCCTGACTTGGGGCTCAGTCTCCTGAATTGTGAGATCATGACCTGAGCTAAAATCAAATCAGGTGTTCAACTGACTGAGCTACCCAGGTACCCCCCAAATATTAATACTCTTAAAAATTTGAATATCTCAAAGAGTGTTTTTTGTTATGTCTATAAATATTTAATCATATTAGAATTTAAAATGGAGATGGGAATGCAAGCTGGTGCAGCCACTCTGGAAAACAGTATGGAGGTTCCTCAAAAAACTAAAAATAGAACTACCCTATGACCCAGCAATTGCACTATTAGGTATTTATCCACAGGATACAGGTGTGCTGTTTCAAAGGGACATATGCACCCCCATGTTTATAGCAGCCCTATCAACAATAACCAAAGTATAGAAAGAGCCCAAATGTCTATCGATGGATGAATGGATAAAGAAAATGTGGTATATATATATATATATATATATATATATATATATATACACAATGGAGTATTAGCAATCAAAAAGAATGAAATCTTGCCATTTGCAACTATGTGAATGGAACTGGAGGGTATTATGCTAAGTGAAATTAGTCAGAGTAAGACAAAAATCATATGACTTCACTCATATGAGGACTGTAAGAGACAAAACAGGTGAACATAAGGGAAGGGAAACAAAAATAATATAAAAACAGGGAGGGGGACAAAACAGAAGAGACTCATAAATATGGAGAACAAACATAGGGTTACTGGAGGGGTTGTGGGAGGGGGAATGGGCTAAATGGGTAAGGGGCACTAAGGAATCTCCTGAAATCATTGTTGCACTATATGCTAAGTAATTTGGATGTAAATTTTAAAAAACTTTAAAATAAAATTTAAAAAATAAACAAAGATTTGCAAGGAAAAAAAAATAAAGTGTGCTCAGAAAAAGAATTTAAAATGGAGAAATTTAGAAAATATTCTTATTTAAATAATAATAAATTCACTATTTGTTAATATTTATAACAATTTTTATGAAAAGAAACTATGTTTTCAAAATTCCACAGAGATTTGGCTTTGATTCAGAGGACCCAGTTAAAGTTTCCACAGTGCCTTTGGTGCTTTAGTAATTGTCTTTATATTTTTTAAAGTTTTTATTTTCATTTTTTTTAAGTTTATTTATTTATTTTGAGAGAGAGAGAGAGAGAGAGAGAGACAGTGCAAGTGGGGGAGGGACAGGGAGAGGGAGGGAGAGAGAGAGAACCCCAAGCAGGCTCCACACTGTCAGCATAGAGCCCATGCATGACTCGAGCCCACAAACCCAGAGATCATGACCTGAGGCAAAATCAAGAGTCAGCTGCTTAACTGACTGAGCCACCCACGTTCCCCAAATCCTTTTATTTTTAAGTAATCTTTATACTCAATGTGGGGCTTGAACTCACAACCTTGAGATCAAGAGTCGCATGCTCTACCAACTGAGCCAGCCAGGCACCCCTCTGTAATTTCCATTTAGGTGAGATTTGATAACATGCTGGTCCAAGATCAGCCTATGAGTGACAATGTATATTTTTGGTATTTATATAGTTTGATTTACTATACTGATTAAATTTTTATAAAACATTCTCTGACCCATAGGTCTTGTGTAATCATTGATTGTGACCATTATTTGAACAGTTTGTAGTTGTTTTTTTAACTGGGCCTTTTATTATAGTAACAGTACTAGATATTAGAATTAATCCCTGCTTCTTGAGGGCAGGGATTCTCCACTCCCCAAAGGGCAGGGATTTTTAGTATGCTTTGTTCACTGCTAAATCTGGTTCCTGGGACAGTGCATATATAGCATTTTGTAAATATTTGTGGAATTGATGAATAAAATGACATTTCTAGAATCATATATATCCTTCTGGATAGTATGGTTTCATTCAAAAATAATTATCTTTAAAAAATAGGTGTGCCTGAGTGGCTCAGTTGGTTAAGCATTTGACTCTTGATTTCAGCTCAGGTCATGATCTCAAGGTTGTGAGATGGGGCTCAGTGCTGGGCATGGAGCCTGCTTGAGATTCTCTCTTGTTCTCTCTCTCTCTCTCTCTCTCTTTCCCTCTGCCCTTCCCCCGCATGTGGGTGCATGCATGCACTCTCTCTCTCTCATAAATAAAATTCTAAAAAAATTTAAAAACACATTTTTTTAATGTTTATTTTTAAGAGAGAGAGAAACAGAGAGACAGAGAGAGAGAGACAGAGTGTGAGCAGGGGAGGAGCAGAGAGAGAGGGAGACACAGACTTCAAAGCAGGCTCCAGGCTCTGAGGTGTCAGCACAGAGACCGATGTGGGGCTCAAACCCACAAACCGTGAGATAATGACCTGAGCTGAAGTCGGATGCTTAACTGACTGAACTACCCAGGTGCCCTGAAAAACATTTTTTTTTTCTGTTTACTTCCAAATTGTGAGCCTGGAGTTTACTCACCTATGTTTCAGAGGGCCCTAAAACTTTTTTTGGGGTAAGAGTCATAAATACCTGAGAATTCTTCCCAAATTAGTATAATTTAAACTTATTGATTACTTAAGATTCTGAGAATCATATGTAATGAGCTAGCAAAAAAGTTTTCAGTAAATTTTCAGTTTTGACCACTATTTCTGTTTTCTAGTTTTGAGATCTGGTTTCTTTCCTTTAATTCAGCGTAATGCCCTCGAGATCCACCCAAGTTGTGTTGCAGGAATCAACTGTCGATTCACTTTTAATGTTGAGTAATACTCCATGGTATGTATGTACCACAGTTTAACTGTTTGCTTGATGAAAGATATTTAGGTTGTTTCCAGTTTTTGACTATTACAAATAAAGCTGCTATGAACATTCGTGTTCAGGTTTTTGCATAACATAAGCTTTCATTTCTGTGACAGAAATGCCCAAAGGTACAATTGTTGGGTCATATGGTAATTAGCATGCTTAGTTTTTTAAGAAACTACCTAACTGTATTCCCAGAATAGTTGTACCATTCGACATTCCCACCAACAATGAATGATCCAGTTTCTCCACAACCTTGACAGAATTTGATGTTACTAACACTTTTTATTTTAGTCATCATGACTAAAATGATATCTCATTGTGATTTGCATTTCCCTAATGGCAAATGATGTTGAATGTCTTTTCATGCGTTAATTTGCCATCTATCTATCCTGTCTAGTGTAACGTCTGCTCATAAATTTGTCTATTTTCTAATCAAATTGTTTTGTTTTGTTTTGTTTTTTACTCTGGAGTTTTGAGATCTCTTTATTTATTCTAGATACAAGTCTTTTGTTGGGTATGTGGTTTGCAAATATTTTCTCCCAGTCTATATTTGTCTTTTCATCCTCATTATAAGGAATTTTACAGTGCAAACATTTTTAATTTTGAGAGGACCAATTTACCAATTTTTCTTTTTATAAATCATGCTCTTAGTGTCAGGTCTAAGCACACTTTGCCTAGGTCCTAAAGATTTTCTCCTGTTTTTCTCAAAAGTTTTTTAAGGGGAGCCTGGGTGGTTTGGTTGGTTAAGTGTCCAACTTCGGTTCATATCATGATCTCACGGTGTGTGATATCGAGCCCTGCATTGGGCTCTCTGCTATCAGTGCAGAACTGGTTCCAGATCTTCTTACCACCTCCCACCCCTCGGCCCCTTCCTAACTCACATGTGCTCTCTCTCCCTCTCTCTCTCTTTTTTTAAGATTTGTCTTTCTTTTGAGTTTTTTAAAAAAAAAATTATGCATTTTGAGAAGAAGACTGAGTAGGGGAGGGTCAGAGAGAGAAGGAGAGAGAGAGAGAGAGAGAATCTCCAGCAAGCTCCACACTGTCCGTGCAGAGCCTGACATGGGGCTTCAATTCATGAACTAGATCATCATGACCTGAGCTGAAATCAAGAGTCATTGAACACTTAACTGACTGAGCCACCTAGGTGCCCCGAGATTCTTTTCTTTTTTGAAGAATAATTGGCATACAATATTGTATTAGTTTCAGGTGTACAACATACTGATTTGATATTTATATACATTTAAAAATGGTCACCACAATAAGACTTGTTACCATCTGTCATCATACAAAGTTGTTATATTATTGACTAAATTCCCTATTCTGTATATTACATCCCTGTGTCTTATTTATTTTATAACTGGAAGATCGAACCTCTTAATCCCCTTCACATATTTTACCCTTCTCCCCACACCCCTCCCTTCTGGCAACCATCAGTTTGTTCTCTGTATTTATGAGTCTGTTTCTGCTTTATTCGTTTTGTTTTTTAGATTCCACATATTAGTGAAATCATACATATTTGTTTTTCTCTGTCTAGCTTCATTTAGCATAATACCTTCTAGGTCCACCCATGTTGTTGAAAATGGCAAGATTTCATTCTTTTTTATAACTGAGTCATATTCTGTTGTGTATATAACTATATACATACACATTACATCTTCTTTATCCATTCATCTACCTATGGACATTTAGGTGGCTTACAAACTTTGGCTATTATAAATAATGCTGATATGAATATAGGGGTGCATATGTCTTTTGAGTTAGTGTTTTTTTTTTTTTTTTCCTTTAAATAAATACCTAGAAGTGGAATTGCTGGATCATATGGTAGTTCTTTTCTTTTCTTTTTTTTTTTTTTTTTTTTTTTTTTTTGAGAGAGAGCATGAGCAGGGGAGAGGGGCAAAGGGAGAGAGAGAATCTTAAGCAGGTTCTGCACTTGGCATGGAGCCTGATGCAAGGCTTGATTCCACAAGCCTGGGATCCTGACCTGATCTGAAATCAAGATTTGGACGTTCAACCAACTGAGCCACCTAGGTTCCCCGGTAGTTCTATTTTAGGGGGAATCTCCACACTGCTTTCCACAGAAGGTGCACCAATTCACATCCCAGCAACAAAGCACAAGAGTTCTCTTTTTTCCCCATTTTTGCCAACACTTGTTATTTCTTGTCTTTTTGATAATAGCCATTCTGATTACTGTGAGATGATAGCTCATTGTGGTTTTGATTTGCATTTCCCTGATGACTAGTGATGTTGAACATCTTTTTATGTGCCTGTTGGCCATTTATATGTCTTCTTTGGAAAAATGTGTATTCAGGTCCTCTGCTAATTTTTAAATCAGACTGGTTTTTTTTATATTGAGTTGTATGAATTTTTTATATTGTGGATTTTAAACCTTTATTGGGTATATCGTTTATGGATATCTTCTTCCATTTAGTAAGTTACTTTTTCATTTTATTGATGGTTTCTTTTGCTGTGCAAAAGCTTTTTAGTTTTATATAGTCCAATTTGCTTATTTTTGCTTTCATTGTCCTAACCTAAGGTGTCAGATTCAAAAAAATATTGCTAAGACTGATGTAATGTTTTCTTCCATAAGCTTTATGATTGCAGGTCTTACATTTAAGTCTTTACTCCATTTTGAGTTTATGTAAGAAAGGAGTCCAGTTTCGTTCTTTTGCATGTTGCTGTCCAGTTTCCCCAACACCATTTATTGAAGAGACTGTTTTTTTTCCATTGTATATTTTTGCCTCCTTTATTGTAGATTAATTGACCATGTGAGTGTGAGTTTATATCTGGGCTCTCTGTTCTGATCTATTGATCTGTTTTTTGTACCAGTACCATACTGTTTTGATTACTAACGCTTTGTATTATATTTTGAAATTTGGGATTATGATACTCCCAGCTTTATTCTTTCTCAAGATTGCTTTGGCTTTGCAGGCTTTTGTGGTTCCATATAAATTTTAGGATTACTCGCCCTAGTTCTGTCAAAAATGTCATTACTATCTTGATAGGGATTTCATTAAATATGTACATTGCCTTGGGTGGTATGGACATTTTAACAATATGAACTTCCAATCAATGAGTACAGAATATCTTTCCATTTCTTTGTGGCAGCTTCAATTTCTTTCATCAATGTTTTATAGTTTTCAGAGTACAGGTCTTTTACCTCCTTGGTTAAATTTATTCCGATGTGTTTAATGCTTTTTACAGTCTTTTTGATGTTATTCAAAATCTTAGAGTTTCACATTTTACATCTAAATCCATATTTTACTGGAACACAGCCATGCTCTTTCTTTGAATTATGGTCTACGTCTGCTTTTGCACTATGATGGCACTGCTGACTAGTTGTGACAGACTGTATGATGCACAAAGTCTAAAGTATTTACTCTCTGGCCCTTTACAAAAAAATGTTAACTCTTATTCCTGGCTGATAAACGCTGAGACAACTATATGAAAACCACCATGGTATAAAATATTTTTAAAGTATAATATCAACTGTTTGGAACAAGATAACAGGAAGCAGCAGCCCACCCACATAAATGTATAACAAATCTATCTTGAGGGGTACATGGCTTTCTTTTTGAAGCTGAAATTCCAACTAACAACTCTACACATTGTTCCTGAGTCTGCTCAGATTTCAGTTTGTATTCCTGAAGCATCAGAGACAAAGATGTTTATAATCAAGTGTTTGTTATTTGGTAACAAATCTAACAAAGTGGAGAAAATTGTGTGTGTGTGTGTGTGTGTGTGTGTGTGTATAATATACATAACATATACACTCCTTGATGAAAGTCTTTGGCAAAACAACCCATCTTCATTTTAGGGACTTTATTCAGAGAGCTTAAATTATGTGACTCAGAAATGTATTAACAACTCATTCCAAATTTACCCTCTTGAGTCAGAACTCAGCCATGCATGGTGCCAGATAAAGTTTAAAACTGAGAATTGTCTTCTCATCCCAGGACTTGAGTTTGCTAAATCAAGCAGTGGGGTATGTGACTATGCCAGTCATTAGATTATTGTATGTCAGCTCTAAAACCACCCTTCCAGGCTCTGGGGTGCTAGAATTCCTTTCTGCTTTGCCAGCTAGCTTCCTGAAATTTCCAATATGATCCCTGCCCCCCCAACCCCCCCACCCGACCCCAACGCAACATCCTCTGTGGGCTGTAGCAGCTGCTTCTAGTCTCTGGCTTCATCACAGGTCTCAGACCCACCAGCACTAGCCACACAACATCCCTGTTCAGAGGTCTGGGTCTCAGCTTTCCAGGGCCTCTCCTCCAAATTTCAATATAATTTCGAACTCTTCTCTCTTTTCCCGCAGACTTAGGGGTGATACATTGTGAAGTTACCATCTCTGAGTGTTACCTCACTATTCCCATGCTGCTTTTTTGTTTTCTAATAGTGGTCTGGTCAGTCCCTTATGTTAAATTCTTTCTGGGAGAATTCCTAGTGAGGCTCGTTTTTTCTAGACTGGACCCTGACTGATACAGGGAATATTTCACAGGATCAACATTTGACACACAGGCATATGAGGCAGAAAAGAAATGGATCTGCAAGGGGCGCCTGGGTGGCTCAGTTGGTTAAGTGTCAGACTTTGGCTCAGGTCATGATCTCGCAGTTTGTGGGTGCGAGCCCCACATCTAGCTCTGTGCTGACAGCTCAGAGCCTGGGGCCTGCTTCAGATTCTGTGTCTCCCTCTTTCTCTGCCCCTCCCCTGCTCATGCTCTGTCTCAAAAATAAATAAAAAATTTTAAAAAATTAAAAAAAGAAAAAGAAATGGATCTGCCAATTTACTAATTCGTTGTGTCTCTTCGGCAAAATTATTTCTCTTCTTTACACTTCTCATTAAGATTTGCTGAATAGTTACCAAAATTTCTGTTCAGAATTAGTAAATGTCTCAAATGGTGCTTATCTAGGGAGAAAAAAAAAATCAGTAAATCAATGCTACTCTCCAATACTATGTTGAGCTTTTGTTGGAGCACATTCAAAATAACCTTTTGTTAAATTTCTTAAAGTTAAATTTTTTAATACAAAATGATACATGCATATAATTTGAATATAAATAAAAATAAACACTCATTAAATATATTTTATCACGTACATGCACTGGTTTCCTGGTGCTGCCATAACAAAGCACCACAGACTGAGTGGCTTAAATAATAGAAATGTATTTTCTCAGTTTGGGAAGCTGGAGGCCCAAGGCCAAGATGTTGGCAGGTTCGGTTTCTTCTAAGGCCCTCTCCTTGGACTGCAGATGGCCATCTTCTGGTTCCTCACCAGGTTATCCCTACATTTTGTTTGGGTCCTAATGTCATCTTCTTATAAGGACACCAGTCATGTCGGATTAAGGTCCACCCAAATAAACCTCTCTCGGGTTCGAACCCTTGTTTCCTGGATCCTATGTCTTCCTTTTTGTTTACTTCCTTGTTGTGATGTCAGTTTGACATTTCAAGGATTCACCTATTCAGCAAACATTTACTGAGCTTGTGTCAGGCACAGTGCTCGGTACTAGGGATATGGAAGTAAGAGAAATAGACAATGTTACTGCCTACTGGCTGTAAGGGCTCTGTGACGACACGATGACCAATGTGACCTGAAAAAAGAGCAGACACCCAATTGCCTAGGAACAGAACAGCTGCCCTTTTACAAATGTCATCATGGAGAAAATAGAAAGGGACTAAAATTTATTGAGTTCTACCATGTCTCAACACATTTATGTACAATTACCTCATTTAATACTCAAGATTCTATTATTATAGTACCCATTTTACGAGGGGAAGGCAAAAGTGGAAGCTCTGAGGTTCAGAGCTAGTTCAGTAACTTATAGAGCCAAGTATTCAACTACAAAACTCTTTATAGCCATGCTTTGTGATGCTGCAAAAAATGAATGCATACAAAACCAGGAATTAAGGTTTAACTCCTTCTTAACCAAAATAGCCATTTTGCTTATGCATGTTAGTTATTTATTTTATTCTGACCATCATTTTAGGTAAAGTCCTGACTCCCTAGGAATCCCTCATTTATTTGTTCAATATTTGTTAACTTGCTAATATATGTGAGGTATTCTTCTAGGTTCTGGAGATGAATCAGTAAGCCAAAAAAGAATCACTCCCCATTTGGAGCTTACACAAGTGGCTGGTGTCACAAAGTTAAAAAAAAAAAAAAAAAGATAAATCCTACAAGAGGGGGAAGAAGCAGGGTAAGGAGAACCGGAAGAGGGGAGTACTAATTTTTTATTTATGGTCAGGGAAATCATTTCTGATATGGGGTCATTTGAGCAGAGACAAAAGGAATGGAAGGAGGAAGCTGTGTAGATATCTGTGCAGAGGGAAATAGCAAGTGTCAAGGCCCTTGGATGGGAGCAAGCAGGCCAGTGTGGCTGGGGAAGAGTGAGTCAGGGAAGAGCAGTAAGAGACCAGCAGAGGTCTTAGAGGCCATAGTAAGGACTTTGGATTTTACTCCTAGCAAGGTGGGGACATTGGAGAATTTTGACATGAACCTCAAAAGGAAGTTTGGAAGTCTCATTAGGCCATCAACTGCCCATATCTGGCTTCCTTTTTATAGCAAAACTCACAGCTGTTATCTTTTGTTTTAAATAAATGTCATCACTTTATTTTTGAGAGAGAGAGGGAGGGAGCATGCATGAGGGGCAGAAAGAGAGGGAGAGAGAGGGAGAGAGAATCTCAAGCAGCCTCTGCATGGTCATCACAGAGCCCGATGTGGGGCGTGAACTCACCAACCATGAGATCATGACTTAAGCCAAAATCAAGAGTGGGGCGCTTAACAGACTGAGCCACCCAGACTCCCCCAAAGTCACAAATGTTATCTAAACCCTCTGTCTCCACTTTCTTTTTTCTTTTTAAAAAAAAAATTTTTTTAACATTTATTCATTTTTGAGAGGGAGAGACAGAGTGTGAGTGGGGGAGGGGCAGAGAGAGAGAGAGACACAGAATCTGAAGCAGGCTCCAGGCTCTGAGCTGTCAGCACAGAGCCCGATGCAGGGCTTGAACTCACAGACTGCGAGATCATGACCTGAGCTGAAGTCCGACGCTAAACCAACAAAGCCACCCAGGCGCCCCCTCTGTCTCCACTTTCTCACCTCCTTTCAATCCTTGCCATTTGGGCCCCGGACCCCATCACGTCTCTAAACCAGTCCCTTTTAAGGTCATCCGTGACTACATCCTGCCAAAGCCCATCTTCATGCTCAGTCTGCCGTATTCTCAGCCTCACAGGAGCAACTGACATGGTTGCAGCACTTCCCCTGGGTTCAGTAACCCCAGACTCTAGCCTGGTTTTCTTCCTCCTTCACAGGTTTCTTCTCCACATGTGTCAAATCTCTGCATCTAGGAGTGCACCAGGGCTCTGATCTGGATCTCTGCAGAGAGATGGTTTTCAATACCTTTCATACCCTGATGTTTCCTTCATTTGTATTTCCAGCTCTAAATTTGTAATTCCAATTGCCTTGTTACACATGTCCACTTGGAGGTCTGATAGGCGTTGTCTCCAAATCTTCTTCATCACAGAAATGGCACCATCACCCATTCAGCTGTTCAGAACAAAAGCTTAGGGAGCATCCTTGGTTATTCTCTTCACTCCACCTGGTCCCACCTCCAAAATAAATCCTGAATCTGACTTCTCACCAGTGCACTGCTACACATGAATTTAAACCACCATCATCTCTGGTTGATGATGCCTGGATTGCTGCAAAGGCCACCTAATTTGTCTTCCTGCCTCCACTCTTACCCATCTCCTGTCCATTCTTCAGCCAATCTATTAAAACATAAGTCAGATCAGGGGCATTCCCAAGCTCAAAATCCTCCACCAGCTTCCCACTGCAACCAGAAAAAGTCCAAATTCCTTATCATAGCCTACACCACCACACCTGACCTTGGCCTTGGGTTCCATCTCCCTGGCTCTGCCCCCTCTTTCACCAGCAGCTCCAGCTGAAACACTGAGCTGGCTCCTGCCTCTGGATCTCTGCACTGGCTTTTCCTGGATCCTGGATTACTTGTTCCCACCGTCTTCACCATGATTCCTTCTCCTCCTTCGTCTTTCAGCTCAAATGTCACCTCTGAAAGGCCTTTCCTGATCTCTCCGTGGAAAGTCTTCACCTTCTCCCACCACTCTCTAGCACTTAATTTGAGAAATTATTGCATGGATTCGCTAGGGAGTTTCCCGTGTCACCCCACGCCCAACACCTACACCAGAAAACCTCCCGAGAGCGAGTTCTTTGTTTAGTTTAGCGCCCAAACACTGTCTTGGACAGAGTAGATGCTGAAGATACAGGGGTTGGCTGACAGAGCTCCCAGGGTTGTTCTCCGGGGGCTCTTACGAGGTTCTGGCTTGCTGCAGGGAGAGATTTCGCTCACTCCCTTCGCTCACCCCGATCCTCGGCGGGACGCGGAAGTGGGGGGCCAGCAACCGCTCCTCCTCCAGCCCCTCCCCCTCTCGTGCCTCCTGTCCCCCTTGCCCCCTCTCCCCAAGCCTGTCGCTTGTCCGACCTGGGCGCGCTCTGCGTGTCGCGCGGGCACGGGAGCGGGCCGGGACCGGCGGGCGGGCCAAAGAGGGAGCATGGCGTTCTTGGTGGTGCGCTTGGTGCTGTTGCTCCTGGCCGGGAACTTGGCAGGTAACGCTGGCCGGGCAGGCCTGGTGGGCCCCGATGAGCCGCGTAGAAGTAGCGGAGAGTGGCTCTGGCCCGCGGCAGCCGGTCCCTGGATCCTGGAGGCCCTGGCTGCCCTTCAGGCACACGTTACTGGCGGTTCCCCGCGACCTGCGGTCGTGTAGGAGTGCGAACGTGGGGTCGTGCAGGGCGGGGGTGGCGGTGGAGCCAGCGGACGTGCTTTAAGATCTTGTTTGGCTTTGGCTCCCAGCTCCTTCTTAGTGACATACTGCTGTCTGCTCTTTCTCCCTTAAGGCTGATTTTCTGGAACCCAAGATCAGAAATTGGGTTTTTATGGACACAGTGACCCTACGTCTGCAAGAGATGAACAGGAATTAGGGATTGTGAATGCCAAATGCATCAGGCACTCTGAGGCTTGTGAGAAAGGGGCTTTATTCCACCTGGTCTTGACGCCCATTTGAAAGTGGAGTTAAAGTGGTAATACCAAATGTTAAGTTGTGTGTTTGTTACCCTAGCCACTGAGGACAAGAATATCATGAATTAGTAAGAGTTACTTCTCTGACTTAAAAAAAAAAAAATTTTTTTTAATGTTTTATTTTTGAGAGACACAGAGAGATAGAACATGAGCAGGGGAGGGGCAGAGACAGAGGGAGACAGAATCTGAAACAGGCTCCAGGCTCTGAGCTGTCAGCACAGAGCCTGACACAGTGCTGGAACCCATGAACCACCAGATCATGACCTGAGGCAAAGTTGGATGCTTAACCCACTGAGCCACCCAGGTGTCCCATACGACTATGCCTTTTATTCCATAGTTCCAAAGTTCTTTCTCAAGTAAGCCTGTTAGGGTGGTCAGTTACAGAACCCATACCAAATATTCCTTCTGTGTGCCTGTCACAAGAGTGCCAGAAAACAACCAAATACCCTTCTTTGGGGGTAGGGGTGGGCAATGGGGGCTGTTCAAAGAAGTTGGGCATCTGAGAGAGGGTATGGCCTGGATAAATCACAAGCTGGATTTTAAAAGCCCTTTATCAATAAGAATTGACCTTAATCATATAGTTTAAAATGCCTCTTTTCTGACAGCCTCTTTGGACTCCTCGAGCTCTGAGTTCAGCCAGACTTCAGAATACAGAACAGTAAGTAGGAAGCCACTTGTATTATTTCCACTAGTATAGTGAAGCCCACACAGTTTGGGCTGGGGCTGGTTTTCAGGTCTCACCTGCCACTTTTGAAACTGTTTACTTCTTTAGAAATCTGATTCTAAGGCAGGCTTTTTGATACAGATCAAAATTGTAAATTTTGATTGAAAATAGCTCAGTCCTTGATGGCATCAGCACATTGTTTCCTTTAATAGTTTCTTTAATGATTCAAAAGACCCTTGATCTAATGGTTATGTCTTGTACTAGAAATTTTATGAACATTATCAAATTGAAGTCTGTGGAAGCAAATGAAGCCCAACTAAGTGAGAACAAGCAAAAAAGCAAAATTCACAGCTTGATGTAGCAAGGGAGTCAGCCACACTTATCACTTGTGTTTTGGTGGAGACTCAAAGGCAGGCAGAGGAGGGGGGAAGCTTTGCAGCAGGAACAAGGGAAGGCTTTAGGTATGCCCTGATTGGAGCTGTTGGCCTGGGGAAGCTGTATGTGGGCTAACTAGAAGCAGGCTTCCTGTGTGATTGGTAAGGAGTGCATATTTGGCTTTCTTTGGTTGATCCTCAGTTGGATGTGGGGACAAACCTCAGAGAAGCTGGAAGGTATTAACCAAGTCCTGGCCATTTGGGGCCAGTTGTTACGGAGGTTATTGTTTGGCTTCTTGGACTGTCATCAGAGATGGCTGTCTGACGTCTTACAAGTCTGACTTATAGCAGGCTGACTTCCTGGGCTGGTTATTCTACATAATGAGTTGGTTTTCTGGGTAAGTTGCTGCAGGTTGTGGGTCAGAGTTCTATTCTAATAAATGGTCTGACATTGTCCATTTGTGTATTCAGTCTCTCAATCCTCATAGTGACCTTGTATGATAGATATTATTTTACATATGGGGATATTTACCTTAGGGGGTTAAGTAACTTTGAGTATTCAACTCAGAGTAGACCTCTTCCAGGAAACCTTCTCATCCCATTTTCTAACTCCAAAGAATATGTAAATGCACTTTCTCTTTGGTTTCATGCAACCTATACTGCATCATCATCATCACCATGACAGTGTAGGGGAAGATTAGAAGCTTTCCTCTACTCTTCTAAGTTCTCAGCTGGGGCCTCTTGAACAAAAGACAGTTTAACAAGAAAAAAAAAAAAACAAAGTTTATTAACATGTGCATCACACATACATGTGGGAGCGTTCAGAGATGAGTAATTCAAAGAGGTGGTTTAGAACTCTGACTTATATAGCATCTTTAACAAGAGCAATAAATTGTATAAAGAAAATATACAAATGGACAATGTCAGACCATTTATTAAAATAGAACTCTGACCCACAACCTGAAGCAACCTACTCAGGAAACCAACTCATTATTTAGAATAACCAGCCCAGGAAGCCAGCCTACTACAAGTCAGACTTATAAGTAGACATGCAGAGACATGACAGGACAAAGTAAAATGGTTCTAGGCTTCCAAGGGTGGCATACTATGGGAAGGTAAATATATGGGAGGAAACTAATGGAGTTAGGTTTGTTTGCAGGTTCCTCTGGTGCCATCTCTGGGCTGAGTCTAGAGTTGTCTTCAGTAAAGGAGAATTTATATCCTGCCTTTAGGCAGAAAAGGGGGGAGGGTACAGAGCACTTTTCTTGGGTTTGTTACTTCTTAGCTGTCTTTAACTCAAAATAATTATGTCAAAGAGTCATAGTTGTGGGGTGACATATTCTGGGATTTTTTTTAAGTAACCTCTACACCCAGTGTGGGGCTTGACCTCACAACTCAGAGATCAAGAGTGCATGCTCTACCAACTGAGCCAGCCAGGCACCCCTGCCAAATACTGTTCTAAATGCTTTAAACATAATAACTCATTTAATCTTTTATAGCATTATGAAGTATCATTATTATCCCCTTAGCCAGGCATGGGCCACAGGGTGGAACTATGATTCCAACCCAAGCAGTCTTACTCCAGATCCAGTGCTCTTCACTAACCCATCATAGCATTGAACTGTAAATTGCCTGTTTGCCTGTCTCCCTTCAGTAAACTGTATACTACTGTGGTCAAGGATGATGTCTTGCTATTTGGTGTCCAATCTTCAGCACTTAGCAGGTGCTCAATAATACATTTTAATCAGAAGACTTAATTTTGGGGAGTTTGATTTTCTTTCAGAAAATGGGAATAGTCCCACCTTCATCTCAAGTTTGGCATTAGGGTAAGGCTAGTTGGGTGTCTAGGGTGCAAAATTTTAAAAGGCACTCTCTCTCAGGAAGCAAATGCTACAGGACCTCGGTCTGTTTGTGCAGGATTATTAAAAGAATGAATCACTCAAGAGATCTTTGCTTTCTTCCCAGTTCTGTTGCTACTGTTCCAGTTTAGAGCCCCCAAGCATAGTGACCCCCTAAGTAATTTTCCTTAACTCTTTAGTGTCTCCACTTTCTGCAAAACCTGGAGCTTCCCAGTGTTCACAGAGTGTCCTTATTGCAGCCTATCTCTCTACCTGTAACTTCCACTGCTTTCCCATAGCTTATGTTCTTCTATCCTTATGCTAGGGCCACAGTTTTTTCTTTGTTTTGTTTTGTTTTCATGTTAATGCTAGTGTAGTGTAATTAACATCCAGTGTTGTATTAGTTTCAGGTGTTAGTGCCACACTATTTTAATTACTGTAGCTTTGTAGTAAGTTTCAAAATGGGGAAGTGTGAATCCTCCAACTTCTTTGAGATTGTTTTGGCTATTCAGGTCACTTGCATTTCCATATGCATTTTAAGATCAGTTTGCCAAATTCTGCTGCAAAAAGACAGTTGAGATTTTTGATAGGGATTTCACTGAACCTGTAGACCAGTTTGGGGAATGTTGCCATCTTAAGAAAGTTAAATCTTTTGATCCATGAATATGGGATGCCTTTTCACTTATTAGTCCTTTAATTTATTTCAACAATGTTTTGTAGTTTTGCTGTACAATTCTTATGCTTCTTTTGCTAAATATTTTCCTAAATATTTTATTCTTTTTGATGCTGTTATAAATGGAATTTTTTTCTCAATTTCATTTTCAGATTGTTCACTGCAAGTGTATAGAAGTACAATTGGTTTCTGTATATTGATCTTGTATCCTCCAATCATATTGAACTTGTTTTTTAGTTCTAACAGTTTCTTTGTGGATTTCTCAGACCTTTCTATAAAAAGAGTATAGCATCTTTGATTAGAGATAGTTTTATTTCTTCTTTTCCAATCTGGATGCCTTTTATATTTATTTTATTGCCTAATTGTCTTTTCTAGGATATTCTGTACAATGTTGAATAGATCGGATGAAAATGGACATCCTTGTCATTCCTAATTTTGGAGGAAAAGCATTCAGTCTTCCACCATTAAATATGTTTTTTATAGATATTCTTTAGCAGGTTGGAGGAAGCTCTCTTTTCTGCCTAGTTTGTTGAGTGTTTTTATTATGAAAGAGTGTTGGATACTCCTTTAAATTAAACTGCCTTGCTCTCAGATCAGACACTTCCCTCACTACTGTGCCTTTGGTTAGTCTGTTTTATTTCCTTGAGGTGGACATTCTCCCAAATCTCTCTAATCTAAATTCTGTCCATCCTTTAAGAGCACCATGTATATTTCTTGATTTTCTAATGATACACCAAACTTCTTACAGGTAGGACTCAATTTGTCTTTGTAGTTCTCTAACATCTATCTTAAAATCTTCTTCATTTATTGAATAAACAAATGAGGGACTATATTTGGTAAAGTATTTACGAATCTTTCAAAAGAAAAGATTCAGAGTATAGAGCTCAGAGAATTACTTAAAAGCATATGACATCTTTCTATAAAAATTAAATTGATTCTAAAGAATAAATAAAAATGCCATGTGACACTATTCCAGAATGAGAGTGTCTTCTAAAGCCCTGAGGAGCCGTCTGCCAGGGGTAAACTCTTTTCTCTAGTTGGCATGTTGTGGGGTGTAATTTAGAGCCTCCCTAGATGGTGAACCTGTTCTGAATTTCTTTTCCTTTTTCATAAATTTGGGTAGCTGTATAAAGCTAAGAGTTAATGAGAACATAATTTATTAATGAAATTGATTGACCTCATTGATAAGAGTGAAAAGTGTTTGTTCATAAAGCCTCATGTCTCTGCTCAGAGAAAATCCAGGAAATGAGTTACCTGAATTTAATAAAGTTAAATGGTGGCTAGCCAAAGCTGGCTTTGAAATCATGAGAATTAGACTGGAATCAGACTGAAATATCAACATTGCCTTCCAGCTGGGTAGATCTCTTGGGGATCTGAGAGACATCAAAGGTCTTCCGCTTAAACAAAACAAAACAAAATAAAACACCAAAACTTCCTTACCAGCCTGTTACTGCTCCTCAAAATTCATTTACTAGTCATTCTTTGAGATGAAAGCATTTGCAAACTGCTGTTGAATATTAAAAAAAAAACCCTAAGATCTTTAGGCTAAATAGATTGATTTTGATTAGTTATTTACCTATTTAATCAGAGAGTGGGCATAGGCAAGATGTACTTTGGTTAAACAAAGGGAGGAAAAAAAGGTCTAGAGCAGGGGATCCCTGAAATTGTGTGCCAAACTGTGTGTCTTGGTGCATTCTCCTTAGCTTCCATACATAGTCTAAGTGGATTGGATGTCAAGATGATTGGGAATAGCCATTTCTAAAGCCAGTTCTAGCTGAATCAGAATTGAGGGGCCTCTAGACACATGGATTCTAACCCTGGAAATTCTAATCGAGTAGGTCTGGAATGAGGCCCCAAATCAGTGTTTGTTTGTTTGTTTGTTTGTTTGTTTTTTAAGTGTTTATTTAAATTCCAGTTTGTTAACAGACAGGGTAAGTTCAGGTGTACAATGTAGTGATTCAACACTTCCATACAACATCTGGTGCTCATCATAGCACTCCTTAATACCTATCACCTATTTTATCTATCTCCCCACCCACCTCCTCTCTGGAACATCAGTTCCAAACCATCAGTTTGTTCTCTGTAGTTAACAGTCTGTGTCTTGGTTTGCCTCACTCTCTGTTTTCTCTTCCCTTTTGCTTGTTTGTTTTGTTTCTTAAGTTCCACATATGAATAAAATTATATGGTATTTGTCTTTCTCTGACTAGCTTATTTCCCTTAGCTTAATACTCTCTAGCTCCATACATGTCATTGCCAATGGCACTAAATCAGTTTTTAACAAGTTTATGAGGTTGTATGCACAAGCAACCCTGTGTAGGTCCACCAGGGCTAGTTGTTAACACTAAACACTCACTCAACACCTTCCACTTAAGCAACTCACAAGTGATCCTCTCCCTTCTCTCTGAACAATTTCCATAGTGTATTGATCACTTACTGGCTGTAGATAGCCTACTGTCTTTTGTATGCCAGAAGACTGTATTTTTTTTAAGATTTTATTTTTAAGTAATTTTTTTAAATGTTTATTTACTTTTCAGAGAGAGAGAGAGAGAGAGAGAGAGACAGAAAGCATGAGTTCAAGAGGGACAGAGACAGGGAGTCACAGAACTCTAAGCAGGCTCCAGGCTCCACGCTTGCAGCACAGAGCCCCACCTGGGGCTTGAACTCACAAACTGAGATCATGACCTGAGCCAAAGTCAGATGCTTAACTGACCGAGCCACCCAGTCATCCCCTATTTTTAAGTAATTTCTACACCCAGTGTGGGGCTTGAACCTACAATCCCAAGATCAAGAGTCACATGTTCTACCGACTGAGCCAGGTGCTCCTTAAATTCTGTATTTTAAAATATTAGTTTTTAATTAGGGTCAATTTTGCTCTCCAGCAGACATTTAGAGTGTTACTTTAGATCATCATGACTAGGGAGTTTATACTGGCATCTAATGGATAGAGAGCATCCTACAGTGCACAGGACCGTCTCCCATCACAAAGAATTATCTGGTCCAAAATATGAATTGTGTGAAACAACAGTACAACAGCAGCAACATTTTTTAAAATTCATTTATTTATTTTGAGAGACAGAGAGAGAGAGCGTAATCAGAAGAGGGGCAGAGAGAAAGGAAGAGAGAGAATCCCAAGCAGGCTCTGTGCTGCCAGTGCAGACCCTCACAAATCGTGAGATCGTGACCTGAGCTGAATCAAGAGTTAGACATTTAACCAACTGAGCCACCCAGGTGCCCCAAGAAATTCTGTTTTAAATAAACCAAAATAGGAAATAATATGTGACTTATTATGGGTATCATTTTTGCAGTGATAGCACACAAAACTCTTAATTACACTTGACCCTTGAATAATGCAGGGGGTTAGGGATGCTGACCCCCCCCGCCCCACAGTCAAAAATCTGAGCATAACTTTTGATCCTCAAATTTAATTAATAGCCTACTGTTGACCAGAAGTCTGATAACATAAAGAGTTGATTAATATACATTTTGTATGTTATGTGTTACATCCTTATCTTACCTGTATTCATGTAAGTTAGAGAAAAGAAAATGTTATTAAGAAAATCATAAGGAAGAGAAAATATATTTAAACTCATGTTGTTCAAAGATCAACTGTACTTGAAATATTCAAAGGAAAGTTCTCATCTCTTGTATCAGTTAGGATTAGATTCAGCTGCAAGTAACAAAAACTCAAAGTAGGAGCACACAGTGCTGCTGTCCGAGAATGTGGCCTCTATCTTCCCAGTCTAACAAAGCTCTAAACAAAGATTAGAGCTCCATGCACTCTGCAGGAGGATGGAGGAATGGACTAAGAAAAAAATTGAGGGGAAACAAAGGACAAGTACCTGCTTTCTTTTAAAGGAGGTTCCCAGAAGTTGCTGTACAATAATTCCATGTATATCCCATTGGCCTTACCTTAATCATACAGTCATACCTAGTGACAAGGAAAGTTATCTTATAGTAGCATTACAGGTGGTTACATGCCCTGTCATTGTCCTACATCAAAAGATTGGCAATTTTGTTTTTCACCTATATGTTTTATGATAAAATGCTTGGGATATATATTTTGTTTCCTTGCTTCCTTGCTTTAATTGACTTTATCAATTAAATGACCAACTACCATTTCTCCCAGTCTCATTGGATAAGAGGGCATCTACTCTGCTTGTGACAGCAGCCCTATAAGGCATCACCTTAGTGAGCCTTGGGCAGCATATCATGCTCCTCAATGAGAGCTGAACAGAGGATGGAAAGGGTCAACAAAACCTCTTTTACGTCAGAGTTTGGCTCATGGCCAGCCTTGTTTAGGTCTTTATAAATCCAGATAGTATCAGTAGAAATGTGTGCCGCATTTATTCAGAGTGCTAAAACAGGGCGGCTTCTTTTACTCTGAAGTGAGGAAAAGTGATCACCATTTACTAAAACAAGTATTTATATATATAATATTGGTGTGGAGCTCATTGTGGGGCTTGAATTCACAAACCACGAGATCATAGCCTGAGCCAAAACAAGCCTCCCTCAGTTAACCAACTGAGCCACCCAGGTGCCCTTAAATGTATGCATATAAAACAGAAATACAGTGGGCCATATATTTAGACTTTTGTTAAAGTGAGACTCTGCACATCATAGTCTGATCACTGACCAGGTCTAGTACTGGCCCTGCTGGAGATTGGCAGCTGTGAGCAAGACGTATTACCTGACTGGCCTCAGTTCCATCAAATCACAGGATTGAGTTCCATGACCTGGTATCAGCTTCTTAGGGCTGCTATAATAAAGTACCACAAACTGAGGGGGTTAAACAACAGAAATTGAATGTCTCCCTGTTCTGGAGGCTAGAAGTCCTAAATCAGGATGTTGGTAGAATTGGTTCCTCCTGAGGACTGTGAGGAAGAATCTGTTCCATGCCTTTCTCCTAGGTGCTGGTAGCTCCAGGTGTTCCCTGTCTTGTAAATTCTATGTCTTTATGTGACCTTCCCTCTGTTTATGACTCTGTGTCCAAATTTCCCCTTTTTATAAGGACACCAGTTCTATTGGATTAGGGCCCAATCTACTGACCTCATTTTAAATTGATTCCCTGTACAAAGACTCTATTTCCAATAACGTAACTTTTTGGGTGGGCACAATTCAACCCATCACCACCCCTAAGTGCCAGTGCTGTTTTCTTTGTTGCACTTGGTTGAATGCCAGTACCTTAAAGATCCAGACTGAAAGATTAGATTCCTGAATTTGTCTTGACATCACGCCAAAGGATTAAGGTTGAATGTAACAACATTCTTGTGGAGACAGTAGTGAAGTACAAATTATAAACCTAGAGGGTTGGAAAGTGGGTATGGTGGCCTGTCTTGGACTTTCATTTAAATTTTTTTTAATGTTTATTTATTTTTGAGAGAGACACAGAGAGAGAGAGAGAGTGAGTAGGGGAGGAGCAGAGAGAGAGGGAGACACAGAATCCGAAGCAGGCTCCAGGCTCTGAGCTGTCAGCACAGAGCCCCATGTGGTGCTTGAACCCATGGACTGTGAGATCATGACCTGAACCGACGTCGGGCGCTTAACTGACTGAGTCACCCAGGAGCCCCTGGACTTTCATTTAAAAATCAGCCTGGCTAAGGTCCTTTTCTTACATAGTGGGTATTGAACCATTGCTTCAATACTGCATCTGATTTTTGCATTAGAAAAATCTTTTTTTGTGTGGAAAATAGAAATATTTTTGTAGGGTGTTTCTAGGAAATTTAGGAGCCTTGGGACTTTGTCCCCCCCACCAACTATTTTGTGATGAGAATGTCTCAGTTATGTAATTTCTGTCTTCCTTTTTCTTTCCTAGCCAAACTGCAATCAATATAAATTACCAGGATGTCCCAGAGACTTTAACCCCGTGTGTGGAAGTGACATGTCCACTTATCCTAACGAGTGTACTCTGTGCATGAAAATCCGGTAACATAATTTTACAGTATAGACTAGTCCTTTTCTTGATTTTTGATTACTTAGGAAGTAGTGACTCTTTTCTTGGATGTAAGAATCAAATGTGACATAGTAGTTGTGTTTTCAGACTGACATTTAAAAAGACAATCCTTCAGTTCATTTTCCAGGTCAAAGTCAGAGAGTGACATTTGTGATTAACCAATTATACACTTGATAATCAGGTTATGTTACTCTTCATGGATGGGCAATTTCCCCAAATTAAGAGTGTATTAATAGTTAAACTATGAAATATTAAATATTCTTTTAAATTCAGAGGGCATGTGCAGGTACCTGTACAACCTGCAAAACTAGTTGGGTTGAATTATTACTAGGTAATAATTCTACCTAGTAGAATGCTAAGTAGTGTGTTATACATGATGCCTTTCATGTAACTCACAGGTGACTGTGACATCTCCTGTACGTATGAAGCAGGGCAAATCACAGGATTAAGACACATTTCAAATAACCATGTAGTGCCAATATTAAATTCATGAATTACTCAGTTTATTGCGCACTTTATCACACAAGTTAGTCACAGAAGAAAATTAGTGGAGGGAATTAATGAACCACTCTGAAGAGGATCCAGGAAGGAGGTGTCACAAGGTGAGCAGTGAGGCACCTGTCCAGTCGTTGGACCTGAGACAAACTTTGGCCTGGATTTCGGTCAGGTCACCTTCTGTGCTGACAGAGCCTCCAGCAGCATCTGTCTTGACACAGTATCTTTGCACCTATAGCTTGGGTGGTCAGTCGGCCTTCAAATGTCTCCTAGACATTTGAAGCTCCTTCACTTGAGGGTCCATTTATTTGGGTGTAATGGTTATACCGGACTCTAAGTCCTAGATTCTGACAAACAACTAATATGGGCGCTCACATTGGCCCCTGAGACTCATATCTTGTCTTGCTGTAACTTAGCTTATTGTCTACTGTGAGTAGAAATCACATACAAAGTATCACACCATGACAAGGTAGGCTGCATTGTATTTCGGGGTCCTTTCTCTGATGTCAGTCTTCAGTGAGTTACCTAGGTCTTCTCATAGTGATTTTTTTTAGGTTAGTGCCCTGTGCCTTAGGGTCAGGGAAAAATGGCAGAATTGGGGCCCTATTGTTTACTAGATTTAGCTTTAAAAATGATTAAGTAAGCATCACCTTAGAATCTAATGTATAATGACATGGGTCTTTTTGGTTCAAAGAGTGGACAGTTTCAGTGTGGTAGGTAGGTAGTAAATGTGTCTTTATGGTTGTTCAATTTGCAGGGAAGATGGTCATGACATTAAAATAATCCGGAGTGGACCGTGTTGATGGAGCAGTTTATAAAAGAGAACTTGGAGAAACCACCTTCAACAGTATGCTAGATGAATTCCATTTCCCCTTTTTCTCTTTCCTATGTTCTTTTTTTTGCATGGGATTTGTTAGCCCACATTTTCTGAGAGGAGGTGTGAAAGAGAGCTATGTGGAGCAATTGATAATTAAAACAAACACACAAAAAATCCTTGTTTCTCGGCTTTTGCCTCTTGAGTTAAGCTTATTGCCCAGGTGACTTGTGCATTGCTTTATTTCCCTGGAATAAAATCATCATTGTATTCAAGTACTGCTGTTCTCTGTTGAATACCCATTCTTACTCTGCAGCCTCCTGGTGACTCTTCCTTACAGGCAAAGATGAATTTTGTAAGGGAGAAGTGGAGTTATTGTTGAGAGGGAGAGCTTTATTCTACTCCCCCCTTACCTCAAATCTTACATAGTTAATGTATATGTGCCTGGGACGTTGTTCTGCACAAAGCAAATAACTGTGAGACACTTGGAGCCGATTTTAGGCAGAGCTGATAAAGTCAAAGAATCATGCAGGTAGAAATATTTACTAGAGTCAGTGTCTCCTTTCAATAGTTGCCCATCAGGGTTAATGTAGGAATTTGGCTTTTTACTCCTTTTAGACCAGTGGTTCTCAACTCTGGGGTGATTTTGCCTCCAGGGGACATCTGGCAATATGTCTGGAGGCATTTTTGGTGCCACTATTTGAAGGGTAGGCACTACTGACATCTAGTGGGTAGACGCCAGGGATGTTGTCAAACATCCTGCAGTGACCCAGGGTGGGGGGTGGAGGGGGCGGGGCAGCTCCCAACAATGAAGAATTTTTCAGTCCAAAATATCAGTAGTGGTGAGATTGAAACATCCTGTTTTAGAGGTTGATACAATATAAAGAATAGACATTAACAATAATAAAAGCGACGGGGGGGGGGGGGGGGTTGCTTTAGAATGATGTTTCTAGGTACAGGATTTTGAGTCAAGTCCTGGGTGCAAGTACTTTCTAACACCAGGAAACCATGAGCCATGAAGCAAGAGGTAGCTGAGAGAGCATGTATTGGAAAGAATATGGCTTTTCGGGTCAGCTAAACCTGAGCTTGGATTCTGATTCCAACACTTCAGTTTTTTATATGGAAAACGGGATTAATGCTCAACTCATGAAACCATGGAGAGGAAACTGCTTAGCACAGTGCTGGGACACAGAAACTGCTGAAATAGTACCTGCCATTATTTCAAGGACCTCTCTTAGAGAGGAAGATACTGAGGCCCACAGAGGCAAATCAACTTGCCCAACATTATAGAACACATTGAAAGTCTGGAATAGAAGCCTGGGTCTCTAAATCCCGAGTCCTGTTGTTTATGTGGAGTAAAGGCAATAAAGTGGGAAATTCTATAACATAAATGGGCTACAGTTAATGTTCTGTAGTTGTTTTTGGCTTAAAATTTTTATAAAAGTAGTATATACTCTTTGGAAAATTAAGAAATACATAAGTGTATTTAGAAAGTGAAAGTTATGCCCATATAGCCTCCAGAGGTAACCACCATTACCTTTTTGGAACATAGTCTTCTTGTTCTCCCTAAGTATGTATGTGTATATCGAATCATACAGACACCCAGAGACACAGACGTATACACCCTGTCCCATAAAATGGCTCTTCTCTTTATATTGTTTTTTTTTAATGTCAATATAGATTGTTCTTTTCAAAAGCTACATAGTATTTTATTATTGTGCCATAAGTTATCCAGGCTCTACTGATCTATATTCAGCTTGTTCATTAGGATTCTCTTTGTTGAAATTGGAAGAATCCCAACTCAAACTAGTCTTAGCTAAAGAGGGAGTTCATTGTCCCATTTAGTCATATTTGCGGAAGAGCAGGCTGATGTTAGCCTCAGAGGGTGCCTGCAACCAGAGACCTTAGCGCACTAGAAATTGCCATCTCTCCGTGTCTCATCTCTTTATTTTAGCATAAACAGCTTCATTCATAGACTAGCTTCACCTCCTGTGTGAGAGACAAAATTGGAAGTTCCAGATTCTATCCTAGCAACTTTCTGACCTAACAGGAAGTAATTCTTTTCTATCAGTTCCAAGTGAAAATAATCCTGGAGTCACAGCCCCAACAATCTTACTACCTGAAAAGAAAATGACTCTTTCCTGGATGAAGACCCTGACTGGTTCATGTTAGATTATGCATCCACCCTTCTGAAGAATTAAGGTGATATAGGATTAGTTAAGCTGAGATGAGACCTTGGGTCCATTGTTTCCCAGAGGGAAAAAAGGGAAAATCCGAGAGGAAAAAAAAAATCAATAGATGTTAACTTGTAGGTTGTTTACAACTTTTAATGATTATAAAATGTTTCAGAGAACATTCTTATACATACATCCTTGTCACTTGAAAAATATATGTGTATATATATATATATACATGTATACACACACACACACACACACACAAAATGAGAATAGCTTTAAATTTTTTTTTTTAAGTAGGCTCCACACCCAATGTGGGGCTTGAACTCATGATCCTGAGATCAAGAGTCAGATGCTTTACTGACTGAGCCACCCAGGGTCCCCTAAAAATTAAAAAAAATTTTTTTAATGTTTATTCAGTTTGAGAGACAGAGCACAAGCGGGGGAGGGACAGAGGGAGAGAGAGAGAGAGAGAGAGAGAGAGAGAGAGAGAGAGAGAATCCAAAGCAGGCTCCAGGCTCTGAGCTGTCAGCACAGAGCCCAATGTGGGGCTCAAACTCATGAACTGTGAGATCATGACCTGAGCTTAAGTCAGCCGCTTAACTGACTGAGCCACCCAGGTGCCCCTAACCAAATTTTTAAGAGAAGTTTATGCTCATGTAGTACACACTGGTCATTTAGTATAGCCAGCAACTCTCTCTTCTTCTGCCCTAAAGTACTATTGCTTCTGCCTTCCATTATCCTTTTCCACTTCACTCCCAACTTCTGGCTGAATGGAGCTGCTGCCTTCTTACATGATCCAGTATCCCTGAATCTGGAGGTAGAAGGGTAAGCACCTGGTCCAAATTAGACCAGTCATGATCTGTCATAATTCCCACTACCCTAATCACAGGGTTGGTCTGCAGTGGGTTTGTGACTGTTCAGAATCCATCCTCAGGGAAGAGCCCTTTTCCTTTTAGGTGGTGAGATTGAGAGGCTGTGCTTCTGGAAGCTGCTGGAAACCGTGACCCCTCACTATGGAGAAAGACTGTAGTAGGAGAGCATGATGCCAACATGCCCAAGGAAACATGTCCCGTCTTGCCATGGGTCAGGCTCAGTTGGTCAGCTTTTCCTTTGATTCTGTGAGCTGGCTCACTATCCATTCAATATTCCACCCAACACACTTTTTTTTTTCTTTTTGCTTATAGCAGTTTGAATTGGGTTGTTATCACATAAACTCCTCAACTAATAAAATTAAAAAAAATTTTTTAATGTTTATTTATTTTTGAGAGAAAGAGACAGAGTGTGAGCCAGGGAGGGGCAGAGGGAGAGGGAGACACAGAATCGGAAGCAGGCTCCAGGCTCTGAGCTGGCAGCACAGAGCCTGATGTGGGTTTCGAACCCACGAACTGTGGATCATGACTTGAACCGAAGTCAGATGTTTAACAGACTGAGCCACCCAGGTGCCCCTCAACTAATAAATGTAAGCAATTTGGAAGTGTAGGAAGTAAAAGGGTCTCCCTGTTTTAGTCTCATTCTCCTTTCCTGTCCACTCCTAGTACAATGAAATGAAAGACTTTTATAGTCAGTAAGAACTGTTAATAATATTTCAAAATAAATTCAAAAGTGTCAACATGTATTATAAGAATTTCATTACAGTATTGTTTTTGTGACATTGAACTGTAATACTTCCATGCTTTTATGTATAAACTTTTATCTATTATTATAGAACAAATATATATATACATAGTCTATAAACGTGCTTTTCTCTTGTATTAGGTTATTTTTATATTAATATATGTAGTTTCTTCATTTTAAAAACTACATAGTATTCTGTTATATTATTGTGCTGTTATTTAGTCTCTGTTGAGTTATATTTGGATTATTAGAATTTTCTTGGTTGAAAGTGGAAAATTCCCAACTTATATTAGTCTAATTAAAGGGAGAATTGGTTCCTGGATATAGCAGTGACCAAGCATATGAGCTCAAAGTCACATATATGCATTCACGGAAACTCTGTTTCCCCCTCCGTAAAGTGAGGACGATAATAGTACCTATTTCACAGTTTTGTTGTAAGGAGTAAATTAAATAATACATGGTAAGTTGCTTAGCACACGTGAACTGTTGGCTATTTTATAGAAAACTATACCTTAAAAAAAGAAACAACCTGTTTTTTTGACTTCTCTCTGGCCCTGTAAGAATATATCGTGTATATTTTCCCAAATCACTACATACAGATCTATTTCATTGCATTCTATTATATGGGCATACCATAATTTATTTGTGCAATTTCCTAGTGATGGACATTTAGGTTGTCATTTTCTACCTTCACAAATAATGTTGCAGTACCATCTTCACACATGTATCCTTCTTTATTTGTGAAAGCATTTTGTAGGATAAACCCATGAGGCTGGAATTACTTGATTAGAAGACAGACATTTAAAATGCTTAAAGAGGCGTGTCTGGCTGGCTCAGTTGGGAGAGTGTGTGACTCTTGTTCTTGGCGTTGTGAGTTCAAGACCCACACTGGGTGCAAAGCTTACTTTAAAAATGTTGAAAGAGGCCGCAAAATTTCCTCTCTGAAAAGGTTGGTCCTATTTATGCACTTTTTGTGGTAAATGAGTGCCTGGTCTTCTTTTCACTGCCACTGTTGTGTAATAGAAGCAGTGCTGCACCAGATAGACTCAGAGTTGTATTACAGATTCAGAGTTCTTTCCACCATGTATTAAATAATTCCCTTTCCCCTTCTTAAAAAATTCTGATTATAAAAGTGATATGTAGTAATTATAATCACCTAAAGTAAGTGGTGAAAAGAATAGTACAAGTCTATGGAGAGTTCTAGAATGGAAGCTCCCAGAGAATAGAGATCTTGCCAGTCTTACTCATCATGGTGTCTTCAGTGCTTGGGACAGTGCCTAGCACAGGGCATAGTTGTTGATGGAAGGAATGGATGCTTAGGAGGCCTCACAAAATAATGACAACAAAATCACTAACCTCCTGAATTTCCTTCCTTTCCCCCAAACAGGCAAGATAAACATACAACTGCACACCACAAGAGAAACAGGTTTTGACTTTTGCCTAACAGTGAATTCCTTCCTTCCTTCCTTCCTCCTTCTTTTTTGCTTTCTTTCTTTCTTTCTCTCTGTCTCTGTACTATGTATGCATGTATGTATTTTGTATAAAATTTTTAAATGTTTTTATTTATTTTTGAGACAGAGAGAGGCAGAGCATGAGCAGGGGAGGGGCAGAGAGAGAGGGAGACACAGAATCCGAAGCGGGCTCCAGGCTCCGCACTGTCAGCACAGAGCCCGGTGCGGGGCTCGAACCCACGGACTGTGAGATCATGACCTGAGCCAAAGCCAGACGCTTAACCGACTGAGCCACCCAGGCACCCCAAGCATGTATGTATTTTGAAAGAGAGAGAGAAAGAGAGAGAGAAAGAGAGAGACAGCATGCAAGTGGGGGAGGGGCAGAGGGAGAGAGAATCTTGAGCAGGTTCCACGCTCAGCACAAAGCCCGATGCGGGGTTTGATTTTTTTACTGTGAGCTGAAATCAAGAGTGAGATGCTTAACCAACTGAGCTACCCAGGTGCGCCCCAATGGTGAATTTTATTTGTGTTCCTATGTTAGTCTGAAAAAGAGAACAGCACTGAATGCCCAGGTGATCTTGAGCAATTCTAGGAGCATACCTTACACTTGATTTAAGTTTTTTTTTTTATTAAGTATCCACTTTATATCTGATCATTCACTCATGTCTGCCATGAACATTTGTGGATATCTATTACAGGCTGAGCACTGGGTATATAATAATGAATAAAACATACCCCTGGCCCTGCAAAATCTACAGGATCACTCTTTTAAATTTCTCTGAAAAGCAGAACAAGTCTCACTTCTGGAAACCCAGAATCTGATGTTTGCTATAGACTGTAAGTTCCATGAGGTTTGGAGCCATATTTGTTATGTTCTTCACTACAGTCCCCACCTGGCACACAGCAGGTACTTAAAAAGTATTGTGGGCTCACTAGCTAAAGTCAGTTCCATTCTGTTGGCTTTTGCATTCTACGGCCAGATTTAGGATGGCAAGAGTATCTTGAATAGGAGAATATGAACTTTGTACAGCAAAGCAGGTTGAACAGTTAAGCATAAATCATTCTCATTCAACCTTCAGGAACAGGCCACTTTCTCAGTAGGTTCTGGAGGCACAGTCTCCCAGACAATGAGCCTTGAAATAAGAGGATCTGCATCCTGGTTCATTGGAACATTTGCTGAATAATACTTATTTTTTAAAAAGCACTTTTTCTTTTTTTTTTTTTTAATATTTTATTTATTTATTTTGAGACAGAGAGGTGTGGGGGCTGCAAGCAGGGGAGGGGCAGAGAGAGAGTGAGAGAGAATCCCAAGCAGGGCCCACCCTCAGTGTGGAGCCTGACTCTGGGCTCGATCCCATGACCATGAGATCATGACTGGAGCTGAAATCAAGAGTCAGATGCTCAACCAACTGAGCCACCTAGGCGACCCAGCTCTTTGTTTTTCTTATTTGTTTTTTTTAAGAAAGAAAGTTATTTTGACACACTGAGGGTTTTTTTTTCCCCCATTGGCTAAACCAAACACTTTTTCTGTCTATGAAGCCCAAGTATAGTTTACAGACTCCTAGTGTTTGAACTGGGGTAGACTTAGGTATGTAACTGGTCCAGCATTCTCATTTCATAGATGAAAAAACTGAGAAGCAGTACTCAAAATGACATTGCTTCTCTGGGTCTGATAGGTGGAGATCAAGATGATAATTATCACCAAATCCTAGCTTGGCATTAGGTTTCAGCTTTATAATTTCCCCCTCTCCCCTTTGGAAGCAGGCTAAGATGGCAGATAGCTAGAGTAGATAGATGGGAAGTACATTTGCCACATTTCCTTGGAGCAGAAAAAATTCTTTCTAACAGTCTCTATCAGAGTGTAGGTGCTCAACTGAAATGGTAAGAGAAACCACAAGCCAGAATTGTTAAAGCAGTGAACCTCATCCAGGTACTTGTGGCCTGGTTGGCTCCCTGCATCCTCTGCTCTCCTGAGCTGTCTCTAGAGAAATGTGGGTCTGCCTTTTACACTGCCCTCATGTGTCCTAGAATAGAGCACCCTATGTTGCTACTTTTGTAAAAAGCAGTCAAATAGATCTCTGGATCCTTCAGGTCATCTTTATAGACTAGTCTAGAATGCAAATCCCACTAAAATATACTGGATATATATGTTTTACCATGACCTGGATGTGAATCTTATATATTTTGAAGAATAAAAAATGGATTTAAAAAATAGAACACAAGAAAATGGGGCACAGATTACAAGCATGTTAACAAGTAGAAATGTGTAATAACAACGATCAGAGACTTTGGGATATTATAATTAACAGTTTAATATTCAATCATCTTTTTGGTAAAATTATTCAAGTTTATGCTTTATTATTTTGTGTGTATGCTTAATAATGGCCATTTGCAATTGCCAATGACAGGCTCATTTAAATGACCAAATTACATAATTCCCACAGGTCATCTTTACAGAAGGAAGTTTTGTTTTTCTGTATTGAAAATGATAAAATGTCTATATACATTTTTAAAAAACAATATGCAGGAAGTAGGTGATCTATTCCTGTAGAGTTAAGGTGATTTGTGGGTCAAAAAAATGGGGAACTGGGCATCTGGGTGGCTCAGTTGGTTAAGCGTCCGGCTTTGGCTCAGGTCATGATCTCATAGTTCGTAGGTTTGAGCCCCACGTCGGGCTCTGTGCTGACAGCTCAGAGCCTGGAGCCTGCTTCAGCTTCAGTGTCTCTCTTTCTCTCTGCCCCTCCCACTCATACTCTTTCTCAAAAATAAATTAACATTAATTTTTTTTAATGGGGAACTCCTATTCTAGGACTCTTTTGAAATATCCTCTTAGTCACAAGGTCTCCTAAGAAAATAAAGGATCAGATAAAGCAGCTAAAGCTACATTAAACTTGTAAGCCCATTCCAATTCTTGGCTACAGACTCTCTCTCTGACATCATATATCCATATTTATATTGTATTGTATGCATATCTAGATGATACAGACAACCATTAAGATATAGAAGAAAAGGAACTTGGAGAAACAAATGACCTTCTCAGCTCCTCCCAGCATGACCAGATGTAAGCCTTTGTTTCTGTATTCTCCAAAATGGGGAGGAAGTAACATATCTAAACAACATTTAGAAATGTGATACGTTGCTCTTGAAAGCAGTTGCCAATGACTGGATCATTTAGACTGTGAAATTTCCTAATTCCACAGGCTGTCTTTAGAGAATTTTATTGTTCTGTCTTGAAGATAATATTCAATTTAATATGTTTAATAGTTGCAATCACTATAGTATGTATAATTCACAGAACTGGAGCTACAGGCAAATTTTAAAAGGTTCTGTGATCTAAAGTGATATCCTATATGTCTTATATTTTTTGAGAGAAAAAGACCAGCTGTTTCTTAGTACTCTAGCAAATTCAAAAGTTGATTTTCTTGTGGAGAAGAAATCATGTTTATATAACATTTATGATAAAATTAGATTTCATAGTTCTGTGGCTTTTTTTCCCCTACCCCCAAGGAAAATTAGATTTCCTTATATGGAGGAAGAAAAAAAACATGGAAGAAATACATCAAAATGTTAACAAAATTAATTTTACATGGATTTTTCTTTAAGAAGTATATACTCCTTTGATGATTATAACAAAATATGCCTTCTAAAAAATTCATGGGGAGGCAGGAAGATTATAATTTAAAAAGCCATGAGATGAAAGGAAATCTTATTTGAACCAACAAATCTAAGAGCCGGAAATAGCCCACCCGTAATCTTTTACAGATTTTTGCCAAATGTTCTTCCCCATCATGGGGTAATTCCTGGCCAGTGCAGAGACACAAGGGGGCAGTGGCTTCCTGGGAACTGCCAGCAGATCTGGAGCTCAGCCTGAGACTGGCTGAGTGAGGACGTCTGTCATTCATTGCCACTGACCTGGGAGAGTCACATTTCACTGCAAACTGGTTATTAAAGCCTCTTTTTTCTTTGATTCTTTGAAGATACCATTTCTATGAAAAAAACCGAATGAATGGTCCAGTTGGGGTCGACATGGGGTCAAGGACCTAAGTGAAAAGATGGGAAATAAAGGCAAATAGAAACAATTTTCTCTCCAGAGCAGGAGTTAGGGAAACATTCTCAGATTGTCTGGAAAAGTTGGAATTTGAAAAGCTGCCAGAGGAGAAGGGCTCAAGCTTAGCTGACCCAAGCAAATAGCTCTGACACAGGAACTAGCAACTGGCCTAAGAGAGTATTAGGAGACCCCCTTCTGTAATGGGCAAGTTTACAATTAAGCTTCCAACCTTTCTTCCCAAGCTTTTCTGGTCCATTGTCTCCCTCTGGTTCATTGTCTTTCAACTTGACTAAAACTTCTGCTCTTGTGAGCTTATGCATTACTTCAGATAAGGCACACTATACAATATTTGCTTGGTTATTTTCAGTTTACAGAGTCTTCTATATTTTAGGGGGGCCTGCCTGGCTCAGTAAGGAGAGTGTGTGACTCTTGATCTCAGGGTCATGAGTTCAAGCCCCATGTTAGGTGTAGAGATGACTAAAAAAAAATAAATATAAAAAAATAAAATAGGGGTGCCTGGGTGGCTCAGTCGGTTAAGTGGTCGACTTCAGTTCAGGTCATGATCTCATGGTCTGTGAGTTTGAGCCCCGCGCCAGGCTCTGTACTGGCAGCTCAGAGCCTGGAGCCTGCTTCTGATTCTGCATCTCCCTCTCTCTCTGCCTCTCCCCTACTTGCTCTCTGTCTCTCTCTCTCAAAAGCAATAAACATTTAAAAAGATTTTTTAAAAATAACAATAAGAGCACTGGGTGTTATATGTAAGTGATGAATTGCTGGAATCTACTCCTGAAGCCAAGATTGTATTGTTAACTAACTTGAGAGTTAAAAAAAAAAAAAAGGCAAGTAAACCTCATAAACCTAAAAAAATAATAATAAAATAAAGTCTTTTATGTTTTATTAAGCACCTTCATGTATGCTTTTCACCCACAATTTGAAACGTTTTGACTTTTGATCCTCACTTTAATGAATTTTATTATTGGAAATAACTTCACCACAGTGACCAAAGCCAATATAAAAAACCAGTGAGGGCACCTGGATGGCTCAGTCAGTTGAGTGTCTGATTCTTGATTTTGGCTCAGGTCATGATCTCACAGTTTGTGGGATCAAGCCCCGTGTTGGGCTCCACCCTGACGGCATGGAGCCTGGTTGGGATTCTTTCTCCCCACCCCCGCCTACTCCTCCCACATGTGCACTCTCTCTCTCTCAAATAAATAAATAAGTAAACATAAAATAAAATAAAATTAAAGTAAAGTAAAATAAAATAAAATACCAGTGAAAGATTGGGGACCAAGTGGCAAGGACATTGCATTGACCTGGCAACATGAACCAAGCTGCAAGTTAAAGTCCAGATACAGACTATCTAACATGGAAGTGTTAGAATCTTGGTTATGGAGCTCAGCAACAGATTCTCCTCTGAAAGAAAGGAACAAGGCAACACTATCAGAAGCATTTTCCACTCAAAGACCTTCAGAGGCATCCATGCCCATGAAATCTGCAATGAATATTTGCAAGACAGATAACCCTAATTTTCAATGTGGTATGTTAGTCTTTGAAGGAGTGAAGAAATCCTTTGTTTTCCATAGGGTGATTTCTTAGGGAAATTGTCCTCATAAACCATATATTTTGATAAGCTGCAACAAGTCTAAGCCATGCAGAAAAACCTCTCAAAAGGAGCATTTGCTATGAAGTTTTTAGGGCTGTATGGTTTTACATATTTAATAAAAGCCTGTAAGTATATTTGAATTTTCTTGTTCTACTGTATGTGATCATTTCATAATTTTTGTGATAGGAAACAGCACTGTGCTTGTAGGAAATCAGGGTTCAATTTGTGATGGCTTCTCTTGATTGTCAACCGGTAAGTTGGGGGTTGTTGTGTCTCTGTTTTATGGTTTAGAAAACAGTGTAAAATAGGTTAAATGACTGTGTTTCTGGTCAACTAAAGGGCATAGCAGGTCTCCTGACTCCAAATTTTGAGTTTTTGTTTTTTTTTTTAAATCATTGTGCTCTCAAGATATCTAACTCTGTTAAGAAAGTCCTTTTACCAGACCACCTCTGCTCCATCTGTCTGTGGTAGATTTGGTGGCTGCTGTTTTCCATCTGAACATACAAAATTAAGGCACTGAAAGAATTTGGTTTTTGCAGTGCTGCTGAGTGAGGAACTTATTACTTAGACCCTGTAGGGGGAAAAGTTAGTGTCCAAGGCAGTGGCAGCATTTGGGTGGGTTGTTGTTTGTCGAATGCCAAGGGTGTACTTGATCTAGTAGGAAAATAACATATGGCCCATCTGTGCCTTCTGTCAGCTCACTTTCTCAAGCTCCTTGGCTCATATCACAGAGAATAAAATAAACAACAGACCAAGGAGTGTAATGTGAAGCATGAAAAGTTGGTGCAAAGTTTGTTACAGCAAAATAAAGCACAGCACCTTGGGCACATTTTATACATTTAACTAAAATTTAGACTTAATATTAGGTCCATAAAATGGTAGTTTATAAGACTAGGATTAGTACTATTCCTGTACTCTTTCAAACTGAGTTTCTCTTTTGGAACAGATCTCCTTTTCATTTTCTCCTGCTCTCCTTCTAGGGCTTCCCCCAAATATTTGTCCCTCTGGCTTTCTACAAATGTCTGAATCTCCATTGATCATCAGCATTTTATTTTTATTTTTATGTTTTTTAATGTTTATTTATTTTTGAGAGAGAGAGACAGAGAGAGACCGAGAGACAGAGCGTGAGCAGGGGAGAGGCAGAGAGAGAGACAGAATCTGAAGCAGGCTCCAGGCTCCGAGCTGTCAGCACACAGCCTGACATGGGGCCTGAACCCACAAGTCATGAGATCATGACCTGAGCCGAAGTTGGATGCCCAACTGACTGAGCCACCCAGGTGCCCCAATTATCAGCGTTTTAATAAACTGTTGTCTCTTTCACATTCCTCTTCTAATGTGCAAATATCCCATAATATGTTAAATTACTTTTTTAAACGTTTATTTATTTATTTTGAGAGAGAGAGAGAGTGGGAGTACATGCATGTGGGGGTGGGGAGGGGCAGAGAGAGAGGGAGAGAGAGAATCCCAAGCAAGCTCTGGGTGGTCAGCACACAGCCAGATGCAGGGCTCAAACCCAAGAAACATGAGATCATGACCTGAGCCGAAATCAAGAGTTGGACACTTAACCAACTGAGCCACCCAGGCACCCTATAATCTGCTAAATTCTTAATGCAGGGATGGCAAATTCTAGGCAAGTTTCTTGGTACACTCCCAATCTATGCTGGATGTTACTAATCTATCATAGCATGCTTTCTCTTGGAACCTGGAGTTAGAATCCTCAACACAGTGCTGCTGGCAACCTCTCCAGGCTAATCAAAGTTGGCACAGAAGTTGAAGCCTATTTGGCATCCCAGTCTTAGCAGTGTGATCTGAATGAGTTGATAATATAGTATCCCCTTGGTCAGGGATCTAGAAACCAGGAAACTGTGGATAATAAGGGCATGAGAGCAGCTATTAAGGTCAAGCTTGTTCTATGTGACAACTTCACCCCAGGCTCTTTGCCTGAGACCATTTAATAGCAGAAATAAGAAATCAGGTTGGCTGATCTACAACATAATACTTTTAGAAACACATACTTTATAATAGTGGAATATTTTCGGGCTTATCTGTATAGTAACTATCCATCTCCAAATAGTTCATTCATCAAGTCTTGCATACTTTTAAAATTCATCTATCTCTAGCCAAGTGAAGACCACACACAGTGGGCCTGAAATTGTTAAATGGAAAAATGTTGAACAGTTACTGCCAAAGAGAGTTTGATAGGGTCACCCAGAAAATAACGAGTAAATGTCTCCTGCATATTGAGGGAGACTTTCCAGGGCCTTCAGTGTTGCTTGAAGAACTACCTTGGATTTGTTCTCTTCCTACACAAAAGTCAGTCTACACAACCCCCAGACTAGAGAAGCAAAGGAAAAATCATGCAGAAAGAGAGGAGTCCTTTTAAGAGAGTGGCAGCTGCAGCTGGCCCGTAACATAAGGCACCTTGAAAGTGAATGAAGGTCCTAATAAATAATAACAGCAGTAGGTAAAACTGGGAAGGTATAGTCATTTCTACTCTTGGTCTGACATTTGACCTATTGCAGAGAGACAACATTTTCAGTGGTGAGCATAAAAATCTTGAATTGTTCCTTCCAAAAAAAGTTCATGTAGCCACTGAAGAGTATTAACAAAAATATAGACCGAGGTGACAGAAAATGGAAGGGGAGGGTCCATACTTGATCGAAGTGGGAATATTTACATTACCTTCAGCTAACTAAAGTTTCATTTAGTCCTTGGTGATGGGTAGCCATATTTTATAGCATATAAAAATATTTTTGAGTCATATTTTATAGAATTTGGGTTTTTTTCATACTCTGATATATACTTACTGATATCTTAAAATACAGGTATTTTCTGTGCATGTGCCTACATGCGTTTATGGATGAATGGACAGATGAATGAATGAATATGTCTGACAGATCATTTAAGGCTAGTTAAGGCTAGCATGTGAGATTAGGCAATACTACTCTATACCCTATACCCTACACCATCTACAAGACCCCCATGAAATTTAGACAGGTGAGTTTCCTGACGGTTGGAAAATATTCTGAGAGATTTTAAACCATTTTGTCATGCTCAGGGATACTGACCAACACAGATGTCCAAACATACCCCTTGCTTCACACAGGGTTCAGAAACCCTATGGAAAGGAAGTGGAATCCAGTTCAGAACTCCAGTTCAGACATGTAGAAGTTGGGCTTTCGGATTGTGACCCTCAAAGAAAGGACTGAAAGGAGGGGCGGTAGAACCTTCTCGTAGAACTAGCTGGACTGAGCCTGGGACTTGAGACTGTCCCAACAGAGCAGTATTCTAGAGGCTGGTGTTGGCTACCTTGGCCTCCAGCCCCTTCAGAGACATCACATGTGCCTGGGGAGAGGAGGGTCATCGTGTAAAGAAAAGAAAAGAAAGAACTTTTCACCAGGAGCCATGGGATTTGTCTTGATGACCCTTTCCCCCTTGGGAGGGCAGCAGAAAGTAATAGGGTCACTGAAACAGATGGAACACTTTTGCTGCCTCTGATTAAATGTGAGCTTAACAGCCTCTCAACCCTATGGGGACTTCTGAAACTTGGGTCACACTTGTCACATGTAAGTGTGTATATGTGCTTAGCTACTAACTCAACAATTCTGTATTTAGTTCATTTCACAGTATCATTTCACTTATTCTTAAATTATCTCTCTTTTTTAAAAAATAATAAGCTAAAAACAAACCAAACTTAGTTATAGATTTGTCAAGCCTGCATCAGAATCACTTGGAAGGCTTATTAAATGCATGGACCCCATGTTCAGAGTTTCTGATTCAGTAGATCTAAGGTGGGCTCAAGAATTTGTATTTCTTTCTTTTCTTTTTTTTTAAAGTAGGCTTCCCACCTAGCCCAGAGCCCAACTTGAAGCTTGAACTCATCTCATGACTCTGAGATCAAAACCTGTGCTGAGATCAAGAGTCAGACACTTAACTGAATAGGCCACCCAAGTGGCCCAAGAATTTGTATTTCTTTTTTTTTTTTAATTTTTTAACATTTATTCATTTTTGAGAGACAGAGAGAGACAGAGTGTGAGTGGGGGAGGGGCAGAGAGAGACACAGAATCTGAAGCAGGCTCCAGGCTTCGAGCTGTCAGCACATGGCCTGACGTGGGGCTTGCATTCACGAACTGAGAGATCGTGACCTGAGGCGAAGTCAGACACTTAACTGACTGAGCCCCCAAGTGCCCTAAGAATTTGTATTTCTAACAAGTTCTTTGGAGATACTGATGTTGCTGGTTAGGGACCATACTTTAAGACTCACTGCTGTAGATAACCTTCTGAACCAGGCAGTCCTTCGCTGAAAATATTTGGGAAAATAGATTGTAACATGAGATAGTGACCTCTTCCAAAATATAGTATCTTGCTTGTCACAACAAGGTGCATTCCTGGCAACCCTTGTAAGATTTCCCAAAGATTTTTACATCTAGTAATAACAGGTCTAAGAAGACTCCTTGTACCTTCCCTCAAATCCTTTGTTTGACTCAAACCTTACAGAACCATATAAAATGGATATTTTTAGGAGCGTTCCAGCTTCAAACTCAATCACCTTATATAAAAACCAAGAACACTTGATATTTTTGCAATTCCTGGTATTTGAAGCCCATTATCCAGGGCACCCCTTTCCTGGCATCAAGATTGATTGGATAAGAATGATCAATTTGAACAAAAAATCAGAGGAAATGAAATCGATAATCTTACAGAAACCTTGCCACAGTTTCTGACCTCCAAATCTAGATGCATCATGTGATGCATGGTTTAATGCGTATTTTGAAAACAAAATTTTTAAAATTAGAACTCTCCAAGAATATCCTGGACATATGATTATCTTACATATGGGAGTTATTCACTTATTCATTTTTAAATAAATATTCATTGAGTATCATGCCAGGGATGGGGCTAGGTACTGTGGATGTAACAATAAATAAGGACTAAGCAGGACTGTGTCAAGGTTGAAGCATATTCTGGAGCCAGATTGCCTGGATTCAAATTTCAGCTCTGTCACTTATTAGCTTGTCAAGTTACTTAATCACTTTGTGCCTCAGTTGCCTCATCTGTAAAATGGGAATAAAAATTGCATCTATCCACTAAGAGAGAAGTAAGAATTAAATGAATTAACATTTGTAAAAAGCAGTGAATACAATCTGGCACTTCATATGTGTTTTATAAATGTTGTCAAATAAACACACCAGTCTTTGTCTTTGACGAGCTCACAGTAGTGGGAAGGAAAGAGCGACATGTAAAGAAGCAAATTACAATATATGTAATAAATGCTAGGAAGACATATAGTGAAGTGCCTGACTTTTCTTTGCTACATGACAAACTATGGGGTCTCTCTCTGGAGTCTGGAGGGCATGTGCTCTGGAGGGCATGTGACATGTAGAGCTTCCCTCTGTAGAACCACGCTGGAGAGAATCCAGCAAATTTTTATCCTTCCTTTTTATAGCTGCTACCATGAATACAACCTCCACTATGCTAATGTATAATTACCACAAATGGTTTTCCAAAACCTTTCTATCAAATTTAAATGATAGCGAAACTTGTTTAGGAGACCACCTGCTTGAACTTTACTGGGTGCAGGTGCAATTTATGTGAAAACAGGATTGGGCAACCGTTCTGCAGTTTCTGCAGTTGGAGCCCTGGGTGGGGCACCATGTGAATTAGATGTGGCAATAACCTATAGAAGTGAGGTGGCCAACTTATGCCAGTTTTCATGTGACATTCCCAGTGTAGGGGTTGAAGACAGGCACCCCAAGATGAGCCACTTTGGCATGAAGATTATTTTGAGCTGAAAGCAATCGAGACTCTATGAGCTCAAGAGAAAACTTTGCCCCTCCCTTAAGTACATAGAAGAATCTAAATTGGGGGTCTTTCCTAGAATAAGGGTTATCAGCAGAGATAATTTTTATCTGCATGACCCATCTGTAAGGCAGGCAAACATCTAATTACCAAACATCGGCTCTTCTTCTAATTGCCCTGTGAAGTGCATTTCTTTCCTCTGGAGTCCCAGACCTCCTTCTCCTTAGTTCAGGATAATATATATACCTTTATGTCTGTCTTTGGAATTTCCATGTCTTTGTAGATTCCCCAAATGCACACTATTAAATTTTATTATCTCCCGTTTATCTGTCTCATGTCAATTTGATTCTTAGTCCAGCTAGAAGAAGGACTCTTGAATGGGACAGAAATTCTTGTTCCCTCACATCAGTTTTAAAATAGTAGGTTCCACTTCCCAGAACCCTCTCCGTCTTGGACAAACATTTCAAATCATTACAATGTTTTGATAGGAAATGAAAGCTTTAAAAAAGAAATACAAGGGGTGCCTGTGTGGCTCAGTTGGTTAAGTGTCCCAACTTCAACTCAGGTCATGATCTCATGGTTCATGGGTTCGAGCCCCACATTGGGCTCTGTGTTGTCAGCACAGAGCCTGCTTCAGATCCTCTGTCTTCCTCTCTCTCTGCCCCTTCCCCACTTGCTTTCTCTCTCTCTCTTTCTCTCTCTCTCAAAAATAAAACTAAGGGCACCTGGGTGGCTCAGTCAGTTGAGTGTCCGACTTCGGCTCAGGTCATGATCTCATGGTTTGTGAGTTCGAGCCCCATGTTGGGCTCTGTGCTGACAGCTCAGAGCCTGGAGCCTGCTTCAGATTCTGTGTCTCCCTTTCTCTGCCCCTTCCCCGCTCATGCTCTGTCTCTCTCTGTCTCTCAAAAATGGATAAACATTAAAAAAAATTTTTTAATAAAATTAAATTAAAAAAATAAAAAATAAAAATGAAATACAAAACTGATGGAATGTTATATGTCAATTGTATCTCAATAAAAAAATAAATTAAAAAGTCCATGTTGCCAAAGTACAATTTCAGACTTCAGGAAGAAAAAGAAAGAAAGAAAGAAAGAAAGAAAGAAAGAAAGAAAGAAAGAAAGAAAGAAAGGAAGGAAGGAAGGAAGGAAGGAAGGAAGGAAGGAAGGAAAAGAAAGAAAGAAAGAAAGAAAGAAAGAAAGAAAGAAAGAAAGAAAGAAAAGAAAAGAAAAGAAAAGAAAAGAAAAGAAAAGAAAAGAAAAGAAAAGAAAAGAAAAGAAAAGAAAAGAAAAGAAAAGAAATAATTATTGGGTCCCTTGGATGGGTGATGGGAAAGTACAGTAGAAATCAACAGACATTTACTGACTTTCTATTGAGGAGACACACGTGTGTTCCTGTGCCTGATAAGCTACAGTCTGATTCAGGGAACAGGAAATAAACTGGTATTAAGTTAAATCAAAATATATTTACATATCACTTCAAGACAGTAAGAGAAATGATGTTACCCAATGGCTAATGGCCAAATAAGTTTTCTATTCTAGAAATGCTTTGGGAATGGAGGCGAGAGGACAAGAGGAGCCCTCTTGGGGGCTGCAGCATTCATGGGAAATTCCACAGTCTGGTTCTACTTCACAGTGTTTCAGGAGAACTGGTGGGGCTTTGATACACAGAGATGTAGGGGGAGCCATTACCCACAGATGGCAGAGGCAAACCCACAGGAGTGGAGAAGCATAAGGCAAATCCAGGGGGTGGGAGGCAGTGGAGGGACAGGAGGAGACAGAGGATGAGACATGTAGCAGGATGAAGTTAGTTGTCACACAAAATTCTGCAGTAACGCACTGCTTTTAAGCTTCAATTAGAAGATCATTTGTCAAAAGACCATTCTCCTTGTGTGAAGAAATACTACCTTTCCCCCTAAATCAATTTTTAAACCCTAAATACAGTATGAGTATAGTAGCTCTTTGTTTGGGTAATCTAGTGTTGGATAACAAACCACTGGAAAAGTTTCTGTGAGCTTCCTCACAGTGTGGTGGTCTCAGAGTGGTCAGCCTTCTTACCACATGGCAGCTGGCTTCTCCCAGAGGGTGAAGTGTGAAAGCAAAAGCTTCCAGGCCTTCTTAAGTTCTAGGCCTCAGATTGGCTCAACATCACTTCTGCCTCATTCTAGTGGTTAAAGCAGGTCACAGAGCCATCAAGAATCAAGGAGAGGGTATGAATGCCGGGAACATGGCTCATGGGCGGTTACCAACACACAGCCTGCCATACTCCCCCTTAGGCTTCTACTGTAAGGCTCTTCAGTCAAAAACCTCTTTCACAGAACAGAGGTTTTATTTAACATTTAAGTTTATGCACCTCTGCTTAGAGGAAGAAGGCAGCCAGCAATTTCCCCCAGGGAGGACAAAACCTAAACAGGAAATTAGGTCTATTGAGTCCTAAAAGGGACAGCTGTGTAAAGACTGATCAAAGCCCTGAAGCTGGGTAGGAGCCCAAGACCAGGACAGAGTATCCGGAAAGGGAATCCAGTGTTTAGATTTGAACCATGGGGTTCCTGTTCACATCTGCAGGGAAAGGTACCGCAAGCAGAGAATTCGCCTTAGTCATCCACAGAGCCCTGGCTGCTGTACCACTGGACATTTGAGAGCTCCCAGGTGTGAAGTCAGACTGCACAAGATTTGAGGCTAGAAAAGTTTTCTCTTGGTTCCTCATGGTTTCCTGAGTCAGTTGATGCCAGGTGAATGTTTTCCATGTGTCATACTGCAGAATTTTATAAGATTATTGACAATAACATTTTGCACTGGCTCTTTTCTTTTTGCCTTCCTCCTCCACCCCCTCCCCTTTTATTCAAGATACCGGGTGCAGAGTTGAGTTAAACAAACACCAGTCTCAGAATACATTCTCATCAGTAGTCTGTACAGGGCCCTTCTCTTTTTTTAAATTTACTTTTCCCCACCCACACCAGCCGTTTCCTTTGCTTAATTGTAGGCCTCCCACTCTGATGTGATGTAGATATGCTCCTGAATACACATATATCCTTGAAACATATGTAGGGCTGTGTGTTTGTGCTTAATATACACAAGCAAGAACGCGGGAGGGGAAAATATTAAGGCGTCTGCCAGGTGAGCCCTTTCCCCTTTTGAGCTTTGCAGATGTCCTACTCAATTTCCTCTTCCATCTCACCAGTCTAGACTTTGCCATTCACCCACTCCCATCCATCCACCTGAGAGTCTCAGAAAAGTAACTGACCATAGTTACTGAACTGAACATACCAACGTTTGCAGTAAAATAAAAGTTTATTAGTGAGGAAGAAGGGGGAAAAGGCTTTGGGTAGACATGTAGCTACTTCTGTAGGAATTAAGAAGGGACTGGCAGAGGTTTCCTGGTCTCTGGGGTCCCTGTGCAGGGACAGAGGCAAGGAAACAGGAAGAATGGAGAAAGGATGCTGGCTTGGCCTCATTTCATCTGCATTCACTTCCTTAGGAGCAGAGATCATAAAAAGTGACCACAGAAGACATTCACTAGAGGGAACATGTCCAGATGATCTTGGGATAATTTTAAATGCAAGGGAAGAGGGGGGAAGTGGTAGGATGGACAACCCTGTGCACATGAACTACAAGTGAGGAGAGGGGGGATTTCCCTCCACATTTCTCTTGCCTACACTGAAAAATATCCCTTGAATGTTGTTTAAGTGAAACTGCTTATAAATTAAATCAAAAATAAAAGGTAATAAAGAAATTTTTGATGAATACTTTGTAAAAAAATCACCATGTAAGCCAACGTGAAGGAGAAAATAACTAAACATTGCAAGGTGCTAAACTAAAAAAAAATACATATATATGAAAATCTCTCATGCATTAAATATACACATATGTATGACACGTTTAAAGATTGTGATTGTGATGGCTCATTTTATGTGTCCACTTGACTGACCTTGGTTGCTGGGATTAAACATATTTCTGGGTGTGTCTGGGTGTTTCTGGATGAGATCAGCATTTGAGTTCGTGAACTCAGTAAATTGATTGCTTTCCCCAGTGTGTGTGAATGTCAACCAATCCATTGAGGGCCTGAATAGGACAAAAGGCAGAGGAAGGAGGAATTTGCTTTTTATTTTTTCTGCCTCACCGATTAAGCTGGGACATCTCATTTCACCTTCTCCTGTCCATGGACTGGATTTTACGTCATTGGTTCCCCTGGGTCTAGGCCTTTGGACTCAGACTAAATGATGCCACTGGCTTTCAGTCTCCAGCTTGTAGACAACTCTGTAATGAAGTGAGCTAATTCCTCATAAGAAAATTCCACAAATCTATATCTATATAAATATCTATCTTATTGGTTTTGTTTCTCTGGAGAACTTTAATACAGTGATATTTGGGGGAAACTGCTGATATTTTCATTATCCTGATTCTGAGATACCATTTCCAGCATTACAAATGACTTTTGATTTCTTTTCAATATTTTTTCAGTCATGACATTAGTGTGGATTTATTATTTATTTATTTGAGAGACAGATAGAGAATGAGCAGGGGTGGAAATAAAGAGGGGAACAGAGGATCCAAAGCAGGCTCTGTGCTGAAAGCATGTGGGGCTCGAACCCACGAAACATGAGTTCATGACCTGAGCCGAAGTTGGACACTCAACAGCCACCCAGATGCCTCAGTGTGGACTTATTCTTACACACTTATTTATTCTTGCACCTGTAGTTGTCTCTCAGGCACAGTGGAGGGACATTTCACCCCGGTGTGGTTTCTCCCCCCTGTGAAAATTGCCAAGGGGAATCCTTGGGGGCACACTAACCCCCTGCATTTCAAACTCTAGCACCAAAGTCCTGTTAACCCTATATTGAGATAAAGTGGTGATAGACACTCAAAAAGCATTTACTTGGCTCCTGCCAAGAGCTACTTTACCATGCTAACCAAATGGCTGAGCAGTTGATAGAGCCATTGGCAGAAAGGGTGAAGATCATAGAGAAAGTAGAAGTAGGAAGTTATATCTCTCAAATCTTCTTCCTGACTCCAATTCATTTTGAGATGCTAAATTTCCAAAGACTCTTAAGTTACCCAATGACTGCATACTTGTTTCTAAGCTACACCAAGCAGGTACATAACTTGTTCAGTGATTGGACAGAAGCACAGCTGAGATGAACATAGAGACAGATCCTCTTCACCTCATTTCAGAAGACAGTTAAATGAGGACAACAGTGGACTGCTCTGGCAGTCCATCCTTTCAGGAAGTTCTGAGATACACCTTCAGATCCTGCCTGTCACAGCCTTTGCCAGAGCCATCAGTATTTCTTTGCTTGGAGAGTGAGAGATACTTCTTGCAGTAATTGGATTTGATTCAACAATATCTTCTCATCAGAAAACCCAAGTCTCTAAGTTGCTTGCCTCTACAAAATCCATTGGGCTCCAACAAATCTGTCTTTTCTCATTGCTCTTGGCAATTGGGTGTACGTGTCTAATTTCTTTAAGCCAATTTATATGTATCACAGTCTCATAATTACATAGTTCTCTGCATCCCAAGCCCAGGAAACAATTTAGAGAGTTGGCACATGCCCCAGGGTTTACTTCCACTGTAGTCCAACTCAGTTCTCTTCTTTTCCTTAGAAAAGCATCAACTAGGGGCACCTGGGTGGCTCAGTCGGTTGAGCGTCCGGGTTTGGCTCAGGTCATGATCTCACGGTCTGTGGGTTCAAGCTCCGTGTCAGGCTCTGCGCTGACAGCTCAGAGCCTGGAGCCTGCTTCAGATTCTGTGTCTCCCTCTCTCTCTGACCCTCCCCTGTTCATGCTCTGTCTCTCTCTGTCTTAAAAAAATGCTTAAAGAAAAGCATCAACTAGAGGTGCCTGGCTGACTCTGTTGGAGGAGTGTGTGACTCTTGATCTTGGGGTCATGAGTCCAAGCCCCACATTGGATATAGAGATTATTTAGATAAATAAACGAAAGAAAGAAAGAAAGAAAGAAAGAAAGAAAGAAAGAAAGAAAGAAAGAAAGAAAGAAAGAAAGAAAGAAAAGAAAAGTACATATTAATCTAAGACAGAAAACCACTGCCAAGCAGGCCGGGGCAATTCCTATAGTGCCAATGACTATGGTGAGGAAGGGAGAGGGGAAGGGGCGGTCATCTCTATTCTCCTTCTCCAGTCTTCCGGGATCTGGAACCAAATTCTATTCTCGCAGAGGTACAGTAGGCCAGAGGTAGAACTACAAAGTCTGCAAACAATCTGTATCCCAGATGTTTTTATTCTGTCTCTTTGCTGTACTCCTGGAGCTTCTTTCTCAAGGTACCTGTTACTCTCTTCTTCTCCACCTTTACCAACTTTTATTTAAAAAATTCCTTAACTCAGGGCACCTGGGTGGTTCAGTCAGTTGAGTGTCCAGCTCTTGATTTTGGCTCAGGTCATAATCTTACAGTTTGTGGGTTGGAGCCCCATGTTGGGCTTCACACTGGCAGCCCAGAGCCTGCTTGGGAATCTCTCTCTTTCTCTCTCTCAAAATAAATAAATAAAGTAAAAAAAATTGCTTAACTCTTTTGGTCACTCCAAGCATTGGTAGCAACTCAAAATATTATTTCTCTGAAATGTGTCTCCATGTTAGCAAGGATCAAAATCTCAAGTTAAAGGAATGGAGTACTGACAATTGAATAACAGGCATCACCCAGCAGAAACAGATGGGAAGGATTTCCAAAGGGCTGCTTGAGTCATAAAATCACACCTTGGAGGCAAAGGTATAATGCACCTGCAGTAAAACCAGCCCTATCTTCAGGCTTTGGGGCAAAAATGCCTGACTTTGCTTTAGGTTAGATCCTGCACTGATTCCCCAGCCACTAAAGAGCTACTTCTTGCAGTAATTGGAACTTTAGAATTGTAACCTTATAATTTCCAGTGATTAATAAACAAAGGTGTCTATTGGGGTTTTCTACAGGCTGCCTCCCCCTTACCTTCATCATCTCTTCATCTCCAATACAAATGCACTCCTGGATAAATGAATGCGACGCATGGATTAGTTTCCCCAAGGGAGTTTGTCATCATCGAATATGAAGCTCAGCTAGGCATCAAAATGATGAATCTGCTGAACATATACCGAGGTGCTCTGTATTTCAAGCCCTGGGATAAGTGCTGGAGAGTCAGAGATGAAAAGACATGGTCCCTACCACAAGGAGTGTATAGTCTACTAGGTAGACAGATACGTGAACAGGTAAAAACTATGATAGCCTGTGATGGTTCATATTATGTGTCAGCTTGACTGGGCCATAGGGTGTCCAGATATTTGGTTAAACATTATTTTTGGGTCTGTGAAGATGTTTCTGTAAGAAAATAACATTTGAATTAGTAGACTGAGTAAAGCACACTGCTCTCCCCAATGATAGTGGACCTCATCAAATCACTGAAGGTTTAGATAGAACAAAGGCTGAGAGGAAGGGAGAATTTGCTCTCTGCCTGTCCTTGAGCTGGGACATTGGTCTTCTCCTGCCTGTGGACTTGGATTAGAACTTACACCATCAGCTTTTCTGGTTCTTAGGCCTTTAGACTCAGACGGGAACTGTACCATTACCATTGACTCTCTTGGGTCTCCAGTTTGTGGACTGCAGATCTTAGATTTCTCAGGCTCCATAATCACACAAGGTATATACAGTTTCTTTATATATATATCCTGTTGGTTCTGTTTCTCTGGAGACCTCAGACTAATATATAGCACCCCCTCCCCCAAATTTTTGTATACATTCTAGGGTGTGCAAGCAACAAAACTTTTCTAATTTTTGCTTTAACTAAACTTAACTTTTGGCTTTAAGCCTCCATTCTGGTGGGTTGCAGAAATATAATCTCTCTCTCTCTTTTTTAAATGTTTATTTATTTTTGAGAGAGAGAAAGCATGAGGCAGGGAGGGGCACAGAGGAAGGGGGACAGAGGATCCAAAGTGGGCTCTGTGCTGACAGCAGAGAGTCCGGTGCAGGACTTGAACTCATGAACCATGACATTATAAGCTGAAGTCAGATGCTTAACTGACTGAGCCACCCAGGTGCTCCCAGAAATGTAATCTTAATCAAGCCTTTCCAGTCAGTCAGACCCTTGTCTCTTTCTACTTCTCTCTAGGGCTGCGTCTCAAATCTGAGGTCTAAGTCAGGACATTCTGACAAGGAGGGGGAGTAGTTGGTGTCTGGGACTCAATGGCCATATTCTACCTGGTTTTGGTTGTTCTTCACCTTTCCCACTGGAATTTCCTGAGGTGATTTTATTTTCTCATCAGTTCGTTGATCAGAAGGTCCAGGCAATTGTCTGTTTTTTCTTTGTAATCATAAGACTTCCTCTCATCTGCTCTCTCAGTTACCTTCACATCTCTTCCAGGGCATGGGAAATATTTGGCTCTTATTCAACTGACTCTATGGCTCTGGGAAAGTCAGTGGGGCTGCCTCAGGTGCTCTTGGTTTCAAAGCACCCTCAAGCCATTTATACTCTGTGCCCATTCCATGCTGGGTGCAGTCAGGTCCTAGGACACTGGTGTTTAGGAAAAAGTTCCCTCTCCTCTGGGAGACCCCAACCAATGTGGAGGTTCTATTATTTCTCCTCACTCCACGCTCACAGAGAAGCCTACAGAAGACTGAGAAGTGAGCAGAGAGATAGAAAGATAATTGAAGTGAGCAGAGACATGAAGGAGGACAGTGGGGACATGAAGGAGATACAGTCCCACTATTGAGGAACTCAAAATCCACTGAACCAGCTAGATCAGGAGGAAAATGCATCTCAAGTTACAAGGAAGGTGTAGTCTGAGCCAAAGAAAAGATCTAGAGGTTTACTGGTTTTTCCACTTTTGCACAATTCTTCTCCAAAGGCTTGAATTCTCTTTCTATAAAACAGGCAACCATGAGATTATCTTATTATGTATAATAAGATAATTACATACAATATAATTAGCAGGGTTGTTTTCTTAGATGAATGAAGTTATGTCTATCGGATTCTTTGAAGTCATAGGGAAACAGGGCATTCTCATTTTCTTTCTCATCATTTTTCCATCATCTGTAAAATTAATAGCTTTCAACATTTGTTAACTTCACTATGGTCTGAAAAATAAAACTAGATATTAAATTTCTTGACCTCTAGATATAACCTCTGAGGAATAAGTTTCAAATGACCACTATCATTCAGCCACCCATATCAAATGTGTTCAAATTCTTTTTCACATATTGAAAGAATCAAATTTTAACAAATACGATGCTCATGCCCACATTTTAAATATGAGAAATCCACACTACTCTTTGCATAGTATTGTTTTTTAGCCCTGAAGCTTCTAGAACTTACCTATTTTTAGAAAATATTGCCACATGTGCAAAATGCTTTTCTTGGTGCTAATAAAATATTTAGTAATATCACCTGCCTGAACTTATTCAATAATTTAGCAGGTCCACCTAAAGAAATCTGGACATTGTCCTAAGGCCTGTAGTATAAAACTGTCTGACCACTTTTTGAGGAAAATTCTGAGAAGTACACAGGAACCAGAGAGAAACACATGTGAGTATAGCTCTCCCCCCCCCCCCCCCCAATTTCCCACCTGGGTTTTAGTATGATGTAAGTAGGTATTTATAAAATGCTTATCATAGTATACTGTCCATTTAGTTCTGTATGTCAGCTTGCATCATTTCTGTTATTCAGAGGTGCATTTAGCTTTTCAGTGCATTGTATTATTTATAAATGGTGATTTTGCAATGGCATCATCACCTACCTTTATGACTTGTCGATAAGAAATTGCTATTAGGCCTCTCTCTGCAGAGATGTCACTATTAGGCCTCTCTCTGCAGGGATGTCACTGTCATCATTTACATTTGGAAATGCACTGCCACAATAGCCCTGATTAAATGGTGCTGAAGTGCTGAAAACAAATCCTACCAACCTAGAGATGAATGGGCGGAATTAGCTTCATCTTCTCTGAGAGGTTTAAGTGTTTGGTCACCAATTTACAGATCAGAGGAGATAATGTGTTTGAATATACTTTGTGAACTACAAAGTGGTTCTGTAATTATTGTGGCAGTGATAAGGCAGCTAGAATTCAGTTTTTACCCTGTTTTCAATGTTTTGAAGATTACCTATCCTATAGTAAGTACTCACTGAATATTTGTTGAATGAATGGATGACTGAACGAAGAGATATAGATTGTCTTCCCATAGACCTTGTGAATTGTGGGCCAACAGGAGAAGGCCATTATGAAGACCAAATAGTGAAGTGAGGACTGATGAGAGGGAGCTAACTAGTGGAAGACAATTTATCAGCAACCTATGGCCTACCCTTGCTATCGCTTTTGGGTAATTGGGTATTGGTGATAAAATACTATCCTCTTGCTCTGTGTTGCAAGAACATATTTTAGGCAAGACAGCCACCTGATATAACCATTGATTCAGTAATGATTCCCTTAGGCAGTGGTCAAGGTGCACTTGGCTTTTACCAAATGCCATGTTGTAAGGTCAGATTAGAACAAAGTTTTAACTTGCACTTAGGTATACTATGTATTCTATTCTACTACATTTACATCTCATTTCATGCTTACATCTCTAGCTTAATATTTTCAAATTTCATATATGTGTACTTCTTTTCTTTCTTTTTTTATACTTATAAAACTTTTTTTATGTTTATTTATTTATTTTGAGAGAGAGAGAGAGTGTGTGTGAGCAAGCAAGGAGGGGAAGACAGAAAGGGAGAGAGAGAGAATCTTAAGCAGACTCTGCACCGACAGTGCAAAGCCCAATGTGGGGCTTGATCTCACAACCCTGGGATCATGACCAGAGCTGAAATCAAGGGTCGGACACTTAACCAACTGAGCCACCCAGGTACTCCGATATACCTGTAAAACTTTTAATGTAATACATGCTCTTTCATAAGTGGGTTTGTTTAACTTAACCAACTCATTTATTGTAATAGAGAAAGGCCTCGACCTTTGGAGTTAAGGATGGAAGGAAGAGAGAGATCTTCCTGTACCCTAATGTCAGGGCTAAACTGTCCTGTGAAGGTTATGAGCCACACCGAGATGGCTAGGAGGATAAGAAAATAATGGGTACTTTGGGCTTGAACTGTAATTATAAACTGTCCCTAACACATCTGAAATAGCAAAAGGAAAACACACTTTTACAACCTTAAGCAGATAAAGGATGAGGGGTAGAAAGTTCTCCTTAGGGGCAAACTATTCTTTTTCTTTTTTTTTTTTTTTTTTCTGTGAATTTCATGTAGGGCAACAGGCTGTATTTAAATTATTTATAGTTGTGTAACAATGCACTCTCTTTTTTTTAATGTTTATTTATTTTTGAGAGAGAGAAAGAGTGCCAGCAGGGAGGAGTAGAGAGAGAGGGAGACACAGAATCCAAAGCAGGCTCCAGGCTCCAAGAGGTCTGCACAGAGCCTGACATGGGGCTTGAACTCACAAACTGCCAGATCATGACCTGAGCTGAAGTAGGACCCTTAACCGACTGAGCCACCCAGACGCCCCAACAATGCATTCTAAAAAATTATGGTTTCGTGCCACTCAAGCAGCTGCAGTCAGATAGTGACCTGGCTGGAACCTTCAAGATGGCATTATTCATATGTCTGGAGCCCCTGGCAGATTTGACTGGAAGGCTGGGACCTCTATCTGCATGACCTCTCTATGTGGTCTCTTCAGGAGGGTAGCCTAACTTCTTATGTGGTGGCTCAGAGCTTCCAAAAGTTCAAGTAGAAGCTGTTAGGTCTTCTGTATGCTTAGGCCTAGATTTGGCACGTCACTTCTGGCACATTCTATTGGATATGTGGGTCATGGGGTTAGCTCAGATTTCATGTGAGAGAGGACTACACAAGTATTTAATATCAGGAGATATGGTTCTTTGAGGCCTATCTTTAGAGACTGGCCACCACATCTTCTAGAATGGATGGTTTTGATATGTGTGGCTCCAAGGAGCTAAACTGCCATGAATGATCACGTGTAAGGGATAGACAGTATATCATTTTTAATGTTTGGCAAAGGTATGCATGTGCATTGCTGTGCAAACAGGCGATCAGGACACAAGACTCTGAAAATAGATGGAGGATTGTTCTCTTGAATGAAAGGAGATTATAAAAAGACAAATGGATTGGGTTTGTTATGCCTGACTTGGAGCTAGATTGTGATCCTACAGAATACTGAATTACCTGGACCTCCTAAGAAGCTATTTACCCAGATGAGGCAAGTTTAGCTCTGTAGTTGGTAATGGGACATTTCTATTGTCAATCAGTCTGGGGAAAAGGTAGGTCCTGGAACATAAGACAAGGCTGCTGGAAGGGGGCTTTATACAGGTGCAATTGGGGCAGCTCCTTCCTCTACTTTGGCCTGGATTTTTGGCAAAGAACATGTACCCAAAGACTCACTCATGGGGTCAGGAGAGAAGTAAAGTTTAGTGGCCTCACTATGTGATTGCAGGCTGGGGTTTAAGCAAAGCTGTGCTCCACAAAGGAGTTGTGTGGAAGCCTCAAGGCCTGTGAAGATTCTAGGCCTATGTTGCAATTCCCTCAAGTTAACCACCAGCTTCCAGAAAATCTTTGTTAAACACCACAGCCTGGTTTCAGTTAGTACTCTGTAGAAATGATGGGGCTCTGCCTTGTTGGGATGAAACAATTCAAGGGAAAGTAGTAACAACCAGAAGGAGGGCATTTTAGGACCCTCGGGGGGAAGGATCTGGCAGAGCAAATAGTAGCCCAAGATGGTTCAGAGATGGACTGATCATTGCTGAGGAGGTGTGGGACCAAGGGATGGACTTTGGAAGCAAGTCAAAATTTTCTAGAAATTTCCATGGTATTTGGTGAGTATCAAAACTGGATTTCCTAAAGACAAACTAAATGAGGGCTTAAGATAATAGGGCAATGAGAAGGAAAAGTAGCATTATTTGTTGTCTCTGGTGGGAAAGGCCTAGGCCCACGCATTTAGTTTACAGGATACATAAGACCTATGTCTCACTGTCTGTCTATCTATCCATCTGTCTATCGTACGTGTGTGTGTAAAGGGATTTAAGAATTCCTATGTTTACCCATAGTAATCATTCCTTGGCATGATTTTTTTTCCAAGTAATCTATGCCCATTGTGGGGCTTGAACTCAAGACCCCAAGATCTAGATCAAGAGTTGCATGCTCTACTGACTAAGCCAGCCAGGCACTCCAGGCAGGGTTCTTTTTTTTTTTTAATTAAAATTTTTTTTCATTTATTTTTTCTGAGAGAGAGAGAGCACAGGCAGGATAGGGGCAGAGAGAGAGAGGAGAAAGAGAATCCCAAGCAGGATCCACACTGTCAGTGCAGAGCCGGATTCAGGGCTCAAACTCACGAACCACAAGATCATGACCTGAGCCTAAGGCAGATGCTTAGCCAACTGAGCCCCCCAGGCACCCTTCAGTAATGATTCTTTTAGATTAAATTCACCATGCAACAATTTGACAGCCAAGAGGGACTTTGGCACAATCTATGAATACATGATATCTGTTGAAAGTTGTAGTTAGAGTTAGCCCTTAAGCTGACCAAAAACTATAGAGAGCAGACCACCTTGGATTTCTAGAGGTAAGCTCACCTAGTCCCAAATATACCTTTTAATCCTGCTCTGCTCACAAGAAAAGCCTACCATTTGCATTTGCTATCATCATCTTTTTTGGCTTCTACCAGTACTGTATGCAGATGAATGCATGAGCTTTGTCTCTGGGCTGGCACTGACATCTGAGCTCGGCCACTTCATTTCATCCTATCATCTCACGGTATCCTTCCTGAGTTTTAGCGTTGTTTGCTTTATGTTCTGGTTCCATAGAGGCAATTGCTTCATTATGTGTGACAGATTCATGATGGAATATTTGATCACCATTATTATTTGCTTCACAGAGACTTAGTCCAGTGCATTTTCTTTGTCTACCATTTGGTTTCCTGCCTTCTTTCACTTTTTTTTTTTCCTTAGAGGATCTTTGTAGAAGAATTCCTTGTACTGGTTTATTTTCTAATTTGCATCATTGCAGGAGATGAGTTTTGTCTTGATGAACTCTTTACTGAAAGTTTGTGTAGGGGAGTTATTCTTGATTTGGGGTTTTAAGTGAATTTGTTGAGTTTTGCTTCTCCCGAAGCAATGAAGGTAAGCAGCAGTGAAATTCTAGCAACCCAAAGACTCTTTTGTGCTCCTACAGAGACAGAATTCTTACAAATATGGCTAGCATCTGGTTCCTTGGAAGGCTCATCTTTGTCTTTTAATACCAAACAGGGTCCCAGGGAAATTCTTGGTACCAGTGAGGCATGCTTGCCCCAATATTGCAAACAAGCAAGTTAGGTTTCTTTCTATTTCAAGAGTTGCATCCAGCTCTTTCTGAGATACACAGTCACTGTGTTCTCTTGCTGTAGGTTTTTTTCTCTGCTTGCTCCCACATGCCCCCTTACTTAACCTTTATTGCTTTAGGCAATCCTTTGAATGAAGTGGATACCTGGGGTTTTAGCTATCTCCTATTTTCTAAGAAAAAGAATTTTGTATCTTTGTTTCTCCAACTCTTTGTTGCTTTTGGCTGATTGCAATGAAGAGAAGAAGAGAAAAACTACCTTTATACCACCATGTTCAAGCCAGAAATAGAAACTCATGGACTTTCAAGTCATGGATTTGAATCTTGGCTCCACTATTTGTTGTGTGACCTTGGAAGGCTATTTAACTTTTTTGTTCTTCCATTTCCTCATCTTTAAAATGGCCATCTCTATAAGGACTGTTAAGAGAGTAAAATGAGGTGATGCTTGTAAGGCTCTCAGGACAATACCTGGCACCTAGCAGGTGCTCAATAAAGAGTAGTTAGACTATTAGCGTCATGGCCACAAACTGGCTCTGTTTAACTTCTAGCCTGCAGTTATTTGGGAAAAATATTCTCCTAGATTAAAACAATCACCTTGAAGAGATCACGGTTTCCAAAAATGTGTTCAATAGGACACTGTACAATAAATAGTTCCCAGATATGACTCAACAACAAAGGGAGAGGGTGGATTTCATGGACAAATAAGCCTAAGAAACTTCATGTACTGTAAATCCGCCCCTTTCAAAAATCACAAAGCACATACCTCTATGATGGTGTTGTAATAGGTCCCATCATGGAGGAATGCAATATGCATTATCATAGAGCACAGAGAGTGTTCTAACACATTTATGGGAGAGAGCCTCCCCCACACATGCAGGTAAATGTCTCAAAGAATGATGTCTCAAAGGCAACTCTCCTCCCACAGAGGGAAACTGCAGAACTTTAACCATTAAGTCTGGGAGTCCTTCTGGGATAAGAAAGGAAGTTGCTGTGCAGAAATACTCTCATTTCTTATTTTGGTAAGCATAGTACTTACCACATGCTGGTCACTTACACTAACTCATTGAATCTACAACTGCTTGCAGAGTTTATTTATTCCCTTTTACAAACAAGGAAAGAATTCTTTTCCAAAGAATAAAGAAAGTGTTCCCTTCCCTGATAATAAGGATCTGCATGAAGAGAGTTGTTGAAAGAGGAATGTTGCCTTTCTAGTGTGGGTGTGATGTTATTGGTTTAATTTATGTGCTCACTGGTAAAGGAACCAGTGTGTATGCAGCATACACTGGTAGAATATTGAAAGAAAAAATCCTATAAGGACAACCTTGGTCCCACTGACTTTGCAATCTAGAGGCTTCAGCTACCTATTCCTTAATGCCCTTGATGTTTTGCAATAGGGGCAAGAAGCATCACTGGCCACATGCTAATGCTTGTGTGTGTGTGTGTGTGTGTGTGTGTGTGTGTGTGTGTGTGTAGGACATCACAGTAGTCTTGGGATCAACACCTGGGAAAGGGAAGGAAAGGAAGCAGGATTGAACAAAGGGAGAAATAGAGTTGTGATGCAGACACAGAAAAAGGCTTCAAACCAACCCCACAGGGAGATCTGGATCTGAAATGATTCTGCAGAGTTGTCCCAAGTTGGAATGAGGGGTCAGGCCTTTACACCCCTGTGTTGATTAGTCATTGAATGTGGGCTGTCCTTTAAAGAAGCTGACTTTGGGCAAGGCAGTTTTAATCATCAAAGGCAATCCCTAGATAGGGCTGACAGTTGAGCACTGTCTTCTTGCTACATTTCCAGCATCTGGGAGACTAAGTCCTTCAATCCAGGAGGGAACTCAGGTGGTACATTTCTGGATAGGAAGTTTTAATGCACTGAATGTGAAGAGGTAATCTCCACACTTCAGGTGTGAGCTCCCTCCCAAGTGGTACCAAAGGGAACTGATGCTTTGTCCACCTCTTATTCATAGATCTAGTCAAGAGCACAAGACTTGTAGTCAACTGATTCTTTAGGCTTAAACCATAGGCTGATTTCTTTCTCAGCACTTTTTACTGAATCCTTGCCATGAGTGATGTTCCTGTCCACTTGAATGCAGAAGTCTCTGTGAATGGTACCTGGCTTAGAATCTGCTGGATTGGTCTCCCTAAGCATCACTCACTCCATCTTAACCACATTTAGCACTCCTAGACCATGGTCACCACCAGTCCTGAGTTCATGTATTTCACCAGCCCAGGGAAGAATGGGTAATCTTCCAGGTCATTGCAATGCTGCTTCCTCAGAGGCTTGAAGGAACACCATGGCCACAAAGTGGAATCCCTTCTGCTTGAAGAGCTTGATGATCTTACCCACCAACCTATGCTGCATACAGACTGACTTGATGGAAATGAAGATGTGCTCCATGTTGGCCATGACAGAACTGGCAGGGCTCGAACTGGTTCAAGCGGAGGTAAAAGTTTTTAATTTTGATGCATGCCAGTGTATTTATTTTTTTCTTTTGTAGTTGTGTTTTGTATATATAAGAAATCATTGCCAAATCCAAGGTCATGAAGATATGTACCTGTTTTCTTCTAGAAGTTTTATTTTTCTTATTTTTTTAAATGTTTATTCATTTTTGAGAGAGACAGAGACAGAGCATGAGTGGGGGGAGGCAGAGAGAGAGGGAGACACAGAATCTGAAGGCGGCTGCAGGCTCAGAGCTGTCAGCACAGAGCCCGATGCAGGGCTTGAACCCATGAACCGTGAGATCATGACCTAAGTTGAAGTCAGATGCTCAACCAACTGAGCCATCCAGGTGCCCCAAAAGAGTTTTATAGTTTTAGGTCTTACATTCAGGTCTTTAATCAATTCTGAGTTAATATTTGTATATGGTATGATGTTGGCATTCAGCTTCATTCTTTTGCATGTCAATATCCATTTGTCTCAGAATGATCTGGTGAAAAGCCTGTTCTATTACCATTGAATTGTCTTGGCACCCTTTTTGAAAATCAACTGACCATAAATATAAGCATTTTTTCCTGGACTCCCAATTCAATTTCATTGATCTATGTATCTATCCTTATGCTGGTATTGCACTGTCTAGATTACTGAAGTTTGCAGCAGGTTTTTTTGTTTTTAATTCAAATTTCAGTTAGTTAACATACAGTATAATACTAGTTTCAGGTGTACAATACAGTGATTCAACACTTTCATGCAATACTTGGTGCTCAACACAACAAGTGTACTCCTTAATCCCCATCACATATTTCACCCATTCCCCCTGCCCCCACGTCCCCTCTGATAACCACCAGTTTGTTTTCTATAGTTAAGAGTCTGTTTCTTGGTTTGCCTATGTTTTTTCCCCCTTTGTTCATTTGTTTCTTAAATTAAATATAAGTAAAACATTATTAGTATTATTAGTATTAGTAAAGAAACATTTGTTTCTTAAATTAAATATAAGTAAAATCATGTGGTATTTATCTTTCTCTAACTTATTTAGCTTAGCAGGATACTTCCTAGCTCCATCCACGTCCTTGCAAATGGCAAGATTTCATTATTTTTTATGGTTGAGTAAAATTCCATTGTATATATATATACACCACATCTTCCTTATCCATTCTTCAGTCTGTGGACACTGGGTCTGTTTCCATAGTTTGGCTAATGTAGGTAATGCTGCTATATATATCGAGGTGCAGGCATTCCTTTGAATTAGTAACTTTGTATTCTTTGGGTAAACACCTAGTTATGAAATTGATGGATTGTAGGCTAGTTCTATTTTTAACTTTTTGAGAAAACTCCATACTGTTTTCCAGAGTGACTGCACCAGTTTGCATTCCCACCAAAGTACAAGAGGGTTCCCCTTTCTCCATATTCTCACCAGCACCTGTTGTTTCTTGTGTTGTTGATTTTAGCTATTTTGACAGGTGTGAGGTGATATCTCATTGTAGTTTTGATTTGTATTTCACTGATGATGAGTGATGTTGAGCACCTTTTCATGTGTCTGTTGGCTATCTATATGTCTTCGGAAAAATGTATATTCATGTTTTCTGCCCATTTTTAAACTGGATTATTCACTTTTGAGTGTGGAGATTTATAACTTCTTTATATATTTTGGATTCTAACCCTATCAGACATGTCCTTTGCAAATATCTTCTCCCATTCCATAGGTTGTCCTTTAGTTTTGTTTATTGTTTCCTTTGCTGTGCAGAGCTTTTTATTTTGAGGAAGTTCCAAAAGTTTATTTCTGTTTTTCCCCCCTTTCCTCAGGAGACATATATAGAAAGTGTAGTAAGTTTTTAAATCAGTGAGTCTTCTTTGCTCTTCTTTTTCAAGGTTGTTTTGGCTATTTTGAGTCCTTTGAATTTCCACATGATCAGCTTACCAATTCCTGCAAGAGGGAGCCAGGATTCTGACAGAGAATGGGTGGATTCTCTGTAGATCAATCTGGGGAGTATTGCCATCTTAACAGTATTAAGTGGTGTTGAATAGAGGTAGTAAGAGCAGACAACCTTGTCTTATTCCTAAACTTAGGGTGATAGCATTCAGTTTTTCACTATTAGATATTACTTTGCCTTTTTTTAAAAAAAAGTTTATTTATTTTGAGAGAGAGAGGGCATAAGCAGGGGAGGGGCAGAGAGAGAGAGAATCCCAAACAGGCCCCATGCTGCCAGTGTGGAGCCCAATGTGGGGCTCAAATCCATGAACCAGGAGATCATGACCTGAACCAAAATCAAGAGTCAGTCATTTAACCAACTGAGCTGACCAAGAGTCAGTCACTTAGCCGACTGCCCCTATTTTGCTTTTGTTTTTTTTTTAAAAAGTTTATATATTTACTATATATAATATATATAGAGTAAACTATACATTATATATATAAATATATATAGTAAACTATATATTATAGATATATAAATATATATAGTAAACAATATATTATATATAAATATATATAGTAAACTATATATTATATATATTATATATAATATATATATATAAAGATTATATATTTATAATCTCTACACCCAACATGGGACTTGAACTCACAACCCCAAGATCAAGAGTTGCATGCTCTTTCAACTGAGCCAGACAGGTGCCCCTGTCTTGCTTCTGACTGTAAGATAACAGAACACCCTGACTTAAACAATAAGAGATCTCACAGTGTCCCTGGAGGGTAAGTCTAGAGTTAGGATGGGCTCCAGTAATGGTGTGGTCCAGTTTCTCAATGATGTCCTCAAAAACTCAGGCTCTTTCCACTCCTCAACTATGCTGTCCTCAGCTTCATCCTAATGTAGACTTTCCTTAGGGTTTTAAGTTATCTGCCAGGATCATCAGAGTTACACAGCATTGCACACAGTTACACAGTTATTGAGGCTTACCTGGTGTACCTTAAAGAGGGGTGTGAAAATGTCTCTCCCAACCACATACTCTTCCTCCTCTGCTCTGCTTGATTGGGTCAAATACCCAGTCAGGTTGCACACTTACCCCTGGAGCAGTAACAGTCATCAAGGGAAACAAGAGGTCTCTGTTTTCTCCAGTCATCATTACAGAACAGGAAATAAACCAAGGGATCGTTCTTCTTTGAAGGAGATGGAGGAGGACTATAAATACTACTTTTTCTCCTGTTAAAATCCTATCAACTGGGGCACCTGGTGGCTCAGTCGGTTGAGCGTCCAACTTCAGCTCATATCATGATCTCATGGTTCGTGGGTTCCAGCCCGACGTTGGGCTCTGTGCTGACAGCTCAGGGCCTGGAGCCTGCTTTGGATTCTGTGTCTCCCTTGCTCTCTGCCCCTCTCCCACTCAAGCTCTGTCTCTCTATCTCTCTCTCAAAAATAAATATTAAAAACAATTTTTTAAAAATAAATAAAAATAAAATCCTATCAAGTGCTGTGGTGTTACAGTTCTGTATCTTGATTGTGGTGGTGGTTGCATGAATCTACACATGTGATAAAATTGCATACAACCACACACACACATACACACAAGAATGCATGTATAACTGATAAAATCTAAATGAGCTTTGTGGGTTGTACTAATGTAAATTTCATGGTTTTGATGTTATCTTATAGTTATGCAAGATGCTAACATTGGGGGAGGAAGGTGGAAGGCACACAGGACTTCCCTATATAATTTTTTGTGATTTCCTGTGACTCCATAACTATTTTTTAAAAATTATATCAAGCGAATTACATATTGGGGTTTTTGTCAATGATCAGCAGTATAGAGGGGAGATCTGTGGTAGATCTAGAAGTAGAAGGAAAGACTTATTTATATACAGTATCATTATCAGGTAGCTTGTCTTGTATGACCCTTTTTTAAAAAAGAAATTGAGTTATAATCTACATTCAGTAAAGTGCAAAAATCTAGTGTTGCTTGAATTTACACACACACATACTCTTTACCAGCTGAAGGTACTCACTATTTTGACTGCTATCACTTAGATTAATTTTGCCAAATGGTCCACTTTTATTTATATTCAATAGTACTTTCAGTGCTATTCTAGGAAAGAAAAAGAAAACAAGTCTATTGATATTATTGCTTGTAGAACTCTGGCTAAAAAGATAGAAAGAGTGACAGGCAACAACAGATGCTGGTGAGGATGCGGAGAAAGAGGATCTCTTTTGCATTGTTGGTGGGAATGCAAGCTGGTGCAGCCACTCTGGAAAACAGTATGGAGGTTTCTCAAAAAACTAAAAATATAACTACCCTACGACCCAGCAATTGCACTACTAGGCATTTATCCAAGGGATACAGGTGTGCCGTTTCGAAGGGACACATGCACCGCCATGTTTATAGCAGCACTATCAACAATAGCCAAAGTATGGAAAGAGCCCAAATTTCCATCGATGGATGAATGGATAAAGAAGATGTGTTATATATATACAATGGAGTATTACTCGGCAATCAAAAAGAATGAAATCTTGCCATTTGCAACTACTTGGATGGAACTGGAGGGTATTATGCTAAGTGAAATTAGTCAGTCAGAGAAAGACAAAAATCATATGACTTCACTCATATGAGGACTTTAAGAGACAGAACAGATGACCATAAGGGAAGGGAAACAAAAATAATATAAAAACAGGGAGGGGGACAAAACAACAGAGACTCATAAATATGGAGAACAAATGAGGGTTGCTGGAGGGGTTGTTGGAGGGGGAATGGGCTAAATGGGTAAGGGGCATTAAGGAATCTGCTGAAATCATTGCTTCACTATATACTAACAAATTTGGACATAAATTTTAAAAAATAAAAAATAAAGTTAAAAAAAGAAAAAAAAAGAGAAAGAGTGAAAACAACTAAGAAGGGCACTGTTTCTGGAGAGAGATCAGAATCTCCTTGGCTTCTGCTCCGGAAGATTTGCCTTCATTCAGGTTGAGCTAACACTGATGAGGGAGCTCTGATGGCCCAGACCCTACACACCTGATTCCACTGCTTTTCAGTGCTGGCTGGTGCCCACCATCCCCCTGCCATGTCAAACTTACCACTCTGCCTTTTTTTTTTTTAATGCACCAGTGTAAAAAGTTGATTGTATACATTCCTCAGCCAGCAAGAGAACTAGTGCATAAGTGTTGAGCATGTTGCAGGAGCCATTAGATATGGGACACCAAGTTAAAGATATAGGTGGATGCAGATGGGACCTCTGATGTTTTATCATCTCCTGTCATCCTCTCAACTGCAGAGGTACAGAGCACCTTGCCTGGGGCCTGAAAACTCTGCTCTTTTCAGTGTTTTAAAACATGGCAGAAAGTTTAATGGTAACAAAACTGGTCAAGCTGTATTTATTTCTGCTCACTATGGGCTTTCCTCTCTCAGTGTTATGTGATTGGGTATCTTAGGGAAAGAGGCCAAACTTCTCATTCTTGAACAAATATTTGAAATCCAAAGAGACAGAGTTGCTAATGATGCTAATGGCAATAGTCCATTTTTAAAACTTTCTGCAGCTCATTCATTCACAGGTGTACCTGACTGTGAACAGGATCTAAAGCTAAGAAAAGCCAGGCAGCATTGCTTTATCCTCCAATTGGAAAGGGAACTTCCAGAGCCAAGGGTCCTGAGGCCTGGACTATGTCCTCCCTTTGCTGGGTGATAGGCACCCTATGACTTAGATCAGTCAGGATCCTGCAACAGACAGATGCAACACCAACAAAGAGCAATGGAGGCAGATTTAATACAAGCCTATTTACAAAGGCGTGGGTAGCATTAAGGGAAACCAACAAGGGATGCTGAGACAACACCCCCCACCCCCGCGCCCAGCCCCCAGGCCTAGAACTTCACCCCAAGGTCTAAAGAGGCTAAAGAAAAGGGGTTATAAAGCTCAGAGAGAAGGACACCTGGGTGACTTAGTCAGTTAAATGCCGGACTTCAGCTCAGGTCATGATCTCACGTCTTGTGAGTTTGAGCCCCACAATGGGCTCTGTGCTGACAGCTCAGAGCTTGGAGCCTGCTTTGGATTCCATGTCTCTCTCTCTCCCTCCCCTGCTCATGCTCTCTCTTTCTTTCAAAAATAAACATTTAAAAAATTTACAAAGCTCAGACAGAGCAGCTAAGAAGAGGGACTATTTGCAACAACGTGGATGGAACTGGAGGATATTATGCTAGGTGAAATAAGTCAGAAAAGGACATATTTCATATGTTTTCACTCATATGTGGAATTTGAGAAACTTAATAGAAGACCATAGGGGAAGGGAAGGAAAAATAAGTTATAAACAGAGAGGGAGGCAAACCATAAGAGACTCTTAAATACAGAGAACAAACTGAGGGTTGATGTGGGTGGGAGGTTGGGAGGGGGGCAGGGAAAGTGGGTGATGGGCATTGAAGGTGGCACTTGTTGAGATGAACACTGGGTGTTGTATGTAAGTGATGAATAATGGGAATCTACTCCTGAAGCTAAGACTATACTGTATGTTAGCTAACTTGACAATAAATTATTTAAAAAAAAAAAAAAGAAGAAGAGGGATCAACCAGCTTGGGCCTTTAGCAGAGGAACACAGTCAATGAAGCCCAGCAGGAAGGGAACCAGTGGACTAAGTACTTCAACCTCTGTCTTCTCCCACTTCTGATCTTCTGCTGTTGGCTCCCACTTTCCTAACCCAACTCAAAGTCAAGGCACCAGCGATCCTTGTTGATATAGTTCAACTATATCAAGTTCAAAGATCAGCCCCCCTAAAGCCCGAAGTGGGATGGAAAGCAGATCCAGTGGGATAGAATGGAAAATACCCAGCATGCCACTCTTTCATTCATCATTGCATAGTTGGTACTCCAGGGGAGCACTGTCTACCCAGGGAGGGGCACTTCCTATCCCCTGGGGAAAAGGAAACAAAGAAGAAAGTAAATTTGTCAGAGGTACTTCTTGAGAATGTCAATCTAAGCTCACACATAGGGTCAAGGTGGATTTAGCCTTCGATTTTCTTTTCTGTCGCTGTACTCCCCAGGTCCCTGCCCTGCTCACCACACAGCGTCCTGCACGTAGGTTTGATGAAAACAATTTTACTCTACTTCTGGTGGTTTCTAGGATGCCACTGATCATCATCCCCATCATTTGTGAGGGTCACCATACATGTCATTTTGTGAGGGTCACCATCCATGTCATTTGAAAGTCCATCTCAGAGAGGCTTTCAAATTAATCCAGACCACACTGATAGAGATATCAAGAACATGTAACAAAAACCTCTAGATAATCATTGAATTCATGGGCAGTCATTAAGGTGTTTATGTGTCGACAAAGGGATGGGGTAGTTTTTAGCAAAGTGGTGACTGATGAGGGCACCATGGGGGCTGTTACCTACAAATTTCTTTCCATCTCTCATCATCTCAGAGAAGTGGCCTTACCTCCACCTGATACAACTGCAGGTGTAGGTGCTTAAAACCTTTTTTCTCAATAAGGTAAATTCACAGATTCCATTCCATCCACAGGGCCATTTTTTGGCCTACCACACTACTGCCACATGTGAATAGCAAAGTAAAATCTAAATTGGAGGACAAGGTGCTCTCCCCTACTTGCACTTAAGCAGCACAGGGTAACAGTGCAATACACTGACAACAGAGTTCAGGGACGTAACACTATAACTGAATTGATTTGATCATAGGGACCCAAAAGAAACTCCCTGTGGTTGACCAGATTTCAGATGACAAACATATACAAAAAATTAAAAGTTAAAAAAAAGGGGGGTATCTGAGTGGTTCAGTTGGTTGAGTGTCTGACTCTTGATTTTGGCTCAGGTCACAGTCCCAGGGTCATGGGATGGAGCCCTGTGTTGGGCTCCAGGCTGAGTGTGGAGCCTGCTTGGGATTTTCTTTCTCTCTCTCTCTCTCTCTCCTTCCCTCCTCCTCTCCCTCTCCTCCACATGCACATGTTCTCCCTCCCTTAAAAAAAAAGACATGCATGGAGGATCTTGCAGGGAGCTGGGACCCTGCATTAGCAAGAGGGGGCAAAAATACCCCGTGACCTTGCTATTTGAACAGCTTTGTATACAAGACCAGTACACAGACCTGGTGGCTAGCTTGGAGGAGGCAGGGAAGAGGCTCCCACACCCTCTAGTTTCACTGATAATCTGACACGTCAACCCATCCAGGGTACCCAACTCCTGCCCTTTGTGGTGCACTGTGCTCTGCCTTATGGAGAACAGCCAGCTTAGTGCCTGTCAAGACTTCACCACCCAATCCCAGCCAACTTGATCTTTCAGGCTGGTTCTGGATCTACACAGTATGTTCCAGGCCCAGCCTGGGGCCAGCTTCAAACGTCATGCCTATGGTATCTCACACTAACTTGGGCTCAATAGAATGTAAATGACCAAAGACCCAGAATGTGTAACAGGCCAGAGACAGAATCCTGGCATTTTGGGGGCTTATTCCATAGGTACATATTAAGACATAGTCTAGCATGGTCCCTTGTACCAAGGCCTTATAGGCAGCACCAGCATATCAAACTATCTGAGAGCCATGGGTGGAGAAAGGGATGCAGGTAGGGCTGGACAGGGCTTGGACATTGTTAAACACCTGGATGAGTATCTTTGGGCAAGTCCTGAGATCTCTAAGCAGAACCTGAGCTTTGGGGTTTTTGATGGTTTTTTTTTTTTCATTTCATTTTGTTTTGTTTTTAAGAAAGTACAAGTACAAGGGGCGTCTGTCTGGGTGGCTCAATTGATTGAACATCCAACTTCAGCTCAGGTCATGATCTCACAGTTTGTGAGTTCAAGCCCCACTTCAGGCTCGCTGCTGTCAGTGCAGAGTCTGCTTTGGATCTTCTGTTCCCTTCTCTCTCTGTTGGCTACCCTCCCCGCCCTCAAAAAAAAAAGAAAGTACAAGTACAAATTATATTATCATGTTTTCCCCCACTGACCTGCCTTACTAATCTGCTGCTTGATAGAATTCAACGTAGCACTCCAAACATTCAAGTAGCTGGGGAATGTCCTGTCACCCTGACCAGTCTCCTTTAGCATGTCAGTGTGAAACCCCAGCTCAGGCCATCAAGGGCAGGGCACAGAGTGAAGGCTGGCATGAGCCTTGGTTTGGCATTGAAGTAGGAGAGAGCATTAACAATGGAAAGCTGGGGTGGAGGGGCAGGGGCTAACTGCCAGGGTTTGATGTTCTGTGATAAGATAGGGAGGTGGGTGGGTTTCCTGCAAAGAACTGGATTTTACTTGCTGGAAGCCAGTTCAGCTCTTCACAGGCTGAACCTAAGAGACTTTTTTTTTTTTTTTTTTTAATATGGTTGTTTGTTTTGGGCTTCAGCTTCCTGCAGTATCAGTTTCTGTCAGACCAGTTTGTTAAGAAAGCACTTTGAGTAAATACCAGGGACCAGGATGAAACTAAAATAGGGAGACTTAAAAAAAAATGTTTTGTTTTTATAGAACTTGAGTTTAATTCCCTCTCAGGGTTAAACAAAGTTCTCTTCAGAATAAATACTGCCCATCGGCTGAGAAGGAGTTTCAGAACTGGGAGAGAAGAAGCAGTAGTCTTGGAATTGGAGACCGGACCCTGAGGCACGGGAGGCACTAGATTGCATCTACAGGCTTTCAAACACCAAGAAATAAAATAGAGGAGCTGTGCTTTTTGTTGTATGCTAGCTATGTCCCTGAAAAGTTATGTGAAAAATTCCTAAACGGATTCCTGTTCACAATGCGATAGACAAGGTCACTGAAGGAAACTTCCCAGATGGTTTTATAAAACGAGATCCCTGCAGGGCAAGGACTAAGGTGAGGCAAGTAAGCGGAGGTCCAAAAATTCAGTGATCAAGATGAACAATAATGCAGTATTTTACCAAATCAAAATTAATGCAAAAAATCCAGGATGAACAAATTATCATTTTTCACAGAAAGGCAGGATCTGTCTTTACACACAACTTGTAGATGTGACTAAGTTAAACATTTTGAGAGGAAGTACTCATCCTGCACTAAATACAGTGAGCCCTAAATACAGTCATTTGTATCCTTATAAGATAGATCTATAGAGAAGATGCAGACATATAGAGCAGAAAGCAACATGAAGACAAAGAGATTTGGAATGATGCAGCCACAAGCACAGAAATGCTAGGGCAGTCCCCAAGGGCCTCTGGAGGAAGTGCAGTCGTGCTGACATCTTAATTTCAGACTTCTGACCTTCAGAACCGTGAGACAATAACTTTCTGTTATATGAAGCCAACCAGTTTGAGATCGATTTTTTACAGCAGTCTTAGGAAACAAATACAAATAGTGTTGCTTATATTCTCCCACCATCCCACATAAGTACTTTTGTTTTATTTTTTAAATTGGATGAGTGTTCTTTAATTGAAAGCTCTTTAGGTTATCTCCCCCAGAAGACTCAGACACAAATATGTGGGGATCCTGGGCTGAGACACTAAACCAAGTAGTAGCCACCAAACCCGTCTTGAAAGTACATCTCTCCTCTGCATAAGCTTGATCCATTTGTTTCTTCTTCCTATAGGAAGAGTTCTCTCCAAAGTATTCCTCAGCCTTGCATGGAAGTCATGGAGACTTCAGATGGCTCCCCCTCCCCCCACCAACTCACATGGTACATGAAGATCTTGTTGATGGAAGGAGCTTGGACTCAAATTGGAAATAACATGGATACACAGACATGTGTACACAGTGTACAAAACTTGTCTGCCAGGGTTTCTAATGGATTCAAATGCATATGGAGAGCAGGGCAAACTTTTCTTTTTATTTAAAAAAAATTTTTTTTAACATTTATTTATTTTTGAGACAGAGAGAGACAGAGCATGAACGGGGGAGGGTCAGAGAGAGGGAGACACAGAATCTGAAACAGGCTCCAGGCTCTGAGCTGTCAGCACAGAGTCCGACATGGGGCTTGAACTCACGGACCGCAAGATCATGACCTGAGCCAAAGTCGGCTGCTTAACCAACTGAGCCACCCAGGTGCCCCAAGCTTTTCTTTTTAGAGGGCATAGTGTAAAATTCCATTACAAATTGAATCCCAATTGCCTTTCAGTTTCTTGAAACAGTCTGCATTGCCTGAACCATTCCTTCCTCAATTTTAAGAAGCTTAAGACTCTGTTGTGAAAATCTTTTTTTACATTGACAATTTGTATTGTAGTATATTCTTCACCTAGAGAACAAGTTAGCTCAGAGTGCAGCAATTTTTAAATAAAGGTATGCCCCAAGCCACAGTTTAGGATGATGCACTTTTGAGTGCTCTAGGAAATTCCCAAATAAAAGATTGTATTTACAAAAACATAATTGTTCTGGGCAGCATGCCCAGTGTAAATTTACTCTTAACAAAATAATTTTTAAAAAACTACTGGAAAAGAAGTTAACTTTTTGAACACATTAAAGTGATCCAAAAGTATGAAAGGGTATAACATGAAAATGTCCTCTCATTTCTACCCTCCTGCTGCTCAGTCTTTCTCCTTAATATTTAGTTTGCTTGTTCACAGGAAACAGAGAGACAATTTGTTTCTTATTGTACTTCCAGAGATGTGTTCTGTACAAATGGTAGCATCCTACAGATACTTTAAAAACTTTTTAATTGAAATATAATATACATAAAGTGCATGAACCTGAATAACTAATCAAAAAACTCCCAAGAAACAAAAGTCCAGGACCAGATGGCTTCACAGGTGAACTCTACCAAACATTTAAAAAATAGTTAATACCTATTCTTCTCAGACTATTCCAAAATGGAAGAGGAAGAAAAAGGTCCAAATTCATTCTATGAGGCCAGCATTACCCTGATACCAAAACCAGATATATAGAAACCATCAAAGACAAAAACCATATTAGAACTGATACATGAATTCAGTAAGCTCACAGGCTGCAAAATTAATGTACAGAAATCTGTTGCATTTCTATACACTAATAATGAAGCAGCAGGAAGAGAAATTAAGAAAACCATTCTATTTACAATTGCATCAAAAATAATAAAATACTTAGGAATAAACTTAACCAAGGAGGTGAAAGACTTGTACTCTGAAAACTAAAACACTGATGAAAGCAACTGAAGATGACACAAAGAAAAGGAAAGGCATTCCATGTTCATGGATTGGAAGAACAAATGTTGTTAAAATGTCGATACTACCCAAAGCAATCTATATATTCAATGCAATCCATATCAAAATACCAACAGCATTTTTCACAGAACTAGCACAAATAATCTTGAAATTTGTATGGAATCACAAAAGGCCCCAGATAGCCAAAGCAATCTTGGAAAAGAACAAAACTGGAGGTATCACAACCCCAGTTATCAAGACATACTATAAAGCTGTAGCAATCAAAACAGTATGGTACAGGCACAAAAATAGACACATAGATCAGTAGAACAAAACAGAGTCTGGAAATAAACCCATATTATATGGAAAATTAGTTTTCAATAAAGAAATCAAGAATATGCCAAGGGAAAAAGTCTCTTCAACAAATGGTTTTGGGAAAACTGCGCAGCTACATTCAAAAGAATGAAACTGGGCCACTTTCTCACACCAAACACAAAAATAAACTAAAAATAGATTGAAGACCTAAATGTAAGACCTGAAACCATAAAAATCCTAGAAGAGAGCACAGGCTGTAATTTCTCTGACATTGGCAGTAGCAACATTTTTCTAGATATGTCTCCTGAGGCAAGAGAAACAAAAGCAAAAATAAACTATTGGGACTACATCAAAATAAAAAGCTTCTGCACAGCCAAGGAAACAACCAACAAAATTAAAAGACATTTGAATGGGAGAAGATATTTGCAACTGATACATTCAGTAAGGAGTTAGTATCCAAAATATATAAAGAATTTATAAAACTCAACACAAAACCCCCCAAATAATCCAATCAACAATGGGCAGAAAACATGAATAGGTATTTCTCCAGAGAAAACATACAGATGGTCAGCAGACAAATGAAAAGATGCTCAACATCACTCATCGTCAGGGAAATGCAAATCAAAGCCACAATGAAATGTCACCTCACACCTGTCAGAATGGCTAAAATAAAAAATTCAAGAAACCAACACGTGCTGATGAGGATGTAGAGAAAAAGGAACCCTCATGCACTGTTGGTGGAAATGAAATCTGGTGCAGCCACTGTGAAAAATAATATGGAGTTTCCTCAAAAAATTAAAAATTGAATTACTGTATGATCCAGTAATCTCACCACTGGATATTTATCCAAAGAATACAAAAGCACTAATTTGAAGGGATATATGAATCCATATGTTTATTGTAGAATTATTTACAATAGCCAAAGTATGGAAGCAGACCAAGTCTCCATTGATAGATGAATGGATAAAGAAGATATTTATATATATGTACTATATGTGTGTGTATATACACACACACACAAATTATATATATATATATATATATATATATATATATATATAATTTATGAAACAAAAGAAAGATAAAAGGAGACATATAAAAAAACAGACTCTTAACTATAGAGAACAAGCTGATGGTTACCAGAGGGGAGGGGGATGGGGGGATGGGTGAAATAGATGAAGGGGATTAAGAGAACACTTATGATGAGCACTGAGTAACACATAGAATTATTGAATCACTATATTGTACACCTGAAACTAATACAATACTGTATGTTAATGATACTGGAATTAAAAAGAAATATCATCTGAACCCCTGCATCCCCCTCAATATCCTTTCCAGTCACTTCATCCCTCAAAGGTATTCACTCTTCTCTTCTGGCTTTTAACAGCATACTTCTGCTTCTGTATACTTTCTATAAATGCGGTAGTCTGTATACCTTAAATAAGTGATATTATTCCATAAGGTTGTTTCTTGTTTTTTTAGCTCAACATTGTGTTTGTGAGATTCTTCCCTATTGACAAATGTGGTTGTAATTTATTCATTCTCATCGGTGCTTAATATTTTATTGTCATACACACTGTTTTTGCAACTTGTTTTGCTTTTTCATTTTACAATATATCTCAGAGATTTTTGTATCCATATATTAAGAGTGCTCTTGTCCTTTCATTGTGTTAGTTAATAGTATTTCTTTTTTTTCATTTTTTTAAATTTTTTTTAACTTTTTTTTTATTTATTTTTGAGACAGAGAGAGACAGAGCATGAATGGGGGAGGGGCAGAGAGAGAGGGAGACACAGAATCGGAAGCAGGCTCCAGGCACTGAGCCATCAGCCCAGAGCCCGACGCGGGGCTCGAACTCACGGACCCTGAGATCGTGACCTGAGCCGAAGTCGGACGCCCAACCGACTGAGCCACCCAGGAGGCCCAGTAATAGTATTTCATTATGTAAATAACAACTTTTTTTTTTACTTATCCCCTTAGATGGACATGTAGCCACAACCTATATTTAAAACTAATATTTACCTCTAACAAAACAAGGACTAATTTTACAGTACTCTCAGTAAATTAGTAAAATATTTTCCAAGAAAAAAATTTAAAGATATTTTATTTTAAAAAATATTTACTTATAGTAATAAATGTATTTGTTTTTGCAGGGAAACCAGATTCAGTAAACCTCTAAATGCCTCATATGTTGGGGTTGTGAGGACAGGGAAGCAGCGTGAATGACCCCATGATCTGGGGGAACAGTGGATGGAGAGGGTGGTGCAGACCCTAAAAAACAAGTTAGCCCATCTAATCCCATGACTGAACAATTATCCTGAACCAATTCCAAGGCCATTTGCTTTGCCTGCAAATTGTTTTTAAGTTTCTGTCATTGAAAAAGAAGGAATGGAGAAATTTATTTAAGTGTTCTTCAGCTAATGAAGAAAAGTTGAAATTCTTCTATATTTGGGTCATAAGCATTTCAGCAATAACAAGAAGTATAATTGTCTCAGGTAGCATTGGTAACATATTCTAATTCTTTGCTGTCAGAGTGGGAAACAACTGAGTAATTTAATAGCAAGTTTTGCCTTGAAAGAGAAAGTGCCAATGGCGGAGAGCAGGGTTAGTGGGGCAGAGGGAGAGACAATGCTAAGAAGGCTCCATGCTCAGCACCAAATCCAATGCAGGGCTTGATCCCACAACCCTGGGATAATGACCTGAGCTGAAACCAAAAGTCAGACACTCAACCAACTGAACCACCCAGGCAAGTTATGCTTTAAGCACAAAGAATGATTGTGGAATGAAATGTTCACGTGTAAATTTAAATATTGGTTGCTCTCAAAGTACTTACTCTTCAAATTCATTAACAATGTATTTAAATTTTTTCATGAGATCATACATAAACAGCTTGACTAAAATTATTAACCAAGTGATTCTCATGTATTTGTCTTTTATACGTAAAAATAAGCCTCAGTTAAATGGCTCAGTTAAGTGTCTGACTCTTAATTTAGGCTCAGGTCATGATCTCACGGTCGTGAGTTCAAGCCCCATTGGGCTCGTGTAGAGCCGCTTGGGATTCTCTCTCTCCCTCTCTCACTGCCCCTCCCCCTCCCATGTGTGCGTACATGCTCCTCTCTCTCTCTCTCTCTCTCTCTCTCAGAAATAAATAAAATTTTTAAAAAAATAAGCCATTAGTTCAAGTATAGCTTGATTCTCTTTCCAGTTCATAGAATAATGGTACAAATGAACTTGGAAAATACATTTCTACCCTCCCTTTGACAGAACACATGGAGAGAAACATGGAGAGAAAAATCTTCCATTCCTGCATCATGATGATTCCTTCCTAATCACAATACTCCCATCCGTTTGGAGCAAGGTATGATATAGCAAATGGCTGAGACCCATGCTTCTGACTCTAAGAGAATCCCTGGGTATGGAGGAAGCCTGAATTCCACTTTCCAAATTGTGAGAGTCCAATTACCTTGGCTAGTCAGATCATAGGTGCTGTGCTCTTGTTTTGAAATATGAGCTGTGATCTATTTCCCCACTTACATGAATTCAGTGAGTCTCCATAAGTAACAGAAACCCAGTTAGATAATACATTAGTCCCATAATGAGGCTATGTAAGAGCAACAATTAAATTCTTACCATCCTTCATTTTGTGAAATTATTTCCAATTCTGAAATAGTGAGTCTCCTGTTTGTTGTGGCCACCAACTCTTCCTGAGTGTTACAAATCAAATCATGTGAAGTGGATCTTTGGTTGTGAACTCATCTTCAGTGGAAATGGTTTTTGCTGTGAATTTCTCAAGGGCCCTGGGTGGTGGAATTGTCTCTACTGAGCAGTTTCCTGTGGTTCTGCCAGATCCCTGAAGGTTTAAATTATTTTGATTAGTTTTTATATGAATTCATTACCTTATATGCTTAAGGTTCCTATAACATATAAGTCATGTAAAGCTCAGGTCTTGGGCTTTGATTTTTCACAAATGATATATTTTTGTAACACTCGAAGTCTCAGACAGAAGGCCAGCTTCCCCAGGCCAGTGGGAAGAGTTTTCTAGGTCATGGTTTAAAACAAGGCAACTCTTTAATGTTTTCCCATTCCACATAGGTGAACATCATATTGTCTGCCCCCAGCCTAGTCTTTAGAGTTCATGTTTGAGCCTAAAATCCATCCAGAATGATTATGGATGGAAAGCAAGTGATGAGAAATAGTGAACTCAAAAGGAATATTAAAAAGGGCTTTATTTTGTTTTTAAATGCCAATTTTGAGGTGATATGTGAACTTGGGTTTTTTGGAGAGGCTGTCTAGAGCCAATTTAGGGCAAAATCATGAAGTTCATAAGTTGAGGGGGCTCCTGACCCTTATTGGAGCAGAAATCGAGAAGAATGGCATTGTGATGAAGTGGATAAAACTGACCTTGGAGCTAGGAAGATCTGGGTTCAAGTCCCATCTCTGGCACTTACTAGCTGTGTGACTTTGAGACAATCAGTTAACCTTTTGAGCCCCAGTTACATTTCTACAAAATGAGGCTAATAGCCATTGCCTTTCAGTGTTGTTGAAAGTATTAAATTGAATTACATAAAGTATAGTAGGAACTAGATCACGTACACAAGTAACTTGGGTAAATTCAACACTTGCCCTTTTTATACATTGCCCTCTTTTATGTGATAAAACAACCTGAAATATTTTATATGTAATGATTATCATATATGCAAGATGTATATCTCACATTGGCATATACATATTACCATAAAAGAATATATACATGGCTATATATACAGTATTTTCTGAGTGACTTAAGGAATTTTCAATATTCATTTTGATCACATACAATTTTTGCCTGACATGCTTGTTTTGGAATCTGACTCACATGTGACATGGGGTTCTACTGTCCTCAGGAGGTGCTCAACGAACTTTAGCTCCCTTTCCCTATTTCCTTGTGTTTGTTTTTATGTTTTAGACTCTTACTAAAGTACTTAATGTTCTCAGGCTACCTCTCTCAACTCCTGTCAAAGAAAAGCATCTAATACCTTTATCACAAGCAGTTAGAGATAATTGGTTATAGCTTCCTTCATGATTAGTTATCACTGCAGTGGAGAGCACAGGGAGCAAAGATCAACCTGAAGGACTGTGTGGGAGAATATCAGGCATTCGTGGAAAGGTATTTTGAAGTGAAAGTGGGCAGGGAGCTTCTCTGATCTCAAATGCCATTACAAGACAACCACCAACTTTACCTCCATAAAAGGCCAACCCTGTGACTAGGAAAGCTTTATCCTAGTGGTTCCATAATGCACCCAAGTGGCTTTCATGTCAGAGAATTTAGACACCCATCATCCTGTTTGTTGGCTGCACCGTATAGAAGTAATACAATTTATTTAAGCAATCCCCTCTTGATGGACATTTAGATTACTCCCAGTCTAAATGTCCATCAAGAGGGGACTGTTACAGACAATGCAGTGGTGAACATTTTAATAGACACTCTTCTCTTTCTTAACACTAAGATTATTAGGATAAATTCTTCGAAGTTGAGTTGCTGTCAAAAAGAATGTATGTTTAAAGTGTTGATGCACATTAACAAATTATTTTCTAGAAAATGTGTAGCAATCTATACCTTTCAGAAGAGTGTATGTGTTTTCCTTACATCCTTGCCAAATACTGCTCATTGACAGCTTCTTCCCTCCCCCCACCATTTTTTTTTTCTGGCAGAGCTTATAAAGTACGGTGGTTAGGATCACAGACTATGGCATCAGGGTACCTAAATTAAAATCACAGGCTGGCACTTTCTACCTGTGTGTGACCTTGAGCAAATTACTTAATCTTTCTGTGCTTCAGTTCTATCATCTTTAAAATAGGATCACAGGGGCGTCTGGGTGGCTCAGTTAGGTTAAATGTCTGCTTTGGCTCAGGTCATGATCTCACAGTTCATGGGTTCAAGCCCCACATCGGGCTCTGTGCTGACAGCTCAGAGACTGGAATCTGCTTCGGATTCTGTGTCTCCCTCTCTCTCTGCCCCTCCCTCACTCGTGCTCTGTCCCTCTCAAAAATAAATAAATATTTAATAAATAAATAAAATGGGATCAATAATATTTACCTGATAGGTTGTTGTGTAGATTCAGTGAATTGATATTTTTAAAGTGCTTAGCAAAGTATCTAAATGCCTCAGGTTAAGCCATGAAATCAACAATTTTTAAGATTCAAAAACAGAAAAAAAAAACCCAGCAATTACATACGGTTCAGTGCAAGCACCAACAAATGTAAATTATTATAATTTTTGCAAATCTGATAGGAGATAGATAATACTTTTAATTTAATATAGGTGCTAATTAAAGTAGGTCAGTACTGGGTCATGAATAGAGTATCAAACCAATGACTTAGTAAAAAAAAAAAAACAACCAGAAATCATCTGATAAACCAAAAATATAGGGTATGATAAAGATGGCATTTCAAATCAGAGGACGACAGGGGTTTGCTAATAAATAATGATGGGAAAACTGGCTGGCCATCCAGAAAAAAACAAAGCTGGATCTCTAGTTAATTCTGTATAGCAAAACAAATCTGAAGTGGAGAAAAGATGCAAACCTAAAAAAATGTGATCCATAAATTTTTAGAAGAAAACATTGGACAAATTATTTAAAATCTCAGAATGGAGGGGCGCCTGGGTGGCTCAGTCGGTTGAGCGTCCGACTTCGGCTCGGGTCACGATCTCACGGTCCATGAGTTCAAGCCCCGCATCGGGCTCTGGGCTGATGGCTCGGAGCCTGGAGCCTGCTTCTGATTCTGTGTCTCCCTCTCTCTCTGTTCATGCTCTGTCTCTCTCTGTCTCAAAAATAAATAAAAACGTTAAAAAAAAAATAAAATAAATAAAAAATAAAAAAAATAAAATCTCAGAATGCAAAAAGATATGAAAACCTGAATTCATAAAAAAAAGAATATTAAATGATTAAAAATTTCTGCATGGAAAAATGCCTTTAACAAAGTAGAAAAACCTTAGAAAAATACTTAAAACAGTTATGATAGGCAAAATGTTAATTTCCTTCATATACGAATAATTCTTACAAGACAATAAGAAAAATACCAACAACATAATAAGGAAGAAAACAGGTGAATGATGTGAATAGGCAACCCACAGATAAAGCTTTTAAACATTGGGAGAGATGCTCAACTTCATTCATGGTTAAAGAAGTGCCAATAAAATCAAAGTATCACTTTTTCACCCATCATATTGGCTAGGAGTTGTACCGTCTAATTCTCTTATCATGTATATATTTCTTTTTCAGTAAAGCGATGGTATTATTTTCAATAACATAATGGTTTAAGCAAACCTACAAGTTAAAAATAACAATTACATATAAAAGTTGATTTTGAAACCAGGTATCTGGTCTCAGATCATAATAAATTCTCTAGATTATTTAAAATTTACAAAAAATCTTGTTTTATTTTAAACCCCTCTGAAATATTTAGGTACATAAATTCTTCCTGTAGTAGTAAAACCATGAGCTTTAGGAGAACCAAAGCTCCTTTATCCTTCATTTTTTTCTTCCTCTCTGTGCTATCCTCAAGAAGAAAAATTGGTGGGGTGCCTGAGTGGCTCAGTCAGTTGTGTCTGATTCTTGATTTTGGCTTTGGTCCTGATCTCATGGTGTATGAGTTCCAGCCTCGCATAGGGTTCTGCGCTGACAGTGCAGAGCCTGCTTAGGATTCTTTCTCTCCCTCTCCCTCTGCCCCTTCCTTGCTCTCTCTCTCTCTCTCTCTCTCCCTCTCTCAAAAAATAAACTAAAAAAAAAATTTTTTTTTTAAAGACGAAAAATTGGCGTGGATTGTTCAAATTCTAGGATTCTTATTGGGTCAAATTTACTAGTGATCAATGTGCATTAAAATGTCATTCATTTTAGGTGTGAGAGGATTGGAACTCTTCAGCGTTGTCTTCTTTCTCCATGCTGTAGAGTTGGAGGGCATCAGGGCTCACTCCTGGCTGTGTGTGTGTGTGTGTGTGTGTGTGTGTGTGTGTGTGCATGTACACCTCACCCATGTTACAGAAGTTGACACAGGGTCTGCTTCTACCAGTGCTACCCAAGGCCCACCTAGCCATTCCTCTTCTCTGTTTCCCTTCCGCTGCTGACGGCTGAGCCTGCTCTCTTTCTTGTGCCTTTTTCCACAGGTACACAGGGCTCACTGCTCCAGTAATAGTCCAGGCCAGCTCAGTGCTAGAATAAACCAGCACTCTCTGTCTTGCTGCTGGTGTGCTTCTTTCCTGGTCTCTTGCTGGGTGTGTCAGATTGGGTTTTGGTCTGAAGTGTCTTAGTCCTAATCAGATTGGCAAAAAAAAAAAAAAAGATTGATCCATGTGGTTCGGTTCAGCTCACTTGAGTACTCACTGGGTTCCAGGCCCAAGCCTGACCAGCAACAAAAGTATACCAGCTACTCCTGGAGTAAGGCATCAGTGTGACTTCCAGACTCTGCTTGCTGGATGGATGTGGCCTTGCTTCAGACTTGGCTAAAGACCAGCTGAGCCTGAGACTGAGGAGACTTAGGAACAGAAGTGGATTCGGACTTTGAAAGGATGCTTGGCCCGGTGCTAGGGCATAGTAAGAAGGTTCAATAAATGTTGACTGAGGTGATAATTGAGGCTGGAAAGACAAGAGAAGCACACAGGAATTTTTTTCTACAATGTGAGAACGTATGTCCTCAAATACTACATTATGAGGCATAGCCAAAATTATGTAGGAAATTGTATTAGTTAGGATAAAAGCTGTCCTACCGCAACAAAAAGCCTGAAAATTTTGACTGAAAGAGGATAGAAGTTTTTTCTCTTTGATAGAGCATTCCATTTAGTCTAGGCTATCAAGACAGAGCTACTCTACAAGGCCACTCAGAATCAAGAGCTTCTTCCACCATTGTTTAGTGCTGTAGTTCCCAAACCATGCACCAGATTGTCCCAGAAAGCCTCAGTGAACTCACAGGAGAACCACAGGATGTGTTCCACTTTTGAGGAAAATAGGATCCTCAACATCTGACAGACACCACATCTGCTATCAGCTTTAGGTGGTTTATAGTTTCAACATTGAGAAAGGAATACACTACTTCCTTTTGATGACATCATACCTTTGTGAGGCTATGGTTGCAATGAGAAAAAGTACTATGAGAAAATCAATGTGGGACAGGGAATGGGGTGGCGTTGTCCAATCTGATTCCAAGGTTTGAGGAGTTGTGCAGTGCCCAGCAGGTGCACAATCCCATTACCAAGTGTTCACAGTTGTTTTAAAGTAAAAATATTTTTCTTTTGATTTATGCATATATATATATATATTTGCAAATGGCTTCTAAATGTTGGAAGATGATTCTCCATGTATCTTATGGTTTTACATATATTGTAAGCAGAGGCACTTATTGCCTTTGGTCTAGACTAATTTTTCAAGTATATTTGTATAGCTAATAGCCTTGGAAGATAGAAATACTGATGACTCTCTCTGGAACAAAGAGCAGGTCTACTTACTGTCTAGTCTAATAGAAACAATATCTCCCTCTAGGGCAAAGATCAGGCTGGCTTATTGCTCATATAAAAGATTCAGATTGCCAAAGCTTGGTAACCTGAGATTCAGGTTACCTCTCCTGTAACACAAGCCACTGTGGGTACACGTCTCACACAGCCCTCTTCACATAGTCCCTTGGAATTGAGGCTCGGGAAACCAGACCTAATGCTGACACTCTTGGTATTGCTACAGCCATGAGTAATGCATTCCTGCCTCTCTGACCCAGGAGTCTCATGTCTTCTGCCAACCTCCATGAAATGTGACTGGCTAACTCATTAGCTTGCAAATAGGATAAAATCTCAGACCCTTCACAGTTCTTAACACTAAGTTGTTAGGACGTAAGTACTGATTAGGTTGTTCGGACAAAGCTACTTAATAAACGGAGCTGTTAGTTCTTTCTCTTGGCTCAGGAGCATTGTGATAAAATTACTGAGATACTAAGGGTAACTATGAACTGAAAAGTTGGAAACTTCTGGCTCAGTTCATTGTTCTCATCTTCATGTTTGAAAGTAAGACTGTCACTTCCCAACTGGCAGGGAGGGAAGACGAAAAAGTCCAAGGAAACAATTTCTCATTAAAAGCAAGCCAGGGGGGTGCCTGGGTGGCTTAGTTAGTTAAGCGTTGGGCTCTTGGTTTTGGCTCAGGTCATGATCTCACATTTCGTGAGTTCGAGCCCTGAGTCAGGTTCTGCACTGACAGCATGGAGCTTGCTTGGGATTCCCACCCCCACCCAACCCCTCTCTCTCAGCTCCTCCCTTGTTCACATCTTTCTCTCAAAATAAATTTTAAAAAATAAAATAAAAAATAAAAGCAAGCCAGGTACATGGGCCACACATCTCTCCTGCTCACATGCCATTGGTGAACTTAGTCACATGGGTGCAGCCAGTCACAAAGGACCCGGGGAAGTGGAATCTCTATGTGAGTGTCTATTTGTCTGGCTTAAAATCAACATCTATGGAAGGAAGGAGATGGGTTTTGGCAGACAATTAACACTCTCCACCACACAGGGGTATTTCCCTATGGTTAGTTATTGTCACTGAAATAATAGTATGGGGTGAGATGTGTAAACAATCTTTTAATATCCTCACTGTGAGCTGGCTCTGTAAGGCTTTTATCTGAGAGCATTTGCCTTGGTAACCAATTCAGTTTCCTTCCTTCTTTCCCCTCTCTTGGCATCTTACCCCAACCCAAAATTACAGGAACCTGTTAGTTAGACTCTTTTCATTGGCAGACTCGGGCTCTGCTTCTTTTCCTGGGTGACAGGCCCTGCTATCTGCAGTGTGCACTCTTGGCTTTAGAGCTCTTACATGAAGGATGGAGCTGTAAGTGGGGCAGGGATACTAGACTTCTGTTTACAGCAGGGTGGGAGGAACCACATTTTTCACCAAATCAGGCAGGTTGGATCCAGACTTTGATGGGCCTGAAATTTATACAATTTGGGGGCCCTCTTTAAAAAAAGAGTACAAAATTAAGTATGTATAAAAAACATTAAATATTTAGAATGAGAAAAGAAATCATAGTAATTTTCAACTGTAAAAAAGCTGGCAAATGTTACAAACATCAAATTCAAAAAAGTAACATTATCTTCTTTATTCACTACCCAACATGCCTCTATAAAGTTTTGGGGTAATTTTTATATGATCAGTAATTCTAAAAAACATACAAAATTATTCTGAAATTAAGGCATACAGAAGAGCAATTTTAACTTGCTTCTTGTTATATTGATCTGCAAAATCATGTAATCAAATTATTTTTATATTACTTACATTGATATATTAATGAATATGTATGGGAGTTTTGACATAGAACATTTACTTCTTCAGGCCATTTTGCTGTATCTGAGGCAACGTTGTATGCATTTTCATCAACCAACAGATTTTTGTTAGCACAAGGAGTATCAGATATTCTAAGAGGTGATCTTATTTGATGTGATGATGCATAAAATCAGACTTCACACACACATATGCCTTCCATTGGTAATACTGCCACAAGTTCATGACCTATAAACCTAGGGATTGTGATCAATTATATTTTGCAAGATTCCCATCAAAAAAGAAAAAAATATGATGGTTTAATAATTGTGTACACTATACTATCAACTATATTTCTTTTTTTTCAAGTATATTTCTGATAGCAGCAAACTTTTAACCAGGTGTCAATGAGAACTGAAACTTCCACTTAGAATTGTACGTATCTAATGATTCAAAGAACATTCTGAAGACTATCTTTTGTTCCCATATGTTCCAAACCTTATTGCTCTTCCATTACTGGGTGCTGGATACCATGGGACATGTTCATATCACAATTTTGCCCTTGGCCCTGCACTTTATGTTATGGTGCCAAATGAGTTGACCTTGTAGAGTCAGAAATATTCATGGAAACCATTCCTACAATAGGCCTGGTGATAACCTGACCTAACCCTAAACATGGAAGTGGCTGCAAACTACAGAAACATGTGCCACACAGCCCAAACGTCATGCATCCCCAACTCAACTTCTGTTTGACCAGATACCAAAAATGCCTATTGTCATTCATCACTGTTTAATAGGTAAAGATTGATGGTGAAAAGTCACAAAGGAAAGACATAGTGATCTTAACCAGTTGCTATTAAAATATCATTATTTCCCAAATTTTACAAAGACATATATATGACCATCAGAATACATTGTTAGGAATGCTCAGTGGACCTTGGATGGAGCATGTACAAATGAAACTTTGAACCTCTGTTAGCTTCCTCTGGAGAGGTAATGAGTGACCACAAGGATGAAAATGCAATATCCTCAAAAACCAACTATCATTTTGAACACTTTATGATTTACAGAACTCTCATACTCATTATTATACTTGATCCTCAGAATAGGTTTTAGATCGCCAAAACAGATACTAAAATTTTGGGAACCCTAAAATTATTTGCTCCAGACAAGCAACATCTTCCTGGACTCAAAACTGAGGTCTCCTGACTTCAGAATTCAAGCTCTTCTACTATATCATTCCAGAAAAGATTCATAAAGACATTTCTGCATGATGTGTATTAACTGCTCAAAAAATATCTGTGGGACAAATGAAAGAAAAGAAAGAAGTCAAGCAGGAGCCAGGAATACTGTAAGTGACCAAGTTAAGACAGTCCTTCAGTGGAAAGAAAAATGGGCCAGAATCCCACCTTTCCAGCTGGAACATATACTTTCCCTACATTTCTTCCAGATGTCAACCTGTTTTCCATGCCCCATAGTCCAGTCCAGTGTTTTAGGGAGCAGGACATAGATGATTACTCTGTAAAAGGGCTCTGGGTCCATATGCTCCCATAAAACAGTTTCTATTTTTCTGGGTTACAGGTGGGGGTGAGGGTGGGGCCACAGGGATGAGATGGGTGAGACTCCATTAAGGTTAATTGTAGCTTTGATAAATAAATATGCCCAGATAGATTTTGATGAATGTGTTGTTCACCAGTTCAATGCCTGTTGCTTAATTTTAGTTGTTAAGTTCGAGGAGGCATGAAAGGAAATCTGTACTTTTAATTTAAAGATCAGCTGGACTGATCTTTACTCCAGATGTAGTGAGATCAATGATACGCCCTTGAGCTTCTTTCTGCTTTGTCACGCCTCAGACAGGAGGAGGCTTTTAATGCTGAATTCCAACACCTTGAAAGCAGATGAAGAGATGGAAACATATGCAAGTTGATTTAACATGGCCAGTCCATTCAGGAATCTTGTGGGTTTCTGGAATTTGACAGCCCAATTTCTACTCTTCAGCATGAGAGTGGAGAAGGGCTTATTTAAAACTGGGACCCAGTAATTTGGGGAATTGAATGATCACAGTAGGAAGGTCTCAGACAAGGATGTGAGGTCTGTTAAGAATCATTTCCATCTATGTTTAAACCATCAAAGGCTTCCTGCTGCCCTTTGAAAAAAGCTAAACTCCTTACTCTAGGGTCCCCACCAAGACCCATAAGTCCTGGTCTCTTACTTCCTTCACTATCCATCGTCCTGCCACAACAGTGGCCTCTCCGGTATTCACACATGCCACCCTCTTTCTTGTAGCCTTTGCATACGTTGTTCTGGCTTTTCATATATACCTATTATCTTTCAGGCCTCAGCTTTGATTTGCTTTCTCATGGTGGCCTTCTCCAATCACCTCATCTAAAGCAGCAGTATAACTCCTTACCCCCCATCATCTCACTGTTTCCTCCTCAGCACTTCACTATAATGTTCTTATTTAGTTGTGTCCTTACTTATCTCCTTCCTCCACTACACTATAAGATCCATGAGGGCAAAGGATTATTTGTCATTCATCAGATGTCCTCAGCTTCTAATATAATGTCTAGCCCATGATAGATGCTCAGTAAATATTTATTGACTAACAGTTAAAAAACTGTTTCCCTTCATGGCACTAGCTGATCTACTTGTGGAAGGTTCACCTTAGCTATCTGAGTGGTTTTCAAACTCTCAACACCTTTCTTTGCCTTCCTACCCTAGGTTAAGCCTTTGGTCTATCCAAAGACCAAATAAAATCTTGACTTGAGTCACACTGAGGCCTCTCTCCTGGTATCCTGAGCATTCTTAAGGGAGCAGATGTGTCCTCAGTGGGTGAAACAACCTGTTTCCCAAGGGTGTGCCCTCTCTCAGGTTGGATAGGATGTGCCCTCAGAGCTTGTCAGGGCATGCTTTTCCAATAATGGAGGCACTGTTCAAGCTCAACAGGCAGAGCAGCAGGAGCATCCATGCTCAGGAGGGACGCACATGGAAAAACAAAACTCTTGCATTAGGAGCCTAGCTAGGGCTGAAAATTCCACTTTGAGTAAAATACCAACAGTTCAGAGCCAAGAGAGTTGGGGAAAACAGAAAAACTGCTTTCTATACATACATTTTCCACCGGAGGCCATTCCATCTGCATTTGTTTCTCCAGGGCCTTGCCAGGAGGACCTTGCTTGCTTTGACCATCAAGAGCATTTTGTTCAGAGAGAAAAAGGAGACAAAAATGGGACAAAGCAAAAGATGGAATGAAGATAGCAAGGCCACAGAGGAGGAAAGTGGGTTGCTGTGGAAATACTTCCTGACTCTAGAGAATGTTGATTTCTGGAGTTCCCCAGGAGTATCCTCTGGACACCTCATTCCCAGGAGGAGACATCTGTCACAACAGGGAAAGCCACAGTCTGATGGCCTGTAGCCCTGAGTTCTACTATTCTCAACTGTGCCATTCACTTGGACAAGCCAGTTCACCTTGAAACTCAGATTCCTCTTCCATTAAATGAGAAATTGAACTTAAAAAAATTTTTTTTAACATTTATTCATTTTTGAGAGACAGAGACAGAGCGTGAGTGGGGGAGGGGCACACACATGCACACACACACACACACACACACAATCTGAAACAGGCTCCAGGCTCTGAGCTGTCAGCACAGAGCCCGACGTGGGACTCAAATTCATGAACCGCGAGATCATGACCTGAGTCGAAGTTGGAAGCTCAACCAACTGAGCCACCCAGGTGCCCCAAGAAATGGAACTTTAAAAAAATATGTGGTACAATATATATTATATAAAATTTACCACTTTAACTACTTTTAAGTATATATCATTCAGTGGCATTAAATGTATTCACACTGCTGTCCAACCATCAGCACCATCCATCTCCAGGACTTCTTCATTTTCCCAAATTGAAATTACATACCTATTAAACAGTAACTCCTCATTCCTCAGCCCCTGACACTCACCATTCTACTTTCTTACTCTATGAATTTGACTATTATAGGTATCTCATATACATGGAGTCACATTATATTTGTCCTTTTGTGTCAGGTTCATTTCACTCAGCATAATATCTTCAAGGTTCATCCTTATTGTAGCATGTGTCAGAATTTCCTTTTTAAGCCTGAATTTTATGTGTGTGTGTGTGTGTGTGTGTGTGTGTATACACACATACATTTTGGTTATCCATTTATCCATTGATGGACACTTGGGTTGCTTCTATCTTTTGGCTATTGTGAATAATGTTATTACGAACATGAGTATGCAAGTATTGGAGTCCCTGCTTTCACTTATTTTGGGTATATAGCCAGAAGTGAAATTGTTGGATCATATGGTAATTCTATGTTTAACGTCTTGAGAAGTCACCATATCATTTTCCATAGGGGTTGTACAATTTTACATTCTATCAGCAATGTACAGGGTTCCAATGAGAAACTACACATTCATTGGTTAGAGAATCCATTTTTCAGACGAAATGTTCCAGGAAGCTCTATATGCAAAAGAGTTATGGGGGAGTGCTCCAGAAGCAGTGGGGAGTGAGGGTCCCAATAACCCCAAGGAAGCATTTCTATGGAACAAAATAAAAACTAGGTAAGACATTCTTTCAGGCTTCTTCACGCATCAAGCATCTATTAGCCTATATTCATGTGACATACTGAACAGGTGTAAGGCATATTTGATTTACTTATACACTACCTGTTCCACAAAGAATTTGAAGAGATTTGCAAAAACTCATACAATAGAAAAGGATAAAGCACATAGTCAAGGGTATCAGGGCAGAGAAAGGTGGGAGGGATATCTTTAAGCTGTATGAACCTACATTGCCTCTGCCCACAGGCTCTCTCAGTCTGAGTATTGCAGATGAAGGAATGTTGGAGAAATCCAGGGGTAGACTGCTCTATGGACATGTGGAATCTCCAAGGGAAAAGCAAGGCAAAATTGTTTATGTTATACATACCCTCACCTAAAGCTACACTGCAAGACTCAAAGAATAAAAAGAGCAAGAATCTATTTTTAGCAGAACAGAAACGTGTTGAGGAAGCGAAGCAAGTACTTCTAAGAATGAACTCATGTCATAAACCCCAGGTTTAAATCCTAGGTCCACTGCCTGATAATCCAGGGCAAAATACTTGACCTCATTAAGCCTCCATTTTCCTAACTATAAATGAGGGTGATGCTAGGGATTGCCATGAGGATTAAGTGAGACAAAGCATGTCAGACACTGAGTCTAGGGCCTGGTATATAAGCTATCAGTACATGGTAGCTACTCTTACTGGAATTATATTTAAGGGATGTCCATGCCACATTTTTCTTGTTCATTTCTATGTCCCTAGCACTTAGCAGAATGCTGGCTCATAGTAGGTGTTGAATGGGTATTTGCAGACTTGAATTGATGTAACTGTCTTTCCTGTTTGACATGCCCTGTGCCACTCTCTCTCTGACAGTGGTAGGTGACAGGGTTGAAAAGCATGAGGTCAGGTTAGTTAAAAGCATTGCTCACTAGGTAACACCCAGAGACTAAATGCTCATGAACTTTGATGAAATTCAAGCTGTGTAATATACAAGACTATGACCTCCCAGGTCAAGGGCCACTGCTGTGCTTTTCTTCATGCCCTCCTTCTTCAAAGGAATATGTCTTGCTTATTCTAGCAAAAGATGTAAAATGATAAATTAGATAATCAATTCAGATATGACTTACTGAATGTTTAACATGTACATGTTTAAGACTTTTTGCTGGACACTGTAGGATCTTTGAAGTTCAGCAAGAAACACCTCTTCTCTCAAAGCATGTACTTTCTAATAATTGAGTAGCATGTGGATATAGTAGTATAAGGAAAATGCCATATAGATCAAATGAATGATATAGGGAATGAAAGAAGGGAGAAACCACACTCGGTTGTAATTATCTGGATATATTTCTCAGTGGAGGTGGTCTTTTCTGATGGTCTTTGAATTTGTTACCATGGTGAGGGGGGTTCAGAGGCAGGAGGAATAATGGGGGTAGGAGGCGTGCGGCCGAGAAATGCAGAGTCCTTGGCAATCAGTGAGTCATCTATTTTAGATGGGTCATACATTACATGTGGAAGAATATGTCTGGAAAGAGGGCTTTTGGGGTTTTGAAGGTTTTGATGAGAATTTATAGAGAAAGGGGAGCAACTGAGATTTTGAGCAAGGCACTGGGGAAGGTTAAACCAGCAGTGGTATGTGAACTTGATTGAGGTGGAAAAAAACGAAGTGGGGGATAACTTGGAGGACAGTTGAAGAGATCAGAGCAGAAATTATGAATGGGGGTGTTGGCAGCAGGAACGGAGAAGAGGGACCATTGGAGGGGCTTTGCAGAGAGGTAGCTACTACAGGATTTAACTGTCAGTTCTGTCGTTTGAGAGAAAATGAAGCATGGCTCTTTCATCTTTCCTGGACCAGCTCTCACAACCTTCCAGTGAACAGACCCCAGGCTTGGAAGCAAAGTGTGGACCCTGGGTCTGTTGGTTGGCAGAGGGACTTGGAGAACTAGAAGCATCTCTCATTCTCCCTGGTTATTCATGTGCTTTACCCCAATTCACAACCTCAGAGGAAAGAGCTAGATGAGCAAGATCTGAGAAGGAATCTTCTCCACTTGGCAGCCTCATCTGTGACAGAACATTATATAACAGTCATGCATCTTTTGGAATGTGACAAAGATAAGAATTATCAGCTTATGTGTTCCTACCCTCCACACCCCCCACCATCTAACAAGAATTTTCTCGATTGCTCAGTTTCTTCCTCTCCCCTCATCACTTGAAGGAGAGTTATGTCTATGAGTTCTATGCTCTCCTTATGACATAGAAACAGGGAGAGAGAAACCAGACTGGACAGTTAGGAGGAAAAGGGGTAAATTCCTGGTGGCTTGGCCAATTCCAGGATTACTCTTTGCTCTGGAACATTCAGGTCATGGGCTAAATACACTAAAGAGTGAAGCCAGAAGACCAAGCCAACCTATATAATAAGGAGCTAAGAGAGAAATAGGGAAAAAGAAAATGAAAAATAGTCTGGGCTGGGTTTCAGAGAACATTTGAAGGGAAGACTTGGCACATAAAAGACTTGGAGACACAAAACATGTTGCTGTAGGGTTTCGACAGAATCTTTTAATGCTAAATAAATGTTGGAATTTCTGTTTTGGTTGCTCAATGTTTTTAATGTTTGTTTTAATGTCATAACATGCTGCGACTGGACAACATTGTATCCCAGTTATATTCAGGTTGTAGAATAGCAGAATGGTTAAGAGCAGGAATTCTGGAACCAAACTCTTGAATCTCAGATGCCATTTCTACCACTTAATAGCTATGTGACCTTTGGCTAGACACTTACTTCTCTGTAACTTAGGTGCTTTTTTGAAAAACATGTTAACAAGAGGGTCCACTTCAGAGGGTTGTTGTAAGGATTAAACAAGTTAATATTTGTAAAGCTCGTAGAAAGCTCATGTAAATCCTGGCATGTAGTTAGCACTATATAAGCATTCACTATTAATAGTACAGGAAATTTAAGGTTATGAGATTTTTCTGCTTCAGTTCAACCAAGATGGTGAAGACTACCAGAGAATTATCTCAGCAAACAGATTCTAAGTTTTGGGAAAGAATGAAGGTTTAGGTGGTTGTGATAAGCAGATTTCTAAAATGACCCCCAATGATTCCCATCTCTGGGAATTCACACTCTTGTGTAAACCACTCCCTTTGATGGTGGGCTGGACCTGGTGACTTGTCTGTAACTCACAGAATATGGCAACAATGATGGGATGCCATTTCTGTGATTAGGTTACAAAGGGTTATGATTTGGGTCTTGCTAGCAGACTCTCTCTCTTGCTGCTTTTGATGATGTCAGATGCCTTGTGGGACAAGCACAAATGGCACATATGGCAAGTAAATGAGGGAAGCCTGTGGCCAACAGCCTGTAAGGCTGTCAATCCAATAGTCTGTAAGGAACTGCCAATATCCATTGAGTGAGTTGGAAATGGATCTGTTGAAACTTGGTTGCGGTCTTCGAGAGATCCTGAAGCAAAGATCTCAGCTGAGCTATGTCCAGAATCATACACCCAGAAACTGTGAGATAATAAATATTTGTTTTAAACCATTAAGTTTTAGAGTAATTTGTTACATAGCAATAGATAACTAATATAGCAATGTGCCAAAGTAGAAACTTGGGAACTGAGTCAAGGGCAGCAATCCAGCTGTAGGACATTGGGTGGAAGTTCAGGAGATCTTGAGGATGACTGCCATAAAAGAAGGAGCATCCTATGGTCAGCACTGGAGAACCCACACCCTAGTTACATGTGGAGGAGAGTGACTCAGGCTGAGCTCTTCTGGATGGGGTGGCTAGCGGTGTCCTATCTTTCCTGCTTCAAGTGTACATCAGTCTGGGAACACTTAGTTCTCATCTTGCATCAGTGACCTCTTCACAGCACTTGAGTGGGGACTCTTCTGGAAAGACCTCCTTATAACACCACTCCATTTGTGTGTTCATTCATGCAACAATTATGAGCTGGACAGGTCTATGTGATATAGATACACCATGGACAAGAAGAAATGGTCCTCACACACTTTACAGTTTCTTTTAGCTTTATTCCTATCTTTTAAACTGCACCTTTGTCTCCTTCACTTGGGCGACTTCTGATCACATACCTCTTAAAGTATAGTGTTATCCATGGCATTGTCCTCATGTCTCTTTTCTTCCCATCTTACATGTCCCCTGAATGATTTCTATCACTTGTGTGTTGATGACCTTAAATCTTCATATCTAGCTCAGAACTCTGAGTGCCAGACCGTACATCCAGCTGTATGTGCTACTTCTATCCCACAGACTCACAGACACTTCAAGCTCACAAATGACCAAAATTAAATTGATTTCCTTTACCCCTTATGTTTCCTGTCCTGTCCAAACCTTCTTTTTCTCCAATATTCCCTTTCCTAAATAACAGCACCATCATCCACCCAGAATGAATATGGGAATAATCCAAATTCTTTCCACCTGGCCTCCTTCTTCCTCCTCCAATCTCACTAAGTCTTATAGATTTTACCTCCTAAATAGTCATTTCCTGTTCTCTATCATGTGTGTGATGGGCTCATTTTAAGCTTGTAACTTTTTTTAGTAGATCTGATACACTAACCTTTACACTGATTTTTGTCTTTGTGCTCACTCCTTCTGCTTCATCTTTCACACTAGTGCCTGTATGATGCTTCTAATTGCTGGGCTATATAATTCTGACTCAAACCCTACAACAATTCCCTATTATCCACAGGGTGAAGTTCATATTCATTAGCTTGGTGTTTGCATACCTTCATGGTCTGATTGCAGCTACTTTCCAGCCTCATGTCCAGCTACTTCTGCACACAAACTCTACATTCTGGCCACACAATTTGCAGTCTTCTGCCATGCTGTGGCTCACTCTCTTTGGCTTGGGAGGCTATGCTCTGATCTTGTTTATCAGATGAACTCCAAGTCATCCTTTGAGACTCAAATTCAAACATTTCTTTGACTTCTTCAGGTAGAATTAATGTCTCCTACTATCCTCTGCATTACCTTTACTATAGCTCTTTTCACATCTCATTTGCATTCAATTATTTCATGTCAGTGTTCCCTGCTTGCTTGTGAGCTCCTTGAAGGCAGAAACCCTGTGTTTTCACTTTTAACTCCAGTACCTGGTTTCTGCTAGGCATCTAGCGAAAGTTTGCTGATGAATAAGTGAATGAATGAACAAATGAATCAACAGATCAGTGCAGAGCTGAGTCTGCAGGTGGGAGATAAATGGGCTGAGCCATGGGGAGTTCTAGAAGGAGAGCCGAGGAAGTGCAGCTATTCCTCTCTATTCACAGGGCCTTTAGCCCAGGCATATGTTCATCACCCTATACAAATACACCTGCCAAATTCTTCTCTAATTTAGTGAATTCAGCCCATATGGTATGAAGCACATGAAGTCAAAATTAGCCCCTTGAGAATCTCTTAAAAAATGTTTCTAAAGTACATTGTGCAGATATACTGTTTCTCAATCCAGTACATCTGGTTTTCTCTCCAGCACAGGAATAGATCTCTCTCTTTAGTTGAGAATCAAATGAAGTAGTTGGCTCACATTCAGGGGCCTTGTTGAAAGATAAATGATTATCCTACTCATGATGGTGAGATGCTCCTCACTGTGAGAAATAGGAGAAAATGGAGACTGAATGAGACACAAGCTGACCCTCATTCAATGTATCTTGCCTGGACTCAGGACTTCATGTATTTGTAGCACCCCACTCACCATCCCTACTTCAGGTCCCAAGAAGTGGTTCTTGACCTCAAAGCCCCTGCCTAATCCTGGCTCCTTCTGACTGATCCAGCCACATGAACTGCTTCTCTCAAGAAGTACTCTCTGTTCAAGTGAGGTCACCTTTCTCCCTGATCTCTCTCAAAGCTCTTTCCTATCTTTCTGTCTTTGCTCAAGCTGTGCACTCTGACAGAACCCTTCTTGTTACCCTTCCTTTATTCAGGTCCCACCAACAGGTCAAAACCCCACATTTCAGCCTCTCCCAAGTTTTATCTCTCCAGTGTCCATACTAATCTCTCCCATTTCTGAGTTCCTAGTGTCCTTAGGGTCAGGGCTGAGCATTGAAGTTCAGATTTTTTTAAAAAAAATAAATGTTTTATTTATTTTTGAGAGAGAGAAAAAGAGAGAGGAAGAGAGAGGCAGGATATGAGTGAGAGAGGGGCATAGAGAGAGGGAGACACAGAATCTGAAGCAGGCTCCAGGCTCTGAGCTGCCAGCACAGAGCCCAACATGGGCTCAAACTCACAAACTGTGAGATCATGACCTGAGCCGACGTTGGACGCTTAACTGACTGAGCCACCCAGGCACCCCTGAAGTTCAGACTTTAACTGTTGGCCTATGGAAGCTTTTCCAAGGCTGGAGTCTTACAGTCCATTAGCAAATATCTGTATCTAAGAAGGGGATTTGACAAATCAAGAAGAAAAGAGAATTACAAGGACTGACAACACTCAGTGTTGGCAAGACTATGCAGCAACTGAAACTCTTGTACACTGCTAGGAGTGAAAACTATTCTGCAATACCTATTAAAGCTAAATATTTATATATCCTTTGACCCAGAAATGCCATTCTTGGGTATACACATCCAAGAGAAAGGAGTGCTCCTGTCCACTAAAAGCCATGTACAAGCATGTCCATGCCAACTTTCTTAATAGCCAAAAATTGCAAACAATTAAAATGTCTGTCAATAGTGGATTGGATAATATTCTATAGAATAGAATGTTACACAGCAATGAAAAAGAACAAGCTACTGCTATACACAAGAACATGGAGGACTCTCACAGACATAATTTTTGTCTTTAAATGTAATTATTTTTAGGTGGCCCAATTATGCACGTATTCTATTTATTTTCATCTTAGATTTTTATTTTATTTTAGAGAGAGAGTGTGAGAGCAGGGGAGGTGCAGAGCAGGGGGTGGGGGAGAGAATCCCAAGCAGGCTCCACTCTTAGTGTGGAGCCCAATGTGGGGAGTGATCCTATGACCCTGGGATCATGACCTGAACTGAAATCAAGAGTTGGACACTCAACCAACTGTGTCAGCCAGGTGCCCTTAACCATTTTTTAAAATTAAGTACAGTTGACACATTACATTAGTTTCAGGTATACAACAGTGATTTGACAAGTCTATTTGTTATGCTAAATGTTCAGAAGTGTAGCTACCATCTGTTATCATGCAATGCTATTACAATACCACTGACTATATTCCCTATGCTGTAACTTTCATCTCCATGGCTTATTCATTCCATAACTGGAAGCCTGTATCTGCCACTCTTCGTAACCCCTTTTTGCCCATCCTTCTCATGCTCCTCCTCTCTGGCAACCATCAGTTTTTTCTCTGTATTTATGAATCTGTTTCTGTTTTGTATTTGTTCATTTGTTTTTCTTTTTTACGTTCCATGTATAAGTGAAATCATATGGTATTTGTCTTTCTCTGATTTATTCACTTAGCATAATACCCTCTAGTCCATCCATGTTGTTGCAAATGGCAAGATCTCACTTTTTTCTTTTTTTTGGTCTAATATTCCATTGTATATTCACAGGCATAATGTTGAGTGAAGAAGCCAAATAGAAAAGATTCTATTTATATGAAGTTTAAGCACAGGCAAAATAATCTATGGTCTTAGAGGTCAGAACAGTGGTTATCTTTGGGAAGTTATGACTGGGAAGGGGCACGAGGGAGATTTTGAGGGTTCTGAAAGCAATACTGATTTGGGTGGTCATTACCCAAGTGTGTACATAAAAAGTTATCAAGCTCTATGGTTAAGATTGGTATACTTCCCGATCTTTAAGTGATTCCACAATAGTTAAAAAACAGGAAGAGTATGCTGTAGATATCTGTTGCTTTTGCTAGCCAGTGTTTATTTCTCCTTTCCTTAAAGTAATTTCACCCTGATTTATCACTGGCCTTCACCTTCAGGGACTGTAGACAAGACTGATATAGATGTCATAGGATCCAGAATTGTCCACACTCTGGCCACAGTAATTAGTTCAGGGATAGACATGTGATTTTAACCAAATGAATGAAATTCAAATTCAGAACTTTTTAAACAAATCCTAAACTCACATGTACATTTACAAGAAGATGAGAGGTTCTATGGGCCCATGTCAACTGCCTGCTGTTAGATCAAACTCCTCAGAGGAAAAAGAACAGAAAAAAGATCTCCTATCCTCACAGTTCCCATGGAGAAGCTCTTGCCTGACTTTGAGAAACCTGTTCCTCTGCCCATCCTTCTCTTACCTGGAGTTTGCTGCCTCCCTGGTGAAGTGGATAGGAGTAGAAAGAGTATGGTTTTGGGTTTGTCAGATGCCTCCATGAAGACTCAAGGATCACATGACCACATGACTCAACAGAGGCTGGGCAATGTAGGAGTGCTGAAACAAACACATTTGGTGGCTCACATTACATTGCCTTGGCCACCTCTGATCTTAGTCACAGCTACAGCGGACAGTCATCCTATGTGAACCCAGATGCAATTCTCACTGACAGCATCCCTCCTATAAGTGTGAGGTCTTTTCCTTAGCAGTCTCCCCCCAGGGCCTTCTCCAATACCATGAGAACTTGCTCAGTCCACAGGTAAGAATACCCAAAGATACAGGGGAGTCAATGTCCCTCTCTGTAACTTCCAATCACTGTGAGATGGAAGCTGGCTGATAAAGGCTCTAATCTTTAGGTTGATAGTGGTAGGAAGCCTTCTGTACCTTTCTCATCTTGGTAACACACTTTCCTTCTTGACATCACCCTCCCTGCTTCCTCACTCCTCCTTCAGGTGATGTCTCCTTAGCAGACTCTGCTTTGTGGGGAGTTCAAACTGAGACAAGAGTTCATAGAAAATCTGGGGAACACTAATTGTTCTCAAACAGCAGGCTGTAGGGCTTTGTCAACATGAGGTAAGGAAAGACTTGAAGGTGTGAGAACCTATTACAGAATTACAAGTTAAGGCCTCAGGGGTTTTACAAATAGCCCTTGGGATAGGTTGGAGTCCCAGAACATCTTTGTTTCCTTCCTTCCTGGATACATCTTGGATTTTACTCCAGTTATTTTTCATTCCCATTTATTGTTTTATGGCTTATGTTAAAGCAGAGTTTTGCTGAGAGGGCAGCCCAGTGCTTAGTGCCTTCAAGTAAATGGCAGTGGCATTTTGTAATTCCATTGCTTTTCTTTTATGATGAGATGATGTGATTGTGTGGCTTTGATTTTTACATAAGATTATGCCCTCATTTCAGCTCTAATCTATGGCAAATCTGGTTGACATATACAAAGTTTAATTATTATTACCTCGCTGTTATCTAACTTTGCCAAGGTATGCCTCAAAGGTAATTCTGGTCCCATAAGTATCTGATAGGGCTGAGAAGATTCTGGACTTCACCAAGTTGATTTGTAAATTTAGATCCCACTACGTCAGTAATAGTTAAATAGCTACTTTTTGATAGGGATTTCTAAATTTCTCTGATTAAAAAAAAGTCAGTGTTTAGAAATATGTATTTAGTTTTTATTCTGTGCCAGCCACACTCACATTGCTAATCCCTGCAGCACCCTGGCAAGGCAGTAGTCATAATCTTCTCTCTATAGCCAAGGAAGCAGGAAGCTCAGAGAACCTCTGTGACATCACGGGCCCAAAGTCACACAGCAAGTGCATTGACAAAGCAGAGACTTGACTGTGGATCCAGTTGATTCCATATTTCTTGCTCCTTCTTTTGTATATCATACTGTTATGTCTCTAAGTAGGAGAGTCTTTGGGAAGGAGAAGGGGAAGGAGTGTCTCACAAATGAATCATAAGATCAGAGGATCTCAGATTCCGAAGGAAACTTAGAGGCCATCACTCCATACCTGTGGATAGGACACATGAGTCCCTCCTGCAGAGGTACAGCTGGTCAAGAATCAGGGGAATGAGGGGCGCCTGGGTGGCTCAGTCAGTTAGGCATCCGACTTTGGCTCAGGTCATGATCTCACGGTTTGTGAGTTCGGGCCCTGTGTCGGGTTATGTGCTGACAGCTCAGAGCCTGGAGCCTGCTTCAGATTCTGTGTCTCTTCCTCTCTCTGCTTCTCCCATGCTCATGCTTTGTCTCTCAATAATAGATAAATGTTAAAAAAAAAAAAAAAAAAAGAATCAGAGGAATGAGCCTGGCCAGGGTGTGGGGCCTGGCCTATGTCCTGGGCAGGGGGCAATTATAATGAACACCCTGCACCTGCTTTCCCTGTTTTCACAGCCTTGAGCGTGTTATGTGTGTATGTGTACACTTGCACACAAATACACATAACAGAATTCACCATTTTAACCATTGTTAAGTGTACAATTCAGTGGCATTTAGTATATTTACAATGTTGTGCAACCATCATTACTATCTAGCTCCAATACGTTTTCATCTTGCCGAAAGGAAGCTTTATACCCATTAAGAAGTACCTCTTCATACCCCTCTTCCTCCAGCTCCTGGCAACCACTGCTTTTTCTCTATGGATCTGCCTATTCTAAACATTTCACATTAATAGAATCATAACATATGTGGCCTTTCTCATCTGGTCTTTCTCACTTGGCATAATATTCTCAAGGTACATCCATGTTGTAGCATGTATCAGCCTTGATTTCTTTTTATGTTCACAGCCTTGTCTTTATATGTTTTTTTAAAGTTTATTTATTTTGAGAGAGAGAGAGAGAGAGCACGTATGTGTGCATGCATGCAAGCGAGCAGGGGAGGGGCAGAGAGGGAAGGAGAGAGAGTATCCCAAGCAGTCTCTGTGCTGCCAGCACAGAGCCCAATGCCAGGCTTGAACCCATGAACTGTGAGATCATGACCTGAGCTGAAACCAAGAGTCAGACACCTAACCGACTGAGCCACCCAGGCATCCCAACATAACACAATTTTAAAGTAATCTGGAAGTTTAACTTTGATATTTCAGAATATCAAGGAAAGCTCTGAAAAAAGATAACCCTAAGGGCCTAGGCATTTTTAAGAGTAAAAATATTTTAAAGTTCTAGTGATTAAAACAATGTACAAATAACTCTGGAACAGGTAGTTTACTGGAGCCATCTGGAGCGAAAACAGTCAAACTCAAATGGCCATTCACTTGGCACAATCCCCTATTCTTCTGTGTGTCTTCTTTTGTTAGCCCAGTAGGCCTGTTTCCTTGACCTTCTCAAAACCTTGAATCCTGACCCCTCTGCTTCTTACTGCATCTACCTGTTTATCTCTTGTCTTTGTTTTATTCTGAACCTCACTTAGAGTCCATGCTTCACAATTCTTTGCTTATACTTCCAATTTTCTCACTCCATTTGCCTTCCATTATGCCATGTGGTAAAAACCCACAACAATCAAAATAAATTTGGATCTGGTGACTGGAAAGGTACACAAAGAGGGTATACTAGGTTGCACAGTGTCCTCCTCAAATTCAAAACCTCACCAGAACCTCAGAAATACAGTCTTTGCATATGTAATTAGCTAAGTGCATACCAGGTGAGGATGGGTCCTAATTTCAAAGACTAGTGCCCTATAAGAAGGCCATGTGAAGTCAGGGAGACATAGAGGCACAGAAGCACACAGAGGCAAGAAGGCCATGTGAAGTTGGAGGCACAGACCAAAGCAACTATAAGCCAAGGAGCCCCAAGGACTGCTGGGAATCACCAGAAGCCAGGAAGAGACAAGGAAGGATTCTCCTCCAGAGCAGATACCCTGATTTCAGACTTCTAGCCTCCAAACTGAGAGAAGTTTCTGTTGTTTGAAGCCACCCCATTTATGGTTATTTGTTGAAGCAGCCTAGAAAATAAATATAGGGCGTTCTGGGATGCTGGGTACACAGGTGCCTTCACTGTGTGAATTCATCAAGCTATACATGATGTATGCAATCTTCCATAAGTGTTATACTTCAATTAAAGTAAAAAATATTTTGCAACATATACAAATATAGAATCATTATGTTGTCTACCTGAAACTAACATATGTCAATTATAACTCAAATGCAAAAAAAATTTTAAGTTTGTTTATTTATTTTGAGAGAGACAGAGGGGGCAGGGGAGGGGCAGAGATAAAGGGAGAGAGAGAATCCCAAGCAGGCTCCGTGCTGTCAGCACAGATCCCAATTTGGGGCTCGAACTCACCAACTGTGAGATCATGACCTGAGTTGAAACCAAGAGTCGGAAGCTTAACCGACCGAGCCACCCAGGCGCCCCAATATTTCAATTTTGAAGTAAAAAAAATCCACTAATTTATCAATCATCACTCTTCCTTATCTGGGTCCACATCTCTTCTGGTCAGTGCTGCTTGAGAAAAACTCCCAACCTCAGTGAGTAATGCCTTTATGTTTAGCTCTTGTGTTGCTCAGTGACACTTCCTTCCCTGTCCCAGGGAAGGACTTTCTTATGCTCTCCTGGAGCTATTTCAAAGTTCTCTTGTCAAAATTCATTGCAGGAGAGCATTTCCTCCTTTGCTTGCATGGAATAACCTTGCCTCCAGCTTCTTAGTGAAAAGACACCATTTGAAGGAGACTCCACCATGCCCTGCCATTACCCCCATCTACCTCTCACTCTCCTCCTCCCCTCTAATTCAAATGGAAAAGGCTTCCCTCCTTCTGTCAAGAATTATCCTGTTCTCTGGATCCCATGTCTTCTGGCCTCTGAAAAGATCTCACTCTTTTGCAATGTTCTAAAATTTATAAATAAATCTGTGCTCCCTTTGGCTAAATATAAAGACCTTACCCATCCCTTCTCATCCCATCCCCTGAAGATTCTGGAAGGTTTTCCCTAGCAAGGTGTGCTTTGGTACCCTTTTAAGAATCCCTCTCTTATGTCCTCGCCAGGTAAGAAGAATCTGTGGAGCATCATTTTGGGTCGTTTGCATCATGTAAATATTAAATACACGTTGTGTATTGTGTTCCACATGATGCGGGGTAATATATTGAAACTTTGTTCTGGTATTTCCTGTCACTCTTTCCCAGCCCCACATTTAGGTGGCTAGGCATTTTGTTCTGTTGGCTCAGGAAAGGATGACACAGCAGAATGTGAATAACAAAGGACGCTCATTTTTGGCTTTAGAGTTTCAAAATCCAAGGCCTCAGGGCAAACAATAAATTAGTAAGACTATAAAAAAGCCAGGCTATCCCTCTAGACTGGATAAAGATTCTGTAGCCTGAGGAATGAGAAGAGAGAGGAGCCAGGGGCACAAAGAAAGCTCAAAGGCCAGTGAGGCACCATGGGGAACACTGTGATCACTGCCCACATCCCCCCTCCAGGACTGAATGCTCATTCCCTCCAGCTTCCTGGAGTATTGACATCTGATGGCTCTCACCTGAGTCCCTCCCCAGGATGTGCAAAAGGCTGCCCAGAACAAGAGTACACTCCCTCCCTAGAGACAACCAATAATAACGATTCTTCTATGTGAAAGAACATAGGTATGGCCCACTTGCTTTACCTTAGAAGGACTCTGAGGGGCCATCCAGCTTCAGAGCCCCCTTAGGAACTGGTAGAAGCCTCTGCTGCACTTGAGCCCTGGTTCAATCTTTCCCTCTGCTCCATCATAGTTGTTGGTCATTCTGAATGGCTCCCTACCCCCACCAGCTTCTTGCATACAAATATTCATCTACTTAAAAAGGTTGTTCAGACAGGGCCTGGTACTTCCTGGGAAGATGCATCTGTAAACTAAAGAATTGGAAGGAACCTCAAGAAGACCCCAGAGTTCCTGAAATTTAGCCTAGTGCAGGAGAGTAGAGGAGAAATAGTGTGGGGCTTATACGGGTTGAGAAGGCCCAAGCTGGCCTAAGCATTTCCCGCAGGTCCAAACACCTGCCAGAACAGTACAGGATCACTGATGTGACCAGGAAGTGGCCAGTCGTGGCACTGGCAGAGAGCGGATCTGAAGAGGCCTCAGGATGGGACCTGCATGGACTCACAACTACAGATCAGATGGGAATAAGGACATCCCAGAAGGTGCCACCATGATGGACAGGACACTGAGCACCCAAATCCAGCCCTTTTCCTTGAGGTCTTGATACTATCTACACTGCCCCTCAGCTTCCTCAAGAAAAGGAAATCAGGCTGGGAATGGACAGAAATCTCACTCACATAGGCTATGAAATCATGTTTATCAAACCTCCATGCAACTTCCAAGCCAATAGTCAAAACAAAAAATAAGCAACAGATTGGGGGAAATATTCAACAAATATAAAGACAAAAGACTACTATTTTTAACACAAGGAGTCCACATAAATGGACTAGAAAAATACAAAGACCCCAAACGGGAAGGGGGAAAGGAGAAATAGGCACCAAACTGTTATAGTGAATAATTTGGGTGGAATTCTGGAGGATTTTCACATTCCTGTAATGTTTAAATTATTACAAACTAAAAATTAGGTTAATAAAAGCCAATATTTTATCTTTATTCTTTTAACCTTTTTTTGCACTTATTTGATATAGTTTTTATTATTATTATTATTTTAATATGAAATTTATTGTCAAATTGGTTTCCATATAACCCCCATGCTCATCCCAACAGGTGCCCTCAATACCCATCACCCGCCCTCCCCTCCCTCCCATCCCTCATCAACCCTCAGTTTGTTCTCAATTTTTAAGAGTTTCTTTTAACATTTAATGTTTATTTATTTTTGAGAGAGAGAGAAAGAGACAGCTCAAGCAGGGAAGGGACAGAGAGAGAGAGGGAGACACAGAATCCGAAGCAGGATCCAGGCTCTAAGCCATCACCACAGCACAGAGCCTGATGCAGGGCTCGAACCCACAAAGCATGAGATCATGACCTGAGCCAAAGTCAGAATGCTTAACCAACTGAGCTACCTAGGTGCCCCTAAAAGCCAATATTTTATTGAGTATTTGCAGTCAGACATTATACTCTGCTATTTGCATAAATTATATCAGTTTATCTCAATTGTCCTAAAAAAATTTTTTTTAATGTTTATTTATTTTTGAGAGAGAGAGAGAGAGTGCAAGCAGGGGAGGGCCAAAGAGAGGGGGAGACACAGAATCAAAGCAGGCTCCAGGCTCTGAGCTGTCAGCACAGAGCCGGATACAGGGCTTGAAGTCAAGAACCTTAAGATCTTGACCTGAGCCAAAGCTGGAGCTTAACCAACTGAGCCATGCAGGTTGTCTTTTGACAAAAGACAATTGTCTTTTGAAGTACATTCCATCTTTTCCCTGTGTGAGAAAAATGAGGCACAGGGCATCACACAGTAAGTGGTGGAGTTAGAATTCATACCCAGAGCCTGACTCTGTAGCCTCCATCTTGACCAGTATGTTATATTGGCATCTATTACATATGCCAAACCACCACATTTACCATAGTATGTTTTATATGTATATGTTATATATATATAATATATAAAAGTATATATTTATATATTTATATTTATATATAACCTACTGTAAGCACTGGAGACATAAATGTAAGCATATATATGTGTTTTAATTTGCAGTTAAAATATTTATGATGATTACAAACACTAAAAGTGCCAGTGACAGAATATTACCTGAAAGGTGAGCCAGGAAATGTGTGTACACAGTGATATGTAATTTTCTATATATATAATGTGTATCCCTGAAGGGGTTATAGTCATGGCATGGATGACAGTGATCTTTTTATTTGTCAAAGTGCATAAAGTAAGTACAACAAGCCAAGGGTTGAACTCATTCATATGCAGTCCAGGTGTCCAGGCTAGACCAGCTCCCTCTACCTCCTACACCACTGCCCTGGCTCATCCTGCTGTGCTGTCATTGTCAGTGTCGTCGTTTGCTTCTGCAAATGGCACTATGAATTTGTGAGGGAACTGAAGATCAGAGAGTTGATGTGTTTTGGCCAAGGCTGCGAAGCTAGGAAGAAGCCAAACATGGACTTAAACTAAGCTTCTCCAGGTTTGACCCTAGTTTTCCTGACCCCTATTATTGTTGCTATTTCCATTCCACCATTCTATTTTCTTCTCTATCTAGGAATTGAAACCTATTTTTAAGAATATACTTATTTTTTTTTATTAAATTTTTTTAATGTTTATTTTTGAGAGAGAGACAGAGAGAGACAGAGACAGAGAGAGACAGAGCATGAGCAGGGGAGGGGCAGAGAGAGAGACACAGAACTGGAAGTGAGCTCCAGGCTCTATGCAGTCAGCACAGAGCCTGAGGCAGGGCTTAAACCCAAGAACTGCGAGATCATGACCTGAGCCAAAGTTGGACACTTAACCGACTGAGCCACCCAGGTGCCCTGAAACATACTTTTTATTTTGGAATAAATTTGGACCTATAAGAAAGCTGCAAAGATAGTACAGGTTCTGTATGCTCTTCCCAGTTTGCTTTAATGTTAACATCTTTCATAACCATGATACATGTCAAATTTAAGAAATCACAATGACTATGATTATTAACCAAACTCCAGACTTTATTCAGATTTCACCAGTTTCCCTCACCAAGATCATTTTTTCTGTTCCAGGATCCAATCCAAGAGACTACATTTAGTTGAAACTCATTTTTCTTTCATACACTAAAAACATGAAAACCCACTCTTTAATTCCAGTGGAAAAGACTGCACAAATCTGGCTGTGGTTTCCAAGTGCACTCAAGGAAATTTTTGCTTTTTCAACGGCCATCCTCAAGAATATACAGTCCAAGTATGAGGAACAAAGAACCCCTCAACTTGGTTCAAGTAAGATGTGGGGAGAGCCCATGGGAATTCATGGGCAGGAAGTAAAGACTCTAGGATGGGAAATGGAAGAGCTGTCAGGAATGGAGTCTGTTATTTCCAGTTTGTCTCTGAGTCTCTCCCTTCTACTCCCCACCTGCCCTTCTTTGCCTCCTTCTGCACCTCTCTTCTCTCTCCTAACCTATTTCCTTAGCTTAATTGTCCTACAAATGCCCACATTGGCCACCTTGGTCCACAATCCTCATAAGTCAGCATGTGCCACCAATTGTAACCTCACTCCGTTTTACTCCCAGCTCAGATATTCTAGTCAACCCCTGACTTTCATGGGTGTAGTCAGTCAGTCAGTGAAAATGGTGGTAAAGCTCGGGTTTCTTTTCCAACCTAATCAACCTTGTGATACATTTGTTACAATGTTCTTTGTTACTATGGCATAAAGACCAATTTATAATGCAAGTTATCACTAATCTTTGACAATAGATTCATTAGAAGCCACTGAAAAATAGGAGAAAGGGATCATCAAAATTGAATTTTTATTTGTTGAGAGTAAACTAGACAAGAATAAAACCTCTAGGGATCATTAAATATAGCTTGCAGAGACTCTGTCTCAAAGGACTTGGGGCAAACTGCATGGGATTCAAACATTTCCCAGAATTTCAGTGGAAACAGAATTTAGCTAATGTCCTAGAAAAGAAAGCACACAGCTAATCCAAATCTGCTAATTAACCTAATAGACTATACTGGCTCTGGATGGCTTTCCCCTTTGGGAGAGGAAAAAATAACCCTGCTTATAAATCAATATTTCCTTAGACAGATTGAAATTTACTACAGTTCTTCAGGGATTTTAGGTTTCAATAAACCGAGGGGAAAGTTCTTCCTTGAATACATATACCCGCCCTGTTCCCCCACTGACACTAGCCACACTTTTGTTCTTCCTTCTCCTTCCTTCCTCTCTTGCCCTCCCCCTCTCTCCCTGCCTCCTTCATTCCTTCCCAATTGAAGGCCTACACCCGCCACATACTGTTAGGCCTTGGTGAAACAGCAACAAACAATAAGAAATAAAGGGGCTCAGAACATGCCACCTCAAAACATGCTGCTTTGACATATTATTTTGAGCTAAAGTCACTTGAAAACCAACAGGTGCAAAGAAAGCACTTTGACCTTTCCTCTTCTTCCTGAAAACAGGAGATGAAACTCCGAATGTGAAAGATGCCCTCCTAACACCAGGAGGAAAATAACATTTTTATCACCAGAGATGGGGAGTCAAGGTCGAGGGAAATTTGTACAAACAGACCTTATTAAAATAACTTTTATCTTTTTCTAGTCTCCCCATATATTTTAGTTACTTCTCCACAATCGTCACCCTCCTTTCAACGTTGTACATAAGCCCTGGGGCCTAGATGCTTCTTTGGATCTTTCTTTTCCTGTGAAGACTCCTATGTATGGGCAAACTTTTATTAAATGAAATTTGTATTCTCTCCTCCTCTTCACCTGTTAAGACATCCCTGCCAGAAACCCTCAATGGGTATTGAAGAAATGTTATCTCCCCTACAGTAGTAAATTAATAAAATAGAATATTAGACATGTAACATGTTAGGGGAAATACAAAGCAAGGGGGGCCCAGGTGTGCTGGCGTGAGGCACTGCAACTTTATATAGAGGGTCAGGGAAGGCTCATTAAGAAGGGGGAAATTTGAGCAAAGACTGAAGCAGGTGAGGGAGAAAGGCTTGCAGATATTTAGGGCAAAAGCAAACGGCAAAGCACTGGGGGTTGAGTGTGCCTGGAGGGTTCAGAGCAACAAAGATCAGGTCTAGGATTAGCCAAAGGCGAGGCGTACAAACGCAGGGTTGGATCCTGCCTTTCTTCCAAAGTTTTGTCTTTTTCTTTTGTATTAATGATGATATGTCATTAAAATATTATTTATCTTGATTACTGAATGTTTTGGCATCTGAAGGTCCATGCCTCACAAGTTTCACTCTGGTCCAGGCCCTGGAGTTGATGGAGGGGGTGAGGGGAGCCCAGGGGAGAGTAGTAGGAAATGACGTCAGAGACAAAGGGAGATGGGGATTCTGAGCAGCTTGGCTTTTACACTGTGGGGTGGGAAGTTGCTGCCAAAACAAATTACCACAAATGTAGTACCTTAAAAAACATAAATTTGTGTCTCACAGTTCTATAGATCAGAAGCCCAACAAAATATAGCTCTGCTATCGTCAGAGCTATATTCCTTACCGGAAACTCCTGGGGGGAAGAATCTGTTTCCCTGCTCACTGGGTTTGCCAGCAGAATTCAGTTCCATGCAGTTGTACGACTGAGGTCCTCTGCTCTTTGCTGTGGGCTTGTGGCCCCTTCCTGCATTTTCAAAGCCAGTAGTAGAGGGTCAAGTCCTCAACAGCAGATCTCTCACTCTTCTGCTTGCCTCTTCTGCTTTATGTGATTAGATTGGGCCCACCTGGTAATCCAGGACCACCTCCACACCCACACCCTAAGCATAGCTTCCAAGTCCCTTTTGCCAAGCAAGATAACACACTCACAGGTTCTGGGGATTAGGACATGGCCATCTTTGGGGGGCCATCCTTCTGCCATCACGGAGGCTTTGGTTAATGGAGCAATGATCCCTCTAGTTGCTCTGTTGAAAACAGTTGGGGAAGGGGGAGGGACAGGGAGGATCAGAAAAGAGACAGGGAAACTGGTAAAGAGGCTAAAGCAGTAGTAATTCAGAGGAGATGTGATGGTGGCTTCGATAATGTGATGGTAGGTCTTGTAGGTCAAGTTGGCTAGGCTACTGTCAGCAGCTATTCAATCAAACACTGATCTGGGTGTTGCTGTAAAGATATTTTGTAGATGTGATTAAGATCCCTAGAGGGTTGACTTTAAGTAAGTGAAATTATGGTAGATTCAGGTGGGCCTGATTCAATCAGTTAAAAGCCTTCTGAGCGGAACTGAGGGTTCCTGGATGAGGAAGCAGATCTGCCTGTGGATAGCAGCTTCATCTCCTGCCTCGGCATTTCTGCTTGCCTTTCCTAAGGACCCCCTCCCGCCCTAGGGACTTCAGACTCACCTAACCAGCCCACAATTGTGTAAGCCAATTCTTTGCAATGAATCTCTTAATAAGCATCTGCCACTGGTTGTTTCTCTTGTTAAACCACATATATGTATAGATACTGACTTAATTTTATAGTTTTGATTGTTATTGATATAGATACTGATTGATATAGATATTAAAGAAATTTTGAACGTGAAGCCAACAGGATGTAGCAGCAGACTGGAAGTAGGATGGGAGAAAGAGAGGGATCAGGGATGATTCCAAAGTTTTCTTCCTGAGCTGCTAGAAGGATGGCTCACTTGTCTCCTTCTAAGATTGGGAATTGCTCTACCATGAAAGCCACTCGAAGAGCACATTCAGTTTCCCCTGCAAGGAAGCCCCTTTCAGAGACAGAGTGTACACAGGCAGGAACGGGTGGGTGAGTCTGGCCAGCCCTGAGGTAGGCAGGCTCCAGTCCAAAGGGGGAAATAGAGAATAAAGTCACCACTGTGTTCATGCCACTCATCCAGAATATTGCGGCTTTCCATTGCATTCTGGAAGAGCAGGTCTCTTTACTGTTCTCTACTCTGAACCCCACCTCCCCTGCTGGTCTGTGCTCTGTGGGAACCAGTTAGCTGAACCCTGAGCCAATAATAAGCAAGGAGAGCTGAATAGAGACTTTATGAATAAATGTTGCTCTGTGGTCTTCTTTTTTCCTTGTGAAGGAACAGGGTGTGCTTGAAAATAAAAAAAATGAGTTTTTTTGTTTTTTGTTTTTTTTTGTAGTAATCTTCCTGGAAGGCAGAAAAGAAAAAGAAAAAAAAGAAAGAAAGAACAGCATAGATTTGTCACTTGGTACTGCTCTGGTTAGCACAATGGTTGGGCCCCAGGCCCCTCTCTAGGCCTCCCAACCTGGCACTGAATACAATTGAAGAAATCAAAGGAACTTTTCCAAGAGTCTGGCAGCTCAGACAGATACTGAGATGGCAGAGCTGTGTGGTACCAGGCCACACACAAGAGGCCTCCATTTCCTCCTACCTTCTGGAACGCAGCAACCAGAGCTCAACAAACCTGCAGTCCTGTTCAGGGAAACCTCACCTGGGCATCAACTGTTCACAGAGAATCTGAACCACCCCCCCAAGGAGACAGGGTGGGTCAGTTTCTAGCCTAGTCATTGCCAATATAAATGTTTGAGGGGCTCTCTGATAAATAAATCAATAGAACATCTTGAATCTGAAGGGGGTCAAACATTGTGCTTCTTTGGTCTCCTACAAAAGGTAAAAGATTTCATGTCAGGAAGTACTTTGGTATGCCAACAAGTTTCCGGAGCCTCTTCCTCCTTCTCCCTCAATTCCGTATTGGACCACCAGTTAGATGTCAGAAACTGATCCTTCTCCCCAAAGAAGTATCAGGTGTTTGTTGTTCCTTCAAAAGCCAAGTTTTCGAGTTTCTGGTGGACTTCACAGGATTTCTCTCCTCCTGAATCACTCCTGGCTGCGGTAAACCTGGGTGAAGTCCTTATCACTCCAAACCTATACTGCAAAAAAAGTGAAATATTTTTGTCTCATCTCCCCCCTGCCCTTGATCTCTACAGGAAGAGGATAAAGGCGCAAGGAGTCAGGTTTGGAGTAAAAACATGCACCACACAAGATATTTGTGAGGATTAAATAACTTGGGCCCAAGTATTTTGGAAGCTGCCAAGGGCTCTACAGATTAGATATACAGAAGTACTGGCTGAAAGCCGACCTCCATTGACAAGCATAATGCAGATGTAAGAAGCTGAAACAGACTCTGAGTCCCTGGTAGGTGGTAGCCAGACAAGGGATGTACAATCATGGGTTGATGGGGAAAAAGTCTCCCAAGAGAAAAAGACAAAATGAGATTCTTGGTCCAGCAAAAAAAAAAAAAAAAAAAAAAAAAAGCTCAAGAAGGGAAGAAATGGCAGGTAAAAAAGTAAAAATGATAGTGATATAAGAGCATGGGGGGGGGGTTCCTATTTCTATTCACTAGAGCTATAGATCTATGAGAGACATGTTCAGTGCTAAGGGCACACCCCAGAGGCCTGTGGGAAAATCAAACCCAAGGAGTCCTTGCCACCTCTGTCTCAGTGCATGCGGTCAAGTACATCCAGAGCATGGGATTTGGGGAGTGAAGGGAATTTGGGATTCTCCATAGTGTTTCCAGACAAGATATTTGTTACTTTCTGCTAGTCAAACTTCTTTTCTGATGATCTTGTGGTATGCATGCTAAAAGAGGATTGAGCTATCTGTCCCACATTTCAGCTATTCCCAGAAATGCTTGGCAAAGGAAAATGTAGGTGACAGTGTGACAGCAAAATGCTTTGGAAACCTATGGAAGGGCACATTGCTGGGGGGATGAAAGCAAAGCTAATATAAAGTGATCAATGACTTGCTGTGGGCCAGGCACTGTTCTAAGTATTTTCTATGTATTAGCTCATTTGATCCAGTTCTATGAGGCAGGATGATTATTTTTCCCATTTAATGGATGACATAACTGAGGCATGGAAATGTTAATTTGACAAAGGTCACAGAGGTAAAGCCAGGTTTCAAATGCAGATTACCTAACTTCATAATCTTCCATAAAGTGGAGATAGTATATTTCCCTAGCCTGTCTCCAGTTAAAAAATGGGGAAATAACATGCTAGCAAGGGTGAGATATATTTGTTTTGACTAGGATAACCTATAGAGATAGAGCATTACAGCTTTGAATGTTAAAATGTTTTTGGCCACTGCATCAGTAAGGATGCTTTTTGCTACAAGTAACAGAATATCTAACCATAATTAATTAAACAATAAAGACATTTATTACTTCATATGTCAATAAGTTGGATTCAGTCCATTTTTTTAAGATATTTTTTTAGATTTTTTATATTTATTTTTTTTAAGATTTGTTTTTTTAAGTCCATTTTTTTAAGATTTATTTTTTTTAGAGAGGGAGAGAGCATATGAGTAGGGGAGGTGGGGGGGGAGAGAGAGAGAGAGAGAGAGAGAGAGAGAGAGAGAGAGAGAGGGAGAGAGACACCCAAGCAGGCTCCATGCTCAGTGCAGAGCCCGATGCTGGGCTTGATCCCACAACACTGAGATCATGACTTAGCAGAAATCAAGACTTGTATGCTCAACTGACTGAGCCACCCAAGCACTCCAGACTCAGTCTAATTTTAAAAGGTTGGATCAATGATGTCATCAGGATCAAGATATTTTCCATCTCTTGAGTTTGCCTTCCTTAGTATTTTAACCCTGTCTACCTCACACTAATAAGATGGCTGTAGTAGTTGACATCCCGTGTTAACAAGATTATATTCAGTGGAGAAGGAATTTCCTATCAGACCCTTAGCAGGCTATACAGGTCAATTAGACTAAATTAGATCTCATGTCTATGCTGTAGCTACAGGGAATTTGAGAATGTGAGTAGCTGGAACTCACAGCTCTGTTGAAAGGACAAACTCTTCCAACAAGCAAGAGGGAGGTGGGATGAGGTGGTGTTGAGCCACTGACTTGGGCACCTACCTAGTCTTTTTATGTTTTATTTTTCTTCATTTCTTAGCTGTAAATGCATAAAGGACAAATCAAGGTCATGACTAAAGCAAATTACTAAATCGTAACCAAAAAAAAAAAAAAAACAAAACACAGAGCTAGCTCCAGACATGTTTCTGGCTTGAGGCTGGACTCAGGATCTACACAGCTCGAAACATCCATGTGATTTTCTGAAGAGACTTTGCTAACAGTGAAATTGCACCTGCCCCAGCATCCCCCAGGTGTTATGGGTGGTGTCAGCCTAGGATCCCTGAGTTTAGTCCTAGCCTTCCTCCTCCCCACCTGTTTATAAAGAATCTGTATCTGTTTCTCTTTCTTTATTCTTCAGTGTCATATCCTGCTTCTTCTAAAGAGAAAGCCGACCAATGTGAGAAAGACTTAAATTGGGTCATTCCCTCCTAATAGAATTTTTTGAATACTAGAAATAAAGTTCCTAAGGGCCACCAGAGAGAAGCACTTCTAATTCCAGCACCAGAATAACAGGAATTGTACCTGTTAGAATTAGGTTCTGTTGCAACAGGGACATTAAACATGGCTTAGCAGCACCTGGCTCAAATGGTTAAGCATCCGACTCTAAATTTTGGCTTAGATAATGACCTCACGGTTTGTGATTTCAAGTCCTGTGCCCTGCTTTGTGCTGACAGTGCAGAGCCTGCTTGGGATTCTCTCTCCCCCCCTCTCTCTGCCCCTTCCCCACTCTCATGCTCTCTCTCTCTCTCTCTTAAAATAAATAAAAATAAATAAACTTAAAAAATAAATAAACATGGCTTAAACATTACTGGGGTGTATTTCTCTCTCATGGAAATACAGTTCAGGGCTGCTCAGCAGGCTCCATAGCTAGGGCATGATCTATTACCTCATAGGGGGCCCATACATATTAAAGAAGGTCATTTATTTGGAGTCTAGCACATTATAAATTCTTTTGGTTCAATAATGAAAGTAATAATAAATAATATTAGTTGAGCTTTATCTATGTGTCAGGCCCTGGATAAGGGCTCTCGAAATATCAACTCATTTAATTTTCACAATAGTTCTATGAGGAAGGGACAGTCGTTGTCCTTATTTCATAGATGGGGACATTGAGAGATTAGGGGTCTTGGCAATGATTGCCTAGTTAGTTAGTGCAGAGCTGTGATTCAAACCCAGCCCAAAGGCCTAACCACCAGACTCTACCATCATCACCTCCCTGTCAAAACCCTCCCACCATTCATCTCCTTCACTCCCTTCACTGTGAGATGGTCACAAGGTAGCTGGGAAAACAGAGCATGTATCACCAAAGAGCAAATTTGTAATGTAAAGCAATGGGGTCTAGGTGTCAAATGAGAGGTGTAAGATAAAAGAGAACATCAACTTCCCTGGAGTGGGCACAGAAGGTGTCACACTGGAGAGGGTGTCCAAGTTGGGTTATGATGGACACACAGGATTTAGAAGAGTAGAGGAGGATGTGCCAGGCATGAGGAATGGAGTGGGTAAGGCTTGGAGGTGGGAAAGGAAATAGCATGATAAAGGAATAATAAGAAAGCAATCTTGGCTAAATCATAGGATTCTTACAGAGGAATCCTGAGAAAGCACTTTGGAAATGAAGATTAGAATTAGATTAAGAAGGAGTTTGAACTTCCTTCTGAATAGCTGAACTATAATCGGCAGACACTGGGTAGTCACAGGGGATGTGTGGGGAAGGAGGGGGTTGAACGGTGAAATCATGTGATGGAAGCAGTTTCTTTAGGAATAATGTGGTGATTGTGGGAGGGGTGACTTACAGACTCGGAGGCTGGGACTCTAGTTAAGCTTTTGAAATGATCTAGACATGAGGTAATGAGAACTTGAAATGGAGTGTTAGCACAAGGCATGGATGGAACAGCAGGGATGTGAGAGATACCACTGGAGCAGAATTGAGGGGCTTGGTGACTAGGTCTGAGAGCCAGGGAATGGGAGGGGTCAGGGATGCCTGCCAAAGCTGGGGTGATGGGAGAACATTGTTGTAAATCAAAGCTCTGGGACTTCCAGTCAGAGAGGACTCCATTTGCTATCCATCCTTTGCAAGATCTCTGTATCCACTGAGCATCTCCACATAGTTGGTATTCACCAAAGCTACCTGGACCAGACAGCCATCTTCTTTTTCTTCTTTGCTGCCAAGTGTTACTTCCATCAGGGAAGACTCTAGGTCAGAAGAGAAAGCATAGACTTTGGGTCAAAGAGCTAGGAATTTAAATCTGCTGTATCCATCACCAGCATGGTAACATTAAGTACATTTCTCAGTACTTTGAGATTCAGTTCTCTTTTTAAATTAAAAATTTTTTTAAGTTTATTTAATTATTTTGAGAGAAAGAGAGAAAGTACACACACATGAGTGGGGGAGGGGCAGAGAGCCAGGGAGAGAGATTCCCAAGCAAGATACACACCTGCAGCACGGAGCCCGATGCAGGGCTCAAACTTACAGACTGTGAGATCATGACTTGAGCTGAATTCAAGAGTCAAACGTTTAACTGATTGAGCTGCCCAGGTGCCCAGATTCAGTTCTCTTTAAAATAGGTATGAAAATACCTATTTGATGGGGGTACTGGGGGGATAAGATAACAAACACAAAGCATTTAGTACTGCGCCTGGCTCATAGTAGGTGCTTAGTAATATGGCTAATGTGTTGAGCTTACTATGGACACCCTTCTAACTGCTTGAGTTACATTCACTATTCATTCCTCACAACAATCCTATGAGAGAGATACCACGATTACCTCCAACTCATGGATGAGGAAATGAGGTATGAAGTAGATGCAGAACTTGCTAACGTCCCAGGGACCAATATAAGGCTAAACCAGAGCTTGAACCCAAGCAGTCCAGCTTCAGAATCTGTATTCTTCACCACTACCTGGACCTTAAAAGAATATTGTTTGCAAACAATTAATGTAAAGCTATTATATACACTGAAAGGATGCCAGAGTAGCAAAAACAGTCCCTGTAAGGGGAATATAAAACTACATAGCCAGAATGGCTAGACTACCAATATGAGAGAATGGCTACTGGTCATAGCTTGAAGTTGGTCCTTTAGGGCCCCTTTGGTAGCTAGATCCTGGAGAAGGTGAATGAGGGAGAGGTCCCAGAGGGATGTGCAGAGTTCAGTGCCTGTGGTAGGTCCTCAGGAGGTTCAGGGCAGTGACTTTAAACAATTCATACAGAGATTTCAGTATCTTAATTTCCAGTATGGCAGTATAGTGTGTCCCAGAAAAATATCAGAACTAGTTATCTTTTACCAGTGTTTTCTAGTCAACCTGTGGACAAACATGCTGATTTCTTTTCTTTTCTTTAAAAAATTTTTTTTAATGTTTATTTATTTTTGAGAGAGACAAAGAGACAGAGTGAGTGGGGGAGGAGCAGAGAGAGAGGAAGACACAGAGTTCGAAGCAGGCCTCCAGGCTCTGAGCTGTCAGCACAGAGCCTGACGTGGGGCTCCAACCCATGAGATCATGACCTGAGCCAAAGTCGGACACTTAACTGACTGAACCACCCAGGTGCCGCCACACTGATTTCTTTTAAATGTTTATTTTTGAGAGAGAGACAGAGTGGGAGTGGGCAAATGACTGAGCCACCCAGGTGTCCCCAAACACACTGATTTTTAAAAAATGTTTATTTATTTATTTTGAAAGAGAGAGAGAGAGAGAATGTAGGGGAGGGGAAGAGAGAGAGAGGCAGAGAGAATTCCAAGCAGGCTCAAACCCACAAACTGTGAGATTATGACCTGAGCCAAGCCACCCAGGTACCCCAAAACACACTGATTTTTAAGGAAATTCTCAGTGTTGAATATTATACTGATTTTTAAATGTATTTTATTTGTTATTACTACCATGTTTACATTATTTTCAAAAAAAGATTTGAAGTACCTCATAGTAAAAAACTCTTTAAAAAATCATTAAGATATGTATAAATAATAAACATTGTGAATGTAGAAGTTTTATACCTGAAAATCTAAACTAAGATGAAATGAGAAATAGAATGCATTTCCTAGTATGGATTATGAAAATAGACCTAAATGCTTAGATCCTTGTGCTTAGAATTCAGGTGTGCAGGACCAGCATGGCATTTGGTATGAAGATGGGAAGCCTCAACTTCTATTCTTGCTTAGGAAGAGGCCCACGTCATATACTATTCCACCTGAGTATCCCATAATCAAGGCAAAACATATCTTAGTAGCTATACTTCTACCAAGTAAACAGGCAATCACAGCTTTTAAATGAAAGACTTAAAAAAAAGGGGGGGGGGAAGGGTATGCTTGGTATCTTGGGAGAGGAGAATGTGATTTGGATTTGCTTTTTGCTTCAATGGCCTGCCTAAGAGCAAAATGCTAGTCTAGGTGGGGTCTTGAATTTTCTTAAATAAGCTAATTTGCATGCCATTGATTTCCCTTCACTCAGATATAGGACCAGCCGATGATCTGCAATCTTCTTTCATCAGAGAACTCTGGAAATACTAGAGGACATTATGGTGGTTACCAGTCTTCCTGGGGAGGCAGCCATATAAGAGGTCTGGGATTCTGTCCTGCAGCACCTTCCTAGAATTTGGGAAAGTCCTCCAAGTTTGCTGTTATGGTTTGTTGGCTTAAGACTAGACCAAAGAATTTCAGAGGGCTTGTTTCCAATAGAGACTCTGATCAAGAAGATTACAGTTTTCTAAGACTAGAAGGAACACCTTCCATACCATTTTTATTATTGATATATATCCTGAATCTCCCTGATCTCACCACCCAGCAGGCACAAAAGAGATTGCATTGATATGCCCACCTGCTGACTGGGGCTTCATATCCCAAAGGTTCCCCTTATGATTTCTGAGACTCTCCACGGGGTATCCTTGTGTTTGCTAACTCCTGCCTCACCTGATGCTCCTCCAGTGACTTCACAGCAAAGGGGAAAGAGGGCATTTGGCTTCTGGGAAGAGGTGAAAGGGATGTGGTCATGAAAATCTGTCCCTCGGTTTTCAAAAACAAAGTTTTAGTTCATGAAATGGCAGACGTTTGGGTCCAGTCCTGATTTGTTATACTGCCTTGCACAGGTCACCTTTTCTTTTTGTTTCAAATTCCTTTACTAAAAATGGAAACAATCCTCACATCTCACAAAGATGTTGTGGGAACTGGCTGTTTAATGATTGGATGGTATTTTGAAAACATCAAGTACAAGATAAGTGCTAGGTCAAGAAAGCCAAAGACATGTGGCTTCTCTAATGAGGTAGCGGGATGTGCCTGTCTTTCTTTTTGCTTTAAATATCCAAAGGAAATACATTTTTAAATGTCTGCACAATACTGACAGAGAACAATCTCAAATTCCCCAAGTCAATAAATTGCTCTTTGAACCTCCTTAAATGAACTAAGTTGCTGCATAGGTGAGGCCCAGGCTCCAAGGAGAATAAAGTTTTGAAAAATCCTATGCAATTTGAAGTTATATAACAAGTGGCATTAGAATTATAGAAAATTTGGGAGGGAATGAGACTTCATAACCAACATCTGATCATGACATTTAAATTTATTTATTTATTTATTTAATGACATTTTAATAAAAAACACATTTAATCCTAAAATACTCTAATGGCATTAATAGCTTTAATGGAAACCTTTACTTAAAATTTGAAGAAGGTGTTTAGGAGATAGGAGAGAATGGCAAGGGCCATGGAAAGGAGAAGCTAGATATAAAGTTTGAAAATTGTACCTGTGATTGGGTTCTACTCTCCAATTGATACTATTAGAAACCATATCAAAAGAAGCTCCTCCCTTCAAAAAATAAGAGACATGCTGTGGGTTGAATTGCTCCCCCAAATTCATGTTGAAGTCCTAACCCCAGTGCCTCAGCAGGTAACCTTATTTGGAAATAAGGTCATTGTAGATATAATTAGTTAAGATGAAGCCACACTACAGTAGGGTGAGCCCCTAATCCTATAGGACTGGTGTCCTTATAAAAAGAGGAAATTTGGGGGCACCTGGGTGGCTCAGTCAGTTAAGCATCTGACTCTTGATTTCAGCTCAGGTCATGATCTCACAGTTGTGGGATTGAGCCCCATGTCAGGCTTCATGTTGAATGTAGAGCCTTCTTGGGATTCTGGGTCTCCCTCTCTCTCTGCCTCTCCCCAACTCACACTGTTTCTCTTGCTCTCTCTCAAAATAAATAAATGAATAAACAAACAAACAAATAAATAAACATTTTTTAAAGGGAAATTTGGACAGAGACATATGCATCAGAGAGAATACCATGTGAAGATGAAGGCAGAGATGGGAGAGGCACTTCTATGAGGCAAGGAACACCAATGAGTTCTAGCAAACCACCAGAAGCTAAGGGAGAGGCATGAAACAGTTATTCTGTTAGAGTCCTCAGGAAGAATCAACCCTACTGACACCATTATCTGAAACTTCTAGCCTCCAGAACTGGGAGACAATAAATTTCTGTTGTGTAAGCTCCCTAGTTTATGGTATTTTATTATGGTGCCCCCCCCCCCCAGAAAACTAGTACATCATTACACCCAGTTGTTTGACCCTATAGAATAAGAAGTAATGTGGAGAAGAAGGGGTTGAAGGTAGTTAACACTATGTTCTTCAGTATATATTTCACTAATTAAGAGATTTATTGAGTTAACATTATTTTCTTAAAATATAAAAATTTAAAGATTATGATCATCAGTTATTCATATCTTATGGCATGTTGTATTTTTCAAAGATGGCCACAATATCCCCCATCCCACATTGCTCTTCTGGAACCTTGCCATTTCTCCATTAAGAATTAACAATTCTCCACTAATTCCCCTTGAGTCTAGGTGGGTTTGTGACTCACTTGGAACCAACAGAATGTGGTAGGAGTGATGCTACATGACTTCTAAGGCCATGTCATAAAAGTTGATTCTGCTGCCTTAGGGGCTGAACTACTTGCACTGAAGAACTTAGCTGCCCGGAGGCTGCCATGTTGTGAGGAAGCTCAACCAATGCTTGTGGAGAGCCTGCATGGAGAGACCCTGAGACTACTGAGAGAGATACTCAGCAAGACTGTAGCTTCTCCCAACTCCTCTGCTATTCAAGCTCCAGCCACTGTCTGACTGCAACCATATAAAGGACCTCAGGCCAGAATCTCCCCACTGAGCCCTCCCTGAATTCCTGACCATGGAAACTGGAAGAGGTAATAAAATGATAATGGTTAATTTAAGTCACTAAGCTTTGGAGTGATTTATTATGCAGCAATGGTTTAACAGTCCTACCTTAATGCATTATTCAGATAATCAAATTTCTTGACTTTTGAATTAACTGTTTCAGAATTTAATTTTCTTTAAGGGTTAGAAAACGCAGGAGAAAAGACAGCTTGGTAACCTAGAACCATCTAGTTGGCAGGTTTCCCCAGAGTCTGGTGGGCAGTTTTGTGAAAGCCGGCAGTATTGCTGTCCTTGGCATTCTGCCCCTCATTAATTTAGAATGTAAATATGAAGGTGGTACCATAGAATTTGAAGCCAGCGATCACACTAATGTTTATGTAAGTCAGTAAATTCCTGATCGGAGAGTCTTTTTTTCCTCTCCTCCCAAACATGTCCTAATTATGTAAAATTGTGCCATCAACTGCCTTGGACATGAACTAGTTAGTTATCACTGGCGCCAGAGTCTGGCATGCTGAATTTTCCAACTTCTGCAAACTTCTAGTTTCAACCAGAATCTGGCACTAATTCTAAATGAATCTGACTTCATTTGTGGTGGGATGGGAGGGCTGGGATGGTAAAGATATTTGCACTTTGAATAATCTCCAGCTTTTGGCATCTTCCTAATAAGAGCCCCCTCCTGTCCTTAGTGCTGACATAGCTCTGCTCAACTATGAAGGACCATTTACCCCAGTCATTTCCTTCTGTTCAGAAAAATACTGGATCCTTTTGACACCTTCATGTTCCAAACACTCCCTATCAGCCTGCAGCTTGTTTTCTATGGTGTCTTTGACTAAAGCCTTCTTCTATCAGGGCATTTGAATAAATAATTCCCTTGCCTCTCTTTGTTATCAGAGTTCTTACTTGCTGCTTCTGGTCTCCAAGACAGCCTTCAGGCTTTACTGCCAGGGAATAAGATGCCTGTGAAATTCACTCTTCGGCTGCAAAATGCCTTGCAAGGGAGTCTTTTGAAAATATTAACTTCTTTTCCTTTTTCAGCCCTGAAAGAGTAGTTACTGGGAAATAGTCACTCAGAAAATGGCTATTAGTTAAGAATCTCTGCACACAATAGCTGAGGGGTAACAAGGAAGCTGAAAAGAAAAGGCTTCATAATCCCTTATTTGTGACTCCTAAGTGGTAGCTGCTAAAGGTGACTTCTGCAAGTAGGCAGCTGCCTCTGCCATTTACACTTAATCAGATAATCACAGAGCTAGCTAGAAGAGGCCTTAATCCAGCCTTCTGCATTAGCTGGGATTTCTGCATTAGCTAAGACCTGCAAGGCTTTCTGGATTGTTACAGAATCCTCAAGTGTTGTGCTCACACCTTCACTTGGAAAAGTCAAAACACATTGGGGAGAGGAGACATCTACTCCTTGGAACAGAGACAGAAACACATTACTTTTGTCACCTAATCCTCTCTTTTCTTCCTGAACAATCTTTGAGTGGGTATCAATCCTACTCCTCAAATATTGCATGAGGTTGTGATCATTATTTTCATTTCACATATGAGGAAACTAAGGTTCAAAGAGGTTAAATTACTGGCGACGATGTGAGAAAACTAGGATAGGTTGACAAACCATCCTTGTTTGCCCAGGACTGGGGGTTTTCCAGGACATGGGACTTCCAGTGCTAAACCAGGACAGTTCTAGGAAAACCAGGAAAATTGGTCACCATAGGCTGAGTTAGATCCACACTGTCTCCAGAGCCTTCCCTCTGAACCCTAGTACCACCCTAAATTCTTCTCAGACTGAGATTTGGCCTTGGGACAAATGGGCAATCTACTGGCAGCACCATGAAAAATGCAGAGTTTATTTCTCTTTGAGTCAGAGAACAAAGTCATTGGTATTGATGTGAAATGTTGGGGTTTGGGAGCTAACGGTCAAAGAATTCTTCAGTACAAAAAAGTGGTTTTATTAAAGCACAGAGACAGGACCTGTGGGCAGAAAGAGCTGCACTGGGGTTGTGAGCAGTGACTGATTACGTAAGGTTTTCTATCCTATGAAGGGGAGGATGGCGTTAGGGCCCCAGGGAATTGAATCTATAGGTTTCTGGAGGTCTGGCTCTTGATAAGATTGCTTTTTTTTTCTTCTAAGTCATTAAGACAGTTGCAAACTGATAGAGATTCATGTCCCACATGACTGTGATGTCTATTGGTTGACCATTTGTTTTTCCCTTTCCTTTTTTCTTGGGCAGCCAGGAGTGCCTGAGGAATGTCACACGTACCCCCATGGGAGGCTGAGGGGGTGTTGCAGGATGTTAGCTTGTGTTTTACCCTCAGCTTGCCTTTTGCTCCCTCATCAGTGTCATCTTTGGGAAATCAACTCAGGAAACCAGGCTCTCTTGCAGGTCACTCAGAACCCACTGGACAGACTAGTCCAGGAGCTGACTCTCCAGAGAGGTAAAAGTCAGATTCAAGAGTGCACATCACCATTTATGTAATTCACCACATCAGAAGCCATTTTACAAGTGGCCTTAAATCATTGCCCACTGCCCTGCCAGGGCCTCATTATGGAAACCTCAGAGAAGGCCATGGAGGAGGGAGGAGCATTGCTGAAATGTGCAGAGTAGAACTGGGCTGAATTCGTGAACAAACTCAGACTATAGCATAATTTTGCCAAAAGCAGAAATCAACACCTTTTGACATTTTTTTTTCAGGGATGATATACATACAGTTCCTTCCTCCCTCCCTCCTTCCCTTCTTCACCCACCTGCCTAACCCCATCTCCCAAATCTCCCCTACCTTGGGGCGTTCTCTTTCAGAATGACTCCCTGGACTGCATTGGAAAACCAAACACATGCTTGAAGCATTGTAGCTGGAACTGAGTTCTGGTTGTTCCCGTGATACACACACACACACACACACACACACATAGTGCCAGATGATACCCTCTAATTGCTGGATCCCAGCAGGTTTGGGGAGGCCCAGGTTGTTGAGGAGGAGGACTAGGGAGTCTCTGAATGTTAGTGAGTGGAGTATTTCAGTGTCCTAACAGTTTCTCAGGTTTTACCTATCCACTGATGCTTTCCTTTATTTCTCTCAGCCCTAAGTGGCGGGATCCATCCTTCCCTGTGGCTGCTAGGGGTCCCTCCTCTCCACCCAGTGGCCCCTGACTATCTCCCCTTGGAGGGCAGAAGATTAAAACAGAAAGGACCTCAGAGGGATCATCTAGTTCGACTCCCTCCTCACACAGACAAGGGCTGAGGCATGGAGAGGAGATGAGAACTTCTGGAGTCACATGCCGAGTCCACTCTGGCACCTCTGAGGTGGAGAGGAGGGTGCAGGAAGGAAAAGGTCTGTAGCTGCTAATCAAACCTCTTCTCTCCCTTCTTCAGCTAATCCACAATGTTAGCCCAAAGTATTTTTCAAACCCTTACTCCACTGTGTCAAACATGAATTTTTGGTTGTTTTTTGGTTTGTCCTCAAGCTCTATATTTTTGTTAGTTCCCCTTTCTCCTTTCTTCTTCCTCTTTGTTTCCAGGTAAAATCATTCACAGAACTCAAGTATCTCACATAGATGGAACTTGGCATGGGGGTACCCATGGGGAGGTGGGACCTACTCTTCCCCTCCTGCTTAGGTCTTCACCCTGAGAAGTGGCCACAAAGGTCTTGCTGTGTGGTGCTTGGTAGCATGGACTGTGCCTGTGTTTGATGCCCAGTCAGGCAAGTTTTTACCGACTGATTTTTTTTTTTCACCCTAGCTCCCCACCCGCTGCTTTCTAAAAGCACAAGGCCCATCCCTGAAACTTCATGGGCGTGGGGACTCTCTTTCCTCACTCTGTATGTTAGGGGATGACAATCAGGCTGAGGTGGCCCCAACCTGCAATACCTTCCTGTCACTCATGGAAGAGCTGCCTCTTAGGTGAGGCTCCACCCCCACCCCTCTTGAGAATGTCACCCCACAGCTCCTGCTGGCAGCAGTGAGTCCTAATGCTGAGGGAAAGGAGCTGAGGTAGAGGCATTCAGAGCTTTGGTGGGTGAGGACTGATGCCCCCTCCCCCTCCTTCCATAGATGGTCAATGCTCCCCATTACAAGGGCCTTCCCCTCTTCTGACCAATAGCATAAATGGGGTTTCTAGGGGAAACAGTGCTTGTGACCTCCCTGTTCATTAGACTCTGGGTGAAACAAATTCGAGTGAAAAAAATTGTGATTTTCAAATCAAAGAGCAAAGGTGACATGGACCACACCAGTCGAAACAGCCTTCCCCAGGCACCTTCTGCAGTGGGTGCTGTGAATGGGCCACAGCATCCTAAGTCCTAGCCATCCACTGACTCGGGACTCCACAAGGACAACAGGTGGATTAGGTAAGATGATGGAACCCACACTTGGAATGAAATACCTACAGCTCACTGAAAGAGTGATGTAATCATGACCAGTCTACAGCAAACTATAAAGACTACAGAGTGTGGTTGTGCTAGAACTCCCAGTCCCTCCTCACCAGGGAACTTGTGGAACTTCCTGTCAGGAGCAGCCAAGGGAAACATCTCCTACCTAGGTTAGCCGACATCCTTTTCTGCATCCAAGTTATCTGTCATTGCTGATCCTCTGCTACTTCCCCTATTTGCCTCCCAGCTAGGCTAGACCCAGGAAGGGGCTGGGAGTCGGCACTTCCACACCATCTGCACATGGGATGAGATTCTCAGTCTCTCTGTCTGCAAGTTCACACCTTGGGGGCAGAACTTTCAGCAGGTATGCTTCTATGCTCTGGTTACCCCTGTTCCTAACTTGTTTCTGTACAAGTCAGTTTTGGCCCTTGGGAGGTTTATATCCCTTATGACAAATTTTCTTAAATGTCTTTGGTAGTTTTCTATTCCCCAGGGAATCGCTTTTCTCTCCCTCTACCATTGTATGCTCCTCAGTCATCAAATGGGCCTGTGCACTTTGGTGATCTGTGGTTTTGAGTAGAAAAAGAGTAGTTGCCTCACTGTCCAGGTATCACTGCCTTCTATGTAGCTCTTCCAAACACTCCTGTTTGCTGTAGCACTTGGGGGTTTAGGTTCACTATTTTGTGCCTACCATGTGTAGGTCTTACAAATGACTTGGGCTTCATAGTGTAACCATTACCATTTATTAAGCATATGCTATGTTCTAGGCATTATGCTAAGTGCTCTACATGTAATATCTCTAGTCCTTATGGCAAACCTATGAGTTAAGCATCATCATTCCTATTTTATAGATGAGGAAACTGAGTCTGAGAGAAGTTTTATAACTTGCTCTGGCTCATAGAGATGGTAAGTAGCAGAGGTGGGACTGGAATCTAAGCCTGCATGATTCAGAAGACCATCCTTTTTCCTTTCCACCATTCTTCCAGTCACTCAACAAACACTTATGGAGCACCTACCATTTCCCATACATTGTTCTTTTCTTGGAGCTTAACATCTAGCTCACGGCATCCTCTGTCCTAATTCTCTTGATCTGTGACAATGGACACAAGAGTTCCTGAAGCCCACCAAGGAAAACGTCTAGAACAGTGAAGAACAGGAAAACAAAATTATCCACATGCAGGTGTCAATTTGAAGTTTGCTAATCACCAGGAGAGAGAGAAAAAAAAATTATGTGAGAATTGCAATATCAGCCATATGTTTCTAGTTTACAAACCTGAAGCAGGAGCTGGAGCTCCCAGGCAGAGATAGATGCAAACGTGTGGAAATCCCACAGAAATATAATAGACAAGAAGAGGAACAGGAAATGAATCTTAAACCCTCATAGACTGTGTGGCAACCTTTTTATGATGAGTTGTAGTATTAGACTCAATGTTTCTAAGAAATCAACAACATCATCAATCCCATCTGACATGGGAGAAGAGGCTGCTAGATTATATGCAATTCCTTGGTTATGGAGAAAATCAGTGGTGACACAGACTGATAATCTAACCCTGTAGACAAAAAATCACTGTGACCAGCTACTTCCCTTATTTGGAGTTGTTGAAATAGCTTCAATTTTGCTAAGAGTCAAAGTTAGCTTTTCTCATTAAAGAAAAAAAAAAGCACACGGAGATAGAGAACCAATAGAATGAAGCACAATTGCCACAGCCAGGACTGGCACCCACGCACCAATGCAGTTCAGCTTATCAGACTTTCAAGGATTTCTTAGACTGGCAGTATTGTTGGTAGCACTGTTCTACTTCTACCCTGTTAACTGAATCCTGATTTTGTTCAGATACCAGGAATTTTTCTGGAAAAGGTAGGTCCTTCCCTGGGGCCCATAAAATGAACAACGGTCAGCCTGATTCATTTCCTCTTTGCAGATGATGGATTTAGCCCATGTAGTGGACATCTGACCCAGTTCTCCACAAGGAGACATAACTGGAAGTCTGCTAATGGCTTCTGGAAAGATTTTTCTCTTTAACAAACATAGAGGGATACTAAGGAGAAAGCTCATTTCCCTTCCTACCTGTCTTTGATTTTTTTTTTTTTTTCATTTAATGATGTGATACACCAAGCTGCTGTATCAACCTTGCCACCATGGTGGGAGGCAATGCTCTCACACTGAAGACTACAAAATGAAATACAGAAAAAGCCTGGGTTCTTGGTGACCTCACTGCACCACTGAGCAACCTGAAACCACATACCTGCAGAGTTCTTAGTGATGTAAAAACTGCCCTATGGTTTCTGCCACTTTTAGTTTCATCTCCATGATACACTGGATAAAGAGGAATAGCTTAAAGCCAACACATTATGCAAGAGCAAAAGAAAAATGTGTGGCTCAAGATGAGACTGCCAATTCCAGAACTTCTGTCTTTTGGGTGGCACAGCCTTCAAAAGAATTTAGAAACTAAGCAAACAGCACAGATCTGTTGAGCACCTACTATGCACCAGACACAGTGCTGGGTGTTGGGGTTACAAGAGTGGGCAAGACAGGCAAGGACATTGAGGTCATGGAAATCACATTCTGGAAGATTAATGATAAACAAATAAATAAGGATAGTTGCAAACATTCTGAAGCAACTTTTTAAATATTGATACAAATCAGCCCCAAGTGTAAACCCGGACACCATCATCATTATCGTCATTGTCACTGTCATAATAATTTGTGCCAGGCTCTATGGGTGTCAAAAGATGAACAAGAGATAAACACTACATTCAAGAAATCTGGGAGGCAAGAATCCAGATTTGGCCATAGAACAGTCAAAAGTTAGGCAATGAATTAGGCAGGAAACAAAAGAATTCTTCCGGTAACCAGGGTTAGGATAGGCTAGGCCCCCTGTCTCCACTATTCTCCCACACATGTTTTATCACCATTACCCCCTTTTTCAAGAGAGAAAGAAATTTTCTTAATGATTGCTGTTCTTCTTTCACATTCGGCTGCTGTTCCCAAGAGAATCAAGTAGGCTTTTTCTTTCTCCAGTGAAGTGAAGAAGATAGGCTGTGTAAATCTGGATGGCACTTATAGTCTGTGCTACGTACCAGCAAATACACACAGATACTCCCATAAATGATCTCACCAAACCCTGTCTCCTTTCCTTCATCCTCTCAAAATCATACCCACCTAATGTGTTTAGCATGCTGAAATTGACTATTAACTGCCATATCTAGCTATAAAAATACAGGTAAACATCGACTAACCAGGTCCCCACACCCACACACATACCCTCACCTTCAGAAACATTTCCACTGATGGTCACACGAACCACTGCACACTCTCTCCCATTTGGAGTGCATCTTCCCACAGGCTTGTTCACACACTGGCTTTTTATTTGAGCTCTCATGGGGAATCTTTCAACTCTTAGATAGGAATTTCATTAACAAAGGAAGGGGAGGGGAAGTCAGGAGGAAAGTACAGATGCAGAAGAAAGAAATCAAAATAGTTTCTGAAGGGGACCTAAAATTGTATCATCCCAGGCTGAACCTCCCCTATAACTGTTCTTTATTTGTGCATTCTGTGCCTGGAGACAAAACACAACAAAACAACTTTTCATCAATTGGGCAATTGTCCAAGCTCTTAGCTTGGCATCCAGCCCACAGGGCTGTGAAATCAACCTCACCAAGCCTATGGTTTAAAATGAGGCAACATCTAACTGGAAGCCCATTCAAAATAAGGAACTTGGTGCAGGGGTTCAGGGTCCTTTGTTGCTTCCTTCCTCACTCAGCAGCATCTCCCATCTAATCTTGGTTGAAGAGTCTTACTTGGCTAAGAAAGAGATCAGGCACAAGAAGGTGGTGCTGAGAAAGTTCCATGAAAACTCAGAAGTCACCGCCTGCATATCAAACTTGAATAACCAGGAGAGATGTAACTTCGGCATACTTTCAGCTGCCTTCCTCCTGCCCACACCGCAGGTTTTTCAGGTCCTTGCTTGAGCGTGCACTCACAGGCGTAAATAAACGTGCTATCAACAGCCTGCGTCAGCCAACCCAGCTATTTAAGCGGGCTGGCATCAGCAAACTCAGCTTCCAAATCCAGGGCTTGTCTTTGCCACTGCCACGTAAGTAACTTTCAGAGGTTTGCCTTTATTGCAGAGGAATGAGATTGTGTAGAAACTGGACTGAAATGTTATAGTTCCCATAGCCACTATTCTGCTGGGGAAGCATAGAGGTGAAAGGGAGAATAAAAGTTAAGAGTTAGTCCCAAGCAGGGAGCCAGAGAACATTGCTGGGTGTAGTATATCAGACCCTTGCAAACATGCAAGGGGTTGAGGTGGACTTGGAGCAAGGTAGAGTCTATTTTGGCCTTTTGGCCAGAAGGTAAGATGTTTTTCTTGCTCTCTCCTATCTCTGGAAGCCACTTGGAAACCACTGTTTGTGTGACTGTGCCAGATACATAGGGATTTATCATTTAGAAGCTGATGTTGCTATTATTCATCTCAGTCTAAAATCAGACACAGTATTATTAAAATTTTTTTGTGTGTTTTATATAGGGGGATAAGAGGGGCTATCTCTGGATTAAGTAGAGGTGGTTCAATTGTGAATTTGCAGTGCTATTTCTTGTTAGGTCCGGTTCTTATAATACTAATTTACAACAATGCAAACACTGATCTTGCTTAAGGTAAAAAGGAATCCCATGCTCTGGGTTTTGAGGAAATATAGGTTTGTGATATTTGAGCACAATGGGTATCCAGGTATTCGGGGAATGCGCTAAACAAAGGGGAATAAGAATCATTGACTAAAGAGGCACAACACTCCACATGACTTAGGTGAGAAGGTCTTAAAGAGAAGGGCCAGGCAAAAAGTTCCTGTGGAGCCGCACTGCCACTCAACAGGCCTATTGGATCTTTAGCAAAGGAGGGAGAGTATAATCAGAGCAGGCAGAGAACAAAACAAAGGAGAGGGGCTAGGGAGGAGAGGGGACAGACGTAGAGGAGTTACGATTAGACATCATATTTGTAAAATATATATAGGATTATAATAGAACTAAAGCATGACATAAATTCTATAGTTCCTCCTTTTGGGTCAAGAATCTGGTGGGGCGCCTGGGTGGCACAGTCAGTTGGGTGTCCAATTTCAGGTGATCTTGGGATCATGATCTCGGGGTAGTGAGATCGAGCCCCAAGTCAAGCTCCACTCTCTTTCTGCCCCTCCCCACCCCGGTCTCTCTCTCTCTTTCTCTTCTCTCTCTGAAAAAAAAAAAAAATCTAGTGATTAAGAATCGGTGAAAGCCAAGGACCTTGCCCAGGTAGTTGCCCCTGCCTCAACACATACCTTGACACACAACACTCATTTTCTGGAGCCCTAGAACGCCACGCACCCCAAATGAATGCATTTAAGCTAATGCATTATTTTTACACTGAGCTGAAGCTGCTGACTAGGAACCTACAGAGAAGCAGCAGGGGGTTGGACACCAAACTGAAGCTCACTTCTAAGGTCATAAAGGTCTGATTCCCATCAAGCAAATAATGGCTAAAGGGTTTCTTGGGGCAAAGATAAGCTGGGGTCCTGGAGGAAGAGAAAAGAAATAAAAGGTGGATCCTGTTCTCAAAAAGCTTGATATCTGAAGTATAAGGACATAATAAGAAGCCAGGCGAGGGGCGCCTGGGTGGCTCTGTTGGTTGAGCGTCTGACTTCAGCTCAGGTCATGATCTCACAATTTGTGAGTTTGAGCCCGGTGTCAGGCTCTGTGCTGACAGTTCAGAGCCTGGAGCCTGCTTCGGATTCTGTGTCTCCTTCTCTCTCTGCCCCTCACCCACTTGTGCTCAGTCTCTCTCTATCTAAAATATAAAAAAAATATTTTTAAAAAAGAAGCCAAGTGAAAAATAGTACATATTGTATGATTCCACTGGTATGAAATGATAGAAAATGCAAACTATAGTAACAGAAAGCAGATCAGTGGTTACCTGGGGAAGAGGATGGGAGAGAAAAGGGGTAAGAGGATCACCAAGGGGCATGGAAAACTTTGGGGGTGATGGGTATGTTCACTATTGTGATTGTGGTAACTATTACTTATATGTGAAAATATATCAGATCGTATATTTTAGACACATGCAGTATTATATGCCATTATACCCCAACAAACAATACTTTAATAATATATCATTTGTATATGATTAAAGGTATTTCTAAAAATTAGCCTATGTAACATACTGAAAATTAAAAAAAAATATGTCTGGGAAAAAATTAATTCAATAAATACAATGGAGGACAAGACTATCAGGATTTTGGACTTTTATAGAACCTGGAAGGTTCCAGAGATCATTTAACTCAGCAATTGCAGACCTGGAAAACTGTTTTTAAAAATACTCAGGACTGGCCACACCCCAACCAATTAAGTAAGGATTCCTGGGTGCGCAGTCCTGGCATTGTTTTTTAAAGTGATTCTAATGTGCAGCCAGGAATGAGAAGCAGTCAAATCCAAACTCCTCCCTGACACAGGAGGACAGAGAAGCCCAGAGAGAGGGTGGGTTTGCCCCTGACCACACAGCCACTGGGTCCCAGAACCCAGGGAGGACAGCAACAGGATCTCAACGCTACTGGGTCCTCAAAACCACATTTTCAGCTCAAGCTAGGATAGGGCATCCCGTGCATTTCAAGCAAATTCTTGGCATCCAGACACGCTCAGGGCTGACAGCAGGAAGAATTACTCAGAACCTCAAAGGTGCATTATTTAAGGACTGTGCTAACACGTGAGAAGGGATGTTTCAAAACGAAAGCTTCCTTTTGTTCCCTCAAAAATATCTGGTATAAGCCAGATAATACTTACTGAAAGAATCTCAGCAGATGGCACCAGGCGCTCTGTGGGGGACAGGGGCAAGTTGTTACTTTAGAAACTGGCACAGTTCTCAGCATTGGGACAAGTCTATCTGGCACTACAGGGGCTCTTCATTGTGGTTTCCAGGTTGGCCCCAGGCAGAAGCGTGAGTGGGTGAAGTTTGTCTTCGTGGCTACTGCTGTTCTGTCTGTCTCTCACCTTGGTTCCTGTGTGGGTGCAGGGGTGCCCATGGGACCACACATCTCACCTGCTCTGCCTGGGCCAGCTAGCCAGGTTTTAGGTGGTTTCTCAGCTCTCTTCTCATCCAAACATGTCTGATTTCCAGGGTCTCATCCCCTTGGGGCTTTGCTTATCCATCTCTGGAAAACTAACTAAAGTTATGATGTTAATACACAATAATTGTTTTAATGAGTTATGTCCTCCTCACCGCCCAGTATATTAACTAGATTCTAGCAAGATAACATATCTGGGAATTCTTTGAAATGTTATATAAACATAATTACCATTTGGGGCAATCAGGAGAATCAAAGTTTTAGGCGAAATATATAATCCCTAAAAATTTCCAAGCAACCTGATGGGGGAAAATATACCAAGATTGGGGGTTTGCCGTAGAATTCCTCAAATCACATCCCTTAGGGAATTCCCTACAGACTGTGGGGCCTCACAGAATGCTTTTCCTGAATTTGTCTATTCTTTGTTCACTGCATTTTGTGCTCATTGGAGATGGTAGCATTTATCTTTCTGGGAAACAGAGAGCCACCTTAAAGACACTACAGTGGAGATAAAATGTCAAGAAATTCTGCTCACAGGGCTTTATAATTATTACCTAGTTCCTCTTCTGCATGGAAGGCTGGCACTGGCAGGGCAGCTTGCCTAGCCTTAGGGACAAGGGCCTCCTTCCTTGGGGACTCAGTACTGCAGCTTGAGGCAAGAGGTGCCCTCAGTTCCTGTAACTCTGGGTCCTCCATAGCCCTTTCTTCCATTAGGAAAGCTGAAATTGGAAAGCTCTTGCTGGCAAGTGGCAGCTGCATGTGGTACGTCTTGTCCCTAAAGAGGGGTGTGGCCAGGTATGTAATTAACCTTCCTCTGGGGAAGCAGAGTCTGCAGGCAGCCAGGAGTCCAGAGCCCTCTGGCTTCATCTGTGAGTGAAGCAGCAAGGTGAGGAGGGAGAAGGTTAAGCACCATCCTGACTCCTGGGAGACGGGGAGACACGGGGCACTCAAGCTCAGGGGAAAGGATTAGGCTATTGGCATCAGGGTGGCCGCCAACACTGGTCCAATGCTGTTGTTTGGAAGCCTGATGTTTCCTCCTCTTGCCATTCAGAGTTTCACCAAAAATAATTTTTTTTTTAAATGAGTGGCATGATTGCACAACTGGTAAAATAGCTTTGTATAACAGTGACAGAATTTTTGGCTTCATTGGATGGGTTTTCTTTGAACATTTCACCTTTGTTTTCACAAATCCTCTTAGTGTGGAATGGCTTAGTTCACTTGGACATTTTTTTTAAGCCTGTGTCATGACCTAACCCAGATTAATTTTTAGATGCTGTCGATGGCTTCCTCAAACTTTTAAAAAGCCAAGTGAATGGGGATGGTCAACAGAAGTATGCAAACATGAAGTTGTTGGCAGAAGGGTGGCATATGGCCCACAGTGATTTATAAAGTACTATCCTGTCTACTTAAAAACCAGCACCTGAGGATCCTGAGGCAGCCCCTGGACCACACCCGTCCCCCATCCTGTCTGCTCGCCTTGGGCAGGCTGGTGGAGACCTGGCTTGAGGCTGCAAAAAGAGGGCTTCTCCTGATGCAGGGGGGTGGTGCACCTGCTCTCTTCCTGGCCCTGGCTCCCTTGACCACTCTACCTTTCAATGCCCCTGATGTGGATTTGGCATCCAGTACTGTTGTTTCTGAACATACATGTGTGGATACATGACCAAACAGGTACAAGTCAGCCCATCCTTTCTATTTGCTGGGAAACTCCCTTCATCAATCTTCAAGCGATATGTTGAACACTCTTTCACAGAATCCCTGTGTAAACAAGTCCTGCAGAGGACAGCCTGGCCTGGGGAGCAGAAGACGGGTCTCATGTTCAGGAACCTGGGTCCTATTTTCAGCTCTAATTCAGCTGTAATGGAATTTTAAAGCCAGAGGGAGCCGGAAATATCAGTTGTCCCAGTGGATTATTAATAACACCCCTTTCACTTTAAAAAAGACTTGGCCTGAGCAATAAACTATATGTGAATACAATACATGAAAGATCAAGAGTAAAGTGAGTTGTCCTGCATCTCAGGATTAGTTGGTGGCTGAGCTGGGTCTGGAACCCAGGCCTCCCCACACCTCATTCTGGCCTCTCTGCCAAGTCACTCACTCCCTCTGTGACTCAGGTTCCCTGTGGGAAGCACTGTATCTGTACAGCCCAGACGGAGAGCTGGTAGATTTATACTGGCTTGCCAAAGAGAAGTTCAACATGAATGCTAGGGGTTCAGGGGATTGTTCATCACAAGGTCAAGTTACTCTATTTGCTTCAGGGTCTAATGTTAGCTTATGGCCATGTTTGGATAATGATAGAAGCTCTTTTAAAAATAGAGAAGTTAATTTTTACCCAACCTCATATAACTTATTATAATTTGTTTCTGGAAGTTTTGATACAATGTGACCAAACATGAAAACCCAGCCAGATCTTTCAGAACTACTCTGTACTTTGATGTTAAAACAAAACCAGAAACAATCTAAAGCAGACACTGATCTGTTCTAATCTCTTAGTATATACTGGGCACGAAACTAATAGCTGTCATTCTAGCCAGTAGATCTAGAGGATCACGATGGAAGTTTCCTGGAATTCTTAAGGAAATGACAGATCTGCTTAGATAGTCTAGTCTTCACTGATGTACTTTCATTTCCTTCCTGTGTGGTTTCTCCCTAAGAAAACGTATATAAACAATGTCCCTAGCTCTTATATCCCCTCACTCCTTTCCAAATTTCTAGTCTACTGGTTCCCAGGAGTGAAATATATTTTAGAAAAGAACTTTAATTTAATTTTACTTATGCCTGTAAGTGTCTAACCCTTTATTATGTATTCTTCGTGCTCTTTCTGGGGGGTAGAACAGCATCCTTTGGAGATGGCTGGCACTGGGGTGTATGAAGCAGGACTGGAGAAAGTGGGAGGTCCTCTCCTCTTTCATTAACATTATATCCGGTTCAGGTTCCACAATTTAAAAAGGAGGAGAGTCCTTGGAACTAGCTCAGAAAAACTCCTAGATGACTAAATAATAATAAAACCAAATCCATAAGGAGGGGCAAAAGGGTCTGATGTTATTTAACTTGGACAAGACTAGAAACCGATTTGATGATGGTGTTGAAAAGCATGGAGGGTGGTCATGGAGGTCAACCATCACCTGGACAGCTGAGAGTAGACAAACCAAGCCCAGATATTGGTGGGGGCTGCAGCATGAAGGGTATTGAGTGAGTCAGGAAGTAGTCCCTCATTATGCAAAAAAATACCTTAGAAAGAATTATACAGGTAAGGTCTGAAAGATGGGGCAGTCAAATAACCCTTTAATTTTTAAAGTCTTTGTTTTGTTTTGAGGCTCATGTTAACGTATTCCTTAATTCGTAGTACACGCAAGACCCTTCTTAGGTTCTTAGGTTTTACATCTCCTTCTATTTTTTCTCTCATTCACCCTCTTTCTTGCTCTTGACACCATATTCTTAAGATCTACCTATGTTGCCGGTTATATTTCTAATATTTCTAATGCATTGTTTCTAACTGCTTTTTATTGGTTTCTTATTTATATGCACTCTTTGCTTATCGAATCCTCTGGACATTTCTGTTGTCTCCAGTTCTCACAAAGCATGCCATAATGAATATACTCATATATATAGTTGAACACCCTTTAGATCTGGTTGACGGGGAGCAGGGGAAGGGAAAGGGGTAGGCTAGATGACCTATACTGAATTGTCCATAAGATATGGAGACACATGATCTCACGAGGTCTAATCTAGTATTTCAAATATTTAGAAGCTTTTCTGAGTTCCTTAGTAATTTGCTAAGACTTTAATAAGAGACTGAAATAATATTCTGGAACTTAAAGAGTTTGATCTTCAGTGATCTCCCCTTCTCAATGTCATTTTCTTCAACTTGGGCTAGTCAATTCTGGGAGCATTTTATTTCTCTATATTGGTCATTGATTACCTGGACAAAGCAAATGCAATGTTCTAAGAAATCATATTAGTCATAAGGTTGAGTAAAGTTTCTAAACTGTTTTGCTATTTTTTAAAGTTTATTTATTTATTTTGAGAGAGAGAGAGAGCCGGCACACATGTGTAAGTAGGAGAGGGGCAGGGTGGGGAAAAGACAGAATCCCACGCAGGCTCCATGCTGACAGCACAGATGTCGGGCTCAAACCCACAAACTTCGAGATCATGACCTGAGCCAAGATCAAGAATTGAATGCTCAACCGACTAAGCCACCCAGGCACCCCTAAAATGGTTTGATATTTTAAATGTTTATTTTTTTTTGAGAGAGAGAGAGAAAGAGAGCATGAGCAGGGGAGGAGCAGAGAAAGAGGGAGAGAGAGAATCCCGAGTAGACTCCATGCTGTCAGTAAGGAGCCCCTTGCAGGGCTCAATCTTGATATTTTAATGATTGCAAAACCTGATGGCACTCAGTTGCCGGACATTAGATCCGGCAAAACACAGTTGCCAGACATTAGATCCTGAATCACCAGGATAGGGATTAGAACCTTAATAATGATACATTGTATTTATATAGTGTTTATAATTTATAGTGCTATTCATAAACATAATCCATCTGATTGAATCCTACAAAAAAACCTGTGAGATAGGTAGGGGTAGGATTATTATAGGTAGGTAGGGAGAGCTTCAATTGTAGACGAAGAAATGGAGGTTCAAAGCAACCGAGTTATCCAAAGTCACTTGGTGATTTAAGTGACATTGCTGGAAGCAGAATGTGGGTCTTCTGAAGTTCCATCCAGCCTTTCTGCATCATCATGTCTAATGCTCAGAGAAACGATCTACTTTAGATTCAGAGTTATCCCCTGAGGTGGGCTTTCTGGAGTATCTGTTTTTTTCAATTATTTTGTGATGTTAATGAGAAGGCTGTAGCCGCACACCCTCTGTTTGTCCCATTAGTTGAACACCTGTTCATAAAAACAACTCAACTGGGTAAAAAAATAAGGGCTATATAATTGAGTTGCATGGCAACAAGCAGCATGAATGGTTGGACTTTGGCATACTTTGGAGCTCCAGAAAGTACCAAGTGCATGTCATTTTATTCATTACCTAATTACAGTCATAAAATAAGAATGGCGGTTGGACCATTAAAAAAATAATTGATTCCAGTAGGTTTGCACAAGGAGATAATTCCATTCTTCAGAGTCTTTTCTAGACATTTCAAAATGTACAAATAACCTGAGGAAGTTATAGCTGCTTGCATTAGACAGGTTACAGAGGCCTACATGTGCAATACCATGAAACTCCCTAATTATTGTTCCTTGTTATGTAATTAGGGCTCAGGCAAAAATATCGTAGAACCTGGTGCACATTTTCAAAAAATTAATCATGGTGAAATGTCCCCAGAATTACAAATGGACAGCCCCTTTTCAGAGTCAGGCACTAGAAATAAGAACCTCTTCAGAAAAAAAAAAATCTAAAGTGACTAAATGGCTACAGAGCAATAGGACAATTCTACTTGATTCTCAGTTATCTGTGTGTGGCTTTGCAGTATGAACCTTTGTGTGTGTGTGTGTGTGTGTGTGTGTGTGTGTGTGTGTGTGTGTGTGTTTTAAATAGGCTTAACACTCAGCACAGAGTCCAACACAGAGCTTGAACTCATGACCCTGAGATCAAGACCTGAGCTGAAATCAAGAGTCCAATGCTTAACCAACTGAGCCACCCAGGTGCCCTTCACTGTATTAGATATTTTAAATACCGGACTGATTTCAGGGTACCTACGTGGCTCAGTTGGTCAAGTGTCAGACTCTTGATTTTAGCTCAGGTCATGATCTCCTGGTTTGTGAAATTTGCTTGGGATTCTCTCTCACTGTCCCTCCCCCACTTGTACACACGCATGCTCTCTCACTCTCTCTCTCTCTCTCAAAATAAATAAACAAAATACCAGAATGATTTTTATCATCAGTGTTTAAATTTTTGAGCACCCCTCCTCTTCTATGTAACAAACATACATCTCCCTACCCTGAAGCCTATTCATCTAATTAATTTAATTAATGTTCTAAATCAAACAGAATTAGGAAGCCAAATAAGTTACCACAAATGAGTAAAATAACTTAACACATAAAAAGCATATTTATTATCTTCCATTTTGACTTACTTGTGCCATTTTTCCTGTCCACAAACTGTTTAGAAAGTTAATCTTTTTGTTATTTGCTTCTAACCTTAGTAGTGTAACTTTCTCTTTATGTTTAATAGTTTTCTTTAGAAAACATTGAGATTCCCTCTGCCCACTGCCTTAGCAGAAATCTATTTGTCTGATTTCTGGTGCATTAGGGCATCAGACATTTTCAAAGAGATTTGATAATTCAATTTACTTCACAAGTCTCTCCCCTCCTGGATTATCTGGTTTGAAAAGCTCTGAGCACATGGCTGTGCCTGGTGGAAATCTCTAGTGCAAGCCGTATTTGTTCCTTTGTTTATATTTGATCATAGGGCCAAACTTTGTTTGAGATGTAATGAACATTCACACTTACTAAGCATTAGCACAACCATAGTAACAATACCCAAAGCAGGCAGAGGCCCCAGCATATTCACCCCATCAGACAAATTTGTATCCTACCCATTCAAACTGGAATAAAAAGGAAATGTCAGGAAATTTGAAACTGTAGTGTATCCTCTTATTTTTAACCACAAAGCTGCAACAATAGGTTTTCTTAAGAGCAAAACGCAGCCTTCTGTTCATTACCATGGTTAGGTATGTATGTTTCTGTCTTCTAAGATTCTAACAGAACTGCATCTTGCTTATCTGTAACAGCAGTACAGATACCTAAATTCAACAGGAATGTTTTTACTATCCCTCACTTAAGTAAGAAGTTTAACATTTTACATATAAGGGGACCAGTATCCAGGTTTGCCTGGGACACTTGAGGTATGCTGTTGCCTTGATGTAATTACTCACAGCACTCCTTTTACACATGTGTGTTCTAGGTTAGATGGCAAATTATGTGGTCACGTTAATTTAACAGATAGGCTGAATATTAAAAAAGCACCTTGGTTCAAAATGTTTCATGGGCTCCTCAGTTGTCCTTTGAAGTAGAATCCAGGCACAAACTGTTCAGCAAACCAGGGGCATAGCCTGTAATGGGCCACAGCATTCCTCTTTCTTGGGTCAGTGACATTAGTAAACTGTTGATGAGGAATAACATGATAATTTAAACCCAGGCCGTGCTGATCATCAGAATTTCAGAGGAGAAATGATCTCAGAGGTCACCTGGCCCAACATCTTCACTTTCCTGGGTGAATAAATCATTACACTTTTGGAAATATAAATGTCATTTTACAGTCTTCTAAGTTGTTTCTTGAGCAGAATCTCACTGAATCACAATTACAGTAAATAGAAAAGGAAGAAAGTTTTTCACCACATTTTGCAGAAAAGAGAAGTAAGTTTTAAAAAAATGAAACTCAGCCAAGGTGATGTGACTATTAAGTAGAGGAGCTAAAAGTTGAAATGCAGGTCTGACTCTTTGCCCAGTGCTCTTTCCAATATCCTATACCAGTTTAATATTTTCATTCATTAATGAAGATTTAAAATATATCCTCTACATATAATCCATTAAAGATATACAACACTCCCTCTCTAACTAAGGCTATACACTCAAAAGAATCTTATTTCGGCTTCTCTCTTCTCCCACCTGCAAAGAGCTCTGGCCAGCACCTCTTGGTGGCTGGCCCAGGAAATGCAAGGCACAAAACTTTTCCTATCCCCTTCTTTATTTTGCCTTGGGTAAAAGGATGAGGAGAGGACCATGCAAAGTAATCTCTGGGTTTTTCTTTATTGATCATTAATTATGTTTCAGGTAACCTACATGTCACATCAGTGCTTCTCAACATTCCCCTTTGTCCTCTTTCCCCTTCTTTATTTCATCTATGACATGAATATAGCTCTAATGACTGTGCCTTTATAAGAGATGGGAAAGTCATAGTTCCTGAAGTGAAAATAAAGTTCAACCAGCAGGCACTCAATATGTATTCACTGCACATCCAACAATGTGTCTGGGACTATTCTGGATACTTGAGATACATCAGGGTTGTGCTATAAACCTCTAACTTCCTCAAAGTTTCCTGAAAACCCCTTCGGTATCTGCACAGAACCTCATTTCTGTAAGCCAAATCTTAATTAAAACTGCTTTTTCTTAAGTATTTGCTTTCAAAGTGAAATGATATCTTATGAAACTTCTTGAAGATATTTCAACAGGATTATTTTCTACTTTTCTTCTGTAACAAATATGTAGCATTTTAGTTACACTCACTCTTGTGGGTTAGCCTGGAGTTCTACCTACAATTTTTCATGTTCTGTCTAGAGAAAATTTCTTCTGAGTTTGTAACAATCATGGTAGAGATTGACTTTTGGAAAAGCAATCTGTTTACAATATGGAGATCTTCTATAAGGAGATTACAGAAATGGGGTTGCCTTCTTTCATTTGCCCATTTCTTTCTTTCTTTCTTTTTAAAGCTTATTTATTTATTGGGGTGGGGGGAGAGAGAGAGAGAGAGGACTCCAAGCAAGCTCCATGCTGTCAGCATAGAGCCCGTCACAGGGTTTGATCCCATGAACCATGAGATCATGACCTGAGCCAAAATCAAGAGTCAGATGCTCAACTGACTAAGCCACCCAGGCCCTCTGCCCATTTATTTAGAAGGAGGTAGACCAATATTCTGCTTATTTCATATCACAAAAAAGTCTGAGGTTTTATTATTATCTTGAACTATTTCCCCATGTTTCTACATACAAAGCTTTGACTTAGAGTATGAGTTGGGCTACCAATGAAAAGAAGTCAATGTGTACACAAAGAATTGTATGTGCAGGGTTAATGATTAATTCACTGCTGGAAGTCATTCACAGACACTCCCCACACCTGCCCCCACTACTGCCTCCAATATCTCTTTATAATATCTTGCTATTTTCTGTAAGTAGCTGTAGAAAGTCTAGACAACTGAGGAACTTGTTTCAACAACAGCTTCAGGAGATTCCTTAATCAATTCAATGTGATACTGTAAATCTAGCAATTAGGTAGCAGCAATAGTCACTAAGATCCAGCTGGCCTGGTTGAAGCCAACCTTTATATTCCATCCTGTCAGATGCCGAAAACTATTCATTTGTACACTATATTATTCACATAATGTCATCTTTCAATTTATGTCTGTACCAATTAAAGAAGAGCATGTGTGGAAAAGAAAGCCAGCCTGGTTGGTGGTGCTGCTGGTATTAACTGAAATCACTAATCCATTTAACTGGGTCAGAGCCATGTTGGTCACCAAGGTTTCGAAACATGTCACAGGGAGGGAGACATTGCTTCCAGGCTGGCTCCACCCCACAGGAAGCCAGGGTAGACACAGGGCACTGCCTTACTTTTGTCCCAGGAGGTACCACCTGGCTTTACTGCTCCTCTTTCCACAACCACCATCAAGGTTCTTTGGTCTACATGGCTACTTAATGCAGAGAGGAAATACAGTGTAGTGGCTAAGAACACAGATGCAGAAGCTAGACATTCTGGGTTTGAATCCCTGCTCTACCACTCACTACATTTGTATTTGGGGAAAGTTATATACATCTCCTTGGGAAAGGTATAGAAGTTTCCATTTACATCAGTTTCTACATGTATAAAATGGAGACAGTAAGAGTGCCTATCCCATAATGCTGCTTCCTCTGATGATTATATGAGTTAATGCATCTAAGATGTAGGACTATGCCAGGCACATAGTAATTGATCAATAAATATGTTGTTATTGTTGTAGCAGGGATGAGATTTCTGTATGCAATTCAAAAGATAGGACTCTACTCCATGCTATTTCAGGCAGTAAGGACCAAAAGATTAGAAGGCTGGAAAGTTATTTTTTCCAATGTAATGTTTTGGTTTTGAACATGGTCAGTCCTGGTTGTTGAAAATACAAAACAGTGTTTTTCCAACTTATGTCCTAAATCAAGTCATGCCAGATGCCAATTGGTTAAGTTCAGGTCAGCAAATAATGAGCCCTATTAAGTGCCAGATACTCCTAATGAATGCTGGAGAGATATAAATGTTTAAGAGATGACATACCCCCCCCCCCCCACAGAAGAGCATATAATTTAGTGGGGAAGACAGGCCCAGGAACAAATTATTTTTTTTAAGTTTATTTATCTATTTCGAGAGAGACAGAGCATGTGCACATGGGGAAAGGGCAGAAGAGAGAGAGAAAATCCCAAGCAGGCTCCATGATGTCAGCACACAGCACGACGCAGGACTCAAACTCATGAACTGTGAAATCATGAGGTGAGCAGAAATCAAGAGTCAGATACTTAACTGACTGAGCCACCCAGGTGCCCTCAAATTATTTTAAAATGATTTCAATTTAGTCATTATTCTCTTACACCAACACAGCCTAGAAAAATCTACCCACCAACTCATAGAGTATTTGTTCCTACTTATATTTAACTCCTCGCTACTCATCTTCTGATCTATTAATGCTTCCTCATTAATAGATGAAAGGATAAATCGAGAAGTGGTGGTGAGAAATGAGCAAAAAAAAAAAAAAAATACCAACAACTAAATTCAAATCAACGCACAATGTAGAAGTGCTAATGAGAAAACATGCTTAAGATATGACATCCTCCACCCTTCTATCCCCACCTCGTTAGTTTTGAAAAGTTCCATCCAGAGATACATCTTATGATGGAGCAATATAGACAGGTTTTGCTTTGCGCGCGTGTGTGTGTGTGTGTGTGTGTGTGTGTGTGTGTGTTTAAGGTTCGGATTTCAACCCTTGTGCTTTACCATTCCAGAAAAATTTTTAAAAGAAATTGGCTCAATAGGTTAAGTGTTCAACTTTGGCTCAGTTGTGAGCTCTCACAGTTTGTGAGTTCAAGCCCAGCATTGGGCTGTCAGTGCAGAGCCTGCTTGTGATTTCCTCTCTCTCACTCTCTCTCCCTCTCCCCCACTCACTCATGAATGTGCTCTCTCTCTCAAAATAAACTTTAAAAAAATAAAAAGAAATTGCAACTCAGAAAGAGTGAAACTTATAAACTGTTCTTACCAACTTGCCACCCAAGAGACACTCCACTGAATGCCTAGCTCACAGTTATTTAAAGAACAATATCTTCCATAAGCAAGCACTTTATAGTTTAGGAATACTTCCCTACAATAATATCATATGAACTTTACAACAAAGCTGTGAGCTAGGTGAAGGTGTGTGTTACTATATCCCTTCTTTACATGAAATAAATGGAGGCTCGGCAAAGTGATGTTTTGAATGATCAGTGATGTGGAAATGTTGGGGTTCAGAACCGATGGCCAAGAAAGAATTCTTGAGATGTCTTGTGTTCAAAAACACAGTTTTATTAAAGCACAGGGACAGGACCTGTGGGCAGAAAAAGCTGTACTGGGGTTGTGACAAATGATTAATTATATACTTTCAAGTTGGGAGGGGGTTAGGGATAGCATTAGGTCTCTAAGAAATTTTGGAAGCAAGTTGTTCAGGACCTTGAGGGAGTTAGCTGTTGTTAAGAAAAGGTCATTTATTACTGTTTAATAAAACCTTAGTCATGAGGGGCGCCTGGGTGGCTCCGTTGGTTGGGTGTCCGACTTCGGCTCAGGTCATGATCTCACAGTGTGGGTTCGAGCCCTGTGTCAGGCTCTGTGCTGATAGCTCAGAGCCTAGACCCTGCTTTGGAGTCTGTGTCTCCCTCTCTCTCTGCTCCTCCCCCACTCATGCTCTGTCTCTCTCTCTCAAAAGTAAATAAAAATAAAAACCTTAGTCATGAGACCCTTCAGATATATATCAGGGGGCCATATGCTTGGAGGATGATTGCTAACATATATTTGGGGGGTAGAGATAAAGGAAGTTTCCAAAGGAATTTTTATATATTAAAGGAGACTTATAGGATCTTGGAGGTCGGGATAATGTTAAGCTAATATTGCCTTTGGCCCTGAGCAAAGTATTAACATCCAGGCAGCTGAGTTCCTAGAGGAAGGTCACTATGCCAGTTTCAAAGACTTGTCAGTGGGCTGTAAGTAGCAAGAAAATTTAATTTTTTCTTTTGCCTTTGTTTCCCACATCAGTCAGTATTTGGGATTTCTAACTGCTTGTCCTCAGGACTATATTAACTCAAATTTCATTCTGCTCTTAATTCTGCTGGGTTTCCTGGAAGAGAGGGGCTTCTAAGGCAAGAAGAAAGAGAATTAAGAGGAATGCCTGGAAAGTTGTAAGCTGAATTAGCAACTACACAAAGCACACATAAAAGGACACATCAGGGGCGCCTGGATGGCTCAGTCGGTTGAGCATCTGACTTCAGCTCAGGTCATGGTCTCACAGTTTGTGGTTCGAGCCCCGCATCTAGCTCTGTGCTGACAGCTCGGAGCCTGGAGCCTGCTTTGGGTTCTGTGTCTCCCTCTCTCTCTGTCCCTCCCCTGCTCGTGCTCTGTCTCTCAAAAACAAATAAACATGTTAAAAAAATTTTTTTAAAAAGCACACATCAGATATACAGAACTTAAAAGAAGGCAGCCCTTCATATTTTTAAGCCTTGGGTTTCCAGCTCCCAAGAGAGATGTAATCCCAGAGCAGGGCTGAAACATCGAAAACCAAACTGATGACCCCTTTGCCTGACAAACCTTGGTAGGGATAAGAGTTACTTGGGATGGTGTGGCCCCTGGCCACTAGCTGGAATGGCAGGAACTCAAGTACAAGTTGGCATCTCAGTCTTCCTGCCTCATTGAGTCAAGTGCAGCATGTTCTGGGAGAACAGCGTGCTTGTCATTGTGAGCTGGCAGGTGGTTCTGCATGTGCCCGAAGCTGTTACCCTGAGTCAAAATTTAAGAGCTCCGATCTTATGGACAAACTTGAACAAATCTCCCCAATTTATCTGCACCTCAAACAATGGAGTCAGAACAAAAGTTGAGGGGGGTGAGTTACCTTGGTGTTAAGTAGACACTAAGGCTTTCCCAGGAGGCACGTGGAGGTCTGCATGAAGGCTGCAGTAGCAGCAAAGGGGATGACGCTGGAGAGACCACAACAGGTCAGCAGTGCCTGTCCCACGCTGGGAAAGACTGGCTGCTGCCAGCTCCAGTTCTTCAGTAAATAACAGACAATGACTCACATTAGAACTCAATGATGCAAATAGTTGATTCAGTGATATCTTAGAATCTGTGACATCAGTAGAGCATAAGGAGAATATATTTTAAAGGCATAAATCAATCTTGTTACTCACAACCCCACAAACTGCCTTTACTGCTAGAGCCAGAATTAAAAGTAGAATTCTGAGTCTTCCTCCAATGCTGCAGACAAGTTAGTTAACCTTTCTCAGCAGCAAAAGAGGACTAATTCCATTCTGATTACTAGGAGAGGATTGTGAGAGAAACCAAAAGAACAAATTGCTTTTGAACTGGAGCTCAGCATTCCATGCTCATGGTATGGCAGTCCAAACACTTGAGCACATTATTTGGTTTTACAGGTTTATACCTATTTTAAATCCACCCCCTAGTAGTCTTTTTTAACACTTCCTGTCTATCCCTTCATCCTTTCTTCTTCTTCTACTCAGTCATTTAAAATCCATATCTGTTGTTTCCATTCAGACACTTTGATATTCACTTTGGGTGGCGGTGGGGGAGTGGATAATTGATATGGTTAACATGTTTTATTTTGTTTTGTTTTGGTTTGTTTTGTATTAAGTTCAGAATCAAGTCCTGACTTCCAGGAGCTCTGTAGAAGGGAAAATAGGAACATTTCTAGCATAAGACAGACAAAAGATCTACCATAATTGGTTTTCCATACATCTTTTGTATTGTTTTTTGTGACCCATGGAAATAAACTAGTCTGGAGACAGAGTGTAAACTCTCAAAAAATACTTCAAATCTCCTGCTGGGCTGGAACAGGAAATGCTTTTAAACAGTAAACAGTAAACATATGGAACCTTTTAGCCCCAAGAACTTATGCAAATGAAAACATAAATAGCTGTGAGAGGTTTAGATATTACTCATGGATAAAAAGAATACATAACAATTTTGGCAAAAAATAAGTTTGACAGCACACGTATCAATGAGGATGTAGACCAAAGGAAATGCTAGACACTGTTTGTAGGAGCACAATCTTGTTCAACAACTTTGGAAAAGAAGTTGATATCCTGTTGAAAAGTTAAAAGCCACGTATCTTATGACCTGTTTCACTCATGTATACCCTAGAGAAACCTCTTGGATGTGCTTCAGAAGGCATATGAAAAAATGTTCCGAGAGGCAATGTTCATAATATTAAAAAACTGAAAACAATCCAAATATCCACCAGCAGGAAAGGGCCTAAATATAGTATATTCACAAGATGGAAACACTACTGAATATGAATGAACTTCTCTACATGCAGAAATATGGATGCATCTTGAAAACATGTTGATGAAAAAAGCAATTCACAGAATAACTATGTATAGTATAGGGGTGCCTAGGTGGCTCAGTGGGTTGAGTGTCTGACTCTTGATTTCGGCTCAGGTCACTATCCAGGATCATGGTATCGAGCCCCACATCAGGCTCCATACTGAGCATGGAGCCTGCTTAAGACTCTCTCTCTCTCTCTCTCTCTCTCTCTCTCTCTCTCTCTCTCCCTCCCTCTCCCTCTCTCTCTCTCTTCCTCCTTCCCTCCTTCTCTCTCTCTCCTTGCCTCTCTCCCCCACTTGCTCTCTCTCTCTAAAAAAATAATATATATAGTTATATAATATAAAATATACTATATTTTATATTATATACATACTATAAAATATACTATATTTTATATTATATATACTATATACTATATTACATACAGTATATAGTATATATATACACTATATACTATATTACATATAGTATATATACACTATATAAAAAATATATGGTATATATAAAATATAGTATATATAAAAAATATATATAGCATAGTTTATACTACTTTTATACAACTCAAAAATATACAAAGCTAAAACAAATATGTTCTTTTAGGGATCCATACATAAGTGATAGAATCTAGTTTAAAAGTCAGACGAATGATTAATACAAAAATCAGAATTTTGATTTCCTCCAGGGGCAAATAAGCCAGAGGGTGGGATTGGGAAGGCAATGCAAGTAGCTTCCATAGTCTTGGTAATGATTTAATTCTTAAATTGAGCAGGGTTTATTAGGGTTAATTTGTGCTTCATAACTCAAATGTATATTACAAATACCCTTTTGATACCTAAATGATCTTTGAGTGGAAAATAAAAGTGTACACTTCCCTAATCTTCTGGGTAGACTTGATGGAAAACTTCCATCTTTTCCCTGAAAATGTAATTTGGTACCAATACAGATAAAACTCTGGGCAAGATGGATCATTAGTCTGATCAGGGATGTCTTTTTAAGAAAAAAAAAGTTTCTAATTTCAACATACTAAATGCTTATTATAGAAAATGGGGAAAACCAGAGAAACATAAAGAAAAAAAGGTATAGCATCTGTAGACCCACAATCTAGGTATAATCACTTTTAACGTTTTGTTATATTTTCCTCTAGTTTTTTTAAATATGATATACCACTTAAAAATATACATTTTCCTATTTCTATTTGGAATCCTGTTTCCCTGAACACAGTAGTGATGCTTTGTGTATACAAATATACATTTGGTGTATTTGTAGTCTAATGTTCGGTTTTAAGTTCTAGTACACAATTCATCCATATAAATGATAACTTAATTTTAGCATTTTTCTGATTGGAAACTTTAAGAAATTAGAGAAGGATAATCATTTGTCAAGTTTTCCCAGTCCTTTCCACTATAATTTTTAACTTCTAAATCAATTACAGATATTTATATGAAAAGACGGAAGGAATCTTTCTTTCGATGATCTGTTGTCTTAGACTCTGATTTCAATGTAAAAATACGTTTTTCTGAAATATTTTTAAAATGGTTTCATATTATTTCTAAAGTTTTGAAAACAGGGAAAAATTTCTCATGATAATTCATAATTTGAAAGGCATTTTCCCCTTTCCTGACCATACGTACAAAAGATTAATAGCATGGTGTCTAAATGTTTTTTTCCCAAGGTATATATTTTTTATTTTTAAAACTTTATTCCTTTAAAACTACCTCAACCTACACTCAAGTGTTGAGATGATTGACAGCATCAGAGGTAGAAGATATTTTAATGCATTTTTACAGCTATAAAGTATAAGAAGTTCTAAACACTTATCATTGATTTTAATGATGGAATTGTGAAATCTTATAGGAGCTGAAATACTCTTTATATCTCTCCCACCCTGGATTCCTAAAATTGTTCTGATTCAGAAGGACTGTGGTGACACTGGACATTAAAAAAAATTTTTTTTAATATTTATTATTTCTGAGACAGAGACAGAGCATGAGTGGGGGAGGGGCAGGGAGAGAGGGAGACACAGAATCTGAAACAGGCTCCAGGTTCCGAGCTGTCAGCACAGAGCCCAATGTGGGGCTCGAACTCACAAACCATGAGCTCATAACCTGAGCAGAAGTCAGTTGCTCAACCGACTGTGCCACCCAGGCGCCCCATGACCCTGGACATTTTTACAGGTGACTCTGAGTCCCCACCAGACATGAGCACTACTGCTCCATGCTTAAGGACATTAATCAAACAAAAAACAAAAACAAATACTCAAACTAAAATTCTCTTTTGAAAGCAGCCCTCATGTTAGCCTGGGAGGCAGATCAATATTCCACTCCTATCTGTCAACTTCTGGGAGACACTGACAGCTTGGATGATGTCCCTTGCACCCTGTCCAGAGTAGTTCTGTAACTGATGAATATGGGAGACTCTAACCCCATCCAAAGACCCTCCAATTCTCTTGTGGATAGAAGAGCACATTATTTTTCTCACTTACAAAAATACTAAATGCTTCAAGAGCCCATTGCTTCCTGAAAGTCCACAGTGAATATAAAGGGGATTTGGGCTAAAGAAAATTGGGAGATGGCCCTAAAAAATGATTCAACGGCTTTTTTTCTCTTTTGGCCAGCTCACCATGGGACTGTTTCTGAGGAGTATCTACCACTGATAACCATTTGGTTTGATATTAATGGCTTTACAAAGAGACCAGATGGCTGGGAGAGGGAGAAAATGGTAAATATGAGCCCACAGCAATGTCAGAAGGTTACCAGTTTGTAGCACTCTCTGTGAGCTAGTTCATATAATAAATACCTTTAAAATAAATAACTACAGGCTTAGGGGACAAGGGTAAAACTGTCTAACCAGGTGTTGGAATTCATTTAGGAAAGAGCCAGCAGTTTTCATTTAACCTCTTGAAAAGATTTATGCATGGCCTTTCCAACCACAAAAGAAAACACAACCACAGGACAAATTACTCTTGAATGTTTCAGAAGATAGAACTATAATCACAGCAACAATAGAACTTATGCAGAGATTAAAGTTTAAGAAGCTTTAAAATATTTTTAGTTCTTTTCATCTGCAAGTGTTTAGACTACCTTCAGAGAAGCTTTTCAACAGTTTCCTCACTGGAAAGAGTTGAGAAGTTTTATAAAGCCAAGGTTACTGGGGTGATTTGGTTTTTAAATTTCCTTTAAAAGAGAGGGAGAGAAGAAACCAGTACCGGCTGCAAACACTTGTCCACCAAAGAGGACTGAGATAACAGAAACTGAGTTTTGTGGAGAAACAGTAGATAGATCTGACTATAGAGGTCAGATCTTTCGTCCTCATTTCTAGAAATCAAGCTTGTTTGTTTGGTGTACCTTGGAGAAATACGTACTTTCAAACGGACTGCCCACGAGTCTCCTTAGCAGCCGAGCAAGTCCAGTGGCCCTCAGCCAAGTAACCCAAGGAGTACTTCAAAGTCAACCGGAAGCTACCCATGAAACCTCATACAAAGTCCTGTAATAGGAAGTCACAAAAATATAAGAGAAAATGCACCTGCTTAAATGTAAGGACAGTAGCAGCCCTTGAGTTATCTAATAGCAAATATGTAACAGAGAGAAAGAAGTACATGCAGAACAGTCCTTGAACCTGAGTCCAGTTTAGAAATCCATACCTTTGGTTAATACTTCTGAAGGACTGAGGATCCTACAAAGAAGCAAAAATTTCACGGAGAAGAGGCAGTATCATTGTGTCAATGGAATTAGCTGGAAACTTTCTGGGGTAAGAAATCAGAGGCTGTCATTTCCCCTCTCCTGTGTTCTTTTAGGCAAAATGAACAGTGGTGAGTGGTTCCAGTGGGCAGCTTTGGCTGGAACTGGTATTCTAGAAGACAGTCAATGCTCATTCAAAAGCCCCTGCCTTTAAACTGTTGCCCTCCTGATTTTTTCTGCCAAACTAAAGATATAATGGGCTGCTGAGAAGGGTCTCGCAGAGCACAGGACTGACACTGAAGCTAAGGCTTTTCAAACTCCAGGGTGCTGGTCACTCACTGGGCAACGCTGGGATAGTGAGTCTTCCTGTGCCTCAGTCTCCCTGTGCCAACATCCTGGGCTGTTCCAGGAGAGGACCAGAGAAGTTAATCTCCAAGGTTCTCTCCAGTACTGAACTTCTGGGTCAAAGAAAAGGGGAGATAGGTGCCAACAGGAGAGGAGGCATGTCTGACCTGGCTTAAGCCTGTGAGCACTGTGACGGGAGCCATTGGTACAGATTTTTCAATGGGAGGGCACATAACACCCTAAAAACAGGAAGATTTCACTGTAATAGGACAAGTGCCTTGAGCCCAAGACTCTCTTACAGTAGAATGGCTTCTTGTCCTACCTGAAAGCCTCTTCAAGTGGCCCAGAGGAGAGGTAAAGACATTTATTAGGGAGCACAAGCTGCAGGTCACAGTAGAGAAGGTTGTAACAGCATCAGGTACACTATGCAGGTAGATCAGTGAAGTGTGGCTCCTCTCCAGGCACCAACCACATCAAAACCTACTCAGGATTATGCTGGATGATTTTGCAATTGTTTGTTTAAACAACAAACCAACGTGATTCCCACACTTGTGCATGTCTTTTACTGTCAGCAAAGTTAAGTCCTGACCTGTTTGCACCAAACCCTCAGTCAAGGTCTTCAAGACTGTAACTTCCTACACCTCCCTACATCTTAAATTGTGAGAAGGGGGAGGAGGGGTGCACATCTGCCTTGTTTGTTTGTTTGGTTTGGTTTCGTTTTGCCCCAGCTCAGAGGCCATTTAAGTATGGAAAGGGTGCAGCAGGAAGTCGTGGTACCCAGAATTTGCTAAAGCGATGTTTGGCTCTGAAGTAAGGAAAATACGAGAGACTTTGAAGTTGGTAATGAAGCGGGCTCTCGACCACGTACGCCCTGCTACAATGTCCAGACAGCGCTAGGCAGTGAACCGCGCGTTGAGGGGAGGCTGTGGATTCTCGGCTTTAGTTAGAAAAACGGGGGTGGAGGGGTGGGAGGGATGGCGAAGTAGGCTGCAGACTGCAGAGTGACTCACACAAGCCCTCAGGTGAGCATTTCTCCTGATGTTCTCAGCTACCGGCCTTGAGAACTCCAGGAGGGAACGACGTGAAAGGGGGAGATGAAAAGTGCTGCTCCAGGCGCCCCCCCCCCCCCGCCCTTTAAGAAGTAACTGCTGTCCGGGTCATTTCTTTGTAGTAGGGGTGGGGTGTACAGCCCTCCTAGGCTAAACCACGTTAGAGACAGAAGGACGCGTTCCGGTGAGGTGTGTCCCCACCCCCGCGATCTGTCAGGGCTGTCCCTTTGAAGGCGATTTTCAAAACCGCCGCCGAGCCTCCTCCGCTCGTTCCTGGGAGCCTCCGGGCCAGGAGGGCGCGTCATCGTCCTCCGCCGCCCCGGCCCCGGGCCCCGCGGAAAGTTGCCGTGAGAACCGCCGGGCAGGCCCGGAGGCCGGAGGACGCGCGGCTCTGCGGTGGGACCCTTCGGCGCGCCCGGCCAGGAGCCCGGGGACCCGCGCGACCGTGCGCCCGCGGAAGGGGACAGCCCCGCGCGCAGAGGTGCCGGGCCGGCCGCGCCCGGGATCCCCGTCCCTCCGCACTACCCGTCCGCCCGCGGCCTCGCTCACCGCCGCCGCTCCTTCCGTCCCCGCAGGCGCGCCGAGACCATGTCGGCGGAGACCGCGAGCGGCCCCACCGAGGACCAGGTGGAGATCCTGGAGTACAACTTCAACAAGGTCAACAAGCACCCGGACCCAACCACGCTGTGCCTCATCGCGGCCGAGGCCGGCCTTTCCGAGGAGGAGACCCAGGTGAGCCCCGCACGCGCCCCGACCCCCTGCCCGCCGCGACCCCCTGCCCGCCGCGGCCGTCTCGCGAATGCGGGGTCCCCCTCGCGCTCGACTCCCACCTCGCCGCCCTTCCCCTATCTTCCGTCGCTTCTGCCGGCACCCCGGGAGTTCAAACCCCGCTGCGCTCCACCGCCGCATCCCAGCTTCCCGGCTCCGGGGGCGCCCCGTCTGCCCCCCAGTCCCAGCTCCCCCAGGAACCATTCAGAAACCTCACGATCACCCTTCCTTCTCCGTGCGTTTCCACTCTCCCCACAGCCCGGGAGAAACGCGCTCTTCTCTCTCCAGGTTAGGAGCTGCGTCCCTGGTCCACTCTCACCGCCCCCCGCCCCCCCAACCCGGCACCGCCACTCAACTTCTCCCCTGGGCTGTGGGCGCAACTTTCGGAAGAGGTGCCTGCTTGCGCTCTCTGAGCCCAGCGCCCTCAAATGTATTCTCGGCCAGAGTCTCAAAGCTGGAAGGGACCTTAAACGATCAGCTATAAACTCCGTCCTGGCTTTGGCAACCCAGGAAACTAAGGCCAAGAGGGAGAGAACCGCTAGGATGGCAAGGGTCTTTAAGCTTGCTCTTTCTACCCCGTCACACTGCAGCTTCCCCTTAGCTGCAGAGCTAACATTGCATATATCGAGGGAGATTTCACATTTTAAAAAATTCCAGTCTTTTTTCTGGAGTTTTCCAAGAAGCTAAGCATCTGACATCACGACTGAAGGGAGTGGAAGCAGATGTCCCCTTAAGTGCATTAGATTGATGTATCTATTTTTAAAAGCACCTGTGTTATTGGGAAATTTGTTTAGGGTAGATGGTGAATGCAATAATGCCCATGATTATTAACCTTCAGGTGCAATGTTGACCCCTTCAGCTGCCTGTTTTTTAAAACCCTGTCCAGAGTTTATCTGATTTCTATTTTCCCTTTGGTCATGGAAAGACAATTAGTTATGCATGAAGATACTACTACTTGGAACCACTCTAGCATCTCTCCCACGGGAGCCCAAAGCACTTCCACACTCCTAGTCTCAACTCTAGAGACATTCTCATTCTTCCCATTTTATAGATTAGAGCATCAAGCACTTTGACCTCTCCTCATATCGAACCATACTTAGGTGAGGCTTTAAAGCTTGTAAAGGGTGCTTCAGTGTATCATCAAACCAAGACCCTGGACCCCAAGTCTAAAATGACTTTTACTAATTAAGCCAGATGCACTTTGGAGAAATTGCCCATAGAAAATCCGGCTGTTCCTAGGTCAGATAGAAAGTCAAGTGTATCTGTTTTTAGCAAAGGGAATAGCTGTCTGACTAACCAGAACTTAATGGAAGGTGACTTACTGTAACCCAAGTCTAACAGTTCATGTTTCTTGGAACCCCCTGAGGAGGCAGCCTGCTGAAGCTTTATCATTTAAAATCCCACACTATATGTAGAAAAGAAGAGTGATCACAGAGATAAGAACTCATCTATTAAAAAGAAGGCTGCGGATTTATTGTGGGCACTGTACCAACTAGGGGTCTGAGCTCTTCTCAGCCTCTAATTCCACCACAGATCACCCTTACCTGTAAGGCAGAATAATTATGTTGCCCTTTGTGATGACTGATACTTGCCAGGTATTGTTCCAGTCACCCTCCAAGTATTAAATCACTTGTCACAACAGTGCTATATGGTAGGTAGTATTAGCTCAGTTGGACAGATAAGAGAACCAGGGCACAGAAAGGTGAAGAAACTGGCCCAAGGCCACAACTAGGAAGTAACTACAATTTGAACCATGGCAGTCTGAGTCACAATCCAGACTCCTGACTACCTTGTTGTCTTGAGAGAGAGAGAGAGAGAGGAGAACCAACTTGGAGAGGGAGGGGAGGACTGAAAATTCAATTTACATTGTATTTCTTGCCAGGGGGATGGGGTGGGGTGTGGGAAACCATACATTACACCACAGTCATCCTGGCTATGTTCAATCTTTTCTTGAGATTCACCTTATATGAAAGAACTGAAATGAAATCAGGTGAGGGGCAGGAAGAAAGAAAGGGCACCTGATTCTTTCTGTGATTGAGGTCAATTCAGACTTGTGATGGAAGGTTCACCTGCCCCCTTGGGCAGCTTTTCTCCATTGCCTCTCTTCTGCCCTCCTCAGATGAGCAAATGGTAGATGCAACCCTGAAATGAATGGGTGTGAGGTGAGTCACCTCAGAGCAGGGCCTCTGGCTTCCTTTTCCTGCCATAGGGCCACCACCTTCTTCCTCCCTGAGGCTGCCACAGTTCTGCTTGCCCCACCCCCACCCCCCCAACAGCCTTCCTGTGTAGATGCACAAAGCATCTGAGACCCCAGAGCTCAGAGGGAGATAAAATTTAGCAAGTTCAGGGGAAGAGTCTTCCTCGGGGTGTCTGCCCTCTGTCACTCCTTCCTTGGTTGGGTCTCATTTTCCAACTTCCCATCCTTTCCACCCAAACTCTTTCCCAGCTCACCCCACCCCCGTGTGCACTGGTTGGTAAGAATGGTTTCTTCTTTAATCTTCTCAAACAACACTTATACTTTGAAAAGTGTCTTCTGGAGATATAATGCCGAATGGTGAACTTCCAGGTGTATATAAAATTATTTTTATTTCTGGAAGGTTTTGCAGGGACTCTTTAAATAACTCCATGAAGGCCAGGGTCTACTGGGCTTACATATAAGCTGTGTCTGGTATCAGCACATCCCCTATTTCTATTCTTTATCTGTATTGCCCCTTTCCACAGGGAAAGATCACCAAAGCCAAAATAATATTTATTTCTCATGCCTGATCCCTCACCCCTAACACCACCCACCTCCAGAATTGGAATCATATTCTTCAATTTCATAGAACAAGTACTACTTCAGTAGAAGACAAAGAAGCATGAGATGCTTCTGTGAGGTAGTTAAGTAAAGCTGATTCACATTGCTAATACTTTGGCAGGGGCAAGAGGGACTAGAAGTTTGAACCATTCTCTGGGGGCTCTGATGACCTCTGTATGACTGTCCCATCCTAGGACAATGTTCTCTGCTATGGGGAGATACCTGTAGGAATGGAGAGTGAGGTGAATGGTGCTCTGATGTTTAACTTTTTAAGTTGCATTTGCTGGGATCCTAGGATCGGTTTTTCTCATGATAGTAAAAAGATATCTCCTACATTTAAATTAGATAAACCTTACAGAATCCTAACCCCTGTGCCTCTATTATTTTTAAGTCAGTGTGAGAAGGGGCTGGGAAAGCTCTTCTATCAGTCCCGTGGGAGGTCGGGAAGATCTGCCATTTTCTATTATCACTGATTCAAGCTAGTGTAGTTGGCGTTGGTTCTTAGAGAGGTTTCCAGTATTTTTTATCTCCTCTTAATGCCCTGGGACTATTCCCAGAACTCAGTGGTTTTAGTTGTTGGCCATTTTATCAGTGGAATAAAAACCTCTAAAGGTCTCCCCGTGAAAAGAAGAAAATGTTAGTTACTAGAGAAAAGGACAGGAACAATATTATTTTGCCTCAACCCCTCCCAATCACAGTGTCTAATTATCATCTCTTCACTCAGAGTAAATAAATCTCCATCAATGGGGTGAGGTAATGAGGGCATTCATTTATAAGCCAGTGAGGGATGAATGTCTTTCCCAGGGGATGACTGAAACAAGGAAGAGAAGGATAAAGCCAGGTGGAAAATTAGTATTGATGCGAGTGAGATGTGATAAGGTTCAGCTCTTAAGGGGAAAAGAAGCAAGCAAGGTGTTTAGTGGTTTTTGTTGGAGAGCAGCTGGCTTGCTAAATTATAATAAACATACTTGATTTAAAATATAAAATCTTTAGAAAAGCATTGAGCTTTTCTTGAACCTCGTCCCATGCCCCAACACTAGGGTTCACTTTGTTAGGCATTTGGATGCCAACTCTACAATTGACAAATGTGGTCCTTGCTGAAGTTATTTTTGGTAACTGTACATTAATATTCATTACTAGTAGAAAGGTATGGGTGGCTCTTCTGAATAAGGCCAGCTCAATCATTTTGTCTTAAATGAATCCTGATAGAAAATGAAACTTTCCTCCTCCAAGTTTTAATTAGTCAGTCTTGAAAACGTGGCCATTTATTCAGCCCTAGTAACTGGAAATCCTATTGAATCAGACCTTGTAGCCTCCAAACCCCCACAGAGCTACCTCATTAGTGAAACTAGAGCCATGCTGCTCCCACATCAGATTCCAGAGTTAACTAAACACACGCAGATTACAGAAGAAAATGCACCTACCATTAGCAATAGAACTTTGGTTAAAGCCACCAAAGTTACACGAGTTCTCTTCTCCCTAAAGTTAGTGATCTCCAGGAACAGAAAATGGCACCTGGAGAGCAACCTTCAAAGAGAAGTCTCCCCTACAGGTAGTCTGCTGCCCCTGGTTTTAGATTACTTTTCCCTGCTGCCACCCCACAGTACAAAGTATAAGACAACTGGTCTTGATAGCCTTGTAAGGCATTTTAGTGTGTAAACTCTGTTGTACAGTTAGGGCAAGTTATAAGTATGATCCCATGCTCTTCAGCCAGCTTAGCTTTAGTGCAGAGCCCTAAATGGTTCTGTGGCCCCACTCCCTCTAGCTCTACAGGCCTTGACACCTAGCAGCACTCCTTCCCCAGTGGTTCTCACCCTTTCTTCTGATCTTGGGCTTATGCTGAACTGCCTTTCAGTTCCCTAGATCTCTGCGGAGATGAGACCTTCCCCAGCATGACCCTAGAGCCCACCCTATTTGTCCTGAGGTTGAATCTGCATCTGGCCATACTAAGTCTGAGCCCTCTGGATATTTCTTACCATACCATCTCCATCAGCACAGCACAGGTCTGGTGTCCATCGTATAGCTGTGTTCTTTCTGATTCTTTTCTGTGCCTTCATGTGCTTACCTCTAGAATAGGTGAATTTAAAAAACCCCAGAAGGGACAGTAAAGACCCTCTAAGCTTACCTCTCGAGTTGAACTGACTGGCACTGTTTTTAAGGAGCTTCCTCAAGTTCTCATAGCCAGTTGATCACTATAGAGCTTCCTATTGATAGGACTCGGGACTACAGAGCCCCCAGTGGTCACCTACCCAAGCAACTTGCCTGTTTATACCAGCGTGACATGAAAATATCATCATTCTCAATGTATGCCATGATGTGTGAAAGGCTGGGAGACAGAAGAATAAAGCCTGGTGGTCTGACTTCCCACAGGGCCCTCTGATTCATCCTCTCCCATGAGGATCAGTACATGCTGCTTGTTTCCTCACTAGTTCCTCTTCAACGTTGTTTTTCAGAAATCCCAGTTTCCTCCTGGACAACCTGATCCATACCCTAGCCTATTCCCAACTCTTATCTCCTCTTATCTCCTTTTCTTCTCTTTGCAGAACCCTCCACCCCTCAGTAGCATAATAAAAGGCAGCCCCACAACATAAAAAAGTGTTTTAGGGGCACCTGGGTGGTTCAGTCGGTTAAACGTCCGACTTTGGCTTAGGTCATGATCTCACGGTTTGTGAGTTTGAGCCCCGCATCGGGCTCTGTGCTGATAGCTCAGAGCCTGGAGCTTGCTTCAGATTCTGTGTCTCCCTCTCTGTCTGTCTCTCCCCTACTCACACTCTGTCTCTGTCTCTCAAAAAATAAACATTAAAAAAACTTATTTAAGTGTTTTAGCCCTCACAGGGTATCATGTCTAGAAGCATCCCATCTGGGGCCTTCCCTAAATCCATGGTCTCTTGTGTGAGATGAGAGTATCTGGGTCACACAGAGCTAGAAGATTCTGAGTAAGCTGGGAGGGCCCACTCTACTCTCACTGCTCAGCAGCCCTGCAGCAGGAAAGTTTGGGCTAATCTATTCCATGGATCCCCAAGAAGTGCCCTGAGGTTGCCCAGTACTCTGCTTTCCATTCATTTTATTTAACAAGTACTTACTAAGCACCTCTAATGACCAGGGTCCTTGATGAGATCACCACACATGGCTGAGACATAGTGGCTATAGAGATTTATCTGGGGCATCAAGGAGATGCTTCAATTTCTTTCTTTCATTCAAGAAACACTAATCTCTGTTAAGCCCTTGTGCTAAGGGCCTAAGTATGCAATCAATGATAAGATGAATACAGTCTCTGCTTTCATGGATCTTCTAGAAGGAAATGTAGACTGCAAACAAGTGAATAAACATAGTAATTCCAGATATTAAAAATTCTGTGAAGGTAACAAAGTATTAAAATAGAGAATAAGGAGATGAGTGGAGAACCCATTTTAGATCAGGTGGTTAGGGAAGCCTTTGTCGAGCAGGTTCTATTTAAATAGAGACCTGAGGATGAGAGGGAGATCATCAGGTAAAGCATGAAGACAGAACATGCTAAGCATAGGAAATAGCATGTGCAAAGGTCCCAAAGCAGGGAAGACAAGTATCACAATGAGAAAAACCATTCCCACGGACACATTCCTTGCTCCTCCTTTCCAGCTAGACCACAGAGGCTACCTTGTAGAAAGGGAAGGGATGTTTCACTTGTTTAGTATGTGACAAGTAATTTTATACATTTCCCTCCTCTAGAAATGGTTTAAGCAGCGCCTGGCTCAGTGGCGGCGGTCGGAAGGCCTACCCTCAGAGTGCAGATCCGTGACAGACTAAGGAGATGGTGGGCACCAGCAGCTTCCCTCCATGAAGACCATCCGCTTAAGCTCTCTCCTCAGCTTAACCAACCTTTTTTGGTTTTTCAGTGTAGTGCTGTGTTCCATTGTTAGCTGTCCTGCTATTTAACACAATGTTGTATTTTTTAAATGTACATAACTAGAAAAGAAAATGACAATAGGAAGCTATATGTAGCTTCTGTGTAAAGAAGTGTCTTGGCTGGAAAGTGGTGGGGCTTGCATTTCCCTTTGGGTCTTGATGATAGATGGTGTGAAAATCATCTGGTTTGCTTCCGACCATCACCTCCCAGTACCAATTTATTTTTGCCATCCATTTCAGAGTAGGCAAGGCCTCTGTTGAAAAGATAACATGACCAAGGAGGGGGAGCATTTCCTTCCAATTCTGCTTTCCTAAGTGGTTTTCCTTATGTTGCATTTAATACATTGAAATTAAGTGAGAATACAGAGGGAGATTTGAGTCATTTGGATTTCATAAAGCACTTCCTTGGATTATAGCTGCATTAACTTGGAAAGAACCCAGTTAGGCTGGAAGACAGAAACTCCACCTGGCAGAAGATCAAGTAAGAAAAAAAATCCACAAAAGTCTTGAATTTACCTTATTTAAATGCATTTGTTAAATGTATTTTACTAAACAAAATGAACTGCTTTTTGTCTCTGAAATGATATTCTAAATAAAAGCCTTTTTGTTGAAAATGCATTGAGTCCTCTCCAGATTCTTAACCAAATAAGCATATCAAAGAGAAACAGAATAGCTCCAACACAGGAGCAGACTGACAAAAGAGCTGTCATTTTCTAAGTCCTTGCTACTCAAAGTGTGGTCCAGGCCTGGCATCATCAGCATTAGCTGCAAACTTCTGAGAAATGCAGAATCTCAGACTTCAATCCAGACCTACTGAATCTGGACCCGCATTTTTAACAAGGTCCCCAAGTGGTGTATATGCACACGTGAGGGTGAGCAGCACATTCTCTCACAGACCCTACAGGCAATTTGTGTCCATTTTCTATTACAGCACATTAAATACCTAAATAGTCTATCAGTTAAGAGTGTATTTGATTACATGGACCAGTAACTCAATTACGATGTATTAACCAAATAGGCTTTTTTATTTAATTGATTACATGATTGTTTTTATATGGGACAGCAGCAGGTAAGTGACTCCCTGATGTTGTCAAGGACCTATGGTCATTCTTTCTTCCTACTTTGTCATCTTTAACATGTAGCTTTTGTGTTCATGGATACCAGGTGGATGGTTGGCCATTGAGTCTGCATTTCAAACAAAAAAAAAAAAAGAGGGGGAGGGGCAAATGCCAGCTAAGTCTCTGCCCTTTACAAAAGGTTTCTTGGAGGCCCCCACTTAGCAACTTTCACCTACATCTCATTGGCCAGAATTGAGTCACATGGCCATGCCTAAATGCAAGGGAGGCTAGGAAAGTGAACATTTTTAACTGGGCATATTGCTGCCTTGAACAAAACAGGGTTCTGTTGGTTAGAAAGAAGGAGAGGGTAGATATTAGAAAGACCACTAGCAGGGTCGGCCAACCCAACCTGGAGTGACAGTAGTCTACACTTCTGAACTCTTACCCACAATGCAGGCACAATTTTTTTTCGATCTTTAAAATAAAGAGCCCAGAATAAGAAACACTAACAGTCATTCAATATACAAATGTTTACAAGATCCCATTAAACGTCCTTGGCAAGCTTCCTCTCCCTTTACCTTAAGACATTTCTTCTGTAAACAACACACAGCAACCCAGGGTCTGAAAGAATAGCCTCATCTGGCATGTTCCCCTGCAACCTAATTAGTGGTGCCCTCAGCATCTCTCAGCACCAGGGCTGGATGCTGACATCACTTTCTGGAAAGAATAAAAGGAGAAGGTGGAGATGAGGCAAGGATGTGTGCACATAATAAATACCTGCATAGAGAGAACTTTCTTTACTTTCACAGACAGTGGCTAACAGAGAGGAAAAAAATGACTCTGGGCAAAGCAGATGCAGAGCATAGTGATTTACCCATGTCAGGTCCCGAAAGAGACACTAAACCATGTCTAAGACCCACGTCAGAAGTCTTTCTAACACACCAGAGACATGATTCAAGAACAATGCACCCAAGACAAGAGGTGTTAACCAGTTGGGCAGAGAGTATACCTTGGCACCAAGAAGCACCATTTGTGACAGAAGGATCACTTCCTGTGTTCACCAGGCCCAAGAGTCAAGAATGGCAAATGCTGGGAGAAAATGAAATTCTGTGTCCTTTTAATTAATTAACTAGTTTGTTTAAACAAGTGCCAAGTTTTTTATTTACTCATTTCTTGCATTTGAAGTACTCCTTAATGGTATCCTTGGCTTGAGAGTCTTTGCCGTAGTCCTGAGCTACCACACAACTGCAACCGTTTTCTGGTTCTCCCTCTCCAACAGTTTTATAGAGGCCTACCCATTCCCTTAGTTTTGTGTTGTCATCAACCTTAATTAGGTGGATTTGGTGTTCAGCACAAAGGGCCTCCACCAACTTGACATACATTGGCTCATCACAGTCGGATGCAAGCACACCAGATGGGCTTGGTGCTTGTCTAAGGCTTCGGCAGCTTGGGAATTCCCTGTGCTAGGCCATCATAGATGAGGCCAGTCTTCAGCACTTCTGGTAAAGCAGTATCAACCTCTATTATACCACCAGCTGCAATGCCTTCCTTGCCCCTGGTGGTGGGGAAGAGGTAGAGGTGAATCTTGAATGTACTAGAGCCTCTGCTTTGGAGGCTCAGCAGTGACAGGGAAAGTCAGTGCCCTTTTAAATACAGATTTGTTAATAATACTAACCTTCCTGAGTTTACTCTTTCAACTGTAATATAAGGATGGAAATACTCTGCTTCAAAAAAAGCATTTTGTAAATAGTAATAATAATTACTATTGCTATAAAGTGCTAACAAGAATGGGGCAAGGATCATTTTGATGCCTGAGAGAAGTCTTAATGAGAACCCAGACCTGTATGTGTCCCCTGTATGGGGACACCCAGGGCCACACACCAAAGTGATAACACCCACCCCAGACTGAGAAAAACTGCACAACCCCTCTTTCTTCACCTGGTGTCCCAGTTCTGCTATTGCATATAGTGTTGGCTGCTTAGACCAGTAATACTCCAAACACCTTTCTCTTTTACCACCTTTCTCTGGCAAGGCTGTAGAGGCTGGAAAATTGAAATACTCATTTTTCTAACCTCACTTGGAGCTGTGGTGGTCATGTGATACCCTCTGGCCAGTGAGGCTTAGGATGAAGATTTGGGTGCGGTTGGGAAGGTGGGAAGCTTGTGGGAAGAGTTTTGCATTTCTTGGTAAAGAGCACAGGGGCAGCAGGCTCTGTTTTTCCTTGTTTGCCTTGAACCAATTTTAATTGTTAATTGTGGAAGTAGAGATAAGTAAAAAACAGAAACATATAATAAAACCAACAAAATCCATAAAATTTACCCATGATTCCTCTACCCAGAGGTAACCTCTTATTAACTTCAATATTATGGTATATTGAGGGGAGACATGTTTTTAACGTGGTTTTTTAAAAATTGTTTGTTTGTGGGGCACCTGGGTGGCGCAGTCGGTTGAGCGTCTGACTTCAGCCAGGTCACGATCTCGCGGTCCGTGAGTTCGAGCCCCGCGTCAGGCTCTGGGCTGATGGCTCAGAGCCTGGAGCCTGTTTCCGATTCTGTGTCTCCCTCTCTCTCTGCCCCTCCCCCGTTCATGCTCTGTCTCTCTCTGTCCCCAAAAAAATAAATAAACGTTGAAAAAAAATTAAAAAAAAATTGTTTGTTTGTTTTGAGAGAGAGAGAGAGAAAAAGGGCACCAGTAGAGGAGGGGCAGAGAGACAGACAGACAGACAGACAGAGATGGAGAGAATCCCAAGCTGGCTCCTCACTCACAGCACAGAGCCTGACATGGGGTTCAGACTCACAAACCATGAGATCATGACCTGAGCCGAAACCAAGAGTTGTCTGTTAACTGACTGAGCCACCTCAGCGCCCCAAGTTTTTGATGTTTTATATCAGAAGTTCCCAGGGTCACCTCCTTGGATGTGATTAATTTCCTAGAATAGTCCACAGAACTCAGGAAAACAGTTTACTCACTAGATGTCCAGTCTGTTGTAAAGAATATATCTCAGGAGCAGCCATATGGAGGATATAGAAGGTAGGGGTGCTGAGCTTCCATGACCATTCTGGGCACACTATACTTCCCAGCACCTCCACGTGGTCACCAATCCTGAAGCTCTGTGAATCCTGTACTTTTGGGATTTTATGGAGGCTTCACTATGTAGGCACGATTGATTAAATCATCAACCTTCAAGAAAGCTCCATTACACAAACGACCTTGCAATGGTGATCCCTTAGGGGATGAGGAAGGAGCTGCTTGAGCTGTGTTTTTGGCACACAGTGGACTGAAGAAACATTTGCTTCTATCTGCTCTCTTCTTCTTGAACCCCTTTACATTTGGGGAACTCCTCCTACTTCATATGGTCCTGGTAGACCAATTACTCACAGCACCACAGAATCCCCACTCTACTCAGAATCAGACATGTGACCCAGGTTGGCCCATCACAATGCCATACCCCAGTGCACACCGGGACCCAAACAAGGTATGGGCTCTTGACCTCATGTGGGCCAAAGTCCTTCACCAGAGTTTTCCCAATTGGATCTGGAGGGGTAGTTCTCTATTATGCTCTTGCATGGAGAGTTATGAGGATAGAGGCCTAGGGTTGCAAGCAGTCATCTACCCAACAATATGAGAAGGGCACTCTGTAGTGGAAGAGAATGAAACCAGGCAGAGATGGGAGTTTCAAAGAGAAGGCAAGAGGGAGATCAGGTCCTGAGGCCCTGGTTTCCCACTCTTCCCCTGGGCTACCCAGCCTTCCTGGCTCTGTGAACTAACGAATTCTCTTCTTGCAGTATATCTGTCATTTGCAGCAAAAAGAATCCTGACTAATGCCAGAGTGAAGAAAGGGAGAGAGGAGTGTATAGGAGAAGGAATATCTGCTACTAGAATAATCAAGAGTCCAGGAGAAACAGGAAATCAAAGTAAAAAACTAACCAGGAATATATAGTCCAATAAACCTTGAAAATAATTGGGCAGAGTACCAGATTATTCTCAATTGATGGGGACTTGAGAAAAAAAATAGTTTTGCACATTAAAGGACAAGATGACAAGTAGATAATTTATGGACATCAGAACATAGCTTTTTGAACTAAGTGCAAATGTATATTAGACAGGAGTTAGTCACCTTCGTGGGGACAATTTGCTACTCTCTCTTAACCCTTGCCATCTCCACATAGAAATTTTGCTCCACATATTCCACTGTCCACTAAACGGTCACTTTAAAACCTGATACCAACTGTTCCAAATGTGTCCCTGTCCAAATTCAATGCCAAAGTAGCTAGTCATAACAATGGCAATAAGAAAAATAATTTGAAACTTCACATTCTTTTCCCATGATGGAAGTACTGAGAGGTAGTGAAGTGGACATAAGTCAGGCAAGGATCTGGGACATCAGCCACTGCTTATGTTGGCAAGGCAGCAGAATAAGATTTGGGGTTTTATGAAGCCTGGTGCTATGTTGTTGTGCTCTTCATAAACAATTATAGGCATGAAGAAGTATTGGTTTCTAGAGACCTTCTCCTTTCTCCTTCACCATCATTTGTATGCTTACAGATATTTAAGTGCTGCCACACTGGGGATGTGCTCCTATGAATATAATTTTCAGTGTGGGGGTACCTGGGTGGCTTAGTTGGTTAAGCATCCAACTCTTGATTTCAGCTCAGGTCATGGTCTCACAGTTCGTGGGTTCAAGCCCCATGTTGGGCTCTGTGCTGACAGCACAGAGCCTGCCTGCATGGGATTCTCTCTCTCTCCCTCTCTCTGCCCCCCACGCTCTCTCAAAATAAATAAATAAACTAAAAAAAATTTTTAAAAAGATTTCAGTGTAGCGGGGTACCTGGGTGTCTCAGTCGGTTGAGCATCTGACTTTGGCTCAGGGCTTAGGTCATAATCTCGCAGTTCATGGGTTTGAGCCCCGTGCCAGGCTCTGTGCTGACAGCTCAGAGCCTGGAGCAGCCTGCTTCAGATTCTGTGTCTCCCTCACTCTCTGCCCGTCTCTTGCTCATTCTCTGTCTGTCTCTGTCTCTCAACAATATACAAATGTTAAATAAAATTTTTTAAATTTCATTGTGTCTTTTTATGAGTTTACCACCTTAACTTGGAAAAACATAAGAAACATTAGATTTGAATCTCAATTTATGTAACTCTTCCAACTACTTACATATAATGGCAAAATGACTCATAGTTCATATGACTCATTCTTAGAGTTCCAGATTAGCAATGCAGAAGGATTTTCCTATTCTTTCTTCCAGATGGAGGCTCCCTCTCCCCACTTGTTTCTTAAAAAGCTTTTTACATGGGAATTTGGCCTTGTCTGGGAGTGAAGAAGACAAATTTCTGGGGCTAGTGACCCTAAGGATAAGAATCCTCTGGAGCATAGGAACTACGATCCAGAAGCCTAGAATTTTTTTAGGATACAGACTGTATATTCATGTATGAGAAGGCAAGTGCACATGTATACTTGTGTGGCTAGAAGAGAGTGTGGAGAATTCTGTGTGTCCCCTTTACCCTTCTCCCCTTCCAGTTTTATCTGAGGAGATGGCCGCCCAGCTATAGATGAACTTTTCTCACCTCTCTTACTGTTAGGTTTTTTTAGCCATCCTCCAAGATGCCTCTAACAATTTCTGCCTCCTGGTATTCACTCCTTTGCATAGTCCCTTCCCACATTGTACCAGTGTTGGTCTGTGTGATGATGTGTCACTTCCGAGATTAGGTTAAAAGACACTGCAGCTTCTCTCTGTGTCTGTCTGTCTTTGGGATTATTTGCTCTGGGGGAAGCCAGCTGCCATGTGAAGCAGCCCTGTGGAGAGGCCCATATGGCAAGCAATTAAGGCCTCCTGACAACAGCAAGTGAGGACAGAGGTCTGCCAACAACTATGTGAGTGAGCTTGGAAGTGCATCCACCAGCCCCTTTCGAGCCTTCAGATAACAGCAGCCCTTAAAATATAACTACCCAGCTAAGCTGCCCCTGAAAACTATTTGTTGTTCTAAAATGCTAATATTTTGGATCATTGGTTTTGCAGCAACAGATAACTAAAGCACTAGGTATGCCAAAGGAAGTGATGTGTGCTATTTCTGGTTAATGCCTCTAAAAATAATATGTGTGCCCTCTTGTTCTCTTCCCACTTCCCTGAACTAGAATGTCACTATGGTAATGAGCTGTCTCAGATTGTGTAGGTGGCAGCAGCACCTTAGAGTTTGGAAGGCAACAAAACAAAAGGAGCCTGAGTCTCCATATTACTCAAAAATATCTGGTACAGCTGCATTAACAATCAACCTCCAATCTCAGTGGCTTAAAAGCAGTGTTTTATTTCTCACTCCCACAAATATGCTACAGCTCTGAGAAGTTTTTCAGGATGGCTGTCCTTCATATTAATAATGCTTCCATGCAAATTTCAGGGACAGGGAAAACATGGGCAAGTAAATGATTCTGGCACATCCCACACTTACATTTCACTGACCAAAGCAAGTTGCATGACACCATCTAACCCCAAGGGGGCAGAGAAGTACAATCCTCCCTTATTTCCAGAGAAAGGAGGCTGGGAATATTTTTTCAACAGAACTAATATCTACCAAAGCCCTCAACACCATCAATCACATCAGCCCTGGACTCCTATCCAGGAAGGAGCCTAATAGAGAAATAAACATTTGTTTGGTTAAGTTGCAGTGTTTGGGGATCTCTTATTGCAGAGCCTGGGCAATATCCTAAACATAAAAGCATATAGCTATTAAAGAATGGATCTAGGACCTGCCTACATATTAACTGGTTCTAAAGTTATTGACAAGGAAAATGAAGGCACACAAATGGGTAGCCCTATTTGCTCTTCCAGATCTACTGTCCATCCTTTTCTACCTTATTCTGTGGCCAAGGAGGGTGACATTCACTGACTGTCTCAGCCAAGCTCCTTTCCCTCTGACTATTGGTAGAGTTTAGCCAATGATAGTCACTAGTAGGAAGATCAGAGTATAAGAGTAGAGTAATGTCAGGGTATTTTTTCCCTATATATCCAGAGTCACAGTTTGACAGTGACTATGTTCTTCTAGCAAAGGCCACAGCTGCTGGCAGGAGGCTCTCTCCAAAGCTATCAATCTCTCCAGTTTCCAATAATGTCTCTCTCCCTTTGACTCATTTGACCCCTAGAAATAGTGTTATTAGACTTAATGTTTCACTGCCCCTTGTTGGTTTCTCTTGATACTCTCACATCTTTGTAGAACCCTTTCATTAATCATCTGCAATAACTTCTGCCATCTTTTTCCTGCCAGTACCCCAACCAATACAATACATTTTTCCCTCAAATTATAGCTATTAGTCAAAACAGCCAATGACATAAGAAATGGACAGACATGAAAGTCTCAAAAGGATGATTATCTTTTGGATCAACGACATAATAGTCAAAGCAAACAGACATTAGCACTCAAATCTTACAGTGCATGGGAGAGATAGCCCCTTTATTGACATCATCAACACAGTGAAAGCCAAGTGGCATCTTAAATATTTGTGACTATCCCAAATCATTCTAGCAAAAAGCTATGTGACATACTTATTCTAAAATTAAAGCTTATCCCCAAATATCTCCATTATTCATTTCAAATATCACTGACTTACCAACTTAATTCCTTAGTTGGAGTTCCATTGAGTTCAGCCAGGAAGCTCTGAATTAGAACATGGAATTTGCCAGGTTTCTGTTTCAACAAGATCCAGGGAGCCTCCAAAATCCCACAGGCCACAAAGAACACTGCTTGCAGCCCAACTTATTCCATGGTGAGAGAAGAAAATAAAGAGAGAGAGAGAGAGAGAGAGAGAGAGAAAGGGATGGAGGGAGGGAGAGAGGAAGAGAAAGAGGGAAGGGGAAAAGGAAGGAAGAAAAGGAAGGAAGGAAGGAAGGAAGGAAGGAAGGAAGGAAGGAAGGAAGGAAGGAAGGGGGAGAGAGAGAGAAAGGAAAAGGCACAAAGAAAGAGGAAGAGAAGAAGGAAGCAAGAAATCTGCCTATCAATTTCATCATCAGCAAATAAGGAGCTTCCTCTTCCAAATTAAAAAACCAACCCCTACCCCCCAAAAAATCCTCTCATGTGCCCCATCTCAAGGGCACAAAGGTAGGGGACCTAGAAGAAAAAGTGGTTTTGCTTTCAAACACATCTACTTCCAATGGGGCATCTGCAGTGGCCAAAGGAGGAGCCAATAAGATTATGGAAGATGGTTTTTATTCAGAAAGAGATCTGGGATAGAAACTCCTCTATGATTGAACAACACAGTTGAGAAGAAAATGAAAAATATCAGATTCTTCATCCATTCATTAAATATTTTCCGGGGCGCCTGGGTGGCTCGGTCGGTTAAGCGACCAACTCTTCTTGATTTTGGCTTAAGTCATGATCTCACAGTTCATGGGATGGAGCCCCATGTTGGGCTCTGTGCTGACAGCAAGGAGCCTACTTGGGATTCTCTTTCCCTCTCTCTCTCTGCCCCTCCCCCATTTGCATGTGCACATGTTCTCGCTCTCTCTAAAAATAAATAAATAAACTTAAAAAAAACATTTTCCTATTCTAATCCAAAACAACGCCAACAAAATCATGTGTATTTCTTTAAATGCTTCTGGCTATAGGTGACTGAATATCCAGTTGAAAGTGGTTTATCAGGCTTTCTATTGTCTCGTATTAAAAAGGCAGGTGATTCCAGGTTTGCTTAATTCAATAGCTGAAGTTGGCTAGAGCTCTAGGTTATCCTCTCTTGGATCTTTTCTCCATCACCTCATGGTCCCAAGACACTGATCTAGTTCCAGGCATCATGTCCCACATAATATCATCCAAACGCAAGAAGGAAAAGCCCTGGTTTTCTCCTTAGACAACTCTCATTTTACTTTATCAGAGAGGAAAGCCTTTTCCCAGAAGCCCCCTTTCCCCTCATTATCTAGAATTGGGCCACATGCTCCATGAACCCCATGCCTATAATTGGTGAAAACAGCACTTAGAACAGAATGACACATAGCAGGAGCTTATTAAATATTTGTTGAATGAATGAAAGGTGAACTGGATTACCATGGTTGCCTTAGACTAATTACAGTCCATCTCCTGGAATCCATTTTTGCAGCATACATTGTCACTTGATGGCTCAAGAAAAGTGTCATTTTCTTATCAAGGAAGAGGGAACGAATGACTCTTGGGCAGTAAGCCAATAGCGAATGCCACATTGGGCCATTTCTTCTTAAAGCAGGGAATAAGAGCAACCCAGGAAAGGGCTTATTATTTTCTAATGGTTACTTTGAAAAAAAAACAACTGTTTTTGGATTTAAACAAATCATTCATGCAAGGAGGTACCTCATTAGCAGAAAAGTTACCATATTCTAAAGGGAAATTGGTTTTCTATTTTTTGCCCCACCTTAGGCCTCAATTCCTTCAGCATATTCTCTCTTGGCCCACCCAAACCCAGGCTAGGTTAGGTGTATTTCCTGTGTATTATCAAGTACTGCTTACCTCCTCATAGTACAGCACTTACCACACCAATTATACTTCCTGTTTATTTTTCACCCCTGCAGTAGCAGCTATGATAGGTACACCAAACTCTGTTTCCTTTCTTTTGCACCCAGCTACATTTCCCAACCTCCTTTGCAGTTGGGTGTGGTCACTGACTCAGTCTGGTGGAGGCAATGTGGGTAAAGTGGTGTGAGCCACTTGCAGGCTTGGCCATAAAAATTAGCCATGTGATCTCCTAGTTCTTTCCTTCCCACCTGCTGGCTGAAGGGAGAGGGCTCTGTGGGCACAGAGGAATGTGGGACAAGGAATAGCTGCCTGGAGTGGAATACCTGTCCTCTTTCCAACCTGAATCAGACTGAGATGAAATGCTGAAGAGTATGGTTTATTACTGTGCTAAAGCCACTAAGAATTAGGTGCTCATGAGTGTGTGTGTGCTTTTGTTACAGCACTTACCCCCCACCCCCGACAAATACAATTACCAATTAGAATGAAAGCTTCTTGAAAATAGAAGCCTTTGCCATCTTGATTTTTTTGTTTGGCTCAAGAGGTGGGATGAAGCGGAGGGGGATGGGGAGAGATGAGGGGAAAGAGGTGGGATGAAGTGGGCTGTGATCCACAGGGAGGAGTTAGTGGCAGCGAGTCAGGTGGCTGAAGAGGGCCAGAGAAGGGCCTCCAGGGGCCTTGGGGGCAGAAGGTCAACGTGAGGTGGGAAGAGGAAGATAGCTTTGTGCAGGTTTCAGCTAGCTGGGGTAGAGGGGTGTTTGTCTCCTACTTTTTGCATGGACTTTGTATGCACTTTATATGGGTATTCCTTGGCCTAGAATAGCGTCTGTCACGTAATTGGCACTTAGTACATTTTTAAATGAAATTAATATAATTCTTTCGACTTGTTATCAAGGGGCCACTATGTGCCAAAATTGCTTTAACTTTGTAATGTTATCTTAGTAATTTTTTGTATCTCCTCCTAGCTCAACATTGAAACTTAATGGTAAATCTCTTTAAAAGGGGATGGAGTTACCTGAGGTGATCGTCCTCCTTGGCAGCAACAGAGGGAGAGAAAAAGCTGCCTGTCAACTTTTGAAACTGCATTACTGGGAAGAAGACACCCCCTACCCCCACCCTGGGATAAAGTGAATGGTGGAAGCTTTTCTTCAATTTTTAAAAAATTTATGTATGCATGTATGTATGTATGTATGTATGTATTTATTTAAAGAGTGTGAGCAGGGGAGAGGCAGAGGAAAAGAGTGAGAATCTTAAGCAGGCTCCATGCTCAGCATAGAGCCCAACTTGGGCTCCATCCCATGACTCTGGGATCATGACCTGAGCAGAAATGAAGAGTCAGATGCATAACCTTAACTGACTGAGCTACCCAGGTGCCCCTTATGTGTTGAAAAGGACACTCAAAACATTAAAGATCAAACGGACAATGTCGACAAGGTGCCCTAATGTAAAGTCAAGTGAGAAGGGAATATTCCTGCTGTTATTCCAGGCACACATATGTGCTGGCATTGCTGAACCTCTAAACAGTATTTGTTAGTGGCTTTTGAAATACCAATGATATCAACTAGAGTATCTCTTTAAAAGTGTAAATTCTGAAAAAAAATAAATAAATAAAAAATAAAAGTGTAAATTCTGTATTTTTAAACCAGCTCTCCTGCTCAGAGAAGCAGGAGAAACATTGCTACCTACCCTGCTTTTTCTTTCTTGTATTATTGTTTTTCACTATGTTAATTGGAAAAAAAATTTAGCATCTCCCATTCCATTCCATCAAATCCCTTTAACTAGCTAATGTCCATGCTAGGAAAAGACCCAAAACCAGCTACTGGATTTCCTTCCTGCTGGCAGTGGTTGGGGTGGGACAGTTACAGGCACCCTCTCTGGCCTCTGTTTTTATTCGTTTTCTTTCATCCCTCAGCTGCAAAGCATTGCTGGTCCGCTATCTTACAGATCTTCACAAATTTCATGCCGCAAGGAGTTTGGCTCAGGTTAGGTAGTTGCTGACTGCTTTTTCATCTCAAAAATGACCACTGGAATTCTCACTGTTGGTAAGAGTGAAAAATGATACAACCACTTCAGAAAAACCATCTGGCAGTGTCTGCTAAAGTTAAACATATAAGTGACCTATCTCCCAGCAATTCTACTCCTAGACACATCCCAAGAAAAGGGAATGTTTTGTCCACAAAAAGGCATGTATACCAATGTTCGTAGCAGCTTTATATATAATAGCCCCCAAACGAAAACAACTCAAATGTCCATTAACAGGACAATGGATAAACATTATGGCATATTTATATCATGAACTACTACACAGCAATATCATAAGAACAAACTACAGATACATATAACAATACACATAGCTCCCCAAAACATTACCCTATGCAAAAGAAGCCATACACAAACCAATAAATGCTGTATAATCCCATTCATATAAAGTTCAAGAACAGACAAAACTAATCTACGGTAATATAAATAAGAACAGGGCTACTTCTGAGTGAGGGAAGGGGGCTATTGACCTGGAAGGGTTATGAGAGAATTTCTCTGGAAAGAGGGAAACATTCTAAATATTGATTTTGCCTGTGGTTTCACAGATTTTTATATATGTAAATCACTCAGCTATTTTTTTTAAGACTTGTGCATTCTACTTTATTTAATTCCAGAAAGATAGATGGTTTCCATGGCTCTCCAGGAGCAGATCCACACATCTGCACTTTCCACTTCCCTACCCATTCTTGTCTACCCTTCCTGCACTCCACAGGCCTCTGCAATTTTTTGTGTTCTTACTTACTGGAAGCTTCTTGAAGTAGTCAGTCCCTGCTTAGTCTCCTTTCTAGAGTTGCCTGTCATTGCTATTGTCGTGAATGGTGCCAAGGCTGATGGTCCTGGGTGTTTACTGGCATCACCCGCCCCCCCCCACAAGAGTAGGTTACCAGCTAGAACAGCACAGACTTGGCCTTTATAGCCTAAAGTAGCTGTTGCTGATCTTTTTTTTCAATAGTTCTTTTAAATCTTCTAATTTTTATTTCTTCACCAATTTGTATCTTTTTCACAAATTGCCTATAGCTTTTCGGGGTGAATGAAAAAAAAAATACCAATGCTTTGGTTGGTGAATTTAATCAGGACCACTGTGATTTGGGACACAAGCCCAGATAGGTTTGCCAAACAGAGTGATTGTGGTGCCAGAGGAACTTGGTGATCCACTAGCAGTGGAGGATTTACAATACCAAAGGCTGGGACTCCGGAAGGCCAAGATTAAAGCCGGTTAAATAAACCTGAGTGTTACAGTCAGAGAATAAACACAAAAAATAGAGCATAGGCCCAGTGTAAAAGGCCTCACATTTCTAGCTCCTTGCATCTGAATTTTTTGCTCAGAACTTCACAAACTATAAAATCCAGGTTTTTCAGGGCAAAAGTGCCAACCCATTTGGACAGAATCCAACTTTTGTTCCAAAGTGGAAAAATGATTGTCTGCCCACAGTTGAATCACAGTAACCTAACCCAGAGAGAGAAAAAAATATGTTAAGCCTAAAGTATGCCCTCTTTAAAGTACTGAACATTCCGAGTCACCCACAGAAAGGAAAATAGCAGTGAATTAGAAGAGAGATTAAGGAACCATCTTGATTTGGAAGAAGACCTGTCCTTAAGGGCAGGCAGCTTTCTTTGCCGATTCCCGTTACTGGAAGGAAGATAGAGAGGGCAAACAGTCACTTTTTGAGTGAAGGCAACTTGCTAAGGAGTCATGATCCTCTAGGCTGCTGGTTCTCCACCCTGGCTGCACACTGGAATTATGTGTGGATTTTTGAAAAGCTCCGAGGCCTGGATCCTACCCCAGAGATTCTGGGGTGTGACCTGAGCATCTGGATGTTTCAAATCTCCCACCTGGCTTTAATATGCTGCCGAAGTTGAAAACCAATGATATGTAGACATATACAAACCAATGAGATATAATTTACCTATAAAATTCACCACTTTAAAGGCATACAATTCAGTGGATCTTCGTATATAAAGAGTTGAGCAACCAGCACCACTATATAATTTCAGAACATTCCCATTACCTCAAAAAGAGCCTCAGTATCTATTCAGTGCCTATTCCCCCTTCCTTCAGTGTTTCTCCTGGAAAATGTGAATTTTCTGTTTTTATGGATTTACTTATACTAGATGTTTCATCTAAATGGAATCATATAATATGTAGCTTTTTTGTTAGGCTTTTTTCACTCATCATAATGTTTTCAAAGTTCATCCATGTTGTAGCACATACTGGGACTTCACCCCTTTTTATGGCTGAATAATTTTCCATTGTACAGGTAAAATACATTTTGTTTTTGCATTCATCAGGTGAGGGACAGTTGCACTACTTCTACTTTTTGGCTATTATGAATAATATGGCTATGGACATTCACATACAAGTATTTTTGCAAGTGTATAGCTTCATTTTTCTTGGGTATATACCCAGGAGTAGCTTTGCTGTGCCATGTGGTAGTTCTATATTTAACTTTTTTGAGGAACCACCGCAGTGGCTATACCATTTTACACTAGCAGTGTATAAGGATTCCAATTTTTCCAGAGCCTTGACAAAACTTGCTATTTTCCATTTTTTGTAAATATAATATGAATGGAGTGGTATTCATTGCGGTTTTGATTTGCCTTTTCCTAATGATTAATGCTGTCAAGCACCTTTTAATGGACTTATTGGCCAGGTGTACACCTTCTTTACAAATGTCTATTTAAAAAAAGAAATGACTATTTAAATCCTTTGCATATTTTTATATGAGGTTATTTGTCTTTCTATTGTTGAGTTGTAAGAACGCTACATATTCTGGATTCTACACCCTATCATATATATGGTTTGTAATTTTTTTTCTCCCATTCTGTGAGTTGTCTTTTCACTTTCTTTTAAAAAAATTTTTTTTAAATGTTTATTTATCTTTGAGAGAGAGAGAAAGACAGAGCTTGAGTGGGGGAGGGGCAGAGAGAGAGGGAGACACAGACTCTGAAGCAGGCTTCAGGCTCTGAGCTGTCAGCACAGAGCCCAACGCGGGGCTCTAACCCACAAACCATGAGATCATGACCTAAGCCAAAGTCAGACACGCAACCAACTGAGCCACCCAGGTGCCCCGTGTTTTCACTTTCTTAATGCATAAAAGTCTTCAGTTTTGATAAGTCAAATTCACCCACCTTTTCTTTCATTGCTTGTGTATTTTGTGTCATATCTAGGTCACATGAATTTTGATAACACGTAAAATGGTCACTTCTTTTTCTTTAGCTGTTTTAGGCAGCATCTAAGATGGCTCCAATGATCCCTGTCACCGGATGTTCATGCTGTTGTGGAAACCCCTTCCCTTGACTGTGGACAGGACCCTATCACAAAAGTGATGGGATGTCACTTTGAAGATTAGGTTACAAAAAGACTATGACTGTCTTGCTCTCTTTTGCTCACTCTCTTACTCACTCTGAGGGAGGCTGCTGCTATGTTGTGAGCTGCCCTCTGGAGAGGCCCACCTACCAAAGGACTGAGGGAAGTCTCTGGCCAACAGCTAAATCACCAGGAGCTAAATCACCCACCTAAGCTGTACCCCGATTCCAGACTCCCAGAAGCTGAGATGATAAATACTTATTTTAAGCCACTGAGTTTTGGGGTAATTTGTTACATAGCAATAGAAACCTCAAACAATGACTTTTTGCAAAGGCAAAATGAGGGAAATTACTAAGCTAAAGACCTAGCAGCAAAGCACTCTTGCCTGTAAAGTTAAAGTGAATGGAATTCAGCTGATCAGCCAAATAGTATTCACTGAGCCATCACTACACAAGTGGTGTTATTTACTAATGGGATTTCCAACCAAAAAGATATATAACATATATTTAATATAATGTATGATATGCATGATAGAATGATATAATAAACTACATGTAACTAATTTTAGTTCAGTAAACACCTGTATCTCTGAAACACTCATTCAGAACATCTGAACCATTTTCTCTCTTCCCTTCTTCCCCTTATTCACAGCTGTTTTCACTACTTCAAACTGTGAAGTTACTGAATACAAGTAATTATATCTACATAAGCAAGACCAGGTTAGAGAAATAACTTAGTTATCTAAATAATATACACAATAAATAACGTGACTATATCACTCGCTCCCATGGCAGTCTTGATTTCAAATCTTTCTCATGGTGTGAATGTGTCCTGTTTGGGGTTCAGAAAACAGGGCTACCACATATATACCGTGAGGTCAAACAGTAACTATTTGGAATCTCTTACAGGTTTATATACTTCACTTCTATTTCAACTAAGTCATTTCGTTTGCACCAACAATTGGGAGCTGTGAGGGTTACTGAGTGAAAACTTTACCAAGAATTTGAGATGCTGTAATTAATAAATAAATCATAGACCATCTTCAAAGCCCAGAAAGTTCCAAAACAGGAGCAGCAACTTAAGAGGTTCTGTGTATGGATTTAGCTGAGTCTAAATAAGGATAATAAGGAACTTGCCTTACACTGTCTGAGGGAAAAGCCAAAGCAGGGTCACTTCTAACACAAATCCCAGACAGATGGGTTGTTTTCCTTTGAGGAGCTGAGCTGCTGGCTGAAGAGAACAGAAAACCTTTGGCATTCCTGTCCTTGACAACTGTTGTTCCTTTCATCTTCTCTCATAAGGAATCTGCTATGTTGTCCAGTCCTGATGCAAAATACTTATTCCAAAAAAGCACATGAGTGTCTGGTCTGGCAATAAGAAGGGGCCTTTCCTTTCACTTTCTGCTTCTTTGTACCATGCGCTCTTTAATGCTTGGTGGAGGTGTGGGGGGGAGGGGGGAGTGGAGAGCAATTAGAAACGGAGAGACAGGAATTTGAACCTTGAGTCAATTAAAATTAATCTGTCTTTTCAGAGCCGGAACGTTATTTGGGGATGTTAAAAAGCTTGGTAAGGTAGAACCCGGTTCCATAAATGTGGACTAAAGGCAGTTTTGTTTCAGCACAGTAAGCATTGACTGAGTGGCTGTGAGGTGGCAGACACAAGGCTGGAAACTGGGGTGCAGGAATGAATGATCCTGGACCTGCTCTCCCTTGGTAGATTGCCCAGCATCCAGCCCCAGCATTGCAGCTGAACTCCCAAGGGCCATGTACTCAAACCTCATACAGTACAATTGCACCCCCCCGCCAAGTCTGCATGCACCTTCAGAACCGAACTCAGCTTCAGGATCAGACAGAAGCTCAGATAGGGTTTCAATAAGGTCTTTGCCTTCCTTGATTTTAAGAGGTGCAAAGTGTACAAGCTCACCCCATTGTGAGATGTCCCAGCAAGATCTTCTTGGCTGCTCTACAGCTCATTTGGGATCAGGGATCACCCCAGAGCTACTTAAATGGGAATTGGAGAGGGGAAGGTGATCATTCCAAGTACCCAGTTCTCCATTTTCAGCACACAACAGAAGGCTGGCTACCAAAATATCTTGTTGTGATCCAACTGTGGCAGTATGGACCCCTCTTTAGAGAGAAAATGCAAGAGGAATAGAAAAGTTTAGAATGAACGGGTTAATGGCCTTGACAAGATTTAGGGCTGCAGGGGGTGATAGAGAACACCTTCAGTCCCTGCTGGTGGAAGCAGGAGAGAACTGGTAGAAGAGTGGACAGCCGAAGCAAAGAGCTTATTCTCCCTTCTTCATCAGCATGGCACCTTCCAGTGGTGAGCCAGCCACCAGGGGCCCTGGGACTCCAGCCCAGCCAGCTGTAACACTGGGGAAGATACCCCTACTGGATTGGGTGGAGAATGAAAAAAGCTCTCATTGAACAACTCCCATAAAGAAAGTTGATATGGGGCACCTGGGTGGCTCAGTCAGTTGAGCATCTGACTTCAGCTTAGGTCATGATCTCATGGCTCATGGATTCAAGCCCCACATCTGTCTCTGTGCTGTCAGCACAGAGCCTGCTTCAGATCCTCTGTCCCCCTCTCTCTGTCCCTCCCCTGCTTGTTCTCTCTCTCTCTCAATAAATAAATAAACTTAAAAAAAAACACAACAAAAGAAAGTTGATAGGCTCATACAATACCATTTCCACAGAAATAGGGCCTATGTATCCTGGACAAAATTATGAACTTTTGTACCGGTTTCTGAGGCCCTTTCATACTTTATTTTTTTAACTTTATTTTGAGAGAGAGAGAAAAAGAGCATGCAAGCGGGGGAGGGGCAGAGAAAGAAGGAGAGAGAGAATCCCAATCAGTCTCCACACCATCAGCATAAAGCCCGATGTGGGGCTTGATCTCACAAATAACAGGATCATGACGTGAGCCAAACCAAGAGTCGGATGCTTAACCAGCTAAGCCACACAGACACCTCTTATACTTCATTTCTAATTCTAATTTCCCTTGGGAGATTATGATCTTTTCCTTTTCCAATTTTCAATTTTTTCCATCAAAACTTAACTGTCTAGTATCTCATTCCTTCAGGGTTTGCACTCTGCTGAGTAACTACCAAGGTAATCTAAGACATCACCAAATAGCACATTTACATTTTAAGATAGACTTTGTTGCCTCAGCCTAAAGGTTTTTGGATGTGAAAATTTTGGATGTGGCATTTTGGTGTAGCAGCCTCAATGCATTAAGGTTTCTGCCTCTTCTCCACCCCCACCCCCAGCACAGTAGTAGTAATATGATGATTTCTATTCCCGCCCTATTTAATGATTTGGACCAAAACTGTTCCACTTGATGAAAAACAGTTTTAAAATTCCATCCATTCTGATGAACTATGTTCAGATATACCCAATATCTCCAAAGGTGAACCAAAAATGTAATAGTTGGCATCGACTGAGAAGGGAAGTCTTACGATTTAGCAGCAGGGATGTGACCATCATGACCCTACAGGATTGCTCGAGAGCTTTCCTCAAAACTGGCGAAGGTTTAAGGAAGAACAGTAAGAGATTGTCAGAGGACACACCTTCTCACTCCACGGGTATTGTGGAGGACACAAGAGAACATACTATCAGATAGCTTAAAATATACTAGGGGAAGTAAGGCAAATAAAATATATGGCCACATAACATTTTGAAAATGTGGATTTCTTCCTTTTCCTCTGTAGGGCCCCTTTCTCTTCCTTCCATCCCAGGAGGCTCTGATCTCATTGCCTTGGGGAACGGATGTAGCAAGGAAGAAAAGAGATACAGTTTGAAAGTAATTTTGCTCCTTGTTCCGAAATCTTAAGCCCTTAGGAAATCCTCAGGGTGTGGCATTGTGGGGGAGATTAAAGAAAGAGAGCCTGTGTCATCCCCAGACTAGAAAGGTTTGTTTATAGATGGGAGTAAGGGGGCAAAAATGAGAGGTCACGGATTCCAGGAGCAGAAAGGATCTGTGCCTGTCTTTGCAAAACAGTCACTTACTAAGGAAAGAAAATCCCAGAGAAAATGGCTGTGTCTAGGCAGGCAGGATCACAGGCAGTCCTGGCAGAGACTCCCATATCCCATTCACAGCAGAAAAGCAGCAGAAAGCTGGAGGACCAGTAGGGAACATATGGAAAAGGGATAACATGTCTTGGCAGTAACTGTGTGGACCAAGCCCAGAGGACCTTCCCTGCCCCACCCCACCCTCAAGCCCCACCATGCAACATCTTGGCACTGGAAGGCCCCTGGAACCCCAGAAAGGTGTGAGGCTGTTTTTCCACCAGCTCTGTGGAACAAAGCTCAAGGTTAGAAAGTAAGCTGAGTTACAGAGAAGAAAAGCATGTTTTACATAGACTGAGTTTATATCCACGATTCATGGCAGAAAAGGTGGTGAGTGTCATGAGGGAAAAGTCTGTGAGTGGCCCCAGGGCCAGAGGAGATTGGGGTCGGGTTGTGGAGAGCAAGTTTGAATTCTCCTAGATTACCAAACTTCCACCACAGACAGGGAGTTAAGAAGCTTGTTCTTTGCCTGAGCAAAAACTGTGTGTTCTGACGAAGTTAAACGAGTGATTGCTGATCAACGAGATACTAACAATAAAGCACTTTGTTAAACACCTTCATGTATGTTTATTGATGTGGTGAATCCTTTAATGAGAATCACTAAGATACAGCCTTTATTTACGGAATCAACTGAGGGAGATTTGGAATTTCTCCTATAAGGCTGAGATTTACTTCTCTGAGTAGATTGATTGAATGTTCATGATTGTTAACCTAATGAGAAAGCTTATTTTGGCAATGGGTGTGAGACATTCTATTGCTCTCCTTTTGTTCTCTTATTCCCTTGCAAAATAAACAATGCCCCTTTATGCAAAGTAAATGAAGAATCAAAAGCATGTTTTAGCCTGATTTGTGTTGGATGATTCATTTCCCCCAGGAATGTATCTACCATGTAGCAATCTCCTCTTCCACCAATTTACTTTTTCTCATTAATTAATAGACTTTAATTTTTTGGAGTTTTAGGTTTTCAGAAAATTTGAGTGGCAAGTAGAGAGTTCCCATATACAGGGATACCTCCTTTTATTGAGCTTCACTTTCTTGAGCTTTGCAGATACTGTATTTTTCACTAGTTGAAGGTTTGTGGCAACCGTAGGTAGAGCAAGTCTACTGGCACCATTTTTCCAACAATATTTTCTCACTTTGTGTCTCTGTGTCACATTTTGGTAATTTTTACAATATTTCAAACTTTTTCATTATTATTATATTTGTTATGGGTGATCTATGATCAGTGATCTCTGATGTCACTATTATAATTGTTTGGGCCACCAGAAACCCTCATAAGATAGTGAACTTAACCAATAAATGTTGGTGCGTTCTGACTGTTCCACCCACCATCCATTCCCCAGTTTCTCTCCCTCTCCTCAGATGTCCTTATTCCCTGAGATACAACAACAATGAAATTAGGTAGACTAATAGCCTACAATGGCCTCTGAGTGTTCGAGAGAGGAAGAGTCACACATCCCTCACTTTAAATCAAAAGCTAGGAATGATTAAGCTTAGTGAGCAAGGCATGTTGAAAGCCAATAGGCTGAAAGCTAGGTCTCTTGCACCAGTCAAGATGTGAATGCAAAAGAAAAGTTCTTCAAGGAAATTAAAAGTGCTACTCCAGTGAATACACAACTGATAAGCAAAATAGCCTTACTGCAAATATGGAGAAGGTGGACAGAAGATCAAAACAGCCACAGCATTCCCTTAAATCAAAGCCTAATCCAGAGCAAGGCCCTAACTCTCTTCAATTCTGTCAAGGCTAAAAGAGTCAAAAAGCCACAGAAGAAAAGTTTGAAGCTAGCAGAAGTTGGTTCATGAGGTTTAAGAAAGAAAACTGTCTCTGTAAAATAAAGTGCAAGGTGAAACCACAAGTGCTAATGTAGAAGCTGCAGCTAGTTAGTCAAAAAATCTAGCTAAGAGAGTTAATGAAGGTAGCTAGAATAAACAACAAGTTGTTAATGTAGATGAACAGCCTTATATTGGAAGAAGATGCCATCTAGGACTTTGATAGCCAAAGAGGAGAAGTCAATGCCTGGCTTCAAAGCTTCAAAGGACAAGCCTTCATTGGCCTGTCAAAAGTTTGGCCTTTAAGAATTATGTTAAATCTACTCCACTTATGATCTATTAATGGAACAGCAAAGCCTGGATGACAGCACACCTGTTTCCAACATGGCTTAATGAATACTTTAAGCCCCCTCTTGAGACCTAATGATCAGAAAAAGAGATTTCTTTGAAACTATTACTGTTCACTGACAATGCACCCAAGAGCTCTAATGGAGATGCACAATGAGATTAACATTGTTTGCATGCCTGCTAACACAACATCCATTCTTCAGCCCATGGATCAAGGAGTCATTTTGAGTATTATTTCAAGTCTTATTATTTAAAAAATACATTTCATATGGCTATAGCTGCCACAGGTAATGATTCCCCTGATGGATCTGGGCAAAGTCAACGGAAATCCTTCTGGAAAGGTTTCACCATTCTAGATGCCATTAAGAACATTTGTGATTCATGAAAAGAGGTCCAAATATCAACATTAACAAAAGTTCAAAAGAAGTTGATTCTGACCTTTATGGATGACTGTGAGGGGTTCAAGACTTCATTGGAGGAAGTTATTGCAGATGTGGTGGAAATAACAAAAGAACTAGAATGAGAAGTGGAGCCTGAAGATGTGACAGAATTACTGCAATCTCGTGATAACTGAACAGATGAGGAGTTACTTCGTATGGATGAGCAAAGACAGTGGTTTATTGAGATGAAAGCTACTCCTGGTAAAGATGATGTGAAGATTGTTGAAATGACAACAGATTTAGAATATTACATAAACTTATAAAGCAATGGTAGGGTTTGAGAGGATTGACTCCAATGTTGAGAGAAGTTCTACTGTGGGTAAAATGCTATCAAATAGCATCATGTGCTAGAGAGAGATTATTCATGAGAGGAAGAGTTGATCAATGTGGCAAACTTCATTGTTGTCTTATTTTAAGAAACTGCCACAGCCACCCCAACCTTCAGCAACTACCATCCTGATCAGTCAGCAGCCATCAACATGGAGTTAAGACCTTCCACCAACAAAAAGATTACAGCTCACTGAAAGTTAAGATGATGTTTAGTATTTTTTAGTAATAAAGTATTTTAATTAAGATATGTACAGTATTTTTTGTACATAAATGCTATTGTACAGTTAATATACTGAGTGTAAACATAACTTTTATAAGCACCGGGAAACTAAAAAATGTATTTGTCTCACTTTATTGCAATATTCACTTTATTGTGGTGGTGTGGAATGAAACCTGCAAAATCTCTGAGATGTGCTTGGACATCAACACAGCTTACTTTTTATATTAACATGACAGTTACTATTCTACTGCTTTCAATAATAAAGTTTTAAGAAACTCTTGCCCAAAAAGATGAAGTTGCAAATAACTTCTGTTATTGACCTGAAAGTATTCCACTGGTCTCATCAATTCTCAAAGGCTCCTTCAGAAATTCTTGCCTTGCTGTGTCTATCAATCTCTTTCCCAGTCCTAATTGAGCTCCAAACTCATAAATACCTCACTACTGCTCTTTCCTTATTAGATTCAGTTAACATTCTATGAAGGTAGAGATCTCCCTTACCTTAGTAAGCTATAAACTCATCTTTGCTTTGTTCACAAGCTCTTTGGTAGTACTTTGAGAAGAAGCATTTGACAGTACTATTCTTACTACCATTTTATAAGAGAGGAAATTGAGGCCCAAAGAGTTTAATTTATCCAAAGACAGAGAGCTAGTAAGTGGTAGTTCCAGGTTTTAAATCCTGCCATTCTTCTTCTAGAAAGTACACTCCCAGCTACAAGTCTGTACTTCCTCCCCATATATTTGAAATCATACAATACAGTCACTTATTCTTTCTCTACCCATGGTCAGCCATGTGGTAATGATCCAAGAGAAGCCAGAATTCAAAATGGCATCCTGAGCTAGGCTATGTTTTAAGCTTGCTGAAGCCAGGAATGTGCCTCCAAACTATCTAAACCCTGATCCACCTCCACCTGCTTAAAGTGTTACCTGGGGTCTGTTATTGCTTTCCTTTGATGTCCACCTGCCTGAGCCACAGCCATTCCGGCCCTTTTTACACAGTGGCTGCCTGACCACCACCATTGTGTCCCTGGTATCCTGGGGTGACTTTGTTCCCTGCTTTGCACTGAAAACGAACTGCTTCTTTCTGCGCCCCCCCCCCCCCTTCACACAGCCACCATTCTCTGTCCCCAGTCTTGTGCCTGCCCTGTCTTGCAATCCAGCCCACGATGCTCAACATCCTGGAAGTTCTAGCAGACCACGCCTTGGCAACAGAGAGCAGGCAGGCAGATGCATGCTGCTTCGGGTGGGGAAGTTTCCCATCTGGCAGCCCCTTCCAGATAGAAAAGAAGAACCAACACAAATTATGAAAGATTATGTGTCTTCAGGCTCTCTCTCCTTATGCTTGTGGTATGTCTCTGCTGCCAAGGGAGGTCATGGGCCAGGACTTCCTTAGATGGGTCCTTAGGAAGCAAAACCCTCTGGAAGGGGGACTGGGGAGTTAGGTAAGGTGGAAGGTTCAGCTTTGTCAACAACCAGTATACTCCTTTGCCTCAATTCATGTAGGTTCTTACTGGCCAACTGGTTTAAAGGTCAGGTCTGCTGTGGGATGGCTGTGGGTTATCACACAAGTTGAAAGAAGGGGCTTAAAACACCTAATTGAGGGAGAAATGTCTGCCAGATCATTTAGCAGACCAAAACCAAGGACATCTCACGAACCTATGGAAATCAGTCTGCTGCAGTCAGAACCCCTTGCCCCTCCCCAACCCTTATTGGCATCAATCTGCTGCTCCACCAGCTTATTTATTGCCTGTTTCAGTTAACTATTGCTGAATAACAAACCAACCCAAAACTTACCCCAAAATAACCATTTTCCCCCTGACAATTCTGTAAATTAGCTGGGCACTTCTTCAGCTGGTCTTGCTGCAACTTTAGTGGGTGCACTCAGCAGAGGGTGAGCTGGAGGAGGGGCCCAAAGATGAGGTCTGAGAAGGCTGAACTTCTCCATGAGGTCTCTTAAAGAGGCTGTGTTTCTTCCCATGCAGCATTCCAAGAAGGCAGAGCAGAAGTCACAAGGCTTCTTGAGGCCTGGGCTCAGAAGTCATACAATGTCACTTTTGCCACATTCTCTCAGTCTAAGCAAGTCATGGGCCAGCTCAGACTCAAGGAGTGGTCAAGTAGAACTCCACCTCTGGATAGGGTTGTGTTTCACTGGGACTATAACTGGAATCACCAGAGGGAGTAAAATCCATTATCCAGAAAGACATGAGAAGTTTCTTAATACCCACTAATAATGATTAAGAAAACAAAACCTCCTTACTATGTACTGGATATGTACTTCACAAGAACCCAAGGAGATACATGTTACAAATGAATATTTCGCAGTGCTTCTGCTCCATGTGGAGAGGAAGAATTCCCCAGGAAAGAAATTCCTGCTTTTAGCCTTCAGCCACCCCTATTTCTTTCTACCTATGGGAGCAGTGACTCCTCTCCTATGCATCTGGGAGAAGCAGTGCATTTCTTCTTTCTTGAGATCTCAGATCCACAAGCAGAGTGCATTCTATCTGCTCTGGGGATAGGTGTGCCCTGTGGAGTAGTCCTGCCAGGGGCTCAATTCAACTAAGGAGGATGGGTACATTAGCAAATCCATTTGGTTTACCAAAATCACATTCTCCAAACAGCTCTGTCCTAGTTCAAAATGAGTTATTTTGAACTCCAACTGCCTGGGTTTCTCAATTGTTTCTGAATTCAGGGAAGAAAAGGAGGGGTGTAATTTATTGGAAACTTTCCAATCCTAACCTTAAACACTATTAGCTCCTTGTCATTGAAAAGGTAATTTGTACAAGGTTGCATAGCTAATACTTGGTAAAACCTCATTCCAGGACGAGCCTCCTTGACCCCCTCTCTCCCTGACTGCAGAAAGCCATTTAACATTTATGTCACCATTTTCCTTCCTTCAACCAAATCCAGGTTAACAAGTCTTCAATATCTTCTTCCCACTTATTCTTCACATCTCCTGTGTCAAGCATTTGCAACCTAGAGGTCAAATGGAGGCATGCTGACCTTTGAAGATTCAAATAGATTTATCTTGAAACCCTCCTGTGCCATAGTGTGATGAAAGTCCTGAGTCCTTCCAATACCCCTGGGTTTGGGGTGAGAGCACCAGTTTACCTTGTAGACCTTAATTCACCATTTTGTACATGCTATTGCTTCACACTCTCCCTGGACATGGAGTACAGACGTGTTGCCTTGATTTCCCCCTTAAACAACCCTAATACCAAACACCTGGGAGCAAACCAAACCTGACTGAAAGTACAGTGTTGGGGAAGTTTTGCATTGTCCAGGCTCCAAAAGCCTCTGCTAAGACCTATAACTGTCCATTCTTGCTCCCATTCCACTTTGCACTTTATTATGTAAAGCTTCAAGCACATCTAATAGAAATGAGAACACTATAATGAACCCTCTGTTCCAATCACTTAGTTTGAACAATCAACTCACACTCTTACCCACTCTTTTGTTGGGATTATTTCAAAGCAAAGTCCAGATATCCCTTCATGCACAAATGTTTCAGCATGCTTCTCTAAAGAACTGCTTTTGAAAGCATAACCCCCATATCAGTATCATCCTAAATATAATTAATAGCAATTCCTCAATAGCAGCAAGTATCAAGTCAAGGTTCACACCTTCCCGGTCCCTCTTCTCTCACACACAACCTCCCACCTGGGGCTTCAATCACACCTAACAGTGACGACATGCATGTGTTAATCTTCAGCAGACAGATCTACTCACCTCAACACAGACCCATTTAAAGACTGCCTACCTGAACAAGGCTGACTGTCCTACTGGGCACAGTAGGCTCAAGGCTTACAGCTCACGGTATTTTCAGAAGATCACAAAATGTTGTAGTTTTAAGAGAGAAGGAAAAAATAAAGTTAGCAAAAATGTTTTTCAATATGTAATGATAATATGTCCATCTTTATATGAACTCAGTCATAAAATGTAATTTTTCTTATTATTTTAAGGAAGAACCCAGAAAGGCAAAAATGTCTAGGATCCATGGAGGTCATAATATGGCCCCTACACCTGGTACCTCCTTTGAGGCATCTCAATGCCATCCTCTAATCTAAGTGTCCAGAACTGAACACATGCTTCTCTACTCTCTTCTTCTGGCCCTCTTGCAGTGAAGGTATAAATTATGGAAATAAAGATTACCCAAATGAGGACACACCCAGGCCATTTATTTAGAGCTTGTTATTGGGAGTCAGCCATCATCACTTGCATTTGGCAGAGACTCAAAGGCAGAGGAGTCCTAAAGCTTTGCAGGGGCGGGGGGGGGGGGGGAGCAGGGAGAGGTGTGGAGGAGGATTTAAGTATGCTCTGACTCAAGGCTGCTGGCATGCGGAAGTTGGAGATGACCTAACTAGAAACGGGGCACCCTATGTGACTGGCTTAGGGAATATATTTGTCTTTCTCCGGTTGGCCCTATGTTGGAAGTGGGGGCAAAAATAGGTACCAGTAAGGACCACTGACCAGATCCTGATCATTCTGTTCACTACAAAGGTTGTGGTTTAGATTCCTGATCTGGTTGCTACAAAGGTTGTGAGTCAGAGTTCTATTGTCATATTTGGACAGACTATTGTCCATCTGTATATTCAGACTCTTACTTCTATCTTGTTTCATAAGCTAGAAATACAGGAATTATTGTAAATGATTCCCATTTCCCCTCACCATATACAACCCATCACCAAATCCTCAAATATCTCTGAAGTTTGCCACTTTTTTCCATCTCCACTATGGTACCACCAAACTATTTTCATCTTCCATCTGATCTACAAAATAGCTTCCTAACCTGGTCTACATACCTCTACTGTCTCCTCCCCAATTTATTTGTCAAAGACAGTTTCCTAAAAGGCAACCCTGATTATATTATCCCTACACATAAATTACTTCAACAGCTCCCATTGGCTTTAGGATAAAGACTAAAAGTCAACATGGCCTCCAGGGCCCTTCTTGGTCTAGCTCCCATCCTTCTGCCTCTTCTTGCATCATACAACCCCAATTTTTCCTCTCTGTTTGAGCCAAATTTTCTTTCAGTCCCCAACACACCTATCCACCTGCCACAGGGGATTTACTAGAAGGCTGTGGGTAGCTCCTGAGTCAAAGGAATAGGTGAAGGGCCAGGGTGGCTCCAGGGACACAGGTGGTAGCAGCAAAATGAAGTCTCATCAGGGTACTGCTACTGGGAACTATCAGCTCCAACTATACCCCTGACCCCATGCAGCACTCTGCACAAGATCCAAAGCCCCAGAGGACAGTTCAGTGGGCTTGGCCAGTTTAGGTCACATGCTCATCCCTTGGCCAGGACATCTTGAATACAAGTCCCGGTAAAGCTTAACAATGAAGACAAAGTAATTCTCCAAAAGAAAATTGGGAGTTCTTACCAGAAGGAGGAGAAATTGATGCAGGATGGCCTCCAAATCAACAAATGTCCACTAAACACATGCTCCCATTACCTGGACTGGCTTTCTATCTCCTCCTATTTGGTTAGTTAACCCTACTCAATTTGTAGATTCCAGCCCAATTGTCCCTTCATTAAAGAAGCCTTCTTGGGGTGCCTGGGTGGCGCAGTCGGTTAAGCGTCCGACTTCAGCCAGGTCATGATCTCGTGGTCTGTGAGTTCGAGCCCCGCGTCAGGCTCTGGGCTGATGGCTTGGAGCCTGGAGCCTGTTTCCGATTCTGTGTCTCCCTCTCTCTCTGCCCCTCCCTCGTTCATGCTCTGTCTCTCTCTGTCCCAAAAATAAATAAAAAACATTGAAAAAAAATTAAAAAAAAAAAAAAGAAGCCTTCTTTTGTCTTCCTAAGGGGAAACAAAGTTCTCTATTCTGTTATTTCATTGCATTATCACTTCTTCATCATAATACTTACTACTGCTGTAATTTTACATTTATTTGTGAATTTTTGAATTCTATCCCTCTCAGTTGGCTAAACAGTCCATGAGAGCAGAGCCCACAATTGTTTGGGTTAGTATGATTACCTCCAATGCCTGGCACAGTGCCCGGCAAAGCAAAGAAACTCAACAAACATTCATTCACTGTATGAATCAAGCCATAAAGATATTTATTTTCCCAGTGATATAAACTATGCCATTCCCCCTACAGGGCAAAAGGAGCTAAATTTTAAATAATATTTTTCCAGTTCATGATTTATTACATAATTTTCTTATTTAATCTTTATAAAAATGTAGCAGGAACCCATTTTACACAAAGAAACAGATACAGAGAGTTAGGGAATTTGTTCAAAATCACATACCTGGGTGCCTGGGTGGCTCAGTCGGTTAAGCGTCCGACTTCGGCTCAGGTCATGATCTCGCAGTCCGTGGGTTCGAGCCCCGTGTCAGGCTCTGTGCTGACAGCTCAGAACCTGGAACCTGCTTCTGATTCTGTGTCTCCCTCTCTCTCTGACCCTCCCCCCATTCATGCTCTGTCTCTCTCTGTCTCAAAAATAAATACATGTTAAAATAAAAAACAAAAAAACAAAATCACATACCTGTAAATGATCCATGGGGGATACTAACCCAGATATGCCTGATTCAAAAAAGTTCAAAACTACTATATGGTATTGCCTCTCCATAACACTAGTTATCTCCTTAACACAAAGCATTGGAGATAGAACTCAAGCATCTATAAAACTGGTTTTCAGATAAATTCATTTTCATGTAAATCTAGATATATATTAAAATTTAATTTCATTTGTAAAATACTTATCCATGGAGAGAATAAAACAATTAAATTTTAAAAACTCTGGGAAGATGAAATTTGACAGAGAATTACAATGCTTACCAAATACCTTGCTTTTTCTGTCATTCATGATAAATGACATGAATGAAGTAACAGAGATTGGTGCAGGTGTGATTATTTAAGGTAACCCATCCCCTAAATTTCATCTACAGATTATAAAAAGCATTTCAAGTTGTCTCAAAAGGCTTCACCATTTCAGTGTTATTTCTTGGGTAAGGAGGGGAGACTGGAAAAGCAACACAAAGAATTATTTCAATTCTCAGGACTTATTAGAGAAGGGACTGAGCAGAGATCAGCTGCTCTCACAGATCTCTCCAGGAAAGGGAAAACAAACCCAGCAAATACAAGGAGTGTTTCTACAGGTCAGTCAGAGCAATGAGACAGCCAAGATGCTTGTGAGGAGATACAGTAAGGATAAGGCAAGCTCTCATTTTCTCTTTTATTGCATGCTCAAGTCCCCAAACCGGCTAAAGACATGATTACAGGTAACAGCAGGAATTACTATCGATGGTCACAGTGGTGTTCTCTGGAGGTCTCACATGGTTTTTGAGGGGATGGGGAATACAAACTGACAGGATCAGAAATGGGAACTAAGTCACCTAATATGTTTTCTAGATACATAACTACAGTGCGACTGACGTGGCTTTCTGTGCTTAACGCATAAGAGGTTCTGCCAACTCGTGGATCCTCGGAGAACACTGTGTTTTCAGAGCAGCTGGCTTGACTTTAAAGACATTTGGGTCGTAATATATAATATGCACAGGAGACCTGAAATGGGGGAAAAAGAATGCAACCTGAAAAAAGATGAACAGAAAATGGAACTCACATTTCTCAACCATCCACTACGTGTTAGGCTCTATGATATTATGCATTTTTGATTTTCATAAGCACCCCACGAAACAGGTGTCATAACCCTCACTGTACAGGTAAGGACAAGAAGGCTCAGGGAACTTATAAAAATGACCTGTGGTCAAATCCAGATTCATGTATCTATCAGATTCCAAAGCCTTTGCTCTTTCCACAGAAAGTTAATTCTGGAAATTTTTCAGTAACTTGCCAATGTTAAAACTAGCCCAACAGTTCTCTGGTGAACTTGAAGAAATCAAACTTTTGAAGTTTCCACCCTCAGCACCTTACCACCAAATAATAACTTTGCCACTTGGGTAAATCCTGAGGACTTGATCTTACTCTTCCCTTTCCTTTGTCAATGAACAGAAAATGAGCTTCATTTCATTGTTGTTGGAATTTATTTCTTTTAAGGCAAAACACTTGATAAATATTTTATTATGTAAGAATTAACATATTTCCTGTTCCCTAAGCTGAAGACTTCTATGACTTTTTCAGTTTCTCCTAGGTTTTCCTGATGATGCTTAAAAAGGGGTATCAGGTATTATCTCATGAAGGAAACAAAATGAACTGAGGTTCAGGCAAATTAAGAAATCTTCTAGGAAGTAAGGAAGAATTAGACGCAATTTCTTCTTTATTAAATGTATTTTCTTATCTATTTCAAATAGGTCGCATGATGCAAAACATGGAAAAATATAAAAGCCTATTTAGTAAAAAATAAATCTTTGTCCTATCCCATTTACCTTGGGCCCCCACAAGTAACCATTGTTACTAGCTTCTTGCATACTTTTCTGAGATGTCATAGGCACCTGCAAGCCAATACATGGCATATGTGTATTTTCTTACACAAACTGTAACATATTTCGTGCTCTGTTCTGTAACTTGCTTCACTTAACAATATGTTAGATAAATAATCCCATATCCATACTTACAGAGTTGTTTCCTAGATCTAAATTTCAATACTAGTCCACTAACCCTTTAACTGTTGCCTTAGATTTGTGGTAAAACCACAGATTTGTCACAACTAATGTAACAAGTGAGATGTTTTTGAAAATTTCCTATATTCTTACAATTCTTTTTATTGGTCTTATTAGGTCAATTTTTCCCTCTCCCTAGCACCCCCAGCCTTCCTGCCCCATATTAGTTTTAAAATGACATACCTTGTATTTGGATTAGCTAGTTCCTGAATTCTGGGAGATACTTTGTAATGGATAGCAGCATAAGATACTGGCCAATGGGCATCACGGACAGGTAGATAATCTTGATGAAGAGGCTTGGCCTCAGCTAGAGCTATTATTCGAGGGCTAGGTTTGGTTAGCAAGGCAGCACGGGATATCTGTAGTAGAAGCAAAAAGATGTAAAAATAGATTTCAATTTTCACATCTCCCTGTCTTTACAGCTATGCCCCGAACTGAGTCACCATCAGATACAGGTTCTCTCCTGGATTATAGCAGCAGACTCCTCCCTGGTCTCCCTGCTTCCATTCTTGCTCTGTATGATCTAGCCTTTTCTACCAATTACTGAGGGAGAGAATGAGCATTTTAATGAGTGCATTTCATGGGCCACACAGTGTTCTAAGTAGGGCACCTATATTATTCCCACTCAATCATCATAACAACCCCATGAGATACATACTTTCTAAAGCCCAGCTCAGATTATGTCACTCTCAGGGTTTAAAACCTTCCAGTGGTTTCCCATTTTGCTATGAATAACATTTAGACTCCTTACTGTGGCCTCGAAGGCCCTATGTGATCTGGCTGCTATCCCTATTCCTCTGACCTCATCTCCTTCCTCTCCCCACCTTGATCACAGTGACCTTTGTTACATGAGGCCCGTCTGGCCCAGCTCTTTCCACGTTGGGATTTTTGCACCTGCCAGTTCTTCTACTTGAAATCCTCCTTCCTCAATCTTGTCATGGCTGCTTCTTCATCATTCAAGTTTCTAGATTCAAACATCATGTTCTCAAGGACATCTTCCCTCACCATCCAAGATACATGAACCTTTCTAATAACTCTCCTCTACAGTACACTTATTTAATCTTCTTTATAGCACTTACTAACACCTGACTTAGCTCTCTTATCTCTTTGTTGGTATATTCATTGTCTGTGTCTCCCCATTAGAATATAAGCTTCTTGAATGTTTGCCAAAAGCTAGAATAAGTACATAACTAGTGCTGAATATGTGTTGATTGACAGATGGATCTACTCCTTCTGGTCTTACTTTGAAACTGCATCTGCCAGGTTGCCTTTCTGTTATGTTGCTTAATTGGTAAAACTGGGAGGATGACATATAGCTCCTATTCTCTCTCTTATGTGCTCATTAAAAAGAATTAGGATGGACAACAAACACCACTCAATTGCCCTGAAAGGACTGTGTTGCACTGCTATAGACTTATTTTGGGTTCTAAAAGTATGATATCTGTAGGGGCATCACTTTTTAAAAATATTTTTTATAAACTCCCAAACAATCCTAGCAACTGAAGAAAGATACCTGTAACTCCCATTTTATATACCAAAAGAACTGAAAGTAAAGTGATTTGCCCAAGGGTCACAAGGAAGTCATGTCAGCAAACTCAAGATGCTTGTCTGAGGGGTTTTGATTTCTAGACTAGATTTCTTTCCTAATAGAATTCCATATCAAATCCTCAGGTTCTTAGAGAATAAAATGTATCCAACCTCCTTGGCAACATGATTTAAATATTTATTGAAAACTCAACTGAAATTGGACACCAAGTTGCCACTACAATGAATGGAGGGGAGTGTCAAAGAGGAGGAGGGAGGGAAGCCACTGAATGTGCCAGCCTCTGTTCTGAGCACCATGCCTTATCTATTATTTCAAGTCACATCACCCTCCAAGTAGGAACTGTTAACTTTATTTAAAAAAATTTTTTTACTAAATTTTTTTCTAAATGTTTATTCATTTTTTGAGAGAGCAAGAGTGAGCAAACAGGGGAGGGACAGAGAGAGAGGGAGACACAGAATCCAAAGCAGGCTCCAGACTTTGAGCTGTCGGCACAGAGCCCCCATGTGGGGCTCGAACGCACGAACTGCGAGATCATAACCTGAGCCGAAGTTGCAGGCTTAACCGACTGAGCCACCCAGGCGGCCCAGAACTGTTAACTTTATAATCTCCTTGCCCACCTGGTTCCACCCAACTTCAAGGTCATCTCAAATTTAAGACTTTGGTATGTGCTCTTCCCTTTACTAGAATATTCTCCTCTCAGACCTTCACTTAGCTGACTCATTCAAGTTTCAGATCAAATATCCCTTCCTTAGAGGGGCTTTCCCTGACTACCATATGCAAAGTAGAGTATTCTCCACTCTCACCCAAAGTCAATCATTTCCTATTTTATTGTCTTCATAGCACTTATCACTACCTGACATTATCTTATCTGTTTATTTTTTGTCTCCCTCCATCTTGTTCACTGGGAATGATGGCTGGCACAGTAGGCATTCAAATACTTGAATGAATAAATAAGGCTCAGGAACACTGCCACAATATCAAAGAGCTAGTAGTAGTGTTGAGGGTAGAATTTGAACCCAGTTCTTACTGATTCCAAAGCCCATGCTCTTCGTCCTCTTTCCCCAGCCTCTCCACATATCTTGCAGCTAGGTCTTCCTTCATGCCAGAATCTTGAAAGATTCTCTTTCCCAATGACTTTGGCCTATGCTCTGTAGTGGCAAAGTAGTACCCTAGGAACAACCAAAAAGTGAGGTGAAGGATGCCAAGGAAGTGGTGGCTTACAGGACGGATGGGCATTTCACATCTTTCTCTTTCAAAACACAGACCCTCTATCTTGATCCTTGGATGGGCAAGGTCTATAATTCTTGGAGTTGCAACAGCACTCAGGGCAGAAGCTGCAATCTTGGTTTCAATCTAGGGGAAAAAAATAAAATAGTGTCTGTAAGTATCAAATAATAAACATGGTACAAAGTACATCTGGCCTCTGAACCAGACTTCTCAGCAAATCCAGCAGAAAGGATAAGAGTCTTGTAGTAACCCATGATCATAGATGAAATTATCAATTTCCATTTTTTTCAAAGTAGGTTGTATGAATTCCAACCCAGATTTTCAGGAACTTGCTGTTAAACTAAAGATGGGGAGGGAATGGCAACCTTACATAGTAACTAAGAGATAAATGGTAACATTGATTTGTGGAATGATAAACTCAGCCAAGAGGGAAGGCTCAGGCCTACCATGTAACAATACTGTAAGAGGGAGAGCTGTGCTTTGTTCTTAACTATTTTCTTAAGCTTATTTATTTATTTTTTGAGAGAGACAGAGACAGTGAGCAGGGGAGGGGCAGAGAGAAAGAGGGAGAGACAGAATCCCAAGCAGGCTTTGCACTGTCAGCATGGAGCCCAAGGCAGGGCTCAAACTCACAAACCATGAGATCATGACCTGAGCCGAAACCAAGAGTTGGACGCTCAACCGACTAAGCCACCCAGGAGCCCCTGTTCTTAACTGTTTTTGGCCTTTGGAAATTGGGACTCACATTATCACAAATTCCCATACTTAAAGTGAATTCAAGGGGATCTCTTCTAATTGGAACAGATAAGAAAAAGAAACCAAAGCCAAGAAGAAGAAAGACAGAACCACATTCTCCATACACAATGCTGAGCTAGTCCCCCAAGTCATTCCTCACTATCTTAATTATGGAAATGTGTTCAAATTATATGGTCTTCTATTTTAATTACTAGTATTCAAACTCAAAACTTACCACAAGACTTTAAGAGGAATATAGTCAATAAAAATAGGGTTTTAACTGTGAGCAGAAAAATAATAAACAAGATATGTTCCAAATCCCTTTTTATGTTAAGACGTTGATGATACTAATGCTGACAGTGTTTTACATGTACTCACTCATTTTTTATCTCACCTGGTATATAATTTTTATTTGTATTTCACTTATGGGGAAACTAAGGTTCTATATGAAGTTCAGCAATTTATTTGAGCTTATATAGTGAATAAGTTGCAAAGTTGGGAGTGAAACCTAAGGTCCTATCTGTCTGTACAATTCCATGATAAGAGTATTTTTCTTGGGTTTTCCCACTCTTCCTCTGCTATCTCTCAGTACCTTATTTATTCTCTTTTATGAGTATCAAATAATCTTAATTATTTACCTATAGGTCTATGGTTTCTTCTAAATTGAAATTTACTTTAAGGAAAGGAACTGTTTTATTATTCTTATTGTGTCTTACATAATATAATTAAGAAATATTTGTTTAATGAATTGGATTAACAAGTGATCATTTTATTTCCTTTTTAATTGTAAGCCTTAACTGAAAGCAGTGGTTGTCATATATTTCTCTGATTTTCCCAGAACCTGATAGTAGGCAAAGTTTTATTCATTGTAAATGATTAATTAGCCCTTCATGGAATTGTACAGACACTGAGCCTGGATTGCTTCAATGGTAAATTCTATCAAATACTTAAGACAAAAAAATAATGTAAGTGATGTACAAACCTACAGAGAATACAGATGCTAAGCCCGGATTGCTTAGACGGTAAATTTCTTTCAAATATTTAAGAAGAAATAATATAAATCTTATATAAACCTACAACGAATAAGAAATACTACTAACCTATGGTGATAGAAATTTGGAAGTGGTTGACTCTAGGGCAGGGGGTAGAGTGGAATTGACTAGAAATAGTCAGGAGGAAACTTTTTGGGATGTTTTATATCTTGATTGAGGTGATTATTGAATGGATATATACATTTGTTAAAATCTTATTAAACTATACACTTAAGATCTATGCATTTTATGTAAATTATAACTCCAAAATTGCAAAATATATGCTGGAAAAAATAATTTATATATATATATATACATATATATGTGTGTGTGTATATATATGTGTGTGTGTGTGTGTGTATATATAGCAATATTATATTATATTATATATACATATATATAATGAAGAATATCTATAATATGTAAAGAACTGTTATGAATCAATACAAAATGTGCAGACCATTAGAAAAATAAAAAGTCATGAATAGACAAATTTATAAAAGAAAAATACATAGTTTAAATAAAATGTTGAGAATTACTGAATTTGTTAATAATCAAAGAAATGAAAGTGTTTATTAATGAGATAGTATTTTTATTATAAAATTAATATTTTGTAAAATAATATCTAATGTTGGCAAGAATGCACTGCAAAAGTCAGCCCAAATAATGCAACTGGCTATGTAAATCAAAATCACTTTTGTTGGAACACATTTTGGGATAATATATAAATCACTTCAAAAATGTTCATACCCTTGATCTGGTAACTTTACTTCTCAAATTTTTGTTCTCAGAAAATAATCAGATTGAGAATAATGGTGGGGAGACATGTTGATAGAATGACTTCATAAATTAGGACAACAAGTCAGACAAAGTCATGTGAGGTATCCAGAGTACATGTGTTTAATACTCAAAGATATCTGCTAAATATAAAATAGGAGTCTTCAAAGCCAAAATCTCTCAAGAGTCAAAGATTTTAAAAATCTAAACAGTTTGATTAGTCTTAAGTAGGAGCTGCAGACATCTGCAAGTAGAGAGAGAATGATGGACATGCACTAAGTGAGCTATGAAACCAACTCTTTTTAAGTTTGTAGTGACAAAGTTACCATAAAAAAGAGACTCAGTAACACATTCATAGAAGGGAAAAAAGATTTTTTACAGTTCATCCATCCAAAGTCTCTGGTGGCAAGTAATCTCAGGTACCTGTGAAAGTAACTTGGCTTCCTTTGTGGGCATGTGTATTTTTTTTTTTAAGTTTATTTATTTATCTTGAGAGAGTGTGTGTGTGTATGAGAACACACATGTGAGCAGGGGAGGGGTAGGGAGGGAGAGAGAGGGAGAGAATCCCAAGCAGAGCCCACACTGTTGGCATGAAGCCTGATATGGGGCTCCAACTCAGGAACCATGAGATCATGAGCTGAGCCGCAGTCTAATGCTTAACCAACTGAGCCACCCAGGTGCCCTATTGGGCATGTGTATTTTTAAACTCTCGGAAGGTTCAGCATTAACTGCAAAAAAGCTAAGAGAAACAAAATCATAGAATTAATAAATAATACCTGGTACTAAGAATAAGTATGCGCTAGAATTGATGACATTTGGACATGGACTATGGAGTGGATACAGTATCTATCAATTAAACTTCCTCATTTTGATAACAATCCAGTGGTTACATAAGATGATGTCCTTGTTCTTGGGAAATACACACTGAAGTATTTAGGAAAATGACTATATGATACCTGTAACTCTCAAAAATGATTCAGGGAAATAACTAAATACACACACACACACACACACCCCACATGGAGGAGACAGAATGATTAAGCAAATGGAATAAAATGTTAATTCTTGCAACTTTTCAGTAAATTAAAAATTATTATAGAAACAAAAACTATGTATATTATTAAAATTAAAAAGCACGTACATGGGGGTTCCTGGCTAGTTCAGTTGGTGGAGCATGTGAGTCTTGATCTTGGGTCATGAGTTCAAGTCTCACACTGGGCATAGAGCTTACAAAACAAAAAACCAAAAACAAACAAAAAAACAAAAAACAAAAAAACAAAACCATGTGCATTTTTAAGAGAATTTGGCCTTTTAGAGTGATCACCTTACAACTGCAACTTGAAGCATATATGTGAGTTATAACATTAGATTGAAATCTTAAGTTTATGTCATTCTTACAACATTGAAAACTTTAAGTTCACCATATTTATAAGTTTAATGCAGATTTTTAAATAGTTATTTAATATTTGAGATTTTGTTCGTTAATGTAGATGGCTGAAGTAAAAGGCTTACAAAATAAATCAAGTTTAATATATTAGTAAATATGATTTAAGTTATTTGGAGGCATTTGATTAAGTTTAGAAACCAAATCAAACATTATTCAGGACTCTTAAAAGTTATTGTTAAACTTCTGGAATTATAAACAGAGTAATAAAACTTATGCATTAAATTTAAAAGCCTGAGAAAGAAAAAGATTTTTTTACTGTTTATTTATTTTTGAGAGAGCGAGAGACAGAGAGAGAGACAGAGTGTGAGTGGGGAAGGGGCAGAGGGAGAGGGAGACACAGAATCCAAAGCAGGCTCCTGCCTCTAAGCTGTCAGCACAGACCCTGACGCAGGGCTTGAACTCAGGAACCATGAGATTATGACCTGAGCTAGAGTCAGATGCTCAACCTACTGAGCCACTCGGTCATCCCGAAAGAAATAGATTTTTAACTTCAAGTTTTAAAAATTGACTACTAATTATTTAAATCAAGAACATACCTCTGAACAGTCTTTTCTATATACAAAAACCATGCTCAAGGATACCAAAAGACTCACATCACTGGATTTGCAGGTTCTTTTCTTAAGTGGCTATAAATTCTTTGAAATTATTCTTCTCTCAGTGAGAGCTGGGGTTTGTATCCCTGCCCCCTTGAATCTGGCCAGACTTGTAACTCCATAAATCAACAGAATATGACTGTAGTGACATTACGTGACTACCAAGGCCAACTCAAAAAAAATTATGCAGTTCTACCTGGTTCTTTTGGTATGCTCACCCTTGAAACATTCCATTTTAGAATATTCCTTATCAGAATACAGCTGCTATGCTGAGAGAAGTCTAAGCTATATGGAGAGGCCACAAGAAGGTGCTCCTGTGGATATTCCCGACTGAGTCTAGCATTTAAGTCATATCAGCCAAGGTACCACACACAGATGTTGTTATGGACTGACTGTTAATGTCCCTCTCAAATTCATATGTTGAAGTCCTAGTCCCCAGTGGGTTAATATTGGGAGGTGGGGCCTTTGGGAGGTAATTATGTTTAGATGAAGTCATGAGGTTAGAACCCTCATAATGGGATTGGTGTCCTTATAAGAAGAGAGATAAGAACTCCTCTTTGCACACAAAAAGAAGTCATGTGAGTACACAGCAAGATGGTGGCTGTCTACAAACCAAGAAGAGGACCTTCATCAAGAAGAGAATCTGCTACACCTTGATCGTGGACTTCTCTGTCTCCAGAATTGTGAGAAATAAATGTCTTTTAAGGCATTCAGTCTATGGTATTTTGTTATAGCAGCCCAAGCTGATTAAGACAAGTATAAAGGAACTTTCAGCCCCCTACCATTTCAGACACCCAAGCCACTAGAGATATACTAACTGAGGGATTTCTAATTCATAAAATGCTTGAGTGTAATAAAATGCTTAGTGTTTTACACTACTAAGTTTGGGGGTGCTTTGGTATGAAGCAACAAATAACCAAATCCCAACTTTAAGAATTGGTTCTCTGTATTGGTTCTAGATTATCTGGAATTTGTTTTTTGAGTATTTGGATTTAAAGTTATTCATGATTCTGTTGCCAGAAGTTAAAAAAAAATCCTGGTAGTCCATAGCGTGCAGTGGCAAAACAGAAAGCAAGACTTCGGGTGACCAAGCAGCTGCTACCAGAAAATATTTTAGTGAAATAAAGAAGTATAGTGGGATTATTTGGTTGTTTCTAAGTACACTGGAGAAAGTGAGTTAAGAAATGACTGGCTCAGGCCTTTAAGCCCCCACCTTAAGGTCTGGATAAAGGACCAGAAAGTTTCTGTGACTTCCATAAAAGAAATCCTTATAGTCTATGGTCACAGGGCTGAAAATTCTGAAAACCAAACTCGAAATCTAATTCTGTGAGTGGGTGAATTATAGTGCAAATTGAATTACCAAATTTGTCTGGTCTCCTACGTTCAAGTTAAAGCAATGATTGAGAAGGAACAGGACCTTGAAAATTGGAATGGGAATATATGAGCAGATTCCAATGAAGATGGGGACCCCTAAATACGGCTGAGCCTTTCTTATGAATACAATCAGCCCTTTCTCTCCTGCCTGAGGAGGTCAGATTCCCCCTGCCTGAAGAACTTGTATTGGGTTGCCCTGAAGTAGATACTTTTCAAGTAAGTGCTGGCCTACCCTTACTATCTCTCATTGCTTCTGGGTGTATAACAAGACCCAAGTTCCAACTGCCTAAACAGCCTTCCATAGACTTCTCTATCAGCTTCCACAATTGCTTAAATTCTGCATAGCTGTTCTGCTTCTCTGATTAAATCTTGGCTGATAAATTAGGCATAGAGGAGATAGTAAGAAAAGTTCATTTGATGAGAGGGAAACATAAACAGGGGAAAAAGGAAGATACACCCAGAAATAAGAGGACAGCATGCTACGGTTATAAACACGTTACATGTTGCAAAATCAATCAGGAACTGTTTCTTTCATATGGACCCACTTACCTTTTTTGGAGGAACATAGTTTGGATTTATGGCTTTGGCTATTGACAGTTGTAATAAACGGGGTGAAGGATCAGAGATTTGATGAGAACTTCTTGTTAAGTAATCACTGTAGGGCCTATATACAAATGAAACATGAAATATTATAATCATTGGAGGAAAAATAACTTCATTTTTTCATTGCTATAATCAACCTCTGATCAATTATATATATTGTTTCTATCTTAAAAACTTCTTTTCCCATAATCATAGTTGGGTTTTTTTTTTAATATCAGATTGGTGTTTTCTAAAAATATTTGTACTATGAGCCACAGTAAGAAGTGCATTTTATACTGATACAGTATATGTAAATCTGTGTGTGTGTGTGTGTGTGTGTGTGTGTGTGTGTGCGCTGTATATCCAAAACAAAATTATCATGAAACAATGCTTTACCTAAGTAAGGTATTCTGATTTTTTTAATTCCATTTGATTTCATTAAAAAAAAAACTGGAATCCATTTTATGATCCACTGATGGGTTGAGACTTGCAGTTTAAAAAACACTTCACTTGAGCAGAACGGACTCTCCAGAGCCAAGCGTAGACAAGAGGCCCATGGAAGAGGGTAGGAAGGGCGGAGAGGCGGTGCGCACTACATGGACTAGCAGGAGGGAGCCGGGGCAGAGGGACAGCCCACCAGCAAAGCAGAGCCCCTGAGTCTGGCTTGCAAAAGCGGAGGGGCCAGACTCCGTGAATTCTGACAGCCAGCAGGACTTAACATCTGGAATGTTAAAAGTCAACAGCTCTGCTCGGAGAGTGGGAGGGCGAGAGGACACTGTGAGGGAGAGTTGTTGAGCCCTGGAAGACAGAGCTCAGCTCGGCCAGAGTCATCTCCCTCTCCCATCCCCCAGCAGAAATCCCAAAGGGAACCAGTTTCTGTCACCAAACTTGCTTGCACTGCACAAACACACAATGATGTGCTTCTGTGGATCCAACCCTCTGACGGGTCTGCCTCCCTCCTGGTGCTGCAGGGCCCCTCCCACAGGGGACCACCGACAGCAAAGCAAGCTAAGCCTGCCCCTCCCACCCTGTGCACCCTGCGAATCCACCTCAGCTAATATGCCAGATCCCATCAAAGCAGCACCACAAGCCTGGTAGTGTGCAAGTAGCCCAGACAGGGGCCACACCACTCCACAGTGAGTCCTGCCCCTGGGAGAGGGTGAGATAAGGTACACACCAGTCTGACTGTGGCCCCAGCAGTGGGCTGGGGACAAACATCAGGTCTGACTGCAGCCCTGCCCACCAACACAAGTTACTCCAGACAGCACAGGGGAAGTGCCCTGCAGTTCCGCGCCACTCCAGGGACTACCCAAAATGATGAAATGGAAGAACTATCCTCAAAAGAAACTCCAGGAAGTAGTGACAGCTAACGAATTGGTCAAAAACGATTTAAGCCATATAACAGAACAAGAATTTAGAATAATAGTCATAAAATTAATTGCTGGGCTTGAAAAAAGTATAGAGGACAGCAGAGAATCTATTGCTACAGAGATCAAGGGACTAAGAAACAGTCATGAGGAACTAAAAAATGCTATAAATGAGGTGCAAAATAAAATGGAGGTGACCACAGCTTGGATTAAAGAGGCAGAGGAGAGAATAGGTGAATTAGAAGATAAAATTATGGAAAAAGAGGAAGCTGAGAAAAAGAGAGATAAAAAAATCCAGGAGTATGAGGGGAGAATTAGAGAACTAAGTGATGCAATCAAACGGAACAATATCTATATAATAGGAATTCCAGAAGAGGAAGAGAGAGAGAAAGGGGCTGAAGGTGTACTTGAACAAATCATAGTTGAGAACTTCCCTGATATGGGGAAGGAAAAAGGCATTGAAATCCAAGAGGCACAGAGAACTCCCTTCAGGCATAGCTTGAATTTATCTTCTGTATGACACATCATAGTGAAACTGGCAAAATACAAGGATAAAGGGAAAATCCTGAAAGAAGCTAGGGATAAACACACTCTAACTTATAAAGGGAGACCCATAGACTAGTGGCAGATCTATCTACTGAAACTTGGCAGGCCAGAAAGGAATGGCAGGAAATCTTCAATGTGATGAACAGAAAAATATGCAGCTGAGAATTCTTTATCCAGCAAGTCTGTCATTCAGAATAGAAGGAGAGATAAAGGTATTCCCAAACAAAAACTGAAGGAATTCATCACCACTAAACCAGCCCTATAAGAGATCCTAAGGGGGATTCTGTGAGTGAAATGTTGCAAGGACCACAAAGTACCAGAGACATCACTACAAGCATGAAACCTACAGACATCACAATGACTCTAAACCCATATCTGTCTATAATAACACTGAATGTAAATGGACTAAATGCTCCAAACAAAAGACGCAGGGTATCAGAATGAATAAAAACACAAGACCCATCTATTTGCTGTCTACAAGAGATTCATTTTAGACCTGAGGACACCTTCAGATTGAAAGTGAGGGGATGGAGAACTATTTATCATGCTACTGGAAGTCAAAAGAAAGCTGGAGTAGCCATACTTATATCAGACAAACTAGACTTTAAATTAAAGGCTGTAACAAGAGATGAAGAAGGGCATTATATAATAATTACAGGGTCTATCCATCAGGAAGAGCTAACAATTATAAATGTATATGCACCCAAATATATAAAACAATTAATCACAAACATAAGCAACCTTATTGATAAGAATGTGGTAATTGCAGGAGACTTTAATACCAAGGATTAAAGCAATAAATACCCTATGAGCAACGGATAGCTCATCTAAACACAAAATCAATAAAGAAACAAGGGCCCTGAATGATACATTGGATCAGATGGACTTGACAGATATATTTAGAACTCTGTATCCCAAAGCAACAGAATATACTTTCTTCTTGAATGCAAATGGAACATTCTCCAAAATAGATCACATACTGGATCACAAAACAACCCTTTATAAGTATAAAAGAATTGAGATCATACCATGAACACTTTCAGATCACAATGCTATGAAACTTGAAATCAACCACAGGAAAAAGTCTGGAAAACCTCCAAAAGCATGGAGGTTAAAAAGCATCCTACTAAAGAAAGAATGGGTCAACCAGGCAATTAGAGAAGAAATTTAAAAATATATGGAAACAAGTGAAGATGAAAATACAACAATCCAAATGCTTTGGGATGCAGCGAATACAGCCCTGAGAGGAAAATAAATTGCAATCCAGGTCTATCTCAAGAAACAAGAAAAATCCCAAATACAAAATCTAACAGCACACCTAAAGGAAATAGAATCAGAACAGCAAAGACACCCCAAACCCAGCAGAAGAAGAGAAATAATAAAGATCAGAGCAGAAATAAATAATATAGAATCTTAAAAAAACTGTAGAGCAGATCAATGAAACCAAGAGTTGGTTTTTCAAGAAATAAACAAAATTGATAAGCCTCTAGCCAGGCTTCTCAAAAAGAAAAGGGAGATGACCCAAATAGATAAAATCATGAATGAAATTGGATTTATTACAACCATTCCCTCAAAAATACAAGCAATTATCAGGGAATACTATGAAAGATTATATGGCAACAAACTGGACAACCTGGAAGAAATGGACAAATTCCTAAGCAACCACACACTTCCAAAACTCAAACAGGAAGAAATAGAAACCTTGAACAGACCCATAACCAGCAAAGAAATTGAATCAGTTATCAAAAATCTCCCAACGAATAAGAGTCCTGGACCAGATGGCTTCCCTGGGGAATTCTACCAGACATGTAAAGCAGAGGTAATACCTATTCTTCTCAAGCTGTTTTAAAAAATAGAAAGGGAAGGAAAACTTCCAGACTCATTCTATGAAGCCAGCATACTTTGATTCCTAAACCAGACAGAGACCCTGCAAAAAAAGAGAACTACAGGCCAATATCCCTGATGAATATGGATGCAAAAATTCTCAATAAGATACTAGCAAATCGAATTCAACAGCATATAAAAAGAATTATTCACCATGATCAAGTGGGATTCATTCCTGGGCTGCAGGGCTGGTTCAACATTCACAAATAAGTCAATGTGATACATCACATTAATAACAGAAAAGAACCATATGATCCTGTCAATCGACACAGAAAAAGCATTTGGCAAAATACAGCATCCTTTCTTAATAAAAACCCTCGAGAAAGTCAGGATAGAAGGAACATACTTAAACATCATAAAAGTCATTTATGAAAAGCCCACAGCTAATATCATCCTCAATGGAGAAAAACTGAGAGCTTTCCCCCTGAGATTAGGGACATGACAGGGATGTCCACTCTCACTGCTGTTGTTTAACATAGTGTTGGAAGTTCTAGCATCAGCAATCAGACAACAAAAGGAAATCAAAGGCATCAAAATTGGCAAAGACGAAGTCAAGCTTTCACTTTTTGCAGATGACGTGATATTATACATGGAAAACCCGACAGACTCCACCAAAAGTCTGCTAGAACTGATACATGAATTTAGCAAAGTTGCAGGATACAAAATCAACGAACAGAAATCAGTTGCATTCTTATACACTAATAATGAAGCAACAGAAAGACAAATAAAGAAACTGATCCCATTCACAATTGCACCAAGAAGCATAAAATACCTAGGAATAAATCTAACCAAAGATGTCAAAGATCTGTATGCTGAAACTACAGAAATCTTATGAAGGAAATTGAAGAAGATATAAAGAAATGGAAAAACATTCCATTGTCCTGGGTTCGAAGAATAAATATTGTTAAAATGTCAATACTACCCAAAGCTATCTACTACACATTCAATGCAATCCCAATCAAAATTGCACCAGCATTCTCTAAGCTAGAACAAGCAATCCTAAAATTTGTATGGAACCACAAAAGACCCTGAATAGCCAAAGTAATTTTGAAGAAGAAGACCAAAGCGGGAGGCATCACAATCCCAGACTTTGGCCTCTACTACAATGCTGTCATCATCAAGACAGCATAGTATTGGCACAAAAACAGACACATAGACCAATGGAATAGAATAGAAACCCCAGAATTAGACCTAAAAAGTATGGCCAACTAATCTTTGATAAAGCAGGAAAGAATACCCAATGGAAAAAGACAGTCTCTTTAACAAATGGTTCTGGGAGAACTGGACAGCAACATGCAGAAGAATGAAACTAGACCACTTTCATACACCATTCACAAAAATAAACTCAAAATGGATAAAAGACCTGAATGTGAGACAGGAAACCATCAAAACCCTAGAGGAGAAAGCAGGAAAAGACCTGACCTCAGCCGCAGCAATTTCTTAAACTTGACATATCCCCAGAGGCAAGGGAATTAAAAGCAAAAATGAACTATTGGGACCTCATGAAGATAAAAAGCTTCTGTACTGCAAAGGAAACAATCAACAAAACTAAAAGGCAACCAATGGAATGGGAAAAGATATTTGCAAATGACAATCAGACAAAGGGCTAGTATCCAAAATCTATAAAGAGCTCACCAAACTCCACACCCGAAAAACAAATAACCCACTGAAGAAATGGGCAGAAAACATGAATAGACACTTCTCTAAAGAAGACATCCAGATGGTCAACAGGCACATGAAAAGATGCTCAACGTCGCTCCTCATCAGGGAAATACAAATCCAAACCACACTCAGATATCACCTCACGCCAGTCAGAGTGGCCAAAATGAACAAATCAGGAGACTGTAGATGCTGGCGAGGATGTGGAGAAATGGGAACCCTCTTGCACTGTTGGTGGGAATGCAAACTGGTGCAGCCGCTCTGGAAAACAGTGTGGAGGTTCCTCAAAAAATTAAAAAATAGATCTACCCTATGACCCAGAAATAGCACTGCTAGGAATTTACCCAAAGGATACAGGAGTGCTGATGCATAGGGGCACTTGTACCCCAATGTTTATAGCAGCACTTGCAACAATAGCCAAATTATGGAAAGAGCCTAAATGTCCATCAACTGATGAATGGATAAAGAAATTGTGTTTATATGCACAATGGAATACTATGTGGCAATGAGAAAGAATGAAATATGGCCTTTTGTAGCAGCGTGGATGGAACTGGAGAGTGTTGATGCTAAGTGAAATAAGTCATACAGAGAAAGACAGATGCCATATGTTTTCACTCCTATGTGGATCCTGAGAAACTTAACAGAAGACCATGGGGAAGGGGTAGGAAAAAAAAAAAGGTTAGACAGGGAGGGAGCCAAACCATATGAGAACAAACAGAACAAACTGAGGGTTGATGGGGGGTTGGAAGGAGGGGGGGTGGGTGATGGGTATTGAGGAGGGCACCTGTTGGGATGAGCACTGGGTGTTGTATGGAAACCAATGTGACAATAAATATCATATTAAAACAAAAAGCAGGGGTGCCTGGGTGGCTCAGTCAGTTAAGCGTCCAACTTCAGCTCAGGTCATGATCTCGCGGTTTGTGAGTTCAAGCCCCGTGTCGGGCTCTGTGCTGACAGCTCAGAGCCTGGAGCCTGCTTTGGATTCTGTGTCTCCCTCTCTCTCTGCCCCTCCTCTGCTCATGCTCTGACTCTCTCTGCCTCAAAAATAAATAAAACATTTAAAAAAATAATAAAGATCAATCAATCAATAAATTAATTAATTAAAAAAATAAAGAACACTTCACTTCCTACCAAAACCTCATATTAAATCCCTGAGATAAAAATTCCAGTCACTATCAGGGGCCCCTCTGTGATGGCCAGTCTCTTCTGCAGTGCAGTTTGAAACTGCTAGGTATAATGCCCAGCAACTTGACCAATTTTCATAGGCTGTTCCCCAAATATTCCTTTCCTAGTACAAAAACTTACCAACCAACAAAACTACAAACCTAATATGAAAACAGTTTTCCACAAATAAATATATGATTACCCTCTAGAGGTAGTCTGTTAGATTTCAAAATTGATATAAAATTAGCATACCATAGAATTTACCTTTTTAAAATGTACAATTCAGTGGTGTCTAGCATATTCACAAAGTTGTGTAACTACTGTCACTATCTAAATTCAGAATGTCTCGGGGCGCCTGGGTGGCTCAGCCGGTTAAGTGTCTGACTTCGGCTCAGGTCATGATCTCGCGGTCTGTGGGTTCGAGCTCCGCGTCGGGCTCTGTGCTGACAGCTCAGAACCTGGAGCCTGCTTCTGATTCTGTGTCTCCCTCTCTCTCTGACCCTCCCCCCATTCAAGCTCTGTCTCTCTCTGTCTCAAAAATAAATAAACGTTAAAAAAAAATTTTTAAATTCAGAATGTTTTCATCACTCCAAGAGAAACCCCATACTGATTAACAGTTCCTCTCCATTACTTCATTTCCCTCCCCCACCCCCAACCACTAATCTACTTTCTGTCTATGGATTTGCCTATTCTGGACATTTCAAATAAGTGGAATCATACAAATATGCAGCCTTTTGTATCTGGCTTCCTTCACTTGGCCTATTTTCAAGATTCATGTATCAGTATAACAGATTCATGTATCAGTATAACATTCCTTTTTATGGCTGAATAATATTCCGTTGTATGGATTTGTCACATTTTGTTTATCCATTCATCCATAGTGAACATTTGAGTTGTTTCCACTTTTTTTGCTTTTATGAAATGCTGCTATGCATATTCATGTACAAGTTTCTGTGTGAACATTTGCTTTCAATTCCCTTGGGGACATGCCTAGGAGTAGAATGCTGATCATATGATAACTTTATTTTTTTTACTGATTTTTTTAATGTTTATTTACTTATTCTGAGAGAGAGAGAGCATGCATGAGCAAGGGAGGGGCAGAGAAAGAGAGAGAGAATCCCAAGCAGGCTCCATGCTGTGAATGCAGAGCTCAATGTGTGGGGTTCAATCTCACAAACTCCGAGATCATGACATGAGCTGAAACCAAGAGTTGGGCACTTAAACAACTAAGCCACCCAGATGCCCCTGATAACTCTATTTTTTAACTTTTGAGGAACTAGAAAGTGGCTTTCCACATAAACTGCACCATTTTACATTACCACCAGCAATGTATAAGGGTTTCAATTTCTCCATATCCTCACCAATACATATTATTTCCTATTAGTTATTATTATTGCCATTCTAGAAGGTGTGAAGTGGTGTCTTTGTGGTTTAATGTGTATTTCCAAGATGATTAATGGTATTTAGTATCTTTTCGTGTGTTTCCTGTTCACCTGTATGTCTTCTTTGGAGAAATGTCTATTCAAATCCTTTGCTCATTTTCTAAATTGTGTTGTCTTTTTTGCACTGTTCTAAATATTTTATATATATATTCTGAATACTACTCTTTTATCAGATATATGACTTGCAAATATTTTCTCCCAATTGGTGGGTTTACTTTTTACTTTCTTGATGATATCCTTTGATATACAAAAGCTTTCACTTTTGATGAAATCCAATTTATTATTTTTTGTCACGTTTTTGTTGTCATAACTGAGAAACAATTGCCTAGGTCACAGAGATTTATGTCTATTTTTTCTAAGAGTTTTATAGTTTTATCTCTTATAATTAGGTCTGTGATCCATTTTAAATTAATTTTTGTGTATGGTGTGAAGTAGGGGTTCAACTTCATATGGATATCCTGTTATCCCAGCATTATTTGTTTAAAAGACTATTCTTCCCCAATTAAATTGTCTTGGCATTCTTGTCAAAAATCAATTGATGAGTGGCACTTGGGTGGTTCAGTTGGTTGAGTGTCCAACTTCAGCTCAGGTCATGATCTCACAGTTCATGAGTTCAAGCCCTGCATAGGGCTCTCTTCTGTCAGCACAGAGTCTGCTTCAGATCCTCTGTCCCTCCCTCTCTCTCTGCCCCTCCCCCTCTCTCTCCCCTCTCCCATTCATTCTCTCTCACACACAAAATAAATAAATAAATAAACTTTAAAAAAATCCATTGACCATAAATATAAGGGTTTATTTCTGGACTTTCAACTCTGTTCTGTAGATCTATATGTCTATTGTTATGCCAGTAACATACTGTCTTGATTACTGTAGCTTTTAAATAAGTTTTCAAATAACAGTTATTTTTCAAGGTTTTTTTGTTGTTGTTGTTTTGTTTTGTTTTGCTATTCTGGGTCCTTTGCTTTTCTCTATGAATTTTAGATTGCATTGTCAATTTCTATCAAAAAAGGCAGCTGGAATCTCAATAGGGATTACACTATGTTGATCAATTTGGAAAAATGTACCATCATGACAAAATTAAGACTTCCAATTCATGAACAGGAAATGTCTTTCCATGTATTTAAGTCTAATTTCTTTCAACAATTTGAACTTCTCTTGTTAAGTATTTTGTTACTTTATTATTTTTCACTGTAGTAAAATACATATAACATAAAATTTACTATCTTAACCATTCTTAAGTATTTGCTACAGTAATGTTAAATGCATTAACATTGTTGTGCAACCAATCTTCGTAACTCTTTTCATCTTGTAGAACTCTATACCAATTAAACAACTAATTCCCCCCTCCCCCCCAGCTTAGTCCCTGCCAACCACCATCCTACTTTCTTTCTTTACAAATTTGACTACAGTTGGTACCACTTATAAGTGGAATCATACAGTGTCCTTTTGTGGATGACTTATTTCATTTAGCATAATGTCTTCAAGGTCCATTCATATTGGAGCATGTATCAGAATTTCCTTCCTTTTTAAGGCTGAGTACTGTTGCATTACATGTATTATTTTGTCCTGTTTGGTGCTACTACAAATAGAATTATTTTCCTACCTTCATTTTCAGATTGGTTAATTGCTAATGGAGATACAATTGTTTTTGTATATTGCTCTTGGACTCTGTGCCTTCCTGAACTCATTTATTAGTTCCCATAGTTTTAATATGGATTCCTTAAGATTTTCTAATCATGTGAACTATGAGTAGAGAAAGTAGTTTTACTTTTTCCTTTCCAACCTGAATGCTTTTTACTTCTTTTTCTTGCCTAATGGCACCCTGACTAGAATCTCCAATATGATGTTCAACAGAAGTGGTGAGAGTTGACATCCTTGTCTTATTCCTGATCTTAGGGGGAAAGCATTCAGTCTTTTACCATTAATTATTATGTTAGCAGTGGGTTTTTTTTTTTTACAGATGTTCTTTATCAGCTTGAGGAAGTCCCCTTCTATACCTAGTTTCTTAAGTATTTTTATAGTGTGTTGAATTTTGTCAAATGATTTTTCTGAGTCTATTGAAATGATCATGTGGTTTTGGTTTTCTTATTCTGTTAATTTGATGTATTATATTGATTATAGTAAGTTGAATCCAACATATTCTTGCATTCCTGGACAAATTCAACTTGGTCATGAGGATTTGTTAATTTTATTTCATTTTTTTTTCTTTCTGTTCCTCAGATAATCTCAATTAACCTATCTAAGTTTGCTGACTCTTTCTTCTGACTGTTCAAGTCTGCTGTTGAGCCCCTCTAGTTAATCACTAAAATACATGTCCCAAAGTTCAAGCTCATGTAATACATTTATTGGCAAGCCTGGTGTGTCTTCATTAAACACTTGCTTTTTTTCCTCCTCACACAATTCTAACAAGCTTAGTTATCTGTTTCTAATGCATAGAATCAAAAAAAGAGGCTAGTCAAAATTATGCAAGCAGGGGTTCCTGGGTGTCTCAGTAGGTTAGGCATCCAACTCTTGACTTTGGCTCAGGTCAAGATCCCAGGGTCATGGGATCAAGTGCTGCATCAGGCTCTATGCTGAGTGTGGAGTCTACTTAAGATTCTCTCCCTCAGTATTACTTGGCAGTCAAAAAGAATGAAATCTTGCCATTTGCAACTACATGGATGGAACTGGAAGGTATTATGCTAAGTGAAATCAGTCAGTCAGGGAAAGACAAAAATCATATGACTTCACTCATATGAGGACTTTAAGAGATAAAACAGATGAACATAAGGGAAGGGAAACAAAAATAATATAAAAACAGGGAGGGGGACAAAACAGAAGAGACTTATAAATATGGAGAACAAACCGGGGGTTACTGAGGGGTTGTGGGGGGGGTGGGCTAAATGGGTAAGGGGCACTAATGAATCTACTCCTGAAATCATTGTTGCACTATATGCTAACTAATTGGGATGTAAATTTAAGAAAATAAAAAATAAAACTAAAAAAAAAAAGATTCTCTCCCTCTCTCTCTCTCTCCCTCCCCCCTCTGCCCCTCTGCCCCTCTCCCCTGCTCATGCACACTCTCTCTCTCAAATTAAAAAAAAAAAATTATGGAAGCAGCCAAGTGTCCATCAATGGATGTGAGATATCCATGAATGAAGATGTGAGATATATATATACACACACACACACATATATACACACACACAATGGAATATTATTTGCCCATTAAAAAGAATGAAACCTTGTTATTTGCAACAACATGGATCCAGAGAGTATAATGCTAAGTGAAATAAGCCAGAGAAAGACAAATACCATATGATTTCACTCATATATAGAATTTAAGAGACAAAACAAACAAACAGTAAAGGAAAAAAGAAAGAGAGAGAGATAAACCAAAAACAAAAAATACAAAACAAAACAAAAAAACAGGCTTTTAGCTATACAGAATAAACAGATGGTTACCAGTAGGGAGGTAGGTGGGTGGGTGAAATAGGTGATGGGGATTAAGAGTACATTTATTATGATGAGCACTGAGTAATGCATAAAACTATTGAATCCCTATATTATACACCTGAAAATAATATAACACTGTATGTTAACTACACTGGAATTAAAATTAAATTAAATTTTTAAAAAGAGGCTAGAGACTATTCCCCTGTTAAAAAAAATGACAGGAAAACTATAAGAAACAAATATCTAATAATCTAACAGCAAGAAGTCAGACCACTTAGCCTAATAAAAAACTGTACTTCATATTTAAACAGCTTCTGGGAGGTTTTCAGTATTGAAGTACATAGTTGATGTTCATAATAAAGATCTCAAGCCAATGAACAAAGGTTATATGTATGTTTAGTAGCAGAGACGTCTACTTAGGAAAGTAGGGAAACAAACTTTTAAAAATAAAGCAAGTTTTAGCATTCAAGGGGGTTTCACTTATATGAAACATCAAATTCAGGTCTCTCAAAAAGTGGTGAAATATTAAAGTATTCCTCTGGATTATAAACATAGATAAAGAAAAAATAAAAGTAAAAATAAATAAGTAAATATAGATATGTAACTACAAATTATATATCTATTTTAACTAAATCTGCAGATTTTGTTGCACAAACTGATAGATAAGGAAATGAAATTTTGTAGGAGGAATTGGGCTTCTTTTGCTGGATTCTATGATGGAAAAAGACTCAAGTTACCCAGTTCAATCTCTCCCTGAAATGCAGGAATCTTCTAAAATTCATGTAAAGTCATAATTCCAGCTTATGCTTGAACACTTTCAGGGATTGTGGGAATGATGGCAGTTGATTTTTCCAGGTAAACATTTCCATTATTGGCTAGCTAGTCAGAAAGATTTTCCTACACTTAGCTGACACCTCCTGCTCTGTAAATTCCTTGTTCTACATCTAGTTTTAGGATCAACACAAAGTAATTTTACTTCTACCTCCTTTTCCTCATTCAGATGCTGACCCTTTAAATATTTGAACACAGCTATCACTGCTTCCTTGGTCTCTTCTCTAAGCTACCCATGTCATTTCTCTTAACTAGTTTTTAGGTAACATATTTCCAGAAGCCTCAAAATATCATGCAGCTCCTTCTGCATAGTTTCAAGTTTAATATCATTTTTTTTTTAATTTTTAAAAATGTTTTTAATTCTTTTTTGTTTTTTTTGTTTTTTTTTTAATATGAAATTTATTGTCAAATTGGTTTCCATACAACACCCAGTGCTCATCCCAACAGCTGCCCTCCTCAATACCCAATCACCCACCCACCCCTCCCTCCCACCCCCCATAAACCCTCAGTTTGTTCTCAGTTTTTAGGAGTCTCTTATGTTTTGGCTACCTCCCTCTCTAACCATTTTTTTTTCTTCCCCTCCCCCATGGTCTTCTGTTAAGTTTCTCAGGATCCACACAGGAGTGAAAACATACGGAATCTGTCCTTCTCTGTACGACATTTCACTTAGCATAAGTATCATTTTCTTAAAGAATAACATCCATAAGTGGAAACATCCACCTACTATGTCTTGACTAAAGTAGTATAGGCTAGGACCATCACCTCCCTGTAACTGTACACTGTATATATTCCATTAATGCAACTTAGCATTTTTCCAAGAACTATATCACAATCTTAGCTGCCATATGGAAGTATCACCTAAGCTGTCTTTTACTTAATTTTTTTTAAGTTTATTTTATTTATTTTGAGGGGGAGGGGCAGAGAAGGGAGAGAGAGAATCCTAAGCAGGATCCACGCAAAGCCCGATATGCAGGGCTCGATCTCATGAACCGTGAGATCATGACTTGAGCAGAAATCAAGATGCTTAACTGACTGAACCACCCAGGTGCCCAAAAATTGTCTTTTAAAGACAAGGAGAGGGGCAACTGGGTGGCTCATTTGGTTGAGCATCTGACTTCGGCCCAGGTCATGATCTTGCAGTTTGTGGGTTTGAGCCCCATGTTGAGCTCTATGCTGACAGCTCAGAGCCTGGAGCCTGCTTCAGATTCTGTGTCTCCCTCTCTCTCTGCCCCTTCCTTACTTGCACTCTGTCTCTCTCTCTCTCTCTCTCTGTCTCTCAAAAAAAACAAAAACAAAAACATTAAAATAATTTTTAAAGACAAGCAGAAATTCATCATTCAAAGCAAAAGGAGCAACATTTGAAAAGTCATAGAGGCATAAGAGAAACATCAAATTCTACAAAATGCAAAAACTTGTGATTTTTCATTTGCATATTTCCTTTTAACTGACTAATGATGCTAAGTTCAGTGCATAGTTCAACTTCACAATTTGAGTCCAATGTAATTACTGATGACAACCTTCTGATTACCTACAATTGCTGCAAATATTTGATCTTTTTACCCTGATTCTTTGAACATAAGTGGACTTCTAGTTCATAAAACCACATACACTAAAATAGATAAAATATTGTGAGATTTAACCAAATTAAGTTAGAATTTATAGAGATTGTCAAGGTACTTTACCTATTTAATAGATATTCTTTCTTGAATCTGTTGGGCAGTGCCAGCTTCTGGATCCTTTTGGATGGCTGGCTAAACAGTGCAGCAGAAGGGATCTCCCAGATTATAGACTCTCTACCACAGCTGTAGTAATATTGAGCCCTGAAAGTTGTAGAAGAGAAAAGAACTGAGTGAAGTGAATATGAATTAGACTTATCATAGTAATTTTTAACACTAACCTCCAGCTCTAGGCCTAGGAGCAAGTATGATAGTTTACCCCTTTACTGCTGAGCCATTTTCCACATAGGAAGAAATCAGAAATAGTTGCAGCCATCAAGTTTCAGCTGGCTTCTAATATCCTATTCCAAAACAGATTAATTTTCTGTAATAAATAAATTGCATCTTCTAAATTCTTTTTTTTAATGTTTGTTATTTATTTTAGAGAAAGAGATAGAGCATGAGGGGGAGAGGGGCAGAGAGAGAGGGAGACACAGAATCCAAAGCAGGCTCCAGGCTCCGAGCTGTCATCACAGAGCCTGATGAGGGGCTTAAACCCACGAACTGTGAGATCATGACCTGAGTGAAAGTTGGACACCTAACTAACTGAGGCACCCAGGCATCCCAAATTGCATCTTCTAAATAGACCAAAAAATACACTAGTGAGAGGAGGAAATTTACTACTTTTAAAACCAAATACTTTCTTAGTCTCTTAATAGACAATCACTAGAGATTGGACAGATAGTAAGTGAAAGGAAAATAAAAGAATATATGAACAACTTTATGCCAACACATTTTAAAACTGAAAGATACACATTACCAATGCTCATTCAGAAAAATATAATCTTAATAGCCCTTGTCAAGAGTTTAACTAAGCCCCTCCATGGTACTCCTGCCTCAGCACCCATTTTGTTTGGCCAAGCAGCCTCTAGGGACTTTAAAATGATACAGGCCCCTCTCACAAGCACATGCCCTAGATAACAGTCCACAGAGGCATAAGTAAATATACATTCCTGATAGGACTTCAGCAACAGTCCTCGTCACCTGACCCTCAATGCCTTCCTTTTATGCATCCTTCAGATATGACTCCCAAGGAGCCTACCAACACCCTGCTCTTTTGGTTTCAATCGATGAATCTGGCCTTTGCCTGGGAAACCCAAAGCACTCCACCTACAGGTTCTAATAAGACATGTGCCCCAGGTCCTGCCTCTCTCTGCCCTCTGTCCTAACCTGCCCATGTGACTCCTTGAGGCATGCTGGGTACTTCTTCTAGGATCTGTGAGTAATAAGCTTCTTTATTTCAAATTCTGTTATGATCTGTTGTTGAACTGTGACCCCATGCTCCACTTAACAAGTGTTAATTTGACAAATTTATAACAGCCCTATAACTATTACGTGAATTGAATTTATAATTAAAAACCATCCTACTCAAAAGCTCCAGACGCAGATGATTTCACTGTGGATTCTATGAAATACATAAACAAGAAATGCCAATTTTATATATTTTCCAATTGATTCTATGAAGATAGCATTACCAAAAATGAGTAAAGACATTCATTACAAGAAAAAACATTACCACAAAGACACTACAAGAAAAATACAGAATAATCCCCCTCATAAACATAGATGCAAAAATTCCAAAGTTTTATTGGAAGACAGACATGTTCAGTTTATATAAAATCTGTGGCTGCTTCCTACTACAGTAGTGGAGTTGGGTAGTTGAAACAGAGACTTTACGGTCAAATTTACTATCTGTCCCCTTCCAGAAAAAGTTTGCTGACTTTTGACTAAAGTTGTATCTCAAAAAGAGAAAAGTGGACACATCAATTATCTTGGAAACCAAACTTCAGGTAAATAATGGTATCTTCAACTTTTTCTTGTTACTTTAACCTGCCTCACTACTTGAGTCCATTCCCTCCCTTGCTCCAGAGTCTTCCCTCAAAGAGCCAACCAACAGAAAGCCTGGTCATTCAACAAATACGCATTAAAAACAAACTGGCAATGGGTATCAAAAGCCTTAACAATATTCTAACCTTCACATGTAGTAATTAATTAATGGTAATCAAGCCCATGGGTGGTATACAAAATCCACGAAAAGTTGCACGTATAAATAGTTCATGTACAACAATGTTATATATGGTACATACCCTGCTGTAATACTACCACTTTATTAAAAACTCAAAATCCTGGTAATCTAAAACATTATACAGTATAATACAAGTTTATAATGGCTAATATTAATCTTGCTCTGGAAAAGTTTTACTGTAGAATCAGATTAGGAAATACATAGAATCCTTAATCCTCAATAATTTTCTAGTATAGTTTGGACAATTTATCATTTTCAGATAAAACGGCTAGATTCTGTGTCATTTTCCCTATGGACTCCTGCTAATGTAACCTGATAGCACACAAACACTAACTAACCTGTTAGGTACATATTGGTGGGAGACTTCCTTGGGATGGGCAAGGTCCTCAAGTCTTTTGGTCAGCTGAGCCTTCAAAGCAAACTGGGAAACAGGGCAAATAGGATCTTGATTCCCCCAAAACAGTTTTCTATTAAAAAGCAGAAAATCAAATAGTAAGGAATTTACTACTAATGGATATCTTAGAAACGGCTCTTGGTGGCTTCTATACTGATGTTCCTTCACTTCCAGAACTATCTTGATTACAGAATGTAACAGTTTCCAGGCATCAGAAACAGATCAACTATTTATGGTAGTTAAAATAAGATTGTTTTACCTCCTGTCCTAAAATGTGGTGACCAAAAATTAGAAAGAGTTCTGTTTCTGCCATCGTATAATTAACACTGTAATTTATAATCAGGTCAACATTAAATGGGCATGCCATCTATCTCCATTGAGCTTCCATTGTGGGTGAAGCCCTGTACCAGGAAGTCAGAAAACAAAATAGTATCAGGGTAATATTAATAGCTTCCATTTCTGAAATACTGTGGGCCAGGCAGTGAGCTAAATGTTTACTGACATTAGATTTTTTAGTCTGTTAAATAGGCATGATTACTGTGCAGAGGGGGAAAAGAAAAGGAGAATCAGTGTGGAATTCACCTGAAAGGCTTAAGGAAGAAAGTGAAAGGCACAGATTGCCAGAAATGAGGCATGTTCCATGTTGGAGTAACCATGAGAAATGGGAATAATCAAATGTTGATCAAAGCATGTTTAGACAGTATTGGTCAAGACAATGTTTGGACAGAAGCAGAAAGTCATGCTGGGAAATAATTAAGTAGCATTGCTGCAGTGGGTGGGGCAGGCAGGAGACCCTAAAAGCCCCACCAAAGAGTCAGAAGAAGGTGCCTCGGTAACCTAACTTTGCACATAACTAAAATTGCCAATTAATTGAGCTTATCTATTTAGAAGGCCCTGTTTTTGGGTGGCTCAGTCAGTTAAGCATCCTACTCTTGATTTCAGCCCAGGTCATGATCTCATGGTTCGTGGGTTCGAGACCCGTGTTGGGCTCTGCACTGTGTCAGCATGATGCCTGCTTGGAATTCTCTTTCCCTCGCTCTCTGCCCCTCCCCCACTCATGCACACGTGCACACATGCACATGCTTGTGCTCTCTTTCTCAAAATAAGTAAAAACTTAAAAAATAAAACATAAGGCTCTATTTTTTAACTTTGTCAATACTTTTGTACACAATATTTATTTCTCTACTTTGTAAGCATTAGCCAGAGTCACCATTAGAAATATTAATCAATGAATTAATATCCCCATCCCCTACATTCTGTGGATTCCATTTCCTAAATATGGCTTAAATGTATCCATTTCTCCTTATCCTCGTGGCTGCTTTCCTTGTCCAGATCCCATCATCCCCACTCCTTTGTCCACACCCCTGCAAGAGTGGTCTTCTAAACTCCAATTTGATCAAGTCACCTCCTTGTTTAAGACTCTAAAGGTCTCCACTGACTTTACAGTGGAGTCCCACCTCCTTACTATGGCTTACAAGGTCTTCCACAGTTTTGACAAAGAGTGCCTGCCTCTCCAGCCTCTATGTTCATCCAAAGGAGGGAACATGACTTAATCTTTTGGAGCTATCCCACTAGGATAGTTTAGTGCTGTATATGACAGGTGTTCCACATAGTTTGATGAATCAAAGAATGGTGAAAACTGGGGACTCACTTGATGGTAATGTGAAACAGGGTGGAGAGGAGAGAATGACTGCAGGGAGAAGAGGCTACAGCAGAAGTTGGGGCCTCAGGTGATGAGGGCCACAGTGGGAGTGACATTGGGGAAGACAGTAACTATGCTTCCAAAAGAGAAGATTTGGTGGATAGAGGTAAGAGCCCCATGGAATGGGAGAGGAAGATTGCAAGACAAGTTGCATCAAATATTATAAGAAAGTGTTAAATATAACTTAGACATCAAGAATGGAAACTGAAGAAAAACAAAAACAAAAACAAAAGACAATAGGACTTGGCCAGGAGGGTATCAGTGGTAATAGAAAAAGTGAGGAGCATCTTAGGGGTAAATACCAAAGCTCTGGTGAGAAAGGCTAAGGGAGTCGGGGATTAGGAAGCAAAGGTGACATATATAAGTTGACCCTTGAACAATGAGGGGTTAGGGGCACAACCCCCATGCAGCTGAAAAATCTGCATACAACTTTTGACTTTCCAAACAACTTAACTACTAATAGCCCACTGTTGACCAGAAACCTTACTGATAACATACATAGTCAATGAACACATACTTTGTATATGTATTATATGTTGTATTCTTACAATAAAGTAAGCTAGAGAGAAGAAAATGTTATTAAGAAAATCATATGGAGGGGCACTGGGTGGCTCAGTCAGTTAAGCATCCGACTTCAGCTTGGGTCATGATCTCGCGGTTGGTGAGTTCGAGCCCCACATAGGGCTCTGTGCTGACAGCTCAGAGCCTGGAGCCTACTTCGGATTCTGTGTCTCCCTCTCTCTCTGCCCCTCCCCTGCCTCTCTCAAAAATAAATAAACATTAAAAAATTTTTAAAAAGGAAAATGATAAGGAAGAGAAAATATTTTACAGTAATTTTATAGTGTATCAAAAAAAATCTGGGTACCAGTTCAAACCTGTGTCGTTCAATGTTAATGTGTATATATTGGTTTTGTATTCACTGTTTCAAATTCAAAGCAAAAGTTATTTTAGACACAGCAATTAAACCAGGCTCATAATATATGGTCCTCATGATGCCTCCCAGGAACTGAAACCTTATGAGATCATTATCTGCTTGAAACCTTGGCCGTTAAAAACTAGAAAACACATAGTATGAACTAAAAGCATTGAGAATTATGTAAAAGGCAGGAGATCTGGTTCAAAGTAAGCTGGAAGAGAAGGATCAGTGGGAAAAGAAACAGCAGAGACTGTACAGTGGACACAATGTTTATCAGAAGGTAGGGAGAATAACCAAATGGCAAAGTAACATATTATGCAGATGACTCTTCACTCTACTCTGACAGCATTTAAAAATCACTTATGTTTAGCTGTTACATAGCTAATAAAACCAAGGAAATAAGTGTTTAATCTTCTATGGTCCATGATGAGGACTTGACCCCAGAGCACAGAATTCTTATCCATATCATACCTGTTTGATGGATCTATGAAATATAACAAAAATCTGGCACAATTACACCCCTAGAATTCTAGAATAAGGGACCTAGAATGGGTTCTGGAGAATTCTGTGTTCATTCATCCTTTTCTGAACAGCTAAATCTCTAGTCTTACCTATTTCCAGAGTCAGAAAACACAAAACAGCTTTCATTGGTCTATTTCCAGAGTGTAATTGTTCTGAAATTCTTATAATTTCTCCTATTATAACAAATATTTATTTAGCTTTCATCTGTATAAACTGCTTTATGTACTTGAAGATTTATGAGTTGGTCTCTAATCTTTCTTTGTCAGTCTGGTCAACCACAAATTCTTTAAATGTATCCTCAAAGGTTCCACTTTTCTTTTAATAATTTTCTTCCTTGGCTTTTGAGGCCCTCTCTGTCCTGATTCATTCCCCCCCCCCCCTTCTCTCTCTCTCTCTCCCCCTCTCCCTCTCCCTCTTCCAGTTTTATTGGAAAATAATTGGCATACATCAATGTATAAGATTAAGGTATACAGCATGTACTGTGAAATGATTACCACAATAGGTTCAGCTAACATCTGTCTTCTAATTCTCTAGCCTACTCCTTCTCAGTTTCCTTAGGCAGTATCTCTTTGGCAATTTAAACAATGGCATGTGCCCCAGGGTTCCCTCTTCCTCAATATTAAAAAAAAAAAAATACATCACTAAATACTGATGTTTCCAAAATAGTATCTCCAAGAATTCTCAAGTATTCTCCTGAGTGTTAAATCTACACTTCCAAATACTTACTGAATGTCTCAAAAGCATCCCACATGACTAAGTCTACCTTCCTCCCAAACCTGCCCCCGTCTTGTGCTTCCTTTTGCAGTTGTAATAGCATTTTCCACCTTGTTTCTAAAAGCAGAAACCTAAAGGGGCACCTGGGTGGCTCAGTCGATTAAGTGACTGACTCTTGGTTGCAGCTCAGATCATGATCTCAGGATTCCTGAGCTTGAGCCCCATATCAGGCTATGTGCTGACAGTGTGGAGCCTGCTTGAGATTCTCTCTCTCTCTCTCTCTCTCTCTCTCTCTCTCTCTCTCTCTCCCCCCTCTCTGCTTCTCCCCAGCTTGCATGCACACACATACTCTCTCTCTCAAAATAAATAAAAATTAAAAAAATAAAAATAAAAACAGAAACCTAGAAATCATATGTGACTCCTCCTCTCCCTCAGGTTCTTCATTTGTCACTAAGTCCTGCCCATCTTTATCTTGACTTTAACCTTTCTTGTAACCTTAAAAGCCACTCTCTTAGGACAAGCCTTCATTATTTGTCTCCTACATTTTGTAATAGCCTCAAATAAATCTTCCTGGCTCTAATTCTCCATGCCATCAAAGGGACCACATCTTTCTAAAACAGCCACTGTGATACAATGTAAGTAAATGGATTTTGTGGGCTATGAACATAGATTCAAATCCCAATATGGGTACCCCCAAGCTGGGTTACTTAGCTTTTCTAAGCTCAATTGTCTAATTAAATCACTCCTTCAAATTTTTTTTAATAGAAAAGGAGCAGGTTGGAGAGAAGTGTTCTAAGATTACTAACAGTTCTAGCAATATCCATTAACACATCTCTTATCAGTGCATGCCTCTCATCAATGTATATGAGTATGTACCCGTCCATGAAAAAGAGAGTATTTAAGCATGTTATATTCTTAATGTTTAAAAACAAGCCTTTTAAAAATGAAAATTTTAGATTATAGCAAAGTTGCAGGATACAACATTAATACACAAATTCTACTGATTTCTTATACACCAACAATGAAAAATTGGAATTTAAAATTTAAAACATAACACTATTTACATTAGCAGCAGAAAAAAAATGAAATACATAGGTATAAATCCAACAATACATGTATAAGATTCATATAAAGAAAACTATAAAACTCTGGTGAAAGAAATCAAAGAAGAACTAAATAAATGGAGAGTCCATGTTCGTGGGTGGAAAGACTCAATATTATCAAGATGTCAGTTCTTTCCAAACTGGTCATCAGATCCAGTGCAATCCCAATCAAAATCCCAAAGAGTTACTTTGTAGATATTCACAAACTGATTCCAAAGTTTATGTGGAGAGATAAAAGATCCAGAATAGCCAACACAATATTGAAAAAGAAGAACTAAATCAGAGGACTGCTACTACCTGACTTCAGTAGTAGTAATCAGTAGTAATCAGCCACAGTAATCAGACAATCATATTGGTGAAAGAATAGACAAATAGATCAATGCAAAAAGAGAGATCCCAGAAATAGATCCACACAAATACAGTCAGCTAACCTTTGACAAAGGATTGAAGGCTATACAATAGACAAAAGACAGTCTTTTCAGCAAATGGTGCTAAAAAAATGGACATCCACATATAAAAAAAAAAAAAATCTAGAAACATACCTTACACCTATCACAAAAATTAACTTGAAATGTATCTTAGATATAAATGTAAATGCAAAACTATAAAATTCTAGAAGGTAACATAAGAGAAAATCTAGGTCATCTTAGATTTAGCAATGCAATGCATTTTAAAATACAAGCAAAACATGATCCATGAGAGAAAAAATTGATAATCTGGACTTCATTAAAATTAAAAACTTTGCTTTACAAAAGACACTCATAAGAGAATGAAAAGATGAGCCACAGACTAGTAGAAAATATCTGATGTCCTAATCTATTCAGGTTACTACACCAATACCATAGATAGGGTGGCTTATAAACAACAGAAGTCTATTCCTCACAATTCTGGGGGTTTGAAAATCCAAGATCAAAGCATCAGCAGATTTGGTGCCTGGTGAAGACATGCTCTCTGGTTTATAGCCAGGCATGTTGTTGCTGTGTTCCCACATTGCTGAAGGGGTAAGGAGTTCTTTGAAGTCTCTTTTATAAGGACATTAATCCCATTCATGCATATGCCATCCTCATGATTTAATCAACTTCAGAAGGCCTTACCTCCTAATACCATCACACTGGGGATTAGGTTTCAATATATGAATTTTACGAATTCAATATATGAATTATTCATATGAATATATGAATTCAATATATGAATATATAGCATCTGATAAAGGATTGGTATTGAAAATATACAAAGAACTGTTACATTTCAACAATAAGAAAACAAATAACCCAATTAAAAAGTGGGCAAAAGAGCTCAACACACACTTCATCAAAGAAGATACACAGATGGTAAATAAGCATGTGAAATATGCTCAGCATCATGTCATTAGAGAGTTACAAATTAAAACAATGAGAAAGACACCACTACACACATTTAGAATGGCTAAAATACAAACACCAAATGCCTGGTAAGGATGTGGAAGGAACAACAGGAAGTATTATTCATTGATGGTGGGATTGGCAGAAACTTTAGAAGATGTTTGACAATTTCTTTTTTTTTTTTTTTAATTTTTTTTTTTTTAACGTTTATTTATTCTTGAGACAGAGAGAGACAGAGCATGAACGGGGGAGGGTCAGAGAGAGAGGGAGACACAGAATCGGAAGCAGGCTCCAGGCTCTGAGCCATCAGCCCAGAGCCTGACGCGGGGCTCGAACTCACAGACCGCGAGATCGTGACCCGGGCTGAAGTCGGACGCTCAACCAACTGAGCCACCCAGGCGCCCCTGTTTGGCAATTTCTTACAAATCTAAACATATTCTTACCATATGATCCAGAAATTGCACTCCTAGGTGTTTACCCAAACGAGTTAAAAACTTGTATCTACATGAAAACCTGCATATCAATGTTTAGAGCATCTTTATTCATAATTGCCAAAAATTGGACGGAAATAACACATCCTTCAATAGATGAATGGATAATCAAATTAGTGCTAAAAAGAAATGAGTTATTAAGCAATGAAAAGACATGGAGGAATCTTAAATGCACATGAAGTGAAAGAAGTCAACCTGGAAAGGTTATGTACCATATCATTTTAACTATGCCATTCTGGAAAAGGCAAAACTATACATACAGTAAAAAAAAAAAAAAAAAAAAAAAAAAATCAGTGGTTTCCAGGATTTTGGAAAGGGGGCACAGAAGGAAAGAGATGAATAGGTAGAATACAGATAATTTTTAGGGCAGTGAAACTATTTTACATAATACTGTAATGGTGAACACATGACATGCATTTGTCAAAGTCCACAGAACTGTATAACACACAACACTGAACCCTAATGTAAACTATAGGCTTTAGTGTATGTCAATATTTCTTCATCAGTTGTAACAAATGTACCACACTAACACCAGATGCTAATATGGGAAACAAGAGGAGTGGGTAGTAATACAGAAACTCTGTGTACTTTTGGCCAATTTTTCTGTAAACCTAAAATTGCTTTAAAAATAATATGTATTATTTTTCTTTTAAGCAATAAAAGATGAGGAAAAAAGGAAAAAAATTAAGGCTTTACTCAGGAGCCAAAGAAGAAAAGGGGGAGTCCTGTGGCCAAGGATAGGAGGACAGTGGGTCCAATCGGCTGGAAATTCAGAGAACAGGTGTTCTCTAGGCAAAGGCTTAGAGACAGCATGTTAGGAGCAGCAAAGTTGAACCCAAAGGATGAACACAAGATTTTCAAAGTGTTTTTCAAATCTGTATGCTTATTAGAATTATCTGGGGAGCTTTTAATGCTCCCGATGCATGGGCTGCACCCTAGACAAAGTAAATTAGGATTTCTGGGGATGGGGCCCAGGCATCAGTGCTTTATATGTCCCCAGGTGATTCTATGTACAGACAAATTTGAGAACTACTGACTTAGGGTTAGCCTTCCATATGTTGACTTAACTGAGGGGAGGATACTGGTTCAGTGGATTCAGCTGAGCAGAGAGGTGACTAAACCTAGGATACAAAGTTAGTGGGCAAGTAAGAATAATACTTACCTATCTAATGTAAGGAACACACTCATCACAAACAAGACTATGTAATGTTGTCTTACCTATCTGGGGTTCCCCATTGTTTTTTAGGCCTAGAAAGGTCTTGGATTCTCTTCCTAGAAAAAAAACTAACAAATACCAGCTGATTAATTCAGAGAAAATGCTTAACAAACATGGTTATATTAGATGACTCCTACTCAAACAAATCCCATCTTAGGGGGGAAAAACCCAAAGCACTATATGATGTGATCTGAAGAGTACTGAAAGCTCAAAGTATTCAAAAATATTGTGGACCCAAAATTCTCTCTCCTAGAATCATGGCTAATATAATACATACTGGAACAAAGACAATAAATCTGCAATAAAACCAAGAGCATATTGTCTCCAGAAGACCGCAGATAAAACGCACACTTAATGGGAAAAACCCTCAATTCTCATATTAATTTTTAAATGGCTTGATGGCACTGGATTCTGAAGAGATCATACAGATAAATTTCAGAGAGAATATTTGGCTTTGGGAAAACTATGAAATAGGCAAAGTATACTTTGAGTACCACTCAACCCTTTTTCTTCCCTACTCTGCTCCTTTGAACCTTCCCTGATTGTTCTGAATCTACCTATAGCAGAGTTTGTGCTCACCAAGTACCCATGTGTTCCTCCATATTTCCAAGCTTCCCTTCAGTTGTTTACAGCCATGTGAATGGTTATGTCTAATTTCAACAGAAGTGTTCAGTATCAATTCCAGAGCCAATGTGCCTGCTCCATTCCCTTCTTCCCTTATTGCAGTGATTCTGTAAGCCACATATTCTAGATGGTATAGCTAAAAGACAGAAGAGGCCAAGCCATCTCACACTGGACTGTGACAGGAGGGAGAAATAAATGTTTATTGCTTTAAGTCATTGAGAGTTTTGTATCTTATTTGTTACTACAGCATTGACTATCCTGTGCAGACTAATACACCACCTATGTGTGTAGCTCATATTGTAATTATTTATTCACTTTCTTGGAGTTTGAAGGTCCTAACAAATAACACTTTTTTACCCACAATTAAGAACTAACTAAAAACAGACACAGGAGTCAGATAAATAGAATAAAAATACTTTCTCTATTATTGATTAGGTGATACTGAAGACAGTAGTATGTATCCCTGACAATCCTGAATTGAACTTGTCCCCCAAAGCTGCAAGCCTCCCTCTGCAGGGGCTAAGTTTGCTATGTGACAGAGAACAGATCACAAAGATCACTTCCTATTGATAGACAGGTCCCAAAGAAATTGGACCCAGAAGGAACCAGGGCTTCATCATGTAAGCACTGCATAAGCCCTGCCGAGAGAGCCTGAGCCAGCTTTCCAGAAAGGGTGGCTAGGTGGAGGAAAAAGCAAGCCAGAGTTGCAGACAAAACATTTTATATACATTAATCTTTTAAAACAACTTAGCTTCTGGCTTCCATCATCACTTCCAAGCCAAGTTTTCCCTCGCTACCTTTTTCTTCACTAGCTAAATAATGTTTTTTTAATGTGTCACTTTATAGACTGACAGTTTCCTAGTTTATTCCTATAGACACTTTAATTGGGTTGTTACTTCAATTGGAAATAATCTCATTAACATTTGCTTCTTCTGTGTGGGGGTCTAACATCCGTCCTCTTCATTCACTTCTTGTGTATTATGTCACCACAGCTACATCTCTAACCTATCTCTTCATCTTAACACAGGCTTCCCCCATCTTTCATGTCTTGCATTACCTCACAATGTCTAGTCATTGTCCTGTGCAGAAACGAAAGAAAGTGGTTGAAGGATTTTCACGTTTGAAGGCAGATTTTTTTTAAATGAGGATTACATTGCTGTCCCATGTCTTCATTGATTATTAATCTCCTATGGCTTGCCAACAGCTCAGAAAGTTTTTGAAATCCTTATCTTGGGTGCAGAACAATAAATATATCTTAATATAACAATAATTATGGAAATGATTACAGGTCTGAAGTGATTAATACAAACAATTTTCTCAGTCAAAATGCTCTTCTACATTTAACTATGTTGTTTATATTCAGAGAATATTTTCTTTCATAACAATCAGGCACATCATATTTGTTTAACAATAATCTTTTTAGACGATGGGGATATGATTAAGTAATAAAGATAGCACAATTTCCTTATAGGATCAAGCCAAATTAACCAGCCAAACAAAAGCAAGAAGTGGTATAACACCACGAACAAAAATATGTGTTTTAAGTATAAAAACTTATTGGGTATAAACTATTTCACTGTGTGTGTTTAGCCCCAGGAGAGTTTGCTTACCCAGCATACATTTATTTGAAGTAATGTGGTATGTTAAGTGGGCACTTGGTAATACTCAGTAAATGTTAGTTTTTCTACCAGCTCTTCTGAATTTCATTTTCTCTCAGTTAAATCTACTTGATTGTATTTGTCCTATCAACTTCTCATGAGTCTTGTGAGAAAAGAGAAGTTTTTTTAAATGCAAAGCATTACATAAAGATAAGGTGGTGGTATTTACTGCCTGGACGAGTTGAAAGAAATAAACCCCTAGAAAACATAGCAAATAAGAAATCCAAGAGTTGGGACACCTGGATGGCTCAGTCAGTTAAACGTCCAACTCTTGGTTTCAGCTCAGGTCATGATCTCACTGTTTCATGGGTTTGAGCCCCATATTGGGCTCTGTGCTGTCAGCACAAAGCCTGGTTGGGATTCTCTCTCTCTCTCTCTCTCTCTCTCTCTCTCTCTCTCTCCCTCTCTCTCTGCTCCTCCCCCACTTGTGCTGTCTCTGTCTCTCTCAAAATAAATTTAAAAAAAAATTTCAAAAATCCAAAAGTCTAAATAATAACAATAAATGTAAATGTTAAACAATAACAATAAATTTGAATTATTTAACCCACTTATTAAAAGAATGGATACAAATAAAATTATTATTATTACTGACTTCTCATCTATATGAGCCACTGACATGAATCCTTGATATTTCTCTTTAATGATTCTACTCTGTTACTTCTTGTAGCTCCATCTTAGCCAAACAGAGTAAGCATCGATTGTTCAGGAGGTATCTACTTTGTGCACTCTATGTACACTTTCTTTTTTCTATTGATAAATTTCATTAGCTACTGTACTTGAAATAGAGGTGAGGGGATATTGGGATACATTGACCTGGAGCTTCACAAAATCTGTCACAAGATTGTCAATGCAGCATCCCAAGTCCCTTAAAGGTTCAGGCCTAACATGTGACATACACCTAGTATTTAGCAAACAAGTAAAAGGCTGAGTGAATCTAAGGAGAGTTCTACATCTCCATCTTCTTCCCCCATCTCACTTCTTAATCACTTTAACCCTCTTGTTTCCTTTTTCTGTGGGAATTAGGAAAGGGCCTTATGACCAAGAAAAAGCACAGGAACCCCCAAGATAGGCTTTCCCTTCAGATGCCCCAGATTGAGTCTGCACCATCAGCTAGTTAGAGTCTGGGAGAATAGTAGTACACCTACAATCTTACCATTTCCTTGCAATGCCAAAGGGACCAGTATCTATAAGAAGAAAAGTAAAAGCAAACATTATATTCAATAAGAATCAAAGACATGATAAAGACAGCATCACAAATCAATACAAAAAGAGACTGTGAAAAATAACTATCTAGGGGAATGGCCAAATTAAATATGTCACAGCATGTACCAAAATAAACCACAGGTAAATCGAAGAGTTAAATACTTTTTTAAAAAGTTGAATTAGAGGACGCCTAGGTGGCTCAGTCGTTTAAGCGCCTGACTCTTGATTTTGGCTCAGGTCATGATCTCAGGTTTGTGGGATTGAGCCTTGTGCACTGTCAGTGCAAAGCCTGCTTGGGATTCTCTCTCTCCCTCTCTCTGCCCTTTCCCCTGCTCTCAAAAATAAACACTTTTTTTTTAAAGTTGAATTAGAGCAAAAGTAAGAGAATATCTACTTAATCACTGGATTTTAATCTCAGTTAAAGGCAACAAAAGATATAGAGGGAAAAGATAAATAGATTAAAATATTTAAAACTTAAAACTTCTGGGTGCCAAAAATTAAAACTTAAAGAGGAAATGAAAATATTTGGCAACAAGATGACAAAGGGTTATTAAAGTCTTAATACCTGAAGATTATAAAAGTGTAGATGAGTATGAAAACACCAAGGTATGTGTCAAAAGTTGAATGGACAAAGGATAGAAACTGAATTAATATAGGAAGACATAAAAACATATATGAAGGCATAAAGACATATAAAGATGTATTTGGTAAGACATAAATAAAAGAAAAAGTTCATGTTTACTTGTAATCAAAACAATGTAAGTAAAGGATGAGATTTTTTTTTAGCTATAAAATTAGCAAAAGAATTTTGCAAAGGATAATGAAATTAGAAGAGTAAGACAAAGGGTGCCTGGATGGCTAGGTCAATTAAGCGTCTGACTCTCAATTTCAGGTCAGGTCATGATATTGCAGTTTTTGAGTTTGAGCCCCAGGTCAGGTTCTGCGCTCCGTGCTGACAGTGTGGAGCCTGCTTGGAATCCTCTCTCTCCCCTTCTCTCTCCGCCCCTCCCCTGCTTATGTTTTTTTTTTTTCTCTCTCTCTCAAAATAAATATATTTATAAAAAACAGAAGAGCAAAATGAGATGAGTATTTTTGTGTACTGCTGGTAGAAATCTAAACTAGTACACTTTATGAAAAATAATTTGGCAGTATAAGTCAGCAATGTTTATGTCCTTAATCTAATTCTACTTGTAGAAATGTACCCTAAAGAAATCATTCCAAGTGCAGGCAAAAATGGATGCACAAACATATTCACTGCATTATCAGTGGAAAATTGGGTCCACCTGAAATGTTCAAAACAGAAGAAATGGTAAAGCAAATTAAAAATCATGTTTAGTTTTTTTCTAAATGTGGGAAAATGTAGGCAATCATACAGGCCAAGCTATGTAAAGGCCTATTATAATAGGCCACAGAAGGACAGATTGTTCCAGTTTCTTCTTGGAGTTTTTAATCATATCTGAGAATTCTGAAATATCATTTCCTACCCTCTGAAGTGTTTTGGGTAACGAAAAGTGAGTGTTCTCTGGCATCAAACATGACTCAAACCCCAGTTCTGTGACTCAGCTATACAACCTTGGATAAGTTACTTACCTTCTCTGAGACTCAGTATCCCTTCTCAGATAGGAGGGTAATAGGTATGTCCGTATAAAGAGTACTGACATATATGTAAAGTACTCTGCAAATAGTAGATGAATGGTAGTCAGAATTATTAGTTACTACTTTAGCGTTATCAAGGTAGGAGCACTACAGGAAACACAGCAACCAAGTATTGATTGGGCTCCCACTATGTGTAGCAGTGCTCAGAGAACAAAAATGACCAGGACATGTTCACCTCTCAAGGAGTTTACAGCAGAGTAGGAGATAGGCTACAAACTTAAAAAAAGAAAAAAAAAGTAAATGGAATTTTTGAATTGGGATTTTTTCTATTACTCTACTTTTTTTAATGTTTACTTATCTTGAGGGGGGAGGGAGGGGCAGAGAGATAGGGGGAGAGAATCCAAGCAGGCTCCACACTCAGTGCAGAAATGCACGTGGGGCTTGATCCCACAAACCATGAGATCATGACCTGAGTTGAAATCAAGAGTCTGATGCTTAACCTACTAAGCCACCCAGAAGCCCCCTATTACTCTGCTTTTTAAGGCTAAACTAATTCAGACCTAAGGAAAAGGGAAGAGTAGCCCTACAAATACACCCCTTGCGCCCAGTCATGCTTGTCCCATGGACTTTTCACGTATCACCAAGCTTGGTTTTCAGCTTTATATACACAGGTCAGAAAGTCAGTATAACCCTGAATAAATCTTTAAAAAAATTCTACAAATATTAATAATATGAATGAAAACACTTTTCCTATTGCCCTATCATGGTAGTTTCTCCCACAGGTAGAGACTGCACTCTTATTTTGGAAATACTTTTGATGTTATCTTACCAATTGGCAGAATAGAATAGCTCTCAGGTGGCTATTGTTAGCTAATGTCCCAAGCAAGGCAGTGTTACCATGGTTTCCAAACTGGAATCACCCTGGGATGTTTAAAAATTGTAGGGCCCAGAGGCACCTGACTGGCTCAGTTGGTTAAGCATCAGACTTTGGATCAGGTCAAGATCTCATGGTTCATAGGTTTGAGCCCTGCATTGGGCTCTGTGCTGATAGCTGGGAGCCTAGAGGCTGCTCTGGATTTTGTGTCTCCCTCTCTCTCTACCCCTCTCCTGCTCAGTCTCTCAAAAATAAATAAATGTTAAAAAAAAAATTGTAGGGCCCAGAGTACACCCTAGACCAATTAAATCCACAATTTTTGGAGGTGGAACACAAGCACTGGTATTTTTCAAAGCAGACAAGTTTGGGCTCTACCACATATTGTTTAATGAGTAAGGCTACTGGCTCTGGAATCAGACAGCCCAGAACCAAATCCTGACTCTCATCAGGAGAGAGAGGGAAAGCATTTCAGACAGAAGAAATGGCAAGCGTAAAGGTTGAGGTGGAATCAAGCAAAAGGCACAGAAGGATAGTTGGTCAGGGTGGCTGGAGAGAAGCGAGCAAGGGAGAGGACAGCACAATTTGTGGTTGGGCCAGATCCAATAAGCCCTGCCAGAGTTTGGAGCAAAATGATGAATATCATCTCCCTCTAAGAAATAATCAGAACATTATGGCTGTTATACGCCTTAAATATCTGTATTTTATTCTGTAACACACAAACCACATCACACACATTGCCACCTCCAGCTACAAATGGGATGGTCCAAGCCATTTAAAAGAGAAGGCTGCCATCTGCTGGGAGAGAGCATGACTAAACCTGTTCCCTGACGGCAGTGACGAGGCATTGTTCACTGTGAGTCCCACTGCAAGCACAAGTAAAGTATTCTGTAAATGACAAGGATGAAATATTAAAGTATAGCTGTTCTCCACTTTGTCCTCTACCCTGACTCCTAAGGAGCCCATGTTTGAGATGCTCAGCCTCTAGTCCTGGGTTGTACCAAATGGTGTACAACTGACCTACAAAGTAAAGGCAGGAAGCACATCTCAGAATAGATTTAGGGGGCACAGGAAGAGAAGGTAAGAGAGAGTCAAGGTGGACTTTGAGAGAAATAGGAAAGGTATTTTTGGAGATTAGCTGTCATGATGATTGGGACCTGGGAAGAGAAATGCTTCAAGAGCATTTTAGCAGGTTTTGCTCTTATGTATCCCTTCAAGATACTTCAGTAAGAGACCTACTTTATTTTTCAAGTCTTTTTGAAGTAAAATTTGTGCTTGTTTTGTGTACACTATTGTTTTGAAGATTGGTCTTGAAGCATTCCATTTCTATTTTGGGTGTGACTATGTAAACAGTGGGATGTTCTTTGATATGACATAATAAGCTATGTGATCCATTACTACTGTTCATTCTTCTTGATCCTCTCCTAAGCACGGCTCCCTAGCACTGTGCTCCCCACTGCCTTAGCTCTGGGTCATTGGGCAAGAGATAGGAGAGCGTGGGAAAGGGTTTTGCTTGAAGGTGAGAAGATAGAGGCAGGAAAAAGGGCAAGTCCTTCCATTTGGTTAAACTATGACAATGACGACAACAGAAACCAGGGACTTCTGTGCAAACCAGAGATCAAAACTAGCACTTTTGTGACACATTTTCTTGAATTTCAAATCTATTTTTCATGTTCATTTTTACCCAATTTCATCTATGTGAAGACGGCACTGGCAACTGGTAGCTGCTAAGAAAGCTGTATTTATAACCCACACAAGGGGCACCTGGGTGGCTTTGTCAGTTAAGCGTCAGACTCTTGATTTCAACTCAGGTCATGATCTTGGGGTCATGAGCTTATGGTCGTGAGATCAAGCCCCACATTGGACTTTGTGCTGAGCATGGAGTCTGCTTAGATTTTTCTCTCTCCCTCTGCCCCCTCCCTGGCCCATGCTCTCTCTAAATAAAAATAAATAAATATATATAGATAAATTAATTAATTTAAAAAAAAACTTTAAAAACACTTTATAACTCATACCAAACACCACAATAAATTCCAAAAGGATCAAAGATTTAAATGTTTTTTTTTAAAGATTATAAAAGAAGACACATGGGTAATTCCTTCATAACCTGCAAGGGGAAGAAGAACTTTCTAATTATGATTCCATACAGAAGCTAAAGAAGAAATGACTTATAAATGTTATTATAAAAATATTTTTATGGCAAAATAAAACAAAATAAAAATAAGCAAGGACAAAGAGACCATTAATAAACAGAAAAAATAGGTCATACATATCCCAGACAAAGGGCTAATCCTGCAAGTAAGAAAAATACCTAGCAACTCAAAAGGAAAATAGAATAGGCAAATGACATGAAAAAATATATATATATAAAAAGATGCTTAATGTCATTCAGATGGTAAGGTAAATGCAAATTAAAACTTAATTGACATACTAGTTTTTCATCAATTAGATTTTCAAAAAGCCAGTAGTTCAACCACACACTACAATGGTGAAGCTATAGAGAAAGAGACAATTCCATTGCTTGTGGGCATCAACTCCCATGGAGGGTGATTTTGTTAAATCAAAGTTCCAGATGTGTTTACCCTTCAGTGATCTCACTTCTGGAAATTTATTCTACAGATATAACTGCATGACACGTACTAAATGATATCACATACAGGTTTATCTATTACAGCATTGCTTATAATAGCAACATCCTGGAAACAAACAAGGTGTTAAACTAGTAGCGGCACAACTATGTAACAAAACATGGGGCATCTGTTTTTCTTTTTCTTTTTTTTAATGAAAAAACTCTATATTTAGTTATATGGGAAGATACACTGTCAAGTAAAGAGTGAAGAACAGTATGGCTTATGCTACCCTTTGATAAGAAAGGGGGAACACATACATAAGCTTGTACAGTATTTTCTTGAATTTATATAAAGATGCATAGAAATGAATAAAAGTGGTTACTTATAAAAGGGGAGAGGGGCGCCTGGGTGGCTCAGTCAGTTAAATGTCCAACTTCAACTCTGGTCATGATCTCACGGTTTGTGAGTTCGAGCCCCGCATTGGATTCTGTGCTGACAGCTCAGAGCCTGGAGCCTGCTTGGGATTCTGTGTCTCCTCCTCTCTCTGTCTCTCCTTCCCATGCTCATGCTCTCTCTCTCTGTCTTTCAATAATAAATAAACATTTAAAAAAATGATTAAAAAAGTAAATAAACATTTTAAAAAAGGGAGAGAGGGAACAGAGTGGGAGGTAGACATTTCCTCGTAGTCTTCTATTGTTTTGGTTTTTTAATCATGTAAATATCTTACAAATTTCAAAATAGCTTTAAATTTAAAAAAAAAATTTACTCAATATGATTGCCCTCCATACCCCCTCACTTGCCTGAGATTCTTGCTTTTATTACTTCTCTAATCCCTTATAAATCCAAGTTAAGTACTCTGAGTTCTGTATGCTTAAGTATTTAATCTCTATTTCAGCCTATTTTAGGTAAGTAGCTTAAATGAATACTTTGTTCCTATTTTTTTCTGAGCCTTTCTTCTCCATTAAAAATAGAAGTAGTATTGCCATTAAACTCAGAAAAATGAAGTATCCCGTAGGATACTCCAATCACTTTACGTTGTATGCTATACGGATGTGTTATTGTTATCAACATGTTCAGCCTTCCCAATCACACTGACAGTCCTTCAGGGACAGGATCCTTGTCTTACTCATCTACAACTCAGTGTCTACACCCTGAATATATTAAGTGCTCAATAAATTTTAACAGTGACACCCATGATTAGGTGATGATATATTAGTAAGATGATCGGCCCTATACTATAAATTTTTAAAATATGCACACAACCAAACTGCTATGTCTCAGTCATCTTTACACCCCCACAGGACACAAAGAGTGCTTTAGTAGATGCTCAGCAAATGTTTGTTTTTAAAGTTTATTTATTTGAGAAAAAGAGAGCAGGGAGGGGCAGAGAGACAGAGAGAGAGAGAGAGAGAGAGAGAATCCCAAGAAGGGTCTGCACTGTCAGCACAGGGCCCAATGCAGGGCTCAAACTCACAAACGGTGAGATCATCACCTGAGCCAAAACCAAGAATCAGATGCTTAACCGAATTGAGTCACTCATGTACCCCAAATGTTTGTTGGCGGAAGAAATCTTATTGTGTGAACAGAAGCATGGTGACATGTTGGCTAAATATTGCCTAATACTTACACTATTTTATGTAAATATTATGCAAATATGCTGGATGCTTATTTAGCTTTACTAAGGGAATTGATGTAAAGACTTAGAATTTTTAACAAGGAAAATCTAGAAAACAATTGAGAAGATTGGGAGTTTTAAAACAGTATTTATTTTCTAAAGCAGAGTCTGAGAACTTTTGAGAGTCTCGTCATCACACTAGTTCAGAGGGGGCTACTTTAGGCATCATGGACAGGGAAAGCCCTCTAAGAGCTAGGCTTTCTCACCTTTTAAATGTGGACTGGCAGAGAAAGACAAATACCATATGATTTCACTCATATGTGGAATTTAAGAAACATAACAAACAAACATGAGGAAAAACCAAGAACCAGACTCTTAACTATAGAGAACAAACTGATGGTGACCAGAGGGGAGGTGGGTGGGAGGATGGGTTAAATAGGTAATGGGGATTAAGGAGTGCCCTTGTGATGAGCACCAGGTGATGTAAGTGTTTAATCACTAAATTCTACACCTGAAACTAATATTTCACTTTGTTAACTGAAATTTTTTTTTAAGACTTTTAAGGAAAACCTTTTAAGTAATCTCTACATCCAGTGTGGGGTTTGAACTCACAACCTGGAGATCAAGAGTTGCACGCTCCACTGACTGAGCCAGCTAGGTGCCCCATAACAAATTGGAATTTAAATATAAACTCGGCTGAAAAAAATTTTTAAGAAAAAGAAAAAACCCAACCAAAACAAAATAAAATAAAAATGTGGACTGGGATCTGAATAGGAATTAATCATGAGACAAAATCCTAAAACACAGTATCTTGGGAGACAAAACCACAAATATAGATTCTGAGGCCAGAGCAGGTATGGGATTGGCCTTTTAGAGAACAGAAAAGAAGCCAGTATGACTGGGGCAGAGTAAGCAGGAGGAAGAACAGAAGAAGGTGAGGTTAGGGGACCCATGGAACTCTAGAGACCCTTGCAAAGGTTTGGTTTATCCTAAGAGCAACAGGAAGCCACAGGCAGGATTATATAGCAAGGGTGGCATCCTTATTTTATAAAATAGCATCCAGTTTGACTGAGCCAAAAAAAAAATTACTATTTCTCCAACCCTTCTTCCTTCACCTTCAAATCCAGTGCCTCCAATGCAAGTGCAGAGGAAAAAGCCAAATGAAATGACCATGAGATGGGAGCAAGGAGGTCCACGTGGCTTGAGACTAGAGATGGTGTGGAGAGTGGTGGGACATTTGGTTGTGGAGGTAGGCAGGGTCCAGATCATGTGGGACCTTGCAGGCCTGCTAAGGACTTTAGATTACAAACTAAGTGAGATGAGAACCCCCCTCTGGAGAGGTGAAAGCAGAAGAGCTGCATATAATTTATGTTCTAAAGATCTGTGATTACTATATGAACAATAAACTGGGGCAGGGGGCGGGGGGCAGGCAGGATAGGACCAGAGTGGAAGCAAGAGTAAGCTGAAAGCTACTGTGGTAGACCAAGCAAGAGATGACAGTGGCTTACAAAGGTGATGAAGCTTTAGATGTTAATAAATGGTCAGTTATGATATATCTCAAAATTGGGGTTTGCAAATGGTTTAGAGGCTGAGTGTAAGAGAAAAACAGGTGTCAAGAATGACTCCAAGGTTTTTTATCCTAGCACCTGGAAGAATGAGTGATGGTACCATTTGCTGAAAAGGGGAACAATAAAGAAAGAACAAGCTTGAGTGTGCAAGTAAGAGCTCAGTCATGGACACGTTCAATTTTACATGCCTACTAGATATTCAGGTACAGATATTAAATAGACAATGGTTATAAAACTTGGGAGCTCAAGGGAGAAATTTGGGAAGTTACCAGCATACAATTAAAGCCATGGAACTGATGACATAACCCAGGGAACCTAGAGGCTGGGAAGAGAAGGAGGATCTAGGAAAGAAAACTGAGTCAGGAACAATTGATGAGGTAGGATGACAATGAAGACAAATAAAGACTTCCAAGAAAGAGGGAGTGAATGTGTCAAATTAATAAGATGAGGATAAAGAATTAACCATTGATTCTGGCAAGGCAGAGGTCATTATGACCTCAACAAAAGTAACTTCAGACAAATAGAGGAGATGAACATTTAAATGGGTTCTCAAGAGAATGAGAAGACAGTATATGGAGATAATGACTTATAGACAACTACTGTTTTTGAGGAATTTTTCCTCAACATGGGGTTATGGGAGTTTTGTTTTTTTTTTTTTTTTTTTTTTTTTTTAGACAGGAGTTATTGATGCATGTTCATGTGCTGCATGACCCAGTAGAGAGAATAAAATGATGCAGGAGAGAAGAGGGGCTAATTTTAGGAGCAAAGAGTTTAAAGTTAGATAAGATGCGATCCAACATACAGGTTGAGAGAATGGCCTTTATTAGGAATAAGGACAGTTTATCCATTTTTAACAGGAGGAAAGGTAGAGTATATATATGTACAGATGCTGGGAGTTTGGTAGATTCCATGTTGGAAAATAGATTGACAGGGGAAATGTAGTACGTTTGCGCTGAGAGCCCATTTGAATTTCAAGGTCATTAATTTAAAATCAGTGAGGATAGTTGTTTTTCTCTTGTCATTGGTTTTCAAGTGCAGGCAAGAACTGGACTGAACTGGGCAAGAACGACAGGAGAAGCAAAGGAGGTAAGGATATTTGCAAAGGAGTGATTCCACTTGTGGACCATGGATTATCAAGTTAAGTAAAGGGAGACAGAGGACAAAAGTAGTGATATATATACAAAAGGTAGTGAATGGTTAATAGCATCAATAGGTTAGAGGACCTTTTGAAGTTGAAGAACTGACGGGGGGTACAAGGAGGAAGAGTGAGCTGGAAAGATATGATATGGTTAGAGATTAGAGTGCTTGATAAGGAAATTTTGGAAATGGCACAGCAATTGACATTACAAAGACTAGAGGAGTGGGTGCCTAAGATGGGATGAAGGACACCATCATTCAAAGCGAGGAGGTCAGGGGCGCCTGGGTGGCTCAGTCAGTTGGGCATCCGACTTCGGCTCAGGTCATGATCTCACAGTTCGTGAGTTCGAGCCCTGCGTTGGGCTCTGTGCTGACAGCTCAGGGCCTGGAGCCTGCTTCGGATTCTGTGTCTCCCTCTCTCTGACCCTCCCCCGTTCATGCTCTGTCTCTCTGTCTCAAAAATAAATAAGTGTTAAAAAAAAATTAAAAAAAAAAAAAAAAAAAAGCAAGGTCAAAGAACTGAGAAGCCAAGTGAATAATCCATGTGAAGACTGAAATTTCATGCATGATAAGGTTGGCAGTGGAGAGTAAGCCAGTAAATTAGAGCAGTTTCAGTGGAGTGGAGGGAAAAGAAGCCTTACTAGGTGGGTTGAGGAGAGAATAATGGGTGGAGAAATGGAGTCAGTGAGTACAGACAATTTTTGGACAAGTTTTGCAGTGAAGAACAGAAAAATGATGGCAATGGGGGGGAAAAGAGGGGTCCGAAGAGGACATGGGGTCAAGGGTTTTTTTTTTTAAGATGAAAGGTTCTAGAGTTATGTTTATAGAGTATATGTGAGCATTCGTGGGACTGATTCATTAGAAATGGAGAAATTAATTCTGTAGGAGACAGGGGTGATTGTGGCAAGAACAAAGTTCTTCAGGAGACAAGAGTGGAATCCAAACCACAAATGGAAGACTTTGCTTTTCATAGAAAAAGGCACATTTCTTCTCTGAAATATGGAAAAAGAATCTATAAGTATAAATTTGGGCAAGGCAATAGATTAGTGGTAAAAAAAAAAAAAGAAATAAGAGAGCTCATGACTGATTGCTTCTATTTGCTCAATAAAGTGTAAGGCAGTCTTCACCTGTTTGGAGGCCAAAAGTATAACATCTGGAGGAAGGTAAAGAGGACAGTCACCTTCTCAGAGACTAGGAGAACTAACTTACTAGTGAATAAAGTGGGATTGCTAGAAGTATCAAATGACTGACTAAGATTTGTGGTCATGTTGAAATAAAAGCAATTATATGATTGTGTGATTTTGTATAGCAAGAGTCAGCTGCTCAGGTATATGCAGAGGGTGGATGGTTAAGTTTAACCTGGGTTGGGGTTTTGCCAGGAGAAGTATGGTAGATAGCCAAAGAGTAAATGGAGTGGGGAAATATGTGAGCCCCTGAGAGACCATAGAATGGAAGCTGATAAAGAGGAGTCTAGGAGAACATGAGAGTAAAAGTGGTCAGCTGAGGGACTGGAAGCCCAGTTTGGACAAAGAATTGTTCTGGGTGGGGTCATCAAGGAGAGGTCATAAGTGAACCAATGGGGTTAGAGCAAGGGATGTTTATACCCAAGATCCGTCAGCTCTGTCACTTTGTGAACTTGGTGAGGACTATAAGCATTTAGTAAATGTACATTTTAAATTCCTCTGGAGTATTTTGTTACTACAACTTTAACCATGTAATAGCTAGCATTTATTGAGTACCACCATGTGCCAAACACTGACAAAAATATCCTCCCTTCAAGGATGCCATCTTTTAATTGGGGAGAAAGATAACGATGTAGTACAAAGTCTTAAGTGCTATAAAGAAGTAATGTTTGAAGTGGCAACCCAGAGAAAATGCAGTGACTAACTGTAGTGAAGAATTAAGGGCTTCAAAGAGAAGTTACAATGAATAACCAAGGCTAGGAAGTCATCAGGTGAAGAGAGGGAGAGAGTGAAGAGATTCAGTTTCTCTTTACCAGAGTCTCAATTACTCATCAGATGACTGCAAAGCAGCAGGTAAACGACACAAAAATTACCTTCCTTTAAAATAGGTGAGCTCTTGCATGCAAACATCCACATTAGAACCCCGAGTTCTACATAGGGCGGGGTTGCTCAGTGTCTCTGGAAGGGGCCCCAGCACCTACCCCTCAGGCAAGATAGCGGAATCCGTGGCTGGAATCTGGTCACCAGAGAAGGCGCGGTCACTACGGCGGCGCTGGGAAGCAACTCGGCTTTGTGGGGCTTGTGGGTCTCGCGGGAAGCAGAGGGCCCCCGGGGCTTACGGGATCCCAGGCGTTTACTGTGATTGCGCAGTGCATGGGGCTCGTAGGCTTCGTGGGGCTCTTGGGGCTCATAGAGTTCGTGGGGTTCATAGCGCTTGTGGGGCTCATAGGGTTTGCGGGGTTCAGATGTCTCCTCGGACCCATAAAAGTCAATGCCCCGGTATCGCGTGATCTGCCCGTTGGCCTCCCCCGGTTCCTCCTGCTCCTCGGGTTTCTCCGGCTCCTCGGGTTCCTCGGGTTCTTCGGGTTCCTCCGGCTCCTCAAGCTTGTGCACGTCGAGGAGCCTGACTACAAAGGGCTTCGGATGGGCTTCGCGGGGAACGGCTATTTCTGTCGTGTCATGCCCATCCGAAAACGCTGATGAGCCTGAATGTTCTTGGTTCTCCATTGGCGCCCACCCTCTCGACCGGACACAGGCGCGCTGTTTGTCTTCTGCGCGACCCGAGGGGCCTGGGGTGGGCGGCGCCCAAGCCCCGCCCCAGCCCGGCCAGCGCCCGGCCAGCCCCGCCCTGGGGCCCTCCCGGCAAGTTCTCTGGTTGCCAAGGGGACGCGCCTGCTCCAGGCGCCCACCTGCGCGCGCTAGCCGGCTGAGAGAAACCTGCGAGGTCCTGAGCCGCAGTTCCCGGTGTTACCGGCGAGGACTCCCGAGCGCTCTCGGTAGCTTTGTGTTACTTGCCGAGGCCTTGAAGCCGAACATACCAGCTTTCAGTGTAGTTACAGCAACGCTCAGGCAGCAGAGCCGGGTCCCTTTTCGGTTCAGAGGTTCTCTGGCGCCGGTTCTCCTTAGGCCTTTGTTCCCTAATCACGCTGGGAGGAGTAATAGTCTAAGGACCTCGATCTCTAAGATTGATTTCCATCAGTGTCTAGTAAATGCACAACAATCATAATGTGGGTGTGGGAGATGGGTGAGACCAATATGTCATTTGGTCCAAACTTAATATTCAGAAGAAATCTCAAATTTAGATTTTTAAATTTGCCTTCACGTGAAGTTCTACACACAAGTCACAAAGAAACACAGGATTAAAAGAGATTATATTCATCTACATCTTGTGTCCCGTTATAGGGCACACTGTCTACTGAAGTGTACTATAAATCGTTTTTTATAAATCCTGTATTAGCTTGTGAACAGCACAAGTTTAAGTGTGGTATGCGTGTGTGTGTTAACATTAACTTGTTAAATGTGGTATCTTTTAAACACAATATACCAAAATTTTTATAACCCTGTTTTTGGCAACCCCCTGGCTCTTTTTTATCATTTTTAAACTAAGAGATTTTTAGAGGTAAGTGATCTTTGGACATCTTTCAATCCCAAGTATACTTTTTGTACACTACTTGGTATTCCTTGGATATACTTTGCTTCACAGCACAAAAAGTTAAAAGAGAAACATTTTGGATTGTGGATGTCATCTAGAATGGAACAAGAAGAGAGTGGCATATCTCAATCAGGAAAATCTCTCTCCCTTAGACATGATATAGACATGTGCAGTACTGTATGGAAATTCAAGAAGTATATCTCAAAAAATTGGGGAAAGGAAACATAAAGCTATCAGAGAGTTTTAATTCAACACATGAACAATCAGGCAAGAGTTATGTAAATTCGCCTTAAAGAGGCACCCCAAAACAGTACTAGTCTACCACTAAATAGAATGCCTTCAAATATCCTATCTTAGTGGTTATGCCTATTCAAAAATTGTAGAGGGGAGAGGGTCCAACTCCAAAGACTGCAAATATTACATACAGCTAGTTCTTCAGGCCCTCTCAAGATGGATCTCTGACATGACACCACTCTGTATCAATAGATCATGCCTCACCAGGCAACTTTCTGACAGGACCGGCTTTCCAGGGATTTTGCTCACTGGTGGGGATTAGCATCACAAAGGATGGATTCTGGTCCACATCGCAATTATATATTGGCATTCTAATTTTATAAACCAATCTCATGAAAATGACTTCTGTCTTTCTAGGGAGAAATTTAGGAATTGATCTGGATTCTCTCTTTCCCTCATCTCCCTCTCTACCCACAGGGCATCAGCAACTCCAGTTCATTCTTCAAATGTGTTTTTAATTCATCCTTTTCTTTTCATCTCCTTTGCCAGTACATCTCACGAATGCCAGTCCAGGCCACCATCAGCCCTCAAACTGGTGTAATGACAATTACGACACTCCAAACTATTTAGAATAAACCTCAAGTGAGGATCTGGAGAAAGGGGAACCTTCTTACACTCTTGGTGGGACTGCAAAATGGTGCAGCCACTCTGGAAAACCATATGGAGTTTCCTCAAAAAGCTAAAAATAGAACTACCCTCCAATCCAGCAATTGCACTACTATTTACCCAAGGGATACAAAAATACTAATTCGAAAGGATACATGCACCTCACTGTTTAGAATAAATCTGAAGCTTTGCATCATAAGATGCCCCAGAATTTTTGTCCTTGCCTCTCTCTCCAGTCTGTGGGCTCCTCCACCGTTGCTGTCTACATTCCAGCCTCCCTATTCTTCTCTAACATGTCAAACTCTCCCATTTCAGCATGTTTCTACACCTGTCCCTACTGCCTGGAGCCCACTTCTCCCTCACTTCACATGCCGGCTCTTTTCCATTCTTTAGGTCTTGGCTTAAATATCACCCACTCAGGTCTTTCCAGCCCACAGTAATTTTATTTTCTGCCATTATTTTCTATCTCAGATCCTTGCTTCAACACAATTTATAATTATTTCAACTGCTTTTTAAATTTGTGTGTGTGGCTCCTCAGCTAGAATATAAGCTCCTTAATGACAGGGACATTCTCTATCCTGGTGGCTGGTGTATGCCCTGTGCTAAGCACAGTGAATGGCTATGAATACCTATCATTACTTTTGTTTTCCTGCCTAGCAACCCTTCCCTCTTCTAAAAGTAGAACTTGTCCTTTCTGTGGGGAACTCATTCCATATGGTTTGAGGGGGCTAGTCCTGCTCCCCCACCAGGTCTGGGCAATTTGGCCACAGAGATTGGTTCAGAGATTAATATGTGAGCCCAGCAGAGCCAATCCTGTCCCTCCATGAGATTTGCTGAATGGTTGCTTGGAAAGAGAGAATTCATGGGGCCCCTGGGTGGGTCAGTTGGCTAAGTGTCTGACTTTGGCTCAGATCATGAACTCAAGGTTTGAGTTTGAGCCCCAGATTGGGCTCCATGCTGACAACTTGGAGCCTGCTTGGGATTCTCTCTCTCCCCCTTTCCACCCCTCCCCCACTCAAGCTGGCTTTCTCTCAAAAGAAAGAAGGAATAAAATAGAGGATTAATTTTACTCTGGGATCATAAGCTACATGAATGTTGACGGCTTGGTGTTGAGAGTGGTTCCTTGCAGAGGGAATCTGAGTGAAGCCAAATACAATAAAACCTTGGTTTGAGAGCATAATTTGTTCCGAAAGCATGCTTGAAATCCAAAGCACTTGTATATCACAGCAAATTTGAAGAACCATTAGTTCAGTTGTGATCATGTGACATTCAGCGTCACGTATTACTTGTATTGCAAGGCATTGCTCATTTATCAAGTTAACATTTTTTAGAAATGCTTTTGCTTGTCTTGTCGAACACTCGCAGAACAAGTTACTTGCAATCCAAGGTTTTACTGCAGAGGCTAGCAGGACCAAGAGATGGAAAGACAGCCTTGTTATCTTTGAGCCCTTGAATCTGCCCATGCCCAGATAATAGTGCCCTTTTTTGACATACAAATTTAAGTTGAATTTCCATCATTTTTAACTGCAAGAGTTCTGGCACATAGCTGGTGCTCAATAAATGTTGACTAAATGAATAAACGAAAAGATAGATTCTACTCTTATTGTGCTAACTACACTTAACAGTTTCTGGGCCTGGAAGGCTGGCAACAGACATTACTCCAAGGTAATCCATGCCACCTGTGAGGCCTGTTGGGAAGACTGACAGCCAGGCAGCATCTTTGACAACACACAAACCCATCTTGGCTGAATGCCAATTCATTAGAAACCCATGTGACATGTACCTCCCTCATTAGCCTGAGAGCATCCCAAGTCCCTGCTTTAATCATACTCAAGCAGCCACCACCATGCTGGCACTCAGTAGCTTTTCCCTGAGGGAAAAACTCCAGCCACATCACTTACTGCCAAAATGCAGAAACCAGTGGTGCCTGGCTGGCTCAATCAGAGGAGTATGCAACTCTTGATCTTGTGTTCATGAGTTCAAGCCCCACGTTGGGTGTAGAGATTACTTTAAAAAAATACAGAAACTAAAATTAGAATGTGAGGAAAACAAGGCTGAACAGAGAAGAACAGAGTTATCATTCCATATGGTGGTTGGCATCACCTTTGAAATAGGTATCCAGGAACTATCTGCCCTCAGCTACCTTAGAAAACATAAGGAAGAGATGGAATCAGAGTTTAGGGCTGGAAGAAGTCTGCATTTGATTTGATCCTTTTCCAGAGTGAAGACCAAGTAAGACACAATATCATTAAGGAATCTGTCCAAAGACCAGTACATGGCAGTCTTTAGGGCAGAGGCTGAAATCCAGGGTTTCTGACAATCTTGAATCATTGAGTGATGAACCTTCATAGGCCAGACAAAAGATCTGACTGACATTAGATACCCAAGTGGCTGTTGTGATATGATACTGTTCAACAGTATTCTGTAGCTCTGAAGCTGAGAAAACCAGAGACCTTAAAGTATCACACTCTAATGTCTCATCTCTCAGAGGGCAATTAACATTTTGCACATGTATGCCTAAGTTCAAGTGCATTCCATTTCAAACCCAAACTTAGATATGTGCTAACATTCAAAGAGGCTAATCATCTTCACCAAATTTGTTTTTTTTATTTTGCCACAGATTCCAAATTTTAAAAGGAAGGATTTGCATAACAAATCCTTTTTTCAAATCTTCTTTTTTAAATTCAGAGTATGGGGGTGCCTGGGTGGCTCAGTCGGTTAAGTGTCTGACTCCGGCTCAGGTTATGATCTTGTGGTTTGAGTTCGAGCCCCACATCTGGCTCTGTGCTGACAGCTCAGAGCCTGGAGCCTGCTTCAGATTCTGTGTCTCCCTCTCTCTCTGCCCCTCCCCTGCTCATGCTCTGTCTCTCTGTATCTCTCAAAAATAAATAAACATTAAAAATTTTTAAATAAATAAATAGATTCAGAGTACATATTCTTAGTGTTTTTAATATAGCCTATTATTTTTGACTACTAAAAGTTTTTATTGCTACTTGTATGTATTTACAACTTTAATGCAATATTTTAACACATAAATAGTTAACTTAAGTTTAACATATAAATATTTACAAAATACTACGCAGGGAAAAGTAGGTTGATGAAAATTCAGTTTAAATGAAAGGTTAGTCTCTTAATCACTGCTAATGGGAGGAAACCCAAATCCAAATCATTGCTAATGTGATGAGAAAGAAAGTCCCATACTTCCTGGTATGTTCCAGTAATTCCAATATTCTTTAGATTGGAGAAATCAATAGGCAGAAGCTGACTGCTGTGTCCAGCATGTGAAGGTGTAGAAAATCCAGCGAAGGAGGGGGATCCCCTGGCTCCAATCCACTGACCACACTGACCCTCTGATGGATCAGGTGGGTGAACACAGCCTGGTGTGTGGGAGGTCTCTGTTTAGGGGAAGGAGCAGCCTTGCTTTAGGACCCAGGCACACTCCTGGGAAAGGGTCCATCAAGTCTTGGCTTTGGGTCACCTGGAAATGTGAAAGCTCCTTGTGATATGCTGATTCTCAGTTTTGGTTTTAGGCGCTTGAGCAATTTTAGCATCTCTCCCTTCTCCCTTGTTGTTTTGACTAGTGGGAGCTCTCTCCCTTCAGTTCCTGAAGCGAGGAAGTAAATTCCTCCACCAGTATCACGTTGGTCCTCTTCATCTTTCTGTAAGAGTGATATAGACTATTTTTAAAGCAGTTTTAGGTTCACAGAAAAGTTGAGCAGAACATAGAGAGAATCCCTGTATATCCCCCATTCACTCATAGCCTCCCTCATTATCAATATCCCCCACCAGAGTGGGACATTTTGTTTCCATCGACAAACCTACATTGACACATCGTTATCACCCAAAGTCCATAGTTTATATTAGACTTCATTCTTGCTGTTGTGTATTCCATGAGTTTGGACAGGTGTATAATACATGTATTCATCATTATAGTATCACACACAGTTTCACTGTCCTAAAAGTCCTCTGTGCTCTCCACCCATTCATTCTTCCCCCACCCATCTAGGCCCTGGCAACCACTGATCTTACTGTCTCCACAGTTTTGCTTTTTCCAGAATGTCATTTGGTTGGAATCATACAGTATGTAGTCCTTTCAGATTATCATCTTTCACTTAGTAATATGCATTTAAGTTTCCTCAGTGTCTTTTCATAACTAGATAGCTCATTTCCTTTTAGCACTGATTAATATTCCATTGTCTGGATGTATCATAGTTTATTTATCCATTCATCTACTGAAGGACATTTTGGTTGCTTCCAAGTTTTGGTAATCGTGAAAAAAGCTGGTATAAACATCCATACGAAAGTATTTGTGGGAACATAAATTCTCATCTCCTTTGGGTAGATGCCAAGGAGTGCAATCATGTGGTAAGAATATATTTAACACTCTCAAACTGTCTTCCAAAATGGCTGTACCATTTTGTATTCCCACCGACAATAAGTGAGATTTCCTGTTACTCCACATCCCCACCAGCATTTAGTGGTGGCACTGGTCTGGATTTTGGCCATTCTGACAGGTGTTTTAACTTGCATTTCCCTTATGACGTATGACGTGGAGCATCTTTTCATATGCTAATTTGCCATCTGTAAATCTTTTTTGGCAAAGTGCCTGTTTAGGTCTTTGGTCCATTTTTCAGTTGGGTCTTTGGCCCATTTTTCAGTTGGGTTGTTTGTGTTGTTATTGTTCAGTCTTAAGAGTTCTTTATATATTTTGGATAAGAGTCCTTTATCAGATATTTATTTTGCAAATATTTTCTCCCAGTCTGTGGCTTGTCTTGATAGTGTTGCTGGCAAAGCAGAAAGCTTTAATTTTAAGGAAGTCCAGCTTATCAATTCTTTTTTTTCATGGATTGTGCCTTTGGTATTGTATCTGAAAACTCATCACCATACCCAAGGTCATCTAGGTTTTCTTCTATGTTATTTTCTAGGAGTTTTATAGTGTGTGTGTGTGTGTGTGTGTGTGTGTGTGTGTGTTTAATAATTTATTTAGTTTTTAATTTACATCCAAGTTAGTTAGCATATAGTGCAACAATGATTTCAGGAGTAGATTCCTTAATGCCCCTTACCCATTTAGCCCATCCCCCCTCCCACAACCCCTCCAGTAACCCTCTGTTTGTTCTCCATAATTAAGAGTCTCTTATGTTTTGTCCTTCTCCCTGTAAAATTTTTTATATTATTTTTGCTTCCCTTCCCTCATGTTCATTTGTTCTGTGTCTTAAAGTCCTCATATGAGTGAAGTCATATGATATTTGTCTTTTTCTGACTAATTTCGTTTAGCATAATACCCTCTAGTTCCATCCACATAGTTGCAAATGACAAGATTTCATTCTTTTTGATTGCCGAGTAATACTCCATTGTATATATATACCACCTCTTCTTTATCCATTCATCCATTGACGGACATTTGGGCTCTTTCCATACTTTGGCTATTGTTGATAGTGCTGCTATAAACATGGGGGTGCATGTGTCCCTTTGAAATAGCATACCTGTATCCCTTGGATAAATACCTAGTAGTGCATTGCTGGGTTGTAGGGTAGTTCTATTTTTAATTTTTTGAGGAACCTCCATACTGTTTTCCAGAGTGGCTACACCAGCTTGCATTCCCACCAGCAGTGCAAAAGAGATCCTCTTTCTCCGCATCCTCGGCAACATCTGTTGTTGCCTGAGGTGTTAATGTTAGCCATTCTGACAGGTGTGAGGTGGTATCTCATTGTGGTTTTGATTTGTATTTCCCTGATGATGAGTGATGTTGAGCGTTTTTTCATGTGTCGGTTGGCCATCTGGATGTCTTCTTTGGAGAAGTGTCTATTCTTGTCTTTTGCCCATTTCTTCACTGGATTATTTGTTTTTTTGGGTGTTGAGTTTGGTAAGTTGTTTATAGATTTTGGATACTAGCCTTTTATTTGATATGTTGTTTGCAAATATCTTCTCCCATTCTGTCAGTTGCCTTGTAGTTTTGCTGATTGTTTCCTTCACTGTGCAGAAGCTTTTTATGTTGATGAGGTCCCAATAGTTCATTTTTGCTTTTGTTTCCCTTGCCCAGGAGTTTTATAGTTTTGCATTTTACACTTAGATGATTAATGTTAGATCTTTCTTCTTTTCTAATATATACATCCAATGCAATAAAACTCCCTCTAAGTACTACTTTTGCTGCATCCCACTAGTTTTGATAATTTGTTTTTTCATTTTCATTTAGTTTAAAGTACTTTAAAATTTCTCTTGAGAATTCTTCTTTGACCCATGTGTTATTTAGAAGTGTGTTGTTTAATCTCCAAGTATGTGGGGATTTTCCAGCTATCTTCCTATTACTGATTTCTAGCTTAATTCCGTTGTGATTTGACACTAGATATTGTAAGGTTTTTATTTTTTTTAAGTTTGTTAAAGCGTGACTTATGGCCCACAATGTGGTTTACCTTGGTGAATATTCCATGTGAGCTTGAGAAGAATGTGTATGCTGCTTTTGTTGGATGAAGCAGTCTAAAGATATCCATTATATTGGGGCACCTGGGTGGCTCAGTTCGTTGAGGGCCTGACTTCGGCTCAGTTCATGATCTCACAGTTTGTGAGTTCGAGCCCGGCGTCCGGCTCTGTGCTGACAGCTCAGGGCTGGAGCCTGCTTTGGATTCCGTGTGTCCTTCTCTCTCTGTTCCTTCCCTGCTCACACTCTGTCTCTCTCTCAAAAATAAATAAAGATTAAAAAAATTTTTTTTTCAAAAAGATATCCATTATATCAACTGTGTCCTCATTGGTTTTCTGTCTGCTGGATCTATTTCTGATAGAGGGTTTTGAAGTTTCCAACTATAATAGTAGATTCATCTATTGTTTTCCTTGAAATTCTATAAGTTTGTTTTTTTTTTAATTTTTTTTTTCAACATTTATTTATTTTGGGGACAGAGAGAGACAGAGCATGAACGGGCGAGGGGCAGAGAGAGAGGGAGACACAGAATCGGAAACAGGCTCCAGGCTCTGAGCCATCAGCCCAGAGCCCGACGCGGGGCTCGAACTCACGGACTGCGAGATCGTGACCTGGCTGAAGTTGGACGCTCAACCGACTGTGCCACCCAGGCGCCCCCGAAATTCTGTAAGTTTTTGCCTCATGGATTTTGATACACTGTTGTTAAGTGCATACATATTACTTGTGATATCTTTGTAGGGAGTTGACCGTGAGATCATGACCTCAGCTGAAATCAAGAGTTGGACACTCAACTTACTGAGCCACCCAGGCGTCCCTAAAGAATTTCTTTTAACATTTCTTGCAAGGCAGGTCTACTGGCAACAAATTCCCTTGATTTTTATTCATCTGAGAAAGTCTTTCTCCTTTACTTTAGAAGGATAATTTCACAGAGTACAGAATTCTAGGTTGGTGTGTTTTTCCTCTCAACACTTTAAATAGTCACTTCACTCTCTTCTTACTTGCATGATTTCTGAGGAGAAGTTGGATGTAATTTTTATCTTTGTTCAGCTATAGGTAAGGTGGTTTTTTTACCCCTCTGGCTTTTTTCAGAATTTTTTTCTTATCTTTAATTCTCTGCAGTTTAAAAATGATATGCCTATGTGTAGGTTTTGTTTTCTTGCTGTTTTTTTTGTGTGTGTGTTTTTTTGCATTTATGTTCTTTGAGCTTCTGGGATCTGTGGTTTGTTGTCTAACATTAATTCAGGAAATCCTCATGGTCATTATTGTTTCAAATGTTTCTCCTTTTTTTTTTTCTCCTTCTGGTACTCCCATTACATGCATTTTACATCTTCTATAGTTTTCCTACAGTACCTGGATATTCTGTTTTTTTTCTTTGTCTTTTTTTTTCTTTTCATTTTTGGAGGTTTCTACTGAAATATCTCAAATTCAAGAGATTCTTTGCTCAGCTGTGTCTAGTCTACTTATAAGCTCTTCAAAGACATTCTTCATTTCAGTTACAGTAGTTGTTTTTGTTTTAATCTCTAGGATTTCTCGTTGGTTCTTAAAATTTTCATCTCTGCTTATGTAGCCAATCTGATTTTGTATGCTATTAGTACTCTTAGCACATTAATCACATTAATCATAATTGTTTTAAATTCCTGTTCTGATAATCTCAACATCTCTGCCCTATCTGAGTGTGGTTCTGATGCTGAATATGGTTGATGTCTCTTCTATATTTTTTGCCTTATAGTATGTCTTGTAATTTTTCCTTGATATGCAGGCATAATGAATTAAGTAAAAGAAACTGCTATAAACAGAACTTTAATGATGTGGTGGTGAGTTGGGGGCTGGGGGAGGAGAAGTGTTCTATAGTCCTATGATTGGTCTCAGTCTTTTAGTGAGCCTGTACCTCTGGACTGTGAATTTCACATGTGTGTCTTTGTTTTTTTCTTTGTTTATGTGGGACAAGATGGCTAGAATGGGCTGGAGTTGAGTATTTCTCTTCCTGAGGTTAGGGTTTCATAATACTCCAGAGGTTAGGGTCTGGTTAACTAGTTTCCCTTGAGGGCAGGCCTTATTCATAAAAATAGAGTGTTTTGGTACATTTTAAAGTGGTTCCTTTTTCCCTCCGCTGGAAGCACTGGGAGATTTTTCTCTGATATTTGCTGTGGGAATCTCATCAAGCTCCTGGAGATAAATGTCGCAAAATTGTAGGGACCCCACTATGACTGGATACCCTGAATTTTTAACTCTCAGTCCATCTGAGCCTCCAGCAATTTGTCAGTTATAGTTCTGGTTTTCCTACCCTGGCACTGGTTCTCACAGGTAGTTTCCACTCATGAGTCTCTGCTCCAATAAATTATTATTCTCTGTATTCTCATACCAGTTTCTCCAATCTCAAGGGCAGCAATTTGCCCTGTATCCTCATCTCTCTAATGGATCCTAGAAGAGTTTTTGATTTGTCAGTGTGTTTAGCTTTTCACTCATTGTTAGAATGGAATGGTGGCTTCTGAGCTTCTTACATGCTGACTGGAAACTGAAATCTTTTTGTTTGTTAAATCAAGACAAGATACTATAGTCAAAAGTTGGGTTTTATCATGTTTGTAGGTAAACAGAGTTATTGCAAAATATTTCTGGTAAAGAAAGCTTACCTATATATAAAAGCAAAACGTCAAGTATTTAAAAATCAAATTCTGGGGCACCTGGGTGTCCAACTCTTGGTTTCAGCTCAGGTCATGATCTCACAGTTTGTGAGATGGAGTCCGATGTCAGGTTCTGCACTGACAGCATGCAGAACCTGCTTGGGATTCTCTCTCTCAAAATGAATAAATAAACTTAAAAAATAATAAAATAGAAATAAAATCTTCACAGTGTTCATCATCTAGTATATCAGGCTCCTAAAAGAGAAGCATTTCCTAAATCTTTCTGAATGTTGTTAATTTATATTTCCATGTAATTTGATAGTGCTTACTTTTCTTACTGCCCTATCCTGACATTTCTTTCCTTACAGTGTTAAATTAATCTACTTAAAAAAAGACACCTAGATTTTTCCTTGAAAAGAGGAACTTTATTAAAATATTTTCATATAAATCTCATGTCATTGAAAAACCACAAATGGTTTGAATGCTCACTAATGTTCACTTTAATTTTGTTGAGGAAAAATCCAAATCCCCCAAATATATTATTTTACCAATATTTTTAAAGTTCAAAATCTAAACACAGAGACACTCTTAATCAATTAACATTATCTTTGTATATATGTCACACACTGAGAAAATAGAAAGTGGCTTATTTTTTATTCGACAGTGGAAACCTGTGGCTTCAAACCTGTCACTTAACACTCCTTGGTGACATTTAGATTGAGAGCTGCACAGTGGGCCCAGGCTCGGTCACTGCATATCTGCAGCCAGGTGTGCAATCAAGTCTTTGGCATCTTGCATGACGGAGGGTATTTCTGAGCCATTTTCAGTCACTTGTGTTCCAAACAAGAACATCTTCCTGTCATTTCCCACCTCAGACAATGCCAAAGCTTCGTGGATATCTGTAATACGATAGGCTGTTTCAAGATCCTTCATCCCGAATAGAAAAAGGAAAGGAAAAAACTAGTTATTTTGCAATCCTTTTGGATAGAAAAATGTATTACTTTCATTGCTCTCAATGATCCCACCTCCATTTTAATGTGGAGGATATTGTGACCCCATTATTATGACTTCAGTGGTTGTCCGAATATAAAGATTTTAATCAGCATTATACCAGCAATGGGGTGCTTGCCTGGCTTAGTTGGTAGAGCATGCAACTCTTGATCTTGGGGTCATGAGTTCAAGCCCCACACTGGATATAGCGATTACTTAAAAAAGAAAGAAAGGAAAAGAAAGGAAAAGAAAAGAAAAGAAAAGAAAAGAAAAGAAAAGAAAAAAAAAAAACAGGTAGCAGGATTATACCAGTATTTATGAGCTATCATCAAAAAAAATTTTTGGAATGAAGTTAAGCCTTTATAACATCTTAATCAGTTTTCTAAGCACTGCAGTCAATCTGCTTTTTTTTTGTTTTTTTTCCATTTCTTTTTTATTTGCCCAAAATTATATTCAATAGGATGAATTATTTTATTTTTTTTATTGAGGTATAGTTGACACACAATGTTACACTAGTTTTAGGTGTACAACATAGTAATTTGACAACTCAACGTGTTATTCAATGCTCACCACAAGTGTAGCTACCATCTGTCACCATACAATGCTATTACAATACCATTAATTACATTCCCTGTGCTGTATCTTTCATCACTGTGACTTATTTATTCTGTAACTGAAAACCTGTACCTCCTATTCCCCTTCATTCCTTTTTGCCCATCTCCTTGTATTTATGGGTCTATTTCTGCTTTTTGTATTTGTTCTTTTGTTGCCATATTCTGCATGTAAGTGAAATCATATGGTATTCTTCTTTCTCTGTCTGACTCATTTCACTTAGCATAATGCCCTCTAGGTCATCCCTATTGTCACAAATGGCAAGATCTCATTCTTTTTTTATGGTAATATTCCAAAATATGTATGTATATACTACATCTTCTTTACTTGTTTACCTACAGATGGACACTTAGGTTGCTTCCATATCTTGATTATTGTAAATAATGCTGCAATAAACATAGGAGTGCATATACCTTTTCAAATTGGTGTTTTAGTTTTATTTCTTATTATTTATTTTTCAAACTTTTATTTACATTCTAGTTAACATATAGTGTAATATTGGTTTCAGGAGTACAATTTAGTGATTTATCACTTATATATATAACACCCAGTGCTCATCATAACAAGTGTCCTCCTTAATACCCATCACCCATTTAAGTGTTTAAGTTCTCTTTGGGTAAACACTCATAGTGGAATCACTGGATCATATGGTATTTCTGTTTTTAATTTTTTGATAACCTGGACCTGCCATACTGTTTCCACAGTGCTGGCACCAATTTATTTTCCTGCCAACAGTGCACAAGGGTCCTTTTTTCTCCACACCCTGACCAACACTTATTATTTCTTACAGTTTTGGTTCTAGTCATTCTGCCAGATGTGAGATGATATCTCAATGTGATTTTGATTTGTATTCCCTTGATTATGAGTGATGTTGAGCATATTTTCATGGGTCTGTTGGCTATTTGTATGTCTTCTTCAGAGAAATGTCTGTTCATGTCTTTTGCCTATGTTTTCATTGCATTATTTGTTTTTTGTGTGTGTTGAATTGTGTAAGTTCTTTATATATTTTGCATATAAAGTCCTCATCAAATATATCATTTGCAAATACCTTTTCCCAATCAGTATTTATCTTTTCATTTTGTTGATGGATTCCTTTGCTGTGTTGATGGGTTCTTTTTTATTCTGGTGTAGTCCCAATAGTTTATTTTGGCTTTTGTTTGCCTTGCCTCAGGAGACATATCTAAAAAAATGTTTCTGGTAGTATCTGGCTGGAATTTATTACATTTCTAAATGTTGGTCACCCCAATATAGTGCCTGCCTGAAACCAGAATTCATTTAGTTTTAGACCCTGCAGTGACTTTTTAAACAGTGTTAATGGATCCAGTAACATGTGGACAATGTCTTAAGTTAATAAATTCACTGACAGAATTGGAGAGGAAGAATATATATGAGGAGAGTGTTGGATAAAAAGAGGAGCTCTTTGTAATGATAAAAGCACATCAGGGATAGGGCTCAGTCAGTAGAGCATGCAACTCTTGATCTTGGGGTCATAAGTTTGAGCCCCCACGTTGGACATAGAGTTTACTTAAAAAAATAATAAATAAACTTAAAAAATAATAAATAAAATAAAAGTCACCATCTGTTAAAAACAAAAAGCACATCAGGGATAAACCCCAGGTTTATTCCATACTTGCATAACTGTGCATTAATAGAATAGAGGCCATCACTCAAAAAGTAAAAATAGTAAGATGACTTTTTAAAAATCCTTATATAATAACTTGAACCAATGAGTCATCTAAAAGCATAGACTACTTTGGCAAAGGAATATCAACAAAGATGCCTTAAACTAAACCAAAGATGCCTTAATATCCAAAACTTAACTCAAATATCCAAATCTTTCATTACTAAGCCCCAGTAAAAGTTATAAATTTGACTGTTTAAAAATGGCTCTGTTTATTCAATTTGACGAAGATAAGAGATACAAACCACAAAGGAAAGCATTGATAAAATAGACTATTTGAAATGGAAAACTATACAGGTGAGAAAAATATATGCAAAATGAAAACAGATGTAGGGAGCTCAGTGGCTCCATCAAGGGTAATAATATTCACATTATGGGGATCCCAAAAGAACAGAGAGAAGAGGGGACAGAAAACTTATTCAAAGAAATAATAGCTGAAAACCTCCTTAATCTAGGCAAGAAAACAGATATTCAGATCCAAGAGGCACAGAGATCCCTCAATGAAATCAACCCAAGGAGGTCCACATCAAGAAACATAGTAATAAATATGGCAAAAAGTAGTGGTAAAGAGAGAATTTTAAAAGCAGCAAGAAAGAGGTGCCTAGGTGGCTCAGTTGGTTGAATGTCTGACTGTTGATTTCAGCTCGGGTCATGATCTCATGGTTCATGTGTTTGAACCCTGCAATGGACTTTGCGCTGACAGTGTGGAGCCTGCTTGGGATTCTCTGTTTCCCTCTCTCTCTGCCCCTCCCCTGCTTACATGCTCTCTCTCTCTCCTCTCTCTCTCATAAACAAATAAACATTAAGAAAAAATAAAAGCAGCAGAAGAAAAGAAGACAGTTACATACAAGGAAATCCCATAAGGCTATCAGATTTTTCTGCAGAAACTTTGCAGGCCAGAAGGGAGGGGCATGATATATTCAAAGGGCTAAAAGGAAAAAAATCTGCAGCCAAGAATATTGTATCCAGCAAGGCTACCATTTAGAATAGGAGAGATAAAGAGTTTCTCTGATAAAAAAAGCTAAAACAGTTCATGACCACTGAACCAGTCCTACAAGAAATGTTAAAGGGGACTCTATTTAAGTGAAAAGACCGTAAGTAACAGTAAGAAAAGTAGGAAGCACAAAAGCAATACAAATAAGTATATATGTAAAAATCAGTCAAGGAATAAAAAAAATAAAAGGATGTAAAGTATGGTACCATATACCTAAAATGTGGGGAGAAGAGTAAAGAATGGTTTCAAACTTAAGTGACCATCAACTTATTATACAGAATGCTATATGTAGGTATTATATATAACATAATGGTAACCACAAATCAAAAATCAATAATAGATATGCAAAAATTAAAGAAAAAGAAATGCAAATATATCACTAAAGAAAGCCAGCAAACCGTGAGAGAAAAGAACAACAGAGGAAAGGATCAGAGAAGAGCTACAAAAACAACCACAAAACAAGTAACAAAATGGCAATAAATACAAACCTATCAATAATTAGCATGAACTAAATGCTCTGATCAAAAGACACAGAGTGATGGAATAGATTAAAAAACAAGACCCATATATATACTGGCTACAAGAGATTCATTTCAGGGGTGCCTGGCTGGCTCTGTCAGTAGAGCACATGACTCTTGATTTTGGGGTCATGAGTTCAAGCCCCACATTGGATGTAGAGCTTACTTTAAAAATTTTAAAAAGAGGCTCATTTTAGACCTAAAGACACATGCATACTGAAAAGTGAAGGGATGGAGAAATATTTATCATGCATATGGATGTCAAAAGAAAGCTGAGGTAGCAATACTTACATCTACTTACTGTAGACTTCATAAAGAATTTTTTTAAGTTTATTTATTTAGTTTGAAAGAGAGAGGGTGGGGAGGGGCAGAGAGAGAGGGGAGAGAGAGAATCCCAAGCATGCTCCGCGTTGTCAGTGTGGAGCCCAAACCGTGGCTTGAACTCAAAAACCGTGAGATCATAACCTGAGCCAAAACCAAAAGTTGGATGCTTAACTGACTGAACCACACAGGTGTCCAAAGACTGTAACAAGAGACAAAGAAGGACATGACATAATAATAAAGGGGACAATCCAACAAGAAGATATAACAATTGTAAATATTTATGCACCCAACATGAAATACCCAAATACAATAAACAGTTAATAACAAACATAAAGGAAATAATCAGTAGTAATATAATAATAAGGGGACTTTAACACCCCACTTACATCAATGGACAGATGATCCAAATAGAAAAGCAACAAGGAAACACTGGCTTTGAATGACACACTAGACTAGATGGATTTAACAGATATATTCAGAAAATTCCATCCTAAAACAGCAGAATACACATCCTTTTCAAGTGCACATGGAACATTCTCCAGAACAGATTACATATCAACCCACAAAACAAATCTCAACAAATACAAAAAGACTGAACTTAAACCATGCATCTTTTCTGACCACTACACTATGAAACTAGAAATGAACCATAAGAAAAAAACTGGAAAGAGCACAAATACATGGAGGATAAATAACATGCTAATAAACAATGAAGAGGTCAACCAAGGAATAAAAATTACATGCAGAAAAATGAAAACAAAACCGCAATGGTCCAAAATCTTTGGGATACAACAAAAGTGGTTTTAAGAGGGAAGTTTATAGTAATACAAGTCTACCTCAAGAAGCAAGAAAATTCCCAGATAAACAACTTAACAATATACCTAAAAGAGCTACAAAAAGAAGATGAAACAAAACCTCAAACCAGCAGAAGGAAGGAAGTAATAAAGATTAGAGCAGAAATAAATGATATAGAAACTAAAAAAAAAAAAACCCAACAGAACAGATCAATGAAACTAGGAGCTGATTTTTTGAAAAGATCGACAAAATTGATAAACCTCTAGCTGGGTTCATCAAAAAATAAAAAATAAATAGAGAGAGAGAGAGAGCACTCAAAGGAGCAAAATCAGAAACAAAAAAGGAAAAATATCAACCAATACCACAGAAATACAAATGATTATAAAAGAATATAATTAAAAATTGTATGCCAACAAATTGGACAACCTACAAGAAATGGATAAATTCCTAGAAACATATAACCTCCCAAAACTGAATCCGAAAGAAAAATAAAGTTTGAACAGACCAATTTCCAGCAATTAAAATCAAATCAATAATCAAAAAACTCCCAACAAACAAAAGTCCAGGACTCGAAGTCTTTGCAGGTGAATTCTACCAAACATTTAAAGAAGAGTTAATATCTGTTTTTCTTGAACTATTTCAGAAAATAGAAGAGGAAGAAAAACTTCCAAATTCATTCTATAAGGCCAGAATTACCCAACACCAAAACCAGAGCAAGACACCACAAAAAAGGAGAACTACAAGCCAATATCTCTGATGAACATAGATGCAAAAATCTGCAACAAAATATTAGCAAACCGAATCCAATAATATATTAAAAAAATTATTCACCATAATCAAGTAGGATTTATTCCTGGGATGCAAGAGTGGTTCAATATTTGCAAATCAATCAATGTGATACATCACAGCAATAAGAGAAAGGATAAAAACCATGTAATCATTTCAGTAGATGCAGAAAAAGCAGTGGACAAAGTGCAACATCCATTCATGATAACCCCCACTCCCTCCACAAAGTAGTTTTAGAGAGAACATACCTCAACATAATAAAGGCCATATAATCATATGAAAAACCCACAGCTAACATCATACTCAATGGGAAAAAACTGAGAGCTTCTCCCTTAAGGTCAGGAATAAGACAAGGATGGGGCACCTAGATGGCTCAGTCAGTTAAACATCTGACTTGGGCTCAGGTCATGATCTCACGATTTGCGAATTTGAGTGCCACTTCGGGTGAGCACGAGCCCCCCATCAGGTAAGCTTGAGCCCCGATTCGGGTGAACTTGAGCCCCAGTTTGGGTGAGCACAAGCCCCGCTTCAGGTGAACCCTGCTTCTCTCTCTCTCTTTCTCCCTCTCTCTCTCTCTGCTCCGTGCTCACTTGTGCCCCCCCCCCCCAAAACAAACAAATAAATAAATAAATCTTGGGGGAAAAAAGGAATAAGACAGGGATGTTCATTCTATAGTACTGGAAGTCCTAGCCACAGCAATCATCCAGGAAAAAGAAATAAAAGGCATCCAAATTGGTAAGGAAGAAGTAAAGCTTTCCCTGTTTGCAGATGACATGATACTATACATAGAAAACCCAAAAGACTCCACCAAAAAACTGCTAGAACTGATAAATGAGTTCAGTAAAGTCACAGGATACAAAGTCAATGTACAGAAATCTGTTGCATTTCTTAGACACTAATAATGAAGCAGCAGAAAGAGAAATTAAGGAAACAATTCCATTTACAATTGCACCAAAAATAATAAAATACCTGGGAATAAACCTAACCAAGGAGGTAAAAGACCAGTACTCTGAAAACTATAAAACATTGGGGCACCTGGTTGGCTCAGTCAGTTAAGCGTCCAACTTCAGCTCAGGTCATGATCTCACAGTCTGTGAGTTTGAGCCCCGCGTCAGGCTCTGTGCTGACAGCTCAGAACCTGGAGCCTGCTTCAGATTCTGTGTCTCCCTCTCTCTCTGCCCTTCCCCTGTTCATGCTCTGTCTCTCTCTGTCTCAAAAATAAATAAAAACATTTAAAAATTTTTTTTAAAAAAAGAAGACTATAAAACATTGATGAAAGAAACTGAAGACAACACAATGAAATGGAAGGACATCCCATGCTCATGTATTAGAAGAACACATATTGTTAAAATATCTATACTACTCAAAGCAATCTACACATTTAATGCAATCCCTATCATATACCACCAGCATTTTTCACAGAGCTAGACAAGACAATCCTAAAATGTGTATGTAACCACAAAAGACCCCATATAGCCAAAGCCATCTTGAAAAAGAAAAACCAAAGTAGAGGCAGCACAATTCCAGACATCAAGTTATACTACAAAACTGTAGTAATCAAAACAGTATGGTACTGGCACAAAAACAGAGATCAATAGAACAGAGTTAGAAAACCCAGAAATAAACTCACAATTATATGGTTAATCCATCTTAGAGACAAAAAAGGCAAGGATATGCAATGGGAAAAAGTGTCTTCAACAAATGGTGTTGGGAAAACTGGACAGCAACATGCAAAAGAATGAAACTGGACCATTTTCTTAAACAACACACAAAAACAAACTCAAAATGGATTAAGGACCTAAATGTGAGACCTGAAACCATAAAAATCCTAGAAGAGAGCACAGGCAATAATATCTCTGACATTGGCTGTAGCAACATCTTTCTAGATATTTCACTGAGGCAAGGGAAACAAAAGCAAAAATAAACTGTTGGGACTACATGAAAATAAAAAGCTTCTGCACAGCAAAACAAACAAACAAACAAACAAACAAACCAAAACAAAAACCAAAAACCAAACAAAAAACAAAAATTCCCTGAAAGCTAAAAACAAACGAAAACTAAAAAAAACTAAACAAGCAACAAAAATAAAAGACAACTACTGAATGGGAGAAGTAACATATCTGATAAAGGGTTAGTATCCAAAATATATAAAAAAAACTTATGCAACTCAACACCAAGAAAAACAAATAATACAATTAAAAAATGGGCAGAACACGTGAACAGACATTTCTCCAAAGAAGACATACATATGGCCAAAAGACACATGAAAAGATGCTCAACACTACTCACCATCAGGCAAATGCAAATCAAAACCACAATATTACCTCACACCTGTCAGAATGGCTAAAATCAAAACCACAAGAAATAACAAGTGTTAGCGAAGATGTGGAGAAAAAGGAACCCTCATGCACTGTTGGTGGGGATGCAAACTGGTGCAGCCACTGTAGAAAATAGTATGGAGGTTCCTCAAAAGAATAAAAATAGAACTACCCCGGCACGTCTGGCTGGCTCAGTCAGTAGAGCATGCGACTCTTGATCTCAAGGTCGAGAGTTTGGTCCCCACACTGGGTATAGAGTTTACTTACAAAAAAAAAAAAAAAAAAAAAAGAACTACCCTATAATCCAGTAATCACACTACTGGGTAATTTCCCACCAAAATATAAAAATACCAATTACCCCTGTGTTTACTGCAGTATTATTTACAATTGTAAAACTATGAAAGCAACTCAAGTGTCCATCAATAGATGACAGGCTAAAGAAGATGTGGCATAAAGAATATTCCATTGGGTGTGTGTGTGTGTGTGTGTGTGTGTGTGTGTGTATTTATTATTATTATTATTATTATCATTGTTATTACTATTTAGCCATAAAAAGAATGAAATCTTGCCATTTGCAGAAACATGGATGGATCTAGAGAGCATAATGCTAAGTAAAATAAGCCAGTCAGAGAATGAAAAATACCATATGTTTCACTCATATGTGGAATTTAAGATATGGAAGAAACAAAGGAAAGAAAAAGAGACATACCAAAAACCAGACTCTTAACTATAGAGAACAGTTACTAGAGGGGAGGTGGATGGGTGGGGGGATGGGTGAAATAGGTGAAGGGGATTAAAGAGTATACTTATCTTGATGAGCACTGAGTAACATATAGAACTACTGAATCGCTACATTATACACCTGAAAGTAATATAACACTATTAACTATACTAGAATTAAAATAACAATTTTTAATGTGGTGGTTTAAAAAATAAATGGAAAGCTATGTATAAAAAAGAGAACCATAAGCAAAGTAAAATAATAGCCAGCAGGTTGCTGGAGAAGATATTTGTAATGCACAGAAGTAACAAAGGATTATTTTCTCAAAAGATATGAAAGATTTCTACAACTCAAATAGGAAAAGATGAACACCCTAATAGGAATTTGTGAAAAGATATTAAAAGACAATTCACAGACGTAGAAATTAGCTTCAAAGAATGAAACGAATTTGAAACTAATAACCAATGCACATCTGAAAAGATGTTCAAGCTCACTAGTAACTAAGGAAATGCAAATTAGAATAACGGGATAAAATTTCAGCCCCATCAGATTGGTAAAAATGAAAAAGTTTGACAATACCAAGTACTGAGAGGGATATGTAGCTGCAAAAACTGTCATATTCCGTTGGTGGAAGAATAAATTGGTGCAGTATCTTTGGGAAAAACAGCTTGGTAAGTAAGATCTAGGAAAACCGAGTATGTACAAATCTGAAAAACCAGCAATTCCTCTTTAAAGTATATGCACTAGAGAAATGTTGATATGTATCTATAAGGAAACACATACATTGAGATTCACTGTAGCACTTTAAATACCAATAAAAAATTGGAAATAACCCAAATGCCCATTTTCTCTCTCTTCCTCTCTCTCTGCCCCTGCTACATGCATTCTCTTTCTCTCTCTCTCTCTCTCTCTCTCTCTCTCTCTCTCTCTCTCTCTCCCCCTCTCTGTCTCTCTCAAAAAAAAATTCTGAAGTAGCTTCTACACTGGACTGTAACATAGGCTCCTACTTTAGGTCATCATTTGTAATTACTTAGTTTACTTTCATAAACATTCACCCTTAGAAGCAGTGGGAGGATCAAGTTCTCTAATGATTGGCAACCTTAGCAATTGAGAGAGGGGCTTTAGTATTATAATGCTATAGATGTTCAATTTTTTAAAACTGATTTCATTATGGTAAAATACACATAACAAAATTTACCATTTTAACCATTTTTAAGTGTACACTTCAGTACAGTCACATTTTGTTCAACAATCCACCTCCAGAAGTCTTTTCACTTTGCAAAACTGAAACTCTCTACTCACAGCACAATAACTCCCCATTTCTCCCTCCCCCAACTCAAGGCAACCATCATCAATATAAACCTGTGTCCATTAAACAATAACTCCACCATCTCCTCTCCTCCCATTCCCTAGTAACCTCTAATCTACTATCTGTGTCTATGAATTTAACTACTCTAGGTACCTCGTAAAAGTGGAATCACACAGTGTTTGTTGTTTTGTGACTGGCTTCTTTCATTTACCACATTGTCCTCAAGGGTCATCCATGTAATAAAATGTACCAGAATTTCCTGTTTTAATGCTGAATGATATCCCATTGTGTGTATATATCACATTTTGTTTATCCATTCATCCATGGAAGAACACTTGGTTTGCTTCTACCTTTTGGCATTGTGAATAATTCTGCTGTGAATATGGATGTACAAGTATTTGTTTGAGTTCCCGCTTTCAATTCTTTTGAGTATGTACTCAGAAGTGGAATTGGTGGATCATATGGGTGTTATATTTTTAATTTTTTAAGGAACTGTCATACTGTTTTCTATAGTGGCTGCACCATTTTACATTCCCAATGACATTATACAAGGGTTCCAATTTCTCCATAGTAGTTTAATATCTATAATGTATATGTGAGAAATAAATTCAGGTCAGGTTAATTCATCTAAAACAAACTATTTCTTTATATATGGTAGTCCCTCAAATATTTTGTTGAAACCAATTCAACCATCAGTAAATGTTTATTGAAATTAAATTCAACACATATTTTTTGAATTTCTACTATGTACAGTATACTAAGTATTCTGAGGGACACAAAGATGAATAATGGTCTTTATTCTCAAGGAGTTTATAATCCAGAAGATCTAATAAGTATAAACTAAACTGAATATACAGCATATTGTTAAATATCTAGCTATTAAAAGTAGACATTTCTATTTCTTTCATTGACAATAAAGCTATTGAATACCACTTATATTTGCACAGATTTTTACCTGTTTGTTTGCAAACACAACCAGAGGAAGGATTGGGTTTGTTCCAATTAATTGATGAAGGTGTTTCTTGGCTTCAGGTAATCTGTTGTGATCTGCTGAATCTACCACAAAGATCAGCAGCAATCCTCTGGACAGGTACATTTCCCAATAGGAACGGAAAGGTTCACTGCCGCCAACTATACAGAATAGTGGAGAAAGAAGACACCAAAAACATTGCAGAAGTGTCCACTGAGGTGCCAGAAAAGATACTTTTAGATAATATCCCAACACTGGACAGATGTTTTGATAAAACACCACTGTGTTAGAGTGTACCCAATTCAGAGAATGACCAGAGAGCTGTTACTAGGGAAATGGTTGGTGGGAATATTTACCCTCCACAAGTGGTTCAATCATTCTGGAACATAAAGGATCAGCATAAAGACAGTAGATACTACAGAGGATGCCTTCCGATCCGTAAACATAGCGACCCCAGGGGCCACAGCCATCCTATCTGTTAAACTCAGAAAATGGGAGTAGGCTACTAAAATAACTCAGGGTGGTGGGTTAAAACACACCTTCCTCTAAAATAAGTTTTAGATGGACTGAATTCACTGGCCAGCCTCATTTGCACAATCTTTTTCCTTTGTCAAAATCCCAGAACTAATTTCTCTCTTAACATTGCACTAAGAGTTAATATGATCCTGTGAACATTAAGGAATACTTGCCTCAGAAAAAAAATGCCTTTGGATTATTTCATTCTGCTGATTCTTTCCAGAAGAAACTTACTAGTAATGATAATAATATATAGAGAGCGAACTTAGTTTTTGTTTTTCTCCTAGAAGAGAGGTTGGCAAACTATGGCCCACAGTTTAAATCTGGCCCAACGCCTATTTTTGTATAGCCCATGAAGAAAGAATGGATTTTACACTTTTAAATTTCAGGAAAAAAAAAGAAAGAAAGAATAACATTTCATAATATGAACATTATATCACATTTGGATTTCAGTGCCTACAAATAAAGCTTTATCAGAACACAGACATGTGGATTTGTTCACATATTGTCTGTGGCTGCTTCCACACTACAACAGAAGTTAGTAGTTTGAAGACCCCTGTTTTAGGAATTTAACAAAAACATTTAAAATACCACTGGGAAAGGGTCTTGATTTGCCTTTCTTTTGTTTTCCTTTTATAGAGCTAGGCTAATTCTGTAAAGTATTTCGTGTTATTAATTTTTTAAAAGAATGTTCTGTAATCTTCTAAGTTATTCACGTGGTTTTAACATACTTAAGCATGAATGAACATTTGGGTTGTTCTTTTTTTGTGTATGTGACGTCATGACATCTCATCTATATAGGGGATTTTTATCTTTTTTGTTATTAACTTCTAATTTAATTGCAATGTAGTCAAAGAACATGGTTTGTATGATGCCCCTTCTCTGAAAAATTTGTTAAGACTTGCTGTATGGTCCATGAAGTGGTCAATTTCGGTAAATGTTCCATGAGTGTTTCAGAAGAACATGTATTTTAGGTTTGGGATGTAGCTAAAATTGTCTAATTGGACAATCTTATATTGTCCATTGGATGAAACTTATTGATTATGTTCAAATTTTGTGTATCTTTTCTGATTTTTTTCTAGTTTTGATCCTATTAATAATTGACAATATGTTGAAGTCCCTCACTCCAATGGTAGCGTACGTCCTTTTCTCCCCCTGGTTGGAATCTTCCTCTCTTTTCCTCCCTTCCTTCCTTCCTTTTCACGTTTCATACTTTGAGACTATTTTCTTAGCTATATATTTGGTTAAAGTTATTATTTCTCCTATAGCTTCTTAATAAATTGAAAACTCTATTCCTAATAATGTTGTTAGCTGAAAGATCTGCCTACACATTTACCAATTTCCTGGCCCACATTTTCTTTTTGTAACTGGCTGAAAGCAAAAATAAAAAAGGTGATGGCAGTAATCTAAGTAAGAGACAGTATAGGTTCCAACTCAAATAGGTGCAGTACGAAAGGATATAACTGATGAATTCAGGATTTGTTTTAGAGGTAGAAAAATTCATAGTGTTTTATTTGTGGACTAGAGGTGAGGCTGCATAAGGAGAAATCAAGGGTGACCCCTAGTTTTCCGGCTTGAGCAACATGATAGGTGAGGGGCCATTTACTGACCAGTAGATTATAGGGAAAGGAACAGATATGGAGATAAATCAAGCACTTAGTTTTGACCATTTTAGGTTTGAGAGGCCAATTAGATATCTAGGTGGAAAGGTCAGGTGACATCTGGATATGTTTGGGCTGGATGGATAAATCTGGGATTCATTAGCAGAGGGATGATATTTAAGGCCAATAGGATGGATGAAATCATCCAAGGAGAGAGTGTAAAGAGAAGAGAATCTATGCAACTTTGGGGAACAGCAATATTTAGAGAAGCGGTGACTCCAGAATTACTTTAGAGTAGAGACTTCTGGGCTGCCATCTGGTTACAAAAAGAGGTTTAAGGCTTGTTTATAGTTGCATTTGCAGAGAAGGAAGTACACTTTATTTGCCTAGACTGCATGTTTATTAGAGGTAGTAAGGGAGGAGAGAGGCTGTTATAGGAGGGGGTGCTATAACTTTCCTTTCAGCTTCCTCTTATACCAGCACTGTAAAATGGAGAAAATAAAAAGAAAAGAAAGTGATTCCCCCTGTCCCTCCACTGCACTATTAAACTATATATGCATTCTAAAAGTATAGGAAAATCTGACCCAGTGTTACTTTTCATACAGATGCAATGTTGCTAATAGTATGTCTGGCTTAAGGTATAACAAAATGAACCTCTCCTGTTTACTAATAAGAAAGAAGGCTTACTCTCTAGGAATTCCATTTGGCTATCTTCAGTGTTGATGCATACTGCATTGAAACCTTGGGTGGGTGCCACACTGTGCTGGACTTTGTTTAAAGCTAGAGAGTGGAGAACACTGGTCTTTCCTGCTCCATCCAGGCCCAACACAAGGATCTGCTTATTTTTTTCCTGTGGAAAAAAAAAAGACAAAACAATAAACCCATGTGACCAGGGCCTCGTTTTCCTGGCTCCTGGCAGTGTGCCTGCCTGTGGTAGGACCCGATGATAATTGTGGAACTGTAAACCAGAGCAAAACTTCACAAAAAATTTAATATATCTAGGGGAACCCGGCTGAGCTCAGTTGGTAGAGGACAGGACTCTTAGTCTTGGGGTCGTGAGTTCAAGCCCCACGCTGGGTGTAGAGTTTACTTAAAAAAATTAATATGTCTAGAACAAACTGTGCCAATCAGTTTGTTTTTTATAATCTGCTATTAGTTATGTGGTATTAATCACACCACACCCTTCCATCCCCCAACTCCTGGTCAATCTATCAAATATAGACTTTATGTAGATCAGGATTTATAGGAAGTGCCGTAGATCACAGGATCAATTTTCACACTTCATTTTGCTTCTTGAGTTCATGTCCACTGGGGATTGCACCAGAATTCAGTCTGTTTGAGATCTAGGGATCTCTATGGTTCATGTACTGACTGTGCCATTCAGCAAGTAAGCATCTAAGTTTTCTTATTACGGATCTGTTTTGTTTTCCCAATTGGATCACTAGATTAGACGACTTTAGAGCAAAGTTCCCTTCTTATACTCTTTAAGATAAGTATTATGATTAAATGAAAAGGCTAAGGTTATAGAAATTGTTAAACCAGTTCCAGGGGTGCCTGGGTGGCTCAGTCGGTTAAGCGTCCGACTTCGGCTCAGGTCATGATCTCGCGGTCCATGAGTTCGAGCCCTGTGTCGGGCTCTGTGCTGACAGCTCAGAGCCTAGAGCCTGTTTCAGATTCTATGTCTCCCTCTCCCTGACCCTCCCCCGTTCATGCTTTGTCTCTCTCTGTCTCAAAAATAAATAAACGTTAAAAAAAATTTTTTTTTAAATATTAAAAAAAAAAACGGTTCCAATCACAAACATTTATTTTAAAACCTGACATTAAAACCTGTTGAACTTGACACAAACTTTAGAAAGAAGCATTCCACCAACATACCAGCCTTAAAAATTTTTATGACAAGTGACTGAGAGACAAGCATTGCAGACTGGTATGAAGACAAAGTTAAGAGTGCTCATAAAAGTGGCTATTAGGGTGCAAAATTTAATGTGATCAGTAGTAAATGACCAACAATACTGCAAGATTGCTTATAAGAATTCAATTCTATTTCCCAAACAGCCTGCTGAAGAAGTTTCTCATGCACAAAAACACCAGTAATTGTCTTCAATGGCACTGGTGTGGAAATAATCATTTACATTTGTATTCAAATACTAAATGTTGACATTAGATTTAGACTGGGTTTCTGGAAAAAAAGTGAATTTTTTTCACTGTTCCTATTTTTCTTTTTTTAAAAAATAAGATCTATGTGAAAGTAAGATGTTTTAAGATCTGATCTAATAGGGTCTTGTACAGAGCATGATTTATCAAAACTGTCTCCCGAATACCAGAATGAGACAAATACATGTTGGGGTGCCTGGGTGGCTCAGTCAGTTGAGCGACCAACTTCTGCTCAGGTCATGATCTCACGGTTTGTGGGTTCAAGCTGGCAAGGGTTCTGCACTCAGAGACGGGAGCCTGTTTAGGATTCTGTGACTCCCTCTTTCTCTTCCCCTCCCCCACTCACGCTCTGTCTCTGTCTCTCTCAAAAATGAATAAACATTTTTAAAAATTTAAAAAAGAAGACGAAGTACATGTTTTTGGAGTTAATTCTTGATGGCTCTTATAGCAAATAGTATTTCCATAGTTATTTCCTACCTTCATTCATGTTGCCTCACATCTGCATCTAAATGTTATAGTGTCATTCTGGGAGTGTCATGGTAAGGAATAAATGGCTGTAGGGTGTGGATTGTGTCTCCCTTATTGCCTCCACAAATGGCCCCATGCTCAAGGCTACCCCAACATATTTCATCAATTCCAAGATGCATTTTTCCCTCCCACATTTTAACATCTCTGAAATGAGGATTTTACAATTCATGGTATGTCATGTTTTGATTGGCAGCATTTTTTTTTCTTTCTCAGTGGTACTAAATTAATGGTATCTGAGATCCTATGGAAGTGTAAATTAAAACAGTTCCCTACTCTTTCCAACCACATCACTGTCCCTACGCCCATCCTTTCTAGAAATTCAGCAGTCACTGATGCTTTACATTTTACCTTATTTTAGCAAAATGCATGCTAAAATACATGCTTCCTCATGTTTATCTAATCTCTTAAGGAAAGCTGGGATTAATGTAAACCAAGAGTTCGGACACAATTTGTGATTTTGAACACCTCTGTTCCCTATCAAAAGTCATTCCTTTTATATTTGAATCTATAATAGTCTGTGTTTTACCAGAGATCAAATCTCAGTTAATAATTCAAATTGTTTAGAACCAGAAAAGCGCCTGTGAGCTCAGGAACTCCAGGAACAGAAGTCCATTGAGCTGGGTTTAATGTTTGCTTTTCCTTTTTATCCTACCCGCCCCCCTCCTCAATTTTTTAACTGTGGCAAAATTCACATAAAATTTACCATCTTAACCATTATTAAGCATACAATTCAGTGGTATTAACTACATTCATAATGCTCTTCATCTTGCAAAACTCAAACTCGGTAGTCATGACTAGCTCCCCACTCTCCCAGCCCTCAGCCCCAGGCAATCATCAGTTCTACTCTATATGATTTTGACCACTCTAGGTACCTCATATAAGTAGAATCATAGGTATTTGTTCTTTTGTGATTGCAGCGCCTGGTTTCTGAGACCTCTCAGTTAAAACTTTGTGACCATCCCTTCTGGGCGCTAGTAGTTTGAAAACAATTTTTATTGTAACCACGGAGAAGGTCTAGCCCTAAAACACACCCAGCACGAATTCAGGGACCCTACACTTTCTGACAAAGAATGTGTTCAACGGGAAGGACTAGGTTGGAGAGCCCGCGCGCGGCGAGGGTGCGGTCTGGTTTCTGTGCTGTAGGCGGCGGGTGCGCCAGTGCTGAGCGCTGGACGGAGATGGGGCCCAAGAAGGGCTGTTCCGGCCCCGTGAAGACCAACCAGGACCTCTTCTTCCTCAACGCTAGACCCGAAGAGGGGTGGGGCGCAGCGGCAGGGTTAGTTAGCCGTGAGGGTGAGGCAGGTGACGGGGGAAAAGGGGTAGCGATGGGTCCGGCGAAGCTTGGCACACCCCCTCCCATCCACAGATTAAAATGCCCAAGGAGACCGGATTCCCTCCCCCCGGTCGGGGCCTCGGACGTAACAGAGCCAGCGGCGCTCGGGCCTGACCGCCAATAATGGCCTTGGGGAGCGGGTCCGAGGCACCGGCCCCTTACCAGAGGCTCCAGCGGGGGCTTCGTCAAGGCGTTGTTATCCTTCTTCTCTTTGTCTTTTCCCTCAAGTTGTTCCTTCTCTTTCTCGGTCTCCCGCTCTTTCTTTTCCTCCTCTCTACACTTATTTTTCTCCTCCTTCCCTGTCTCTTTCCCCTTTTCTTTTCCCTTAATTTTCTCCTTCTCCACCTCCTTTTTCTCTTTCTCCTCCTTTCCTTTTTCCCGAATTTTTTCTTTCTCTGGCTCCTTCCCCTTCCCCCTCTCCATCTCCACCGTCCTAATTTCTTTCCCTCCTTCCGCGCGCCCGCGCGCTGGAGCCTGGATTCTGGATCCCGGCAGGTGTGGCCCCCGAGGCGGACTCAGGGTAGAGACGTAGGTCCACGCAGCGTAGAAACACTCGCGGTCACTGTGCGGCCGGGGCCAGTCTCCCGGCGCGTAGGCTGCCGCCGGGCATCTCGCGCCCACTAGCGGGGTCCGCCGCGCAGCAGATTCGCCGAACCAGGGGCTGGGGGAGGGGAGGAGATGGCCGGGAAGCTAGGGGAAGCTTTAAACCCAGAGGAGTGGGGAGGACCAGCCACGGGAGTTGGGAGACCCGTGGGGCCGATCATCTGCATAGGAAAAGCCTCCACCCTACCATCCCATCCGCGACACTTCCTCGGCAGGTCGCACTATGGCAGGATTCCCTTATGCTGGGACACAGTGTCTCAGAAAAGCCTTCCAAGCTGGCCCAGATTCCAGCGTCTCACCTCTACCTCACCACTCCAGAGTAGCCCGGCCTAAGGCCTAAGTGTCTCCCGTCGGGAGATCGCTTAAGGGAACCAGCGTCCCAGCAGATTCCGTGACTCTCCAAGCCAGTAACCATAAGCCTGAAAAGTCAAGTTTTTATCTTCCCGGCCCCCTGTTAACTACACTAGGAGTGTCCAGAGGCTGCTATCCAGGATGCTTAAGGAAAGAGAAAGTGAACGGTTCCCTTGTTTTAAATTCCTGACACATGTCGCCTAAAAAAGAATTCTGAAGATTAAATTAGTAGTCGGCCGGGATCACGGATACCAGTAATGCTGGGTATTAAAACTACAACTAAACAAAAATAGTCGCCCACAATTATATAGAGCAAATTAGGTACCACCTGGGCTTTTCAAAGGTGGTGTAATGTTTTTTAAACTGGTTTAAAAGCATATGGGTGGTTTTTATTATTTTGCTTTAATGTTTGAGAGAAAGTGAGAGCACAAGGGGGTAAGGGGTAGAAAGGGAGAAAGAATCCTATGCTCAGCCCAGGCTCAGCTTGCAAAGCCTGATGCTACGCTAGCTCTCAATGTGGAGATCATGATCTAAGCTTGACCTAAGCAGAAATCAAGTCAGATGCTTAACTGAGCCACCCAGGCAACACTTATTTCGTTAAACTGCATTCAAAAACATATTTCACAATCCAACAAAATAATCAATGCAATAAACTGACTTTCCTTCATCAGATCTACCGTTCAAATAGGCTTATAAGGAACAGTGAATGAAAGGCAGGTTCCAGGTTTGAGTAATGCAACAGTTTTTCAGGTTAGCAGTTTCCACTCAGCCTTGAAAATGCTGTGCTTAATAACTTAAAAAATGTTTACTACTCAATTTGTTTATATACTGGAAGGTAAAACTGGGTTCTTCCAGTCCCATCAGATTAGTTTTGTAGCTTTCTGGGAGGGGCAAGAAACAATTTTAGATATTCAGCCTAAAAAATTCTTCATATACCAACCAGAAGTCCCTATAAAATGCCAAGACCCATAACACCTTAATCCATACTCACTGCTAGAATCTTTTATTTTAAAATGTACCACAGTGAATGGATGTATCCATATTGTCTTTTATAAATGTACACACACATACACACACACACACACACACACACACATATATATACACAAAGAATATATGTCATTGGTTAAAGACCTGTCCAAAAGAAGAAACAATTACTAGAAATTTAATGTGGATGTTTACACTTCATTTGACAATTATAATTTATTTAAACTGAGGTTTCAGTTGCTTAGTAATGGCTGGTAATGACTAGCAATTACAGTGACTAAGTAGAGAAATGTAAATTTCACTTTTTGGTGCATTGGGTCAAAATTTTCAACAATGGATAATTTTCAACAAAATTCTGTAGCTCAGTTAACCTAAAAATGATTATCCTTCACCACAGAAATTTAATGGATTCCTAAATAACAAATTTACTAACAATTATTCCTATAATGGGGTATATATTCAGAAGGAATAAGTACATCACTCTTACCAAGAGTATTCTCTGAGCTCAAAAAGTATTATGCCATAATAAATCATTCATATATGAGGGTCTCTTGTTTAGATGTTACTGCAGATTCTGATTATGCTAAACAGAAAGGCAGCACCACATTTCTTACTTTTGTAAAGGAGGAAGAAAGCCTTTTAAAAATCTCTTTGAGGAAGTTTTGATATTTTCAGAGTCAAACACAGCAGCACTTTATTAATAAGGACAAAGTAATATGATCATAAAGAAATACTCAAAGTCTAGATTCAATGCTATCTTGGGCAGCACAAAATGAATACTCACAAGGGTGGGCATCCCAGTGTGTCTGTCTCACAGGTTCAATGGGAAAGTGGCTTATAGGTGAGGAAAGACCAGAGCAACACTGACACCAGACTGACTGTATAATACTTCATTACTTTGAGAAGGGTAATGAATGCATGTACTCTGAATGATGAAGGGGAGTCATTTCAGTATCTATTAACTGGGCCAAACAGTTCTGTTAAGTTCTAATACTGCCTGCTACTGAACTCTGGTGGATTTTCTCTCTACCTCAGAAGTCAATGTTTGAGCTCTTGACAGGGCCATTAAATCTTTCTGACTGAAACAGTCCAAACCCATCTAACCTCAGAACCACTGAGTCTAGGAGTCAACTTCTTACAACATTGATACATTTGCTTGAGTTCTTTAATGGTGATAAATCAGCATAATGTTATAATCTGAAAACAATACTGGGGTGCAAAGTGTGTATATATATATATATATATATATATATATATGTGTGTGTGTGTGTGTGTGTGTGTACTTGTGTATATATATGTACATATACACACCTACACACTTTTCATTACTCTCTCTCTATATATATATATAACATATATAGTATATGTAGTATCCCATATTCCAGTATCACATAACAGAGAATTTATAGTTAGAATTAATCATGACATTTACTTTAGTTTTCCTGTGGCCACTTATGTAATGAAGTGAAGAACACCAGTGTATTAATAAGGTCCCTTTTTATCACATGATATTTCTAAGCAGTTATTTATTTGGAATGCTAAGAAGATTCCACTTTCAGTCTCCTAAGGCCTCCTAAGACATAATTTAAAATGGGCTTTGGTAGGAACAAGTATCTTCAGACTCTAGTTGAAACAGAAGTAGTTTCTGTTTAAATCCTAGGAAACTTTGGATAACATGCCTTGTTTGTGAAACTGAAAAAACACCAGATCAGCACACAAAGAGAAAGGATGCAACAGAGATCAAGGTGGGAAAATGCCCCATTATTTTGAGGGCTTATCATCTGTGCAAAGCTAGGTAGTACAAGTAGGCTAAGTCTGACTAGGCTGAGTCTGAGGAAGATGTTTTCCTGTTTGATGCATGAGAAAATAATTTTATGAAAATGTGGGGGATGGGTGAGGGAGGAACTCTGTGTTTCTTGCTGTGTTACCTTTATTATGTTCCTAGTGTCAGTGAGACTAAAAATAGCCTGGAAACAAGAATGTTCCAATCACCAGCCACCTTTTCCACCTTTCTTCTTTTTTTGTTGCTGTTTCTTTTTTGTTGCTGGAGCCCCTGCAGGTTTCTGGTGTCTTGGGGGTATGATATTACTTGTAGATGCAGCCGATGTTGCTGCACTGCCAGGTCGTGGGGAGGTGGGTGGGCTGCTCACAGTCTTACTGGCATCCCTAAAATCATCAGATCAGGAAGTGTTGGTCATTCATATATTCAACAAAAGAAAAGGCTATAAAAACACATTATTCTTAACAATCTTCCACATATATTCTATTTCTTTCTTTCTTTTTTTTTTTTTTATTATTCTATTTCTTTTAAAGGGGGATTCCCAACTCCCTATCCATTTTTCTTTTGAATACAATTTTTACTGCTTCATAATTAAAGAAAAAGTAATATATGGTTCATGCCAATTTTTAGAAAGCTTAGAAAAGAAAAAAATTTAAATGACCTATAATCTTACAATGTAGAAATAACTTATTTAGTAACATTTTTAATAACTTCTTTCTAGTCATCTTACTTATAGTATCTGTTTATCTACATATTCAGTTGAATGACAAGTGTATTTAGAGCTTCCATTTGAAGATACCGAATCCTAACATTTATAATACAATTCTACAATCCTAGTATTTACAATATAATCAAATCAGAAACACCACATTTTCTTTTCTTTCCATAAGTATATTATAAAACATTTATTAAACATATCTGACTGTACTTCTTAACTTAAAATATATTTAAAAATTCTTACTAATGACCCTGAGTCAATCTGAGAAAGAATCAACCTATGCTCTGAGTGACTTCAATTGAGGAGCAATGACTTACAGTTCAGATGAAGCTCCTGCCGTTGCTCCCTGGGTCCCTTTTCCAATCTGATCCTTCTTCTTACCCTTCTTTCTTCCCCGGTAGTAAGAACGTTCTCGCATTGGTAGCCATCTTTCTGGGTCTGGGGTCACCTTTGGGTCATAATTCTTAGGCAGTTTTCCTGTATAACAATTGATAAAGGAATGAGAAATCTGTCCATAATGTTTTCAAGATAGTTTGCTTAAGGAATGTGTCCTAGCCTGGGAATAAATAACATTAAAATTGAAGTAAGTTCATCTGAGAAAGTTTTATTTGTATAATCTAGCAGAGGAAAAGGCCTTATTTCTAAGCATGACAGAAAATTCAGAAGCCATAAAGGAAAAGACTTCACAGATGTATCTATATAGAAAATTCTTTTTTTTTCTTTTAAGTTTACTTTTTTTTTTTTTTGAGAGAGAGAGACAGAGAAAGAGAGAACCAGCAGGGGAGGAGCACGGTGAGAGGGACAGAGGATCTTAAGCAGGCTCTGCACTGATAGCAGAGAGCCCAATGTGGGGCTCCAACTCACAAGCCACAAGATCATGACCTAAGCTGAAGTCAGATGCTTAACCGACTGAGCCACCCAGGCACCCCTATATAAAGAATTCTCAACTTCATTTGGTAAGAGATATATTTTTAAGAGAAATAGCAAATATATATATATATATATACACACACATATATATATATATGTATCATATACGCACACACACATATATATATATATTTGCATGCTATATAACACAGTGGACTGATATTCTTAATGTACAAAAAGGTCTTGATAATCAATAGGTAAATGCAAAAAAAATGGGCACTGCTATTATTAGGGTAAGCCAGGAGAAATAGAAGTCCTTAATAATGTGAAAAAATGCTCTTCTACCTCACTAATTAGAAATGAAAAAGGTAACAAAATTCTATCAAACTAACAAATATTAAAAGCAGTAATACCCAGTTTTGGTGAAATAGTGAGAAACACTCAAACATTACGGCAGAAGTGTACACAGTTTAGCCTTTGTAGAGAGTGATTAAATTTAGCAGTGCCACTCAAAATTCATACTTCTAGAAATTTATCCTGCAGATATCCAAAAGACACAAGGTTATGTATAGGAATATTCTCAAGGGGTGCCTGGGTGGCTAAGTCGGTTAAGTGTCCAACTCTTGGTTTCGGCTCAGGTCATGATCTCATAGTTTGTGAGTTCAAGCCCTGAGTTGGGCTCTGTGCTAACGGCACAGAGCCTGCTTGGGATTCTCTCCCTCTTTCTCTGCCCCTCCCCCACTTGCTCTCTATCTCTCTCTCTCACAATAAGTAATAAACACTTAGAAAAAAAAGAATGAGCATATATCACTTGTAAGTTTTAAAAAATACTTATCTAGAAACTACAAAAAATAAAAAAGTAAGTGAAACGGCAAGTTATTTCTACCTACAGTTATCGGCTGCTCCCTTGCAGTATTATTAATACATAAAACAAATACTTATAGTGGGCTGGATGCAAACATTAGCTTCTGCACCATCCCAAAACTCTACTAAGATGGAAACAAACACATTAGAAGGAAAAATAGGAAAAAATATATTATCAATAAAATTTTGGAAGCAGGAAAACAGATGGAGGAATGGTAATAAACTTAGCAGACTTGAGAGACCTGAATTCTAACACAATAGTGAACAAAATCAAAAACAATGTGATTTACACCACAGATTTCCCAGATTCAGAAACAGGTAGGTGGCTCCAAGGATAACCTCTGACTAGTTGACGCCAAACATGGTAATTCTACCCTCTCCTGCTATGGACTAAAATCAACTATAGCCTAAGCCAAACAATGTACGGCATTCCCCTGGTTAATGGTTCAGGGCTGGACACTGACCTATGTTGGCCCCATCAGATTAATGGGAAAGACATGCCAGCTGCAGAAAGTCCTTCTCTGAAAGGCTGGATATAAACAACAAGCTCTGTTCCCCGCCCCCACCTTTTTTTTTAAGAGAGAGACAGAGCCTAAGTGGGGGAGAAGGGGGCAGGGACAGGAAGGGAGGGAGGGAGGGAGAAAGAAAGAAAGAGACAGAGAGAGAGAGAGAGAGAGAGAGAGAGAATGAATCTTAAGCAGGCTCCATGCCCAGCACAGAGCCTGATGCAGGGCTCAATCCCACGACCCTAGGCATCACGACCTGAGCCGAAATCAAGAGTTGGATGCTTAACGACTGAGCCACCCAGGCGCCCCCACATTCCATTTCATAGATGAAAAACTCAGGCAGGTATCTTAAGTAACCTATTCACAGTCACAGCAAAAGAGCAACATAACTAGAGGAACAATGTAAATTCAGGGAATCAAACTCTCTAGAGCTGTACTCTTTAAAAAAATAAAATGTTAGCTATAGTCGAGACTAAAGTCAGTGTTCAAAGACAGAAGAGAGGACAGTGTATTTATGCGTGATGACTTTTATATAGGGCTAAACTCAAGCTTTTTTTTTTTTTTTTAATTTTTTTTTTCAACGTTTATTTTATTTTTGGGACAGAGAGAGACAGAGCATGAACGGGGGAGGGGCAGAGAGAGAGGGAGACACAGAATCGGAAACAGGCTCCAGGCTCTGAGCCATCAGCCCAGAGCCTGACGCGGGGCTCGAACTCACGGACCGTGAGATCGTGACCCGGCTGAAGTCGGACGCTTAACCGACTGCGCCACCCAGGCGCCCCCCTAAACTCAAGCTTTTAATTGAAGATTCTATAAGACAGAATCTAAAGATAAAAAAAGAAAAAATTCTTACCTTTCTTTTTTTTCTTCTTCTTTTTCAAATCTCCTTGTCTATAAAGAGAAGAAATATCATTACCATCATCATGATAAAATATTTATAGCAGAATAAACGTGCAAAAGAGTGAGCTGGGCATTTTATCATAAAGGCATTTAAGATTTTATATTGTCTTGCCAAACTTTATAAACTAGCTGGGATATTAATACTGGTTAAGTTTATTTTTACTTTTTCCACTTTTGCATTCAAGCATATTTTATTCAAAAACAAAAACACACTGAACAAACTCTGCCAGTAGAAATTGGCCTTGGGTGGAGAGGATTCCATACATACTGATGGAATAAGGTATATCACCCAATGGAGCATCTGTCCTTCCTAAAAGCCTTTAAAAATGGTTTGAGTGAGGTCATTGTTTTCAGGTTGACTGGCTTCAAGTGTCTGTGATGGAAGAGCCAATGCTGGGGCACTAATTCTGCTGCTCTTCAAGTAGCTGCAGGAACAAATGTTAAATTGAGTAAGTCATAATCTCAATTCCTCTCTAGGTATTTTTTTTCCTCCTCAAATTTTTATTTAAATGCTAGTTAACACACAATGTATTATTGTTTTCAGTATACTGGTTAAGTTTAATCAAGCTTCGTACACTGCAGCTTTTGGAAAGTGGTTTAAAAAAGAGGGCTAGCAATGTAGATACCATTTACATTGCCATATATTAAGTCTGTGTAAAAAGGGAAGAAACTTGAATAAGCATAAAAATCTCCAATACTATGTTAAGTTATATGCTTGGTAAAACTAGAGAACAGGTAACTAAACTCTTAGGCAAAAGAACATGTATACATATCATACACACAAAGAATCTCTCTGGGAGGGTATGTAAGACAAGTAACATTGGCTGTGACCTTGGAGAGAGGAGAGCACACATGGGTGGGAGGAAGCTTTTACTCTGTACTTCTTTATCTTTCAAATCTTGAAACTGGTAAGTTTATAGATACACTGACCAAAAAAGGGGGTGGTAGTGCTGAAAGGAGCATGAAAAATCAAGAAGACACTTCAGCAAGTATTGACAGCAGTTAAGAGGCAGACAGAAAATACCTCTGTACATAATCATATGTGCTATATCTCTATGGGAACTATGAAACAGTGAAGCATAAAGATGAGACTGCAACAATTCCTGCCAAGAAGTCATTCTAACAAGTCATTCAATTGTGGAAGTTCTTTCGGGGTACCCTCAAAAATAGGATATCCAACATACAGTGTCTTTATTTATTTGATGTTTATTTACGTTCTTTAAAAACTTTAAATGTTTATTTTTGAGAGAGAGAGAGAGAGAGAGAGAGGGAGAGGGGGGGAGACAGAGAGAGAGAGAGAGAGAGAGAGAGAGAGACACACACACACACAGAGGGAGGGGCAGAGACAGCACGAGCGGGGGAAGAACAGAAAGAGAACGAGACACTGAATATGAAGCAGGCTCCAGGCTCTGAGCTGTCAGCCCCCATGTGGGGCTTCAACTTATGAACTGTGAGATCATGACCTGAGCTGAAGTTGGATGTTTGACTGAGCCAAGTGTCCCTTAATGTTTACTTTTTATTTATTTTAAGAAGGAGAACGCAAGTAGGGGAGAAGAGAGAGAGGGAGAGAGAGAATCCCAAGCAGGCTCTACGCTCAGCGCACACTCAGCGTGGGGCTCAAACCCATGAACTCTGAGATCACAACCTGAGCCAAAATCAAATGGTGAATGCTTAACCAACTGAACTACCCAAATGCCCCAACAGGGTCTTACTTTCGAGTTTCATCTCTCACCCAAGACCATGCAACAGTCTTCTAAACTGACTCTCTACTAATCACACTCTACAGTCAGACCTGCAATTTCTCAAAGGTTCTCTGCAATTTCTTCTTTGCTTTTGCTTGCACTCTGCTTAATTCATCCTCTTTAAGAGTCAACACAATCACTTCCTCCTTGAAGTAATTTTTTAACCCCTGACTGTCCCCAGGAAGAAACTGTTCCCTCTGGTGTACTCCTCTATGCTCTGCACAATCACAGGGCATGCAACCTTTACTGAAATTAAATGGATTTATTATTTCCTTCTGCTAGACTTAGGATTAGAAAAGGGGGCACCCGGCTGGCTCATTTGGAAAAGCAGTGACTCTTATTCTTGGGCTGTAAATTCAAGCCCCAATGCTGGATATAGAGATTAGTTAAAAATTAAATAAATAAAGAAAGAATTAGAAAAGAACTATATTCCTACTGATTACTCAACTCTGTTTTGGAAGAGGAAAAAAATTACTACAGATATATAAAATAGGTGTTATTTAAAAATCCCCTTAAGATCTGGCTTGAATTTTTCATTTTGATGAAGCTTGAGGTAGGACTTATATGATGAAATGGAATATGGAACAACGTAGTATCTCTGGGACCTACAATTCCTTATTTTAGTTTTAAAAACCTATTATCAGGATGACAGTGCTTTTTTTATTTTTTTACCAAGTAGAGTTCATAACAAAGTTAATCATATACTGTTGTTGATATATTTTTTAAGTTACAAAAAAATCTGCATTTCAAAAGGCATTCTTTCAAAAAAGGAGAAAACAGTGAAAAATTATGAAAGCCACAAATCTGGGGGAAGGGTTATATGCCTTCCATTCTCTATTCATCCTGACTCTCTATTCATAGAATCTTAAACATTACACTGTAGGCCTCCACAGTGTTTCTGAGATGGCAATATGGGAGAGTAAGAATTGCTGACTTCTAGGGCACCTGGGTGCTCAGTCGGTTAAGAGTCCATCTCTTGATTTAGGCTCAGGTCACCACCTCACAGTTTGTGGGTTCAGGCCTGTGGCACTGAGCCCGCTTGGGATTCTTTCTCCCCCTCTGCCCCTCCCCTACTCTTGCACACATGTGTGAGCTCTCTCTTTCTCTCAAAATAAACAGGTAAACTTTAAAAAAGAAAAAAAAAAAAAAGAATGACTTCTAAGTTAATGTAGCTGGCTAATCCTTCCTCCAAATCAACAAAATAAACTTCATCTGAATTCTGGTATAGAATTACTAAATGATGTACTAAGTGTACATCAAAAACTTGCAAATAAAAAAAGTAGAGAATATCCAGCCAATGGAATACTATGCATAAAAAGAATGAAGTATGTCTATACTAGGAATATGGAAAAATCTCCATGACTCAGTATAAGAAAAGGCGGAAAACAGTAAGAACAATATATTACTCCCTTCTGTAAAAAAAACAAAAAATAAACCAATCCAAAGAAAATATTTTAAAATTATCTTTGTGTGTAAACACAAAGAAGATCCTGAAGGATATACACTCAGTACTAGGGGGAACAGAGTACACTACTAGGGGGTAAACAGGATGACGACTAAGAACTGGGTATAGCAAAAGAGAAGGGGAACAAAGAGGACTTAAACTTTATTCACATGGAATTTTCACAGAATGTATTTTTTATTCCTTATATAATTTAAAGTCAGCATTAGTGAATGTTACAATGAAAAACATTACCCTTGCTCCTTTGGTTGACTATCTCCAGCAACTTTTCCACCCTTTTTCCGAATGTAAGTAGCACCAGGAGAATTTTCAAGAGCCTCGACATCTACTTTCAGAGACATACTATCTGACGAGGGCAGGTGTTTACTAAGACTGGGATTGAACAGGAGTTCAGGAACACAATATATATACATATATATGTCTGTTAAAAGAAAGACAGTTTTTGATGTCCTTTGCCAAAAGTAAAAAAATGTTCTTAAATCTTCTACAGAATAACAAATCAGGTCATAAGGTCAATTACATATCATATACCCTGAAAAAAGAGCAATAATTTAATCATGCATTCCTTAACTCAGTGACACACTTCAAGATGGTGACTTAATAAAATCTCCATTCTAAAACAACTACCACGGTTATACCTCATAGACTTGCTCACTATAAAAGTTTTGACTCATGTCTGCTTAGCATTCACCACTCCACCTTGGGTTCATGAGCACACCCTGATGGAGTAGAGTAGCACAGCCAATTAAGGCACTGAATCTCTCCAGTAATTGTTTGAGATGGGCATGTAACTTAAGACAGCTCAATCAAAATGACATCTCAGAATCTTTCACAACTACTCAAATAAAATATGCTTTTTCTTTTCTTTTTTTATGCTGCTGGACTTGAACCTGAAGAGACACAGCTGCATCTTGTTGACTTCATTTTTGCTTCTGGATCAAACTGTACCCCAAGATGGATCTGTTATGGTAGTTTTTAGTCATGTAGATCAATAAATTCTCATTTTTGCTCTTACTAGTTAGTAGAGGGTGTTGTTTGTTGAAACTTACAACAGAAAAAGTCCTGCTGGGGAGTGGGCACCTGGCTGGCTCAGCTGTGGAGCCTGCGGACTCTTCATCTTGGGGTGTGATTTCCAGCCCCACGATGGTTGTAGAGATTACTTAAAAATAAAGTCTTAAAAAAAAATACAGAAAACAAAAAGCAAAAACGACAGAAAAAGCCCTGGTCAAATGAGGTAGTGGAAAGGATCTAGCATGCATTTGGGAGCTATCTGGAACAACAATCAAAAGGATACGCTTTTGCCTTCTCAGGATCTACAAGTGAGTAAGCAGAAATAAGCTGCGCCAGGGTGTGAATATCTTTTGGATTTTGTCTAAAAAAAAGGATAGTAAACAGTTTATGAAACTGGAAAAAGTAACATAAACAAGAAAATAACTTATTTGTATCAAGTAACAGCAATACAATTTGCATTTTTACATCTCTACCTTTCAGAACTTACTTCCATAGCTGTTCTAGGTCACTAATTGCCTCCTTTTTCCGCCCATATTTGAGTTTGAAGTTTGCAGCTTCTCTTATCAAGGACAAATGAGCAGAAGATTTGGGCTACAGGTTCAATAAGAAGAGGAAAAAAAAGTTTTAAGCTAAATATCTAGCAAGTTCATAAAGTTATTATATTCATTAGACCTTTAAGATGGACCTATCCATTACATTCCTCATCTTAAGTTATACTGAATGCACGAAACAAAAAATAACACACATATAGGGAGGGAGGTAGACAAATTATACAAGTGATGACCAATTTATGAATTTGGAGCATAACCTATCTCTACACTGTCTATAACCAGAAATATTTCCCCATGAGCAAATATTAAAGATATGTCACCACAGTTCTCCAATATTAACACAGTATTTCCCAGAACCCTGATATCCCTCCACTGCTAATAGTGCTAACAGTATAAATACTGTGTGAATGTATATTTATAAACTGGATACTGCCTATAAACAAACCCATAATGGAAAAAATGAAAAGTGTTCCTATTCCATGGACACGTGAGATACAACTACTGCATGTATTTATTGTTTCACCAATTACTACCATCCACGAGCTCTCTCTCGACAAGATGAGCACTCCTAATGCACTCATGTATTACTGTTTTTTGAGATTATACACGAACACACACACACACACACACACACACACACACACACACACAGTTAAAACCATAACTGAACTTCTGTTTTTAATTTTGCAGCCATCCCTATTTCTAATAACGTTACTTGGTATACTTAAAAAATTAATTTGACAGTCTAATAATATTCCATTCTTTAAACAGTGACTTGGAATATTTTATTCACTAAGTTCACTACTTGCAGCTTTTTATTTTTTTTTAATGTTTTATTTTTTTGAGAGACAGAGAGAGAGAATGCGAGCAGGGGGGAGTAGAGAGAGGGAAACATAGAATCCAAAGCAAGCTCCAGGCTCTGAACTATCAGCACAGAGCCTCATGCAGGGTTCAAACCCATGAATCATGAAATCATTACCTGAGCCAAAGTAGGATGTTTAGCCAACTGAGCCACCCAGGTGCCCCTGAAGCTTTTTATTTTTATGTAAAAACATGCCCTCATGACAATTTCTTCCACATATTTACCTGATGGTTTTGATACCACTGGATAGCTTGCGTGAAGACCTCAATGGCACTATCAATATCTTCCTCATGGCTGTACATAGTCACTAATGCAGACACCTACCCAGCCAAAAGTATAAATTAATGAATAAAATTCCCTCTCCCAGAATAAGCTTTTTGAAAATGAAAAAAATTGAAGAAATAGAAAATAAAAGTTGGTAGGCTCTGTCAATACCAAATTCATCATAAAAATTATTATCTTTTTAGAGCACAGTAACTAGAAATACTGTATACAGCAGTGGTTTCCAAATGCAAAGGTAGTTATCTATAAAATGTAACTTTCCTTTTTTTATTATTATTTTTATTATTATTAAAAAATATTTTTTTTTACATTTATTCATTTTTGAGAGACAGAGAGAGAGCACAAGTGAGAGACCCTGGGGCAGAGAGAGAGGGAGACACAGAATCGGAAGCAGGCTCCAGGCTCTGAGCTGTCAGCACAGAGCCTGACGCGGGGCTCAAACTCACAAACCGCGAGATCATGACCTGAGCCGAAGTTGGACGCTTAACTGACTGAGCCACCCAGGCACCCCAGCTTTCCTCTTAAAGTAGTGCCAGTTCACAGTTTGTTACCAGTGTATGGTAAGGTAAGTACAACAAATTGAGAGTAAGTGTTTAGAGTATTAGTTTATAAGGTAAGACATTGCTGGGACTTCCAATGTGTGATTGGTGAGGTACACTGCAGCACAGCTAATGTCCCATAAGTTGTATCTGGCCTGAACTACAAAAAGCCAGTGAAAAGCTTGCCTGGTGTAGAGGCATGGAGGCCCATGTGGCTGGAGTATAGTGGGAATGGGAGGGGCACAATGAGATGAGGTCAGAAAGGAAAGAGAAACAAAAAGCTGGATCTTAGAGAAAATCAGTAAAACTGATGAACTTCTGGCTAAACTGACCAGAAAACAGAAAAAGAAGACCTGAACAGCCAGTGTCAGGAATGAGAGAGGTTCTACAGATCTTAAAGAGATAAATAAGAAATATCGGAACAACTTTTATGCCAATAAATTCAACAACCTAGATGAAGCGGAAATATTTCTTGAAAGGCCAGATATGAAATAGTAGGAACCTTTACGTTTGCTTCTAATATAAAGTAATTATCACCCAGTCTTTAAAATATGAGTCTTCAAAAGAGAAAGCACTACTGTTATACATTTACTGAGTGCTGACTGTAAACAAGCTGTGTTAGAGGATACAGACATGAATAAAAGTCCCTATACAATAAATGCACATACCACCAACTACAGCATTAGTCTCTGCTTTGAAACACATGCTTTCACAGCAACATCACTGATTTAAACCTGTGATGCTTGAATCATCAGAGAACTAAAAACTAAATTTGTTGGCCACTATTACTAAATTGCTTTAGCTCAAAATACCACACTGAAGACATGACAGAATAATTTAGGCTAAGAAATTCCCTATGTAGGTCTTAGATTATTTAAAGTTGGCTTTCAGTGATAATATAAAGCTTAAATAGTGCCTCAAATATTTGCCTAATAAACCAATGCAAAGCAGAACATAAAGTGAGATTAAATGTATACCAGATAAATAACTGTATTTTAACTACTACTGCATTATGAATAAATAGAAATTAAATACAAAAAAATCAAACATACCAACGAACTATAATTCCATTACTTTCAATCTTTTAATATTTTAAACTCACCATGCCTGGTTTATGTTTTAACTCTTCTATGCTTCTCAATATTAGACATGCTTTGGATATATTACCTTGAGAGATTAAAAACATCATCATCACACTGAAGAAAACATATTATGAAAAAAATACAAGAAGTTTAAGTCACTTTGTAGTATCTCTAAATACTCAAGCTTTGGGATCTTGGAGATAATGTACTCTACTTATTCTTTTTACATATACATAAAGAAACGGAGTCCTAAAGAAACAATATAGTTTGCTTACACCCACAGAGTTAATGGCAGAGATGTTACCAGAAAAGAAGTATCCCAACTCCCACCTAGTCTGTTAAGTTCTATTTCTCCTTTTGTAGACTGTCACTTAAAGGAAGCTCTACCCTAAAGACTTTGAAATATGAAATACTGTAGATGGGAGCGCAATGGAAAACTTCCTATGGTGTCAAAATACTGTTTTTTTACTCATTGCATACCTCACTAACATAACCTTTCAAAGACTTGTCACAGGAACCATGATAGGCTCTTAGTAATTTTAGTACGATAAATAATCCTTTCAAAAATAAACTGAAAACTGGAGAAGGAAAGAAAATAAGGGGAAGAGCAAGAAAAAGGAGAAGTGGGAAAAGAAAAATTAAGAGAGGAAGTTAAGGAAATGTGAGTATGGGTAACAGGAAGATCAATAATTTTTTTTTTAATGCTTATTTATATTTGAAAGAGAGAGCATCTGTGCATGCCAACGTGTGCACATGAATGGGAGAAGGGCAGAGAGAGAGAGACAAAGACAGAGAATCTCTGTGCTGTCAGGACAGTGCAGAGCCTGACACAGGGCTTGAACTCACAAACCATGAGTTCATGACCTGAGCTGAAATCAAGAGTCTCAAGAGTTGGACACTTAACCAGCTAAGCCACCCAGGCGCCCATTTGTATTTTCTCTTTTAGAGTAATCTTTATGCCCAACATGGGGCTCTGGGGCTTGAACTCACAACCCTGAGATCAAGAGTCTCATGGTCTACCAACTGAGCCAGCCAGGCACCCCAAGACCAACAATGTTTCTCAATCTTGTTTTCATTACTACACACTATGGAGCCTTTTAAGACATTTCCTCCCCCCCCCCACCCCCCCCATTGTCAATTCTCATCTTTACCCATGAAATTTTCATTTCAGCCATCATAATATCTGTAATTTTTCTGATCATCCACCAAACAACTGATCCCCACCACCCAATGCTGAGAATGCATGGTCTACACCAGAGATACAACTTTCTATGATGGAAATTTCCTAATCTACCCTGTTCAACTAGCCACATGTGGTTATGAAGCTTCTGAAATGTGTCTAGCACAAAGGAGGAACTGGCTTTTAAAATTTCGTTTAATTTTAAACTTAAAATAGTTATACTTGGATAGTGGTTACCAAATGCAGATAATACATAGCTACAGACAATCACTCAGGGTTTGTTTAGAATCATGGGCAAAAACAAAAGCAGTTTTTTGTAAGATTCAAAAACATCAGTTTTCATTAAATTGTCTTGCCTCTTCTCCCCCAAAGATATGAGTCAAAATATAAACAAAGGATAAAGGATTAAGAAATTCTGAGAACTAGAATGCAAAGTAACTCTTATTTCACATAGATACTACCAAGTGACAGAAGCATTTCTACACATGACATACCCAGGAAATTCGCGTTAAGCATGATCTTTTGAAACATAGGAATCCTTTGCTTCTACTGACTTTCAAGGCATATACTGAGAATCATTCTAAAAATTTAATAACCCAAGAAAAGGCTGTTTGAAACATCGATAATTATGATTCATCATCGCGCAAAATTTTTTAAATCACATAGCCCACAAGTACTTCAGAATCATTTTAATCATGTTTCCATTAAAATGATATTTTAACCATGATGAAATCACTATCAATACCTTGGGAAATTTTCAGTTGTGCCATGGTCAGCTTAATTTCAGCTGCATTTTCTGGATGTTGATCTGAGAATTCCTAAAATGTTTTAGTTGGAGGGAAAAAAAAAAAATCACACCTAATTTATTCAACTAGCTGCACATGTTTCAATTACCACATCTACACAGAATTTTAAATCCAGTTTTAAGATAGTAAAGTTCTGGTTTTAGATCAAAATTTTAATTCCGGAAAAATTTTATTTGATACCTATTTTGTTTTAAAATTATGTCTGAAAAAAACATCAAATTATGCTCGGAAAGTGTAATAATATCAAGTTCCAGGAAGTCATTACTAGACAAATAATAATTCAGGTTACCACACAGTTCTGTTTGTTTAAATAAGATACTCAAAACAGATGATATATCCTTACTGAGAACCCCTGCCTAGACAACTCTGCCCTTCAGGATGGTCCTAATTTTACCCAGTTCAACTTTCCAATGTAGTGTACCCTCAGGAATTTCAAACATGTAATCTAGCAGTTGGTTTAGAATGACAAAAACCAAGTCAGTATCTCTGTAATTGTTTGCGTTTTTAGACTGGGACTCATTGGAAAATACATTATTGAAAAAGATTAAGCATGTTCTGGTATTATAAACCTAAAACAAACCTTTAACTCATGCTAAATTGATCTCCAAATGAAAAGCATTCCTCAGGGTTTAGGCAAACATTAATGCAAACTTACACAAAACAAAGTGGTAGCTCAAGAATTAACTAAAGTGACACTGTGGAATTTGTCTAGTGGTATATTACCTATTAGTTTTCCCATTTTATTTACAAGTTTGCAGGCTATTATAATGAAAATAAAACAAGGATGCAACTCTCTGACACCTCATTAAAAATTCAAGTAATTCCTTTACCTGAAGCAGCTCTATTGCTTTTACGTGCTGCTTTTCCCTGCAGAGCTGGGCAGCTTGGATTAATACAGGCAGGAGATGCTCAGGACTTTGGGACTGTAAACTGGCAGATATTTTGCGGCACTGTTCTGCCTAAAAGATAGTATCCCCCCCACCCCCAAATAAGTTGGTTAATGAAATTAAACAGTTAAGTGAATGACCAAAAAGAAAAGGATGGGGGTGGAAGAGGAGGGAACTCAGCTGAAAGACAATAGTAAATGAACAACTATCTAGGGTGAAAGAAGTGGTTTATAATATCTATTCTCAATTTTTTCTTATAGGAAAAAAATTTCCATTTACTAAATTTAAGCCATGAGTTATGAAAGTATTTAGGAAAGGACTAGTTCTAAACATTAATTTGTATGCTTAAATTCCAGAATTTTGTTAAAAAAAATACAAGTATCAGTCTTTGCTTCAAAACAACAAAATGTATGGGTATTTCTTGCTAAAGTATCTAGACTCAGTTCTAAATAATAAAAATGTTATTGCCTCTCACTCCCACTGAAAACCTGTTACAGAAGAATATAAAATCATTATTTACAATTAATGCATGTTAGAGTTAGAATTATACCCTTAGCATTTATAACTTAAGTAAATAGTACAAACTAAAATGAAAGATCTTAAACCTATAATCACAGTCGACATCTTTAATGACTTCTACTTTAACTCAGATCAGAAATAAGGTAATGAGAACATTATCTCATTTACAAGTGTGAATAATGTTTTCTTCCTCTTAAAAGGCAGCTGCAGACCCTTACAAAGAATTGAGCAAATTACTTGTTTAACAAATAAAATCTATGATACATGACATTCTGAAGAACACATGACATATAAGACAAAAAATGTAAATAAGTTGTACTGATTTATTTATATATATTTATTTATATAATATATATGTTTATTTGTATATAAATAAATTGTACTTATATAAGACAAAAAAAAAAATAAATAAATTGTACTGATGCACCCCTTATGCCATACTCCAAAAGGGTTAGCCAGGGGAATTGGAGGTTTGTTACCTACCTGGTTTGTGTACATAGCAAGCAAAGCTTTGTTAAATTCTATAGCTTGCAGCTGTTTCTTGGAAAGCTTAAACTCTACTCCTTCTGCATTGGTTAATTTCACCTTCTTCTTGGAGTCAAAGACATTTTGGTCCTGACAAAAAAAAGTTCATCTGCCATTAACAGCAATCTCAGACTTTAACTCTTTTAACACTTCAAGACTTTATTACTCTTCCATTTAATACACAAGAGAGCTTGGAAGATAATACATCTACCTGGTTAGGTTGCCTAAATCTCTAAGATGCATATAAATTTGTCTTAGGTTCTTGGTTTTCTTTTGATTTATCCTTCCACTCTTAACTGCTTGTTTTGAGCTTTGTGAAGAAAAGTACATATGGACAGAACAAATCTTACATTGCAAATTAGGACTAATGACAAAGATACAAAGAAATATGCAAGCTACAAACTATGCCCTTTAGAATTTAGATAACAAACGAGGAGCGCAATTCATTTCTCTTTGCAATAGTCATTACATAAGCAAATCATTAAAATTTAGAAATCAATTCACACCTCTTTTGAACCCATTTTTAGCAAAAAATGCTAATGTAATGTACTGTTCCCCCCGCCCCCCCCCCCCCCCCCCCCAAAACACACACACTTCTCACCTAGGTAGAAGCTCAAATAAGTTCAATTTCTCAAACTTCTATGTGGGACAAGCACAGTGTTATTGTTAAGAATTCTAGAATGTCACATACCTTTCTAGGATAAGGAAGACAATTAAATTACATTGCATCCTGAGAAGGCCAAACTGAGCATGTGAATGTCTACTGTGTGCACAATATTCTTTGTTAAATAATATATCTATTTGCAAATAAATGATATCCCTATGCTTTTTAAACCAGGTCTTCTATTAGTATGAAGACTAAAAGGAAGCAAAGAAGAAATCTAGAATAAATTCTACTTTTTCTGAGTGTGAAGCTCCAAACCAGTACATATCCTTTTAATTTGTTTTCTTAGTTTCCTCCCACAGGTCAAATATTTCTCCATATGTTCACTTGCTTAAACTGTAATCCTCCTTTTCAAGGGTCATCTACAAATTTGCCAACATGGAGATCTTTTCTTTCACCAATACTTCAGTTAAAAGTCAAAAAGTTTGAACAATATAATGATTAAGACTGAGTTTCATATTTCTTTGCATTACCTATAGCATCCAGCACTATTCTGAATAAAAAGTTTGTTGAGTAAAGAAAGTTTGGCATATAATTACAATGAGATTAAGATATTTAGTGTTTCACACACTCTCCTTTCCATAATCATATATCCAGGTAAAATGAATTTATCCTCACTGGCATTTCAAATAATTCATAAACACAGGCAGGTATATAATGCTAAGATTCAAATGCCACAATCTATTTTTGGATACCTAAACTATGCTGATAGCCTGCAACATCCTATAACTACTACTGGCCCTAATGCTATTATCTCATTTTCTGGGGATTCTCTAGATTTCTACTATAGAAGGGGAGAACTACCATGAAGGACTCTGCAATCAGAGAATTGAATCTCTGGAATCTGAATCCAAGCTCCACCTTTAACACAGGCTGTGTGACCTTACACAAACTGTTTTAACTTCTTTCAGCCTTAGATTATATTCCTATAAATCAGAGATAAGTACTGCCACCTAGAAACGTAACTGTGAAGATGAAATAAATGACACTTGAAAATTCACACAGCTGATCAAAAGGAATCAAATGTTACTTATTTTCTGCTGACCTGAATTTCAAATCTGAACTTGAAATGTTCTTCCATTAAAACAGTGTTCTAAATGGTAGTTAATTTTACTAACACGGTACTCTTTAGACCTGTTTATATACACACTTGTAATATTTTACATGTAGTATTGGGAGTGGGTAGAGAGAAAACCTGTCCATGTTTCCCCTCCCCCCAAATAAAAACCACGAGAAAGAAAAAAATTATTTATATAGAAAACTTATATTCAGACTCACTAGATGAAAATGTCACATAAAACATGCATGTTAAGCTTTCAGTTTAAGTCTAAAAAATGGGCACCTGGGTGGCTCAGTTAGTTGAGCGTCTGACTTCAGCTCAGGTCATGATTTTGCAGCTCGTGGGTTTGAGTCCCACATTGGGCTCTCTGCTATCAGCAGGAAGCCCACTTTCGATCCTCTTGTGTTCCCCTCTCTGTCCCTCCCCCACTCTCTCTTGCACGTTCTCTCTCGAAAAGAAATAAAAACATAAAAAAAGTCCAATTTATTTTTCAATACATAGATTCTCTACATTATTATAAACTGGTAAAAGGTCAAGATTTTAAAGTCCAGACTCTGTAACTACAAAAAAGTTTTATTATCTGAATATGGCTTGCAGAATCATCATCATTATGAAAGTTAAATAACACTCTCCAATGTAATTTTGCTACAACTGTACTGTGTCATGGAAAAAGAACAGTTATCCTAGGACAAAGCTGAGGTAATATGTTTTCAATGTAAAATATAAGTATAAGAAAGCCATGGATAGCCCATACCTTGTTAATAGTAATGATATTATTTGCAATCACAGCCAGCAATCCCACATCTGTCGGCCTGTGAACAATAAACAACAGTCAAAAAGGAACAAACATTTACAAAGAAACTTCATCCTCTATAAAAGGCATTTCATTTCAATAATTTACTTACTTTAGTTTTATTATCTGATTGTAAAGTTGCAACGCCTCCTCTGTACGACCCTGAAGCTGCAGAATATAGGCCATCTGCCCATGAATGATGGCCAGTTCTGCCTGTGGGTCTTCCTCAGTCCCATCCTAAGTAGAAAAAGAAACTTTTTTCCCCTGTAAATTCTCCAAATTGATCTTCATAATTACCAAGTGTTCCAAACATTCAAAAGATACATGATCTCAAAGACAACATGTAATTTTCAGAGAATTTCCCTTACTGTCAGTTTTGTTAAAATTTAGGAATCTGATAAAGGGGACTCCTAGAGTAAACTGCTGTGTCAACAGGTATGAGCTAGAAAACAATAAAAGATCGGTGAAAAAGCTAACAGCTATAAGGACTCTGTAATGAAACTATTTCACAGCTGTCTTTAAGGTACTGCACTTAAACAAAACTGAAAATCGTTGACTACTGGATTATTTGCGGTTCATTAAAGAAATATGCATGGAATTCCTATAAAAGGACCCATATTCAAAGACCTGAGCCTTATATCTAAAATAAGACAATGAATTTATATTAATATGAATTTAAAATAAAATGTATAAGGTATATAAAAATTGTTATTGTAATTTCTCAGCCTGAGACTCCATCAAACAACTGATCAAGAGGGTTTCTATTCTATTTATATGAAATAAATTACCTATTTCAACAAGTTAATAAACACTACAACGAAGCCTCCTATAAATTCATATTAGTCAGAAGTGTAAAATCTGGGATTAACAATGGAATACTTACAGAATCTTCTGATAATGAACGGCGGCAAAGATCTATAGGAAAAAAATGTTTTAAAATTAACATTGCAGGGTAACTCCCATTCCTTTCACCATTCCAAAGGACAAAAATTAAATTCTTAGGAAGAAGATTTCAAGATAATTTTAATAATAAGCAAACTTGAACTTTATTATTAGCATCAACTATGTTACATAAATATTATCAGTTTTCGTTATTCTAGCTCTCTGGCATTTTTCTTTCATTTGTAATCTCTAGGTTAAAAAAAAAATTTTAGCCTGGGTGCCTCAATCAGTTAAGTGTCCAACTCTTGATTTCAGCTCAAGTCATGATCTCACGGTTGTGGAACAAGGCCCCAGGTTGGGCTCTGCACTGACAGCATGGGGCCTGCCTGGAATTCTCTCTCTCCCTCTCTCTGTCCCTCCCCTGTGCACACGTGTGCTTTCTTTCTCTCAAAATAAACATTAAAAAAAAAAATAATAAAAAAATTTTAAGGGAATTAAAAAATATAAATGTAACAAATGTTGACTGCAAAAAACCAATGACAAAAAAGTATTAAAACAATGACAATAATTTCACCACCAAAAGAACCACTATTTGCATTTCAATTACTATTTTCTAAATGCAAATGCACAGCTACTGTTAAAATGAAACAGATACATTCTACATACTATTTTGAGACCCCCTTCCTCATCTAATAATATGTAGATATCTTCAGATTATAATAAATATAGATCTACATTACCATGCAATCATTTAAAATAATAATAATCTATTTTGTGGTTATGGTAAAACTTAGCCAATCCTCTTATAGGACAGAAACTCATCATGCCTTAAATTTCTTTCTTATGACTACCCCTTCAATTAGCATTCATAAAAATACATATATGAACTTATCTAATTATTTTCTTAAAATAAATTTCATTTATCTAATTATTTGCTTTTAATTAATTTAATTATTTTCTTAAAATGAAATCCTTGGATCAAAGGGTAAGCAAATTTTAAAATCTGCTACATATCACCAAATTGCCCACTGCAAAGTTGGCACTACTTTATACTCAAATCTTCCATGTATAAGAATATCCTTTTCCCATACTACTGTCAATACTAGGTATAATCAAGAAATTATAATTCTCAAACATATACCTCGTTTCACCATTTTTTCCTCTACACCATTTACTGCAGTCCCTATATCACGTTTATAGCTTCCAGGGAAATATGTATTCAGAAGAAAAGTTTACATGTTCCAGGAGTTGAAACCAGACATAAGTTCTCTAATAGGCTATTTTTCTTTTTTTCTTAATTAAAAGCTTGTTCAGAGCATGTAAATGCTATATATGGAAACATGTTAAACGGAGTTAAGATGTGCTTGAATAGTGTTACCAATATACATGCTGTGTATGCACATGCATGCACGTACCCACACAGTCACACTAAATTATCATTATACTTGAGTACCAGTTTAATAATGATAACCAGTATTTATTGGATGCTTATGTTATATGCCACATATTGCTGTAAATACTTGACATGAACTCAATTTACATTTAATATTCATAGTAATTCATTCAAAAACCTCCTCAAAATTAAGGTTTGGTGTGGATGAAAATGGACAAGTACTCTGGCTTAGGGATTAGACAGAAATAAGGGAGAGATATGTTAAAATGCCAAGAGAAAAGCTAGATGAACTGTTTTTTTTTTTTTTTTTATGTTTATTTATTGCTGAGACAGAGTACGAGCAGGGGAGGAGGGGCAGAGAGAGACGGAGACACAGAATTCGAAGCAGGCTCCAGGATCTGAACTGTCAGCAAAGAGCCCAACCTGGGGCTCAAACTCACAGACTGTGAAATCATGAGCCAAAGTTGGACACTTAACCAACTGAGCCACCTAGGTGCCCCATAAAGCTAGATGAACTTTGAAAAACTCCCACTATATCAGTATTTCCATTTAGAAACTTCACAAAAGTTGAGTACAATTTTTGGAAATAACTATTTTAATAATAGTTATTTATTACAATTACACATAAATTTAATAAATTTCCAACCTTCAGCTTTTTGTAGGATTTTCATTGCCTGGCTCAGATGGCCTTGTCCTATCAGTGCACATGCAGCATTGTAGCATAGTTCATGTGTGCCTTCTTGGAGACCCAAGTTCTCCTGCCGTGGAGCAAAATAAAAGTCAAACACTAGATAGGATTATAGTTTCATAGTTGTGTGGGTACACGGGGATACTCACTGGAACCACTTTTTCCCAATTGCTTTGTGCTGCAACAACTGCTGAAAGGTTTGTTTTTCTCTCCTCATCATAATCATCTTGGGAGTTTCGGACAAGATCTCTATACACTGCTAAGCATTCATCATAGCGTTCTAACCGGTATAGCTAGGGAGACAAATAGCAAGTAAAAAAATCAGAGAGGAAGACAAATACAGTATTAAATCTCAAACATCGTACAAATCCTTTTTGGAATCACTAAGTAGCAAACCTAATTTAGCATGTTATGGGCAATCAACAGTTTCCTTTATAACTTTTCAATTAGTTCTGTGTGCTACTAATACTTGCAAAGTTACTCGGCAATGAATCTCTACTATACTGCAGATTTGTAGGCATGATCCAAAAAGAAAAGTCATCGTATTTACCTCCTTCCTGAGGCTGGGTAAGTGCCTAAGTGGGCTGTAAAAGAAAACCTTTCCAAGGAAATCATCCTGCTACCTAGATCTGACTTACAATGAAAACATTTTCCCACCCATGAGTATTAAGCTCCAATAAATAAGAACAAAATTAGATGTTAACAAAAGGACTTAATACTTCCTAGGAGTTCACTGTATTTGATCGTCATTTTCTCTTTCCCAAAAATGAGCTAGTAAAGGGGCAATATATCAAGTACACAGAACATAATTCCTGCTTATTTCATTCAAGTTGTTCTCGAAGGGCAACAAGAACTGCCACTCTGGGTAAATTAAATCAACCATGTCTGACAGAAATTGGTGCCCTTCATCAATCTCAAAATGCTGGAATTTACCATAAATCTGCCCAGCTTACCTTAAAAGTTCTTTCTAAACCTACAATCCACGAACTTGCCCAAATCTTTCTCCAACCTATATGTATTGTTAAACTCCTACTATCTCTTGGGACAATACATTTAATACAACGTTATTTGCCCTTAATAACACTTTAAAAATCTTTAAGAGGATTTTGTTAAATCTAATAAAACATTTCTGTCCTCTCATCCTTAATAGCCCTATTTTTACATTAGGCTTAAACAGGTCTCAAAACCCTTTCAGAATAAGATATTTTAGGGATTTCATAAACTAGCTGAATTCATCCAGATTCTTATCCATCATAATTTATTTTAAACATATCCCCCTGGCCTTCACCTTTCCAACTAAAAAATTATAATTTGATAGGATAGTTTTAAATTTTCTTTAATTTTCTAACTACCATGAAGAAGCCATTTATTCATAGAACAGTATATATGCAAAGGTTTGTGTGAAGATCAAGAGGGACTATACTGAAACCTCAAGAATTGGTTTGGTGGCGAGTTTTCAGGATGGGCTGGGGTTCCTCATCCCTGCTCCTCGCTACAGGTATAATCATATTCACTCAGGATGAATGTCAACAGGTATTTTAAAGCAGTAATTACCACTTGTCCATAAAGCTCCTTTAGTTTGTCTGTCTGCTGATTGGCACTTTCTATGGTCTTCAAGGCATTCTCAATTCTGTTCAGCCTGTACTCACAATATGCCTTCTCAAAGGAAAGAGAATTACTGAAAAAGAAAAAAAAAACCCAGTATCTGGTCATTAGTTAACACTGCAGAGCACCCACCATATGCCAGACACTGCTGTAAGCACCTGATCTATATTAAGTCATTTAATACCATTAACAATGGATGAAAAAATTGACAACATTTAGTGACACGTCTGAAAAACAGTTCACAAATGGCAGAAAATACTACATCCATGTCCCTTGCCTCTCTTGCTTTCATGGATATTCTTATTAGAATTATTGGCCTTTTGAAACAAACAGTTAAGAATGAAATAATGCTTGCAGTTCGTGAGTTTGAGCCCCACATCAGGCTCACTATTGTCAGCCTGTCAGCGCAGACAGAGCCTGCTGCAGATCTTCTGTCCCCCTCTCTGTTCCTCCCCTGGTCACGCTCTCCCAAAAAATAAATAAACATTTAAAAAAAGAGAGAATGAAATAATGAATCAGCTAAGTAACTAATTACTTTAGACAAAAAGACAATCTGAACACTATTTTAAATGGGTTATTATAGTAGTCTCTTAAATCTATTAATCAAATAGTACATCCTATAAAGCTGCTTTAAATTTGTTCAAGAAGCAAATGAATAGCAAAGGTAACCAAAATCTTAAAAGAACATAGTGCTTATAACCAAACAAATGGTAAAACACACAACAACAAAAATACTACTTATCTACATTGACTTAACTCAGCTACACTAATATGACAACCTGAAACTCATTCTGGAGTTTTAACCATAACCCATGAGGAAGAATATTTATGAAGCAAATGACAATATCCTTTATTTACTTGCCTAAAAAAACAGTATTTGAAAATTTCCCTACCTCACAAAATGGCCAAAACTCAAAAAGATATTGAATTTTAGTATAAACATGTTTACTAGAAAGCAGAGTCCCCTTTATTTCCTCTTATATTTTTAATTAAGTTTTAAAATTAGTTTTCCATCTATCTACATGTATATAGTTAAAGAAAAAACAAACAAACCCAAAATCCAGAAAGGTATATATACACTAAGAGGTTTTATTCCAGGGCTATTCATATCTATCCTGTTCCCCTTTACCTCCTAGAAGTGATTACTTTAATTCACTGTTCTCCATCTAGTGTTTGTTTTTGTAAACTCAGGAAAATACACCTATAAATTCTTATATCCTCCTTTTCTTATATGAAAAGAAGTACACTAACTATACAGTTGACCTCTGAACAACACAGGTTGAACTGTATGAGTCTACTTATATGTGGATTTTTAAAAATAAATAGTATAGTACTTTAAGTGTGTTTTCTTATGACTTTCTTAATATCATTTTCTTTCCTCTAACTTCCTTTACTGTACAAATATAGTATATAATACATATAACCTAAAAGTATGTGTTAATCGACTGTTTATGTCATCTGTTAGGCTTCCAGTCAATAATAAGCTATCAGTAACATTTTTGAGGAGTCTAAAGTAATACTCAAATTTTTGACTACATAGAGGGTTCGTGCCTGCATTGTTCAAGGGTACACTGTACACCGTTTTTAAATTTATAAACCAGTATTTCATCAAAGAGTAAATATGCTGGGGATACCTGGGTAGCTCAGTCAGTTGAGCATCTAACTTTGGCTCAGGGCATGACCTCACAGTTCGTGAGTTCAAGCCCCGCATTGGGCTTGCTGCAGTCAGCTCAGAGCTCGCTTCGCATCTTTTATCCCTCCCCTGCTCATAATCTCTCTCTTGAAAATGAATAAACATCAAAAAAAAAAAAAAAGGTAAATATGCTGCAAACTTTATTTCAATACACATTTCTTCTGGGGCTTAGGCATAACTATAAAGAAAATCAACTTGCAGTAACAATTTAGAATATAAGTTCACAGTTCATGAAATGAGAAATGAAAAAGATTAACAAAAATAACAACAAATGTTATACATTTTAAAGACTGCTAAAGAGCTCTAAAACTGAATGATCTTGGCCTAAAATCATACTCACCTAAACCATTCTCAAAGGAGGTAGGCACAGAGGTCAGGCTAAGACTGCCATACTATCCTAAAGACCTCTATTTATACATCCTTACCCTAGCGGTTCTAGTTCTACCCATTCTGCCTTTTTTTAATTTTTTTTATTTAAAAAAAAAATTTTCTTTTTGATGTTTATTCATTTTTTTGAGAGACAGAGAGTATGAGCAGGGGAGGGGCAGAGAGGAGACACAGAGTCCGAAGCAGGCTCCAGGCTCTGAGCTGTCAGCACAGAGCCTGATGCGGGGCTGAACTCACAAACCGTGAGATTATGACCTGAGCCGAAGTCAGCCGCTTAACCGACTGAGCCACCCAGGCGCCCCTGCCTTTTATTTTTTTTTAATTAAACTTCTAAGTTGTTCTCCTTATGTCCTCCAAGAAATCATTACATTTATGCCCCATATCCCTCAGCAGTTTACTTGCTTCTTAGTGGTTCAAAGAAAAAGGCTCCCTAGGGCACATGGGCAGCTCAGTCAGTTAAGCATCAGACTTTGACTCAGGTTATGACCTCAGGGTTCGTAAGTTCAAGCCCTGCATGGGGCTCTGCGCTGTCAGTGAAGAGCCTGCTTGGGATTCTTGCTCTCTCTGCCCATCCCACTAGTATTCTCTCTCTCAAAATAAATAAATAGACTTAAGAAAAAATACTTCCTAAGGCAGAAAAGAACAAAGATACTATTGCTCCTTCCAGTTTCATAAATACTACTAGCAAACAGGGGAAAAAAAAAAAAAAGGAAAGAAAGAAAAGGTCAAAAATCACTGAATAGAGAAGAAAAACCATGGAAATGGTTAGAGTTACAGTAAACATATTCCTAACAACTGCACAAACAACTAACTGGATCACTTACTTGGCTAACACTTTAGTGTGAGTGTTGATGACATTCAAGGCTTCCTTGAAACTTCCATTTTGAATAAGGCATACCACTTTACAGTGTAGAGCAGTTACATCATCCTTGTTGATCTGCAGTACTAAGAAAAATTTTAGGAAAATAGTTTTAAAATCCATTCCTTTTTTACATTTTTACTAGATTTTCCCACCTACTGCCTCAAAAAGCTACATTTCCAATTTTACTGCAGCAACAATTAGTTGAAACATTAAAAAAAATGACTGATCATTTTTAACTTAAGAAGTGGCAATAAGGGGAGCACCTGGGTGGCTCAGTTAAGCATGTAACTCTTGACTTTGGCTCAAGTCTACATCTCACGGTTTGGGAGTTCCAGCCCTGCACTGGGTTCTCTGCTGACAGTGCAGAGCCTGCTTGGAGCTGTGTCTCCCTCTCTCTCTGCCCTTTATCTCTCAAAAATAAATAAAAATAAAAAATATCTTAAAAAGAAGTGGCAATAAGGACCGTTATAATTTAGTAAGATTTTCAAGGAGACAGATTCCCAAGATGCATGTAGCAAAAAAAAAAAAAACTAAGAAGCGATTTTCTCTGGCTTTTCCATCTTAGGACACATGCTACATCTTACATATTTCATTAGTTCACAGAGAAAGTAAAAAAGTTCATGCAGAATTTGGCAGCAAATGACTTAGGCTTGAGTACAAGCTTGTCATTAATGTCTCGAGCTCTTGGGCAAATCATTTCACTGATAAATGTCAGTTTTCTGATCTGCAAAATGAGTATGAAAGTTTACCCATTTACGAAATTATTAAGAAGATAAAATGAGAATATTTTAGAAAAATCTATAAGCTGTGAAGAACACAAATGCAAGCTATTTTGCTAGCAATATTTCCAAAAACCATTCAAAATTTCCCTATTCATCTAAGACAACCAACGAAAAGGGGACAAGGAAGGACTTAGGGGCAAAGTTTCAAAGCTAAACAGCTGCTCAGTGTCAAAATGATCAGGATCACTCTCCTTGCCCATGGGCAACAACAGGAACCTAATTCTGTGTAAAAATTAAAGAAAATTTTTACCAATTAAGAAAATATATATTGATAAATACACTGATAAACTTGATGATTAAATAATTCCTGCAAAATACTTACTATACTGCCACTGGGTTGCAGGCCTAGCCAAAGGCTAACGTTAATTCAAAACAAGTTTAGTAATCAAAATAACTCTAATCAATAGCCAGTTTCCTTAATGTCTGATCACCAGAAGTGCACTGGGGGCACAATCACTTCTTTCCACATTAACAATAGGATATTACAAATTATTTACACAATCTTGTATGCTACTGACATAATTTGTATGTTATTACTGCTTTAAACAGCCAAACCATGTGCTGGCAATCACTTTCCAAATCTCCCAAATATAGGTTGCATCTTCAGTAAAGAATTTAGCATGACAGCATTACAAAGCCTGGCCATATTATAGTTACATAGTAAAGGATAAATGAATAGAATACCTAAGCCTCTCATGCAAGGCAACTGACTCGAAATTATCCGTTACAGGGCAAAAAAAAAAAAAAAAAACGAGGCCAAACTTTTCTTCCGACGTTATTTCTAATGTTGGTGCTTTTACACACACATTTTCTGATCTGATGACACTGGAGAGAGAGTCTATCGATGGGGGTGAGAGGCCTAACATCCGTATCAGTCCTTTTCCATCTCCCCTGGGTCTGTACAGCGCCCACCTTGTCAGCACTAGCTTCTAAACTACGTGTCCCTTACAGGTTCCTCCCTCCGCTGCGGTCCAAGAAAACAAGCTCCCTCAGCAATACTGTCTTGATCACTCCGCTAAAAGGAAAGAGAAAAGGTGGCGATGTGGGCTATTTGCGAATTAAGAAGTAAAAACGCTAAGAGTCAAATAAGAAAACGGTTGGGAAGAAGTGCATGGAGCTGCGGTCCCTTTAAATTCCACCCTCACTTCCCGCGATGGGTAAAGAGGGAAGTACACGTGGCTCTCAGCAACCCAGAACCAAGGGCTGGTCATTGAGGGGCTGCGGCCCAAGTCCGCCCAGTGTTCCGGCTCTTGCAGCGGGCAGCGGGCGGCGGGGTCTCCCCTTCCCGGGTCTAATTGGAGGGGGTCGCGCGCGCCGGAAGGAGGCCGCGTCCTCCCTCCGGCCTGAGCTCGCCCCAGCGCCCGCCCGACACTTACTCTTGTTGACGGTCTTAAGAGCGCGCGTGAAGTCACCGTTCTGTCCATAACGGTTCACTTCACTCCAGAGGGCAGGCACCGAAACCCCCCCGCCGCCGCCGCTCGCCATCTTGAACGAGACACGGAGCTGGGCGGGCCGACCTCTACCCCGGAAGAGGATCTCTGAGGTGGACAAGCGGGGTAGGAAGCTGGTAGTTGCTTAGCGTTTCGGAGTCGGAAGTGCACTCGTCCGTGAGTCAGCTTCGGAGGCCGCGATCTTATAGGAATTTGCCTGGATACAGTCGATGCACCTTACCTGAAACCGGTCTGAAGGAACTAGGGTCGGACCACGGAAGTGGGTTCAGAACGGGTTCACCAAACAGTTTTGGTTCAAAGCAGTCCGCGGTTCCGGGGCTACCGCTGCCGGCGAAGCAGCACCCTGGTCCCACGAGGCGGAGCTGAGTGACGGCCTACGGAAGATAAATAAAAGGTCTGTAGGGTGGTAATATACTAGCTAGAAACCATAGGAAGTCTTTTGAAGGAGAGGGGGAGAGAGACGGTTCTCTTTGCTGCTGGATAATATTTCATAAAGGAATTGTACTTAAAAAGGATCTTGAAAGATTAGGAAAACCTGGGGTTGGGTCTGGGTAGAGGTCTGGCAGAGAAGCGAATATAAGGAAAGGCACAAAAGAAAAAAAAAAAAAAAACTTCCAAGTACGAAGCACGTTTGATGAAAACCTTTTGGCTGCCCTTTGGGCTCCAGTTCAGGAACAGTCGGCAATAAGGCCAAAGGATAATGTGTTTTGGGGTGAGAATGCCTAGATTGAGTTCCTGGCTCTGCGACTCACTATAGATGCTTGTGAACAAGTTATGTATGAGTCCCAGTTTTCCTGACTGTAAGATAAGGAAAACATTTTTCTAGGGATAAAAGATACTTCATGCACCTCAAGTAATACATAGATATAGACAAGTTTAGAGTTTTTGTAAGAACTTAAATACCAGGATGTGTTTGAATGTCAGAACAGAGTACCTATTGAATACTCTTGAGAATGACAGGACAGTGTATTGAACACCGCTGCAGACTCAAGTGTTGTCAAAATCCTACTAACTTCTGCCACTTCACGTCTCTTCTCTTTCTCGTCATTCTGTTTTCATCTTTCAATATTTCTGTATCCTGGTTCCAGGTTAAAAAAAAGTTACTTCTTTGGGGCGCCTGGGGGACCCAATTGGTAAAACGTGGCACTTTGGCTCAGGTTATGATCTCACAGTCCCTGAGTTCAAGCCCTGCATTGGGCTCTGTGGGCTCTGTGCTGACAGCTGTGAGCCTGGGATCTGCTTGGAATTCTGCATCTCCTCTTCGCTCTGTCCCTCCCCTGCTTACACTCTGTCTCTTTCAAAAATAAATTAACATTAAAAAAAAAAAATAGGGGCGCTTGGGTGGCTCACTTGGCTAGGCATCCGACTTTGGCTCAGGGCATGATCTTGTGGTTCATGAGTTCAAGCCCCACTTTGGCTCTGTGCTGACAGCTCGGAGCCTGGAGCCTGCACCAGATATTCTCTCTCTCTCCCTCTCTCTCTCTCTCTCTCTCTCCCCCCTCCCCTGCTCGTGTTCTATCTCCCAAAAATAAATACTAAAAAAAAAATTAAGGGCCTCCTGGGTGGCTCAGTCGGTTAAGCGTCTGACTTTGCTCAGGTCATGATCTCGCATTTGTGGATTCCACACATTGGACTCTGTGCTGACAACTCAGAGCCTGGAGTCTGCTTTGGATGCTGTGTCTCGCTCGCTCTCCCTGCCCCCTCCCCCGCTCATGCTCTTTCAGAAAATAAATGTTAAAAAAAATAAAAAAAAAAAAATTTTTTTTAAGTTACTTCTTTGACCTTGCAGACTAGGCAACATTCCTCATTACTCTCTAATGTAGCTCTTTGCTTCTGAACACTCATCATCTAAGGCCTATCTCTTTATATAGATAGACTGTCATTTCCATGAGGCCAGGGGCCCTATTTACCCTTATTCACTGAAGTATCCTTAGGCTCTAGCACACTGCCTGGCACATAGTTGGTACTCAACTTTTTTAACTGAATGAGTTTTTGCTTATGTTAACCCCTAATCTGAGTTCCTTCAGGGCAGAAAGTATGTCCAGCTCATGGTTGTGTCCATTGGTATTTGGCACATTTCATGTCTGGTCAATATAGCACAATGTAAAAGCAGCACTGTTGGTTTAGTGAACTAGTTCAGGAGGATATAGTCTTTGTAAATTAGTAAAAATCATGGAAAGAGTTGTGGACTTTCAGTGACTGTGGAACCGTAACAGATTTTAAGCTAATTATGCCTAGATTTCATGGGGTTAGGCGAGTTTCAGATGACATTTGATATGCCCAAGATTTTGTGTCAACTTTTCTGAGAAAAGGTTTTGTAGCTCTCATCAGAGTCTCCAAAGGTGTTTTTTATACAACAGCCCCACCCACCAAAGGTTAAGAACCTTTGGTGCCTTAGGGGTGATTCTCTAACTTCTTAGAACATTGACTTTACAAAAGGATTCACAATTTTGGTTTCTGCATCAGTCTGATGTCATATACTAGGTAGCTTCCAGAAGTTCCTCAGAATTCTATGAATTCCTAGGTTTCTGTTTCTTTTGTAATTTTAATGGGGTTTCATGGCAAACAGGATATAAATATATGGATTTTGTCTGCCATTTTTGAGACAAGTCTTCCAAACCAGAGTGATATTTTAAAGCATTTATGTGATGCCATTCTCCTACCCTCAGGATGAAATCCAAAAGCCTATCATGTAAGGAAGGTCCTTTATAATACAGCTTGCTACCTACCCAACCCACATAGGTCTTCTGTTACTCCCTAGTCCCCTTGCATGTTACACTCCTCTAACATTTGGTTATGTGTAGTTCCAGGTTGCCATACCTATGGGAATTTGCACATTTATCCATTTCAAATATACTGAATGCTTCATATGTGCTGGTATTTGGCATTCTGCTACTAGTTGGCTAGGTATACAATTAACAACAAAAAGACAATCCAGTGTACTCATGGAATGTATTTTCTAATTGGGAGAGATATATACAATGTCCAGTGGTAATCAATTTAATGAAGAAAGTTAAGAGGGATTAAGAATAGTGTGGGGAGTTAAGAATCCTTCCTAAGAGTCCTTCCTTTTCACTCACAACATATACTTGTTCTTTAAATCCCCTCCTCCTTTGTGTGCTCAGAATCTCTGCTCCTTTCCTCCAGGTTAAGATGATGTAGTGCTTTGAAATTGTCCTTGGAAGACCCCAAGATTGAGGGCAGAAAATGGATCTTGTTCATTGTTGCATCTCCAGGATCTTGCACATAATCAGTACTCAAAACCTTATTTTTGCACTAATGGATTTAGCCATTTGTGATTCCTGAGCAACTTCCATATACAGTATCTTGTCATTTGATCTACTCTGTGAAGTAGGCAGAAAAGATTTTAGCCCGACTTTACAAATGAGAAGTGAAGCTCAAAGTGATGTGCCCAAGAAAATCCTTTTATTTCCATTCTATTTTCACTGTACCACAATGCTAGATGAACAACTCCATGCCAAGTAATTTGAGGTTGTGGTGAGTTAAATGCAAAAAAAGTGCCATTAAAACATTTTCACCGGCTTCCCAAGAACTGCTGGGCTGAAGATGGACTGTGGATAAGCCACATTATTATGCTAATTCCCTGCCCTTTTCCCTATTTTTAGAAATGAAATCAGCTGAACAGAATATTAAATTCAAGGTAATTTTCATGGTGAATTTGTTTCACTCATCTACAATATGCCAAAGGAATGTTACATATTCATGTGTCAGGATATACTTTACATATGTTGACTCATTTAATTCTGTTAACAGTATGAGGGAGGTAGTATTAGTCTCATTTTACATTTGAAGGAGTTGAGGCGTTAACATTTAATTTACTGAAGGTCACATCATCCCTCACCTGGATAATAAATAGTCCCTTAACTTGCTTATCCACACACTAGCCAGAGAACTTTAAAAACATGTTAAATGTCATGTTATGCCCCTGCTCAAACCTTCCAGTGTTTTTTCCTTTCACACTTCAATGTGGCGTGCAGGCCCCAAGTGATCTAGCCTTTGCTTACAATCATCTTCCATTCTTACCTTTGCTCACCAGAGCTCCAGCAACAGTGGCATGTGTTTGCAGGTGGTCAAAAAGGCCAAGCTGTTTTACTTCCTGTTTAGTAAGTGATTTTCCCCACCTTTTTGCATGACTTGCTCTTGTACATCATTGCTCTGTTCTACTCAGAAGAGCCTTCCTCTTATTCCCAGCACTGTCCTATCACCTTGGTTAGTCTTCATATGCACTTATACTTTCCTAAGGCTACCTGATAGATCTTTCATGGTTTGTAGTCCCATAAGATTTCTGTGACAGTGGGAGTCTTGTTTCTATTTACTGCTGCTTTCCTAGGGCTTAGAATTAAACCAGGCAAAACATGTATTTCATGAATAGATGAATTAATAAAGCTTCACACAAGAACTTATCTTTGTCTTTTATTTGGCTACAGTGTTTTCATTTCAGAAGGCATTAAAGCAACAGCAACTATAACATGATTTTATGATACAAAGTTTAAGTACTACATGACTTGGAGAAATTTTTCTTCTTTTTATGTTTACCTACAAGCCCACAGAAAGTACAAACACCTAAAGATGGCAAACCAGGTAAATTTGTGTAAGTTAATTTATGTAACAGTTAAAAATACTTTCAAGAACTTTAGTACTAATGTAACAACACTACCGAAGATATATATATATATTCTATGAAGCTAGTAGTGAAGTGGATAATGACCATTAAAAATGGTCAGTCCTGGGCACCTGCGTGGCTCAGTTGGTTAAGCACCTGACGCTTGACTTCAGCTCAGGTCATGATCTTGCAGTTCCTGAGTTCAAGCTGCACACTGGGCTCTGTGCTGGAGCCTTGCGGAGCCTGCTTGGGATTCTGTCTCCCTCTATCTGTGTCCCTCCACTGCTTGCTATCTCTTTACCAAATAAAAGTTAAAAAAAAAGGTCAGTTCTATCCACTAGTCTAAACATTTGAATTTTTTTTCATGTACTACACAAAAACAGGTGAAGTTTTTGCTAGGTAGGGATAGAAGAGTTGAAACTACAGCCAATGACTATTCAGAAGCAACAAAGCCAAAGTTTAAAGATGTTGAAATTGTATCTTTTTAATTGTCCTTGTGAACATAAAAGAATGAAGCAGAACATGGTTTTTATAATTCTCCCATCTCTAGCAGACAGGTATAGCACATGGCAATGTGAGGAAGGAAATAAAGTGTAAGATTCTATCCTCTCCTCTATTGGAGCTTCCAACCCAACAAAGAACTACTTGTAGCCATTGTAGCTAGAAGGGATTTGGAAAGGTTTCACAGAGCGTGAAGATGAAGCTCTAGTAACTAACAAATTTTAGTAACAGAATAGATTTTAATAGCTCATTCTAAGAATTTAAGGTTCTTAGAGATTAAAGATTAAGGTTTTTAATCTCATAGATTAAGTGACAGTTGAAAAATTATGGAAAGCGAGTTCCCTTGATGAGTTTCATTAGTAATTCTTAAACTACAGACCATGGATAGGCTTCAAGGGAACACCAAAAACCAATGAAATCTGTTGGTAAATTGTGTGTGCAATCTCTACGGGCAGAGTCAGTGGCATTCATTTTCAAAGGAATCTAAACTGCAAAAGAGATTGTAAATTTATGTTGTAAGTCCTAGACAACTTCAAAACACTGAGAATGGAGACCTTCTAGATCAGCCTAATAATGCAGAATTTGACCTCCACTTGAAGCTTTTGTACAGATGATGGGTAAACAGGGTTAATTAAAAACTTGGTAATAAGTGAGATGTGAATGTAAGAGAAAAGCATCAAGTATGAAATAACACTTCTGATTTGGAGCAGTGAGTGTAGCCAGAGTTAACAGGCTGGGTAGAAGATGAATTAAGTTTAAAGCATTCAGACAGAAATACAAGACTACAAACACAGCGCCAGCAATCAGTAATACTGGTTTTAGCTTAAGGAGTTACTCCAATGATTACTTATAAATAATGGAGAGACTGTGTAGGAAACATAAATACTTAAGGGGAAAGAATAATGTAAGAAAAACTTCAGGATTGAGGTTGGAGTATCTTGGTGTCTAGTCAAGAAAGAAGTGGTTTAGGTTAATCATACCCTGCCCCACAGAGACCAGGTAAAAGAAATGATATGAGATGATAGCTTGTTAACAGCTGAGAGGGAGGTGAAAAGGTATAGACAGTATAAGCCAGTTGCAGGGGTCTTATCCAGATTTGATCTGTAGCAGAGATCAATATTTTTTTTTTCAACGTTTATTTATTTTTGGGACAGAGAGAGACAGAGCATGAACGGGGGAGGGGCAGAGAGAGAGAGGGAGACACAGAATCAGAAACAGGCTCCAGGCTCCGAGCCATCAGCCCAGAGCCTGACGTGGGGCTCGAACTCACGGACCGCGAGATCGTGACCTGGCTGAAGTCGGACGCTTAACCGACTACGCCACCCAGGAGCCCCAGAGATCAATATTTTTAAAGAAAGTTTATTTTGAGAGCGAGAAAGAAGGAAGGAAGGAGGGAGGGAAGGAAGATGGAAAATGAGTGGGGGAGGGGCAGAGTAAGAGAATCTTAAGCAGGCCCCCTCCCAGGGTTGAGCCTGATGCAGGGCTCAATCTCATGACTGACTTCATGTCCCAAGCTGAAATCAAGAGTCGGAGGCTAACGAACTAAGCCAGCCAGGCATCTGAGAGATTCTTAACATTTTTGAGGATGCAGGTCTTTTGGATAAAAACTATGGTTGCCCCATTTTTATAAATGTGAACATATATGTAAAATTTTACCTGGAAGTTTTAGGAGTTCATGGATATTCAGATTAAAGTTTAGTGATCTATAAAAAGTACTCAGGACTGCACAACCTAACAGTGACTTCCAAATATGGCTTACAGATTGATGATGAACTATAACACCTCTCAGTAACAACTGCTCTCTTAGAGGTGAATCTCACTGGGTACCCTGCTCAGACTTCTGTGGTAAGAAAGAAACTACTTAATGGTTATCAACTAGGAGATTCCAGTTTTCAAAAATGACATTAGGCTGAGGATTGTTAGTTTGGCTAAAACATGTATTATCAGAATTAAAAGAATTTTAGGATCACAGAGGCACCCATAATAGCTAAGTAAATCTTTCATTTGGAATGGCAAAGGTGATTCACACTATACTTTTTTTTTCCATGGGGAATTGCCCTAACACCCAGCAGAAAAGTTCTCAGAAAAGTCCCCTTTCCATGGCTTCCACAGTATCCCTTTATCCTACTTAGTCTTTCCTACCCCTAACACCCATCTCAACTTAAGAAAACAAGCAAAAACAAAACAAAGCAGCATCTCTGTCTACAGCTAAATACACATCTATTCTGAGATACTGACTGCAAATAAAACAACATGCCCTTAGGATTTTATAAAGATCATAATGTAAAAGAGGACTGACTATATTTTTCTCTTATCATTCTAAGATACAGGCATTTTAACTTTCTAAAACTTATGGGTTGAGATTCAGAAGGTCAAGTAGTAACTTTAGAGCTCGACAATAGGACATTATCAGCATTTAAGAAATATATCTGATTGTTATCTACCTAACAATGACCATACAATAGCTAAAGAGATTTTAAAAGTATTCTTACAGTAATTTCACTTCCTCTAAAGAAATGCTAATAATTATGTCCATATAGTCTACTAACCCATGAATCTAGAAAAGCATTTATTCACTAGTAAATTGTTTTCTCTGATTTAAAAAATTTTGATTTTTTTTTTTCTGAAGCTAAAGAAGAAATGTAGTTTTTCTCCTAAAAGCAAACAAACAAACAAAAAAAAACCCCAAAACAATGATGTTCTTATAAATTGCCCTCTCGGATTTTCTTGTCAGCCTGTTTCAAGGAAATCCATGTGTTCAATATATTTGCTCGCAGTTTGGCCCATACCAAATGGTTGTTTAATCCAAATATCTGAGCAGCAAACTGAGCTGATCCTTCTGGGGACAGTATGGTTGAACAGCCAAGACCTAATGGTTCAAAACGGAAAAGACAGAAAATTGAGCTGTCAATAATGAAAACACCATTAGTAAACTATTTTTTTAGAGTAATCTCTACACCCAACACGGGACTCAAACTCACGACCCTGAGATCATGAGTCACATGTTCTACCAATTGAACCAACCAGGCCCCCCTAGTAAACTATTTTACACTCAGAGAAGTCCTGTTAACCAAAGACCATAAAAAGCTACTGTATCATCCTTGTCTAAAGTAGGATCTGCAGGAGGAGTTTCTATCTCTACTACTAGAGTGGTAAAGTAGATTATAAGAGGATAATAATTCTGTACCATGAAAAGCTATTTTATATACAGTGTCTATCACTCTTTCACTGAATCCAACTATAAAGAAATTCACCTTTTCGAAAGTTCTTTTCACATACAATAAACTTTTAAATCCCTGGTGAAAGACAATAGAAATAAAACAAAGATCAAGTAGACAGAAGCACCTGTTCTTAGACAAACTTGAAGTGTGTTAATCTTTTTGATAATTTTCTAGCTGCTACTTTTGTCTTTGCAATTGAACCATCCTAAATCTTTAAGCAATAACAAGTCCAAACAAAGAATAATTTTACCAAATATCAGGTTATAAGTAAATTCAATATTAACAAGATCTAAAAGACAGTATAGTAAGAAAGTAACTTCCTTGTGGGGGGCAAATGTTTGCTCAGGCAAAGTTTCTTGGGGTGGTACTATTACCTCTGTGTCACTCAAGTTAAGTACTAACTAGCTTATAGATCCCAAAGCTCCATTCCCTAATATTCTTGGAATTCATCAGGCTCTTTGACTTCCACTGACCCCAGTAAGAATAAAGTATAAATCACACAATTTATTAGTTTGTATTAATAAACCAATTTGTGTAGCTCCATCACTTACTATGTGACAGCTGTCACATTAATTTTAGTGTCCTTATCTATTAAGATGGGAATGGTAACTAGTGGTTACCTTATGTGAGGATTCAACAAGTGAATACAGATAAAGTGCTTGAAGCAGTGCCTGGCATCTGGTACTCAATGAATGTCAACTGTTAGTAGTAGCAGTATTCTAGGCACAGGGTTCTACTCGAGTCTGAAATACCTGTGCCTATTGCTCAGGACTCCCTTTCTGATATCAGGAAAGCTTAACTACCAAAAATTAGGTTGTCTAGTGAGCATGCCATAAGAGAAAGAGAAATAGAGTTTTCAGGATTTTACAAAGGCCACTGTAAAACTTTTCCCCAAAAGATTATCCCCAATTCTACTGATCAAAATGCACAAATCTTCGGATTCCCTCTCTCTCCTTGGACAGTACTAGATAAAAACTGCCAAAGTTTTGCTTGTCACATTTCCCCTTTACTAAACTCCCTTGATAATGCCTATACTATTCCCTAGCATAAATTTAGTTAGACTTTCATTTATAGCCATACTAAATTTTTCACTAGAGTAGCTGATACAATCAGATATCTAGCTAAAGATCTAAAGATGGGCTAATCACAAAGTATATCCGCAAAACTGTATAAAAACAGCAGTAAATAGCTGAATGTTACACTAAAAGGTTTTTTCAATACATGTGTACTGACTATAGACCAAACATGTCCAGCTGTAAAAGTATTATTAATGGCATCCTATTTTTTATATTGAATTAACTAAAAATGATCTGCCAAAGCTTTAAAAAAATTAAAAATAAAAACAGCAGTAAAGGAAATAAAGAAAATAGACATAAACATATAAGAACAGGGAGATACAGCAATAACATTTGGCCAGCTGAAAAGGAAACGGAGTGGTAACTAACTTAGTAAAATAGGAAAATTTTATCCCAAACTGGAAGCAGGGAAAAAGGAAAAGCAATGTGACCAACATTAAAAAACCCATGCAAAGGCTGTAGAATTAGTAGCACCAGATACCTCTGAAGGGAGAAGTGGAGGTGAAAAATGAGCCCCCCTCCCCCCCCCCCCCCCCCCCCCCCGCCGCCGACTGGCTGAAAGTCGAGAAGCAGGCCATTAGATCCCTTGCCCCATTTAATGTACATGAGCAATTGCCCCTTCAGCACCATAGTGGAATCTTTAATTTTTCTGAAGGTAAAACAGACTTTGGTCCAGACTTCTGTGGACTGGAGGGCACCAGGTACAATTGAGGCAAGAAATGCTACAGTGAAAACAGGGAATTTAGTTTATATACATGTTAAAATCATCAAATTCCAGAATGCTGGCAGCAAGGTTTATTCCTCCAGGTAGAGGAGACTGAGAATAGAAAGATTCTTTGGGTAATTCTGGTCACACATGAGAAAAGATGAAGTGACACTGATGTGAGGGGTTATTCAAAGACAACCCTTCCAGATCACCCCACAGTGGAACCCACTTTTGACAAGTGCCATCCACTTGCACAGACCTTCCCACTGGTCTTTTATAACGCTGCACTCTACAGCCAAGGATTACCAGACACCAGATAGGTGAGAAAAGGAACTAATGTGAAAGAAACTATAATAATTTAAGAGAGATAAAAAATGTTATTGCAAAGATTAAAAAAAAAAGGATGGGGGAGGGGGAAGACCAAAGAACAAAAAACAGCTCTAAGAAATTAAAAATTCCGTATCTAGAATGAAAAACTCAATAGAAGGGCTGGAATATAAAGTTAAGGGAATATTCCAGGAAGTACAGCAATAAGAGACAGAAAAACTAGAAATCAGAATAGTTCAAATGTGAGTAATAAATCCAAAAATGAGAAAAGAGGGAAAATGGAGGGGGAAGGAAATTATTAGTTAATTGAAGAAAATTTCCCAGACTAAAGAATCAGCATTCCAGATTTTCTTTCTTAATGTTTATTTTTGAGAGAGAGAGAGAGAGACAGAGACATAGTGTGAGCTGGGGAAGGGGCAGAGAGAGGGAGACACAGAATCTGAAGCAGGCTCCAGGCTCTGAGCCATCAGCATAGAGCCCGACGCCAGGCTCGAACTCACAAGCTGTGAAATCGTGAGCTGAGCCAAAGTCGGACGCTTAACTGCCTGAGCCACCCAGGTGCCCCTCAGCATTTCAGATTAAAAGAGCCCACTGAAAGCCCAAGATGAAAATACTCAAGACACACCTTTGCAAAACTTAAAAAACCAAATTCATAAACAACTTAGAATTGGAATGGTGGAAAGGTGCCAGAGTTCTCAATAACTCTATATAAGACAATGGAGTAATGTTTTCAAAATTCTGAAGGAAAATAATTTTCAACCCCGGATTCCATTACTAAATTGTGGAGTATGAGGCTATGCTAAAACATATGTTATAGATATGGGGTGTCAAAAAAGTTTACCAACTGTACTCCTTCCTCAGGGAGTTAACTAAGAATGCTCTCTGACAAATTAGGAGTAAACAGAGAAAGGGGAAGACACATGACCTAGGAAACAGAAGATCTAAGACTAGAGAAAGGCAAAATGCATGTCCAGGTAAAGAGAGATCCTAAGACCATAGCAGGTGGCAGAAAAACAGACACATAGACCAATGGAATAGAATAGAAACCCCAGAACGAGACCCACAATCGTATGGCCAACTAATCTTTGATAAAGCAGGAAAGAATATCCAATGGAAAAAAGACAGTCTCTTTAACAAATGGTGCTGGGAGAACTGGACAGCAACATGCAGAAGATTGAAACTAGACCACTTTCTCACACCATTCACAAAAATAAACTCAAAATGGATAAAGGATGTGAGACAGGAAACCTGAATGTGAGACAGGAAACCATCAAAACCCTAGAGGAGAAAGCAGGAAAAGACCTCTCTGACCTCAGCCGTAGCAATTTCTTACTTGACACATCCCCAAAGGCAAGGGAATTAAAAGCAAAAATGAACTACTGGGACCTTAGGAAGAGAAAAAGCTTCTGCACAGCAAAGGAAACAACCAACAAAACTAAAAGGCAACCAACGGAATGGGAAAAAATATTTGCAAATGACATATCGGACAAAGGGCTAATATCCAAAATCTGTAAAGAGCTAACCAAACTCCACACCCAAAAAACAAATAACCCACTGAAGAAATGGGCAGAAAACATGAATAGACACTTCTCTAAAGAAGATATCCAGATGGCCAACAGGCACATGAGAAGATGCTCAACATTGCTCCTCATCAGGGAAATACAAATCAAAACCACACTCAGATATCACCTCACGCCAGTCAGAGTGGCCAAAATGAACAAATCAGGAGACTATAGATGCTGGAGAAGATGTGGAGAAACGGGAACCCTCTTGCACTGTTGGTGGGAATGCAAACTGGTGCAGCCACTCTGGAAAACAGTGTGGAGGTTCCTCAGAAAATTAAAAATAGACCTACCCTATGACCCAGCAATAGCACTGCTAGGAATTTACCCAATACAGGAGTACTGATGCATAGGGGCACTTGTACCCCAATGTTTATAGCAGCACTCTCAACAATAGCCAAATTATGGAAAGAGCCTAAATGTCCATCAACTGATGAATGGATAAAGAAATTGTGGTTTATATACACAATGGAGTACTACGTGGCAATGAGAAAGAATGAAATATGGCCCTTTGTAGCAACGTGGATGGAACTGGAGAGTGTTATGCTAAGTGAAATAAGCCATACAGAGAAAGACAGATACCATATGGTTTCACTCTTATGTGGATCCTGAGAAACTTCACAGAAACCCATGGGGGAGGGGAAGGAAAAAAAAAAAAGAGGTTAGAGTGGAAGAGAGCCAAAGCATAAGAGACTCTTAAAAACTGAGAACAAACTGAGGGTTGATGGGGGGTGGGAGGGAGGGGAGGGTGGGTGATGGGTATTGAGGAGGGCACATTTTGGGATGAGCACTAGGTGTTGTATGGAAACCAATTCGACAATAAACTTCATATATTGGAAAAAAAAAAAAAAAAGACAATAGCAGGACAAGTAGGCCTAGAGAGAAGCCAGTCCATACTGGAACAGGTTGGAGGGCTCAAGCACTTAACATATTTAACATACCAAGAGCAGATTTACACAACTCTGAAAAAGTTTGGGGCTTAAGTAACAAGCAAATCAACTCTTACTGAAACAATACTGACTCCTAGGACTTGTAGATCAGATCATTATCTTGGACTATGATAAAACTACCACAATATATTACTCATGAGATTCTGCTCAATCAGACAATTGATAAACTTCCTTATATGTTATTTATTCTGGCCCCTAATTTATAGAAATAAAATTTCATTTCCTCTACAGAAGTAACAATCACATTTACCTTAAAAACTCCATACCATGAATGATGTATTCTTGTGGGGAAAAAAACCAAACCTGAACATAATCTAACTATAGATCTCACCACCAGTTTATAGAAAATACAGGGGACGGAAAAGCATGTTAAACATCCAGAAATGTAATTAGCCAAATCCAAAATGTTAAATATTCTATAGAATAAATGAAAGGAGAAAAAGGAGGAGGATTAAAAGACTTTAAGAGAGAGATCAACTAAATGCACTGTAAGGACTGTGTTGGATCCAGATTTGAACAAATCAACTGTAAAAACAAATGAGATGATCAGAAAAACTTGAACACTAACTGAAAATTAGAGGATTTTAAGAAATTATCACTAATTTTTCTTATTATGAATATGGTATCATGATTATGATTTAAAAACTAAAGTTCTTATTGCTTAGAGAAGCATACTTAATATTTAAGTGTAAAATGCTGTTATCTAAGATCTGCTTGAAAATAATCCAGCAGGGAAGGGCTACATGTGTAACAAGATGTTAAATGATGAAGCTGAGTAATAGGTATATGAGATTTCATTATGTTATTCTCTCTACTATTTTGTGTGTTCCAAATTTTTTAACAGTTTTAAAGATTCAATGCATCTTACCACTGGGTAGTCGAAGAGAAGACCACACATCCTGAGCTCCCCAGTCTGGAGTGAGTGGAGGACAGTTGATCACTGGGTATGCAGTGTTACCAGACATCACTGGTCCTAAACCATTGCTTCTGCCTGCCACTGCCACAAATACAGTAGGAATGCCATCCCCTAGGGAAATTACACACATGTAATTGAAAGGAGGTTTTAAGATAGGTGAAAACAAAATGTCTATGTGCCTTAACTCCTTCAGTTCCTTTATTAGCAGTCTCCACAAAAAGCAAAATAAGACACTATTATTACATATACATTCAAAATATATATTTCACTCTGCTACCTATTATATCTCAAGTAACAAAACAGGGAGAGCGGTTTGGCCATCTTTGAGATATATAGTATAAAGGGAGTACTAGAGTGTGTGAGGGAATAGCTCAAAGGCCCCTTCTACTATGGCTGCTTAGGCTCACTGGAACAAAGAATGACATTACGCCAACTAGGGTCTATCCTGGTATCCTTCAACCAACAGGGTATAGGAAGACCTCATTAACAGAGACTAGAGGTTCAGGGGCACATGAGTAAAGGCAGACAGATTCAGTAATATAGTACCCAAATATTTAAGTCTCTTCAATATACTTTCTAACATATCCCTTCAACATTTCATTCTCTGATAAATTTATAAGTTATTCCTTTGTTTCTTAACACAGATTCCTAACCTGAAATCTAAAAATTTTATGTATTTACATTTTTCTGGATAAAGAGTTCAGGCTTTCATTAGCTTAACAAACAGGTCTAGAAACTATCCCAGTCCCCCGGCCCCCAAAACTGAATAACTATGCTCCTATAACAACTACCTTGAGAAAGTATACTCAAATCAACATTTTTCCCAGTTTAGAAACATTTGGTCAGGTGTATGAGACTCCATTATTCTAGATCAATACTATCACATCAAGCCATTTCTTTTACATACTAAATTCTAAAATTATTCCTTGGGGCACCTGGGTGGCTCAGTCGGTTAAGTATCCGACTCCTGGTTTTAGCTCACGATTTGTGAGATTGAGCCTTGTGTCGGGCTCCACGCTGACTGTGCAGAATCTGCTTGGGATTCTCTCTCTCCCCCTCTCTTTGCCCCTCCCCTGCCCACTCTGTCTCTCTCAAAAATAAATAAATAAACTTAAAAAAATAAAAAAAAATTAAAAAATTAAAATGCTTCCTTAATTTTATGTTTAACCGCCTCCTAGGAAAGGCTGTCCATTAAAAATACTTGAGAGGCTCTGCTACTTCAACTTCAGTCCTCCCAAAATTGATATGGGGCCTATTTTCTGTTGGAGCATATCAGAAATACTTGAGGGGCTTCTTATTAGTTAAAGACCTAACTTTTATTTTCCTTCCATATTGCATTTTCTTTTTTCGAGGAGGGGGCTCTATTCCTTTATTTACTTATTTTTAACATTTAAAAAATAACTGAACGTTGTTGGCACACAGTGTTGCATTAGTTTTAGGTGTGCTCATGTTGCATTTTCAAATCTTTCTCCTTGAGCCATTCTTTTCTAAGTGCCTTCTTTGGAAGTGCATATCATGAAACCCTAGACTACCATATTTTTCTCCTTGGATACATGGCATAGCTCTTCTTCAGTATTATTAGTCTAAGCATAAAATTTTTAGCAAAATCAGGAGAACTTCCTGAAATGCTCTAGTTGTATGACATTTACCTTCATACTCTGCTTTAATTCTCAGAGTTTCATCTGGTCCTTTATGGGCAGATGTTACCCGAAGTTCACATGGAATGCCAAATTTTCCACAAGCCGCCTTGATTTTTTCACAGTGACTCAGATCCGAAGTTGAGCCCATTAATACTACAACTCTGCACTGACTTTCTGATTTCAGAAGCAACTAGAAAAGAAAAACACGGACATGCAAAATAAAGATGGCAAAAATGGATAAATATAGAGATGAATACCATGAGAATAGTCAGTTTACAGAGCTATAGTAAAATTACAACTGGACGGAATATTTTCTTTCCTAATAGACCGAATTCAAGACAGAGACAAACAGGACAAAATGATAGAGGATTTCTTTTCCAAAATAACCTCTACATATAAAGAAAAGTGGTCTTCATACTTAAGACCTAAAGAATAACATTTAAGAAAAATTTTTTTAATGTTTATTTTTGACAGAGAGATGGATAGAGTGGGAGCAGGGGAGGGTCAGAGAGAGAGGGAGACACAAAATATGAAGCAGGTTCCAGGCTCTGAGCTGTCAGCACAGAGCCCAACGCGGGGCTCAAACTCACAAACTGCGAGATCATTCCTGAGCCGAAGTCCACTGCTCAACCAACTGAGCCACCCAGGCGCCCCTAAAGAGTAACATTTTTAATGAGATAAATTACATCTACTATTATAATACAAAGCAAGGATAAATACTGAACCCTTCTAATTAATACTCAGGAAGCTGTAATATAAAATATTTCATCCTGGGGTGCCTGGGTAGCTCAGTCAGTTAAGCATCCAACTTCAGCTCATGTCATGATCTCTTGGTTCATGGGTTTGAGCCCTGTGTCAGGCTCTGTGCTGACAGCTCAGTGCCTGCTGTGGATTCTCCGTCTGTCTCTCCCTCTCTCTGCCCCTTGCTCACTTGCTCTAAGATAAATAAACATTAAAAATATAATAAAATACTTCATCCTAAGATTTTTCATATATTCAGTTTAATGGAGATTTTAAGGCATAATCAGCCAATCTAGTTTCTAGACCTGTTTGTTAAGCTAATAATTTATAATCTATAAAAAAGATATAAATCTTTTTTCAGTTGGTTGCTTAGAACTCAAAATGCAAATGTTTCTATGGACATGATGTACTTAAAAGTAACTATGACTGTTGGATAACCACAAATCACAATTTCCATGTAATTATAATAATAACACCATAAATCTTAAAGTGACATTTTAATGTCAGATCGAGTTCTAATTCTGAAATCTGCTTATGGAACTCATGCTAACGGAACACTGAGGAGCAGTGGAGAGGGGTGGGTGGGAAATATAAGAGGCAGGGAGGAGACAAGGATTCTAGTATTCCCCAACAGAATTTGGGAGTGTACTGGCCAGTTTTACAGCAAGGGGTTTTAGTATGTCACTAAGAAGAGTCTGGTGTACATTTCTTAAAGGTGCTCCTTGTTTTAAAACCACTGGAGAAAAGAAAGTAACTACAGATTCTCACTTTTATTTTCCTTTTTGAAGCAAGATTTTCTTAAAGAAAAACACAGTACAGTATGACTTTACTATAAAAGTTTTACCTCTACTCTTTCTGCAACCCACTCAAAATTTTTCTTTACCATCTGGAGCCCTTCAGGAGTTACTTCTTTGAGGTCACGATATGACTAGAAAATAGGGTAGAAAGTTTAGAATACAAATATTCTATTAGTAATATTTTTACTAACTAAAATTATTTGATTTTTGCGTTTTGGGTAGATTAAGAAGAGCCTGAACAACAAGGAATGTATCTGAAAATGTATGGCTCTATAAATTCATTTCTTGAATTAAACTAGAGAAAGTTTAGATAGTGAAGTATACTTGTATTTTCATTTTGTTTCATTAAGTGCTTTGTACACTAGCAACTTTAGTTAACTGCCCTGATAATTCTTATGTATGAAGTATAGACAGCATCTGCCCTTATTTTGTTTTTCGTTAAGACAGAGCAGAAATGTAACCTGGTAAGATCCAGAACACTTGGGACAGAGTTCCAGATCTGCCACTTATAATTATGACAACATCTATCATCATCTCAGTACCTTAGCTTTCAATTAGCCAAACAATATACTTACCCTATGTGACAGTCATAATAAATGAGAAATCTGCTTTGTAAATGTAAACTGTTTCTATTATAATTTTTTTTTTCAGGGTACAAGAAATTTAAGACTTATTTATCCTTAAACGTAAATAGCAGTTAACTCAGGCTCTTAACACAGGGAGTAATAATTGCCTTTTCTTTCCTTCCATTTTCCTGTTCACCTCTATCCCAGCCTGATCTTGCAAAGGATAAAAAACCCCTGAAGCATTACCTGTTTGTCTTTCTGTTGGCTTCGATCTCCTGATGGCCAGAGTCTCCAGGAATCATTATCAATAACATCAGCAAGAACAATTTCTTTGGTGGTTACATCAACACCAAATTCAATCTAGAAAAAGCATATCACCAAAGAAAAGTTTTCAAAACTCTACAGCTAATGGCATTTCTCAGTTACAATCTTTACTCTCAAACCTCCATTTTATTTGTACCTTCATGTCAACCAGTGTACAATTCTGGGGCAACCAAGATTTCTCCAGTATTTCAAAAATAGCCCGTGTAGCATGACTCATGATATCCACTTCAGTTTGGCCTATAACAAGTCCAGCAAAGCAAAATTTTGCAGCAATTAGCTGTTCTTCAGACCACTGTGGATCATTATTGGCGTCATCCTGAAAACAGAATAAAGGAATACAATTAAATATAAAAATTTTAACCTTTTGAGATAAACTGAAGTCTTTTTTTCCTTGACCAAGAATTCCTCAGAATTATTTTTCTCTAAATACTTAACTTTTGGTTAAAATAACCCTTTAATTCACAATAATTATCTTTTTTTTTTTAAGTTTATTTTGAGACCGAGCACAAGTCGGGGAGAGGTAGAGAGAAAGAATCCTATGCAGACTCCGTGCCATCGGTACACAGCTCCACACAGGCCTGATCTCTCGTGGCCTGATCACGACCTGAGCTGAAATCAAGAGTCCGATGCTTAACCAACTGAGCCACCCAGGCACCCCAACAATTATTTTTGATTTCTCTATTTTTATTTTTTTGTAAAAAAAAAAAAAGTCTCAAAGTTATTATTTTTTTTAAATGTTTATTGGGGTGCCTGGGTAGTTCAGTCTGTTAAGCGTCTGACTTCGGCTCAAGTCATAATCTCTACACCCAACATAGGGCTTGAACTCATGATCCTGAGACCAAGAGCTGCATGTTCTATCAGATGAATCAGGCAGGTACTGCTCCTAACCTCATTTTTGATAAGAATTTATAGAAGACTACAAGTCTTTAGGGTTATTATTTGATAATTCAAGAGACTTAATATAAAGACATTAGTAAAAAAAAAAGATTTTCATTTTATTCTAAGTAGTGTCCCAATTTCACATGAAATTTTTCTTTAAAAAAATTTTTTTTAATTTTATTTATTTATTTTGGGGAGAGAGAGACAGAGCCCAAGCAAGGGAGGGGCAGAGAAGGAGACACAGAATCTGAAGCAGGCTCCAGGCTCTGAGCTGTCAGCACAGAGCCTCATGCTGGGCTCGAACCCACAAACCGTGAGATCATGACCTGAGCCGAAGTCAGATGCTTAACCGACTGAGCCACCCAGGTGCCCCTCACATGAAATTTTTCTTTTATGAATTTTTGATTTGTATTATAACCATAATATAAACATTTTAAGGTACGCAGTTCACTGATTATACTTGATCTGGGCCAAAAGGCTGAGAGGCGATTTTAGTTGACTGTTTAAAAATGTTACACTGACATTACTTCTGACATTGGAACTATGCTTAACAGCATAAACAAAGATGGAAAGAGAAAAGCAGGCAATAAAGAAAACAAATACAAATTTATAACCACTGATTCCTACATTTTTATTATGTTTTCGCTTGTAATAGACATTGGTAATAGTTTTTTCTGTATTTTAATATAAAAAGCTCCCTTGTATTAGCCTTTACTTCAAACTCTTCAAAAAATTTTAAGTTTCTGAATTGTTAAGTTTTCTTCCTAGTAACTGCTAGTTTTAATTTATTCATTTTGGTAGTGATCTTGAACCAAAGTTAAGATTAAGTAGAGTTTCAGAAATGTTTTCTTTTAAAAATCTGAATTATCACTGATAACAAAAATGTATATTATTGACATATATTTCTGTAATAAAGGTGCAATATCAAAAGTTTTAATAATGTTTAAACCTTTTGATTTTGAAATTTTAAGTTTGTTGCTATGTTATAGTAAAGCACAGAAATATAAAATAATTACCTTGAAAAACATCTCCACTTTAGGTGGGTAAAACTTATATCCTTCCTTGACACCAGGATTTCTTTTGAGAAAAGAACCCGTTGCTATTCTTCTGCAAACCCATTCAATTGGAATCATTTCACACTTAGGTGCAATGAAAGCTGTCTCCCCACATTTTCTGGTGAAAGCAGTTTTGATACCTATATATTGATAAAAAGTTTTTTTAAAAAGCATTAAAACTGTGTTTAAAAAGGTACATCTGAGGCATAATAAAACTGTTAACACACAACAAAATGAAACAAAAACTATCTAGCCAAATGCGTTATCCTTAAATGTAATTTAAAAAAATTTTTTTAATGTTTATTTATTTTTGAGAGAGAGACAGAGTGCAAGCAGGGAAGGGCACAGAGAGGGAGACACAGAATCCGAGGCAGGCTCCAAGCTCTGAGCCATCACCACAGAGCCTGGCACAGGGCCTGAACCCATGAACCATGAGATCATGACCCAAGCAGAAGTTGGACGTCCAACTGAGCCACCTAGGCACCCCCCTTTATATGTCTTTTTTTTTTAAGTGGAAGTAGGAAAACAAAATTATTAACATGGCTTTCTTTAATGCTTATCAAAATATTTAGCATATTTCATGTTAATGTTGCATGGCAAAGCATATAGTGGGTCAGAAGATCTGGGTCTCAGAGTCTTTACCATTCATTCATTCAGACATTCAAGAAATACTGAGTAACTCCTCTGCTACTGCTTACCTAACTTTGAACTAGGCATATGACTCATCTAAGTAGTACTAATTATCTTTAAATCAGATTTGGTGATAAGATTCTCATATTTGATAGACCAGTATTATATGGGCCTTATAAAATATCAAACTACAGGGCGCCTGGGTGGCTCAGTCGGTTAAGCATCTGACTTCGTCTCAAGTCTGATTTCCTGGTTCGCAAGTTTGAGCCCCACATCGGGCCCTGTGCCGACAGCTCAGAGCCTGGAGCCTGCTTCAGATTCTGTGTCTCCCTCTCTCTCTGCCCCTCCCCGGCTTCACTCTCTTTCTCTCTCTCTCTCTCAAAAATAATAAAAATTAAAAAAGAATTTTTTTAAAAATCAATCCACTTATCACAAGCAGATATAGCCCTACATTCTGGATAGCCCTTTTCTCTTAAAATTTGAAGGAAATAATCCCTGAAAAAAGTCTCCAATAGGTAGCAGCAGGAACTGCAGCCAATGTGGCCAGGAGGAAAGAAAACATTTGTTCTTCCTTTCCCTTCTCTTTTACTCAAATGTTAGTGGAAAACTAAGATAAAGAGCTAACTTGTGATGGGAGCTATTTTATTTGGGGGTCTTGCAAAATAACCTAATACTAGTTACAATTTTTATGAATCATATGATCGATCAACTCCACTTTTAGGTATTCCAGGTACTAACACTGGCAGCCTGAAGATGAGCATTATTATGTTAACCTATACAGGTTTCCAGGAAATGTTTTACTCCTGTTAATGCCACAGTATTACTTTGTGCTACCACGTAATAACACTTCTAGAAAAGGCAGTATTGAAAAGAATTGAAAGCAGGGACTCAAATTGATACTTGTACACCAAAGTTCACAATAGCCAATCATCAACAAATTAATAAATAACCAAAATGTACAATATACATATAATGAATTATCGTTCAGTCATTTTAAAAAGAAATAAAACTCTGATACATGCTACAACATGAATAAACCTTGAAAACATTATGCTAAGTGAAATAAAAGTATTGTATAATTCCGCCTACATGAGGTACCTAAAAAACGCAAATTCATAATCAGAAAGTAGAATAGAGATTACCAGGAGCTGGGAAGGGAGAATGGAGAGTTTTGTTTAATGGGTCATAGTTTCCATCTAAGATGGTAAAAAAGTTCTGAAAACGGGAAACTGTAAACGTACTTAATGTTATAGAATTTACATTTTTAAATAGTTAAAATGAGGGGTGTCTGGCTGGCTTAGTCAGTAGAGCATGTAACTCTTGATCTCAGGGTTGTGAGTTCAAGCCCCATGTTGGCTGTAGAGATTACTTAAAAATAAAATTTTAAAAATGGTTAAAATGATAAATTTTATTGTGTATCTTTTACCACAATTTTTTAAAAATATTTTTTAAATATTTATTTTTGAGAGACAGAGAGAGACAAACAGAGTGCAAGCAGGGGAGGGGCAGAGAGAGAGGCAGACACAGTATCCGAAGCAGGCTCCAAGCTGTCAGCAGGCAGCCGATCCGGGGCTTGAACTCACAAACCACGAGATCATGACCTGAGCCAAAGTCTGAGGCTTAACCAACTGAGCCACCCAGGCGCCCCTTAATTTTTTAATTAAGCTCTATGCCCAACATGAGGCCTACACTCATGACCCTCAGATCAAGAGTACATGTTCTACTAACTGAGCCAGCCACTCCACCACAATTTAATTTTAAAAAGTAGCAAGACCTGCTTTAGGTCAGGCATCATAAATCCGTTTTCATTTGTTTAATCCTCATAATACCTGAGAAGGTAGATAATAGGGGCAAACATTCAACAAAATAGATAAGGATAGAAGCATAGTAATCATGTTAGCTAGTACTAGATAAAGTAGGGTTTCCAATCAACACTTTCAACTCTGTGTGGCTACCCAATTAACCACTATGCTATACTGCCTCTCCTAGAAGTGTTATTACATCACAGCACAAGGGAATACTATAGCATTAACATGAATTGAAGCAGCTGCTGGAAACCTGCATGGGTTTAACATAATAATGTTCATCTTCAGACTGTAATGTTAGTACCTCCAATCCCAATCTAATCCTCTAAAATCAATTTTTTCTCATCAGAAAAAAATAAAAAAATTTTTGATCACATATATATCTATATACATACATATGTATATCCATACATGAAAGGAATCAACATTTATGGAAGTCTTGCACTGTGCCAAGTGTTCTATGTGTTATCTCATTTAACCATACATAAAATTTTTCAGGTAGGTGCTATTATGTTTATAAAAATTTTCAGGTAGGTATCATTGCATTTTACAGTGAAAGAAACAGAAGCTCAAAGAAGTTAAGTAATTTGACAAGCTAGGTCATGGTGCTAATCAGTAATGGTGCCTGGAACAGTTTCAAAACCTGTACTGTTTTCTCTGTATTCCCTCTGTGCTTGACCAGTACAATTTGATTGTAACAGAATTGTAGTATGCTACATGAACAGGAACTCTGGGAAAGAATAACAGTGTAATGGTCATTTTAACCTTTAAAGAATGATTGGGCTCACGCTCATGGATAGGCAGATGATTTAAGTCAATCCTTAACTTGAGGCAGTAACTACATGCCTAGCTTCAAGAATTTTTCCTTTTTAGATCTGTTAATCATTAGTCATATTTGTGTCTACCAAGCTTGAAAGACCAGTGTCCACATCTATCCTTTAAACATAAACAATCGTTACTTTCTTCAGAGGAAAACCCTTCCTCACATTTAAGAGAACTGAAAGAACAGAATCAATTTACGGCAAGACTCTTACACAGAAAAAAAATTTTTTTCAAAAAAAAAAAATTCAGTTTAGATGATGATTGCTCTAATACACATCATCTTAGCAAATTTCATGACTGCATGCAATGAGAAAAAGAACTCCTACCATGTAGCAAATGTCACTTCATACTCTGAATTACTGTGTCTGACAACTAATCAGTCCACATTATCTCTGGGGCCACCCATGTATTAAGGCCATCCAGCTTCTTGTCTGTGGTTTAGCAACTGCAGGACTCATACGCATGACTACTAACACACCTAAATGTAATTACGGTAGGTTTCTGTGGGAGAACCGAGACTTAAAAGATTAAGTTTTGATTTTTAAGTATTGAGACCAAACCCACACATTTTATAACTCAGGTGTAGTATGTAGAATATTATTTCCATGGAGAAATATTACTTGTATCTATCATTTGTACAGTATTTTATAGTTCGCTTATGATTGACAATGAGAAAACTAGAATCCTAATTTACTAATTGTCATTTGGTACCCTTCCCACTCTAATTTCTAGAAAAACCTTAATTAGAACATAACCTTGCTTATAAAGAAAGTAATTAAAACAATTTTTAATGTGTTTATTTTAAAATTTTTTTAATGTCTGTTTATTTTTGAGAGCATGCACATGCGCGAGCAGGGGAGACACGGAATCCAAAGCAGGTTCCTGGCTCTGAGCTGTCAGCACAGAGCCCATTGTGAGGCTTGAACTCACAAACCGTGAGCTCATGACCTGAGCCCAAGTCAGATGCTTAACTGACTGAGCCACCCAGGCACCCCTAATGTATGTATTGTTAAGAGAGACAAAGCATGAGCAGGGGAGGGGCAGAGACAGAGGCAGACACAGAATCTGAAGCAGGCTCCAGGCTCTGAGCAATCAGCACAGAGCCTGATGTGGGACTCAAACTCACAGACCATGAGATCATAACCTGAGCTGAAGTCGGATGCTTAACCAACTGAGCCACCCAAGTGCCCCTGAAAGCAATTTCAAATAGACCACTAGGAGTCAACTAAACATACCATTTATTTAACTGTCAGTGAGTAAAAATTAGATAAAACAACAGAATTCCTAATCTATCCTCTAAAACAAATCTAAGAATTTTTTAAAACTAAAGTTTTCCTTAATTTCACAGTATATAAAACCTGAAAAATATCTTTCTTTCAACATTTCCTGTGAACCAAGTAAGTTTTAGTTAAGTATGCCAAACACAGTGATTTAAATGTAATTGTTGGAGTACTTCATTTAGGGTAACAAACTTTCCCTTTAAAAATGCAAGGCTTTCAAAGTCAAAACTGGGAAAATCCTGGACAAAGAGAGACAACATGGTCACCTTAACTTACTTTTTGTTAAGCCCCAGAAAGCACACTGAATACTCCCTTCCTGAATAAGCAAATAAAAACTTGGGCCTGGGGCGCCTGGGTGGCGCAGTCGGTTAAGCGTCTGACTTCAGCCAGGTCACGATCTCACGGTCCGTGAGTTCGAGCCCCACATCAGGCTCTGGGCTGATGGCTCAGGGCCTGGAGCCTGTTTCGGATTCTGTGTCTCCCTCTCTCTCTGCCCCTCCCCCGTTCATGCTCTGTCTCTCTCTGTCCGAAAAATAAATAAAAAAAAAAATAAAAAAAAAACTTGGGCCTGTACTTACCTTGTTATTTGAGAGCATTTATATATATGTAAATATATATACATGCAATTCTGTAGCTATGTATAATTACTATGGATACGTAGGTGCTATATATTTTTTTAATGTTTATTTATTTATTTTGAGAGAGGTGGAGGGAGAGAGAATCCCAAATAGGCTCTGCACTGACAGCAGCAAGCCCGAAGTGGGGCCCTAACTCACACTGAGCCACCCAGGACCCCTGATTTTAGAATTTTTATTTTAAGCCTTCCTTGACTGGTGGTTTCTCAGTGACTGAGCAGGTTTTTATACAGAGCATCAAACTAATTTTAGGTTCCTTTTGCAGTACAGATTAAGTGATCCATTTTTAACTTCCCAAGTTATCTCATTCTCCTATACATATTAACGTTTTAAAAAGTTGCTTAATACTATAAATTGTTAACAATAAAAAAATTAGCTGCTGGGGTGCCTACATGGCTTAGTTAGTTAAGCGTCCGACTCTTGATTTCAAATCTGCTTTGGATCCTCTGTCCCCCTCTCTCTCTGTCCCTCCTCCGCTTGCATGCTCTCTCAAAAACAAACAAACATTAAAAAAAAAATCCTAAAATCGTATTACTTAGGAAATCTGAGTGGTCCTTTAAGTTTATAATAACACACTCACTTTCAATGTATAGAAGGATTTATGGTATGGAGACAAATTACGTTGTCAATTAAGTTAGTTCCACGCTAACTTAAAAACATTCAACAGAAAATGATGAAAGAGACAAAACTATTCAAGAACCCATTCTGTATAGACAGAACTGATTTAACTTGAATTACCTTGTTATTTTGTGGAAGGTAAGTATATCTATCTTGACTAAAAACAAAGTTATTAAATTCCTTTGGATTTAGAAAGATTAAGAGAAATTATAAACATGCTATGATAAGAGAAGAGGATTCAGTAGGCAGAGAGGGACAGATTAGGGCCTTAAATCCCTTGGCAGGGAAAAACACCTGTTTTCGAACAATGCTGGGAGTGTCTGACCACAGCAAGTCCCCTCAGGAATAAGGTTCCTCTTAAGAATGCAACATACTCCACCTACTCCCCCTCAGGTTTCCCCTCCAGATTTTGACAAAAGACCTAAGTAAGGCCATAGACCACTCCTCATACAATGGAAAGAGCCAATCAGATATGGACAACCCAGAACCTAGAACTAGCAAGCCAATAAGACTACAGTCTGAGAAAGAACAAGGGGGAAGGCAAGGGGGAGGGCTGACCAGATCCTTATTAAAAAAAAAAAAAGGACCCTAGACTAGAGTCCTCAAGCATTCACTTTCAAATGTTCTTTCTCAGTAATGAGAGCTTTCCTACTATTCTTACTTTCTTATCCTCTAATAAACTTCTGCCCACTGCTCATTTTGTGTCCACCTCTTCATTCTTTGAAGCAGGGAGACAACGAATCCTGGGTATTGTGGTAAGAAATCCTGCAATACCTTAAAGATATTGAGGGTTCGGTTCCAGACCACAATAAAGCAATTATTACAATAAAACAAATCAAAATGGATTTTTTGGTTTCCCATGCATATACAAGTTATATTTTATACTATACTGTGGTCTATTAAGTATGCAATATCACGATGTCTAAAAAACTGTACATACCTTAGTTAAAAAATACTTTATTGTTGGGGCGCCTGGGTGGCTTAGTCAGTTGAGTATCCAACCCTAGATTTCAGCTTAGGTCATGATCTCACAGTTTGAGTTTGGGCCCCGCATCTACACTGTTAGCGCAGAGCCTGCTTGGGATTCTCTCTCTGAAAATAAATAAAATGCTTACTGGAAGCTCTAAGAAATGAAAGGGCAACTGGGAAGTAAAAGGAGACAAAACTATTAAATTATAAAGTTAGAACTAGGGTAGTAAAAAACTAAGCTTTTATTTTATAGGTAAGGAACTGGAGGGTTCAAAGATTGAGTGATCCCAGGCAATGAGGCCTTTTACACTTGAGGGAAAGAGCTCAAAATTTTTTTAAAGTTCATTTATTTAAGTAATCTCCACACCCAACGTGGGACTTGAACTCATGACCCTGAGATCAAGAGTCATACATTTTTCTGTCTGAGCCAGCCAGGAGCCCCAGAAGAGCTCAAATCTTTTAACGAGGTTTCCTACACTACAGACAAATCAGCTGTTAACTGAATCCCTGCAGAAAAGCCCATTATCTTAATTCCCCTTTCTTTACTCCAAGTGCCCTCCATAGAAAGTTCTGATCTTAATTTCATCCTTTTGAATAGATGTCTGTATAGAAAATAGGCTTCTTTCAGTTTTAGAGTAGGAGGTAACCTTGGAAATCTTTGATCTAGTTTAAATTCCTCACTTGGGACAGGGTGAGAAGGTGTGGCAATCTTCAAATACTTTTCAGGGCTTTCAAGTGGAAAAGGGATTTGAAATTCTGTCTTATCTCCAAGGCGCAGAGCAAAGAGTAAATGCCCAGAATTGCAGGTACCAAATTTCAACTCTCCAATTACAACTACCTAACATCAGAATAGGCCTCCCTCATAGAGAAGTCTCTCCTAGGAAGATGTCCTAGGAGAGAAAAGTTACATAAAATATATGTGTGCCAGAGAAAGACCACAGCAAACTGTTAAGATTCCTTAACTAAATGGCATTACTAATTCCAAGTTCAGTAAAGTGTTATAGTGAAATTTAAGAGTTCCTGGTTTGATTTAACTTAAAGCTTAGCTTGTGAGACATCCCCAAAAACATGCTGTTAACCCAAATAATGTCAACTCCCGATGAAAGAGATCAGAGTGTGCCCTGTGTGTATGTGCACACTCAAAAGGAAGGAGATTGTGCAGGGAGGCACCTACCTGTTTTCCTGTAACAACTGAAAAATATACCTGGTAGTCAACAAGCTGTTAATCCAAATAATGTCATTTCCCCCATGAAAAGGACCAGTATGTGTGTGTGAGAGAGAATATGAAAGTGGAGGCTATTGGGAGAGCCACTTACCTGCTTCTTGTAACAACTGAAAAATACAACTGGTAGTTTTATTTGAGATTGCAGCTTTTCCTTCCAGGTGATTCTTTCTGGCTGCATTTCCTGCTGTAATCTGGTCCTTGGACTGAAGGAGGACTTTTCCTGGACTATCTAGCAATTCATAGACTTCTTTTGTTTTACCCTCATAGAGTTTTTTACCAATATTCAGCACTGTGGAAATAAAATGGAAACATCAGATTTCAGGGAAAAATTTCCTAATTGAAGACTGAATTATCTAGAATGATGAATCAGGGAACATACAAAGTGGTTAATAATTTTAATAAAAATTCATTCACCTGCATAGAACCTTATACCCTACAAAGTATTTTCACAGGCATCATATTTGATTCACACAATTTTGTGAAAAATTAGAACTATGTAAATAATTACAATTGACCCTTGAGCAATGTGGGGTTTAGGGTTGAAAATCTGCATATAACTTTTACTCCCCCAAATCTTAACTAATAGTTTACTGCTGATCAGAAGATCAACATTATCTGTTAAGAGGTAATGTTAAATGCTTGGGTAACGTGTTTTGTCCGTTATGTGTATCTTATACCATATTCTTACAATCAAACTAGAGAAAATAAAAAAAATTTTTTTTAAGTTTTTTATTTATTTTGAGAGAGACAGAGCACAAGCAGGGGAGGGGCAGACAGAGAGGGGGAGAGAGAATCTCAAGCAGGCTACAGCCTCAGAGCTTTCTGTAGCAGGCAAAATGGCAAAGTTCAGCCAGAAGGGTTTCTTGATGTTTAGTTAATGTGTAAGGAGAGGCACCCCCCACCCACTGAAGTTAGCCCATTTCCAAGAGCCTCTATTTTTTTTTTTTAGTTCACAAGCATGTGCACGAATATGGGAGAGGCAGAGAGACAGGGGTAGAGAGAATCTCAAGCAGGTTCCACACTGACAGCATACAGCCTGATGCTGGGCTTGATCTCACAAACTGTGAGATCATGACCTGAGCCGAAATTAAGAGTTGTACGCTTAACTGATTGAACCACCCAGGTGGTTATTTCTTAATCTTTCTTCCCTATCCTCCACTGTTAATCCTTTCTCCACACTAAGATGTAGGAAATTGTGAGGAAGTGAGTACAAGAGACTCTAATTTTGATGCAGGTCACAGACCTAAAAAAAGTAGACTCTGGTCATTAGAAAGAATGATTTAGATGAAGATCAGAGGTAACAGAAGTTTAAGGACTTAAAATTTCCAAGGGAAGAAATCACCCTCACATTCCCAGAACAAGGACTCATTCTTAGTATTGGCATTTTTTAGTGTCTGTGCGCCAGGTACACTAGAGATATACCAGTAAACAAGAGAGAGTTCTTGTTCTCATGAGACCTGAGCCTGAGGGAAGCTGAAATTAAACAGGACATCATAACAAGTATGATGTAAGAAACAGACTATAGGATCACAGGTTCACAGCAGGCCCACCTAACCTAGTCTAGACATCAGAGAAGAAAGGCTGGAACAAAGTGAGGATTAGGTTGCGATCAGAGGAAGGATAAACACTTAGCCAGAAGAGGAAAAGGGGTAGGTAGTGACGGTGACCATGGGGTAAAACAGTACATGGCAGAACTTCAATATGGTTGGAACACTGTGTGTGCATGCACTGCTATAGGGTAGGGGAAGGAGGTCAGCAGCTGAGAGTAAAAAAGAATGGCAGGAGATAAGACAAGGAAGAATTGGGCAGGGGTAAGATCACCAGCTAGCAGAGGTAACCATTAAACCAGTTACAATTCAATTTAATAGTTGCCACTGCAGGGTACCTAATCTAGAGGATGAATCCCCACCCTATCATAATGTCCTGACTCACTGACAAGGTTTAAAAGGCTCCTCAAGATAGAGCCTCAGCTTAGTGCTCCAACTTCACATTTCTTGATTCCCTTCCCAGAACTCTAACTTCCATGAATGAATTTCTATATCCCACTCACAGGCTTTTGACATGTTCTCTCTTGGCCCAAACATAGTTTCCTTCCCTTGCATTTCACTATTCATTCTTTAGGCCTCATACATCATGTTGATAATGCGTAGATTTTATCCTAAGAACAACCATGTGGCTTTTAAACACTTCAGCAAAATGACAGATTCCTATATTAGAAAGATTATGGCTGCTGCGTGGAAAATGAAATGAGGAAGGGGTGGATGGAAGAAAACTAAAGACTGAAAGACCAGTTAGGATGCTCTTGCAGCAATACAGCCCAAGAAATGTCCTGGTCTAAGGAAAAAGCAGTGATTGAAAGGCTCAAGATATTTAAAAGGTAAAAGTTTTAAGAACCACTCATTCAACATAGGGATAAAAGAGGGGGAAAGTCAAGGATGTTTCCTAGGTTAGCTACAAGGCAAAAGAAAGTTTTTAACTACTGCACCTCCACAATTTAGTTGAATCCATATTTATTACCTAGTTGTTAAACAGAGTAGGAATTTCAATTAATGGATAGAAAAAACATACTCATAGGAGACATATATTACAAGTGCCAAAACGCCTGCTAAGAACTAGCAGATGAATTCAGGAAAGACTGATGACTGAAAATAATTTGTGGCACTGAAATTTAAGAGTCTTGAAATGTATAGAACTTCCACAGAGAGGAGATAAAAAGTCTAGGGCTGTTCCCTCCAGTAAGGGAGCCTCTGGCCACATTTGGTCATGAAATATGAAACACGGCTACTCCAAATTGGGATGTGAGTTAAGTTTAAAATACACAATGGATTTCAAGATGGGGAAAAAAAAGGATGCAAAATAGCACACATTTACAAATATTGATTACATGCGGAAACGATATAGTTTTGGATATACTGGGCTACATATGATATATTTACAATTCATTTCACCTGTTTCATTTTACTTCCTAAAATGTGACTACTAGAAAACATAGTTACATAGAGTTTTACATATTTCTATTGGCACTGTTCTCCTAGACACCGCATAAATGAACACAGATGAGTGAACTTGGTGAATTAACCTAACTGGAATATAGGTATAGGATTCACAAGAGAGAAAAATCAAAGTTAGGGTTGAAGGGATAGGAAGAAAGCAGTATGCAGGAGGTGAAAGGGTCTTCAGACTGAATTTTAATAGCTCTTGGGTTGCCACTGAACATTTTTGAGCAAGGAAGTGCCATTTAGAAATCATAAAAGTGCCATTTGAGAAAGATTAACCTGCCAGTTAGATTCTACCAGTTTGGATGTATGGAAGGAAAAGACCTGTTCTAATACCCTGATTTTATGGAGTTGTTACTCGTTATCATCTGGATCTTTTTGTTTGGTCTCTATATATATTTTTTTACCTAAGTTCAATTTTCTTTGTGGAAGACAATGTACTGACTAGCCAACACAAACAAGTTGGTTCATCATAAATTTAAAAATTGGGCGTGTGGGGAAAAACACACTTAACCAGCATAAATGTCACAAGCTATTTTTCCTGAGGATCTAATCACTCACACATAAAATGATTATGTAACTATAAATGCAAACTAAAGCAAGGCAACTTTTTGCCTGGTGCTTTTGGAGCTCTTCAAAGCCATCATGGCATCAAAAGACTATAAAACACACACACATACAAAATCTGGACAGAAAAAAAGTAAATTTTCAGTAAATTCAATTATTAACTTTAAGGAGATAGCAGGTTATTATTAACCTAATAGGAAAAGCAGGACTTTGAAAAATCCACACGTTTCTGTGATTGTTTTGCAATATCTATTGATTACCAACACGATTTTCAGGCACCTCTCCAACCCCTGACCATTTCTCTTTGTAATCACTCTTTCTCTACTTCGTTTCCTTTCCCCAATCCAGAGTCAGTTCCGAGTATTTCAGAAAGTTCGGAGAGGCCCGGGCGGGCTGGGTTTCCTACGCCTCTCTCGGCGGTGCCTGGGCCACGTGTCCACCCGCCCAGCGGCCTAAAGAGAAGGCTGCAGGGAGACCAGACACCGCCCGGGGGTGGGAGAGGCAGCCAGGAGGGCCGCAGGGCGCGCACGTGTCCGCACCGAGCTCGCAAGCTCCAGGCGGGAGGGCAGGGAGTCCCCGGAATATTCCTGGGGATGCCTGTTACTCACCCTCAGCTGTAGCCATTATCCTGCGTGGGCTGAGGGCAAACGCCGCGCTGGGAACAGAGGCAGGGCTCTGGAAAAGAGGAGTGGTCAGAGAGGCTCACCCGGCGGGGAAGGGAGGGCGGCGCACAGACCCACCCCCGGCCAGGCCTGGTATCCCGCAGCGCAGACTCAGGCTCTCAGCTAGTACCACAGTCCGGAGGAATGCCTGTCGTCTCTGCTGCCCCGGCGGAACTTCGGCTCCGGGAGCTAGCTTTACCCCGAGGCTTCCCGCCGCGCAGACGCAGAGACGCAGGCTTCCCCCCGCCCCTACCACCCCGCGTGGGCGCTGTTCCAGAAGAGGCGAAAAGTGGCGCGCACTGGCGGCCCCTCCCGACTCTACAGAGGCTCGCTGACCAGCCCCCTTCTCCTCAGCCAGAGCGGTTCATAGGTTGGAGCGTACCAAGTAATGACGACCGGGGGAAAGCATGTGCGGAGGAGCATACAAAATTTACATCTTCTGGCAGAGAAATGACGTTAACCCTACTACTTTCATCACCCTAACCTTGGATGTTGGAAAATAACGGAGATTTCCACGTGCAGCAAAAACAGCTCCCCGTAGGGCTCAGGCGGAGGACTAGCTCCACCCTAGGCGTCTGTGACTCCTCCTCTCAACCAAGGAGCCTCTAGCCCCCTCCACGCTCATTGGTGGATACTGAAGGGGCGGGGCAGGGTGGCAGGGGGCGAGCTAATCACGCTTACTTTGGGAAAGCGCGCGCCGCCGCAGTAGCTAGGGTCGTGCGGCTGGGAAGGAAGCGAGCTTGAGGCGTAAGGGCCGAGCGGGCAGCTGGTTGGTGCTCAGGCCGCTGCCGCGGCTGCAGGTCCCTCCACGTGCTTTCGGCAGCGACATGGAGCTGGAGGAGTTGGGAATCCGAGAAGAATGTGGCGTCTTCGGGTGCATCGCCTCAGGAGAGTGGCCCACGCAGCTAGATGTACCGCATGTGATCACTCTGGGACTTGTGGGTCTGCAGCACCGGTGAGCAACCGGCTGAGGGGTGGGGGTGGCGGCGCGTGTGCTGCTTCTTCAGCACAAGCTGTTTCCCGCGGCCCGTGTTAGCGAGCTCGTGCGCGCCTGAGTGCCAGGAGGCCAGACCTCTACTACCTGGATTGGTATCTGCCTGTGGCATCGACTAGGTGGCCAAGGCGTGCGCGGGCACCACCTTGCATCCCTGGACTTATCCCTCTCAAGCCCTAGTGCTGTTCAGGGGCTCCCCTCCTCCCAGTATGCACCCCTCACAAGTCTGGCCAATTTGTTAAGGCTCCGGTTCTCTAGGGTTAGGCGGGTCGGAACTTCTCCCCGACTTAATCTTGCAGAGCCTGGAGCTGCTTTTGAGAAAGGTTTGTGTGGCGTGGCTGCTGGTCCAGGACTTACAACACCTTGAGGTGTTCGCGCGGAGCCTTCAACCCACCACAAGCTTTTGTTTGCAAGGGCAAGGCTGCTGTTGAGCAGACTGGAGATTTGAATGTAGGCACAGCTATGAGAATTTAGGAATTCTAGAGTTCATACCCCCGGAAACAGCTAGTTGATATTCAAAAGGAACTCCCGGTTGTAGATCTCATACAAATTAACTGAAAATAAACCAGTCACAGGAAATAGTGCATCTGAAAAAGATGCACGGGTTTCAGATAATGAAGGAAAAAGGTTGTAAGAAGATGCCAAGAAGTAACTCCCTTCTTTATTTAAAAGGGAGCAGTTCCTGTATGACAGGATACATACAGATTTTTGGTAGATCCCTTTGAGTTAAAAAATAACTTGGCTTCTGTGATCGTTCCGTTTTTTACTACCTGGAATATGCTATAAATCTAGATTTAACATTATCGCTGAAAGTATTACAAAGTTTTCATAAGGCAGTAACTGCAGCAACAACTTTTAGAACATTTAAGCAACTTGGCGATAAACCTTATCAGCAATACGGGAGGAACAAGTATAAATGAATTACAAATGATTTGCTTTCCCTCACCAAACTTGAAATGTAAGTAGTCTTTTTGATCTTTTCAGGGTCGCAAATACTTGAGTTTGTTTCACATCTTGCTCACGCCTCCTTAAATGCTGAGAGTGACTTAGAGTCTGGGAGGAATCAAAAAGAATATTTTTAACTTGAATGACTCTAACTTGGATACTTGTGGGTTGACCGTAATAGAAATCTTGTCTTAAAATACTGTACATTTTTTTGAGAAGATTAGATACAGAATCTAAGGAAAAACTAAAATCTACTTATATGGTAGTGCAGAGCAACATTAGTTTATAACATCTTAGGATAAGTTATTGTGGATATTCTCTGAAGGTAAGAGGTGTGCAGAAACGAGGGATGTTTATAGAGTTGCCTGGCAGTCTGTGGGAGACCAATGAACTGACCTTGATTTTTTTTTTTAATTATTTACTTTTTAACTAAAATAACTCAGAATGTTCATCTTCAGTCTCTCCTTTAAATATGTGCTGGAAGAAAAAAGGACTTTTTTTTTCAAGTGAATACAACTTGATTCCTAGCTACATGCACTTTTCTGTAGTTGCTTTTATGTGAAAGCATTATGCAGTTAGACAATACAAGATAAGAGCAATAAAAATGTAATTATAATAGAGCAATAATAAATGGATTCTATGAGACTGCTCATTTGGCCAAGTAAATCTTTGTTAACTTGGTTTTGAAGATTGACCTTGTGATGTTTTCAATAACAGTGGCAAGGAACCCAGTAGCTTCTGAGGCACAAATATATTAATGGAAAACTGTTTAAGATTTTCCTTGTGTAGGCATAGAATCATTAAGGGGCACTGAGGAGGCTGTTCCTCTCCCATAATTTTATCCAATTCAAAATTTTGAATTAGCAGAAGTCCCTACTCTTTAGAGGAACTGACTCGGATTGGAAGAATATCTCCCTAATGTCTTAAAGATAAAATCTACTCTGAACTAGTAGGTAGGGCTCAGAGATTAAGAACTGATGTTTTTCAATGACATTGAATCAAGGAACATTAGAACTGGATGCCTTAGATAGGTTATCATAGTTTAGTATATAGTAGAGTTAGTTATATACACTGTACACTGGCAAGCGGTGGTCCGTTGCAGAGGTGTGTACCTCCTCACCTACTTCCACTCAATCGTTAGTTGTTTTAAAACCACAGTAGTAACAATTCTATTGTTGGAATTTTTTTTTCCTTTTTGATGAAGGAATTTATTTCTCATGCATTATCTTTTTAAATCATGGAATCTAGAAGGTGAGATTGTTATCACTTTTGCATTGTATTTGGTTCTGTTTTTGTCTTAGGCATAATCTGATCTAAAATATTTAGTTTTGGGGATAATAGTGTACCTGAAAGTTATAATATGTATTTCATGTAAAAACAAATAGAACATCAATCACTAGATAGTCATGCACTGGATACTTAATCCAGATGGGTTCATCCAGAAGTACTTTCTTTCTAGTAGTTCTGGCTATTTGCAGATTTATTCCATAGTTCTACCTTCCGTCAAGGGGAATTTTAATTTAACATTTTCAGTGTCCTCTTCAGCTGTAAACTGTGTGCCTGTGTCTTCATGCCACATACATTTAATCACCACATGCTTTTTCAGTTCTAAAAACTATGTTTCAGTGGTTTGCAGAGTTCTGAACAAACCACACACACCTTTGTAGATCACACATTTTCGTGTTTAAGGGGCACCTGGGTGGTTCAGTTGGTTAAGCATCTGACTCTTGATTTCAGCTTAGGTCACTATCTCATGGTTTATGAGATCAAGCCCTGTGTCAGGCTCCTTGTGCTGTCAGCCCCTCCCCCCACTCATGCTGCACTTGCTGTCTCTCAAAATAAATAAATTTTAAAAAAAGAAATTTTCATGTTTAAACCACAGGCATATTTTCTGGAGGCTAGAATGACATGGACGTATTTTGAAGATTCCATGAAAGGAATTATTAAAGTTTCATAGATTTATCCGATGAATCAACTAGTTCGCCTTTTCTTGGTTAATTAGGAGATGAAAATGCCTGCTCTTTCAGTGACTTATAATTTCCCTGGGTTAGGAATTGAACCCTACAACTGATAAACATTTTCATACTTCTAAAAACTTTGAGATTTACCTGATGAAGTTGGATCACGTAGGGGGTCTCCTGTCTGTAGAAACATTCTGTAGAATCTTTTCGTTGTGTTATGCTCTGAGGAAACCGATTTGCAGTGATCTCAGGAGCAGTTTTCTTAAGAGATACAGACACTGGTTCTGTAAACAGAGCATATAACATTATCACTGGAAAGGCTACTTGTGAGAAAGATGCACTCAGACAACCTTTATGGAATTAGTTTCCATTTATCTTCATTTAGTTTGTTGGAGTACACAGGAATAGATTGTCAGAGAACTTACTTTGAGTTGCCAAATTTAAGGCTGGTAATAACTTTATTTTGATATTCATCTCTTAGTAATAATGACCAAATATGTCACATTTCTATATCCTTGGTTGGGGAAGTGACTTATGTTAAAACTGTCCTTGCTAATTTTTCCAGTCTTTGGTTTTGAAAGACTTTAATTCAATTACTTTTATAATTTAATGATTCTCAGTTTTCAGTCATAAGTGTTTTAAACTTTTCCAGTTATAATTTTTATTTATAACTTTGCTTTTTGCATTAGTTTGAAGCAGAATTTATCTATCCCTAAAAGAGTTTCAAAGTACCACTGCTTTTTCATTCTGGTCAATATTGGAAATAACATTGAGACTTGGGAAATCTAGTCCTAGGTTTCCTAGCAACATCAACTTGATCTTGGGCAAGTCTCCTAACTTCTGAGTCTGTGTTCTCATCTGTTGGGCTAGACTTATGTACTTACAGGTTCAATGGGCAAAATCCAGTGGGTTGGAAATGATACTTTTGTGTGGTTAGCCCTTAGCAATTTTCCTTTTCCTAGTTACATCAGTTTGATCTTGGGCAAGTCTCCTAACTTCTGAGTCTGTTTTGTCATTCGTTGGGCTAGACTTACGTACTTACAGGTTCAATGGGCAAAATCCAGTTGGTTGGGAATAATATTTTTGTGTGGTTAGCCTTTAGCAGTTTTCCTTTTCAGTAGCATATACACTATAGGGCATAGGAAAAGTTCAGGCAACTCATCTGACTTGGACTTTAGGTCCAAAAATAGAGAATAATATTTTCACCTCACTTGAGATAATAAGGGTCGTGGAGAGTAGGGAGGTTCCAGTTATTATCTAATACTTTATTCGAAAAATACTTAAGCTTCTGTTGTGTATATATAAGGCCCTGTGGTCAGTGCTAGGAATACTGTACTTCACAGGGCCAATGTGGTCCCTGGACCTCACAGAGAGGGAATGTTAGCCAGATGGTTCAAGAGCACAGACTTTTCTATGCCTCTATTTCCTTCTCTATAAATTGTGTATAATGATAGCACCTACATCTTAGAGTTGTGGTAGGAAGTAAATGCATTAATATACGTAAAGTACTTAGAAGAACTGTACCTAGATATATGTATACCTGTGACCTTCCGTCCAACTCCTGGGTATGTACTCTCTAGGAATGCATACATATGTTTACTGGAAGACAGGTACAAGAATTTTTATAGCATTATTTGTAATAGTCCCCATCTGGAAACAATGGAAATGTCCAAGAGTGGAATGGATAAAGAAGGTGGTGGTATGTATATTCATATATGGAATATTCAGCAGTAGTGAAAAAGCAAACTCCTACTACAAGTAAAATCATGATGAATCTCACAGTGTTTAGTCAAAGTAGCTTGACATTAACACATACCAGAAAAGTAAGAACATCTTGTATGATTCCAAATTTAATCTATGGTAATAGAAGTCAGAAGAATGATAACCTTTATAGGGGCTAGCAAGATGATTAATGACTGGGTGTAATGTTTTATATCTTGAGTTGAGTGATAGTTGTATGGGTGTGTTCACTTTGTAAATATTAAGCTGTTAAACTATTTGTATATACTCAAAATAATTTGATAGATTATAAATCTATAAAATGCTGAAGTTGGATTATCCTAAAGATCCAGAGAGATGCAGTGATTTGCTCTGTGTTGAGTTATTAGTGTCAAAGAGAAATTAGAACTCAGGTTTTCTGAGTCTCAGTCCAGTGCTTTTTCCTCTATTCTGCACTTTTTTTTCTTTCATATGCTATACTACCTCGTATTACCTTTTCTGACAGCTGTAATGAGTCAGTTTGGAATTATAGCTCACATAATTAATTTGACTTATTTGTAGAGTTACTAAAATGTTACACCCTCTACTAACTACCTTTAGAGAAAACTAAAATTCCAGATTTACTACTTTGTGGGTTTTTTTCCTTTTCTATCCCAGTATTCTGATAGCAATCATTGCAAATAGTAATTTAAAGGCTCATGATGAATGGACAGTTGTGCAGAAATTTCTGACTCTGGGAAATTTTCCATTTACTCTGTTACTTTCACTCTTAATGAGCTATGAAAGAAATCATTGCTCAGTCTTTTTTGCTCTCACACAGCTTATAAACATTATATTTAGTCTAAACTGTCAAGGACAGGAATAAGTATCTTTTATCAGGAAAAAGCAATGGAAGTTTTTTTCAGTGTGGAAGAACTTGGCATTTCTCAAGCTCTTACCATCTTCATGTGCTTTTCTTTTGATGCTCAGAGTTCTTGGGTTTTTGGCGTGACCTTCAAAAAATTCTTAAAAGAACATAGGAAAAGAATCATTATATGACATTTAAAATACATTGGCTTTCCAGATTTGAGTTCAGTAAAGTAAGAATATCAAAGCAGTTGGACAAATGAAGAATGAGTTTAAGAATTAGGAATATTTTGGTATAAGGTTTGGAAAGAAATTGAAATTCTTTACTTAAATTTATTGGGTCATTTGAACATACAGTAGTGTGAGGGTTTTATTTTTGAGGAATTTTTTACTACGTTACAATACAAAGAAAAAGTTAAGAGAAATTTTATTTTAAAAAGTCAATTTCAAGGTTACCATGTTTCCATTTGGCAGTTCTGAGAGCTGGTCCTCTTAAGATGCAGTCAACTTCTTCATAAAATCTCATTTTTCTTTGAGGGTTGCCATTTTTCTTTTGTAAAACTCTGTATTCATATTTTAAATTTTTGTATTTGGTACGACATTGTTTCCAGTCTCTGTCTATTCCAAACTGCATTAGTCTTCTGGCAATTTCCTCAAATATTTCTTTGTTTCTTGTGGCCCTTTCAAGCGTTTGCTTAATTTTTTCATCAGACCATATGTGTATAAGCGCTCTGACCTCATTGTCACACCAGTGTTTTCCAGCCTCTGTGTCGCTCACTGTTATAATCTGTAAATGATTTTTAGCATCTTCTAAAGGAATATGATTACCTATAAATCAATGTGATTTACAATTATACAAACTTATAGATAAATCTTGTATTTGAATATCATTCATTTAAAACAACCTGGATTGACATAAAGCACTGAGAAATATAATGATTTCAATGTGAGGGTCAAATCTTTTTCATATGTTCATATTCAAATAAGATTTTAAAAATTATAAGGCAGATTAATCTCCAATGTTGGTGAGAATAATTTAGCTGCTTTTCATCAATAGGTAATCTTCGCTGGATTTTTACAAATAGGAGAGTCTTGGTGTAACTTCTTAAACTGTATATATATATTAGCTTTAAATACAAAAAAAATTTTTTTTAATTCAACAATTTAGAACCCTGTACCTGACCCAGTGATACTCTGTAGTGCTGTGGGGCTGTCCACCTCTTCTGAGGCTGTACTTACAGTGTCTTCCTCTGTTAGAAAGCAAAGAAAAGAGCAGTGTATATTTGTTGTTCACAAAACTCAAATTTACTTTTGCAATTGAAGATTATACTGAGAAAATAGTAATGCTGGATTCCACCATCAAAACTGTAACCTCATAGCCAAGAACATTTGTTATCTCTAACCAAATTTTAAAATGCCTTTGTAGGATTCACCACCTTGAAAATCTTGGAAGTATTCTGCCTTAAAAGTCTCAAGGCACAGTATACAGTATTTGGGAATATGATAGCACTTTTAGACCCAATTTTGTAATATGTTTCATTGTTGTATTTTAATGCTTGACAAAGAACTTAAATCTCTTTTTCATTTGATCCTCATTGTAACTGAGAATGATCCTTTCTGCAATACATATAAACAGAGAAAAGACCTTAAAATTAAGTGGTCTGGGGCACCTGCATGGCTCAGTCGATTAAACATCTGATTTTTGATTTTGGCTCAGGTCACGGTCTCACGGTTCTTGGGTTCGAGTCCCACGTGGGGTTCTGTACTGACTACACACAGAGCCTGCTTGGGATTCTCTGTCCCTCTCTCTCTGCCCCTCCCCCACTCATGCTGTCTCTGTCTCTCTCAAAATAAATAAACTTAAAAAAAAAGGATTAAGTGGTCTTAGCAATTTTCATGTTGAGAGGTTAACAGCAGACAGGTAAATATTTTAAGGAACTGATGGTGCTTAGCTTGGTAAATATACATTTATTGTAGTGTAGCTCTGTACATATAGAATGTTTATAAGTCTGCTGTAGTTTGGGGAAAGCTCTTCCTTATATGCATATGTTGGATTGCTGTATTGATGCTATGATAGTTTTCTTTCCCTCCTGTACTTTCCTATACATTGGGACATTATTATTTTTTTTAATTTGGGGTGCCTGGGTGGCTCAGTCTGTTAAGTGTCTGACTTGGCTCAAGTCATGATCTCACGGTTGGTGAGTTCAAGCCCTGTATCCATCTCTCTGCCCTTCCCCTGCTCATGCTCTCTCTCTCTCTCTCTCTCTCTCTCTCTCTCTCTGTCAAAAATAAAACATTAAAAACATTCTGTGTTACTACTATTGTCTGTGCTGTTGCTTGTAATGATTGTTGTAAAACTGGATAAAACTACACAGTGTTTTGTTTTTTTTAAATTTTTTTCATTTATTTTTGAGAAAGACTACAAGCAGAGGAGGGGCAAAGAGAGAGGGAGACAAAGAATCTGAAGCAGGCTGCAGGCTCTGAGCTGTCAGCACAGAGCTCGTGGTTCGAATCCACGAACCATGAGATCATGACCTGAGCCGAAGTCAGACGCTCAACTGACTGAGCTGCCCAGGTGCCCCCAGTAGTTATTACCAATAGACAAGTGAGGCCAGAGGTGGTTAGGGGGCCTATAAGCTTATGCAGCAATAGCTATGTGGAGATTTATATGAGGATAGGACCAGATCTTCTTATTTTAAGGACATGTTTTTACAGTAAGACTAGAATGAATTTTAGCTTTTACCAACATTAAGACCTTCAATAACAGGTTGTATTTTGGAGCCACAAAGGCTACCTAATAGGCTACTTTTTTTTTAATTGAAATTTTTATTGAGATAATTGTAGATTCACATGCAGTTGTTAGAAATTAATAGAGATCCCTTCTACACTTGGCCCAGTTTTCTCCAATGGTAACATTTTGTTAAACCATAATATACTAATAAATGAAGGGTATTGACATTGATACAGTTCACTATTCTGATTCAGATTTCCCCTTTTACTTGCACTCACTGTGAGTTATGTATATGTATTATATTTTATAATAATTTTATCACCTTGTAGGTTCATGTCACCACCATCAAGGTCAAGATAATCAAGGGTTCCAACACCATAAGGATCCCTCTGGTTGCCCTTTTATTTTTTAAAGTTTATTTATTTTGAGAGAGAGAGAGAGGGTATGCTTGAGTTGGGGGGAGGAGGGGGCAGAGAGGGAGAGAGAATCTCAAGCAGGCTCTGCACAGACAGCACTGTCTGCGCAGAGCCCCACAAGGGGCTCCATCTCATGAACTGGGAGATCATGACTGAGCCCAAATCAAGAGTCAGATGCTTAACCAATTGAGCTACCCAGGTACTCCTGGTTGCCCTTTTATAACTAGACTTACCTTCTTTCATCCATGCCTAAGCCATTCTCCCACCCTCACCCCACTGGCTACTTTTTGGAGAGCACAAGTCCAAGGTAAATTTTGGCAAACCTTATTTCAACAGAATCTGAATTTATAACATTTTACCTAAGTGACTAAAACCATCAGTTCTAGGCTCAGGCACATGTCCTACTTCTGGGTTATGGAAATATTAACAGATATTAGGTGTCCCATAGAAATTTTGAGTAGTTAGTCCCAGAAAATAAGATGTCATATTGGAGAGTGGTAGTGTGGAAATCCCTACACTTAGCATATTTTAAGGAAAGAGAAGCATTTAGTTTTTATTATGTTTCTATCCCAACTGATACACTGCCATTCACTTCTCACACTCACTACCTGGAGTTAGCTAGCATCAGACTCTACAGCTTTAAGGGCTCACTCTTGGTTAAAACTGCCCTTACATCACATGCCAGCCACAACTTCAGCTGACTGGCTACAAACTTAGGTGATGCCGTAATCCCCTCAGGTTTGATAATTTGCTAGAACAACTCCTAGAATTTAGGAAAGTCCTATTAGGATTACAGTTTTATTATAAAAAATAGGACTCAGGAACAACCAAATGAAGATCCACATAGGGTAAGGTCTGGGAGGGTCCTAGATGCAGAGTCTCCATGCCCTCTCCCTGTGGAGTCAGGGCCTGTCACTCTCCCAGCACATCAGTGTGTTCACCAACCAGGAAGCTCTTCTAAGCCAGTTTTTATTGACATGATTATGACGTGATTAATTAAATCATTGGCCACATGATTGAACTTAGTCTCCAAAGTTACTTCCCTGCTAGAGGTCAGGGTGGCCTAAAATTCCAACCCTCTTAATCCCAAGGTTTGTCGTTTTGGTGACCAGTCCTATCTTGAAGCTCTTTAGAAACCCAGCTTGGAACACCTCATTAAAATAAACATTCTTTTTCTGATTTCAGCTCAGGTTGTGATCTCTGGGTTGGTGAGTTGCAGTACCGCATCTGGCTGTCTCTGGTCTGCACAGAGCCGGCTTAGGATCCTTTGTCCCCCTCTGTCTTTTCCCCTCCCTGCTCACGTGTGCGTGCTCTCTCTCAAAAATAAACATCAAAACAAATTTTTAAAATAAATAAATAAAAAAGACTTTCACCACTGGAAATTCCAAAGGTTTTTGAAGCTCTGTGTCAGGAACTGGGGACAAAGACCAGATTTTAATTTTTTAAAGATTTTAAGCCATCTCTCAGGTCACACCTTTGTAATTATCAAGTTGCCTATATTTATCAGCTTACCTAGGTCTGAACTTTCTTTTTTTCATACTTATAATTTTTGGGTTTTCTGAAATTTTAACCATCACATCTTTATTGGGTTCTTCTGTTGGATTAAAAATTTAAAGGTTCTCAGTATTGTGGTTCATGTGATCAAAGTACATTAGCTTATGATAATTTTACTGCTAAGATTACCCAAATTGCGTGCAAAATTTACCAAACTTTTTAAATATTTAATTTAGAAGAAAATTATTCCCAATTTTTGTTTTAATATAAATAAACCAAAATAAATGAATTTGAGAAAATAAACTTGGAATAGCCTCTGAGTTACTAACAATAGATAATTTAGTGCCCTCTGCTGGCCATCACATTGTTAATTTTTGTGAAATTGTGGGGATAGTGAATCATATTTTAATTTTGGAGATATGTTTTACCACATCCAAAAAGAAAATAGATCATTTCAAGATTCTTCTTAAGAGAACAGTGTAGTCTTTCACTTCTGATTTTTAAGCTGATGATAAGAGTGGTCTCTAATAGGATATATATGTATGTATGTATGCATGCATGCATGCATGCACGCCTGTCTCCACCCCTCAGAGCCGGAAGCAATCTACCTTTGGCTACCCCTACAAGAAAGCAGTGACTTGCAAGAATACCCAGATATTGAAGTATTCCAACTCATATAAATAGGCACTGATACTGGAGATGAATTTAGTCAATTTTAGGTCTATTCAGAAGAGATAGGTAACGCACAAGATTGTCAAACACAGATTTCTCTTCCAGCACCGTTTTCCTGGTAACATTCTGATTGCTTTTATACTCCCTTGCCTGTGCCTCACGTGGGGGGAAAAATAAATTTATTTTAGATGCAAAGAAGTAGTTATTCAATTTTCATGGGCCATTTCTTCTTATTTATTGTAATAGATTAGGCATAGCCCACGAGTTCTGTGATTCTTCCCAGTGGTTAACTTCTTTCATATGGCATTAGTCATGCATTTTTTAAAGTGATAATTGGAATGGCTATTTTTTCTCACCTAAATGGAATCAGACTGGATTTGATGTATTACTTTCTTCAGCCCTCTGCTGGTCTTATTCTCTAAATAAGACAACCTAGCTGTGGTTTTCAACCCTGGCTGTGCTTGATGATCTTACAAAAATATAGGTACCTGAACCCATCCTATAACCTACACTAGACCAAAATCTCCAGGAGTTCTAAATAGGGAACTAAGTAGTTATCTAGAATCCGGGAGGTCCACAGCTCTAGGTAGATTTTTATCTGAAATAAGAAGGAATCTCCTGGCATACATTTAAGATGGGAAAAAAAAAATTAACCTTTAGGAGATCAGTTTTATGACCAAGGGTCAATGTTAACAATATGGGGCAATAGCAACTCAGATTACAATATTTCATTAGTAGAATATATAAAATCAAAATAAAATGACCTCTACCTATTTTTACAAGAATGTTTATGACTTTATTGTGTTTTTGTTTTTAAATTTTTTTTTAATATCCATTTGTTTTTGAGAGAGAGAGAGATGGAGAGAGATGGAGCGCAAGTGGGAGAGGGGCAGAAAGAGGGAGACAGAATCTGAAGCAGGCTTCAGACTCTGAGCTGTCAGCCAGAGCCTGATGCAGGGCTTGAACCCATGTGAGACTATGACCTGAGCTGAAGTTGGACAACCGACTGAGCCACCCAGGTGCCCCTATTGTGTTCTTGTTTTTAAAGAAAGGTATTTGATGTGAATTTTTATCCTGAAGATAAATATTCGTATCTTTATACCTCAGTACAAAATCTTCTAAATAGTACAGTGGCAATTTGTGCCTCAATAGTTGTGCATTGCAGTTGTGCCTAAAGTTCTTACCTGTTTAAATTTTTTCCTTATGCATTTAGCTGCTGGGATTCTTATGGGTTTATACCTTTGCTTTTATTTTCATGGGAAAGTTTAAAATAAATTAACTTCTAGAATGACCGTAAATATTTCCTGTTTCACATTTTCTAAACATATTCCAAATTAACATATAAGCATACCAGACAGTTTTTAAAAACCCTCTCAGTTTTTATCTGGCTGAATGTTTTCCTTTCACATATAAAAAATTATCTTGAGGTAATTGGACTTAAGTGAGTCCAGAGGACTAACGAGCTAAAATCTTCTGAATGCCAAGGTTCTTAACTTTTTCCATGGAAATCTTTCTATCTCACTAAACACAATCGGATTTTAACTTTTTTTTTGTTTTTCTTTTTCCTTTTAATGACAAGAGTCATTGCTGTGATGCCCTGAGAAACCTTAGGAGCACAGTTTTGTTTACCTTTGTTATCGTACCCCTAGTCAGCTGCATGTTCCTATCGTGTTAGTCTCCTTAATTTCTCCCTATTTCCACCTTCCACTGTTCTAGCAGCTTTCGTTTCTCCCACTGAGCTTTTAATCTACCATCTCTGATAAATCAGACAAAGAAGTTTGCCAAGGGTGTGGGGAATTTGATTACCTGGTTTGTTAATCAATATGATCTTTACATTTTCCAAGGTTGTATGAATCTTTGAACTATGTGCAAGGTCTGTGATGGCTAGGCTTTTGTTTGAGGGCCTGGTGATCCCCTCATCCCTCATTTTGGTTTGTGTAAAAGGCAAACAGTCAAATAGGAAGCACTTACTTTGCTCTACCCCCTTAGTATTCTTTACCATAGGGCAGTATTTCTTAAACTTAAGCATGCATAAGTTCTCAGACAGTGCTGATGCTGCTACACTTTGAGAATAACAGCCATAGGGAACGTTATGGGTCATTAATCGTTTTCACCTTCCATTTTTGCATTTTGTAAATATGAGTATTATTCTTCGTATAATGTTATAACTTCGTATATGTTCTTAAAGCGTCTTACAGTATTTTAGTTATTGTAGCATCTTATTATACTATTATATATAAAATATAATTATAAAACCCATCATAAAGGCCCCATCCTTGTGACCTCATCTAAACCTAATTAACTCCCAAAGGTCCCGTCTCCAAATGCTCTTGCATTTGTTGATACGACTTTAGGAGTGACATATTTCAGTCCATAGCAACATCATATAATAACATCTTATGTATTTTTTCACACGCAAAACCAAAAAAAAATGTTGTTTTACCTGTGCCAGGACTTTGTTTTACTTCTCTCTCTCTTAGGTCTTCTGACATATTACTGACTAAATCATCTTCAGCTGCTTCTCCAGCAATGACTGTGTGAACATAGTGGGATATATGGTGATTTGGTTTTATTCACTTTCAGGATTGTGTTTTAAACTCTAATATGTTATTTACCCTTTTACAGTGAGCCTGGTGCTAAATACTGTAGTTGTTTCCTTTTCTCTAATTTAGATTCCCCACTCTTAAAAATCTTTCAGTCGTAGGTCCCTGTAGATACCTGGTGTTGTAAGTCTGTAGCTAGACTTACAGACTCATAACTGATGGAATGATCATTGTCTGCAATTACTGTATGAACAGAATCATGCTGCTGCTGTTGGGCTACTTTATCACTAGTCATTTTATTTTTCATGGGATAGATGTATATAGTTCTCTAGCAGACCGGTTTCTTTTTTCTTCCCAACAAAAGATTTTAGTACTTCTCACCACCATTTCTCAGTCCTAACTCTGTCATTGCCTCTCTTTCCCCTAGACACACACTCACACTCTAGGAATTAAGACTCCATTGTTTAAGCCAGATATTAAGATCTAGAAACTTTATGGTTAGTAGAGGTCTTTAAGAACATTTTGTCAAGTGTAGAGGAGATACTTGGTTTAGGATTCCACAAAGACTGAGCTAGAACTTGGATTTCCTGACTCCTGGTCTAGAACTCATCCAATTTATTTCATGCTATCATATCTTTTTGTGTATTGTATCTTAATCCTTTGTATTAAACTCATTTTAAAGAATTTTATGATATGTCCCAGAAGAACCACACTTCAAAGACATTCTCATGGGTTTTGTATTTTTCTAAGTTCTTTAATGTCCTTTTCCTGTTCACTCACAATTTTACCATAGTTGATATGAAAAGTTGCTTTAATTTCTGCCATCTAGAGTTGCATTTTTACTTTATTAAAATTGGTCTATTTTTAAACTTGTGGAAATCCAATTTTATTTCATCCTTTTTTTATAACTGTACTGTTCTCTATGTCCTGGAGGAGATTGATTATACATTCACTCTGTTTCATGATAAATTCAACAATTAGCTTATTGAATAACATTTAGTGAAACCTATTTAACTTAGATTATATACATGTTATCATGCTACTGACATTTTATGTGATGTAACCTGATGTTAAGATTACTTTTGTCTTCCTACCTGTCCGATCCTCTTCTCTTTTTACATTGGCACATCCTGTGGCTTGTTCTCCATCTTGGAATTCCTGTTCTTGTGATTTTTCTGTTTTATTGTGTCCCAAAATGGCATCCAGCTCAGTAAAAAATTTCATACTCTTAGTTATTCCTTGGTCTTGAGCCATTCTTACAATCTTATATTCATGTTTTAAGTTTTTGTACTTTGTTCTGCACTGTTTCCAATCTCTCTCTATTCCAAATTTCTGAAGCTTCGCAGCAATTTGTTCAAATATCCTTTTATTTCTCACTGTTCCCTCCAGTTGTTGTTGTATTCTTATATCAGACCAGATGCCTATTAGAGCCCTAATTTCTGGCACAGTCCAGTGTTTTCCTCCTTCATTTGCTACAGTTGGAATAAAAGTTGGATTAATAGGGGGTTCCATAATTGATGTAGAGTTACCTGTATCAGGTGGGGAGGGAAAGATATATATATATATATACATATATATATATACATATATATACACATATATATACATATATATATACATATATACATATATATATATGGTTACATAAGATAAATAATTAGATGCATCTTTAATAAAGAAAGACATTTTCTCCATGGGAGATGGAATACAAATCACAGCTTAGCTTTCCTCTGAAACTAATGGATAAATGAAGTACAGAACCTTAATCTGTTTGTTGTCATGTTAGTGACTGGCTTTAATACAGTTGTTTTTAATTAGTCACATTTTGATCATGTTTTTTTCTCTATCATTCCTTACCCGTCCATCCCACTCCTTTGGTCTGTGGTGTGTATTTAACTATATAGTGAACATTGAATACATAATTTTATAATATTGACTTGTAGAAAGCAATGCAATTAGAAAATGGCTTGTTGAGAACAGTTTATTTTTTTTTATTATTTTTTGGTGATAAGATAGGTGGGAGCAATTATCTCCTCTTCCTTTTAATCTAATGATTTCCATTGGCTACATATCAGTATCTCCTGGGGAGCTTTTATAAATCACTACTTCACTGCTAACCCCACCCCTCATCCCCGGATTGTGATTCTAGTGTGCAGTCAGGATTGGGAACCAAGACTATTCATGAATGAAGGGTTGGAAGAGGCATATTACAACAATTGGTGCTTCTTACTCCTCATGAAAATAAAATGTCCCATTGGTTAAAGAACAACTGTCATTTTAAGTGAAGTATTCTTTTAATGCAAGGAAATGTGCCAGAAATTTCATAATGCCCTAGACAGAATGTCCCTGCTTAGTTAGAAATCCTAGCATGGTACCTTCATGTTAGATCTCTAGTACAGTTTTGCAACTTACTGAGGTTATGTTGGCTATTTTAACAACCACATTATCTTGTGTTTTTGTCAGATTTCATGTTTGTTTAATAAGTGTTTAATAAGAAGGTAAGTTAATAAGAAGGTAATAAGTGTTTAATAAGAAGGTAGTTCAGACCTCAGCATCTATAATGTAAGTCATTAAAAACCACTTCTTAGCATTTACCTGAGGTATATGGAGATGTTTTTATTTTGTGGTACATTTAATGTCATTGTTTTGAAATGCTTTTCACTATTTTTCCTTACTTAGATTAACAACCTTCAATACAAATTTAGAAGCAAAGTGGGGATTTATATTGACTTTAATTGGGGTGAATAAAATCATCCTTGACCTCATTATTGATTTGGTATTATTTACTTTCACATGTAAAATTGTTTGTCTTAGACCTCAGGAGTGCTAAAGTGACATGTTCATTAAATATTAAGCATCTAGTATGTTTAATTTTGACCTGTATTTCTTACTATATTTAAAGGATGAAGGTTGTGAATTTGAAAGCTAGTATTTCTAGGCAATTTACGTTTTGTTAAAGAAATCATTTATTTTTAAAAATGATTTTTTTAGTATAGATTATAAAAAAAAGAGGGAAACTTGAAGTAATCCTAAGTGTTTCTATCGGGACAAATCATCCATTTTCTCAGAAACCAATCTTACTTTCCAATTTGGAATCTGATCAGTTTCATTGTTTTTTGACCCACCTAGTTCCATTGGTTTGATGTGAGAAACCAAAAGTAAAGGATTTCCTGAGAGGTCTTCCTTATCTTCTAATGTAACTGACATTTTACCTGGAAAAAGAATGGAATTGCTTTTAGAGTAAGTTCTAGGGAAGATAAATGTTGAATTAAATGACTGATAATGCTAGTAGCTTGAGCTGAATTTGATCATATTGATGAAAGATTATACATTTGTGATAGATTTTATATGATTTAAATACTGTGTGATATGGTTCAAATACTGTGCTTATCTATATAAAGGAAATTTTAATTTTTTTATCAATTTTTTTTAACATTTATTCACTTTTTGAGAGACAGAGTACGAGCGGGGAAGGACAGAGAGATGAGGGAGACACAGAATCCGAAGCAGGCTCCAGGCTCTGAGCTGTTAGCACAGAGCCTAACGTGAAGCTCAAACTCAGGAATAGTGAGATCATGACCTGAGCCAGAGTCAGACGCTTAACCGACTGAGCCACCCAGATGCCCCCAAATTTAATTTCTTCCATTCCATTGACGTGGTTTATTTTGAACTTCCACTAGTTTTGTTTGCTAATTTTGTAAGTTTCTAGAGATGATTGTGGTTCATTTTCAAATTAAATTACATTTTTAAAATAAAGATGTTCTTTAATTTTGTATTTTAGGTACTTTAACATAATAGGGACTTGATAAATGATACTAGCAATGTAAAACAGAGGTCCTGTAATGAGATAATCTGAAAATCTTGTTTATTTGGCATATTTGGTCAGATAGCTAAAATTTATATGTATCTTTTATAATTAGCTGGTTGGTACACACTAAACTTTCCAGAAATTAATCTAAGCTATGCTTAAGTAGACCAAAGAATGTGTCATATCAAAGAACCATGCCAACTTTGAAAAATGAAAATGGTGCCTTAATCTTCCTGGTTTCATGAGTTGGGTGTTTTCATAAAATGAGGCACAGGCTACTTTTTAATGTTTTTTGTTTTTTCAGAGAGAGAGAGCAAGCTGGGGAGAGTGGCAGAGGGGGAGATGGAGAGAGAGAATCTCAAGCAGGCTCCCCACTCAGTATGGAGTGTTGGGTTCTATCCCATGACTCCAAGATCATGGCCCAAGCCTAAATCGAGTCACCAACTGAACGACCCAGGCGCCCCTAGTTTGCTAGTCTGTTATCTGATTTAGGACCTAGTTTTATGTTTGTTGAAAACAGCGTGGAGCTGAAAATATTGGTAGGCGTGATAAAGAAAAGCTTCTCTTCCCAACTTTTCGGGCTATTTTTTTTCTTAGGTTGATCATTCCTAGCATAATTCCAAAATTGTATGTAGGGACCCCATACCCTGGAGATTGTAAACTGAGACTCTTAAGTCATCACTCCTGATGCATTTGTATCAAGTTAAGAGGAGAGAAATAGAGTGGAAATTTGGTCACTGAAAGAATGTGATTCAGCAGTAATAGTAGGCCAAAGGTATTCTGAAGTTGAGGATGATTATAACTTCCAGAACATGAAGCCTCTTAAGAGTTTGTATTTGAGTCCTTTGCCAAGGCTCAGTCAGGCTACCTTCTGCCTAACAGGAACTAGATCCTCTCTTCTTACCACTTGCATGAGGTTGATCCCAACAGTGGAAAAGGCACATTCTTTTTCTTCCCTTCTTCAATTTACCATATACCAATAAAAATTGTGCTGGCTCCCCATAGAGAAACCAGAAGACATTATAAATGAATCAGACCAAAAGTAAAGGAGGGCTTTCTAAGCCTTAAAAAAGACTATTTGATTGCATTAAGAACTTTAATCAAAACCTTTTTCATCACTGTTTGATTACATTGAAAACTTTTGAATTCTGTAGATCAAATAAAAAGCAGCCAAAATTTTAAGGCAAAAGAGATCACGCAGTTTCTAAGACCTCAGTTGACATAATTTGTAAAAGTGAATAAACATAATAGAAAATTGTTCCATAGCATTAGTAATTAAAAAAATGCAAATTAAAAGTTATCAATCACATACACCATTATAGTTAGTTAAGTAAAGTACACTTCTTTTGGAAAGCATTTTTTTTTTTTTTTTTTTTTTTTTTTAGCACTGTTTCAAAGTAATCATAGCCCTCCTGACCGGTAATTGAACTTCTGATAGTCTATTCTAAAGTGATAATGTTAGGTATTGATTATAGCATCATTTCTCTTAGGGGGCAAAGACAAACTGTATATGCACTCAGATATTATGGAACCATTAAGTAACATTTAATCCTGAATTATAATTAATTCTGGGTATAATTTAAAGATAATTTTTAAAGTAAACAAAATGCTAATGTGCTTGTAATTTTATAATTCAAAAAGTTTAAAGAACAACAACCAGAGACATTGTAGATGATGTGTTAGGAAGGGGCTGAAAAGTAAGGAGACCAGTTAAGAGCTTAATATTCCATGTGATAGATGAAGTTCTACATGGTGGTAATGAGAATAGAACGGGAAAATTTATGAAACATGTCAGTAGTTTTTTTAAGGACTTAGTGACTGATGAAAGGTCAAGGATATCTCAAATGTTTAATGTTTAAGTTTATTTAAATGATTGGAAATACAGTGATAGTAAGGTGGAGGCAGTTTGTAGGATGATCAGTTCTGAATGAGGGAAGAGAGAGAGTATGGTTTTAGAATTGGAGGGTTTGAGATACCTGAAACATACAACGTTCAGAAATAATTATGGGCCATCTGCTTACGAGTGACAATGGGGAATTTGGAGCCATGGGGGTACCTGAATGGGTTAGAAAGAGATCCTGTTAAGTGGAGATTAAACACACACACACACACACACACACACACACACACACGCACGCACGCACGCGCGCACGCGACAGGGTGGGGGGGGTGGCTCAGAGAAGAGAGGGGCAAAAATAGTGGAGATTTAGCACCCACATCTTCATTACACCAACCTCTGGTTAAAATCAAGGCCTTTCAGAAGTTGAGTCATTTACTTACCATTAACCAATATTTAAAGCATTTAAATGCCAAAGAGTGCAGGGTGATTAAATGGATAAAATAATGTTATTGCTCTTTTTTTTTAAATTTATTTATTTTGAGAGAGACAGAGTGTGAGCAGGGGAGGGACAGAAAGAGGGGGAGAATCACAAGCAGGCTGGGCTTTTACAGCACAGGGCTCGAACTCAGGAAAGTGAGATCATGACCTTAGCCAAAATTAAGAGTCAGATGCCTTAACCTACTGGCCACCCAGCTGCCCCCAGTGTTATTGCTCTTTAACTTGACAGTGGCTTTAACTTTACAATACCAAATTGCTGAATTTGGTATAGTATCAGCAATGTAAAGGGAGTATGTTAAGTGAAGTGCATTTTTTACCAAATGATTTATTATTGAGCTTTACACACAAAGTTCAGATAACCCAAATTAACCTAACTTCAATTTCTGTCATTGTACCATCCTTTCTCATTTGCTATCTTTATTCTACCACTTACCATTTTCTTTTGGGTGTTAAATTTATTCATGATGCCCTCCTTTCTGCAGTTACAAAGCATGTAGCTCAGTGCTTTGCACATGATATACACAGACAGTAGGTATTAGAAATTTTGAATTGAACAACTCTGCCCTTAAAAATAGCATCTGTAAGACTTTCGCAATGGGAGAAATCTCATTACTGCCATTGATTTCCCCTCTTTCCCTGGTGATATATTCAGCTTCCACAGACAGTGAGCAAATTCTATGTAAATAGTGTTGGCTTAACAACACAGCAAGTCAAGAACCTTGTTTTAATATCTAAATCATTTAATCATAAATAATATAAACTATCAAGTCTATTTTTGTTTCATTTTTTTGTTAAAGGGAGCTGTTCTTCTAAACAAGTAATGAAAGAAGTTATTATTTCCTAGTATTTTAGTGCTGTTATTGATAAATTTAGAAAAATGGGAACGTTAATATAGAGCAGAAAGTTCTGTCTTGTTTGGAGCTGTGGGGAAACAACAGTGGAGTAATATATTTGATTTTTTTTTCTCTTGCCACCCTTAAAAAATTAAAACCTAAAATGTTTTCAAAGCCCAATCCATTTTTCACAAAACATCAGGCATGCTTAAGGAGCAGTTGGCATTAGCAGTTAATGTCATTTTAATGTGTTTTTTTTTTCAGTATTTTACGGATTTAAAAAGTGGAGGTATTTAATCTTTCTAAATTTTTTACCTTGTGCAAAATACTGTAACAAGTCAGTTGTTTTTCTCAACCATAATATTCCAGGCTATGTTTATCATATGGACTCAGAAATCCTATACTGTTATAGTTTGTTAGGTAAAAACAACAAAAGAATGCTACTTTTTCTTTTTTACCTTCGGTGGTCTCTGGAGCTGTACTTTGGCTCAGCGTTGCCAGGCACCTGCCATTTGCATCTTCCTCTGTTAATTGGGTGGCAGGTTCATACTGCAGGATCGCATCCAAATCATGGAAGAACTTCATAGTTTTAGAGCTGTCTCCAGAGTTATGGGCATATTTAACTGTTCTGTATTCATATTTGAGATTTTTGTACTTTGCCCGGCACTGTTTCCAATCTCTGTATACTCCTAGTGCTTGCAGCCTTTTAGCAATGTAAATAAATATTCCTTTATTTCTCAGTGTTCCATAAAGTTGTTTTCGTATATTTTTTTCTGCCCAGACACTTAGCAAAGCTTTAACCTCTTCTTCAGTCCAGTGCTTTCCTGCTCCACTCTCCATGTTGAAAGTGACCTGGAAATGATTCACTATTTCTAGCCAAGGTTTTGTTTCCTAGGAAACCAGACGGCTGGTTGTCAATAAGCTCCAAAGAGCTGAAAAGATCTAGTTTAACTGGTTCAAGCTGCCTGAGGGGAGTAACTTGAGAAACTGCCAAATACGCAGGCTTTGTGATTAAAGAAGCCTGGACCTAAATGATGCCTAACGTTTTTTCATTTCAGACTTAAGGGGAAATTACCCTGGAGACAAAAGGGAAGGAAAACCATTTTTTTGTTTATTTCTTTTCTTACATAATACTCTGGTTTACTAAATGGTTGTTGATTTTTAAAAAATAATTTTAGAAGTAGTTGGCAGAGGTTCTTTCTGCCCCAAGATTTATGGCAAACGTTATTTTTTTTCCCCTCTGCCATGAATCATTTAGTCTTCTAGCATAGGTTAACCTTGAAGACCACATCATTTCAGTAAAGAAATCCTAAGTCATAAGTGATCCAGTCTTATAGGGTGTATAGAGTTATGCATATATATTTAACGTATTGGTAGTATTTAATGCATTGATAATTTAGTAAAATTTTAATTTTAAATATTTAGATTTTTACTTTGCAGGTACACTTAATGTTGTACTTTTTTTCTTATTAAAATGCTAAACAGGGATGCCTGGGCTGCTCAGTCCACTGAGCGTCCAACTCTTGATTTTGGCTCATGATCTGATCTAACCCCAAGTCGGGCTCTGTGCTGACAACATGGAGGCCTGCTTGGGATTCTCTCCCTCTCTCTCTGTCCCTCCTCTACTAGCTCACCTGCTCACTTTCTCTCTCTCTCTCTCTCTCTCTCTCTCTCTCAAAATAAATAAACTTTAAAAAAATGCTTAAACAACTATAATATATAATTTTGAAAAATATTATTTTAGCCATTATTTTAGCCAAATAAGTCAATGTATTAATTGACTTATAATTAGTTATTAATGTACATATACATATATGATAGAAATTTACCTTTTATTTCTACCCTGTTATACATTCTTTGGAACAAAAATTTGTTAAAACACATCTAGTATTTATAGAGCTATTAAAATTGTGGAGCATTTGGAATCTTTATTTTATTACTCCGTAGTGGTACAGATCCTCTTAGTCTTAAGGTGTGTTATAACTACCTCCGGCCCAGCTTTTGGCTTTTTTTTTTATTTCATCATCTAGAAATATTAACTCAGAGATGAAACACAAAGTTCCTGATTAGCTTAGCATTTTTAGAAGCAGCATTTTTTTTTTTTTGTAATAACTAAAGTGACAGATATTTGTTGGGGAAGAAAAGTGGTAAGTGCAGAAAAACAAAGCAAAAACCTCAAAAAAAAAAAAAAAGAATTTTGTTCATGATTCTAGTACCCACAACTAAGCATTTTACCTAACAATTTATTTGGAGATATCCATTTATATCTACATACTCAATTTAGAGGTCACGTAGTACAGGGGTTAGAAGCTCAAGTTCTGGAGTCAGATTGTGTTCTCATCCTGGCTGTGCTGCCACTTTCCATGCAACATCGGGCAAGTTACTTAACTTCCATTTCTTTAGTGTCCTTATTTGTAAAATGGGAATGATAATCATGATAATCATAGTATTTAGTTCATAGGATTGTTGTGAGAGCCTAATAAATTAGGTCGTTCCTATAAATTTTAGGACAGTGCCTGACATATTAGAACTCAGACAATATCATCTATCTGGTCACCATCATCGTGAGTAGAAGGGGCACTGGTACTGTTAGCATGTAATGTATTGTCAGTCCCTGAATGCTCTTGAGAAAAGTATGCTTCATAAAGAAGCTTATCAATGAGGTAAATTTAAATTTAACAGTTGATGCCTTTTTGTATTCACAGGGGTCAGGAGAGTGCTGGTATTGTGACCAGTGATGGGAATTCAGTACCAACATTCAAAACACACAAGGTATATTTGAACATTAAAAAATGTTGATAATAAAGATAACAATAACCAGATGATAACTAGTATGTTGGTGGGGGAAGGAAATTTGAACAAATAATTTGCATATAAAAGTCATACGCTGGATCAGCCTTTCCATTTGTCCAATTAGGGTCCATTTCTGTGTGATAGTTTGCTTGACTGACTCACGGAAACAGGTCATATATTTAAATATTTTAACATGCTTTGGGTTTTTAAAATGCATTTGATTTAGTTTATTTGACAAAATTTACTGTTTAGTACATCTTCAGTGTTTTAATGGAAAGTAGCTCATAAAACAAGCGCTCAACATTGTGAATGTATTAAATGCCATTGAATTGTTTACCTTAAAATGGTTAATTTTGTTATGTGAACTTCACCTCAATTTTTAAAAAAAATTTTTTTTGTTTATTTTTAAGAGAGAGAGGGAGAGAGAGTGCAAGGAGGGGAGGAGCAGAGAGAGGGAGACACAGAATCCAAAGCAGGCTCCAGCCTCTGAGCTGTCAGCACAGAGCCTGATGCGGGACTGGAATTCACGAACCAGGGCTGGAACTCATGAACCGTGAAATCATGAGCTGAAGTCGGATGCTTAACCAACTGAGCCACCCACGTACCCCTCAAATTTTTTTCTAAAAAGATATTTCATGGTTCTTACAATTAGGTTAGTCTTTAAGATTAGAATTCTGGAGCACATAGGATAAAAGCCTTTACTCACTAGGGCCACAAGTCTGGTTTTTTTTTTCTAAGATGAGCTTCTACTTTGACTTTACAAGGGAATGGGTCTTGTAAATCATGTCTTTACTCAAGACAATTTGAAGAAATTATATATTTCAAACCTTGGAATTGGACACACGAGATACGCCACTACAGGAAACTGTGAATTAGAAAACTGTCAGCCCTTTGTTGTTGAAACACTTCATGGGAAGATAGCTGTGGCACATAACGGCGAATTGGTAAATGCTACTCAATTAAGGAAAAAGGTAAGTGTTTTTAATGCTTTTTTTCATTATTAGGATAAATTAATGAAATGAAGTTATTGGGGATCTTGGTGCAGGATATTTTCTAATTGTTGCCACCTGTTATCTAACTGCAAAGGACAACTATATTAGAATTACCTGGAGTATTTGTTATAATTGCAGATTCTAAGATTGAGCCCCAGAATCTGCAGCAGGAGGGTGGTCAGTCTGCATTTTAATGTACTTCTAAGGTGATTCTGATGGTACTGCTTTAGAATAGAGATGTGAAAAAGTTGATTTATGGTTGTTGTGAGAAACAGAGAAATCAGGGTTTTATGGGCTGTTCCTATCCCTTCAGCCTTGTCCTTATGTTCAAAGCATAAAAAGAAAATAGAATATAAACTGGATAACAAATACAAGGGAAAGTGATTTGGAAACAATTACAGGAAACCACTTGGGGAAAAGGCAAAGAATTTACTTATGTTCATTTTCGTTTATAGCATGGTATTTAGAGCATTCTATGTTAATTTATGCCTATGCTTTTATCCATCATTAGTTTATCTTCCTTTTTTTTTTTAATTCCTTAGTATCTTTATATTCCTGATAGCTTATTTATCCATTCTTGCCATTCATTTATTGATGCCACGTTTCTTCAGTCCATTGGATTATAATAATCTTGATCTGGTAACCTTGGAAAGAAAACCCTCAGGTGGCATTCAGTAACAGGATGGTTATACACACACACATGCACACAGTTATTAGCATTCTAGAACAAGGCATTTTACATGGGATGAATAGTGACAGGAGTCAAATGATGATGAATTTTGGTGGGTTGAAAATATCTAGAACCATGCTTCCATACCACTCATTGTCCTTTTATTTTCAATTCTAGCTTTGTTTTGTTCTCGTTTTAGGCACTGGTATTATAATGATAATATGTTTTTCTGCCCCTAAGTGAAAAAAGAATTTTTTAATTCACACAATCAAAAAAGTATAAATACGAAGTAAAAATTACTAAGAAAAACTCACCACTTAGTGATAACCACCAAAATTCAATTCCATGCAATACCTAGCTCATTTCTAGACACAACCACTTCCCAGAGTCTGTATTTCACCTCTACACATTTAGCTGCCTACTGAAAATGTTCTATAGTATCAGTTTAAACTCAACCTGTACAGGTCATTGGTGGTGTTCTTGTCCTGGTCACACTGGCTCAGAACCTTATAATCTTCATGAGTGTGCTCAACCAATTTTTATTACATCTTCTACATTTAATTTTTCCATATAGTTAATTCCTTTCTTCTATTCTGTCAGCAATAATCAGTGGGGACGGGTAGCCCACCAGCACTATCACTAACAAACCTGGATTGAGCGGCCCCAACTGTAGTATGCCACTCTTATGGGAATGTATCCTATTGGTTAGGATTGTCAAGGGCTGAAAAAGTTAGAATCACAGTTCCAAATTCTTGTGCCTTCTCCACTCTCCCCCACCTTGACTGCAGGTTTATATTCCTTCAAACTTAGTTTTCAAAAGCTATTCTATATGCTTCCTAGAGCACTTTTTTTTTCTTGCTTAAAAACCTTCAGAGACTTCCTATTGCTTTCAGCAGTGGTTCTCCATTATTATATACATGTGTCATTAGTAGAATGCAGGATTTTCATAACTGAAAATTCACACAATGCCTGATCTCTTTCCATTATGGTGGGCTACTGGGTGAGGGGTGAGGTGGAGCTTCCCCTCTAATGATTACACTTTTCTCCATTCTAAATAGCTTCTGCGGCATGGTATTGGTTTGTCAACAAGTTCTGATAGTGAAATGATTACCCAGTTACTGGCATATACACCTCCTCAGGAACAAGATGGCACCCCAGACTGGGTAGCAAGGTAATTGTAAAACTAGGCTAAGCTCACAGCTCTGCTACGAGAGCTCTGTGTTGCAGAGCTTATGTCTTGTGTTTATAACTGAAATTATTCAATTATTTAATTAATTCCAGGATTAAAAACTTAATGAAGGAAGCACCTACAGCATATTCCCTGCTTATAATGCACAGAGATGTTATTTATGCCGTACGAGATCCTTATGGAAATCGCCCTCTATGCATTGGACGTCTTATTCCTGTATCTGATATAAATGATAAAGGTAATGCACTTCAGAAGAAATACAATTTCATAATGCTTTTCCAAGTTCTTGTCCTACTATTGGTACACCCTCAAATCTTTAGGTATAGGAAGCTTATGAATGAGAAGGAACTAGATAAAAAGAAAAAAAAATGATGTAGTACTTCGTTGTTTTTTTTTGTTTTTTTTTTTTAATGTTTATTTATTCTTGAGAGAGAGGGAGACAGAGCATGAGCGGGAGAGAGGGGAGAGCAGAAAGAGAGAGACACACACAGAATCTGAAGCAGGCTCCAGGCTCTGAGCTGTCATCACAGAGTTCAGCGTGGGGCTTGAACTCATGAGCCTGAGAGCATGACCTGAGCCATAGTCAGATGCTTATTTATCTATTTGGTGTTTAACTGTTCTCTTGAAATAGGTAGCCTCTTGTAAAATTTCTTGAATCCATTAACTGAATTGTCTTGTGATTTACAGAGAAAAAAGCTTCAGAAACAGAAGGATGGGTGGTGTCTTCAGAATCTTGTAGTTTTTTATCAATTGGCGCAAGGTAAGTTTTGTTTCACTCAGCATATTCACTTTTTCCACATCAGTAAAAAGTTTTTTGTTACGTGAAAGTTTTCTTTCTGATGGCTGCTAGACCTATCTATAAATCAATGCAGTTTCTTTTGTACATTTTACTCAGCACTGGCACTGACTTTAATATTCCAGTAATACCTTCTAATTTTGAAACTGGCATCTTGCTTTCAAAATACTATGAGACTTATTTTAGAAAGGAAGAATCTCCTCAACAAGGAATAGTTATGATCGAAAAATTTAAGCCAGGATAAAAATGTTCTCTTTAACCTCTGTTCTTCCAAAACTGAGTAAAATTTATGGCTTTTATTTTTTAAAATAAAAATTAGAATTTAGGGATAAGATAGAAGTATTAAATTTTTTTAATTTATTTTATTTTTTTATTATTACTTTTTTTTATTTTGAGAGAGCAGGGGGAGTATAGCGAGAAGGAGAGACAGAACTCTAAGCAGGCGCTGCACCATTAGCTCAGAGCTTGATGCAGGGCTCAAACTCATGAAATGTGAGATCATGACCTGAGCTGAGATCAAGAGTCAGACACTTAGGTGACTGTGCCACCCAGGCACCGCAAGATACAAGTATTAGATTTACTGCTGGAAGAATATTATTTTTTTATTTTTTAAGCCATCTCTATATTAAACTGAACCACTTTTCCTTTATAAGGGAAGGGACTCTTTGTGTACTTTACAATAGATGTTATTATCAGTCTTAAGGACTGTCTATTTAAAGTCTTCTTTCTTTAACATTGTTTCCCAAGATATTACCGTGAAGTCTTGCCTGGAGAAATTGTGGAAATAACCAAACGTAGTGTCCAAACTCTTGATATTATACCAAGGTCTGAAGGAAACCCGATGGCATTTTGTATCTTTGAATATGTTTATTTTGCAAGACCAGATAGTATATTTGAAGGTAAATAAAATATCTTTAACTTTTTACTTAAGTTTCTTTTTTATCTCACTGAAACATGGCAGTTCTTGGTTCAAAGGCTTACCTGGCTCTTTGGAGGCACATTATTAGATGCTGTGGATATGAGACTGAACCTACAAGTCATAATATCACTATTTTTCCCTTTCATGCTGGACCTTGTTTTCCTTTTAGGAGTAAGGATTATGATTTTCAGATATGTAATAAGGCCAAATTTTTTTTAAATAGTGAATTCCCCAGTTTATATTTTCTGCTTTAGTTGTTTTATATGCTTTACTTTTTGTACTCCATGTATACAGTTCTAACAAGCTAGTTTTCTTAGAATAATAATGAAATGCTAAGTAAAAATAATCTATTTTTTTTCTCAAACATTCCAGACCAAATGGTTTACACAGTAAGATACCGTTGTGGTCAGCAGCTGGCAATTGAGGCACCAGTGGATGCAGATTTGGTTAGCACTGTTCCGGAATCTGCTACACCCGCTGCTCTTGGTTATGCAGGAAAGGTATTTCTCTTGACATGCAGTGAAATGCTTTTATAGCACTGAAATCAGAAACCCTTGTATATAAAGAGAAACTTACCAGTATATTACAAGGAAAAAGAAAATGTTGGACCCTTTACAACAAGAGTTATTTTCCAACCTTTTCATTCAATGGCACTGTTTTAGTGGAATCCACCCCAAGATTCACCTAAAGATGAGCAGAATGATCCACTTCACTTAAAAAGACAACATCATTGGGGCACTCGGGTGGCATAGTTGGTTAAGTGTCTGACTCTTGATTTTGGCTCAGGTCATGATCTCATCATGGTTGGTGAGTTTGAGCCCCACATCAGGCTCTGTGCTGATGGCGTGGAGTCTGCTTGGGATTTTGTCTCTCCCTCTCTCTCTTCCCCTCCCCTGCTTGTGCTCTCTTTCAAAATAAATAAATAAACTTAAAAAAAAAAAGATAACATCATGAATACCTATAGAATTTAGTGGTAATATTTACTTATTACTAAAACTTATTTCTTGAAGCACCCTCCGTCACAAACCACTGGTTTATTTGTTCTCTATTTAGTATGGGTGATCACAAAGCTGTTTATGTTCATTTTGTGTAATGTTTTTAGTACTGTGCTTAGTTTCATTTTCCATAACCAGATAGATTTATATGACTATGGTGATCCTGGGGTGTCCTCATCTGCATTCACTATGTTGAAAGTTTTATGTTTTCAAAAGAAATGATATGCGCACATTTTATTTTGTTTTTAAAAATTTTTTTTTAATGTTTATTTTTTTGAGAGAGAGAGAGAGCGTGCGTGCAAATGGGGGAGGGGCAGAGAGTGAAGGAGACACAGAATCCAAAGCAGGCTCCAGGCTCTTGAGCTGTCAGCACAGAGCCTGACACGGGGCTCGAACCCACGAACCGTGAGATATGACCTGAGCCGAAGTCGGACACTTAACCGAGTGAGCCACCCAGGCGCCCCAATATGCACATATTTTAGATTAGTATTACCTTGAAAGATGGATAAATCACCTCCTGTCCCTCAAAAAGCATTCTTTGCATACTGGGTTTTGTTTTTTATTTTTTTAATGTTTATTTACTTTTTGGGGAGAGAGAAAGAGCACAAGCTGGGGAGGGGCGGGGGGAAAAAGAGAGAAAGAGAAATCCCACATGGGCTCTGTGCTTACAGCAAACTTTGAGATCATGATTTTGAGCCAAAATCAGGACTCAGATGCCTAACCGACTAAGCCACCCAGGTACTCCTGCATACCAGTTTTAATTCATTTCTTGCTGATAGTTTTTAATTGCTGTGAATTTTTTTGTCAGTGATTTATTGTCCTGTCTGCACACACTTACTGTTCCTTTCCAAGACAGGGAAGTAATATTTAAGAGAGAAACATTACAACTTCTGACAAATTCAATTGGTTTTCCCAATGAGTATATTACTTTGAACGAGTTTACTTTTTGTCTTTTTTTTCCCCTACAATTTAAATAGTGAAGAAAAATTGTAATCTATTGATGGAGAGTTCAGAATAGCAATTTCAAATGTTTTCATACATATTATAATGGAAGAATGACCTAGAGAAAATAAGAATCTAGAGTTCTCTATATGTTGCTGTTCATTGTCCTTTTATTTCTTGTCAGTGTGGGCTTCCATATGTGGAGGTGCTATGTAAAAACCGGTATGTAGGAAGAACATTTATTCAGCCAAACATGCGGTTGAGACAACTTGGTGTTGCAAAAAAATTTGGAGTATTGTCGGACAACTTTAAAGGCAAAAGAATCGTTCTTGTAGATGATTCAATTGTGAGAGGCAATACCATCTCACCTATAATCAAATTGCTCAAAGAATCTGGTGCGAAAGAGGTAAGTATTATTAAAACATACCCTAAAGTACCGATAATTAATAGTACGATACTGGCATAAAAATTGCAATTTAGTACAGCGAATGAAAATGGATAGTTCAATAAAATAAATTGTCATCTTTCAAATGAGTTAGTTTAGGAATAACTATGCAGCAACTTGGAAAACATATAATAGCCACTCTTAAACTGCATACTATAATCCTTAACAGACTAAAAACCTCAATATAAGGTTAATTTTAAAAACTCACAAAAGCCACACAATAAAATGTTTGTTTAATTTTTAGAGTACTTCTCTTTTTGAAGATGTAGAACAAATCCTACTGTAATAGATTTGCCACATTGGGTTATATTTTAAATCTCAAAGCTTATTCTAACTCTAAATATCTTAGTAATTCAAAATACAGAAGTGAGGTGTCATTTACAACTAATAGTTAAGTGGATTCAATAATAAAATCTCTTGTAGGAGAAAGTGGCATGGAAAGCAGTGGCAGTCTCTCTAGAAAGCTTTGAAAATAATTGTGATTATGATTTTCCAGCTTTTTATGGCTGTTAGAATTATGATAATCTCTTCAGAATTCCTTGAAAAGTTTGTAATTAAAAACAAAGAGGTGTAAAGTAAATTCACCATTTGTTACGGTAGTGAAAAAGAATACACAGCAGCTTATGTATCTACCAGTAGGAAATGTATCTACCTAAGTATGATGAAATATGTTGTAGCCACTAAAAACTGTAATTATGAAGACTACGTAATATGGGAAAATCTTTGCTTTATAAGAAAGGTAAAATAATTGTGGGTGCCAATTATGGCCATGTAAATGTACCTTACAAAAGGCAGAAAAGTAATAATAGAGAAAAAAAGCTCCTAATAGTAGTTAAGGTTTTTGTTATATCCTGTAGACCATTTTTTGCTTTCTGAAATGGTAAAATAAGAGGTAGGCAAAAGTGGCATTCAAGAGAAAATGAAGGTGGTCCTAGGAATATAAAGTCATTAAATGGGAAATAGAAGAAAGAAATGTTCTCATTGATAGATGGTAAAGGAAACAATAGGCAACTCAGTAAAAAGAATCTTTTACAAGTGGCTGACATTTTGAAATCTTTGTCCAGATGCTTGGGAGTTTAGAGCAGGGCTGCTCCAGAAGGGTTATAAATGTTAGAATAATATGTGAAATGATTTCTTTCCAAGGTACACATTCGAGTAGCTTCACCGCCAATTAGATACCCATGCTTTATGGGAATAAACATACCAACAAAAGAAGAGCTTATTGCCAATAAACCTGAATTTGAACATCTTGCAAAATATCTGGGTAGGTATTAAAATTTCTCTAAACATTTTTTTTTTAACAGAGAAAATCCAAAGCCTGTCAGTCTTTATACTTGTAATAAAAACAATGTCCAGCATTTGTTAAAAATAGCTAATTTTATAACATGTTAAACAGATACTGAATAGTATTCTGAATAGAGCGCCTGGTGTGTATACACACCATGGTAAGTGCTATATTGGAGACCTAGGCCAAGGTGAGATCAGGTAAAAAGGAAGAAAGGCTTTCTAGGTAGAGGGAACTGCAGGCATATCAGTTAAAGCCTCCCAAAGATCAGATCTGAAGAAAAACAAAAACAATTTTACCACAGATTATAATAGAATAATTTAGATGTGGGTACAAATCAAAAAGTGAAAAGCTAATGTAGGGTTATCTTTAATAATGAGGACAGCAGACTTGGAGATTAGCTTATCCTGGATAAGACAGTTGCTTTTCTGTTTTTTTTCTTTTTTTTTTTAATTAAAGTTTATTTATTTATTTTTGAGAGAGCGAGCAAGCAGGGGAGGGGGAGAGAGAGAGAATCCCAGGCAGACTCCCCATTGTCAGTGACCTGGGCTGAAATCAGGAGTCAGATCTTAACCAGCTGAGCTGCCCAGGCACCCCAAGACATTTGCTTTTCAAATTAGGTGAGATAAACTGTTGTAATATCACAGCAGATGTTTAGCCAATGTGCCTTGGTACCTCCGCACTGGTTGTCTAGATGGCTGGTTTTGACATGCCTGTGCCTTACCAGTTAAATACTTTGAATATCATCCAATTGGTACCTTATTGTGAACACTCACTTTTTGCCCGGAACGTATCTGTATTATTGTAATAATATCACAGATACCATATAGCTAGGCCATGTTTCCCTTATAAATGAAAAGACTTAGGAAAAGTAAAGTGACCTTGAGCTTAAATTTGAACACAGATTTTCCTGACTTCAAAGTCTGTTTCTCATAATCAAGAAAATTACTAAAGAGACTTTCTGAATCCATTCTAGATTTGAAGCCTCCAGTGCTATTTTAAATAGCAATTTAAATTCCAATTTCAAATTTTAAAAAATTATAAAGGCCCAGAATTTTATTGCTTATTCCCTCTCCCCTCCTCCACCCCTGCTTTTTTTTTTTCTTTTTTTTTTTTTTTTTAAGAATATGAAAGAGAAATTTTTATGCTGGCTTAAGTTTTCCTGTTTGTGACTGTTGTCTTGTGAGGCAGATCTTTCTTTCCAAAGGAAGCATCATGACCTTTTCCTTTTCCCCTCTTTCCCTCTGTAGGAGCAAACAGTGTTGTATATCTGTCAGTGGGAGGACTAGTTTCATCTGTACAAGAAGGGATAAAGTTTAAAAAACAGAAAGTGGAAAAGCAGGATATTATGATTCAAGAAAATGGGAATGGTCTGGAATGCTTTGAAAAGAATGGTCATTGTACAGCATGTCTCACTGGAAAATACCCTGTGGAGTTGGAATGGTAGTTGATAGGGGCAGACCTGATGTTTCAAAATATAAAGTTGGTCAAGAAGTTATAGTGGTGGTTATACCTTATCCATTTAACTGTTACTCCCTTGGTCAATGTAAAATGCCATATGCTTATGATTACCTTTATATATTTTGAGATTTCTTTTCTGAAAAGAGTACCAAAGTGCTATGCTTTCCTTAATGATCCTAGATAAATATTTTGGTGTCATCTAGGAGTTTGGATGATCCTTTGTTTTGTTTAGTAGTTTAGTACTTTGAGGCTACCAGTTATGAGATCATACACATTTAAGTTCAGATCAGCAACAATAATGCAATGAATAGATAAATTTCTGTTTTAGTAGGGATGGCCAGGCACTATACCTTCCCACAGATTCTTAGAAAATTTTGTGGAATGTTTCTTGAGTTACTGCAATTCGGTTGTGGAATATTTTCATAATTGAACCTTGCTAATTGCATATAATGCAACAACACTGTTTTTTGTGGTGTTTGTTTGTTTACACACAAGCATTGGCTAGCCTTTTTCACCTGGTCAGAGAAAGTAGGTAGTAAGTGGCATTTCCCAGGTCCATGCTTTAAATGGTTTGCAAGAGGTTAGACTAAGATGGTGTGATGCAAACAAGACATGAGTTAAATATAACATTTCACTCAAACCTCGAATCCATCATATCCCAAAAGTGTCAAGCCTCTAGAGTTCTCAGTGTGGTTTTGACCTTTCTTCCCTGTCTAACTTTGGACAAATCTTGAAACATCAACAACAATAAATACATGCCTCTTTGTGCCTCACTTTTCCCGCCTGTGCAGCGGGGTACTTAGTAAATTAATTAATAGGGATGTGAAAAAGTGTCATACTTTTTGTGGTGGTTAGAGCCATCCTGTCACCCCTCAGTTTTAAGATAGTGCATGATTATTAGCTTTTGAAACGTTGGCTGTTATTCTGAAATTGAGATTTCATTATGATGAAGGGAGACATACAGTTTAGCAGTGCTTTGCCACCTGTCTTTGAGATGTCCTAAGGATGATTGTAAAAACATGTCTGTGGAAGGTGTTTTTCTACATTTGACTATGAAGTATGATCTATATACTACTTAGTGCCCTTATAGTATAAACCCAGCAAGTAACCTAGTACATTTGAAATAAAAAATAAATTTTTAGGTTCTAACAACCCTTTTATTCTTATTAATTATATGTTCTTTTAATAAAGTGCTTGATCATTTGCAAACATATATACATATATATGTACAAATATAGATATATCATTGCAATTAAATGATCAAATACAAACCCTGTAGGGGCCAATTTTGTTTCAGATCAAGGTGACAACTATTTTGGAATTAGCATGCCTGTCTGATTCTAAGCATCACCTTATTACTTTTTTTCCACTTTGTTTTATTGGGATCTAACAAATACAGTTTTTTTGAAGTGTTTTCCTGTAACATCTGAGATTTAAAATTTTAAGATGCCTTGCCCTCAACTCCTGTTTATGTAAGATTTTTTTCAAACATAAAAGTGTTTGTTTCTGTGTTATTAAGTTACCTTAATTTGATGTATATAGTGTCCAAATCCATTTAGGAATTTAATATTTATTAATAACTGAAATCTTCTGTCTTCATTTGGTATATAGTCTCACATATTATATTATGGCAGGCCAAGATAAAATCTTGACAGCTATTTAAGCCCATGTGCAGCAGGCATCAGCGTGTTAGATAATGCTGTGGCAATGACACAAGCAAATTGACATTTGAATAAAGCCCTGGGACCACTTGAGTGTATAGCCTCTTGTCTTAAATGTATTCCTCATATCAGCATGGAGGAGGCAAGACCTGTGGGTCAATTTTGAATTGGCCTTACTTACATTTGATTTTTAAAAACAAGAGACTCAGGGAAAGTACTAAACCAAAATCTCTGATTTGACTTTCGTGTTTTCCATAGTTTTTGTCTCCCATTGTTTTTATTTTGTTTTATTGAGATGCTTTTATAAAGGAATATGGGACTGTGAGAGTTTGGTTATTCTACAAATTTCTTAATGTTTCTCCATCATGGCCTTTTATTTCACAAGTTTCTGAAGTCTGAATTCAATTACAGTTTTTTACATTTAATCTCAAATGTTGTTTAACTGTTTTAAATAGCAGAGTGCTGAAAATTACAAAGATGAAAAAAATGTGTTTTCACAGGATCTATATTGTTGTGAATTAAACTAAGTCTACTTTTTTGTGACTTCATTGTGATGTATTGGTGATAAATATATGTAATAAGTGTGTTTAAGTATGTGTGTGCTTTTTTTTTTTAATAATGACCTTTGGTTAGTGCATTATGATGAGTAGCGCAGTAATAGTCACATCTAGGCTCCATTCTTGGCACCAGCTAGCCAGATCTTATTTCTCTGATCCAGGCATTTCAATAAATAGACCAGTGCTTATGAACCAGGCAAAAGTCCTGGCTGAGTAGGAAGGAGAAATGAAGTTATTAGAAACGTAATGCTGAGTAAGCACTAGAATAGTGGTAAGTTTTGTGGAAATACCAGTGAGAATGGGGAGTGTCACAGAAGAGGTGGCTTAGATTTCCAAAATGTATGTGTGTGTTGGGGGAGTTGTGTTGTTGTTTTTTTTTTTCAGTCAAATTTAGGTAAATCAATAAATTGTATATTCAGACAATAGAACTTTATTCAGTCCTAAAAAGCAATGAGCTGTCAGGCCATGAAAAGATATGGAACTTAAATGCATATTACCAAGTGAAAGAAGGCAGTCTGTCAAAGCTGTATACCGTGCGAGTCAAACTTTATGCCATTCTGGAAAAGGCAAAACTATGGCTCAGTTCATGATTGTGGGATCCAGACCCACATTGGACTCCATGCTAAGTGTGGGGCCTGCTTAGGGTTCTCTCTCTCCTCCACCCCCCTTTTTTCCCCCCGCACCCCTCCATCCTTCCCTCCCTCTCCCTCTATCCCCTGCTTACGCTAGCAAGCACATTGTCTAAGATGGAAAAAAAACAATGAAGCCATCAGTGATTGCCAGGAGTTAGTGGGGAGGAAGGGATAAATAGAAGGAGCACAGAGAATTTTTAGTACCATGAAACCACACTGTGTGATATTATAATGGTGAATATATCTCATTATATATTTGTTCAAACCCATAGAATGTACAACACCAGAATAAACCCTGATGTAAATTATAGACTTTGGGTGATAATGATGTGTCATTGTAGGCTTATCAGTTGAAACAAATGTACTGCTCTGCTTGGGGATGTTCATAATGGGGGAGGCTCTGCAATATGCAGAGCATATTGGAGGGCAGGGGGTTTGTGGGAACTCTGTCCTTCTGCTCAATTTTGCTGTGAACCTAAATTAACTGCTCTAAAATATTGCCTATTTTAAAATAAACATACTAAGTCCCACCTCTAAAAGACAAAAAATAAAGTAATATATGCATATATGTTATTGCCTCTGAAAATCTTGCCCGAGGGCATCACCTGAATATCATGCCTTCTTCGAGTTTCAGATAGAGCCTGGTCAACTCCTAAGGGAAATTGCCTTCTTGTTTCTTAACCAAGTCAAAATAAATATCCAAGCCTCTCAGAAAAAACTGCATGCTGCTTAGACATTTTAGACTAAGCTATAGTATGCAATGTGAATGTGTGTGTGTGTGCACACGCGTGCATAAATTTTCTTCTTAAGTAGCTAGGAGTTCGATGGCAGGAGCTGATGCTTTTAACCTTTTTGGAAGTTCTCAGGATCTACCATAACACTGAACTCCTTGCACTGTGACAAAATGGAAAACCACTGCACAAAGGAGGCCCACACAGGAGGGCCCTGTACTCTTCCTCAATCTCTGAATTTGCTTCACTGAAAATTACTTGTTTGACTTCACTATTGACATACTGATGGATATCTTCGATGTGATGATTTTGTGTTGATTTGGCTAGGCTTTGGTGCCTAGGTGTTTGTTCAAACACCAGTCTGGATGTGGTGAAGGTATTTTTTAGATGTGATTAACATTTAAATCTGTAGACTTTGAGTAAACCAGATTACTCTCCATAATGTGAATGGCCCTTATCCAGTTGGTTGAAGGCCTTAAGAACAAAGATGGAAATTTATTGTAGAGTTTTTAAAATTGCCATAGGCACCCTGCTAGAGTTGCCAGCCTGTTGGCCTGCTCTACAGATTTCTAATTTGTCATTTCTCCAATTGTGTGGGGCAGTTTATTAAAATATATCTATTGGGGCACCTGGGTGGTTCAGTTGGTTGAGCCTGTGACTCCAGCTCAGGTCATGTCTCACAGTTTGTGAGTTCAAGCCCCATGTCAGTTCCACACTGATGGTGTGGAGCCTGCTTGGGATTCTCTCTTTCTGCCCCTACCCCACTTGTGTGCTCTCTCTCAAAAATAAACAAACTTTAAAAAAAACTAAAATACATGTATCTATCTCTGTGTCTCTGTTTTTCAAATGTGTATTTTTTATATATATTTTATATGGTGTGTGTGTGTGTGTGTATAAAATGTTGTTTCTGTTCCTTTACAGAACTTTAATAGACTCCTTTTGCAAACAGCATGACCTCCCTCATCCATCCATTCTTTCCTAGCCACCTGACAGAACAAGCCTGAATGAACCCAACCACTAATTTTCTCCCCCTTCAACCTGGCAGCTGAGCACCGTTAAGAGTAAATCACTGTTCTCCCAGTTGTGATCTACAAAGCAGACAACAGGGAGCTTATCTTTAGGGTAGTAGGACAACGTGATTTATAATGTATATTTGGTCTTTGTCCTATTTCTAGCACAGATATCCTAAAGCCCTTAGGAATTCCTAAGTGATAAGAGCAATTAAGTGTCTTTTTTGAAAATTCCAGTGTAGCGGTGCCTGGGTGGCTTAGTCGATTAGGCCTCCGACTTGGACGCAGGTCATGATCTCGAGGTCCATGAGTTTGAGCCCTGTTTCAGGCCCAGTGCTGACAGCTCAGAGCTAGGAGCCTGCTTAAGATTCTCTTTCTCTCTCCTCTCTCTCTCTCCCCACCCTTCCCCCACTCATGTTCTGTCTCAACAATAAATAAACATCTAAAAATTTTTTTTTAATTCCAGTGTAGTTAATAGTGCTGTATTAGTTTCAGGTATACAATATAGTGATTCAGCAGTTCTGTGTAGTACTCTGCTCATCAAGATAAGTGTACTCTTAATCCTTTTCATCTATTTCACCCCCACCTACCCACCTCTCCTCAGGCAACCAGCTATTTTCTAAAGTTAAAAGTGTTTTTGGTTTGTCTCTAATAAAGGTGTCTTGGTATTCATAACAAACTCCTTTCAAACACACCTGATTTGATGTTAATGAGGTGACTTTCTGAACGTATCTCATAGGGGATAGTTGCCAGGGGAACTAAATACATGATTAGAGGGTTGACCATTCATTCCCATTGCCCTGACTCTCAGGGAGAGGAGGAGGCTACAGGTTAAATCAATAGGTAATGGCCAATGATTTAATCAATTATGCCTTCATAATTAAGCCTTTACAAAAACCCAGAAGGACGAGGTTTGGAGAGCTTCATTCTTGGCGACATGGAGATGAGGTGAGTGGTATGCCTGGAGAACATGATAGCTCCTTGCTCCCTTCCACATACCTTGTCCTCTGCATTTCTTCCAGCTGGATGTTCTGAGTTAATTGTGTGGTGGATGGAAACCCCACACATTGAAGGTAGGGTCAAGGATAGTCAAAATCGCTTTTGAAATTATTATTTTTTAAAGAAATGACATCGACAACTGAGATAAGTGGGGGATTAGGTGAAGAGAAGTGAAATTAGAATGTAGCAACAAATGTGCAAAGGATCAGCAAGGTTCTAGGGTAGGCATTTGATATAGTGGACAGGAGAAGAGTAAAAAGGTCTCTTGGGGAAACAGGTGTCTAAGACATGAAACTTGGGGCAGCTGGGTGGCTCAGTCAGTTAAGCATCTGACTCTTGATATCAGTGTTGTGACTTAAAGCCCCATGCTGGGCTCTGTGTTGGGCGTGAGACCTACTTAAAAACAAAAAACAACAACAAAAAAAAAAACCGCTGAAACTCTGTTTTCAAGGTACTTAACTAGTATAAGAAGTCAAACTTAGAAATACTGTAGTTGGGGTGCGTGAATGGCTTAGCTCAGTTAAGCATCAAAGTTTTGATCTCAGCTCGAGTCGATCTCAGGGTTGTGAGTTTAAACCCTGCATTGGGTTCCATGGGCATGGAGCCTACTTAATGCAGCTGTTGGTAGCTTCTGTGAGAAATATAAGACCCCATTTGGGAAGGGGCCAAAGGCTTTTACCCTAGGGAAAAGCTAATATGCTAGCCTGTTACAGTTTTGTTTTGTGGCAGCAGACATGAGATTCCTGGGTCAAAGAGAAATTTATTATTCAAGGCAAAAGCAGTGGCCAGAGCTTCATTTATCAGTTCCCCCTGCCTCCCAAGTCCCACTGGGGTGATGGAGTCAGACAGAGATGGATGTCTGCGCACGCAGTAGGTTGTGTTACAGGAAAGAGTACTAAGTTTGGGAGATTCGCTTTTATAGGAAATGGAAGCAAGCCTGCTCTTTGGGAAAGCATTACCTCAGCTCTGAAGATCCGTCACCCCAAACAACCCTGAAAAATGACCTGGATAAAAAGCAATCAATACCTTGTATTTTTGGCATGCCCAGCAAGAATTTGCAAGGACATTCAGGCCCATGGCAGAGTGTTCCTCCCAACAGTATGCTGGTTTCATGGGATGGTGGGGGAAGATAGGTAAATTCCAATACAAGGCTTGAAGAAAGGCATCAAGAAGGTGATGTTTAAGCTGTGTTTTCTTAAGAGGGGTAAATGTGCATCAAACAGGCACAGGGAGAGGAAAGGGTATTTCAGCCTGAGACCTAGCCAAAACACAGGTGTGGAAATTTGATAAGGGCTTGGTATATTCAGAAGATTTACTAGGGTCTCATCATAGCTGGAGCTTACAGGACCAGGTATGAGGAAGGGGGTGGGGGGAGCAGTGGCCCACTGACAGGGCTAGAAAGAGAACCATCTTGTTTACCTTGGTAAAGAGTCTGACTGTCCTGCAGGCAATGAGGGACCACTGAAGGGGGTCTTAAGCAGGAGAATGTTATGGTTAATCTGGTTTATATTTTAGAATGGTCACTCTAGATTACCAGCTAAAAATGGTTTCTTGAACACCGCCTTCTGCATTTGCTTCCTCTTAAGTCCCTTTGAAAATGATATTAAAGGGATTTAAGAATCCTAAACTCTTAAGAATTAGAGGAAAAGATAAAATTCTGGAATCGAAAGCAAATGGTTCAGCTGATTTGGAAAAGTTGAATTTATATATATTTTGAGAGAGAGAGTGCATGTGGGTTGGGGTGGAGAAAGCATCCCAAACAGGCTCCGAGCTGTCAGCATGGAGCCCTACATGGGGCTCTATCCCATAAACTGTGAGATCATGACCTGAGCCAAAATCAAGATCGGACATGTAACCAACGGAACCACCCAGGAGCCCCTGGAACAAGCTAAATTCTAAATCAGAGAACAAAGGTAATAAACAATCCTATTTATATCACAGAACCCCTTAAAAACCTGAGAAGTTGGCTTCTGGAAAAAGGGCTGACAAGGGTAACTAAAAGGATTGGAAGGTCATTTAGGAATGAGTTATATCCTTATGCCACTACTCATCACCCCTGCAGCTTAATTCTGAAGTCTTTTATTCATGAAAGAGTAAAACAATATTTTTGTGTTAGAGGATACCAGGCACCTGAAACAATTAAGTAAAAAAATTTATACTCAATTCTGAGACACATCCCTCCACCCCCACATACACCACAGCCCTTCTCTCAACTTGATTTTCAACGAACTTGTCCCACAGACTCTGTTTCCAATTGCTTTTAAATGTCCCACTTTTAAATATGTGCAGATAAGTCACAATTACCAGACACCCCAGGAAGCCTCTAACATGAAAGATAGTGTCTGAAGTCAACTAAAGAAGAAAAAAGCATATCCTACAGGGGGAAAAACAAAAAAAAAAGCTATCATTAATATCAGAGTTGAAAGATGATAATGAATAAAACCGACATCACTCTAGCAGCAATTCAGAGTTGGAGCCAAGCAAGACTGGAAAAGCTTTAGGGAAAAGCTGACCAAGAAGGCCTGAACTAAGGTAGCAGTAGTGGAAATGAAGATAAGAACAATTTTTAAATGGAGATTGTAGGTCCCTCTGTAGAAAACTAATTCAGAACCTCTGGGAATAGAGGTCCAGGAATCTGTAATCTGTTTAACATCACCACAGCAGCTAGACTTTGAGATTAGGGACTGGAGACCTAGGGTCTAATTGGGTATGGGGGGGGGGGGTGTCTAGATTTCTTTACTGGCTGGGTGGATGATGGTGTCATTCTCAAATACAGAAACAAGTTTGGGAATACCCCCTTCCTCCTAAAAAAAAAAAAAAAAAAGATGATAGTTTGAGTAGCCTGTGGTACGTCTGGGTGAAAGTATCAATGAGCAGGCGGAGCTATCCCTTGCTTGGATTACTGCTAGTTTCTTACCACTGACCCTTAAGGACACAGGGTGTCCCATGATTTTTCATGTATGGTTGTCCATGCTGGGCTGTTTTCTCAGTCCTTCAGCACACACACACCCCAAAACAACAACAACAAACTCAGCTATTGCAGAGAGTGGCTTAAAAATAGCATTCTTGCCTTTGACACTTGTAATAATTTATGTCTCCAACGATAACTTGGAAACCAATTATTATTTAGGCGTGTAGCTTTGGTCACTCTCTCCCACTCAGACCTGTTTTATTGCTCCTATTAGTGAAAAATTTTTTTAGTCATCGTTTAAAACTTGTCTCTTCCAGCTATGTCTGTCTCAGCCTAATTATGACAGGGACCTCCTTTACAGGCTTCGTTGCAGGAGTCACAATCTTCCCAAACGCTACCGCAGATTTCCAGACAATATAGAATGGATTAAGTCTTTTCTTTTTTTTCTTTTCTTTTTAATTTAACGTTTGTTATTTTTGAGAGAGACAGAGTGTGAGCAGGGGAGGGGCAGCCAGAGAGGGAGACACAGAATCCAAAGCAGGCTCCAGGCTCTGTGTTGTCAGCACAGAGCCCCACGAGGGGCTCAAACTCACAAGCCGTGAGATCATGACCTAAACCGAAGTCGGACGCCTAACCTCCTGAGCCACCCAGGCGGATTAAGTCCACTTTCTATTGCACTTCACAACTATTTCATCTTCCTTTACATCAACTCTAGGCAATATCATTCTCTCCACTTTGTGGAAAAGAAGACACCGTCTCTGAATTAAAGTACTTTGCCCGAGTTTCTTGGTATAGCTCCACACTGGTCAGCTCCAACGTCTTTGAAAATCTTGCCCAAAACCCAGTGCGACCAAAACAGGTGCCTGAGCTGACAGCATTAGGCAAAAAGGCTGCCAGCTCTACTCCCAGGTTAGCCCAGCCCTCTCGGGAGGGGGCGGGGCAGTGAGACACTACCTGCTCCGGGTAGCTCCAGCTGACGTCATTGCAACAGCGACGCAGAAGATTTACGCGACAGCCTGCGCCTCTTAGATCCCAGCGGTCATTGCGGCCAGCAGGCTTTACGGCTTGGGTGTGGCTGCTCTTTCACATGTGTGTGGTGAGGTCTCCGATTCGGCTTGTTGGAGGGTCAGGTTGCGCTCAGACCTCTGCCCCAACCCTCAGGCCAGGCCTTCTAAGTGAGTCTCGCAGGAGGTGGTGTCCAGCGGGGACTTGTGTGGGAGAAGTGAAGTAAGGTGAGGCCTGGCGCTGCCTGTGCACAGATTGTTGAACTTCAGGGCCACTGCTTTGCTTCGGATGTGAGTCAGTGGCATCTGGCAGGTTGATGTGCAGACTAAAGTGACCTGTGTGATCTCTTCCTGAGTTGCCCAGCCTCGGACCCTCTGCCCCTTCTTTAGAAGAAAATAAGTGTGCCCCACCTCCTTACTAGGTTTGGAAGCTATAAAGTACATTGTTATTCAATGTAGTTGTGTAATGGAAATTAAGAAGCCCATGGATGGGGAGGGAGGAAGTTTCTAGATTATTTACTGTCTTTAAGATAACTAATAACCTAGAGAGAGACCTCTGGAGCACGACAGTTTGTTGACAGTCTTCAGACTTTTGAAGACTAAATGGCAGCATCTACTGCTGTAAATGAAGTAGGGAATATCTTTAACTTCATGGTTCCATTACATGTGAATCTGCTAAACTTACTTGCTTCTCCCCCTCCGCCCCAGTCTTATAAGGGCTCAGAAATGTTTGGGTGTATAAAAGTATATAGTGTTCTTATATTTATTTGTTTATTCATTCATGTATTTGTTTTTTATTTTTTAAAAAAATGTTTATTCTTTGAGAGAAAGAGCAAGCAGGGGAGGGGCAGAGAGAAAGGGAGACAGAATCCCAAGACCCTGGCTGTCAGCTCAGAGCTCTGGGGCTCAGACTCATCAACACAACCGGGAGATCATGACCTGAGCTGAAACCAGAACTAGGATGCTCAGTGAGCCACCCAGATACCCCTCTTTTTTTTTTTCTTTTTTAAGTATAGTATTCTTTATTGGAGAGGATATTTATTTTATGATTCAGTTAATGAAAATGAAAACCTTGGAGAGTAGATTTTGCCTTAAGTGTGTAGCAACCCCTGGGAAACTGACAGTTAAAAGTAGAAAAACCTATTAATTGTATAGAGAGGTGTGGTAGCCTTGTAATTTGTCATAAAAATAGTGTATCTTCAGTTACCTTTATAATCTTGCCCCTTAACTTTGAAGTCAAGTATTTTGGAGTATAAAAATTAATCAGAATGTCCTCATGGAAAATTAAGTGCTATAATTGCTTTTGCATTAAAAAATGCAATTTTGGGGACACCTGGGTGGCTCAGGTGGTTAAGCATCTGACTTCGGCTCAGGTCATGATCTCACAGTTCATGAATTCAAGCCCCGCATCGGGCTCTATGCTGACAGGTCAGAACCTGGAGCCTGTTTCAGATTCTGTGTTTCCTTCTCTCTCTGGCCCTCCCCCTCCCTCCCTCCCTCCCTCCCTCCCTCCCTCTCTCCCTCCCTCTCTCCCTCTCCCTCTCTCTCTCTCTCTCTCTCTCTTTCTTTCTCTCTCTCTCAAAAAAATAAACATTAGAAAAATGCAATTTTTTGGCACATACACATAAGATTTTTATGAAAATGCCTTAGTATAATATAGGCAATTTGTTATTCACAGTGGGAGAGAGTAGCAGAAGGTATCCTTCTGTACTGACTATACCTTGTCAGGGATAAACTCATTTGGCATGATTAATGGATAGTATGGACAGTCATCTTTATATAATGATAATTTGTGTGTATGAGGAAGAGCTTAAAATTTTAATCTTGTATATTACAAAAGAAAATATTTATAGAAATGCTTACTAAAAATACTGTAAATACCAAAGATCTTCTATTTTTAAACTTTATATTTAGAAATCATAGCATTTTCAAACCTTATGGGTCTCAATAGTTATTGGTTCATTTTGCTCTTTTTTGTTCTCTAATTCATATCAATTAAATGACATGGGTGAAAGTTAATTTTATTTTTTATTTCTTTAAAAAAATTTTTTTTATGTTTATTTACTTTTTGAGAGAAAGAGAGACAGAGTCGTGAGCAGGGGAGGGACAGAGAGAAAGGGAGACACAGAATCCGAAGCAGTCTCCAGGCTCTGAGCTGTCAGCACAGAGCCCGATGCAGGGCTTGAACTGACAGACTGAGAGATCATGACCTGAGCTGAAGTTGGACGCTTAACCGACTGAGCCACCCAGGCACCCCTTATTTTTTATTTCTTTTTTTATTAAAAAAATTTTTTTAAACATTTATTTTGTAGAGAAAGAGAGCGTGAGCAAGAGAGGGGCAAAGAGAGGGAGACACAGAATCGGAAACAGGCTCCAGGCTCCAGGCTTTGAGCTGTCAGCACAGAGCCCAACGTGGTGCTTGAACCCACAAGTGTTAAGATCATGACCTGAACTAAATTCGGCCGCCTAACCGACTGAGCCCCCCCAAGAGCCCCTTTATTTCTTTTTTTAATTAAAAAATTTTATGTTTGTTTGTTTATTTATTTATTTATTTATTTATTAATTTTGGAGAGAGAATAACAGAGTGCAAGTCGGGGAGGGACAGAGAAAGAGGGAGACACAGGATCTGAAGCAGGTTCCAGGCTCTGAGTTGCCAGCACAGAGCCCAACATGGGGCTCAAACTCACGAACCAGGAAATCATAACCTGAGATGTAGTCAGATGCTTAATTGACGGAGCCACCCAGGCTCCTCTATTTTTATTTCTTTAAAGTTTATTTTAAGAGGGAGAGAATCCCAAGCAACCACATTGTCAGTACAAAGCCCTAAAAGGGGCTCAGTCCCATTAACTGTGAGATCATGACCTGAGCTGGAATCAAGAGTCAGATGCTTTACTAATTGAGCCACTCAGACAACCTGGTTAATTTTATTTTGAATTAGTAATGAAATCAGTTCAAATAAATATGAACAAATAAACTTGAATAATTAAAATAGGCTACTGGGTAAATCTCATTTGCTTTTGAAATATGGAAAAGAGTTCACAGAAGAGAAAAAAATCACCTTGCCTTTCAAGGAAATACTAGTAATTGTTTCTTTTAAATCAGTGATCCCTAAAGGGTTTTTTTGTTTGTTGGTTTGGTTTGGTTTGGTTTGGTTTGGTTTGGTTTGGTTTGATGAATTACTGTTTCTACTCTGGGGTGCCTACGTAGCTCAGTCAGTTAAGCATCCAACTTTGGCTCAGGTCATGATCTCCAGTTCATGAGTTTCAACCCCACATCAGACTCTCTGCTGTTAGCACAGAGCCTGCTTTAGATCCTCTGTCCCCCTCTTTCTTTGCCCCTCCCCTGCTCATGCATCTGTGTGTGCATGTGGGTTCCCTTGCTCCCTCTCAAAAATAAACATTAAAAAAAAACAAAACTAGAGGATAAAGAGCTTATTCAACAATTACAAAAGGGACTTGATGTGACCTCTGAAGTCTTAAATAATATCATAGTTTATATACAGTGGACTAAAATTGGATCGATTTAGATAGATTTTCCTTTTTTCTACCAAAAAGGTAGACTTTGCTTTCACCTAAGTTCAGTTTCCAAAAGTATAGTTTACTTGTATTAATCTCTTCAAAGACATTTTGCAGGATTTTAACTACTTTATCTTAATCTGGGATGGAAACCAAAGAAAAATGAAAAGAAAATTAAGCATGTAGTGCTTTAAATTGTTTTTTTTTTCCTTAATGTTTATTTATTCTTGAGATAGAGAGACTGAGCATTAGTGGGGGAAGGGCAGAGAGAGAAGGAGAGACAGAATCCAAAACAGGCTCCAGCTCTGATCTGTCAGCACAGAGTCCAGCACGGGGCTTGAACCCATGAACCACGAGATTATGACCTGAGCCGAAGTTGGACACTTAACTGAGCCATCCAGACACCCCTAAAGTGGGTTTTATTGGTTAATTTTTTATATGCATTTTTTACATTGTGGTAAGTTGAGAGAGAATTCTACATTTCTACCTGTTTCATTCTCATCTGTGCATACCACTCCTCTCCCAAATTTTCTTCCAGCTCAGACCTAGTGTTAGGTTGATAGTATCAGATTAATTTTCAACTCCTTGTTCTCAACATAGATACTTCCTAAATTCAGAGATTAATTATGTTTTTGATATAGTTGTTTTTGTGAGGAATGATTTGTATTGAAGTTTCTCTCTCCCTTTTTCACCCTGCCATGTTCCCTAAAACTCCCTATCCCCATAATATTTCTGTATATAGGTGGAGTTCTCTGCTACCAATGAGGCTTCAATAAACCAGTGAAATGACTCTTCAGGAATTGGTACATCGGGCTGCCTCCATTTATTCAGATAAAATAGCTGTATGTTTTGATGAGTGTAACAACCAGCCTCCAGTTTATTACACCTATAAGTCTGTGGTTCATGCTGCTTCAGAATTATCAAATTTTCTACTATTACACTGTGACTTTCAAGGAATTCGGGAAGTTGGTCTCTACTGCCATCCTGGTATTAACTTACCCTCTTGGATTTTAGGGTAATTATTTTAATACTGAATTTTTAGTTTCTAACCTAATTTATAATTCTTTAATACATAGAATGTTGTATCTTACATAAAAATACAATAGTATACAGAATAGTGTTGCTTGATCAATTTTAGAGAGGCTAAAGAAGTTCGTATTTCCCAACAATTATTTTTAATCATTTAATTGATCTGAGTTTATTTAGGAGACCAGAAATTTTCATTAATAGAATATTTAAGTATCTCCAAAATATAAGGGCTTCATTTGTCTACCAAAAGAAAATGGTCATAAATTTGTTATATCAAAGCAAACAAGTGTTTCAGAAATAACATGACTATTTTTTCTCCTGAGACTGAAGTTTAGGTACTCAAAGTATTCAGTAAATGAATGAATAAGTAAAGTTTTGGATGTTGGTTCATAAAAAAATGAGCTATGGACTGAGGACACTAATTATTATTTGCAAAATGTTCATCATTAAGTTGTTATAGAATATTATCCTTATATAGTGATTTCTGTACTAGGGTTCTACAGTAAATAAAAGCTATTAAAGAAGTAGAAAAGTTGATGTTCATCCCATAATATGTGTGTTAGTAGATTAATGTATAAATGTAAAGCAAAAAAAGTTAAAATTTGGCTTCCATTCAGTCATTGAAAAAATTTTATTGAAAATTTACTATGTGCAAAAATCCATTGTCCCCAAAGTATACCTGAAAGTACTTTTTTTAGATTTTATTTTTAAGTAATCTCTACACCCAGTTTGGGGTTTGATTTCCCACAACCCCAGTATCAAGAGTCTTGTGCTCTACTGACTGAGCCAGACCAGCACCCTTACCTCAGAGTACTTTTAGTTAAAACAACTAACTGATTTTGGATCTTAAAGTGATAAAAATTTAATGGTGGATATTCTGCCTTAAAAACAAAATAGAAATAACTATAAGCAACAATGTGTCAACAAAAACATTGGCATTTCTGATATAGTCGTTGGCAAAGTACATAGGGAAATAGAAATACTTAAAGATGATTTTCAACAGATCTTCTATGCTGAGGAAATGCTATTCTGTACTCTTTATTTAGAATTCTCCAAGTCCCTGCTGCTTATGCTCCTATTGATCCAGATGCACCACCAGCGTTGTCAACTCATTTTATGAAAAAATGTAATCTAAGTTATATTCTTGTTGAAAAACAGCAAATTAATGTAAGTGTGTGTATTTAAATTTTTATGTGTGTTTATCTTTCAGTTGAAGGGTGTGTGTGTACATTTCTACGTTTCCTAAATGTAGACATTTGGGTTGGATAATTGTTGTGAGGAGTATCCTGTACATTATAGGTTATTTGAACAGCCTCCCTGGTTTCCACCCACTAAATGCCAGTAGCACTGCCTCGACCCCACCCCATCCCAGTTGTGACAATGAAAATTGTCTCCAGAAATGGCCAGGTGTCTCCTGGAGGTACAATTCACCTCCTACACTCTATTGAGAAACACTGCCCTATAGCATGAAGGCTATATGCCCTAGACATATAATTACTGTGCATTATTTTGAATTTCCTTTCTCTTTCCAAAGTTGTTTGTAGGAAAATCTTATAATAATGGAAACCTTTTTTAAAATTTTATTTATTTTTGAGAGGGAGAGGGAAGCAGGTACAGAGGGAGGGAGAGAGAGAATCCCAAGCAGGCCTTGAGCTGTCAGTGCAGACCCCAACATGGGGCTTGAACTCACAAACTGAGATTATGACCTGAGCCGAAATCAAGAGTTGGATGCTCAACTGACCGAGCCACCCAGGTGCCCCAAAACCATATCTTTGTATATTTGTAGCAATTTGTAGTGATCAACAACATTAAAGAACTATAACCAGGCTTAGATTTTGAAAAAAAGATTGGCACTTAGAGTTTTCCAGAGAGGTCTAGTCTATTTATTTTTTTTAAAATGCCCATTTATTTTGAGAACACAAGCCGGGGAGGAGCAGAGAGAGGGAGAGAGAGAATCCCAAGCAGGCTCTATGCAGCCAGCACAGAGGTTGACATGGAGCTTGATCTCACAATCGAGTGAGATCATGACCTGAGCCGAAATCAAGAGTTGGATGCTTAACCAACAGAGCCAGTCAGGCTCTTCCTAAATTTATTTTTTAATTTTTAAGTGACTGCCAACCAAATATCTAGCCAAGAGACATTGCTTTATGGGCAAGAGTTGGTTATTACATGTTCAGGAAGATCCAGCCCATGTTTCATTATTTCTTCATAAAATATTGTTTTACCAAAGAGGAGAAAAGAACATTATAGAACATATATTCAGTTTAGCCTGTTTTTACCCATTTCCTAGCTGAACCAATTTGTATTTGAGGATAACTTAAATGTGTTCCACTTATGTATCTATATGTCTGTGCATCTCTGAATATATAGTGAAAAATATCAAAAGCTTGAGATGCATGGAGGAATTCCTAGAGAATCACGAGTATTAGAATAAAGACTCTAGAAGGAGACAACTAAAGTATAATTGGTGAATATTTTCTAAATAAACATTAATGTGTAGTCAAAAGTTTTCTCAGATTGGTTATTTGTTTGTTTGCTTTTTTAATGTTTGTTTATTTTTGTGAGAACACCAGAAAGCTGGAGAGGGGCAAAGAGGGGGACAGAAGATCCAAAGCAGGCTCCATGCTGATAGCAGAGAGCCCACTGTGGGGCTTGAACTCATGAACCGCGAGGTTATGACCTGAGCTAAAGTTGGACACTTAACCAACTGAGCCACCCAGGTGACCCTGGTTATTTCTGTGTTGATGTAATAAACAAAGCTAAAATGGGAATGTGACATTCGTTTTTCTTGACAGCCTTGGTGAAGGTTTTATAAAAGAGGTGGTTGAATTTGAGAATTGTCAGTATTGCGTGTTCTTTATAACTGCTTATATAAAGAGTTGGGCATATAGAAAACACCATAGGAAGTCCCTTGCTTCCCGTTCCATTACTTTGATGATGGTATAAGTGTTCCTCCTTGACACATGAGCAATCAGGATGTACTTACTGAACCCAGCATCCACTAGAATAGTAGTTCTCAGTTGGAGATCATTTTGCCTCCCAGGAGACATTTGGCAATGTCCACAGTTATTTTTTATTATGCTGACAGTGCGGTGCTCCTGGCATCTAGTGGGTAGAGGCCATAGATGCTGCTAAAAATCCTATAAAACACAAGATCACCTACAAAGATTTATCTGGTGCAAAATGTCAGTAGTGTTGAGATTGAGAAACTATACACTAAAGACAAGTTTTTTGGGAGGGCATCAGTATGTGAAAGAAGCCCAAGACCTGATTCCAGCTGCTTATAACGTATAGTTGACCTTTGGACAACATGGTTTGAACTGCGCAGGTCCACTTACATGCGATGGTTTTTGTTTTGTTTTGTTTTGTTTGTTTTTTTTAATACAGTACAGTACACCATTGTAAATGTATTTTCTCATGATTTTCTTTTTTAGCATCGATACAATACGTTTTAATATAGTCCATATTCAGATTTCCATATTTGCCTCCAAAAAATCCTTTTAGCTTTTTCGGGGGAGGGGTACAAAATCCAGTCAAATATCATATAATACATCCCTTTCTCACACCTCCTTAGTATCCTTTCATCTAGAACAGCTCTCCTACCTTTTTCAAAAATATTTCACATCTTTCAGAAATCAGAGTTATTGAGGTATAATGTACATAGAGTAAAAATCACCTAGTTTATGTGTACATTTTAATGAGTTTTGGCAAATATAAAGTTATGAAAACACCTCTTAAATCATGATATAAATGTTTTCCTTATTTCAAAATCCTTGTGCCCCTTTTCAGTCAGTCCCAAGTACATTTTTTACATTTCCTCTTTTTTGAAACTATTTTAAGGGCTTTTGTGATGCCATGGCTGGTCTAGTTTTCCTCCCAGATCTCCTCAGTCACTTTAGCCAGCTTCTCTTCCTCTGTGAGGACAGGAAACTTGTTTGTAACAGTTTGTCACTTAGGATCATATCCTCAACACCTAGAACAATACCTGGTGTAGGAAACACTGCAAAGTGAGGCACTTTGAACTATGCTCATTTATGTAATGCTCAGCTTCCAGCTAAATACTACCTTCATTTTCTAAATGACAGTAAAGCTCAACAAAGTATAATTGGTACCATTTACAAAACCACTATATAACAAAGCCAGGATTTAAATACATTGGGTAAAATATGTTCTGATTAATTATATTTCAGTATTAAAAATTGTTTTTAATGTGCATAGAGTTGATACAAAATGTTACATTGGTTTCAGGTGTGCAACATCGTGATGGAGCGTCTCTATACATTATGCTAAGGTCACTACAAGTGTAGCTACCAACTCACTGTACAGTGTGATTATGGTATCACTGACTATATTCCCTATGCTGTACCTTTTATTCCCTATTATTTCAGTATTACAGATGTGTGAATATTGAAAATAATTGCGATTACAGAATTTAAGATTTTTAGAGCCCTTTATTCTTATGGTATAAGGTTATGCACATTCACTAAGAGCTGTATAATGTAATACTTATGTAACATTTTGAATTTGAAAAGCACTTGTTGAACTGCAGAATAAGTAAGGCAAATGTTATTTGGTCATTACTTTGTAGTCACTTGAGAGATTTTATGAGTTTAATTCTTTTTTTTAATTGAAGTATAGTTGGCATCCAATGTTAGTTTCAAGTGTACAACGTAGTGGTTCAAGTTTATATGTTATCTTCATTGTAAGTGTAGCTACCATCTGTTGCCATATAATGGTATTACAATGTTATTGACTATATTCCCTATGCTGTACCTTTTATCCCCATAACTTATTCCATAACTGGAAGCCTGTATCTCCTTTTCACCCATTTTCACCCACCCTTCTCCCCCTATGGCAACCACATTTGTTCTCTGTATTTATGGGTCTGTTCATGCTTTTTGTTTTTGTTCTTTAGATTACACATATAAATGGAATCATGGTATATTTCTCTCTCTTGTTTCATTTAGCATAATTCCCTTGAAGTCTGTGTTGCAAATGGCAAGATCTCCTTTTTATGGCTGAATAATATTCATGTGTGTGTATGTGTACATTACAGCATCTTTATCCATTTATTTATTGGACACTTGGTTGCTTCCATATCTTGGCTGCTGTAAATAGCCCTGGAATGCACATAGGAATGCATGTATCTTCTTGTATTATGTTTTCATTTTCTTTGGGTAAATGCCCAGTAGTGGAATTACTGGATCATATGGTATCCTTTTTTTTTTTTTTTTTAATGTTTGTTTATCTTGAGAAGGAGAAAGAGAATCCCAAGCAGTCTCTGCACTATCAGCACAGAACCCGATGCAGGGTTTGATCTCATGAACTGTGAGATTATGATCTGAGCTGAGATCAAGATTCAGATGCTTAACCGACTGAGAGCCACCCAGGTGCTCCGCTCATATGGTAGTTCTAATTTTAAGTTTTTGAGGAACCTCCATCCAGTTTACCACAGTGGCTGCACCAATTTACATCCTCACCAATATTTGTTATTTCTTGTCTTTTTGATTCTACTCATTTTGACAAATGTGAGGTAGTATCTCGTATTTTTGATTTGCATTTCCCTGATTAGTGATGTTGAATGTCTTTCATGTGCCTGTTGGCCATCTAGATGTTGTCTTTGGAAAATATCTATTCAGGTCCTCTGCCTATTTTTTTTTTTATTTTATTTTTAATTTTTTTTAATTTACATCCAAATTAATTAGCATATAGTGCACCAATGATTTCAGGAGTAGACTCCTTAATGCCCCTTACCCATTTAGCCCATCCCCCTTCCCACAACCCCTCCAGTAACCCTCAGTTTGTTCTCCATATTTATGAGTCTCTTCTGTTTTGTCCCCCTCCTGTTTTTATATTATTTTTGTTTCCATTCCCTTATGTTCATATGTTTTGTCTTTTAAAGTCCTTACATGAGTGAAGTCATACGATTTTTGTCTTTCTCTAATTTCACTTAGCATAATACCCTCCAGTTCCATCCGCGTAGTTGCAAATGGCAAGATTTCATTCTTTTTGATTGCTGAGTAATACACCATTGTGTATATATACACATCTTCTTTATTCATCCATCGGTGGACATTTGGGCTCTTTCCATATTTTGGCCATTGTTGATAGGGCTGCTATAAACATGGGGGTGCATGTGTCCCTTCGAAACGGCACACCTGTATCCCGTGGATAAATGCCTGGTAGTGCAATTGCTGGGTCGTAGGGTAGTTCTATTTTTAGTTTTTGAGGAACCTCCATACTGTTTTCCAGAGTGGCTGCACCAGCTTGCATTCCCACATCTGCCTATTTTTTTAATGGGATTATTTGTTTTGGTTTTGGTTTATTATTATTATTTTTTTTGATGTTGAATTATAAAAGCTCTTCATATATTTTGGATAGTAACCATTTATCAGATACATCATTTGGAAGTATTTTCTCCCATTTAGTAGGTTGCCCTTTTATTGATGGCTTTCACCTTTTATTGATGGCTTACTTCTCTGTGCAAAATCTTTTTATTTTGCTGAAGTCCCAATAATTTGCTTTTGTTTCCCTTGCTTGAGGAGACATATTTAGAAAAATGTTGCTAAGGCTGATGTTAAAGAGATTATGGTTTGTTTTTTTCTAAGAGTTTTATGGTTTTGGTTTCACATTTAGGTCTTTAATACACCGTGGGTTTATTTTTGTGTGTAGTATATGAGAGGGGCCCAGTTACAGTCTTTTGCACGTAGCTGTCCAGTTTTCCCAGCACCATTTATTGAAGAGACTCTTTTCCTAATTGCATATTCTCGCCTCTTGTGTCATAGATTAATTGACCATATAGGCATGGGTTTATTTCTGGGCTCTCTGTCCTGTTGTTCTATGTGTCTGTTTCTGTGCCAGTACCATACTGCTTTGATTACTACAGCTTTGTATTATGTTTTGAAACTGGGATTGTGATACCTCACCCTCTGTTCTTTCTTAAGATTGCTTTGGCTATTTGGGGTCTTTTGTGGTTCCATACAAATTTTAGGATTATTTGTTCTAGTTCAGTGAAAAATGCTTCTGGTATTTTGATGGGATTATATTGAATCTAGATTGCTTTGCACAATATGGACATCTTAACGATATTCTTCCAGTCTATGGCCATGAAATATCTGTTCATTTGTGTTGTCTTCACTTTTTTTCATCAGTGTTTTTTTTTTTATATTTTCACAGTACTCTTAGCCTCTTGGTTAAATTCATTCTAGATATTTTATTACTTTTGGTGTAATTGTAAATGGAATTATTTTCTTAATTTCTCTTTCCTTGCTAGAATATAGGAATTGCTTAATTGCTACTTCCTTGCTAGTATATAGGAATGCAACAGGTTTCTGTATATTAATTTTGTATCCTGCAACTTTATGGAATTCATTTATTTTTTTTAAGTTTTATTTACTTTTTTTTTATTTACTTTTTTTGTAATGTTTCTTTTTGAGAGACAGAGACAGATAGTGAGTAGGGGAGGGCCAGAGAGAGAGGGAGACACAGAAATCTGAAGTAGACTCCAGGTTCTGAGCTGTGAGAACAGAGCCTGACGTGGGGCTCAAACTCGTGAACCATGAGATCATGACCTGAGCCAAAGTTGTACGCTTAACCTACTGAGCCACCCAGGCGCCCCTAAAGTTTATTTACTTTTGAGAGAGTGTGTGTGTGCGCACACACACATACAGACACGTGCATGCGCACGCCACAGGTGTGTGCATGTGCAAGTAAGGGAGAGGCAGAGAGAGGGAGACACAGAATCCAAAGCAGGCTCTCTGCTGACAGAACCCACAAACCGTGAGATCATGACCTGAGCCCAAGTCAGATGCTTAACAGACTGGGCCACCCAGGCACCCTCATTTATTACTTTTAATAGTTTTTGATGAAATCTTTAGGGTTTTCTATTAGTATGATGTCATCTGCAAATAGTAACAGTTTAATTTTTTTCTTACCAATTTGGATGTCTTTCCTCCCACCCCCAAACCCTTTATTGCTGTGGCTAGAACTTCCAGTAAGTACCATTTGAATAAAAGTGGGTGGACATCCTTGTCTTATTTCTGATCTTAGAGGAGAAGCCCTGTTTTCACCATTGAGTAGGATGTTAGCTGTGGATTTTTCATATATGGCCTTTTATTATGGTGAGGCTTGTTCCTTGTCTTTGTTGCAAGTTTTTATCATGAGTGATACTGAGTTTTGTCAGATGCTTTTTCTGCATCAATTAAGAGGATGTGATTTTTTATTCATTTTGTTATTGTGAATTACATTGACTTGTGAATATTGGACCATTTTTGCAACTTTGGAATAAATCACATTTGACTGTAGTGAATGATCCTTTTAATGTATTGTTGAATGAGGTTTGCTAGTATCTTATTGAGCGTTTTTGTATCCGTGTTCATCAGGGAAATTGGCCTGCAGTTTTCTTTTTTTGTAGTGTCTTTTAAAAAAATATTCTTTTGCATTTAGTGTTTGTTTGTTTATTGTAACGTTTATTTATTTTGAGAGGGGTGGGGGCAAAGAGACAGAGAGAGAATCCCAAGCCGGCTCCACACTCTCAGCATGGAGCCTGATGTAGGGCTTAAAGCCACAAACCGTGAGATCATAACCTGAGCCAAAATCAAGAGTCAGATGATTCACAGACTGAGCCACCCAGGTGCCCCTGTTTATTTATTTTTAAGGTTTCTTTATTTTGAGAGAGAACATGTACATGAGCAGGGGAGGGGCAAGATAGAGAGAATCCCAAGCAGGCTGTGTGTTGTCAGTGCAGCCTGATTCAGGTATTGATCTCACAAATCCTGAGATCATGACCTGATCCAAAATCAAGAGTTGGATGCTTAATCCACTGAGCCATACAAGCACCTGTATTTATTTCTTTTTAAGTAGACTCGATGCCCATGGTGGAGCTTGAACTCATGATCTTGAGATCAAGAGTCCTCTATGTTCTACCAACTGTGCCAACCAGGCACCCCAGGTGTTAACTCCTCTTTAAATGCTTCATGGGGCGCCTGGGTGGCTCAGTCGGTTGAGCGACTTCGGCTCAGGTCACGATCTCGCGGTCCGTGAGTTCAAGCCCCGCATCGGGCTCTGGGCTGATGGCTCAGAGCCTGGAGCCTGCTTCCGATTCTGTGTCTCCCTCTCTCTCTGCGCCTCCCCCGTTCATGCTCTGTCTCTCTCTGTCTCAAAAATAAATAAATGTTAAAAAAAAAAATTAAAAAAAAATGCTTCATATAATTCACCTGTGAGTCCACCTGGTCCTAGACTTTTTGTTTGAGAGTTTTTGGATTACCAATGCAATTTTGTTACTAGTGATTGGTCTATTCTGACTTTCTATTTCTTCCTGATTTAGTTTTGGAAGATTGTATGTTTCTAGGAATTTATTTCTACTAGGTTATTCTATTTGTTGGCATATAATTTTTCATAGTAGTCTCATAATCCTTTTTATTACTGTGATATTGGTTGTTAATTTATTTTATTTGGGTCCTCCTTTTTTGATGAGTCTGGCTAAAGGTTTATCAACTTTATCTTTTCAAAGAACTGGCTCTTGGTTTCATTGATCTTTTCTATTGCTTCTTAGTCTATTTCATTTATTTCTGCTTTGATCTTACCATATCCTTCTACTCACCTTGGGTTTTGTTCTTTTTCTTTGAGGTAATCCAGTATCACTGTAAATTCTCTTAGAACTGCTTTTGGTGTATCCCAGCTTTGGACTATTGTTTTCATTTGTCTTCATGTAATTTTTGATTTCCTTTTTAATATCTTTGTTGACCCATTGGTTGTTCAGTAGCATGTTTAGCTTGTGCGTGTTTGTGTTTTTCCAGGTTTTTTTCTTAATTTCTAGTTTCATATCATTGTGATTAAAGAAAAAAAGATGCCTGTTAGGATTTAAATCTTCTTAAATTATTGAGACTTGATTTTTGTGGCTTAATGTGATCTATCCTAGAGAATGTTCCATGTGTACTCGAAAGGAGTGAGGAATGTGTATTCTATTTGATGGAATGTTCTGTATATATTTAAGCCCATCTGGTATAATGTGTTCAAAGTCACGGTTTCCTAATTTTCTGTCCGAACAATCTATCTAGTGATGTAAGGTGTTAAAGTCCCCACTATTGGGGCTCCTGGGTGGCTCATTTGGTTAAGCATCTGCCTCTTGATTTCAGCTCAGGTTATGATCCCACAGTTTGTGGGATTGAGCCCTGCATCAGGGCTATCAGTGCAGAGTCTGCTTGGGACTCTCTCTCTGTCTCTGCCCTTCCCCTTACTCATGTTTGCTCTCTCTCAAAAATTTTTTTCTAAAAAGTCCCCCACTATTGTAAGTTTCTCCCTTTGTTAATTTTGCTTTATGTATTAAATACTGTAGGTGCTACAGTATTGGGTACATAGATCTTTATAATAGTTATATGCTTTTGTTGTATTGATCTTCTAATTCTGTAATGCCCTTCTTTTTCTCTTATTACAGGCTTTGTTTTAAAGTCGTTTTGTCTGGGGGCACCTGGGTGGCTTAGACGGTTAAGTGTCTGACTTCAGCTCAGGTCACAATCTCAAATGTTCGTGGGTTTGAGCCTGGCATCAGGCTCTATCCTGACAGCTCAGAGCCCGGAGCCTGCTTTGGATTCTGTGTCTCCCTGTCTGTCTGTCCCTCCCCTGCTGGCTCATGCTCTGTCTCTCAAAAGTAAATAAACATTAAAAATAAATGAATAAATAGTCTTTTTGTCTGATAATAATAAGTATTGCTACCCTGGCTTTTTTTTTTCTTTCTTTCTTTTCTTATGGAATATCTTTTTCCATTCTTTCAATCTGTACATATATTTAGGTCTGAAGGGAGTCTCTTGTAGGCAACATATAGATGGGTTTTTTTTTTTTAATCCATTCCATTGTTCTATGTCTTTTGATTGGAGCATATTTAGACCATTTACATTTCAAGTAATAGGTATGTACTTAATGCCATTTTGTTGTTTTCTGATTGTTTTTATAGTTCTTTGCTATTCCCTCTCCTGATCTCTTTCCTTGTGATTGTTGATTTTATTTGTGTTATTCTTGGCTTTTTATGTTTGTTTTTTTTTTTTTTTGTATATATAGTGTTGATTTGTGGTTACCATGAGGTTTATAGATAACATCCTAAGTATGTAGCAGTCTGTATTAAGTTGGTTACTTAAGGTTAAACATATTCTAAGAGAACTACTTCTTTATTCTCCCTTTACATTTTATTTATATGTTGTCATATTTTACATCTCTTTATTGATAATTTTCTTCTAATTATGGCCTCTTCTTTTCCTCTTAAATAAGTATCACTAATGTTTTTTATAAAGCTGGTTCAGTGGTGAACTTTTTTAACTTTTGTTTGGGAAATTCTTTATCCTTCAATTTTTTTTTTTTTTTTTTAAGTTAGTGTGAGCATGAATAGGGGAGGGGCAGAGCAAGAATTCCAAACAGGCTCTACAGTATCAGTGCTAGAGCCTGATATAGGGCTTGAACTCACAAACCGTGAGGTCATGACCTGAGCTGAAGTTAAAGGTCTGATGCTTAACTGACTGATCCACCTAGGTGCCATTATCTTTCCTTCAATTCTGAATGGTAACCTTGCTGGGTAGACTATTTTTGATTGTAGGCTTTTTCTTTTCAGCTCTTTGAATACATCATGCCAATCCTTTCTGACCTGTAAAGTTTCTGCTGAAAAAATCAGCTGATGGCCTTATTGGTTTCCCTTGTATGTAACTTTTTGCTTCTTGCCACTTTAAAATTCTCTGTGTTTTGTGCCTGAGTGGCTTAGTCAGTTAAGTATCTGTCTTTGGCTCAGGTTATGAACTCGTGAGTTTGAGCCTCACATCAGACTCTCTGCTGTCAGCACAGAGCGTGCTTTGGATCCTCTGTCTCCCTCTGTCTCTGCCCCTCCTCCCCCTTCCCCCTGCCCTCTCAAATATTAAAAAGAATTTTAGGGGCACTTGGGTGGCTCAGTCAGTTAAATGTCTGACTCTTGGTTTTAGCTCAGGTCATGATCTCACAGTTTGTGAGTTTGAGCCCCGCATTGGGCTTTGCATTGACAGCACGGAGCCTGCTTTGGATTCTGTCTCCCTCTCTCTCTGCCACTTCCCCACCCATACTGTCTCTATCTCTCTCAAAATAAATAAATTTTAAAATCTTAAAAAAAATTGTTTTTATACAATAAAATTCTTTCTGTATCTTTTAAACTTTGACATTTTTTTTTATTTAAAAAAATTTTTTTAAATGTTTATTTATTTTTGAGACAGTGAGAGACAGAGCATGAACGGGGGAGGGTCAGAGAGAGGGAGACACAGAATCTGAAACAGGCTCCAGGCTCTGAGCTGTCAGCACAGAGCCTGATGCGGGGCTCGAACTCACGGACCGCGAGATCATGACCCGAGCCGAAGTCGGCCGCTTAACTGACTGAGCCACCCAGGCGCCCCTAACCTTTGACATTTTAATTTGTTATGGTGTGGACCTTCTTGGGTTCACCTTGTTTGGAACTCTCTATGCTTCCTAAACCTGGATATCTTTTTTCTTTTCCAGGTTAGGGAATCTTCCATACAGTTTTCTTAACATCTTTTATCTAACTTATATCATTCTAAGAAAACCATATATAGTACGTGTAGCATTCAGAGTATATATTAATTGATTATGTCATCAAGGTTTCTGGTCAACTGTAGGCTATTAGTAAAGTTTGGGAAGGGGGGTCAGAGTCATTCATGGATTTTAGGGTTGGTGGCTCCATAACCTATGTGTTGTTCAAGGGTCAACTGTGGTTGGAGAGAAAAGTTATCATAATCTTAAACCTGTAAGTTCAACATAATGTGTTCATACCCTAAGAGAAATAAATGTAACCTAGTAGAGATAAGAAAAGTTTAATGGCAAAAGATGGTTTTGAACTAAGTCTTAAAAATATGTATTATAGGTCCTTAATTTTTTTAATATTACAGGCCATACCACACCTGACCCCTAATACACACACCACAAACAAATAAAACCTATAGTCTCCTGCATTGTACCCTTGTTCTCATTTCTTTCTTATTTTTCTCTCATTTATAGTGATTTCTTTAATGTGAAAACTTACGTTTCATTAAACTTCTTTTTATAAATCCTAAAAGATATATTCAAAGGAACCTCCCTTTTAGCATGTAAAAGTTGAATTTAATATATTTTTATCCAAATTAAGTAAATCTGTATTAATCTGTCTCCATCTACCAAATATCTGAGTCAAAAACTTAGCACTCTTCTTAGGCTCACTCTGTATTCAGAAAGTTACCTAGTCCTATTGATTCTTGTTCACCGGCCCTTTCTGTCTGCTCTTGTTGCAACAGACTAGTTCAGGCCCAAATCATGTACCTCAATTGTTGCAAAAGGTTCATTAGAAAACCCTCACTTACCAAAAGTCTAACTTCTCAGTCTATCCTTGCCACCTTCAATTGAGTCTCATTGCTTATAAGTTAAGGTCTAAACCCCTTAGTATTGAGTATACAAATTTATTAAGGATAGCCTCTCCTCTCCTATTAACAATATTATATACCTAGTTCTTCACCTTACTGGAATTATTAAAGTTCTCCACGACACTAGCTTTCTTGGGTCATATACTCTGCATTAGCTGTTTGCCCAATAAAGTACCCCTCTTTACTTGGACAAAAGCTACTTATAACATAAATATTACATATGATGAAGCAATCTCAGACCTTCCAGGCAGAGTTAAGATCAACTCCTCTGTTTCTATTAACATTTCAAGCATATTCATGGTCAGGTACCACATTGCCCTGCAGTTGGATGTTTTTATGTCTGTTTATTTTGAAGGTGACTTTGAAAGTAAGGACAGCACTTTATTCTTGCAAGTTTTTAATTTATTTTTTAATCCCTAGTTATATAGCAAGTACTCAAAACAATGTTGAATGAGTGAATATTTCATATTACTTGTATGTAAAAAAGTCATTTAACACTAATATTGTGAACTTTGTTCCCCCATGTAACAGAAATTCAAATCTTCCTATGAAACATTATTGAATTACGATACACTTACAGAACATACTGACTTAGTACTCTTCAGGCTTCACTGGGAAAATGTTGCAGTCAGTTTGATGCTAAATGACAGAAAACAGAAATATGAAGAAGGAAAAATGACAAACAGCACAAATTCTGAGAACAATGAAGAAAAGTCAGAAGAGCACATGGATGTGAGGCTAAACCATTGCTTAGCCTATGTTCTCCATACATCAGGCACTACGGGGATACCTAAGATTGTCAGAGTCCCTCATGCATGTATATTGCCAAACATCCAACATTTTCGGTGAGTTCTGTCCTTTGAATCCTTCTTCAAAACTTGTATTTTAAGGGGAAATACTTTTTTAAGTGAACTCTACCCCTGACGTGGGGCTCCAACTCATGACCCCAAGATCAAGATTTGCATGCTCTACTGACTGAGCCAGTCAGGTATCCCAAGGGAATAATTTTTTTAATATACATTCTTTATAACTCTTGTTCCTAAATTGGTAGTCATAAGTAGTTGGCTCTCTTGTTTTGGCTATATCTGAACTTTAGTTCTCTGCAGGCTGGGGCTTCACCTCTCTGATCCAGACCTGGAGCCGGACAGAGAGCAAATAAATGATATGCTTGGAAGCTTTGCTTCTTAATTATTAAGAAGAAGGAAGTGTGTTCCTGGCAGAGGTACAGCAGAAGAATGGGGGAAAGGAAGAGTTTGGCTTGCAAGAGTGTTATCAGGGCAGAGAGGAGGAAAGAGTGGGAGGGCAGGAGCCATGTGACTCGAGGCAGGAGCCTGGTATGCCCTGTTGAAGAATTTTGAACTTAATCCAATAGATATAAAAATATTTCCATTTCATTAAGTTCATTCCTGTAGCATTGTAGACTTTGGTTTGCTCTTGTGGTCAGGAGATGAGAAATCTCTATGAAGTTGATTCTCAACTTGACAAGAAAGAAGGAAATACAAGAGGAAGGGAACCAAAGGGGAGTAATCTTAGGAAATCAAAAGAGGAAACAGAAACAAATATAGAAATAGAAACTTTGTGAGACAAGTATATATTTTTATGTCATTGTAAGTTATATATAATTTAAAAATTTCTAACCACATTTTAAAAGTACAAAGAAATAAAAAATTTAACAAATATTTAATTCAGTATATCTAAAATATTATTTCAGTATGTAATCAAAATGAAAATTAGTGAAGTATTATATGCTTTTATGCTTATCTTAAATCTAGCTTGTATTTTACACTTCCACATCTCAATATGGATTAGCCACATTTTTGGTGCTCAAAAGGCACATGTTTCTAGCGACTATCATTGGATGGTGCAGGTCTAGAAAAAGGGAATGGTGAAATGATGCAGACAGGTGTCTTGTAATTGACAGTCTAGTCTTTAGTGACTTTATTTCTGAGGGCCCAAGACTGAGGACAGATTACATTAGGCTGTGCTAAAGGATGAGAGATAAGGAAATGGAGATAAGAAAGTAAAGTGTTCATTTCTAGAAGCTAGTTTTAATGGGAAAGAAAGAATTCTGGGCAGGTGCAGATTTATTTTTGAGATGGAAGACATTTATGGGCTCATGGTAGAGAATTGATAGGAAGAGTTGGTTTGAAAAATCAAGAGATAGTATTGTAAAGGAGTTAAGATACCTTGAGATGGAAGGGTAAGGAATGTTCAGAAGCTGATGGATTGGAACTTTCAGATGAAAGGCAAAGCAGTACATTAAGAGTATGAGAGGTGAGGTGGGGTGGAGATGCAGGAGAATTGAAAAGAGTGAAGCAGATTTGGAATCTGGTGGAGGTGGAAGAGGCACTGGGCCAGTAGAGGCAGGAATTGTATGTAAAGTGGGAGCAAGTATTTGCTAGTAAGGAGTAAGGGGCTGATTTCAAATATATGAATTTCTAGGGGCCCTCGGGAGGCTCAGTCGTTTGGGCGCCTGGCTTCGGCTCAGGTCATCATCTTGCCGTTTGTGAGTTTGAGCCTCATATCAGACTCTCCGCTGTCAGCACAGAGCCTGCTTTGGGTCCTCTGTCCCCCTCTCTCTCTGCCCTTCCCTTGTTTGTTCTCTCTCTCTCAAAAATAGATAAACATTAAAAAAAATAATAAAGTATGTGAATTTCTCAATTGCTATTTATGCTTGAACTTAATGAAATCTATTTACCTGTTAAAAATCCCTTTTTCGTTTACTTTCAGGGCCATAAAAGTCACTTGTAGAAGAGATTTATAGTAGGTTCATTCTTGGTTTCCTTCCTGGGAATAAAAGCTACTCCAAAGAAGGAATTTATGGCAACTTCATTTCCCAAAAGTTTTTGCAGTTAGTGAGATAAGGAAAGGTCTAACAAGGCTTCTTTCTGCATCTGTTAAATCCAAAATGTCTTCAGCCTAAAGTAATCTTCATATCAACTATGGGGTTCTGAGTGAGTCCCCACAATATCATATTTGAAGATATTGTGAAATTAAGGTAATCCCTGCTTTTTAGACAGTGAGTTTTGTGTGTTCAGAATGAAGCAATGCCATAGGCTCACCACTGATTATCTATGCTCTGTAATATCCTAACTATATATATTCTGTTCTTTGTTCAGATACTGAGAGAAAAATATCAAATAGTGGGAAAAGGGAATCAGAGGTCTCTATTAAATATATAAGTAGGATAGAAGGAGTCAAGATTCTACCAGAAGAGCAGAACTAGGAGGATATATCAGGGACTTACTGTAAGGAATTGGCTTATGTTTGTGGGGTCTGGCTAAGCAAGACTGAGTCTATAGTGTAAACAGAAAGGGATGATCGTGAGCAGGTTGGAAACCCATAGGCATGTGCTTTTTTCCACAGGCAAGTCAGGAAAGAAGATCCTAGGGGAAGGGAGAGTAATTGTAGACCCAGATGTTGAGTCTTTTTTACAGAAGTCCTCAACACTCTTTTAAAAGTCTTCCAGTTCAGTAAATCGAGCCAACCTGGGATAAATCTCCCCTTTGATTAAAGTCAGCTAACCAGAGACTCTATATCTACAAAATCCCCTCACAGCAGCACCTAGTTTAGTGTTTAATGAAATAACAGGGAGGTATGTGTGCCACTAAATGGCACCCACCTCCCTTCTGTACTCCAGCTCTTGAGAGAATATCCCTTGTTTTGTACCCTAATGGAAAACCTAGAAAGGAAATTCTAGGGACTGTGGTTCAATCCAGCCATACTGACACATCAGAAAGTCATCACAGATGATAAAATATGTCATAGTAAGAAGTGGATATTGTTTTAAATGGCTTTTAATCCTTATATTTATAAAGAGTTATAGGATTAATAGTACCATTTTGGTTAATCTGAGAAAAGAATAAAAATCTGGCCAACATCCAGAAACTTAATGGTCATAAATCAATTTTTAGGATATGTGTTTACCAAATGTTAGACATTTCATATAACTGCATTCTGTTTTGCTTTAGGCTACTTTTCGAGATCACACAAGAAGATGTTTTGTTTCTGGCCTCACCTCTGACCTTTGATCCCTCCGTTGTGGAAATATTTGTTGCTCTATCCAGTGGTGCCTGTCTGCTTATTGTACCAGCTTCTGTCAAAGTGCTTCCATCAAAGTTAGCTGCTGTTCTCTTTTCACATCACAGAGTAACTATTTTGCAGGTACATTTTAGGAGCAAATGAAATGTTTTGTCTTCTATTTAGCATTTTATTTTATTTAAAAAATTTTTTTAGTGATTTATTTATTTTTGAGAGAAAGAGAGACAGAGCACGAGTTGGGGAGGGGTAGAGAGAGACGGGGACACAGAATCCGAAGCAGGCTTCAGGCTCTCCAACCGAGCTGTCAGCACAGAGCCCTATGCAAGACTCCCAACTCACAAACTGTGAGATAGTGACCTGAGCTGAAGTCGGACACTTAAACGACCGAGCCACCCAGGCACCCCTATTATTTAACATTTTACATGTTTTAGAGAATATTTTGTATTCCTGTAGGTTGTTTTTTTACAGTGGACTAATGATAATCTAGTTAGATTATTAAGGGTTGTCTTCTGATGATATCATCTAATTTACTTGAGAATGGGAGAAAAAAATCAGTTAATTCTACCTAGAAAATTATTTCACTGTGCATTTGGAAATAGTAATAACTAGAGGAAGTTGACCTTCACTCAAATCTGTTGGGATACACTTGCCTCTCCTGCCTTAAACTTCAGCTTTCAGTAGAAAATACAAACTTTAAGTTATAATTAGGTAGGAATTTACATTTTCTGACTTTTTATATCAGTATATTTTACATTAACTTATGGAAACAAATACTTTGTCATCTTTAAAGATTTTAAAATGTGTATCAAAGTAGGTGACTGGTATACAAGCCTTAAGATAATTACATTGCAAATGGTTAAAGATACTAGAGAGAATTAGCAAAATTGTATGTGTATCATGATAAACTAAAAATATCAGATTTATATTTAGTGTAAGAGACTCGAGGATGTTAAATTTCTGCCCTAAAGGCAAAATTTGATGTTGACTTTGTTTTTAGGCAATGTTTTTCGTCCTTAAAAAAATATTATGTGTTTACAAATATATATAAAATGAATATAATAATGTGGCTTGCTGGGTATATCAATTGCATATAAATTCTCATCTATGGTGAATCATTCTGTCAGTCTGGGCAGGACTTTAACTTATTTTTCTATAAAATTCAAGGAGCATAATTTTTAGGAAACCTTTTCAAAATACCTTAATAGATTTGAGAGAGAGAGTCATTAAATGGAAGGAGATTTTCCTTCTATGTCAAGTCTATGAGTTTTATCTCTTTAAATCCAATCCCCTTTAGCACAGTTTCAGTTAAATTTACTTTGGCAGTGGTTTTAACCTTTTTGGGGTCATGAGTCCTTGTGAGAAACTGATACACATTTATTAACTATGATTCCAGAACACAGCAAGTTGTGCATATATTCATGGTGATTTTATTTAACTCACAAGACTTAATTTGGGGTATTACCAGCAGATCAAATTTGAGTTTGAGTAAGGAAGAGAAGTACACAAGCTGACAGGATGTCCTTTCTTTTGTATAAGGCATGTCCTGTCTTGTTAGAAGGCGGAGGAGGAGGAACTGTAAAGTATCCTCCAAACTGTAAGGGACTTTGAGAACAAAAAATGAAGCCGGCAACTCCACACAGTTTACATACGTGCAGTTTATGCACGGTAACATAGTGACAGGGAGGACTGGCTGAATGATGATGCAGAGATGTGCAGCTGTTCTCCGTCAAGGCAGGACCTTAGTCTCTAGATTTTATAGACCAAAGATGTATAGGGGACAGCACTGTAGTAAGATCAAAGGGTCTACATGTACCTAATTGGCAGCTAATCTTTACTTAGATCTTGTGGCACCATCTGTGCCTGAAGAAGGGGAGAGAGACTAGATTATTTCGAACACATTTATGGACGGCCAAAGCAAACTTCTCCCTCCCCCCTCAATCCTGACTTTGGCAGACATTTCTAAGGTACAGATATTAATCTCCAGAGGGTACACAATACAAAGCCCCAAGGGAGGTCATCTAGCCGACATGAACGAGACGGAGTGCTACAGATGGATTCGGTGTGGTCAGCTCTCTTGCATGTCTCATAGTGAATTTTAGCTTTGTTGTTAGGGTTCATCTTTTCCTTCCAAATCAGATTTCTCATCAAATGATATATAAGTCATCAAGGATTTTTGCTTATGTGTATAATGTATATTATATACTTTAAAAAGAGCATCCTGTATAGATTTTATTTACGAATAATCTTACCTAAAAAATTAATTTAATTTGTTTTTACTGTTTATTTATTCTTGAGAGAGAAAAAGAAAGGGCGAGAGAGAGAGAGAGAGAGAGAGCGCATGAGCAGGGGAAGGACAGAGAGAGGGAGACATAGAATCTGAAGCAGGCTCCAGGCTCTGAGCTGTCTGTAGCACAGAGCCTGACACGGGGCTCAAACCCATGAACTGGAAGACCTGAGCCAAAGTTGGACTCTTAAATCAACTGAGCCACCCAAACACCCCATAAAGTTTTAAAAATTTAAAGTGGAATATCTTGATTTATTGTGGGGGAGAAAGACCCCAAAGTGAAATAGACTTAGCTTTTGAGGTAAACACTTATTTTGTTTCAGGTATAAGGACCTTTTGGAAAGAAAGGTCCACTTTTTGGTGTTTTACAAACCTAAAATATGTTTGAACTTTTTTTTTGTTTTTTTTTTTTGCACATACTCTGGATAACAAGTTATATTAAACTTGATGCACTTTAAAAGTGAAACCATTTAATTAGAGCAAAATCTTAGGTTGCTAGCCACCAAAATGTCAGCTTAAGTGTTTTGTTTTTGAGAGAGAGGGCACGTGCATGGGGGAGGGAGGAGCAGAGAGAGAGGGAGACTCTCAAGCAGGCTCCACACCCAGCTCGGAGCCCAATTTGGGGCTCAATCTCCCGACTGTGAGATCATCATCTGAGCTGAAATCAAGAGTCGGATGCTTGACAGACTGAGCCACTTAGGCACCCGTGTTTTTCATTTTTATGAGAATTTTACCTTAGAAATTTTGCAAGGAACCTTAACATCCCCTGTTTTTTCTGTTATTTCCTAAGTCCTATTTCTGTGTGCCTAGAATGATTTGGTAACAAAGTACATATATTGACTAGTATTTTGCCGCTAAATTTATCATTTCAGTTTGACTATCTGAAAAGTGTTACTATGCTTTATCTTGCTGAGTATTCATAGCTGTGCATTTATTTATAGAGTTCAAAGTTTAAGTTATTTTTAGCACCGGAAATGAAGGCCAGAACATTTCAGTTTGACAAGAGATTTTCCTTATCGTAAAACTTGGTAGAACAGTTAATTTGGTTGAGGATGCCTTATAAATAGGGTGGCCATTATAATTTATTACCCCCAAACCCTGAATGTTGAGAGTGAATGGAGGTGCTAAATTCCTAGACAAGAATCTGGAACAATAAGTTCATATTGGGATGTAGGGTCATTCTGTTACTTAAATATTTTGACAAACCAAGACTTTAAGTCATCTTTTTGAATTAAAATTCAAGTTGTCCATTAATGCTGCATCTTTTACTGAAAGAAACCATTTAAAAATCTTGATTCACATGGAAATTTTCTATGGTCAAGTAAAGAGATTGGCAGATCTTCTCCCCAAAAAGCAACTAGAAAGCTGGACAAAATTAACAAAAGCAACTACTCCAACACTTTAGAAATCAACCAGAGGCATACAATGATCTGAAAATTGTTTGTTTTTAAACTTTTTCATTTTGGATAAAAATAATGGGAATTTGTGGCATTCTAGACTGAGCTGCTCTTCCTGCCAGCCCCAGCTCAGTCAAAACAGACTTTTCTGTCAGGGCCCACTGTTTATAAGGGAGTTTATTCAATTTGGAATGGTAGGTTATATCCATGCCCAACAGCACTGTCTGTGAAAATGATGAAGTAGGCCAGCAAAGAGGGCAAAAACTTCAATAGTCTGAGGTTGTGGTGGAGGGGAGGGCAAGCACATTCTGGCTAAGGCTGCACTTGTGAATCAGAGACCAGAGAGCCCAAACAGATTCTTGGCTGACCTTGAGGTTGTGTGCATATACGTTAGAGACCCAAAAGGGCCCGTGGAAAATAAAAGCTTGGTTAGGCTTGAAAATGGCCTAAACTTTGAGCTCATCTATCCACACAGATCCATCTCTGTGGACAGTTTCTCCAGTCATTGCTTGACTACTGAGCTATGCACACACAAGGATGACCCATAGGAAGTAAGATATAAAATTGAAAATAAGACTATATATGTAAAACTGAGCAATGACATTAGTGGCCACACATCACTGGAAAGACAGACTACAGATTTAGCCCAGGCTAGTTACTAACAAACAAGCAAACAAAAACAAGCAACAAAACATTTCATAATGATAAAATGGTCAGTACATTAGGAGCTACATTGGTAAATCAAGAAGATGTAACCATTATAAATGTATATCCCCCTAAAACTAGAAGTTCCGAATACATAAAGCAAAACTAGACAGAAATGAGAACTAGATAACCCAATGGTTCAAAATTTTAATACCTCATTTTTAACAACTGAATGAAAAACTAGAAATCAGAACATATAAGACTCGAACAAAATTATCAACCAAATCCCATTTATAGAACACTCCATCCAGTAAATGCAGAATACATTCTTTTCAAGCACATTGATCATATTCTGAACCACAAAACCAGTTTCAGTAAATTTAAAATGTGAGCAAGTGGGATGTATCCCAGGAATGCACATTTGGCTTAACATCTAAAAATCCACTGATAGGGGCACCCAGGTTGCTCAGTTGGTTAAGTGTCCAACTCTTGATTTTGGCTAGGGTCATGATTTCATGGTTCATGAGTTTGAGCTTCACATCAGGCTCTGTGTTGACAGTGCAGAACCTGCTTGGATTCTCTCTCTCCCTCTCTCTGCCCCCCCCTCCACATTTGCTGTCTCTCTTTCTCTCTCTCTTCCCCTCATGCCCTCCCTCCCTCAAAAATAAATAAAAATCCATTGATAATGTACACTACATAAATAAGAGCATGTAATTACCTCAACAGATGAAGGAAAAGTATTTGGCAAAATCTAACACTTGGGATTAAAAAAAAAAAAACCTCTAGTAATTAAAGAACTTCCCCAACATGATGAAGGGCATCTATAAAAAAAAAAAAAAAAAAATCTACAGCTAATATCCTATTTGGTGAAAGACTGCATGATTTTGCCCTAAGATTGGAAATAAAACAAGGATGTTTGCTTTTGTCACTTCTCGTCAACATTATTCTGATTCTAGCCAGTGCAGTAAAGAAAAAAAAAACATTATTGGTAGAAGTTAAAGAGTTAAATAAAGAGACATTTCATATTTATGGATTAAAGTCTCAATAGTGTCAAGATTAAATTAAACATGGTTCCTATCAAAATGCTAGTAGACTTTTTTTGGTAGAAATTGACAAATTGATCCTAAATTTTATATGGAAATACAAATGCTAGTCCTGATCTATGCAATGAGTACCACTCAGCAATGAAAAGTCCCATGGTCTGAGTGATTATTCCTCCCTCCCCATTCATTTGTTAAAATTCTAATGTACGCTGTGATAGTATTAGGAGGTGAGGCCCTTAGGAGTGCTTAGGTCCTGAGGATGGAGTCCTCATGAGTGGGATTAGTGCTCTTGGAAAAGAGACCCCATGGACCTCCCGAGACTCTTCCACCATGTGAATATCCAACAAGTTGGGAGAGGGCTTTTACCAGAGCCCAGTCATGGTGGCATCCTGATCTTGGACTTCTAGGCTTCAGAACTATCAGAAGTGAATTTCTATTGTTTGTAATCTACCTAGTCTGTGGGACTTTGTTATATCAGCCTGAACTGAGACAAAAAGTGAATTGATACATGCAATATAAGCGCATCACAAAGTATTTATATGGAATGAAATAAGTCAGGTCAAAATAGAATTTATGTTGTGTGATTCCATTTTTTTTTGAAGATTTTTTTAAAATTTTCTTTTAATGTTTTTATTTTTGAGAGACAGAGACAGAATGCAAGCTGGGGAGGGGGCAGAGAGAGGAGACACAGAATCTGAAGCTGTCAGCACAGAGCCCCATGCGGGGCTCTAACTCATGAACTGTGAGATCATGACCTGAGTCGAAGTCGGACGCTTAACTGACTGAGCCACCCAGGCACCCCTGTGTGATTCCATTTTTGTAAAATTCTAGAAAATACCAGCTGATCATTAGGAAATAGATCAGTGGTTGTCTGGAGTTAGGGGTCCAGTTGAAGGGAAGAATTATAATGGTAAGTAGGTAATTTTAGGGCTGAAGAATATATTCATTTTTTAGATTATAGTAATAGTTTCACTGACATATTCATATATTTCATATTGTATGCTTTAAATATGTATAGTTTATTGTATGTCTGTTATATCTCAATAAAAGTGTTTTTAAAAATCTTTATTCATATTGTTTTGTTTTAGGAACATTTTTTGCACCTTTTATATATTTTTCTACAGAGAGAGTGGGAAAGGAAATGTGAATTGATTTTATATATTTTGTCCTTTTTAATCTTTAAACCGTTTTGTCTAGATTACCTAATTAAACATAACTAATATTTTTCTCAAGTTTTTTTTCTCAAGAGAAATTGATGGCACATTAAGAAGATAATGTTGCCTGAGTAGTTTTCCAAAATGATTTACAGTTTAATAAACAGCCTTAATTTTCATGTAGGTGTCCAGTATTAAGCTTTGAACTAATTATTACAGTATTTACTTTTTTAAAAAGAAGTGAAAAGAAATAAATTATCTTTAATGTGTTCACAGGCAACACCAACATTGCTTCGAAGATTTGGATCTCAGCTTATCAAGTCAACTGTTTTATCAGCCAGTACTTCTCTTCGAGTATTAGCCCTCGGTGGTGAAGCATTTCCATCATTGGCTGTTCTCAAAAGCTGGAGAGGAGTAGGCAATAAAACACAAATATTTAATATTTATGGTATCACAGAGGTATCAAGTTGGGCAACTTTTTACAAGATTCCAGAGAAGTTTCTTAACTCTACTTTGAAGTAAGGGCTTCAATTACTAAATAGGTTAGAGAGAAACTGTATTTTTCCAGTATCTTAACACTAATAATGTTTTTGGTAGGCACTGGGGTAGTAATTTTAGAAATACTATTTTATCTAGAATTTTACGCTGGGGATCCAGAGCCTTTCTTATAACTAGTGCTGCAGATCCTGCTAGAACTTTTTGTAACTAAACAGCAATAAATGACCTATGATAACCTTTCCACCTAATCTTTTCCTTTTGGCAGTCTTTGAATTCTAACATAACCAAAACCTTATTTTTCTTTATTTGGTACAATGTGATTTAAATACACTGAAAAATATTCTGTTCAAATGAAAATTTTAAATATGGTTTGGGTTGTTGTGTTTTTATAGATGTGAATTGCCTGTACCACTGGGATTTCCACTGCTTGGAACAGTAGTTGAAGTCAGAGATACTAATGGTTTCACAATTCAAGAAGGCAATGGCCAAGTATTTTTAGGTTGTTTTACATTTATTGACTGGGAATAATTTTTTTTTTAGGAAAAAAATCTGATAACTTTATTCTTTCACCAATATGTCTTATGTCCCGTATTCTTTTCAGTGATGATAATTTTTAATCTCATTCTCACAGTCATGAAACATTTAATATTATCATAATTTCAGATAACAATGTCTGATACTCTTAGGGAAGATATAAAAGTAATTTAGAAACTGTAATTTGGACGTTTATAGCCAAAATTCTTTTTAAGCAGTATTCTAAGAATTTTTTTAATCACATGTATATTTTTAGAAATTTTGTTTTGTCTCTTATTTTGCTGAGGTTATTGTTAATTTTATCAGGTGATGTTTAAAAGTGTGCTGCCCATGTAAATATTCAAAATGTGAAACTCAGTAACAGCTTTTGAAGATGTTCTTGATTTGATGGTTTTTAATATATCTCCCATGGATTTTTTTTTTTTTTTTATTACACTGGTGTTTATATCTTGTGAAGGTGGCAAAAACAGAGTGTGTTTTCTTGATGATGAAATGATAGTACCGCTTGGCACAATGCGAGCCACGGGAGACTTGGTGACGGTGAAAGATGGAGAGATGCTTTTCCTGGGACGCAAGGACAGTCAGATCAAACGATATGGCAAACGTCTTAACATTGAATTTGTGCAACAAGTAAGACTATTTAAATATTAAATATCTACTAACATACGTAGGTATTAAAGGTAGCCACCACCAATTTTCTGTACTGGGGTTCTCTATTAGTATTATTTAAACCTAAGATTTTTGTATTAATAATGAATTGCAATAAAAGATATGACTAATTCAGTGTGGCCCTTCAGCATAAAGAGATGGTTGTTTTTTAAATAAGTGACAGAGTGGATTTTAACAACTGAAAATAATGGTTTACTTTGCTCTGGGAGCTATTATTTTGAAAAACATTAAGAACCCAGTGTTCTGGCTACAGTAACAGTAGCAATCAATTTTTTAAAAATCTCTAGCTATTTTACAGTTTAATTTGTGTTGATTTCAGACATAAGAAGTTTGAGCATTTAGGAAGTTTGCTTTTAAATGTCCTCTGACAAATTGGGATAATCTCTCTCACAGGTTGCTGAAGGACTTCAGCAAGTAGAGTCCTGTGCAGTTACATGGTATAATCAGGAAAAATTAATTCTGTTCATGGTGTCCAAAAATGATGTAGTAAAGGAATACATCTTTAAAGAGCTGCAGGAACATCTTCCAAGCCATGCCATCCCGGATGAACTTGTGTTGATTGATTCTCTACCATTTACATCTCATGGTAAAATCATTTGAAGCAGATGTGTTTCAGCGCCAAGTGAATACTAATTGTATTCATAACTAGTTTAAAGGCTTCTTAATTCTTATTCTAAGTAATACTGGCATATGTTGAGGTAGACCCTCTGTTAAGTACTTTGTATAATTAACCCACTTTATTTATCTCTAGAAAATCCTGGGAGTAGGTTGTATTATTCCTATTTACAGATAAGGAAGATAAGGCTTAAAGAGGTTAAGTAATTTTGACAAAATTATATTGCTGGTTAGTGGTAGAATTGAAATTGTAAGACTGATTTCAGAACATATGCTCCTAATGACCACATTGCCTTTCCAATTTCATCTTTATCTAATATCTACATCAAAACGCAGTAATTGCTCAGTCGGTAGGACCATTTCTTTAACTCTTTAAGATAAACACTAACTCCTCCTTTCTTCTTTTCTTATCTGTTACCTACAACATTTTTGGTAGCATGGGACTGCTTTCTTTAGAACTGATCTTCCTATCACAAGCTATTCTATAGGAATTCTAGCTTTTACAGTGAAAAATGTATGTATTCTTAAAACTAATGAAGATAGTAGAAAGGGTTTGTGCTGAAATTTTAAAATTATTTCTCTTTTAAGGCAAAATTGATGTTTCTGAGTTAAACAAGATATATTTAAACTATATAAACTTGAAGTCTGAGTGTAAACTCAGTGGAAAAGAGGAACTTTGGGAAAAATTACAGCATTTGTGGAAGGTACAACTTTTTAATTTTTTTTAATGTTTATTTTTTAATTTTCTTTAATGTTTATTTATTTTTGAGAGACAGAGACAGCATAAGCAGGGGAGGGGCAGAGAGAGAGGGAGACACAGAATTGGAAGCAGTCTCCAGGCTCTGAGCTGTCAGCACAGAGCCTGACATGAGGCTCAAACTCATGAGCTGTGTGATCATGACCTGAGCTGAAATTGGCCACTTAACTGACTGAGCCACCCAGGCACACCTTAAATGTTTATTTTTGAGAGAGTGCACGTGCTTATGCTTGAATGTGCTTGAATGGGAGAGGGGCAGAGAGAGAGGGAGACAGAGGATCCAAAGGGGGCTCCATGCAGAGAGCCTGATGCGGGGCTTGAACTCACGAACTATGAGATCATAACCTGAGCTAAAGTCAGATGCTTAACCAACTGAGCTACCCATGCTCCCCATGGTTCAATTTTTAAGATACAAATTTGTTTTTCTGAAGAGGTCATGTTATATTTTTTGGGAATGTTAGCATCCTCATAAGTTTGATAAACTTTTCTAAGAATTATTATTAATGCCCAAATGTTAAGTAATATACTTTTGTTTATTCAATTTATATTAAATTAAGAGTTGTCTAGGTTAATATCAAGCCTCCCTCGCCATAAAGAAATTTATTGGAAGTGAGGTAGACACAAAGGCACAGGAAGACAAGACCTATCTTGACATAACTTTTCCCTAATGGGGCAGTGGGAGTGCAGTGCTTGTCAGAGTTGAGAAAACGGCCAAATCTTGGTATAGTACAATCTGTGGCATAAGGACTTATGTCCTTATTCCGGAAGAACTAGCAGTAACAACACGTATGTTTCTGCTTAATGGAATTTGTATATACAGATCTTCCTCAACTTATGGTGGAGTTACATGGTGATAAACCTAGTGTAGGTTGAAATTTTCCTAAGTCAAAATACATTTAATACACCTACCGAACATCATAGCTTAGTCTAGCCTACCTTAAGTGTGCTCAGAACATTTACATTAGCCTACAGGTGGACAACATCTGACACAAAGCCCTGTGTATAATAAATTGTTGAATATCTTACATGTAAGTTATTGAATACTGTACTGAGGGTGAAAAACAGAATAGTTGTGTGGGTACAGAATAGTTCTAAGCATATCAGTTGTTTTGTGATCACATGGCTGACTGGAAGCTGTGGCTCTTAGCTGCTGCCCAGCATCATGAGATAATGCATGTCGCTTGACTGGGAAAAGATCAGAATTTGAAGTACAGTTTCCCTTGAATGTATATTGTTTTTGCATCATTGTAAAGTTAAGATATCTTAAATCATTGTAAGTTGGGGGTTCTGTGTGTGTGTGTGTGTGTGTGTGTGTCAATTTAAATTTATTTTGAAATATGTGTATATATGTATATATATATGTATATATGTGTATATATATGTATATACATATATATATTACATTATAATTTAAATTTATTTTGAAATATATGTATATATATGTATCTATGTATATACATATATTTATATATATTACAACCATAGGTCAGTACAGTTTTTCTTACAAATGTGGAGTTTTCTGAAGGGTTCTGAAAAGAGGATATAATTATATAGTTTTATTTGAAAATAAAGGATATTCTGATAAAACTCTTATCTGCTTCATTTTTAGATTCTTAGAAAATAATTTCAATTTATATGAAGCAAATGAAGACAAAGATTGTTCCCATATTATATAAATATTAGATATTAGTATCTTGTGGACTTTATAATTAATAAGTCATGTTTTTATAATTCTAGGCCCTATTTTATGGGTGGGGAAATCACTCTAAAGGGAAATATAATTTGCAGTTATATAGTGAGTTTGTGATAAAATTGGTGGCATGGTGATGGTTCCCTTTACTATAAAGAAAATAATTTTAAAATTTAATTATTAAAAATATTTGTTTTGTGTGTCTTTTGTTCATATCATTAATGTAAGTACTATCCTTTATATATTACCTATAAATTGCTTGAATGTTTTGGTTTTAGGTCTTTACCAAATTTCTCCCTTTTCTCCTCTATAGTCTATTCTGAGTCTCTCAGAACATCCTTTGAAGGTTCCTGATGAGTCACTCTTCCTAAATAGTGGTGGAGATTCCTTAAAGTCCATACGGCTCCTCAGTGAGATTGAAAAACTAGTTGGCACATCAATACCTGGGCTTCTGGAAATTATTCTTAGCAGTTCCATTTTAGAGATTTACAATCACGTCCTTCAAACGGTGTTTCCAGATGAAGATCTGCTATTTAGCAAGAATTATGCCATGAAAAGAAAATTCAACGATATTAATCAAGAGGAAATCAGTGGAAAATCTTTACCTCAGAAATCTGTCCTGACTTTAAGTTGTGACAATGAGCTAGCTGCTTTTATTTCAGTGAGCAGAGGGAGTCAGATTTTGTCTCTGAATTCGGAGTTTTTAACTAAGTTAGGACTTGGCTCTTCAGCCCGTTCTTCCGATTTAATTTCACAGACTAACATTCAGAATGTGACAAGCCTAAATCCTCCAGCTCTTACTGGGCAGTCAAAAGATCCATCCTGTGTTGCAGAAGTTTCTCACGAGGGAACATCTGTGATAGAAGCCAAGAAAATGGAGCTTCATGTGAGGTGGAGGACGGACACAGGCAAATGTGTGGATGCTTCCCCTCTGATTGTCATCTCCGCTGCTGCTAAGTCCTCTGTAACTGTGTACATTGGCTCCCATTCCCACAGAATGATGGCAGTTGACCTTTACTCTGGGAAGGTGAAATGGGAACAGATTTTGGGAGGTCGAATTGAATCCTCAGCATGTGTATCTAAGTGTGGAAACTTTATTGTAGTGGGTAAGTTTCCATATGATAATGCTAGTAGGAACAAGTTAAATTTAAAAATCTATGTATGGTAGCTTTGGTTGTTGTCAATTATGGTTACCCACATGCTAATTCACAGTGTGGGTCTTGGGTCATAGTCTCTGGATTTGAACTTAGCTCTAAAACTGTTATCAGCTTTGTGAACTTTGACAAGTTGCTGGACCTTTTAGGACCTTCGTGTTCTTATGACCTTTAGGACTTAGTGTTCTTAGTTTTATAATAAATAAAACCTGTTGCATCATAAATTGTCCCCAAACTTAATGGTTTAGGGTAGCAAATATCTCACAGTTTCTGAGGTCAGGAATTTAGGAGCAGCGTAGCTGGGAGTCCTGGCTGAGGGTTTCCCATGTGGCTGCAGCCATCTGAAGGCTTGACTGGGCTGAAAAATCTTCCAAGATAGCTATCTCATACTGCTGCTGGCAGAAGGCTTCAGTTCTTGGCCGGTTCGTGGCAGGAAGCTTCTGTTCTTGTCACATGGACCTCTCTGTAGGCTGCTTGAGTGCTCTCACAACCTGGCAGCTGACTTCCCTCAGACTGAGTGGGGGAGGGGGGCCAGTGGGGAGGGGAGGAGCAAGGCAGTACTTTTAGGACCTCGTTTCCAAAGTTGCATACCATCATTTTTGCTTGTGTTCATTAGAAGCACATCATTAAGCCTGGCCTATACTCAAGGGGAGGGGAATTTAGGCTCCATCTCTTGAAAGTAAAAGTGTCAGAGAATTTGTGGACAGATTTTAAAACCAGTACAATCATCATAGAGCTTTTGTTTGTTTGTTTGTTTTTATTTTAATTCCAGTGTGGCTAACACAGTGTTATATTAGTTTCAGGTGTACAATAGAGTAATTCAACAATTTTATATGTTACTTAGTATTCGTCATAAGTGTATTCTTAATCCCCATCCCCTATTTTACCCATCCCCCCACCCAGCTTCCCTCTGGTGACCATCAGTTTGTTCTCTCTAGTTAAGTATCTGTTTCTTGGTTTGTCTCTTTTTTCCAGTTTGCTCATTTGTTTTGCTTCTTAAATTCCACATACATCATAGAGCTTTTGAGAGGATTGAGATAATTGCTTATAAATCCTTTAGTACATTGCTAGGTACAGACTGAGGGCTCATTAAGTGTTGTTAGCTACTAGCTGCTAATCATTTTCATTAAAGTATAGGTGACTTTTACTTTACTAAATATGGGGTCCAGGTGTAATGCCTCTCCTTGACTACCATTGTCTTTACTACCCCTACTACATTAAGTTTTACTTTATATGCTTGTGGAATCTTGTGCTGAGTGCTTAGGAATATGCCTCCCTACTTGTGCTATCCTAGCTAGGATCTACTTGAATCTGAGTTTGATCCTTCCCTTTTGACCACATACATTTTGAAAAGATGCTACAGGGAACTTTCAGTTATATATGTCAATGAGCATGAATAATTTCCATCCATGAAAGTCAGCTTGTTGAAGTTACTGTTTGCATCCCAAGTTTCTAGACTCAAAGCCTGGGACACATGGGGGTCTAGACATTTTTAAATTAAGATCTAATTTATATACAGGAAAACTTGCCCTCTTTAGTTTACAGTTCTGTGTTTTGACAAATGTGTACTGTCATGTAACCACTACCAAATTAAGAGTTCATTACTCAAAAGGTCTGTGTCACTTGTAGGCTTCCCTTCCCCTACCCCTAACCCCAGGCAACCACTGATCTGTTTTCTGTCCCACTAGTTTTACATTTTCTAATTTTTGCTTTTGAGTCTGGCTTCTCCTACTTAGCATGTGTTTGAGATTCATCCTTATTATTGAATGTATCCAGTTTCTTTTTATTGCTGAATATTCTGTTGTCTGGACAAATCATACTCTATTCACATTTGGGTTGTTTCCAGTTTTTCACAATTACAAATAAGACTGATATAAGCATTTGTAAGCAGGATATTATATGAATATAAGTTTTTAATTTCACTTGGGTCAGTACCTAGGAGGGGGAGATTATGCAGTAAGTATAGCTTTAACTTTGTAAGAAATTGCCAAAATATTTTCCTGGTGACTGAGCCATTTTGCCTTCTGACCACCAGTGTATGAGAGGTCCAGCTGTTCCACATCCGTGCTAGTACTTGATATTGTCAGTTTGAAAATCTTTTTATTTTAGCCAGTCAGATTGTTATGGTGTAGTATTTCATTATGGCTTTATTTTTTATTTTAGAGAGAGTGAGCAGGGGAGAGGGGCAGAGGGAGAGAGAGAGAGAGAGAGCATCTTAAGGAGGCTCCATGCTCAGTGCAGAGTCAGATGTGGGGCTCAATCCCATGACTCTGGGATCATGACTTGAGCTGCAATCAAAAGTCAGACATTCATTATGGTTTTTTGTTTCTTTGTTTAGATTGTTAAGTTTATTTATTTTGAGAGAGAGGGAGAGGGAGAGAGGGAATCCCAAGCAGGCTTCACATTGACAGTGCACAGCTCGAACCCACAAACTGTGAGATCATGACCTGAGCCAAAGTCAGACACTTAACTGAGTTAAAACTGTGGTTTTAATTTGCATTTCCCTAGTGACTAATGATGTATTTTTTATGAATTTATTTGCCATCTGTGTATCTTTTATGACTTTTCAGATTTTTTGCCCATTTTTTAAATTGTTATATTTGTTTTCTTGTTGGGATCTGAGAATATTATGTATTCTGGATACAAGCCCCTTATCTGTAAGTGTTTTGCATGTTTTCTCCTAGGCTGTGGCTTTTTTTTTCTTTCTTTCATTAACATAATGTCTTTTGAAGAGAAGTTCTTAATTTTAATGAAGTCCAGTTTATCATTTATTTTCTTTTCTGGATCATGCTTTTGGTGTCCTAGCCAAGAAAGTTTTGCCTGACCCAAGGTCACAAAGATTTTCTTCTGGAAATGAACTGAAGGAAATTTTTCATTACCCAACTGAGTCCTGGGGTACTTCACTGTGTAGGACATTTTTCTTCACCATAACTAAGAAGGCCACTTTCTTGCTACTAAGTAGTAACTGCTAGAAAGAAAACAGCACTGCAGTTACTCTGGAATTGGGCCTCAAATGAGCAGCAGTGGTTATATGGATAGGCAGAGTCATGTAAAGAGTGGTGGACCAGTGCCCAAAATCAGCTTGCCCTGATTTACATCCACTGCAGGGAACTTGAGTGATCTTCACTCTGTAGGTTTTGACCACGCCTACTGTCGCCTGAGTTATTCTGGCTACACCAAGTCAGGAACTCCTGCCCTAGCTTCTCACCTGTTGTAGCAGTTTGGGAAAAGCAGTCTGCTATAGTAGTTAAGTGCATAGGCTCTGAAGCTGGACTTCTTAGATTCAAATCCTGGCTCACCCACATGTCAGCTGAGTAGTTTTACCCTAGTAAAACTGTCTGTGCTTCCTTTTGTCATCTGTAAACTGCAGATATAACACTTCACAAGGTAAAAGCTCAATAAATGTTAGCTATTGTTAATGTTAGCATTTCTTGAACACCTGTGCACTGGGTATTCATATTATCTTTTTAAAAAATATTTTATTTATTTATCTTGAGAAAGAAAGAGCAAGTGGAGGAGAGGCAGAGATGGAGAGAGAAAGGATCCCAAGCAGGCTGTGCATCATCAGCACAGAGCCCAATATGGGGCCCAATGCAGAGCCCGACACTCACGAACCATGAGATCATGACCTGAGCCAAAATCAAGAGTTGGATGCTCAACCAACTAAGCCATGCAGGCGCCCTTTAATCCATGTTATCTTCATTATTACAATAACACTGGAGTAGATGTGTCCACATGCAGGAGAAAATCTGAGGCTCAGCGATGCTGGGTAATTTGCCCAATGATGGCCATGAAGAGATTTGATTCCAGGTCTGTCAAAGCCTCTCTTCTGCACTTCTGCACTTCTGTGCTTCATTGTTTTCTCAGTAGTGAAGCACTTTATGGTACTTTAAAAACAAAATGAGGTATACCTACTAGTAGGTATTTTAGTGATTACTATTTGGTTTTCTGCTTTACATTGCTGAAGTTTAAACCTGAGCTGAACATAGTAGTACACATAAAGAGCGTCAAATATAAATAAATGGTCATGGTTTAGGCTAAAGAATTATTCTCTGGTGATGTATCTAAATCTCCTCTTTTGTATTTTGTTTCCCAACAGGCTGTTATAATGGGTTAGTTTATGTTCTGAAAAGTAATAGTGGAGAAGAATACTGGATGTTTACTACCAAGGATGCTGTCAAAAGCTCAGCAACCATGGATCCAACCACAGGACTCCTTTACATTGGATCTCATGACCAGCATGCATATGCTTTAGATATTTATGTGAGAAACCTCATCAGTTTCTTATAAGCTTAGAAGAGTAGGACACTGTCAAGTGCTCTTGACTAAGGGGGGGCTGGTATTCACTCTTCCCTAAGTTTAGCATTGCGGTCTGGGAAGAAATGTTAATTAACAGTCTTAATATCTTAAGACATTTTTAACATCCTTACCAGATTTTCACAAATAAATTTGTTACTCAGAGTTTTTAAATCTAAAGAGCTTAGAATTACCATCTTGACAATATAAAGAATCACAAAGGGAAAAATATCAATAAGACCTGATAAGTTGGGGAAAACCATTTGAAGCAAATGTGACAGAGTTAAGATTCATTTATAAGAATAAATGGAAGAACAAACACAAATTATAAACACATGGAAAAATAAACAAGGAATATAAACATAAAAGACCCCAAAGAAGAAGTGTCTAGTAAATGTATTTAAATGTTTCCTATCTTTAGTAATCAAAGGATTGAAAATTTAAACTACATGATAGATAACCAGATAGTATTAGACCAGAATATGTTAAATGCTGGTTGGGGGGGGGTGGTGCATTGTAACTCAGTGAAGTCTCTGAAGAAAACAGTTGGGCCACAGCTAACTTCATATCCTTTGATTCAGTAAAATTCTTCTTCTAGGATTCTATCCTGCCAAAGTAATCAGAAACATGGACAGTTATGTGCACCGAGATGTCTATTACTAGGTTTTGTTTATGATACCATGAAATTAGTTTGAAACAAGTTTCAGTGATAAGGTAGAGAAATAATTTTATGTTCAGATGAGATATTATGCATTAAAGTAATAGAGTTTTACCAAGTAAATGAGCTAAATTAGATGCCAGTATATATTCAGAATGATCTCAACTATATTAAACTATTGTATGTCCCAAAAAGATCAAAAGGGAAAATGCTGAAATATTTACAGTGGTTCTCTCTGGGTGGTCTTTGTAATCTTTATACTAACTTGAATCTCTACAGTGAGACTGTATTACTTTTATACTAAGAATAAAAATTTACATTAATTAAATAGAGGTGATATGAGAAATCAGATATGTAGATTTGTTAACCACCAGCAGAAACCAATTAATTTGTTTTCTTATTTGCAGAAAAAGAAGTGTGTTTGGAAGTTAAAATGTGGAGGAACTGTCTTTTCGTCCCCTTGTTTGAGCCTGATACCACATCATTTATATGTGGCTACACTGGGAGGCCTGTTACTGGCTATAAATCCTGTAGGCATAAAATAACATATATTGATTTTATTATTTGTCTTGAATGTTTTATTTTTGCTTTGAATTCTGAAAAATTGAAGTATTTTTAAAAAATTTTAAGTTTATTAATTTATTTTGAGAGAGACAGAGACCATGTGAGTGGGGGAGGGGCAGAGAGAGGGAGACCGAGAATCCGTATCAGGCTCCACACTGCCAGTGCAGAGCCCAGTGCGGGGCCCGAACCCATGAAACCGTGAGATGTTGACTTGAGCCAAAACCAAGAGTCAGATGCTTAACTGACTGAGCCACCCAGGTGCCCCCTAAAGTAGTTTTTAATTAACTATAGTCCAGCTTTCACTGGACCAGAACTCCTTAAAAATGATTGATATGAGGATAGAAGTTCTATGTATGTCTTTGATCTGTTTTTTTTTTAATTGGTAGAATTTTCTCAGTCATATTAAAACTTAGAATAGTTTAAGGATAGATCTTATGTTCTAATTATATCCTGGTTTTATTGTACGTTTTTATCTCACCTCTTATAAAGAGCACTGATTAATTTTATAGCTGTGTATATGTATGCTAGCTTCATTTATGATATCAGCATGCCATTATAGCACTTTCTGATGTTTATAACTTTGCCCCTGGGAGATTTTATGAGTTTGTTTCATAAAGGGTAATTGATTAGTAATATAATTTAAATGCTGTGAATTGCTTTTGCTCATGGCAGGCCACTGGGAACACAGTTTGGAAACATTCCTGTGGAAAACCACTCTTTTCTTCTCCACGGTGTTGCCTACAGTATATTTGTATTGGCTGTGTAGATGGAAATTTACTCTGCTTTACTCACTTTGGAGAACAGGTAAAAAATTTCTGGTTCCGTTTTACATTATCTTTCTCAAAGTCATAATAGTTGGTGACAACTGAAGTAAAATTGTAAACATCATCATTTAAGTCATTGTATTGAAAACTAGTTTGATTTTAATTGTCAAGCCACAGGTTTCTTAATTTTGGAATGAGAGTATAGTAGATTGAAAAGATTCAAACACTGTTTTATTTGTGCCCTCCCCCAGTTTTTTTTAAAGTTTATTTATTTTGACAGAAAGAGTAAGTGGGGTAGGGAGGGAGAGAAAGAATGCTAAGCAGGTTCTGTGCTGGTAGCACAGAGCTGGATGCAGGGCTTGAACTTATGAACGTGACCTGATCATGAGCTGAGATACAGTTAGACACTTAACCAACTGAGCCATCCAGGCACCCTGCCCTCCCCCAATTTTAAAAACTTGACCAGTTTTGGGGCGTCTGGGTGGCTCAGTCAGTTGAGCGTCCGACTTTGGCTTAGGTCATGATCTTATGGTTCATGAGTTCGAACGCCCTGTTGGGCTCTGTGCTGACAGCTCAGAGCCTGGTACCTGCCTTGGATTCTCTCTCTCTCTCTCTGTCCCTCCCCCACTCATGCTTTGTCTATCAAAAATAAACATTAAACAAACAAAAACTTTACCAGTTTTTAGGCAATTTTATTATAATTTCTATTGAGGTGTTGAACATTTATTTTGAGAGAGAAAGAGAGAGCATGAGTGGGTTAAGGGCAGACAGAGAGAGATGGAATCCCAGGCAGGCTCCGTGCTGCCAGCACAGAGCCTGATGTGGGGCTCGAACTCACAAAACTGAAATCATGACCTGAGCCGAAATCAGGAATCTCACACATTTAACCGACTGAGTCACCCCGGCACCTCAAGGTTTGAACATTTAAAGATGCCCCTGCTTTTTCTATGAAAACCAAAATAGGTGGCATAACCCAAATTGCATTGTATGAAGTGCCATCTTCAACTTCATGACTGGCAGGGTAGGCTTCTTCTGCATTACATTAGGTCTTTTTTTTGGGGGGGGGGGGAGGATAATCTCCACTTCTTTATCCACAAGTGACTATCACTGGTGGCCCAACTGCTGCTGTAGGTTTGATGTTGGGGACTATTTGTATACTTGAGAGAGTGCTAACTCCACCCTGAGTTAGCCCAGTGGTGGCCAGTGTTGCTCTGGTGCTTTTTATTCTACTTTCACTCTGCCTGGCCTGGCAGTTCCTTGATGTGGGACAATTACTTTGTGATGAGATCTTTTATGATGTTCACTTAATATTTTTACTTACAAAATAATTTGAACATATTCTCACCTTTAGATTCCTAAGAAGTAAGAAGAGGCAGATACTGTTACTCCTATTTTTTTGGGTGAACCATAGATGAAAATGATTTTTCCAAGTGGACAGAATTAAGATTACAAATCCTGTTTCATGAAGATGCCCACTGTTCTCATTTTGTTTGCTTTTTATTCTGCTTTTACTGTAAACACTACCTTAGACTTGTGCCTTTTCCTTCTTTTCTTCAAAATATTGGCCGACAGGTTTGTCTATGGTACCTTTAAAATAAGTAGAGAGTATATATCCACAGGCAGACACACAACTCATGGCTTTTTGTTTAAACCTTTAATTTGAATTATTGCACATAAATTTTCCTTTTCAGTCACTTCCATCTTCTTACATTAGGAGAATAGAACAAGATCTAGTTTTTAATAAGATACATTGAAAACTGAGTGTAGTTTTATCTTTGAACTTAGTGTCTCTGAACATAATAGTAATAGCTTGCTCTTGAATGGGGTTCAAATTAGTTTTATTTCATCATATTCTGCATAGCAGTGACTCATGTAGAAAGAACACTCCAGTGTATTTTGTTCTAGATTTTACCACTGGGAAGAGAGGTATAATTTGAGAATGCTACTTTTCAGAAAAAGCCATTATTTCCTCTCTCTGTGTGTAGTTACCATTTAATAGCTTACATTGCTTACATTTTTATTAAGAATTTCCTAAAGCTTTACAGGACAATTGTTGAACTTAGATGAATTATTTTTGCCTTTCTCGTCCTTCAGGTTTGGCAGTTCTCTACCAGTGAACCAATCTTTTCATCCCCATGTACCTCAGCATCAGAGCAAGAAATATTTTTTGGTTCCCATGATTGCTTTATCTACTGTTGTAATACGAAAGGTCACCTCCAGTGGAAATTTGAAACTACTTCCCAGGTGTATGCAACACCGTTTGCTTTCTGTTACCAAGATTGTAGCAATGAAATGTTGCTGGCAGCAGCATCTACTGATGGGAAACTGTGGATCTTGGAATCTAAGAGTGGACGATTGCAAAGTGTGTATGAACTTCCTGGACAAGTCTTTTCTTCTCCTGTGGTCTGGGAATCAATGCTTCTTATTGGATGTAGAAATAATTATGTTTATTGTCTGGATTTGTTGGGTGGACATCAAATATAATCAAGTGCAGTCCTTATTCGATTATCTGAGATATCTGAAAATATTTTATCGTTACAGAACATTTGGATTAGTCTTATTTTATACTAAAGATTATTTTTGCTTAAGAAACTTGTCTATGGTACTTTATTGGAGAATGATCGTATTTTACTTCTTATAGCGGAACAAATGCTTTTAAAAGGAATTACAGAACAAAAACATCAATTTATTTAGTAGCACTCTTTGAATTAGGCTATGGATATTTTACTTTGGGCTTTTTTCTTTTTTTTATAGACTTCTGTGAAAAAGAAGATCAGAGTTTACTTGGTGGGTTAAAAACTCAGTCCATGATGTAATACACCATTTACTTATTTACAGTGAGATCTATTAATGAAAGGTTTTCAGAGGTAGGATGTTTTTTATCAAATTAGGTTCCTTATTTAGTATGTTTAAGTGAACAAAATACCAGTATTGAACTATATCTATGTATATATTTATCTCTCTTCCTATAATAGTTCCTTTGATTTATCCTCTTTTTTCCATTTTTGGTATACAAATCGTGATGAATATTTTTGTATTTCTCAATTTATTAGATTTTGTGATTGTATGTCCTTTTTTCACTGGCTTGGAGGTAGGAAACACAACAAAAACCAGGAAAGAAAAAACTCTATGTACTTTTAAGTGTCCTGATTCTCTTAATGTGTATGGTTTGGGGCTGGACCTGCTTCTCCAGTGCCATAGTCCTTTGCTTATACCTGCATTTGCTTGGTATGAAGTTGCCCCTGGTGAATTATAGCTCCTCCTGGGAGCCAGGCCCTGTATGCAGTCTCCTCTTGCACCTGGGCTTGGTCCATGATTTGCTTTAACCAACAGAATGCAGTGGAGGTGACACTAATGTCACTTCTGAGCCCAAGATTTAAGAAGGGCTGGACACTTGTGCTCTCATGGGATCCCAGAGCTGCCACATGAGAAGTCTGGCAGCTAGATGGAGAGGCCATGTCGTGAGGGAATGACCCTGACGTTTACTAAGAAAACCAAGGAAGCCAGAGAACCAAGGACAGGTGAAGCCGCACACATGCATTCCAGCCAGCCCCCAGCTATTCAGGCCATTCTGGTGCCAGACATTTAATTTCTCACCCATAGAATCCTGAGAAATAATAAAATGGCAGTTGTTTTAAGCCACTAAGTTTTAGGGTAGTATGTTAGAGTAGGGAGTTTTAGGTGGTAGCAGCAGGGATCACTGGAGCAGAAGTTATGTCATCTTCTTTTCCATGTCACTTAAATTAGATGAAAAAATGTCTCAATTTTCCTTGAAATTTCACGATATATTAGCTCAGGTAATAAAGCAGCTTTTTTTTTTTTTTTTTGCTATGGTACTATGAATTTAGCCACTAGTGGTAGTAATAATAATAACTATTTAGGGCATATTACATCCCAGACACTTGTGCTCAGGCACTTAAAGTAACAAAAATGTATCCTGTTGTTCACCTTCCCTTTTCTACAGTCAACTGTGGTATCATTTAACTGGTCCATTTATTCGTCAGTAAAGTCTCAAATATCAGACATGACAGAGTCCTTGGTTGCAAGCTATAGAAGTCAACTTAGGCTATTTTAAGCAGAAAAGAATTTTTAAAAAGAATATTGAATAGCTTGGAGAATTGCAACAAGGGCTAGAGCTATACAGCCAGGAATAATGAATGCCTGAAATCAGCATGACTGTGGCCTAGAGAAGACACAGCTGCTGTTCTTGAACCTCTAAATGCTCAGACCACTAATGCTAGATAGACAGTTACCCGCCACCGTCAGACTTCCTCATTAATTTCAACTGGGAGACAAATTCAGAGTCTCTTCCAAGTTTAAGTGAAACTGGTTCCATGCCCCTGATAGAGTACAGGAAAGCACATATCGGGCACTTCATCTTTGGTGGTGGGAGGTGAGTGCAAGACCCATGAGTTGGGAGATTTCCCCAAACCTAGAGTGGGGATTGAGGTACAGACTGGTCAAAAAGAACAACATCTCTTCTGCCAAGTTTTAGATCAGTGCTTCTTAAATCTTTTTTTTTTTTTTTTTGAGAGTGAGAGACATAGAGGGAGACAGAATCTCACAAGGGACAGAGAGAGTGCAGAGCCCAAAGTGGGGTTCAAACTCACGAACCATGAGATCATGACCTGAGCCAAAGTCGATGCTTAACCAACTGTACCACCCAGATGCCCTCAGTGCTTCTTAAATCTTAATGTATTAACCACCTGAAGCTCTTGTTAGAGTGAAATGCACGTTAACAGTTGAGAGGGCTGAAAGTGTGTTTTGCTGGGCCATAATGGAACCTGAGGCAAAAAGAAAAATCAGCAATACTGATCCTGTCCTTATTTAAAATTTTGATAATTGTTCATGTTGGAATTTGTATGAATTTTTATTTTATTAAGTAATCTCTAGGCCCAGTGTAGGGCTTGAGCCTACAACCCTGAGATCAAGAGTCACATGTTCTACCGACTGAGCCAGCCAGGCGCCCCAAGTACTAATATATATTATATATAGTACATATATATATAATATACATTATATATAGTACCTATATATAATATACATTATATATAACATATAATGTATATATATTGTATATATAATGCATACATTTGTATATAATTGTATATATAATGTATATTATATATATACATACACACTATATATACTATATATATAATACTGTATGAAAATAGTATTTTTCTTGATTACATAGTTTGTGGCACCCAAGATGAATGCCTCACATCACTCACTTGGCCCTAGTGCAGGCCTGTGAGTCAGTAGGTCTGGCCTGGGACCCTAAGCTGCCTTTCACAAGGTCTCAGCTCTCTCAGCTCCAGCCACTGTTGCTGTTCTGGGGCCCATGTGTTGTGTAAGGAGGCTGTAGGATTGTTTTGTCTGGGATGCAGATCATTCAATTCCAATTTAGGACGGAGATAAACATTTTATTTGCCCCTACTCATTACTTATCTCTAAAACACCTAGTAAAAAATACAAGGTAGCAAATAAAATGCCTTGAAATTTCTCTTTCTCAACAAAAGCTATATGAGTTTGCTTATAGTCATTGAAAATAGTAAAACCTTCAACTTGAAAAGGAAATTCCATCAGTGCTGAAGATCTTGTATGTATTTTTTATTGAAAGATCTCTTTCCTTCAATAATGAACATTTTACATTAAAACTTTATACAACCAAAAATCTCAAAATAATATTAAAATCACACTAAGATATTTTTCATTGTTGTCTCTACTTAATTTTATTATTGGTTAAAAATATTGCAAGACACTGTAACTAATGTTTCTGCTTCAAAATAAGCAATTAAACTAAATGTCACAAGAAGAGACAATGAATACATACTATAATTTGCTGATAACTGGCTAAAATGATAATAGTAATTAATGTGTAAGAAACAATTGCACTTGAAAAATTAAAAAAGTAAACAAAAACTCTCTATATGTTTATGAACAGAGTCAATCTGTTAACCTTGCCAAGAGAAGTATGTGTTTCAAGTTTAAAAAAAAATTTAACATAGCAATCATTGATTTAAAAAAAAAAGTGTTTTTGTTTTGAATTTCCCCCACAGTTTGTTAATCAGAAAAGACTGCAGCACAACTAAAGCAAAATAACACTTCATTGGTATTTAGTGCAATTTGGAGTCATTTTACATGAAATATTAAACATGTACCCTTCAGGAAGTGGTTGAAAGTAAGTGCTCTGTCCCTTTCCCCAGTGTACTCTTAACTTCTAAAGACTTTCATAGGAGCTTTTGTGACTAAGGCGTTTCTCCTGTGTGGTATGTGAGCCAGTAGAGGGTTGACTCTTCTAAGTATTCTTCTTCAGTGATCTGATTTCTTCCCCCTGTTCTCCACCCTTACTGTGGTATTATCCAAAGCTGGCAGGATGAAAGACAAAGTTTGGAAGAATTACTGTAGCACTAGAATACCAGGGCTCTAGGTGGAAAGACTGCCATTCAAAAGGGTGTTATGTTAGTAATGAAATCACTGAAAACTAACAAATGCCTACATGTTTGATTTAGAAATGAACATCAGTGTGGAAAACATGCATTGGAATATTAATTGCTTCCCACAGGAATAAAAAAAATTCAAGTTACACTGATTCTTAACAGTCTGATCCAGTATATATAATATTAAATCCGACTTGCAAGAGTACAACTATCCGCTTGACCACACTTGCCAGTTGCTACCATGAGGTTGAGCCATCATTTCCAGAAGATGCCTTCTATATGGTAAATGACAGAATAATAACAGCACATTGCATGTTGAGGGAGCTCAGCATGATGGATACTGATAAAATGTGTTTTTGTAGGAGAGGAAAAAGGAATGTGATTCCCCTTGCACTGAGTGAAGGATGTGTACTTGTATTGTGGAGTCAGAATCTTAAGAAAAGTTGAATATGCCGGCACCATGAAATAGAAAGTGTGGGTTTGCTGGTATGTCTATGCTTCATGCTTGCCATGTCCCTTCTTTGGACCACATGTGTGGAGCAACAAGGCCACTTTAGACTCTGAGATGTTTTTTAAAGGTAGTAAGGTGAATGCTCAAAATTATAAATGCTCTTGAACATTTGACTCTAAATATGAATCATTCAATTACGATAAAGAAAGAAACTTTCCATAGGAAGTCCTTAGTACAAAGGCTCCAAATCTTGGCTTCCTGTCAATTTTCCCTAAAGACCTAAGGGAATATTCAGAGATACGTAATGTCAGTAGCCTCTCCTATCTTGTAATAAATGGCTGGTTTGGGGGATGGGTTATTTTTCCTCTCTCACTTTTGCTTCTTGGGGTGAAATGAGCCTCCCTTTCAGAGTTTTAAAAGCTAGATTACACTGGAAGCAGTTTATCCCAAGGTTCTCAACCTTTGGGATGTATCAGAATTCGTCTGAAGAGTTTTGCCAGAATAGACAGTCCTGGCCCGTCCTCAAAGGATCTAATTTGGTAGGTAGGACTGGGATGGAGCCAGGACATCTTAAGTACCACTGCACTAGATGGGGATTCTCAGAGATGGAAAGAGAATATGTTGCTTCCTTTCTTCATGATGGTAAATAAAAATGTTGCCTAGGAGCCAACTGGGCCAAATGTTTAATATGTTCTTAAGGGAGTCCTGGTGTGGCAGGACCTGTAGAATAGCAGTGTGGTGGACATGTGCATGTGACAGTTTCAGACCAGGGAGAATTCAGAAAAGCAGACGCGGAAAGAGGTGGCAGCCAGACTGTTATGATACCTAGTTACTCACTGCATTCAGGAGAGTGGGAATTATTGTTTCTATCTATATGATCCTTTCTTTCACCGTTACCGTAGAAAAGGAAAGAAACCACCAAACAAATGGTAGGGTAAACTGGAGTAGAGAATCACAAACCATTACAAATATTGGCAAAGGACATGTTGTTCTAAATGGTGTGTGGGTGTGTTATGTGTGGAGCGCTGCAGAATGGGCATGGTAGGCTCTTGTAAGAAGTTCTTAGTTTGGAGATTTTGCTTCGTGTGGTCCCTCGGATGGAATTTTCTCTTGAGAATGAGGAGGAGCTCAAGGCACCAGGACCTAGGATTGTGCAAATACACTCTTTACAAGGAACGCCACCAGTTCCGTTTCTAAACAATTATTTTAGAGCCTATAAAACATGCTGCTTTTCCCTAGCTTGGTTTCTTTACCTCATATAAAAAATAAATAACAAGGGCAAGAGAAGAGCCAATAACTGGCAACAGGAGTGGGTTAAGAGTCACTCTACTTAATGATCTGTGGACAGTCGCTCCAGGCCTTGGCTTTCCTTTTGGCCAACGCCAGCCAAGCTGGTTCTGTTGACACGGGGGCAGCATCTGGGGTTGAGAACCTCTTGGTGACTTCTTTGACCAGCGGTGCAGGGGGAGCTGAATCCGAAATCTCCACTGAATTGTGTTTAGAAGGAAAAGAATAAGAATAAAAGTCAGAACCACATTTTGATGTATCAGAAGGGTAAGATTTCAGGGCCAGCCAACATGGCGGAAAAGTAGGGGGATCCATACTTCCCATGTCTCTCAAACAGACAGTCTAGAAGGAAAAGAGACAGGAGTCTAACAAGGAGACACTGGGACAACCTGACGGGCTGTAGGTGGGTGATTGTGAACTGGGGGAGATAAAACGGGCCGTGTAGGCATGGAGAGGAAGGATCCTCTTCTGCAGAGAGACAAAGGGAAGAAGAGAAAGAGTAGCTGGGGAAGTGTAGGACTGTATCTAGACAAGAGAAAAACCGACCAGGATGGAGAGGGATCCCATCTCTAACTCTGGGGCCTTCGTACTGGGGCCAGCTGCCCTGTTTCTGCACCTGGGGAGGAGGGGAGCCACCGCCGGGTTCGGGGGCAGGTCAGGGACGCAGTCCACAGTAGGAGAAAGCAGTCCTCTCCCTGAAGTACTGTGGCACAGGACAAAACCAGCTGGGACAACATAGGTGCTTCCCCAGGGCTGGGGCGCATGGAGCGGGAGTTTAAATCCCAGCCAAGTACCAGGGCATGGAAGTTGGCAGAGCGAGACAGACCTCCTCATCTGTGCCCACAGCACAGCGAGGACGGCGCAGTGATTTGGGACACCAGTCAGTGGAGAAGAGGCTGGGAGGTCGCCATTTTTCTCCCCACCACGACCAAGGTGGGGCCTCAGGGATGGGTCCCTGGGGCCCACAGTGGAGGTGGGACCCGCCTACACCAAACCACACCCCTTCATGCCAGGTAACTGCATGTCTACTGGAGTGGGATAGATGCTGAGGAACCAGATGGCCCCCTCCTCCAGACTAGTGCTGCTGCATTGCCTGGATTAATTCTAGGACAATTCTTGTTATTTAGATATATTCTTCCTTCCTTTTCTCCTTATCTCTTCCCTCCTCTAGACTGGGTACTCTGGTTGTTGGTTTGTTTTAGCAGACATATTTAATCCATTCTCTTGATACATGTTCTACACCACCTCCTTTCCTTTCTCTCTCTGGAATAATCAAGCCTATAGTTTCTCTAGATAACTTTATCTTCATTTCTTTTTCTCTGCCTCCTCCCTTATTTTCCTTGCTCTCTCTCTGAATTAAGCTATTTAGTCTCTCTGCCTGGTCAATGTTTATTTTTTCCTTTACCCTGCCCCTGTCATTTCTCTCTTTGTATGTGCTCTTCCATCAGCACCACCTCCACCCTGTTCTTTACTTGTAGCTGGTGTTTCTGGTTTTTTGCTTTTTGATTGTTTTTGTTTCATTTGTGTGATTGCATGTTTTTCTTTCCTGTTTATCTGTTTTCCTTTCCACAGCTACTTCAAGGGACAAATCAAAGCACACCTGGTGGAGGGTCCAAAACATCACTACAAGTAGGGAAATAAAATAACCAAAGTTACAACAACAGAGAGCAAGTAACTCTCCAAAACACACCTCCTGAAGGGCCAGGCCCTGGACAGTGTATGACCTCCTCTTTAATAAAGCAGTGCTCACAGGTGCAGAGCACATAACAAGCTTTTAAAACTCACAAGGGATAGAAAACTAGCCAAAATGACGAAACGGAAGAATTCTCCTCAAATTCCAGGAAGGAGTGGCCACTAAAGAATTGATCAAAACAGATATAAGCAATATAAATGAACAAGAATTTAGAAAAATAGTCATAAGATTAATCACTGGGCTTGAAAAAGGCATAGAAGACAGCAGAGAAGCTACTGATGCAGAAATCAAGGAACTAAAAAATAGTCATGATGAATTGAAAAATGCTATAAATGAGGTGCAAAATGGAAGTGGTCACAGCATGGATTGAAGAGGCAGAGGAGAGAAGAGGTGAATTAGAAGATAACATGGAAAAAGAGGAAGCTAAGAGATTAAAAAAAAAAAGTCCAGGATCACCAGTGGAGAATTAGAGAACTAAATAATTCAATCAAATGGAACAATATCCATATCATAGGAGTTCCAGAAGAAGGAGAGAGAGAGAAAGAAAGAGGCTGAAGGTGTACTTGAACAAATCAGAGCTGAGAACTTTCCCAATCCAGGGAAGGAAACAGACCTTGAAATCCAAGAGGCACAGAGAACTCCCTTCAGATGTAACTTGAATCAATTTACTGCACGACATAGCATAATGAAACTGGCAAAATACAAGGATAAAGAGAAAATTCTGAAAGCAGCTAGGGATAAACAGGTCTTAACATACAAAGGTAGACACATAAGGGTAGTAGCAGACCTATCTACTAGAACTTGGCAGACCAGAAAGGAATGGCAGGAGATCTTCAATGTGATGAACAGGAAAAATATGCAACCAGTAATCCTTTATCCAGCAAGCCTGTCATTCAGAATAGAAGGAGAGATAAAGGTCTTCCCAAACAAAAACTGAAGGAATTCATCCATCACAACTAAATCAGCTCTACAAGAGATCCTAAGGGGGATTCTGTGAGTGAAATGTTACAAGGACCACAAAGTACCAGAGACATCACTACAACCATGAAACCTACAGATAACACAGTGACTCTAAACCCCGATCTTTCAATAATAACACTGAATGTAAATGGACTAAATGCTCCAATCAAAAGACAGAGGGTATCAAAATGGATTAAAAAATAAGACCCATCTATTTCCTGTCTACAAGAGACCCATTTTAGACCTGAGGACACCTTCAGATTGAAAGTGAGGTGTTGGAGAACTATCTATCATGTACTGGAAGTCAAAAGAAAGCTGGAAAAGCCATACTTATTTCAGAAAAACTAGACTTTAAAGTCCGCAACAAGAGATGAAGAATGGCATTATATAATAATTATGGGGTCTATCCAGCAGGAAGAGCTAACAATTACAAATATCTATGCACTGAATTCGGGAACACCCAAATACATAAAACAATCACAAACATAAGTAATCTTACTGGTAAGAATGTGTTAATTGTAGGGGACTTTAATACTGCACTTATAACAATGGACAGATCATCTAGACAGAAAATCAGTAAAGAAACAATGGCCCTGAATGAAACACTGGACCAGATGGACTTGACAGATATACTTAGAACTCTACATCCTGAAGCAGCAGAATATACTTTCTTCTTGAGTGCACATGGAACATTCTCCAAGCTAGATCACATTCTGGGTTACAAAACAGCCCTCAATAAATATAAAAAAATTGAGATCATACCATTCACACTTCCAGATCACAATGCTATGAAAATTGAAATCAACCACAGGAAAAAGTCTGGAAAATCTCCGAAAGCATGGAGGTTAAATAACATCCTACTAAAGAATGAATGGGTCAACCAGGCATTTAGAGAAAAAATACATGGAAACAAATGAAAACGAAAGCACAACAATCCAAACCCTTTGGGATGCAGCAAAGGCAGTCCTAAGAGGAAAATGGCCTATCCCAAGAAATAAGAAAAATCCCAAATACAAAATCTAACTGCACACCTAAAGGAACTAGAAGCAGAACAGCAAAGACACCTCAAATCCAGCAGAAGAAGAGAAATAATAAAGATCAGAGCAGAAATAAACAATATAGAATCTAAAAAAACTGCAGAGCAGATCAATGAAACCAAGAGTCGGTTTTTTGAAAAAATAAAATTGATAAACCTCTAGCTAGGCTTCTCAAAAAGAAAAGGCAGATGACCCAAATAGATAAAATCATGAATGAAAATGGATGTATTACAACCAATGCCTCAGAAATACAAGCAATTTATCAAGGAATACTATGAAAAATTGTATGCCAGCAAACTGGACAAACGGGAAGAAATAGAAAATTTGAACAGACCCATAACTAGTGAAGAAACTGAATCAGTTATCAAAAATCTCCCAACAAATAAAGAGTCCTGGACCAGTTGGCTTCCCTGGGGAATTCTACCATACATTCAACACAGAGTTGATACCTATCCTCAAGCTGTTCCAAAAAATAGAAATGGAAGGAAAACTTCGGGACTCAACTCATTCTATGAAGCCAGCATTACTTTGATTCCCAAACCAGACAGAAACCCAGCAAAAAAAGAGAACTACAGGCCAATATCCCTGCTGAATATGGATGCAAAAATTCTCAACAAGATACTAGCAAGTCAAATTCAACAGCATATAAAAAGAATTATTCACTATGATCAAGTGGAATTCATTCCTGGGCTGCAGGGCTGGTTCAATATTCACAAATCAATCAATGTGATACATCACATTAATAGAAGAAAGGAAAAGAACCATATGATCCTGTCAATAGATGCAGAAAAAGCATTTGGCAAAATACAGCATCCTTTCTTTTTTAAAAATTTTCTTTTTTTTGAACGTTTATTTATTTTTGGGACAGAGAGAGACAGAGCATGAACGGGGGAGGGGCAGAGAGAGAGGGAGACACAGAATCGGAAACAGGCTCCAGGCTCTGAGCCATCAGCCCAGAGCCTGACGCGGGGCTCGAACTCACGGACCGCGAGATCGTGACCTGGCTGAAGTCGGACGCTTAACCGACTGCGCCACCCAGGCGCCCCAGCAGCATCCTTTCTTAATAAAAACCGTCAAAGTCAAGATAGAAGGAACATACTTAAACATCATAAAAGCAATTTATGAGAAGCCCACAGCTAATATCATCCTCAATAGGGAAAACCTGAGAGCTTTCCCCCTGAGATCAGGAACATGACAGGGATGTCCACTCTCACTGCTGTTGTTTAACATAGTGTTGGAAGTGCTAGCATCAGCAATCAGACAACAAAATGAAATAAAAGGCATCAGAATTGGCAAAGAAGAGGGCGCCTGGGTGGCTCAGTCAGTTAAATGTCCAACTTTGGCTCAGGTCATGATCTCAGGGTCTGTGAGTTCAAGCCCTGTGTCGGGCTCTGTGCTGACAGCTCAGAGCCTGGAGCCTGCTTCAGATTCTGTGTCTCCTTCTCTTTCTGTCCCTTCCCCACTCACACTCTGTCTCTCTCCCTCTCTCAAAGATAAACATTAAAAAAAAATTAAAAAGAAAATTGGCAAAGAAGTCAAACTGTCACTTTTCGCAGATGACATGATACTCTACATGGAAAACCCAACAGACTCCACCCAAAAGTCTGCTAGAAGGGATACACGAATTCAGCAAAATTGCAGGGTACAAAATCAATGTATCGAAATCTTGCATTTTTATATACCAATAATGAAGCAACAGAAAGAGAAATAAAGAAACTGATCCCATTTACAATTGCACCAAGAACCATAAAATACCTCGGAATAAACCTAACCAAAGATGTAAAAGAGCTGTATGCTGAAAACTATAGAAAGTTTATGAAGGAAATTGAAGAAGTCACAAAGAATTAGAAAAACATTCCATGCTCATGGATTGGAAGAATAAATATTATTAAAATGTTAATACTACCAAAAGCAATCTACACATTCAATGCAATCCCAATCAAAATTGCACCAGCATTCTTCTCAAAGCTAGAACAAACAATCCTAAAATCTGTATGGAACCACAAAGACCCTGAATAGCCAAAGTAATATTGAAGAAGAAAACCAAAGCGGGAGGCATCACAATCCCAGACTTTAGCCTCTACTACAAAACTGTAATCATCAAGACTGTATGGTCATTGGCACAAAAACAGACAGACCAATGGAATAGAATAGGGAACCCAGAATTGGACCCACAAATGTATAGCCAACTAGTCTTTGACAAAGCAGGAAAGAACATCCAGTGGAAAAAAGAAAGTCTCTTTAACAAATGGTGCTGGGAGATCTGGACAGCAACATGCAGAAGATTGAAACTAGACCACTTTCTTACAGCATACATAAAAATAAACTCCAAATGGATGAAAGACCTGAATGTGAGACAGGAAACCATCAAAACCCTAGAGGAGAAAGCAGGCAACAGCCTCTTTGACCTCAGCTACAACAATTTCATGCTCGACCTGTCTCCAAAGGCAAGGGAATTAAAACAAAGATGAACTATTGGGACCTCATCAAGATAAAAAGTTTCTGCACTGCAAAGGAAACAATCAACAAAACTAAAAGGCAACCAACGGAATGGGAAAAGATATTTGCAAATGACATATTGGATAAAGGGCTAGTATCTAAAATCTATACAGAACTCACCAAACTCCACACCTGAAAAACAAATGATCCAGTGAAGAAATGAAAGACATGAATAGACAGTTCTCCAAACAAGACATCTAGATGGCCAACAGACACCTGAAATGATGCTCAACGTCACTCATCATCAGGGAAGTAAAAATCAAAGCCACGCTGAGATACCACCTCACGCCAGTCAGAGCAGCTAAAATGAACAAATCAGGAAAACATAGATGCTGGCGAGGATGTGGAGAAACGGGAACCCTCTTGCACTGCTAATGGATTCATGCAAACTGGTGCAGCCGCTCTGGAAAACAGTGTGGAGGTTCCTCAAAAAATTAAAAATAGAACTACCCTATGACCCAGCAATAGCACTGCTAGGAATTTAACCAAGGGATACAGAAGTGCTGATGTATAGGGGCACTTGTACCCCAATGTTTATAGCAGCACTTTCAACAATAGCCAAATTATGGAAAGAGCCTAAATGTCCATCAGCTGATGAATGGATAAAGAAACTGTGTTTATGTACACAATGGAATACTACGTGGCAATGAGAAAGAACGAAATCTAGCCATCTGAAGCAACATGGATGGAACTGGAGGGTATTATGCTAAGTGAAATAAGTCAGAGAAAGATACCATATGTTTTCACTCATACGTGGATCTTGAGAAACTTAACAGAAGACCATGGGGGAGGGGAAGGGGGGAAAAGTTACAAACAGAGAGGGAGGGAGGCAAACCATAAGAGACTCTTAAAAACTGAGAATAAACTGAGGGTTGGTGGAGGAGAGAGGCAAGTGGGTGATGGGCATTGACAAGGGATGAGCTCATTGTTGGGATGAGCACTGGGTGTTGTATGGAAACCAATTTGACAATAAATTATATTAAAAAAAAAAAGTAAAAGATTCAGAAAGGAAAACCCAGTGAAACACTGGGCATCTTTAGTGAGAACAATTAGGGGAAGAAAGTGGGTGATCATAATTGTTACATACAGAATTAGAATATGGTTGGTTTTAATTTCACAGTTTCTAGAAGCCTAAGTTTTTGTGCACAGCTCTGCCTACATGATAATAAGAAATAAAAGGTAAATGTTGTCATTCTAGCTATACAACCAGTCAATTCCAGGAAGAAAAAGATCAAACCAGCAGTTTGAACTTATCTTTTTTTTTTTTTTTTTTTTCAAACTGGTGAGGTCAGAAGCTCCCCTCTGTACCAAGCTCTCGCTGGGGGCCTCCACTCCCTGCCGGCTCTCTAGACTTTCAGGCTGGCCTCACAATTCCAACACTTGTTTTATCAGATCTTAGAGACCTCCTAAGGTGAGGGATCTTGGCTTCTCTCTGAGTCTTATTTACTGCCGGTGGCGATGGCCTACACAGAATGAGAAATCTACAAATACTGACTGAAAAGACAAATACAAAAATAAAGGTTTGCTTTATTAAGCTGTAGCCACTCTGAACTGCATTAACTCTTTAGAGCGTCCAAGAAGTCTGTCAGAGAAAGGTATGTGATCTCTGACTCTGGAACTTTATTTTCAAAGAATGAGCTTGGTGGCACACCCGTTTGTTTAGAACCTTCAATTCTTGGGTGTCAGATCAAATGAAATTATGCCCATGGAGGTTATTGAGAAATTATACGGTGCTCCAAAGTGGTTTTCAAATATAAAGGCTTTATCTCTCCTCACCAAAATATTAAGTATAGCGTTAGTGGTTGAGACCTCTTTCCATTTCCATACCCAAGCTGGCAGGTAACAAAGGCATTACAAAGTCTAGATCTGGGGGGTGGGTGCCCTCTAGGGAACAGGGTTGCTCAGAAGGGAAAACAGGCCCGGTTAACCTCTGGGAGGAAGCTTGTTCCCATTCATATCCCTCCTTCAAGTGATTTGTAACAAGGTAACAGTTGGAAACATGACTAATCATTTTAATAGAATAAAGAATTTTTTTAAATGTGTGTCTTTTATATGTCACGAATAGGAAACCCTGCTGTTAATTAATGTGGTCAGAAACTTGCTATCTGAATCCCCATCAGTGAGCAGAGACCTTCCCACTTTGCCTGGAGTATCTGAGCCCCGTGGGTCACTGATTCAGAGAAGCAGCTTCCAGTTCCAGCTAGGTGCAGAGCCCCAAGCAGGGGTTTTCAGATTTAGCCTCCACAAATTTGTTTATTGTGTCAAAGGAAACTAGACCCTGAGTGCACTTTTCAGCTCAGGTTTGATGTGAACCCCTTTACATACAACCCTGTGCTGCTCTTAGCCCGTCAAAACCCCACATTGCTTAAATTTTACCTAAACTTCACCCTTTTCCCCCCAAATCCTCTGATAATCTTGCCTCTTCCTTTCTTTAGGTGGTTCTTCTGGTACATGGTCTCCCTTACAGGAGAGCAAGTTAGCAAACCTCATTTTGTTGGGGCTACAGGCAGCGGGGTGTCGGAGAGGGAGGGCTTGTTTGATGTCCAGGAATTTAGGGAGCCAGGTGACACCACACTGGTAGCCTGGAACTGGCTGCAGTGGGAGCATTTACCCCACGAAAACTCAAATGCTAAAATCAGAGGTCTCCCCAGTCCCTGGAGGGTGACCGTTAACCATTTACCACCATACCACTGGTGGTGGGGAGCTGCTGGTGGTCTTTACCAGAAGTGCTTTCTCAAAGCTGACCTCTGGGGCTGTGAAGAGACTCACACGCTGTGCCCATTCCCAAACTCAAGGATGTAAAGTGGCTGTGAGAAGACAAGCCTGTCACCACAGTTACACAGAATCCGACCTGCTCTCCCTACCTGTCACAGATGTGGGAAGAGTGTTGGCCTTTTTCAGCTGTTCCCTGCGCTCAAGCCTGGACGCTGCGGTCTCCAGCTTCTTCTCCTCCAGCTGTGGGCTGTGCTTGTGCAAGGAGCCTGCTCTGCTGATACTGCTGCTTCCAGGCTGCAGGATGACACCGACCTGGGTGGGCAGAGAGTCAGGGCAAGTGTGTGTTCAACCTCAGGACACGGAAAGACTGACCGTGCAAGGCCTTGGGGGGCTTCTGCCTGCCAGCCCCCAACCTCTGCCTCTGAAGGAGAAACGGGACTGCACTTGGGAGCAATGTGTGGCCAACCATGACGCCAGCCATGGAGCAGCTCAAGACAAAGGTCCCAAAAGAGGGAAAGCCACTTTTGTAGGAGTCCCAGTGAACAGACTATAAAATCAGGGCCACAGAGCAAGACTCCTGATTCTTCTCCCAGCTCACTGCTCAGATGCATTCACTTTCCTATTTCTCACATAACTGCAGTGTGTGTGGATCACTGCTAATAATCACGGACTCTACCAAATCAGGTTAACCTAACTGAGAGCACAAGGAAACCAAACAAAATTACTACTTGAAAACACTTCCCTGGTTTAATGGTTGTCAATTTATTTACTGCTCTACCCTAAGCATTCACCACTCCCAGCTAGCTTTTTTTTTTTTTAAACCCTTGTGACCCAACTAAAAGATAGCCAAACTCGAGAAGGAAAAGTTAAAGCTGAAGACCAGGCTACTCACGTTCTCTCTGGAGAGCTTTTCTGCCTGTTTGGCCTCCCTGGCTTGCTTCCTCTCCTCTCGAGTAGCTTGCTGCTCCCGAAACCCCTTCTGTTTCTGCAGTGCCAACGTTATCCACAGTGGCTGCGCAGTTTCAACCTTCTCCGCAAGTTTGGAGCCATCTAACGAGTGCCTGCTCTGAAGAACAGGCTTTTCTGGGGACAAAAAAAAGACTGCTGTTACGATTTATATGATGTATCTGGGGGCGTCTGGCTGGCTCAGTTGGTAGAGCTGTGGCTCATGATCTCGGAGTCATGACTTCGAGTCCCACATTGGGCGTAGAGATTAAACTTTAAAAAAAAATTAAAAAGCAGAATACATTTGGTCTTCATGCCCATTTCTAGAACACAGTAAAACCCTTGGAATTTCCTAAGTGATGAGAGCATAAGGTGTCCCTCATTCCGTTAATGAGATGACTTTGGGACCATCCTTAAGGCTGGGGGCTGGTTGCCAGAGGAGCCAACCATGTGATCAGGTTTGAATCTTTCGTTCCCACCCCCCAACCTCTGGGGAGGGGAGCAGGACTAGAGGCTGATTTCAATTGCCAATGGCTGATGAGTTAATTGGTCATGCATATATAGTGAAACCTCCATAAAAACCCAAAAGGACAGGGTTCAGGGAGTTTCCAGCTGGTGAACACATGGAGATTTGTGGGGAGAGGTGTCCTTTGAGGGCATGCAAGCTCCATGCCCCTTCCCCATACCCTGTCCTTATGGATCATTTCCATCTGGCTGTTCCTGAGTTACATCCTTTTATAATAAACTGGTTATCTAATCAGTAAAATGTTTCCCTGAGTTCTGTGAGGCACTCTTCCAAATTAACTGAACTCAAGGAGGCGGTTGTGGGAATCTCCGATTTAAGTTGGTCAGAAGCATAGGTGATGACCTGGATGTGGGAATGGCATCTGAAGTGGGGACAGTCTTGTGGGACAGGTAGACAGCATCAGAACTGATATGAATGATATGAAATGTAAGAAAGCCAGCTAGTATCTGAGGACGGGCTGATGGTGTGGAGACCTGCCCCCCCCCCACCCCCCCCCCCGCCCACCTCACTGGAATAGTGATCAGAACTGGTAAAGGCAAGGGTACCTGGGTGGCTCAGTCAGTTGAGCATCCAACTTCTGCTCAGGTCATGATCTCGTGGTTCATGAGTTCAAGCCCCACATTGGGCTCACTGCTGTCAGTCTGTCAGCACATAGCCTGCTTCAGATCCTCTGTCCCCCTCTCCCTACCCCTACCCTGCTTGCGGTCTCCCAAAAAATAAATATTAAAAAAAAAAACTGGTAAAGGCAAAGGGAGGTTTACAGTGAAACTGCTCACTTACCTTGATCCTTCACCCCTTAGAACTAGTGACATGAAATATTCAACTGTCCTTTCCTAACACAAACTCTGCACTGATGCCCGAGGGACTTCTCTGGGTGGAGAGGTAATATTTCTTATCAACAGAAAAATAGAAGTCTTTTCCTTCCCTCAAAATGGGACTAGAAATACAATCTTCAGTGTCAGAAAATCTCAAGCCTACAGGGGACCCAGGCTGCTATTTGATTTATTATTCTTATTTACTGCTTTATTTAACCCCTTCCCAAACATCCTACCCAGTGTATGAAAGAGGTAAAAAGGGTGCTGCTCGATCTATCCCATGAGACTGCTGAGGGCAGTGGGGCTCTGAAGAATGCAGTAGGAAACTGTGATTTTGGTCCAATGCTCTCTTTTGACAGAGTGAGTATGAGGGGCCACAGCAATCCAGTGCGGTGCCCCAGGTCACCCAGCAGTTAGTGCACAGGCTGAAGTTTGAGCCTAGGACTCCTGACTTCCAGTCTGAGCTTTTCCTGTGGTTGACTGTCTTGCCTATGCAATGGGGTAAACACACTTCACAGGTGGCTGGAATCAGAGGTTGAGCAACTGGACTCTTAAATTGAGCAGCCCTGGGCTTGACCTTGTGTGACCTTACAAAAGCTACTTAACTTCTCTAAGGTCTTCTAATCCATAAAGTGGAGATGACAATGGCACATGCCTCATCAGACTGCCGTGAAGATTAAGAGATCCTGGGTATCATACTAACCAGACAGTTGGCAGATAGAAACCACTCTACAAAAGTGACCTGTACTTACTATTTATGTCTATGAGAATCATCCCCTTCTTTTCCTCACGTAAAAATTAACCCCTTTTATAGATAACCATTCCAGCAATGCGTCCTTTACTACCTCAAATGAAAAGGGCTCAGTATAGACCTGTTCTTTGGAAATTCACTACAAGTTTACACATTGATGATCCAGAACCTTACCAACCAGGGCTCTCATTGATTTGACTTTTTATTGAGGAGAAAGAACCAAAGTAAAATCAAATTAAGAATTCAAGCACAAAAAGGAGGCAGATTCTGCTTTTCTATACCTTTAGACCTATAATACTCTACAAAGAGAATTCCTATTTACAACGAGTCTTGGTCATTATGCTCTCCCTAGTCATCAAATAAAGTTTCAGCTATGATCTAACACAGTAAAGAAAAGTGACACATTTCAGAAGTATTAAAAAAAAACCTGAAAGGTATTTTTAGTTAATTGTTAGTTAACAAAACAAAAACAAAAAATACAAATACACTAGACCCTTGAACAACATGGGTTTGAATTGGCCAAGTCTACTTACACACGGGGTTTTTTTTGTTTGTTTGTTTGTTTTTTTTTGAGAGAGAGAGAGAGAGAGAGAGCACACGCATGCAAGTGGGTGAGACGGGCAGAGGGAGAAAGAGAAACTTAAGCATGCTCCATGTCCAATGAGGAGCCCAACGTGGGACTCAATCCCATGTGATCCCAGAATTACAACTTGAGCTGAAATCAAGAATTGGTCACTCAACCCACTGAGCCACCCAGGCTCCCCTACGCGGTTTTTGTTTTGTTTTGTTTTTACAAATACAGTACAGTACTGTAAATGTATTTTCTCTTCCTTATGGTCTTCTTAATAAGATTTTCCTTTCTCTAGCTTACTTTATTGTAAGAATACAGTATTTAGCATATATAACATACAAAATATGAGTTACTCGACTATATTATCAGGAAGGCTTCCACTAGGCTATTACTAGTTAAGTTCTGGGGGGGGGTCAAAAGGGATTTTGACTACACAGGAAGGTAGCACCCCTGACCCTCATGATGTTCAAGGGTTGACTCTATTCACCACTTCAAGCATTCTGCTTAACTGAGAGGCTTTACACACAGGAAATAATTTAAGTTTTGTTCTACTCCAGGGCAGTGTAACACCTGTTTGGAAAATGTCTGAAACCAAACTGCCAAGATCCAAATGATTTCCATTTAAAGTTATTATGTAGGGGCTATTATGTATCAGTTGGTTAAGCATATAACTTTGGCTCAGGTCATGATCTCACAGTTCGTGATTTCAAGCCCCATGTCAGGCTCTGTGCTGACAGCTCAGAGCCTGGAGCCTGCTTCAGATTCTGTGTCTCCCTCTCTCTCTGCCACTCCCCTGCTTGCTTGTGCTCTCTCTCTCTCAAAAATAAATAAACATTAAAAAAAATGTAAAGCTATTATGTAAAAGGGAATCCTACACTAAACATTCCACCTGAACTTGCCTGGAAAGGTCATTAAAACAACTGGCCAGTTTCCTGCCAACAATTCTGACCAGCGTTTTATCACAAGGGTCAAAATACCTTTAAAGTAGAATTGCCTACTTTTTTTTTATTTGAAAAGATAAATCGTTAGCCAGATTTTTATTTCCTTAGAACTGTGGTTTGAATAGCACATCCTGGAGTTATGACCAGACTTTAGAAAGGCTGTAACACAATATATGTAAAGGGACTAACAGGTCTGGACTGTAGCTGGGGATCAATAAACAGAAAATGTTTTAGGATGTTAAAATGTGGCTCCTGTCTGAATTTCAGCCCAGGATGCCCAAAGGTCTTCAACAAATAATGGCACCGATTCCCACATCCTGAAGTAAAAGTTCTAGATCACTTACTTGGGGCAGGCCCACAAAGTGGCCAAACTTGGTGGCCATAGAAAAATCAGAGTTGAGGTGGAAGAAGCTCATAGAAAAAGTGGTCATAGAAAAATCAGAGTTGAGGTGGAAGAAGCCAAGGTAAAATATCTGTTTAAACCTATTCTCTCACATTCTAAACCCAGCGGACAAGGGGAACCACAGCCCACTCCAATTCCCTCCTTCAGCTTCTGGGGACATGAACCAGTGCATCCTGCCCTTATAGGGTTTTAACCACCGCTCCCAAAGGTCAGTTCTGGGAGAAAGGGCCACTTAATATCTGTTCCACCCGCCACAAGGAGGTGGGAATTTTGGAATGAGATGACATCTGCAACAGAAGTGCTAGAGGGCAAACACAGGAGGACATAGGAGGATTATCACAGCGGAGTTATGTCCACTGTTGTTTCAGTGACCTTTACCTTAAATGTATATGATGCTCCAGGTGTTTTAGCTAATAACAGCACTACAGGGTCACAATTAACAAATAAAATTGGAGATCCAGGCTTAATATTTTTATTCTGATGGGGTGTTCAGTCAAACATGTTTGGCCTGCGTGGCCTAGAGTGAGCAGGAAGACCCCAGTGGTCTTTAGACAGCACCCATGGGCATGTGGTCTTTGCTTTCATGCTGTTTTTCTACCAAGTAAAGAAAAATTCAATTAGCAGAGCCTGACAGCCCAGAATCTGGATACCGGGGAAGAAAACAGGGGCACTGCCAGTTTTGGATAGAAAATTATAATGATCAAAAGGGCTTCCCTAAGAGAAAGAAGCACAGCAGAGAGCTATTTCTTCCGGGAGAAGATAAGGAGAGTGAGAGAGTCCTCCAGACAGTGAGAGGGACTTGGATGATCATAAAAGCTACTGACACAAAGGCTAATGTCAAAACTGAAAATGGGGGTTCCAATTCAGGATGGTGACATAGGAGGGTCCTGCACCCCTCCCCTCCCATGGACACACTCAATATGCAGCTATATATGGAACAATTCCCTTTTAAAAAAAATCCAAAAACCAGCTGAACAACTATGCAATGGGTGAATGAGAAAAACTCACACAGAAGGAGGTTGGAGAGGGTGAGACACAATTTCACCATAAACCCACCCCCTGTACAGCAATCCATAACTCCGAGGGAACTCACAACTGTCAGCTTCTCCTTGAGGAACAAAAGGTTTGGATTCCACACCTGGGGCCCCAACTTTTAAGACTTTCACCAGAGGGACGGGCCCCCAGACACCTAGCTCTGAAAGTCAATGGGGATTGCAAACATGAGTCCCACAAAGCTTTAGGGAACTAAGGGTCAGCTTAAATTAATTAATTTTTCTGAGAGAGATAGCAAGTAGGGAAGGGGGAGAGAGAGAGAGAGAGAAAGGGAGACAGAGAATCCCAAGCAGGTTCCATGCTGTCAGTGCAGAGCCCGATGCAACTGCATGTTTTCCAAGTTGCTGCATAGTTATTCCTAAACCAGCTTATTTGAAAGATGACAATTCATTATACTGAACTATCCATTTTCATTCACTGCACTAAATTGCAATTAAAAAATTTTTTTAAATTTATTTTGAGAGAGAGAAAGAGAGGGAGGGGCAGAGGAGGAGAGAGAGAAAATCCCAAGTAGGCTCTGTGCTGTCAGTGCAGAGCCCAAAGAGGGGCTTAAACTCACAAACCGTGAGATCACAACCTGAACCGTAAAAAAGAGTCAGATGCTTAACCAACTGAGCCACCCAGGAGTCAGCACAGTTTTTGTTTGTTCTGTTTTTTTTTTAATGTTTATTTATTTTGAGAGAGACAGCGAGCACACAAGTGGGAGAGGGGCAGAGAGAGGGAGAGAATGAATCCCAAGTGGGCTCCATGCCATCAGTGCAGAGCAAGATGCCGGGATCCATCTCATAGAGATCGTGACCTGAGCCAAAATGAAGATTTGGACACACTGAATGGACTGAGCCCCCCAGGACAGTTATACACAGGCTTGCAGGGTGCACAATGGCATTCCCCCACAGCCCAGCAAAAAGGTTAAAGCAAAACAAAACAAAAACACAAAGAATGATGAAAATGGGCTCCTCAGCAGGACAAACAGAAATCACTCGGGAGAAATGGTCCGGAAGCGTGATCTACATGCTGGTCTAAGGCGTGGTTAAAAAGGACAATAAGGTCTTCCATAAGGCAAGTAACCAAACCACTATTGCTCAGGAAACAGATCTTTTCTCCGCAAAAATCACCCTAAATCTAAACAATTAAACACAAGAGAAGGCTTGCAGCATTTCCTAATAAACCTCAGGGGAGAGTTTCTCTGATACATGCAAGTAACTTCCTGGAATATGACCCAAACTTTACTTCAACAAAACAGAAAAGAAAAAGAATTAGATGAAGGTTCTCAGGGACCCCAAAGCCAATCCAAGTGATCACTGAACTGTCCCAAACCGATAGTCTGAAGAAACACGAGGGGCAGCCTTGAGTGAGGGCAGCTCTAAGATTTCTTTTTAAAAGGCTTCACAGTGGTAAGCTGGTGGGGGCAGGGACACATTTGCACAGCATTTTGCATAAAACTGAGCCAAAGTCAATCATTCACACAGAAGCTCCCAAGGCCGATGCTGCTGCTGAAAGTCCCCTAACCTCCCACCTTAGTGCCTTTACTGCCCAGAGCTAGAACACAGACTAGTCTAGAAAACCCCAGTCTTATCATCACTGTGAGGCTCCTTCATAAGGATTAAGGGCTTCTTTGTTAATTAGGACTGTATTTCAATGTCCGTTGTCAACTGAAAGTGTGTTAGTCTAAGTGTCAGCACCTGGAACTTATTACTTCTGTAAGTATCATTAACAGTATGAGCTGCAGGCAGGTAGCACAGTCAGCATTTCCAAAATTCTAAAGGAGCAGAAAAAGAAAAGGGCCTCAATACGACTTATGACAGCGAAGGGACGTGCTCCCACACTAGCCCTGCTTCCAGCTCCGGGCAGTTGTGGCTTCTGCCAGGACACAGACAAGCTGGACAGAGGCAGGGGGCACCTACCCATACCTACCTTTCCTCCCGGCCTCAGGAGTTTGGGAAGGCTTTTCTGGCCGAGCAGCAGACAGGGCCGAGGAACCAAGTTTCCTCTCTGTTTCTACAACTTCCTCCTCATCCCTCTTGTGTGCCTTCCTTTTCTCTGGGGGTGGCGGTGACCGCGGCCAGAGGTCCCTGCTCTCCTGACCCTCCTTGCATGGCTCGCCAGGCTCCGGGTCTGGCTTCCCTGCCCGGCGGGCCAGCAGCTCTACCAGGTAGGGCCTGCTCAGTTTGGAGAGTGGGGAGGAGGGGGGAGTCTGACCGGCAGGCTTGGGAGCCAGGGCTGGCTTCTGCACCAATGGCATTTTGTTTGCCACCTTGTCGTGCTCTGCAACTGGCTGAGGCCCCAGCTGGGCTGCAGGAGAAGAGTGTACTCTTTCAGCAGAGTCCTTCCAGGTGGACAGGGCTTGCTTCCTCTCAGGGGTTAGGGACAGGCCATGCTTGAGGGCCACACCCTCTGTCTCTTTCTCTCCTTTTGTACTTCCTGGTACAGGTGGCCCACCATCAGCACTGTCCCCGGTGCTGCTGTGCCTTTTCTTCTTCTTTTGTTCTGTCTGTTGGTCACAGTGGAAGCGCAAGGAGTAGTTGGTCCTTCTCAATTTTATCCCAAACGGTGAGGCTTTTTCCTCTTGACCAGGCGTTGCGGGGTCTGCCTTTCCTATACCACTGATGGTCTCACTGTCCAAAATGATCATGGGCTCTGCATGGGCCACTGCTTTCTGTAGAGGGTAAGGAGGGCTTGGAACAAGGAAAGATGGGAGGTCTTTGGCAAATTTGCATCCCTCTGTGCTGTCTGCTGGCTCCAGTTTCTCTGTACCCTTTGGGTGCTCATAAGTAGCCAGGGGCTGGGGAGCTGACCCATCATTGGGTCCCAGCACAGGTCTTTTTCTAATGCTCTCTGCTTCTGTGTTAGGTTTGGAGGTCTCGGTGCCACCATCTGAGAATTTCTGCCAAGCAGGCATAATAGAGAATTTTGCATTTACTGGGGGGATCCTCCGGAGGTTCCCGCGGGAATCACATCGGCCCCTGGGAGTGTGCTCTTCACCTGGTCGAGACTGGTCTCTATCAACGCGCTGCTCACTCTCTGTGTTCTTCAGAATTCTGGACCGAATGGAAGCCCATTCGGCTAGTGCAGCCACACTGCTCGGAGACTCCTGGGGGGGCCTGGCCTTCCCGTTCCCTGACCGGGGGTCGACAGATGCTCGGGGTGGGTTCTCCAGGACAGGGACATCCACGTGCTTCTTTTCTTCTGACAAGCCCAGGAGAGACTTGCATGCTGTGTCCTTGATCTGGCTCAGGTTGACGGCCGGGCCACAGAGCTGTGCTCCCGTGACCAGAATGGCTGTGTGGGGGACACTCAGGGAGGAGGGCAAGGCATGGGAGGCTGGGCTGGCTCTGGGGATCTTCGGCTCCTGGGGGGCAGAGGCAAGTCCTGCGTCCTTCAGGGGCATCACTGGGCTCAGATTGACTTTGGGGAAGAGAATCTGCTTCCCTCCGGATGACACCTGGAAAGTATAGGGCCTGGGCGTGGTCTGCCTCTCATCCACTTCCTGCCACCGAAGTTCCTCCACCTTCCTGTCTTTTTCTGGAGCGGCAGCTTCCTTCTTTTCCCCGGCAGCCAGCATCTCTTCTACCTTCGCCTCTTGTTTCCGGGGAGGCTGCATGTTAGCTTCTTGTCTCTTTTCCTGACGTGCACGACGACCATGCCCGGGAAAATCCCTGCCTTGTGCCTGCTGCTCTCGGCATGGCTCAGCCTCCTGGCTCTGCCTCTCGCAAATCCTTGACTCCTCAGAGTGTTCTCTTTGCTTCTCGGGTTGCAGGTGCTCTCGTTTGCCTGATTTCCCTGCAAAGTCCACCTGAACTGGGCTCCTTGCGCTCCTTTCCACGTCCAGTGGCTGCCACCTCTCCTCTTGCACACTCGCTGCTTCTCGACCTTCCACTTCCTGCTGCCTCTGCACCTCCACTTCCTCCCGCTTTCCCTGTTCTGCCCTTCTCTCTGCTGCTGCCTCTTCCTCCCATCGCTGCTCCTCCTGCAGGTGAAGCTTGTCCTCTCGTTGCCGCTGCTCCTCCTCCTGCTGCCTCTTCTCCTCTCGTTCTCGGTGCTCCTCCTCTTCCCGCCCCCGCTGCTGCTGCTCCTCCAGCCGCCTCTGCTCCTCCTCCAGACTCTGCTGTTCCTCCTGCAGCCGCAGCTCCTCCTCCCTTTGTTGCTGCTCTTCAGCCTCCAACTGCTTCTGTTCCTCCAGCTCCTTCAACTCTCTTTCCTCTTGTTCTTCCTGCTGCTTGTCGGCCTCCTGCCCGCTCCACACCACCTGCTCTTCCTGCTGTGTGCGTGGCGGCTGCTCTTGGGCCTCCAGGTGCCTTCCTTCCTCTTGTTCTCTCCGCTCTTGGCCTTGGGCACCTTGCCCTTCCAGTCTCTGCCTCTCCTCTTGGTGCTGCCTCTTTTCTGCCTCCAGCTGTAGTTCTGCCTCGTCTCCCTCCTCGTCCTCGCCTACTTCCTCCAAGAGCTCTTGCCTTCTGTTCTCTTCCCAAAGCCTCCTCTCCAGGGCCTGGAGTCTCTGCTCTTCCAGACGTCTCCTCTCGGCTGCTTCAGCCTTTTGCCGTTTGCACTTGGCCTCAAGTTCTAGCCAGTATTCTTCTTGGCATCTCTTCTCTTCTTCAGAGTCCAGCAGCTCTGGCTCCTCCTCATGCCAAATTGGTTTGCCTTCTCCAGGGTGTCCGTTCTGGTCCAGGGACAGCTGACCCGGAAGGCTACCTTGTTCATGCAGTCGATCCTAACATTGGTAAGGACAAAATAATTAGCCTTTTCCTTTTGCACAGGCAACCATTACCCACCCTATTCACAATGTCGGTGACCCTCTTAATCTCAAGAGAAAGTGCAGTTGTTCCTAAGTATAGAGATAGGTACACCCAGGCCAGCACAGCAAGAGTAAATTGTGAGAGTGGAGGAAAACATATCACCTTCATGTTTACTCCACGGCCCTTTTATTGGTCATTCTCAAATGCCTTTTGCTTAATACAAATGAATAAAAAGAGAAAAACCAATAGCCCAGCATTAGAAAGATGAGAAAAAATGAGAGCTGCACTTCATCCACGTCTCCTGAAATTTGTGACTTCAAAGTCCACACCAGTCAAATTGAAGAACCTTTGGCAGAGCCACGGTAAGAGAGCTGGCAAAGCAAATGCAAGGTGTCTAGAGCCCCTCAAAAGGCAGCCCCTCAACTCTGAGGCTCACCTGCCCCAGGCAGGCACCAAGTTAGAAAGAGCCAGTAGATGGGCCTGCTTCCCCCTGTTCATTGCAACACACCAGGTCCCTGATGGGAGACACTTAGTTGCTTCTATGGGTCCCTCACACCACCACCAACCCCCCTCCCCCCCCCGCCCCCCCCAGGTAGAATCAGTGCCCGCAAGCAAGGGCATCTGCCTGGTCAGCTGGGATGGGCGCTACATACCCTGGCAAGTCGCCTGTGTTTCTTTGACACCCTCTGGTTTTTTGGCTTAACGGACAGTTTGTGCTTGGCAGCACTGTTGTCCAGACGCGCGATGGCCAGGGGGATGGCATCTAGGTTGACACTTTCGATGGTTCCAGCAGAAGAGAAGTGCCTTTTTGGCCGCGATGGTTTAACTGGAGCCACCTGTAGAGGAGATTAAACTACAGAGTCAGTCCAGATCAGAACACCGTCGGGGGGGTCCTGGAATGGCAGCACTTGCTGGGGCCTGCACCTTGCCAGGCCTGGACTGGCCCGGGGGCTGCTGTGAACAGAGGCACTGGGACAGAGAGATGAGCACTGCTTTTGTCATCAAAAAACAGGACGTTGACTATTTTTTCTGCCAATGATTTTTGCATTAACTCAAAACAGTCATTTAACCTTTCAGGGACTGATTTTCCTACTCTGAATAATATGGGGGGGGTCAGATTAGATGAGGGGGGTTGACAAAACATAGCCAGGAGGCCCAATCCTGCCCACAGCCTGTTTTGGTAAATAAAGTTTTGTCAGCACACAGCCACACCCCTTGTCCATGGTCTTTAGTGCTTTTGTGCTACAAAGGAAGAGCAGAACAAAGGAGGGTATCTAGGTTGGACCTTATGGCCACAAAGCCTAAAATAAAGCATGGTTTGCTGAGCCCTGGACTAGCTCATCTCTATACTAAGGACTCTATAAGACACTTGCAAACGTCCCTCAGCCTCTACCTGAGACCCTCTGAAGTAGGGAAAATGTCTTTTTCATCTTTTCAGTTCCCTTTCTGCCCAAGCAGCAAATCTCATTTAGCAAGTACTCAGTAAATATTGTTTGGAGGAATGAAGGAACAAGGAAGTATAACATCTATGCCTAGGGCATGAAATTGCTACCTGCAAAAATGTTTTAGCACAATCATTCCAAAGCCACAGAACACAGAGTTGACTGGCAAAAAAAGGATGGGCAGAACTGTGCCCCCCCTGGGGGAAAGGGAAGGTCCTCACGGCACGACTGCAGCGCTGTAATGCAGATGGCACGCACTTAGGAGCCACCACCTCAGACAAACTGTACACCCGCAGATCAGCCTCAACCCAGGGGCCACACACCTGTAACTATTGAGCTTTTAAAGGCAAGCAGCAAGGTGAGGGCTCACAGCCATACCACGCCAACGTGCAGCAGAGGGCGCTCACGGCCCCATCTGCGGGTCTGGTGCCAGCAGCTCAGGCACAGAGGCATGAACAGAGGCCAGGGTTTATGTGTTGGCATTCATGTTGTAAGTGCAGAGCCAGTGGGGTTTAGCTGGCAGCTTTGCTTTTTGCAATTACCTTCCATATTTATGCACAAAATATAAAGGACCAAGCCAGCTCAAGAGCAAAATGGATGCTCAGTAAATAATAACTTAGGATAAGGAGCACAGTAGTAAGGAAAAATAATTCCAGCCTTTGGGCTCCTGGCTTTCACTTATTTATGGTTATCTTTATAATAGGTATCAAATTCTGAACTGTGGTTGAGAAGAGACAAATCAAACATTTATTTCCATCCCCTACTAGATGCGTGAATAAAAGGAGTTAGAGCCAAATGTGGTAGATTGAAGACACAGATAAGCACTTGAAGCTGAGACTTAAATGCAAGGTTTCATTTCTACTCATTTCAGCTGGGCTTCTTCATTGTCTGGGTGGTGGCACTGTCTTGAGCCATCCCCTTCAGAAGACTCAGGGACATACTCTGCTCACTGTACCAGTCCCTGGAAGGACCCTTGAGTCCCTATGCAAGTGAAGAGTGCTCACAGGAGTGGACTGGCCTCTACTGGAGGGGTGCACATGGTCTCCACAGGGTTCCCTGGACTCCTGCAGGCAGTCCCAGGTTTCAACAGAACACAGAAAAGTTAAAAAACAAAAATACATACAAGTAGAAAAATGCTAAGGTCTTTTTGCTTTTGCATGTCTAAGCATTTTTTCCTTTTTTAATTTCAGAGAGAGAGAGAGAGAGAGAGAGAGAGAGAGAGAGAGAGAAAATGCAAGTAGGGGACAGGGGTAGAGGGAGAGAGGGGGGGAGGGGGGGGAGAGGGAGGGAGAGAGAATCTCAAGCAGTCTCCATGCTCAGCATGAAACCGGGTGCAGGGCTGAGCCCAGGACCCTGACCTGGATCCTGACCTGAGCTGAAATCTGCATTAAGATACTCAACCGACTGAGCTACCGAGGTGCCCCTTACTTTGCATTTCCAAATAGAAGGACACTTTTTTCCTTACAGACTTGGGTACCTTCAGGTGTTCTGGAATGTCTTTTTCAATGGCTTAACAGTGTCTTGAAGTACCTGGTACATTTAGGAAAATGACCAACGTGTAAGTGTTCAAATATGTACGTGCTGGGAGGTGGCTATTTTTTCAGAACAGGGTTCAGTTCCAGCAGGTGCGCTGCCATGGAAACAGACACTCTACATCTACCACTGGTTATGTTTTGAAGGAATTTAAAGTAATAGATGAAGGTGGCATTTATGAATGGAAAAAATGAGACAGCGGATCGAAAAAAAAAGCGGGGGAGAGAATGGAAATGGAAGTTCAAGTAAAGAAGCTAAATATGTAACTTCAAATCATATTACCTTCTCTTCCATCTCACTTCTGGCTCCAGGCAGATTCGGAGGACTCCGAGAACTTGGCGTATCACTGGGCTGGAACCAAAAAGAGAGCACTCAAGTCAAACGCCAGAACAGGAAGTTCTGGGCAGATAACCAGATGCGGGCTGTGCCTGGAAAAGGCCGCAGCTGGCTTTACAGAGCCAGCAGAAGTCACAGTGGGGACTTTGCTAATGTCCAGACAAGGACTCCTGAGGCACAGAATGTGTGCTTTCCTCCTTTCCTGAGTTCAACACATTTCCATGTGAGCAGTGTCTAACCTCAGTCCCTGATGTGCTTCCCCACGGCTGAGAGCGTCCAGGTGCCGCCCTCTAGCCACCCCACCTGGGAAGCGGGGCTGTGTCACACACCTGGCCTCCGACCTCAGAGCGGTGGGCTATGCTCACTGCCTTCCACCCCCTTTGTCTGCCGGACCTCTCACCTCTATGCCAGACCTCTTCCCTGTGAGAAAAAACAAAGGCCCTACCAATTCTGCGCACAAAAGACTGGGCTGAGAAGGTGGATGACCAGAGGCAAAAACGAAAAAAACAAAACAAAAAAAAACCCCTCAGGACAGAAGAAGAAAAAGGCTGAAGATCCCCAGCCCAGTCACCTCGCCTGCCCTGGGAATGCCCACACTACATCACCTGCACCTTTCTGATGGCCCAATATACCTTCCACTTTGTGTGGCCAATATTTACACAGCTTCATCATCCCTTCCAGAGCAATAATAGCTTGTCCTGCCTCAGCCCATTTTCTGCACCACACTTAGAAGCATCTTTGGAAAACAAAAATCAGATTATGTCACTGTCCTGCTTAAAATACTCAGAGGTTTCTAGTACTCTCAGAGTAGAATCATCCCTTTCCCGTGCTCTGTACATTCTGGCCTCCCTACCTCGCTCTATCTTCCCTTTGCCCCCCATCACGGTCCAGCCAACAACACTGACCTGCTTTCTCGTGGGACACCCTCAGTCCTATCCTGGGCCTCTGGACTTGCTCTTCCCTCCATCTAGAACACAGCTCCCATAGCCAGGTCTGTCATGGCTGCTCTGACCTCCTTACCTAAAGAGTGACCTCTCCCCCTCCACGTTACTCACTTTTCCACCACTCTGTTTTACTTCCTGTGAAGCATTTTTCTTGATCCAAAGTTATTATACTTATAACATTTACTAAATAAGTTATTATCTTTATACATATCTGTTGACTTGCCATCTGACTCTCATTAAAATGTGACTATGCAGGGGCACCTGGGTGGCTCAGTCGGTTAAGTGACTGACTTTGGCTCAGGTCATGATCTCACAGTTTGTGAGTTTGAGCCCCATGTTGGCCTCTGTGAGGACAGCTCAGAGCCTGGAGCCTGCTTTGGATTCTGTGTCTCCCTCTGTCTCTGCTCATACTTTGTCTCTCTCTCTCTCTAAAATAAAAAATTTAAAAAAATGCAAACCATGCAGAGGCACCCCTAATCTATAGCTGCGGTAGCACTTGCCGAACGAATGGTCCTCCTCCTCCCTCAGGCCATGGTCTGTTGCATGTATTAGACCATCAGTAATAGTGAGGACATTTGCCTCAGTCCTTGGGCAATCCCTGCATTAAGGCTGACAGCCATTGCTGCCGCTCGCACTGAGAGATTGGAGAGAGTGGTTTTGGACCTCGCGGTCTCCACTTTACCCAGCACACCACCTGACACCTGCTTGTGTGGGAACCAGGAGTCATGAGGACCAGGCAGAGGTGGGCAACAGCAGGGGACCAGCCTGTTCTATCCTTCTTCACTTTGCTCTGTTAATCACTTCTCCTTCTTACTGCTCTATGACATATTAGCTGATAACAAGCATGACCTCTGGGGCCACGTCCATTTTAAAAACATCCAGGGTAAGTCCAGGCACCTTGGTAGGCAGAGCACAAAGAATGCTTTCTGCCAAGACTGGAAGACTCAGCAGAGAGCTCCCTGCTCCAGCTACTGGTGGGGCATTTCCTCCTTCCCCACCAGAGGCCTGAGGGGGGTCCCTTCTGCTGCTGGAAGGACTCTCATTCCAGGATATGTTCATGGTGTCTCTTTCCAAGTGTCAAAAGACCAAATTTAGATAAGACAATGCTGGACCAATATGACTTTCTTTCCTCATTAAGTAAACTTCAATTGCCAGTTTGATATGTCCTGTCTTGTTAAGAACCTATTTCTTTCTTGTTTTCCTTTAAATTAGTCCAATTTGACAAGTAATTATTCAGTGCTACTAAGTAAACACTAGCTATGTCCTAGGGAGACAGAGATGTGTAAGATCCAGTTTGTCCTCAAGGAACTCAACATTTAGAGATGGAGAGAAAACAATTATGTGGACAGACACAGATGAGTATGAATGTGTGAGAGGCACTAAGGACACACAGCAAAGACACACAGGAGACAGCACAGCCTGGGGGTAAGGCCAGGTAAGGCTTCCCAGAAGAGGTGGGTCAACCCGAGTCTTGAAGAACAAGTGGAAGACACTGTGAAGAGCGCAAAGGGCATGTCTTCTCTTCCTCTCCCTCCTCCAAGTGGCCCTCACTGCAGATCATGGCACCTGACCTGGAAGTGCCCTCCAGCCCTGGGCGACTCATCAGGAAAGCTTCTCTTGCATACTCCTTCCTTCCACTGCAGACCCAAGAGTTATCGGATGCCCCTGTTCACTGACTGACGTCCTCCCCACACGTATTAGCAAGAAGTCATTCCCAGGAGGAGCCTTACTTTGTTCTCCGTGTCTGACAGGATGATGTCCTCCTGAGTCACAATTTCCATGGGACTGGTCAGGAATAGATCCTCTTCTAAGGTAGCCTCGCCACTGTCTGCCTTCTTCATGGGAATGGCATTGGGTGGTGGCTGCCCAAACTTGATGTTTTTGCTCAACTGTCGCTGGAGAAAAACAAAAGAAAGACGTTCTGAAGCAGTGAAGCAGTTCACAATAACCGCAACCAGAGGCCCCAGCATATCTAGTAGGCATTGAGGCATATTCTGTGCACAACGTTTCTAGACTAAATACCATGCCAGTAAGCCATGATGCAGTCCTGTGATAAGTGAATTTGTTTTCCAGTTTCTTTTCTTTTCCTTTCCCACCTTCAAGCCATGAGCTTTTTCATCCAGCCACCTCTTTCTTGGAGATATCAACATTATCCAGGGGTAGAGAGGCCATATTTCTGAACCAAAAGTTGGGATATATGTTATGACAAAAATTTTTTGATTAACCTATAAATTTCTTTAAAAAAGTCTCTTAAGAGTATAAAAATTGTATAGAATATAGTTACATGAAATGCAGGAACCAGTGGGGAAAATCAAGACTCTTGTGGTCAGTGTAATGAGGGAACCCTCCAGCCTCTCTTGGACACATTCCTGTTGAATATTTATGCTTCAGCCACCTTCCTCATCAGGCCTTCACTTGAACATCATGTTCTGGTCACAGTGGGCACCAGGGTGAAGAAGGCCCCAATGCTGGCAAGTCTTTCCATGATCAATGCCAAAGTCATGGGAGTCACAGGAACAGTCTGTCCTGCCACTAGGACTTCTTTTTGCCTTGCTGCAGCTATGCTCTGTGAACTACAGGGCAGAAAGTGCCCAGTGGGGAAAAAACAGAGAAGTAGCCAGAAGGAAAAGGGCCAAGGAAGGATTTGTTACTGGTGGCAGGTAGCTAGAAGTGTGTGTGTGTGTGTGTGTGTGTGTGTGTGTGTGTGTGTGTGTTTGGGGCAGGGGGTGGGGGGGGGGAACAGGTGATAGAAATGAGGACAACAAATAGTATTTAGAATTAAAGAAAAGCCAGATTAGAAAAGAAATATATTCCCTGAAGAAAAAAATGTATAATAGTTTAAGAAAGGGCAAAATATTTAATGGGCTGCAGCAGAAAACAATGAATGACATTCCAGAAGAAGAAAGGGCATGCCGTGGCCACCTGAGAGACTACTAGATTTAATATACTATAGAAACTCTTGCCTTGATCTATAGCAGGTTTCTGAACCTCAGCGTTACTGACATTGTAGGCCAGATGATTTTTTTGTGTGGGGAGCTCATCCTGTGCACTGTAAAATGTTTAGCAGCACGTTGGCCTCTGGGACACTAGATGCCAGTAGCAATCCCTTCCCTGTCAAGACATCCAAAAATGTATCCTGAAGTTGCCAAAGTCCCCTGGGGGTGGGTAAAATTGCCTCTGGATGAGAGCTACTGCTCTACATCTTAGGTACTTGGGCTTCATAGTCCTGTCATGCCTCAAAAAGGAAAAAAAGGACGAAAGAAAGAAAGAAAGAAAGAAAGAAAGAAAGAAAGAAAGAAAGAAAGGAAGGAAGGAAAAAAATGCATTATTTGATATTTATCTTTAATTTGGCTAATATTTAATCCCATAGAGCTGCCAAGAGCAATAGCCATCACATAGTCCAGACCCCTCATTTTACAAAAAATGTCAGAGATCCAGTGGGGAGAGGTGACTGGCCCAAGCTTATGGAAAGAATGAGTGGCCCCAAAGGGATTTGAATCCAGGTCTCCTAAAACCATATTCAGTGTTATTTGCATTGCACTCCACAGGTTCTCACAAATTTGACATCAACACTTCTTTCTTATAGGGGCAGAAATAAAGAGATGATGCAGCATTCTTAATACCTTGCTGAAGTTCCCTGGCAGGGGAATCCCATGAGGGAAATGCCTGTTTCCCCTCTGAACTCAAGGGTACCAAATCCACCCACTCGTGCCCAGCTCCCCCTCAGCCTTGCATGGTGGACGGTGAGGTTGCAGAGACATGGAAGAAGTGAGCCCCAGACTTCCCTCCCCACACCCCCAGGGCACCCCGGCATGCCAAGTCAGGAGCACAGAAAGACAGAGGACTTGTATTTGATCTGCTGGTATTTCAGCCTGAGCCTGGATCCCCGGGCACCACAGAGAAGGAGCACACACCAAAAGCCCGAGTTCAGCCACTGAAGAACAGCTGAGCAGCCTAATAGGGTTTTGGGGAGGAGAAGGCTAAAAAAGGGTGTCTTCTCAAAACAAGTTTAGCAGGAAGCAGCAGTTAGTATCTACTCTCTAAGCAGATCAATAAGCAGGCACGGTTAGAGCAGCCGATGGAGTTAGACAAGAGGACACGGAGTAACAAAGTCACAGGCCCAGCTTACTCTGCTCATCTGTGGGTGAGGGATAGGGACCTGGTGATATGGTTCCTGCGTCCTAGTGAAAGCTGCAGCAGGAGTTCCCTCTGGGATTCCCAGCCCAGCCTTTGGTTTACCAGTTATCCCTTCTCTAGGAGTGCTGGCCAGGAGCTAGAAAGTGTTCTAAATCCCCTTAGACTGAGACTTCCTGTTGTCAGGGTCTGCCATCTCTCAATGCTCCTGAACGACTAAGATGAGGGTATTTCTTCCGGTTATAATAGAAAGAACAATTGTTTAATGAGCTCCCAAGGAAAACCTGGCATAACAGTCTAATGCCAGTTAGTTAGGATTTTTTTTGCCACCATCACCAAAAAAGAATATGCTGATATTTTTCTTCAAAAGGGCACTTTAAAAAATACTGATGTTGGTCCACCCTGACGCTTATGAGACAAACAAACATATGACAAAATGTAACTGCAGTCTTGATGGAAATAAATTCCAAAGATGGGATGGCTATTGTGGTAACCAGTGGAAAAGCTAAGAGGAAATGGAAAAATGAAATAGATGGAAAGAGAACAGGAGAAATAGGGTACAGAGGACAAAGCTGGGAAATGGAGGCAATGATGTTGAGAAATGAAGTAGAGAATGAAATACAAGAGGCAAGAGGAAGGTGCAGGCACAGAGGAATAGCATCAGGAGAGGGGTGTGGGCCTGGCTGCAGACACAAGAGCTGAGAGTGGGGAGGAAGGGAGGGAAGAAAAGAGGGAGGGAGGCAATGAGAATGTGTGTGTGTATGAAAGGGATGATTTATGTCACAGATATGTTCATCCTGGCAAAAGAAACACAATGCTGTTGCCTTGAGAATAACAATGTGCATTTCTGTGAAGCCGCTGATTTAAAATCCTTCTAGAAAAAATAAATTCAGACTGGTAGCTGGGAGCTTAGGGGGATGCAGAAGGGGAGGACCCAAGTCATCAAAGAAATGCTGGCTACATTTAGGGACGGGGCTGTAGCCTCTCTGTCCAGACAAAGGACTGTTTCACAGACACCCCTGTAGCTGTCAGGGATGAGACCATAGGACAAGACCAGGGTAGGACTTCGGGTCCGAGGCCATGGAGATCGATCCTCAGGTTCTCAAGGCCAAGACTCCTGCACCTGCGTGTTTCCCTTCCCTGCAGTTCCTGCTCCAAATGCTTCCTTCAGGGGACTCAAAGGACACAGGTGTCGAGACACTGTGTGATTTATTGACAATTAAAAGGTGACTGCTAAAACCTATTTGGCAATCTCAAGTGTCATGTGACTGGACTATAAGGATCACTGTGACTTTTTTGTGACTTTAACTCTGCCCACTATTCAGACATTGTCATGAGAGGAACTTTGATAGAAGCAGTCACTGAAAACCAGACTGTGCAGATGGAGGTTGCCCTTATAAACTACTACCACTCCCTCCACCTTTTTATAACACCCACGGGCTCTTTATATACACTACAATTACAACCAGAGAGAAGAGAACACTGTGCCTATCCTAACATCCATGCTGCTTGTGGCTGTGAATGGGGTTACTGTTAGGACTGGAATGTGAGCTGAAAGAGACTATATTTTATTCATTCAAATTGAGCCATTTTGTTGTAATATGGAATGCCAAAGAATGATGTTATAGGAATGCACATCCATATTTATGAGGCTTTTTCCTATGGTGTGGAAATTCCAAGCACATCATATTCTGCAGCTCTCACACTGCCAGTATTTAGATTCCCCCAGATTTTTCACAGCTATCCTCAGACCGTGTCTGTGAGAATAAAGCAGAGGAAGAATTAAGTTGCTGTCTCCTTGAGTGAACTACAGATACACCCATAGTTAAAATGAATTTTTAAAAAGAGGCAAAAGACATCTGCTCTACGCAGAAGTGGCTAAGACCAGGTATTTATTCTTTGTGTCCTTGACAGCTGCATAAGGTGTCAAAATCCTCAAACATATGACACTTGGGCATTTTTTAAGTGAAATCCAGCTTAGCAGAAGACAGCAGCTACTTAAAATGGAGGCTTTCCCTTCTGAGCTAAATAAATGGTCTGTGGATTAACAGAGTTATTGGCATTTTCTGACAAAGGTGTGGTATAGTTCTAAAAATCACCTGCAGGCTTAGACTATGATGTTCCTGCCTAAGTTTTATCATTGGTTGTTACACTTCATAGCCTGGTCTGATCTGAAATAAACAGGCACCTCCCTGATCCATGCTCTGGGCAACTGTAAAGAACATCAAGGTCATTGCAGTCCAAATGCAACGAAGTGTGAAGCTTACCAAACCACTCCATGCTATAGCAGGTAAGCAGTGATTTCGCATAGATGGCAGATTTTAAGAACTGGAGGAGCCAGATCATCCAGCATAGTCATCTCCTTATTTTTCAGATGGGGAAAATGAGGGTCAGAGAGGTTAAATGACTTCACTGCAGGCCACACAGCCAGGTGGTGGTGGAGGCTTGGCACAGGCTTTTTTTTTTTCACCCACTAGCCATGGGACAACTGACAATTATGTGTAGGATCTTCAAAAAGGGCACCATTGTTGTTTTTGTCCCTATAACTGTCCTGTATATTAGAATTTGTTCTCCCTAGAAACATGTACTATTTTTATACTAAAAAAAAAAAAAGTAATTTTTCTATTAAAGGTTCAATCATTTGTCACAGAAATTTTGGCAGGTGATAGATTCATTCAGAATAGATTTATTCAGAAAAGTGCAGGCTGATTTATGCTGCATTCAGTCCTGCTGTACTCAACAGAGAGATACAAACTGCCAAGAGCAACACCGGAGCAACAGCACCCTAGCTGGGATGACCACATGTGGACACTAGAGGGCAACCTTTCCAAACACAGTCAGTGTAGGCACGGTTCTGTGGGTTTCCGAGGGCCAGGAAGTTTCCTAGGCCAGAGAAAAATGTTTTTTGTTTTTTGTTTTTCTAAATGGCATTCCAAGAGAAATATCATTTTAAAAGAATGTCTTAATAATGGTGGCTAATCAGCTTGCCAGGACATCTACTGTCAAATAGGTGTTATCCGTAACTTTTTTCTGTTTTTCATAAACATACATACATACACAAAGACAATTTCAGACATAAAAAACATACATGCCTCTGACATAACTAAACACCCTCATTCCATGCTGGAGTCTAAGAGGGGGAGGTCTTTTATGCTGCTGACTAAGCATCAATACCAGCATAACGTTGTCATGGAAAAATGCAAAGCATTCATGCAAGTTAATAAAGTCAACTACTATTTCTATGACTTACCAGGAACATACTGCTTAGTCGACTGAAAAATAAAGCACAGTCTTTTGGGGGTGATACAATTAAATCTTATGTTACTCCAAAAATCACATTTTCTATGATAATGGCCCCCCATTTCCCTCCTCAAAGAGCAAAGCGTCTTTTAAAAATATATATAACAATTGAGCTGTAGGGCAAACTGTGAATCTATACAGCAGAAGCAAAATTAGGCAGACCTCATATGAGCAGATATTGTCCAAAGGAGATCACTCCGATTAGTTATTCTGCTTTACTCACAGTTTTCTTCCTGTTGTTAAAAGAACTGTTGCTTCAGGGAAGTTGGTTGTTTTACATTTTAATTGTGAGATCCAATTATTTAAACTTGTGCCTTACAGTGTTAATAGTAATAAGAGGCACTCACACATTTTTTTATTGAGTTTCAGTAGTGCAGAATTGCATACATTTTATAACTCCAGATCCATTCCTGGAGTGGCAATGGCATGTGGTGTGATGTTAGAACAGACATCATTTAAGACAACACACTATTATCAAATTTTTAAAGAACTCGCAAGCCCTTATAAAGTACACCTGTTTCATGGACTGAACGCTGTAAATCACTCCTCTTGGAAAGGGGATATTATGAGCCAGGGGTTCAGAACTTCTTAAGAATAATATTCCAGGAATCAAAAGACTTCAAGAAGGAAAGGTGAGGGGGGGTAGCATCAAGGTTTTCTTTGGCAATTACTATCCCTTTCTCTTCTCCAACCTGTGCGAAGTGACAGCTTCTTTTTTCTTCTCAGGCTATAAAATATGCAGCAGCATAGCCAGCAAGAACTAAAGACGGAACCTGGTTAGGAAATGCTAGAATCTGAAGGAAGCGCCTAGGTTAGCTCTGAGGGCAAGATGATGGCCTTGGGCAGTGGTTGGCAGTAGGTATAAAGATCTAGGCAAGTCTGGGTGTGGTTCTAGGGTGTGGACTATTTCCCCGTCTGCCATATGCTATACTCAGCTGAGTGTGTGTGGATATGTAACCAAACACAGGTCACAAAATGCATAGCTAATGTTCAGTAGAAACAAAAACATTTCAAGAAAATAGAAAATTTCCTTTGAGTATAATGCTTCATTGTATCGGCAGCTATTCAAGTCAGCTGTTCCTTTTTTTTTTTTTCTCTTTCATTCATTTATACATTTGTTATTGTAGACGTACAGACAGATGGAAACCAGCAAACCCGGAGTCCCCCGTTCATAATCTGGATCGCCTCCAGGCCTTCCCATCTCAAAGAAGTGCTTGCTTAGGTGCATCTGTCGGGGGAGTGAATGCTACCAAGCTATCAGGCAAACCTGCATGGTCAGATCCCGGGTGTCTTTGCTCCCCTTGCTTTTTCTGGATTTCTCATGATCTCAATCACATTTAGTGAAAAATTATTTTATTATTTTTTCATTATTAAGGAGTTGCCACCTGAGTCCATTTTGTGTAGAAAAAGTTGCTGGGCTCTGCAGTGTGAACAGGAGGGAGGTTTAAGAGCTTCCTGGCATTCTTCCAAGATACAGTAGCTCAGGGGGAGCCAGATTTACAGATAGAGCAAATAACAGAGTCTCACCATTCACTGTCCAAGGATGGATACCTGCTGTGCATGCCCTCAGCTCACAGTCAACCCTGTGCTCAGGATTACGGCCAACATTTAATGGTTGCTTTTCCAACTCTCCCCTCCCTCCATGTCCTACAGCTGATCTCGTCCTCCAGCATGACCTGTCCTCATGATATGAACTTAAAAGTGAAGGAACAGCTTGAGAGAAAAGGAGAGGGGATGTTATGCAGGTGGGTACAATGGTGACAATCTCACAGGTGGATGGAAGGTTTCCTGAGAACAGAATCAGGTCTGAGAAAGCAAAATTCTCACCAGAAGCTCCTCTGGATCTCCCGATCCATTATTCAAGGCCACTCTGGGGATTCTCCCACTTCCCACCATAGCTGGGGCCCCTCCTATGGCTCTGACTTTCCAATCTCAAGCTGTCTTACCTGAAGAGTTTTGACTTTGCCCAGGATGTTGTCCTGTGACATTGCTTGAACTGTCTGCTCACTTTCTGCTCCCCCATCAGGGATAAAAATACTGTCATGGGAAAAGGCCCGGGTTCCCATAGAATAGTTGAAGGACCTGGAATGCAAACCATGTGCTTCGTTTTATTAGGATGATAATACTTCTTTTGGCAATTCAATTTCCTGTTCCTCCTCATTTAGAGGACTCCACCCACAACCTGTCTTATTCAGAAAGCACTTCCAGCATTGTGTCCTGTTCTGCTAAGGGTCAGCCAAGTAGCTTGGGTAGGCGAAAGGGTCTCACAGAAATAAGGGAGCATGTGTCCAACACAATATTTTAGAGCCACTCAGTGAGAGAACTCAAAGACAGCTATCTACTTGCAGAGGACCCAGGACATAAGGCACTGCAGGAATTTTAACTGGAGGAGCCTATGTCCTGGTGAGCTGTCACTGTCAGTTTTCCCCCAGTAAGTCCTATCAACCAGCACTTTTTAAGTAACGTGCAGATCTAGAAGTTAGAGGCAAGAGATTCCTTTTTTTGGATTACAATCACACTGTTAGAAAGATACATACATCTAAAACTAAGACTTGACAAAGATTAGAACTGCTCGTAGGGACTGCACGTATAGTCTCTAGGGCTAGAATCTTTATGAGAAAGGTGTCTTAGGGCAATTTTGATGAGCTTCATGGACTGTGAGCAGCTTATAAGTGGTAGGTATCCAACGATAAATGCTTTTCAGTTAAAGGATTACACTTTGACAAGTCCAGACTTCCCAGGCAGAATCACACACTCTCTGTAAGGCAAGGCAGGTACATTTCCATGATTCCAGGCCCATGGGCAGACTCCCCCTTTCCCTCCTCAGGAAGGGGTCCCACCTGGAAGTGTTATCAGTGACCAAGTGCCAGCACTGGGGGAAAGGCGCCTCCAGCTGGTGCTCTTAAACTGAATTACAGAAATGGAGCAGGCAGGGTCCTGACCAAATCTAGACTGAACTGGGAAGACTGGGTACCAAATCGTATCTTCTAATTTGCCAGATTACAGGCAGCATGGTAAAAAAGCATATGAGGTTTAGAAACAGAAGACTTGGGTGTAAGCCTCCTGGCTGTGTGATCTTTGTCATGAATAAGAACAAGAACAAGAACAAGAATAAGAATAAGAATAAAGAATAAGAATAAAAATAATAGCCAAGATCAACCCTCACCTTTGTGAAAAACTGTGCCAAGAGCTTTGCTTTCATTATTTCAACACCAATCCCTTGTTACAGATGAAACTCAGGGGGTAAATCATCTTATCTAAAGTCATCCAAACAGAAGTAGTAGAGGAAATGAATTCAGAGCTACTGAGTACAGTCCTTCACCAGCCAGCTAAGTGTCTTAAAGCAGTGGAAGGTCTCAGCATCTTCCCTCCCATGAGTGAAATGGGGTGTGGGTGGGCCAGTGGGAGAGGAAGACAGGATGCAAATGACACGTGGGCTGGAATAGGGGAAGATTAGAGATGCTAAACAGCCAGAAGAATCGGTAAGCTTTCAGCCAAATAACACCACATACTGTAAAGCAGGAATCCACTCTATAAAATATGAGGCACTGTTTAGGATATGAATATGGAAAGAATTAAATAGATCATTATTTCCCTGTCTTCAGAGACTCTGTGACCTGTGTTACAAAATGAACATCCAGGTTTACCTAAAGAAGCTACGAAATAAACTTTTCATTTAAAGAATCAAATCTTTTAATATTCTATCTAAATGTCTCTCTCAGATCCCTGGCTATGACCCAGGTGGGAGAAGAGGTAACTGACTTCATTTCTATTTAGTGTATTTGCAGATGGCTTATATTTATATATGCATGCTTTCAGACACTCTTACAAAACATCTATACACAAGTCCATTTTAGAAGCTTCATAAATGTTTACTAATGACCAACAGTTGTGTGGCCAACATTACCTTGGTGTTAGGCCAAGTCCCATTCCAGTTTCTAAGTCAACCCTGACTGAATCATGAACTTCATCTCCTCGATCCCATTGTTTTTCCAAGTAGGCCGAGCAGTGACACTCTCCTACTTTTCTGTGTTGCCCCAAATGTTCCTTGTTGCCAACCATACTTTAATATCCACCCATTCCCCACTTCCAGATAATCATACTGAAAAATGGAAAATGAACAGTAACAACAGCAGTAGTAGTAATTACAGAAAGAGAGGTAGTCACAATGGTAATATTAATACTGGCTACATTTTATCAAGCCCTTCTTCCTATGTCCCTTGCATGTGTGCTAACCTCTTTAGTAGAACATCTAAGTCCTTTTTTTAATTAATTTATTTATTTTGAGAGAGAGAGAGAGAGAGAATGAGCATGAGTGGGGGAGGGGGAGAGAGAGAGAGAGAGAGAGAGAGAGAGAGAGAGAGAGAGAGAGAGAGAGAGAATTCCAAGCAGGCTCTGCACTGTTAGCACAGAGCCTGACGTGGGGCTCAAACTCACGAACCATGAGATCATGACCTGAGCCAAAATCAAGAGTCGGACACTTAACCTACTGAGCCACTCAGGCACCCCTAAGTCCTTTTATTATGTAATATTTAAGCCTTATGTGGTGGGCACTATTATTAAGCCTATTTACAGATGAGGAAACTAAGGCTTGAAGATAGGGAGTGATTTGCTATAAATTAAGTGACTATGTATATCTGGATCTGTTTCTGGCCTCGTTTCCCTTGGTCTACTTATCTATTTTTATAGCAATAATCCCACACTGTCTTAATTACTATAGCTTTTTAATGAGTCTTGGAATCTAGTAGTTTAAGTTCTCTAGCTTTTTTTTTTCTCAAGATGGCTATTCTTATCTCTGCAGTTCTACACAAATTTACACACACACACAGAGTCCAACACACTCCTGGAATTACTTTCATGACATCATTAGATCTACGGATAAATTTTGGGATAACTAATGTCTTTACAATATTTGATCTTTTAATCCCTGAACATCAGATACCCCTTTGTTTAGATCCCTCTTACTTTCTCTCAATAATGTTTTGTAGTTTTGTGTGTAGAAATCTTATACATATTGATAGATTTATTCCTACATATTTGATGTTTCTGAATTGACTAGAAATGGTGTATATAGGTTAACATTTTTATTTTCTAATGGTTTACTGGTATAATATTAAAATATAATTAGTCTTTGTATATTGTTCTTAAAGCTAAATTTATTAATTATAATAATATGACTTGATTCTTTTGGGTTTTCTATGAATACAAGCAGGTTGCCTGTGACAAAAGGCAGTTTTATTTCATTATTACTTTTTAAAGTTTATTTATTTATTTTGAAGGAGTGAGCATGTGAGTGTGACCAGGATAGAGTCAGAAAACCAGGGAGAGAGAGAATCCCAAACAGGCCCACACTCAGCACAGAGCCCAACATGGGGCTCCATCCCATGACTATGAGACTATGACCCATGCAGAAACCAAGACTCAGATGCCCAACTGACTGAGCCACCCAGGTGGAAGGATTTTAAATCCATCCTTCTTTTTTTCCTTCCTTCTTTCTTTCCTTCCCTCTCTCCCTACCCCCCCCTTCCTTCCTCCCTGCCTTTCTTTCTTTTTTTTTTTGTCACAGTGAATTAGCTAGAACTTCACACAAAGTTGAACGGAAATCGTGATGGTGGACTTTGACATGTTCTCAAACTAAGCAAAAACGTATTCAATATTTTACCATTAAGTTATGCTGTTACCTATAAAATTTTTGTAGGTTATATTACTGCTTCTTTGAAAAGATAGGCAGTCTATCATCTTTTTTATTTTAAATTTATTTACATTCAAGTTAGTTAATATACAGTATAGTATTGGTTTCAGGAGTAGAACCCAGTGATTCATCACTTACATATAATACCCAGTGCTCATCTCAACAAGTGCCCTCCTTAATTCCCATCACCCATTTAACCCATCCCCCCCCACCTACATCTCCTCTAGAAACCCCAGTTTGTTCTCTGTATTTAAGAGTCTCTTATGGTTTGCTTCCCTCTCTGTTTTTATCTTATTTTTACTTCCCTTCCCCTATGTTTATCTATTGTGTTTTGTTAATTCAACATATGAGTGAAACCATATGCTATTTGTCTTACTCTGCCTGACTTATTTCACTTAGTATAATACACTCTAGTTTCATTCACATTGTTGCAAATGGCAAGATTTCATTCTTTTTGATCGCTGAGTATCATTCCACTGTATATATATACCACATCATCTTTATCCATTCATCAGTCAATGGACATTTGGGCTCTTTCATAATTTGGCAATTGTTGATAATGTTGCTATAGACATTGGGGTGCATGTGCCCTTTGAAATCAGCATTTTTGTATCATTTGTATAAAAACCTAGTGGTGCAACTGCTGGGTTGTAAGGTAGTTTAAGACAGTAAGGTACTGGCACAAAAACAGACACATGGATCAATGGAACAGAACAGAGAACCCAGAAATGGGCCCACAAATGTATGGCCAACTAATCTTCAACAAAGCAGGAAACAGTATCCAATGGAAAAAAGTCTCTTTAGCAAATGGTGCTGAGAAAACTGGACAGCAACATGCAGAAGAATGAAGCCTGGACCACTTTCTCACACCATACAAAAAATAAATTCAAAATGGATGAAAGACCTAAATGTGAAACAGGAAACCATCAAAATCCTAGAGGAGAAAACAGGCAACAACCTCTTTGGCCTCAGCTGCAGCAGCTTCTTACTAGACAGGTCTCTGGATGCAAGGGAAACAAAAGCAAAAATGAACTATTGGGACCTCATCAAGATAAAAAGCTTCTGCACTGCAAGGCAATGGATGGAATGGGAGAAGATATTTACAAATGACATATCAGATAAAGGGTTAGTATCCAAAATCTATAAAGAACTTATCAAACTCAACACCCCAAAAACCAAATAATCCAGTGAAGAAATGGGCAGAAGACATGAATAGACACTTGTCCAAAGAAGACATCCAGATGGCTTACAGACACACGAAAAGATGTTCAACATCACTCATCATCAGAGAAAGACAAATCAAAGCCACAAAGAGATGCCACTTATCAGAATGGCTAAAACTGACAACTCAGGCAACAACAGATGTTGGCGAGGATGTGGAGAGAGGGAACACTTTTGCCCTGTTGATGGGAATGCAAACTGGTACAGCCACTCTGGAAAACAGTATGGAGGTTCCTCAAAAAATATCATCTTTTATTTATAGCTGATACTAAGGTTTTTCCCTTTGCCTTGGTTGTAGCAGTTTTACTCTGCTGTGGGCAGGTATGGATTTCCTCTACTTTATCCAGCTGGGGATATATAGTAATTTCTTAAACCTGTTGCTTGGTGTCTTTCATCACTTTTGGAAAATTCTAAGCCACTATTCCTTCAAATATTGCTTCTACTCCCTTTTTCCTTTATTTCCCCACCCCCTGATTTCTCTAACGTTAGAATGCTTCCCTATAAGCCATATGCCCTTATGCTATTTTCTGTACCTGTCATTCTTTTTACTCAATATGATTCAGTCTGGATTTTTTCTACAGTACTTGCCTTCAGGTCATTAATTCTCTCTCTGTGTCAAATCTGTTAAAATTACCTATTGAGTGCTTAATTTCAGTAGCATTTTTCATATCTAGATTTCCATTTGATTCTTTTTAATGGATTCTAGTTGTCTGGCAAAATTCTCTATCTTGTCAATTATTCAACTGAATATATTAATCACAATTATTTAAGTATCTCTATCTGAATCTTCAATATCTTTATCACCTGTGGGTCTACTTCTATTATTTTGTTTTTCTCATGGTCTGATTCTCAGCTGCCTGGTAATTTTTTGATTGAATTCTATATATCATGAATGAAACATTGTAGAGGCTGGGTTCTCTCTTTCCAGAGAGGTTTCACCCACTCCTCCAGCCATCGGCAGAGGAGCAGACCACCTGAATCCAATCAGGGACTGAGCGGATCATGGCTAGTAAGCAACCTTTGTAAGGCTCAGACTACTTCTGCTTTTCCCCACTTCTAGGGTATAGGCCTCCTGTTGTCCCAACTGACAGCCTGGATTGCTTCCTAAGGTCCCCCTCCTTGCTAGTCCCTAAATCCCTATTTTCATCTTTCCAACACCACAGAATGTCTGCCTTACCTTTCAGCCTCTATTTCTGTTCAGCTTTATCAACAAATTTGTCAAAAGGAAAACTGTTGCCCAGATTTAGATTCATTCTTCTGAGTTTCTCTTCCCTTGAGCATTTCAGTCCCTTAAGTCCTGGCTATCTTGGCAGCCTCTAACTCCAATTTTTGTATTCCAGGCTCCAGGAGATTGCCTACAGCTCTGTTGCCTTCTCTTCCTCTTGCCAGTCACCCTCCAGCTTCTTGGTCTCTTGCTCTCTCCCAACAGTCAATGCTCACAGGAGAGAAGCAATATGCAGAAAGTTGGGCTCATCTCAGTGGGCTTCCATTCTCTCCAGGAACTCATTGTTCAAGTCTGGTGCACTAGAAGCAATATGATGTCTTCAAACAGATGTCTTTGTTTTAATATTCTATCTGTATTTCTTGTTGTTCTTGGTAGGAGTTCTGATTTGCTACAAGCTACTTCATCACAGCTCACAGGAGAGAAGCAATATGCAGAAAGTTGGACTCGTCTCAATGGGCTTCCATTCTCTCCAGGAACTCATTGTTCAAGTCTGGTGCACTAGAAGCAATATGATGTCTTCAAACAGATGTCTTTGTTTTAATATTCTATCTGTATTTCTTGTTGTTCTTGGTGGGAGTTCTGATTTGCTACAAGCTACTTCATCACAGCCAGAAGTAGAAATGATTAAATAACTTTTTGATATTAAATTTCTACATTTGTCAGAACCTACTTATTTATATGGCCTTTACTCTTGAGGGGATTACTTTTCAAAGTGACCAAAAATATTTCTACCTTTTTCTTCTTATATCTGGTTTTTGTCCTATTGTAAAGCTCTGAGAAGAAACAGTGGAGGAGAATGGTACCTGGCTTATTTAGTTACATGGATGAACACTCTCTTCTAAATATTTCTGTTTACATAATTCAAATCAACATTAAATCCTTAGTAATCTGTATAATTTAAAATCTTTGGCAAACATGGTTACCAGTTCTAGCTCCAAACAACTCTACAATATAGATTATTTCCTTTTGTCTGAAGGGGAAGCTGAGACAAAGAGTAGGTAAAAACCCTGCCCAAAGTTCCAGAATTTGAGGCAGGGCTGGAATTCAAACTGAATACACCATGTGTGGAGATCTCAGCTTGAAACTATGTTCTTATGAACAAAGAGCTTGGTAGAATCATTGTCCTTAACAGCTGGGAAATAGGAATTACATGATTGGGAGGTAGTGGGGCAATTTAATACAAATTGTACCTTAGCAGAGTTCATCTGGACTTCTTTATTCTTGACATTTAAAAATCTTTCACAATTGATTGCAAAGCAGGCCAGTCCTCCCCCTTTCTTTTATTATGAGTGAGCCTAGAGGCAGGGACCTCAAAGCTGCAACTTTCCTTCAGACTTTATGTTCTCAAATGGAAAAAAAGGGGCTTCCTGTGTGGGAACCTTCTCTTCAGATGTTGAGAACACAGAGCAGCCTCTTGATCATGAGAAGAGATGTATAAAGACCTCTAAAATCCCCCAGATTTTTAACTTCTAACTGAAGGATTGTCAATACATTAAACAGTCATTTAAATTTAAACAAGATCTGAAGTCAAATGCAAAGCACATGTACTAAAAGCAAACTCTAGTAGGAGAGGAAGAGACACCCACTTGGGAAATTCATAACACTGGTCCCTGAGGAACAGTCTTCATTAGTTCAGGGAAGAATCATAGCCACACCTTAGAAGGGTTGGAAAAATGGTCCCTTTGGACTTGGAGGTCCAGGCAGCAGAAGTTCCTGGGCCCTATGGACAAAAAGCATGGCTGAGATGTCATAACTCTCATTTCTGTATCTGTCCTGGCTTTGTTGCTATTGTCACTGATGTAATTGTTATTGGTGAAGAGGTTCAGATTTCAAACATCTAATCAGAGGCATCCAGTCAGCCCATAGACATCAGCTTTTGGTCTTTCCCTTCAACTTGAACTCCTATGTTACCTTTTCAAAGGCACAGATGATAGAATGACCTGCTCTACTCTTCAGGTTTTAACAACCACTTTAAAAAACTCGGGGCGCCTGGGTGGCGCAGTCGGTTAAGCGTCCGACTTCAGCCAGGTCACGATCTCGCGGTCCGTGGGTTCGAGCCCCGCGTCAGGCTCTGGGCTGATGGCTCAGAGCCTGGAGCCTGTTTCCGATTCTGTGTCTCCCTCTCTCTCTGCCCCTCCCCGTTCATGTTCTGTCTCTCTCTGTCCCAAAAATAAATAAAAAACGTTGAAAAAAAAAACTGTCTACATGTCTCCAATACTACATGCTCTCTCTCTCTCTATGTCTCTAGCCACATGGTGGAGCTGGCTACCTGGCTGTCCCACTGTCTACAAACTCAACATCATCAGTGAAACCAAAGTCATCAGTGTTTCCCACAAAACCTACATCTTTCCTATTTCTTTGTTACTGTCATCCCTCAGGCTCCGTGATGTATGATTTTACGAGAGGTCAGGTCCAGGTTAGGGGAGAGCTATAGGGCACTGGACATTAATAAATAACATCATCTGTCCTTTCAGTTCAGAATTCCTTCAAAAACAATGTGGAAATCAAGGGGTAGGACTAAAGACCCCAAGCTGCAAGACCCACTCCAAGCCTGCACTCCATTCTGCCTGCCCACGCTTCTCTCCTGCTATGCTCGGAGGCACAGGCCGCTGCTCGCCACATCTCCAGTGCATCTCTACAAGGAAGCTAGCAGCTGGAGGGGGAGCTGCTAGTCTGGGGCACCGTCCACTGTGACAGATGGCAGTCCTCGTACAGCCAGCAGTCCAGGCTCAAAGGGCCTTCTGTGATGACGGAGTCCATGACAACAGGGGCCGAGGTCCCAGAAGGCGAGAGAGAGAGAGACTTGATCAAGACAGAACCGAAACCAGAACTCAGGCTCCTGAGTCACAGCTGACAGAGCTTTCCATTTTAACTCTCCATGTTTGTAGATATTTGGATTTCTTTGGGAACAAAGACACTATGTGAATAGCTGCCAGCCCACGGTAAGAATATAGTGTTAAGAGACTCTCAGTTCACCCACGACTGCAAATCTTATATAAAAGAAGGTGAGCCAGTTTTACTGCTTAAATACCAACTCTGTCAACACCAAATGAGATCCCAGCATCCGTGAATTTTTTTTGTATTTACATAATATTGACTGAGATTTTTTTTGTTATAGTAAAATATACTTAAAATCTATTATTTTAGCCAGTTTTAAATGTACAGTTCAGTGGCATTAAGTACATTCACAAGAACCCATCTAGAACTTTTCGTCATCCCAAACTGAAACTCTATACCCATTCAACAATAACTATCCATCTCCCCCCTTCCCCTAGCCCCTGATAACCATTATCCTCCTTTCTATGTCTACGAATTTGACTATTCCAGGTACCTCCTATAAGTGGAATCATACAACATTTGTCCTTTTGTGCCTGGCTTATTTCACTTAGCATAGTATCTTCAAGGTTTATCCATGTAGCATGTGTCAGAATTTCATTTTTTTTTTTTTAGAATTTCATCATTGTTGAAGGTTGAATAATATTCTACTACATCTAGAATATATCACATTTTGTTTACCCATTCATCTGTGGATAAACATTTTGTTTCAACTTTTTGGCCAATGTGACTTAACGCTGCTATGATCAGTGGTATTAATCAAGATTTTTTTAAAAAATTTATTTTGAGAGAGCGATAGTGTGAGTGGGGGAGGGGCAGAGAGAGAGAGGGAGAGAGAGGATCCCAAGCAGGCTCCTCACTGTCAGCGCAGAGCTCAGCATGGAGCTCAGACTCACCAAACTGTGAGATCATGATCTGAGCCAAAATCAAGAGATGGACACTCAATCAACTGAGCTACCAAGGCACCCCTTAAGATTTTAAAAAATGTATGAATACTGTATCATGACTCATAACTATGTGTAGACATGGCTGAAAGATAAGTAGGTATGCCCTATGTCCTCATTTCACACTGAAGATTTGACATTTACATCACTTTCATATCCCCTACCCAAATGAAAGTCACTCTCTGTAAAGATTAGTATAGACTTTACAGGACAAAAAAAGGAAAAAAAAAAAAAGGAGGAAGAGAAGAGGGAGGAAGAAGAGAGAACTTCTTGATATTTGCCTAAAATCATGGGAAATTTGGAGGTGAAATGCTTGAACAGCTAATAGTGGTATCTATTAGCAGTCCCTAGGGTTCAGCCCAGGAGGTTGAAACACCATGAACAGGACTATTGACTGAAGACCAGAGGATTCTAATAGGTTGAGTCAATTCTACAAGAAGGTGTGATTATTAGCACTGAGACAAACTTGGAGTGGCTTAGGGGGTCTTGTTCTATCTACATCTTATTATATTTAAAGACCTTTGATCTAAGTCATTATGGATTTGGAAGGAGAGGAAGAAAGACACTGCTGTTCCTCCCCAACTCCACCTCTTTCTCTTTCATTTACCCAGAGTCAGCTGTACTGACTGTCATAATTCTACCTAGAAGCTCTAAAGGGCATTGAAGATGAAATAATATAGTACTCTTGGGTGCACTTGGCAGCACACTGACCAAAATGTAGGGCTGTTTTGAAGGGCCCATTTCTGTGCTTGAAGTTGTAAAAGATTTCAGAAAACTCAGCTGAGGTCTGAATGCGTTATAACCCCACTCTGCTGTAATACACAGAATTGGGTTATTATGCTAGTAACCATGCCAAAAACAATATAAAGTTCACACACTTAACCTCTGCCCAGGAGAAGCTTTATTTTTATTATTTTTAATTTTAAAACTACTTGAGATTCTAAAATCACTGCAAATGTGGTATGAAGAACTTTTGTTTTCCTGGACCTCTGGAGGCAAGTGTCTGGCACGGTGCTCTCATCCCCAACCCAGGTGGACAATGGAGGCTCAAAGGCTTTGTTCTTGGACATGTAAAAAGACGTGTGCGGGAGACCTCAGAAGCAAGTGGAAGAACCGCTAAGGGCAGTTTAAGGGCCAATGAGTGTCTAATTGTCACTGTTACCCTGGTTTGACCTCCAGCCTGTTGTAATATGATTGACATCTATAAATGGTCTCCAACTGAAGTCCTCTGCAATTCCACTTCCTCTCAAACCCTGCACTAACTTTAAAGTAGTTAATTTGCCAGCTCAGAAACTCCCAGTGGTTCTCTTTTGCTAAAATCTTATGAGATGAAGCTGCTACGTTACTGGCCCACAAAGCTCTGCATGACAGGGCTCCAAACTTCTCTGGCTCTATGATGGAGGGCATGTAGTGGAGGGAGTTTGTGCTCAGACTCCATGTGTGAGTCTGCCTACCACTGAAACCCGGTTCTATCCCTTACCAGCTGTGTGGCCTTCGGCAAGTCACTAAATCTCTACGTGTCTCAGTTCCCCTATCTGTAAATGGGGATGATAACAGGACCACCCTCACGAAGCTACTGTTAGGATTAAATGAGTTATAGTATGTAAAGCACTGAGAACAGTGTAAGCATTTACATAAGTGTTACCCATTACTATCAAATGTTACCCTACTTCCAGCATCCTGTAAGACAAACCACTCGGTTCCCCAAATACCCTCTCTGGGCTCTATCATTGCATAGGCTCTTCCTCTCCATGGACTGCCCAATGCCAATCTCTTGGTTCAGGCCCTACTCATCCTTCAAGGTCCAGCTCAAATCTTACCAACACCCCCCCCCCCCCCCTACACACAGCCTCTCTTGCTTCCTGGAAAAAAGGCCTGTGCACACATCTCTTACTGTTTTATATTATGGTTCCTATAATCATGCCTTAAATAAGAGAGAAAATAAAAGTGCTGTGCATATTATAAAGTGCTACACAAATATGATTCCAGCACTAATGGGATCATTTTATCTCCACTACAGTACTTGGAGCTGCATGAGGGCAGGGATCACATCTGTTACCTTTGTTTCTCCCACAGTGCTTCATACAATATAATATGTGAGTAAAGTTTTTCAATGGAAGAGTGAATGACTAATACTGTAGAATAGTTACTCAGATGGGTTTTCCAGGGAAAGGTCACTGAGGGAATGGAGAGCCTGAGGCAAATGTGTTGATGGGGGGGGTAGGGGGGTGGGGGGGGTGGAAATATTTTCAGACCATGCGCATTTCAGGTATGGCAGGCCTGTGCCAGAGGCCATTGTGGGAGACTCTGAGAAGCCAGCTGGTGGGCAAGTCAGGAGGATGTTCAGCATCTTTAAAGACTTCTTCTGGGGACTTCTTTTTAATTCAAACCAGGGAAGTGTTCCAGGCTTTGCTTCCTACCTTCTGTGTCACACCCTCCCCCCCACCCCACCTAGTTTTCCTGGTTTCATTCTGTGTCTTCACACAGAAATTGACCTTGTCATGCTCAACCAAAAGAAAATCTACTTAGAAGAACAGTGGGGGATCAAAGAACAAAGGAAACTGGGACCAAAGCTTGGAAAAAGACAGGAGTTAGAACTGTAGCGGTCTGGGCATCAGAAACCACAGCGGCTGCCATGCCACAGGAAGAGCTTGGTTACGGGCTGCCACCATAGTTGTGTCTCATCCATCCTTGAGCACCTGCCAAGTCCAAGCCCAGGAGAGAAAATCCAACTGGCTGGTGGGGGGGGGGGGGGGTCACATGCTCATGCCAGGCTGCAGTTGGGGGAAAGTGGAGGATCTGGCCTTTTTGGCTTCTGTCATAGAGGCAGATACTGTGTCCTATTAGAGGTATACACAGAGAGGCAAACTTGATAACTTGGGGAAAAAAATAGGCAAAAACTGTTGGGAAGGGAAACTAAATGCTGACAGTTAAGTACCAAAAACAACCACCACACCGTATTTCTCATTCTGTATCTTGATTCTCCTTTCCAACCTAGCCCACCTGGATGGATAACTTTTCTGAAAAGCACTATGGTGTTTTGATTCTGCTTCTCTTGCAAGAGGCTGACTTTTCTTTCTTGGTGACGTGTGCTGTGCCTGAGAGCCAAGGATGCCATTCCCCATGCTACTGGGATGCCCAAGCCCAGGTCCAGGGCCCTGTGCCCATGCTTATTGGCAGAAGCAGTAGAGATCAGACAGAGGGTACATGACGGGACTGTGGCCTGGAACTCAGGGCACCAGAAGCAGAGTCACAGTAGAAAGAGAAGGTGAGAAGGAAAGCAAAACAAAGTTAGCCCTGTAGTCATGCCATTCCATCCCTCACCCATATGCACTTAGTGCTGAGGATTCTGAAGAGGAGTCAGGAAGGGTCACCTCCATTTTAAGTTCTGTTGACTGGAACTACTGTCTGTAGCAGGGTCTGGTGTGGAAGGAACAAAAAAAAGTGAGAGAGAGTATCATGGAGGAGGTGTTTCTGGGAAAGCTCTTCTCATTCACAAAACATGACAGAAGACAGGGAAGGTCCCCTTTCTGTCTCCCGCCTTTGTTGCCTGCATATAACAGGTGACACCTGACAGCCATTTGGGGGCTATGAAGGGACAAACCTGGGGACAAGAGACTACTCCCTGAGGAAGAGCAAAAAAAGAATCAGACCAGTTCTTGATGCCTTTGCTGAGTTACTTCATTAATGGACTTTGAAACTTGACAAGTCCTCCAGACTTTCAGGTACATCAGGTACTATATTTCATTACTGTTGAAGATACTAGTTGTGTTAGAAATAATCCTAACCTGATACAGCCTTCTAGCCACTACTCTACACACCAGGCACATTCTAAGATGCCACTGACATCATCTAACCTTGGAGTATGAGCCCACAGAGGGAAATTCTCCCCACACACAAAAGGAGAGGGCTTTCTGCAGCTGCACAGTTAACACATGTCTTGGGCCAGCCCTCCTATTCCTATCCTTTGTCTTTTTTGGACAAGCATCATGTAATTTGGGACCACAGATATTGGGTAATTACCATAGCAATGATTAGGGATTCACTTCAGGAATAAGGAAATATAATTATAGTCTCATTGCAGCTTGTTTCCATGACAACAGGGGCATTTGCAATTGATCAGCAGTTTTCTTCTAAACAGATCCGTGAGTCTCATTCAAATGAAATGCTAAAGAGCAATTAAGTATCCTCATCAAACAAACTAGAGTTGCTGGAAGAGACTGGAGTCAATATATTTTGTGTGGCATCATGGAAGCTCATCCCAGACTTCGGTATTCTATGAAAATATATGGTACCCAATAGGCTATGGAGCCTAATTATTACAACAGAAACAGGACAGTTCAAAAAAATTCAAGGAAGAGGAGGGAATTTGGGGATCTTAAATGCATGCACTCTTAGAACTAGAAATCAAAGATCACTTACTCCAGTCCCTAAGCTTAGTCCTGTGTCTCCATCACATAGGATGAGCAATTGTCTAACCTGCCGGGAGAATTCTGCAAGGACTCCACGAGTTTGCATGCTGTCTGTTCCACTCCTCAGTTGCTCCACCTGGACAAAGATCTTTTCATAAACCTCTCTACTCATCATCTGAATCAACTGAGTTTTGGTCTATGCTCTGGAAATAGAAAACTAGTATCCACGTCCTCTTTATATCAGTAATAACATTACCCTGCATTTGTAAAGTGCTATTTTATAGCAGGTAGTATAATGTCACATGCATTTTTTTGGTCCTCATAATAAGTGGGGAAAGAGCGTGGAGAGAGCATATCCATTTAACAGATGAAGGGCCTGGCTTGGGTCAGATCACACAGCTCACGAGTGAAAGCAGCTGCATGCACATGAGACTCTGGCTCCTGATCTGTTGCTCTCCCACACAGTGTATCATCAACCTTCATCCCCTCTAAACTTACTCAGTCCAGCTCCATTAGTTTTCCTGCTTTGTTCCTAAATTTCATTGAGTGGTTCTGTATATCTTTTCTAGTCCCAATTCAATCAGCACATCGCAGGTTCGTATGGGTAGAGGATAAATGATCAAGTAGTCTAAGTCTTTTCTGACTTGACCTTCTGAAAAGCAGCAAGGCCAAGTGACCCAAGGTACAACATGGGTAATCAGGGAGCCTGAACTCCACTGTCATTTCACTGGTGACATGTCTCACTATGCTGTCACCATGTACAGTGATACTCTGTACCATGGTGGGAAACTGAAGGATGAATCAGCTAAACGTTGACTTGTACAGTGGGAAGAGTCGGTATGGCAAAAAAGAGCAGTATTTGTACATTTAGTAAATGAATAATCTGAATGCCTGCTATGGCCCAGGCAAAATTCTAAAGCCTGGAAATACAATGGGTACCCTACAGGCCTACCTTTGTGGGAAGGTAAAGGAAACTGAGAACAATGGCAGGGAGGCCTGATCTACGCTAAGGGGGTCAGAGTAGGCTTATTCCCTGAGGAAGGCACATTTGTGCAGAAAAGTGAAGGATAAAGAGGAATTAGCGTGCTTGTAAGAGTGCCTGCTTACACCCTCAAGCAAGCGGAGATAGGGTGGGGTTGTTCAAGAGGAAAGGATTACCACATGCAAAATCAGCTGACTGGAATTCTAATCACATCTCTAACATGAACAGCACTGTACTGTGATCTCTTTAAGCCTCAGTGTCCCCATTTCTAAAGTGAAGGTATTGGATCAGGACTAAAAAATTACCTTAGATTTTAACACCGGTGTGTGTGTGTGTGTGTGTGTGTGTGTGTGTGTGTGTCTACTGAATAAGGGCATCATGTAAGTAGAGAGTAGGATTGATATCTCCTTTTGTGTGTATGTGTGAGCAGGGCTGCATGGGGTCAACCATAGGCAATTTTTTCTTCTCTTTATAGTCCAGAGGTCTTTTTTTAAAAAACATCTATCATGCCATGAATTCATACAAACAGATTCCAGCAGCTCAGGCTCCTCTCCACTGGCTCTAACAAAGTGTGCTTCTCTGGGTGGAGCAGGCTGGCACCTGAATCCAAGTATCTTTCTCTTTCACTTCCTTTTTCTGATCATTTTCCCCTCACATGTTTCTAGGAGCTATCTTGGTTCTTAGAGTGCTTAATATGCTCAACATACATACATGAATTCTCCTGGCAAGAATCTTGTGCAACAGGACCAACAGCATTCTGGGTAATATTATAGACCCTTCCAGTCTTGTCACAGTAACATCTGTGGGGCATTTTCTTTTGATAGTGCCCAATTCCCTTGATGTCTATAATAACACTTTTCTTACAGATTCACATGTATGTGGCCAAATAACAACTCTATGTTTCCTACAAGACACAGGCAACTATTTTTAAACAGGCAGTCTCAGACATAACCTGTATTTTTTCCCTCATGTCCTCTCTCCCTTCAAGCTGAACACCTCCCTCAATGAAGGGGCTCAACACCCTCAAGCAAATGTGTGCAGCTGCTTCTCCTTCCAAGCCAGCCTGCTGTAGCCTGCAGTGATGTCCTACTTCATAATTATCCCTTTCTGTTCCGCTCCAAATTTCTACCTCCTACTTTAGGGATTTAGGAGAGGAGAATAAGCCCTGAATCTCTCCTGCCTATACAAACTTATCACCTCAGCCAGGTAGGACTTCAACAATGCCACATTCACTACTTTAAAAAAATACATTTACTGAGATATAATTCATATACCCTAAAATTTCATTCATTCAAAGGGTACATTTCAATGATTTTTAGTATATTCTAAGAATTGGGCTACTATCATCACCACCTAAGTTTAGTTTTTATCATCCCAAAAAGAAACCCCACGCTCATTAACAGTCACCCGCCACCCTACCCCATGCCTGGCAACCACAAATCTTTCTGTCTCAATGAATTTGCCTATTTGAGACATTCATATAAATATAATCATACACTAGGTGGTATTTTCTAACTTCCTTCTTTCACTTAGCATAGTGTTTTCAAAGTTTATCCATGTCATACCATGTATCAGTATTTCAAATATTCCATTGCATGGATATATAACACATTGTATTTATCCATCCTTTTTTTTCAAAGTAGGCTCCACACCCAACATGGTACTTGAACTCACAACCCCAAGATCAAAAATCACGTACTCTACTGACTAAGCCAGACAGGCACCCCTATCCATTCATTTTTTGATGGACTTTTGGACTGCTTCAACATTTTGACTACTATGAATAATGCGGCTATGAACATTTGTGTACAGGTTTTTGTGCAGACATGTGTTTTCATTTCTCTTGGGTTATATACCTGGGATTAGAACTGCTGGGTCATATGGCAACTCTATGATTAACATTTTGATGAACCATCAAACTATGGCTATACCATTTTACATTACCATCAACTCTGTATTAGGGTCTAAATTTCTCTACATTCTCACCAACACATGTTATTGTATGTATGTATGTATTTATTTATTTACTTTTTATAGCCTTCCTAATGGTTGTGAAGTTCTATGTTATTGTGGTTTTGATTTGCATTTCCCTGATAACTAATGATGTTAAGCAAGTATGTTTTCATAATGAACCTTGTAATATTTTCTTTGGAGACATGTCTATTCAAATAATTTATCCATTAAAAATTTTTTTGGTCATCTTATTACTGAGTTATAAGAGTTCTTTACCTATTCTGAATATAACTCCCTTATCAGATGTATGGTTTGCAAATGTTTTCTTCCATTCTGTGAATTGTCTTTTCATTTTCTTCATGGTGTTGTTTGTAATGCAAAAGTTAATTTTGATGAAGTCCAATTTACCAATTTTTTCTTTTGTCACCTGTGCTTTTGGCACCTAAGAAATCATTATCCAACCATGAAGGTATATTCCTTTGTTTTTATCTAAGAATTTGACAGTTTTTTAAAAATTTTTATTTATTTTTTTAATGTTTATTCATCTTCGAGAGAGACAGACAGACAGAGCATGAGTGGGGCAGGAGCAGAGAGAAAGCGGGAGACACAGAATCTGAAGCAGGCTCCAGGCTCTGAGCTGTCAGTACAGAGCCCGACGCGGGGCTTGAACCCACGAACCGTGAGATCATGACCTGAGTCGAAGTCGGAAGCTCAACCGACTGAGCCACCCAGGCGCCCCAAGAATTTTACAGTTTTAACTTTTACATTTAGGTCTGTAATCCATTTTGGATTGGCTTGTGAATGGTATAAGAAAGGAGTCCAGGGTGACTGGGTGGCATCTGACTTCAGCTCAGGTCATGATCTTGCAATTAGTGGGTTCGAGCCCTGCATCGGGCTCTGTGCCCACAGCTTGGAGCCTGGAGCCTGCTTCCGATTCTGTGTCTCACTCTCTCTCTGCCCCTCCCCCACTCACTCTCTGTCTCTCAAAAATGAATAAACATTTAAAAAAAATAAAAAAAAAAAGAAAGGAGTCCAAATTCATTCTTTGGCATATTGTTATTCAACTGTCCCAGCACCATTTGTAGAAAAAGACTATTCTTTACCCATTGAATTGCTTGGCACACATAGTGACAATCAGTTGACTACAAATGTGAGGGTTTATATTTGTACTCTCATTTAAATTCCATTAATCTACATCTATCCTTATGCCAGTACCACACTATTTAGGTTACTGTAGCTTTGTAGTAAATTTTTTTTGAATTTTTAAATTTTATTTAAATCTAAGTTAGTTAACATATAGTGCAATAATGATTTCAGGAGTAGAATTTAGTGATTCATCATTTACATATAACACCCAGTGCTCATCCCAACAAGTGCCCTCCTTCATGCCCATCATCCATTTAGCCCATCCTCCACCCACCTCCCCTCCAGCAACCTCAGTTTGTTCTCTATATTAAAGAGTCTCTTATGGTTTGTCTCCCTCTATGTTTTTATCTTATTTTTCCTTCCCTTCCCCTATGTTCATCTGTTGCGTTTCTTAAATTCCACATGAGTGAAATCATGTGATATTTGTCTTTCTCTGACTTATCCTGCTTATTAGCATAACACACTCTAGTTCCATCCATGTTGTTGCAAGTGGCAAAGTTTCATTCTTTTCGATCGCCAAGTAATATTCCATTGTGTGTGTGTGTGTGTGTATACACACACACACACCCCATATCTTCTTTATCCGCTCATCAGTCAATGGATATTTGGTGCGCTTTATAGTAAGTTTTAAACTCGAGAAATGTGAGCCCTCCAAGACTATTTTGCTTATTCTGGATCCCTTGCATTCCCATATGAATTTTAGGACCTGCTTGCCAATTTCTGCAAAAAAAAGGCAGCTGGGAATTTGACAGGAATTGTACTGAACCTGTAGATCAATTCGGGGGCTATTGCCATCTTAACAATACTAAGTTTTCCAACCAATGAATGGTGATACCTTTCCATCTATTTAGATCTTTTTAAATTCTTTCAATGGTATGTTATCCTTTTTTCAGTGTACAAGTCTTTTGTTTATTTTTTATTTTATTTTTAATGTTTATTTATTCTTGAGAGAAAGAGAGAGAGAATGAGGGAGGGTAGGGCGGGGTGGGGGGAGACAGAGGATCCAAAGCAGGCTCTGCACTGTCAGCACAGAGCCTGGTGCAGGGATCGAACTCACGAACCGTGAGATCATGACCTGAGCTGAAGTCAGACATTTGACCAACTGAGCCACCCACGTGTCCCTATTTATTTATTTATTTATTTATTTTATTTTATTTTTTAAGTTTATTTCCTTTATAGTAATCTCTACACCCAGTGTGGGGTTCAAACTCATAACCCTGAGATCAAGAGTTGCATGCTCTTCTGACTGAGCTAGCCAGGCACCTTTGTATTTCTTTTATTAAATTTATTCCTAAGTATTTTATTTCTTTTGATGCTATTGTAAATGGAATTGTTTTCCTAGTTTCAGATTGTTCATTGCTAGCATACTGAGATACAAAAACTCCAATCTTATATCCCGCAGCCTTGTTTAATTTTGTGGATTCCTTGGGCTTTTTTATATATAAGATCATGGCATCTGCAAATAGTTTTGCTTCTTCCTTTCCAAGATCAATACCTTTTATTTATTTTTCTTGCCTAATTGCCCTAGCTATAATTTATAGTACAGTATTAAAAGCATATCCTTGTCTTGTTCCTGATCTTAATGGGAAACACAACCATTCTTTCACCATTGAGAATGGTATGAGCTGTGATATTTTTGGAGATGTCCTTCCTCAAGTTAAAGAAGTTCCCTTTTAGTTCTAGTTTTAAGAGTTTTTATGATAGTGTGTTGGATTTTGTCAAATGTTTTTTCTGCATCTATTGAGATGATCATGTGGTCTTTGTCCTTAATTTTATTAATATGGTATATTATATTTATTGATTTTGTATGATTAACTAACCTTGCACTTTTGGGATAAATCCTGCTTGATTATGGTGTATTATCCTTTTTGTATGTTGTTGGATTCAGTATTTTGTTGTATTTTGTTGAGGATTTTTATTTCTATATTCATAAGGGAAATTGGTCTGTAGTTTTCTTTTTTGTGATGGTTATGCCGTCTGTGTTATTAGGGTAACACTGGCCACATACAGTGACTTGGAAAGTTCCCTCCTATTCTATTTGCCACATTCATTCTTGCATGTAAGTCTGCTCATGCCATTCCAGATCTGAAAGTTTTATGCCTTGCCCATCAGCCATTCTGTGTCCTGCCCATCATCTGGAGCCAGTCCAAGGCTTCCTCATGCCTGAACCCTTTTTTGACTGCTATAGTCCCAGAGTGAGCCCGCCCTCATGGAAGCTCCTTTGGTTCTCAATGTGCCTACAGCTGGCACTTACTATAAGGAGCTGTAGCTGAGATAATATAGTAAATGCTGGGTGTGAGGTAGAAACTGGAAGCAGGACAAGTGGGGAGGAATCCTAGGAGCAGCAGAGCCTCAGTAAGGCAGCAAAGGCAGGAAGACACCTGAGCCTGGTGACCCAGGACTAGTAGAATTCAGGGCCATGTGACTCACTCCCTGGTAAGGCTACAGCTTCTTCAGAGTTAGAATGGGTGGTTAAGAATGCCCTCTTTCCTGCTTAATTACTGGCTCAGCAACTTACCAGCAAGTCACTCTCCAGCCTTAGTTTTCTTCCCTTTGAAGTGGGGATAGTGTCAGGAACAAGACAAGAATGTCCATGCTCACCACTTTTATTCCACATAGTACTGAAAGTCCCAGCCAGAGCAATTAGGCAAGAAAAAGAAAGAAAAGGCATTCAAATTGGAAAGGAAGAAGTAAAACTGTCAGTCACTATTTGTGGACAGGACTTTATATATGGAAAACCCTAAAGATATCACCAAAAAACTGTTAGAACAAATAAATGAATTCAGTAAAGTTGCAGGATACAAAATCAATACACCAAAATCTGTTGCATTTTTATATACTAACAATGAACTATCAAAAAGAGAATTAAGAAAACAATCCCATTTACAATTGCATTAAAAACATAGCCAGGAATAAGTTTAACCAAGGGGGTGAAAGACCTGTACACTGAAAATTGTAAGATATTGATAAAAGAAACTGAAGAAGACACAAATGGAAAGATATTCTGTGCTCACTAATTGAAAGGACTGTTAAAATGTTGTTGTTAAAATGTCTATACTACCCAAACCTACAGATTCAATGCAATGCTTATCAAAATTCCAATGGCATTTTTCACAGAAATAGAACAAACATTCCTAAAAGTTGTATGGAGCCACAAAAGAGCCTGAAGAGCCAAAACAATCCTGAGAAACAAGAACAAAATTGGAGGTAACACAAACCCTGATTTCAAACTACACTATAAAGCTACAGTAATCAAACCATGGAATGTTTTGGAATATATGGAACCAGCATAAAAAAGAGACATAGTGACCAATAGTACAGAATATAAAGCCCAGAAATAAACACCTACATAAATGGTCACTTAATTTATAACAAAGGAGGCAAGAATATACAGTAGGGGAAGGACAGTTTCTTCAATAAATGGTGCAGGGAAAACTGGACAGCCATGTGCAATGGCTGAAATAAGACCACTATCTTACACCATGTACAAAAATAATTTAAAATGGATTCAAGACTTGAGTGGAAGACCTGAAACCATAAAACTAGAAGAAAACATTGGCAATAAGCTCGCTGACATCAGTCTTGGTGATTATTTTTTAGATCTGACTCCAAAGGCAAGGGCAACAAAAGCAAAAATAAACAAGCGGGACTATATCAAACTCAAAAGCTTCTGCACAGCAAAGGAAACCATCAAAAATACAAAAAGCCATCCTGCTAATTGGGAGAAGATATTTGCAAATCATATATCTGAAAAAGGGTTAATATCCAAAATATATAAAGAATTCATACAACCCAATAACAAAAAACACTCTGATGAAAAAATGGGAAGAAGATCAGAACATTTTTCCAAAAAAGACATAAAGATGGCCATGAGGCACATTAAAAAATGCTCACCAACACTAATCAGGGAAATGCAAATGAAAACCACAATGAGGTATCACCTCACACATATTACAATGGCCATCACCAAAAAGAAAAAACAAGTGTTGGCAGGGATTTAGAGGCAAGGGACCCTTGTGCACTGTTGGCCAAAATATAAATAGGTGTAGCCACTATGGAAAACAGTATGGAGGTTCCTGAAAAATTTAAAAATAGAACTACCATGTAATCTAGCAATTCCACTACTGGCATTTATCTGAAGAAAACAAAAACACTAATTTGAAAACATGTATGCACCCCTTGTTCACTGCTACATTATTTACACAAGGCAAGATATGGAAACAACCTAAGTGTCCATCAATGGATGAATAAAGAAGATGTTACACACACACACACACACACGCTGGAATACCACTCAGTCATAAAAAAGAATGAAATCTTGCCATTTGTGATACATGGATAAACCTTGAGGACATTATGCTAAGTCAGACAGAGAAAGACAAATACTGTATGATTCCACTTACAAGTGGAATCTAAAAACTAAAACAAATGAACATGTAAAACAAGACTAATAAATACAGAAATAGACTGATGGTTGCCAGAGGGGAGGAGGTTGAACAGTTGGTGAAATGGGTGAAGGGGGTCAAGAGATACAAATTTCCAGTTATAAAATAAATCATGGCAATGTAATACACAGCATGGTGACTACAGTTAACAATACTATCATTTTTACTGTATATATTGTTCTACATATTGTATTGTATATATTATTTATATCATATATTTGATCTTAAAATCTTAAAAATCTTTAAAGTTCTCATCACAAGAAAAAAATTTTTTTATACCCTTTGTATGGTGACAGATGGTAACCAGACTTATTTTGCAGTATATATAAATACTGAATCATTATGTTGTACATCTGAAACTAATATGATATATGTCAATTATATCTCAATTTTTGAAAATAAGAAATGGGGATAATAATGTCAACCTCGGAGTGTGTGAACATTATATGAGTTCAACTATGCAAAACCACATTGCATTAAGTTCAATAAGTGGTAGCTTTAATATATGCCAATGGATATTCTCTGTGAAAAAAAGATTTGTGGTTAAAGGAGTCTTGGAAATGTTCCATAATACATCCCCCTTCTCAGAAATTCCCAGGGCACATTAGCATAGTAAAAGCTCTGAAAAGTCCTATGTAAAGGATCCTATTTGTTTTGGCCCAGAATTTCCCCAACCTATTTTTTTTTCTTTTTTTGCCAAGCTGACCCTCTCCCCCTTTTTAAATTTAACACATTTTGGGAAACACAATTTTAGTTGCATTTAATTAATAAAGGAAGTCACATTAAATTGTTAAAAACTGAACATGTTTTACTATTTTGCTTTCCCCACAGGCATGTATAATTTAAAAGCAGTAGCCTAGGAGAAATAAAGGCTTCTAACCTAGAGAAAGAACAGTATGCGTTAAAAGCCCAAAGGAAATGAGAAATTTCAGGCAGAAGGAGCAGATCAATAATGAGCTATTTTTGGCCATGGAGACATTTCTAGAATTACAGATTCTTGGAGTTTGACAGCATGTTAAAGTTCAACTCCTTTAAATTCCCACCCACTGCAGAATTTCCCCTTCATCAGTCCAAACTCCTTCTGGCACATACCCAGCCTCCCCAGTTTTAGGCAGCCCTAGTATTTAGGAAATTCTCCCTCACACTGGGCTGAAATCTGCCTCCTTGGAACCTCCACCCAAGACCATGCTAACAGAATTTTGAGTTTTGTGTTTTAGTGAGAGCTGGAGATAGCAAATAAAATGCACAGAAATTCTGTGAATCATTACACAATCTAAAGTAACATGATTATTGAGCAGTAAACTGAAAATAAAAAATTATAGGAAATATATTATACTTCCATTAAAAAAAGAAGTGTTGGAAACAATATCTTTAATTTTCTCCATCTGTAAATAGGGCAAATATTCAGAAATTCAGCTATACTGTAAGCAATGAATGTAGTATTTACTTTGCAGGTGGAATTATTTTGCAACTGTCAATTTCTGAGAAGAAAAGGGGAATGTGTATTTTAAATAATTCCTGTTTTCTTGTCTTTTTAATTTAAAAATAGTTAAAGAGACATTTAAAAAATTTTTTCATCCAAAGCTTATCCCTCCCAATTCCTTTATTATAAAAACAAGTGCTAAATAATTAAAATATAGTGTATGTCTCATAAATATAGGTTTATTAACAAAAACCAATAATAAGAACAGGTGGCATTACCTTTATTTTATAGAAGTGCAGGTGTTTGAATCAATATGAAATTCCAAGGCTTTGTATAACTTAAAATCTAAGGAAAACTCCAAGGGGGTAGACAGAATAGAACTTAAATGGGAAGAGAACCACCAGGATCCAGGCTCTTCTAAGAGTCTAAAATCATTCAGTAAGAAATCAGGGACTTGGCAAAACCATAAAAAAGGACAGCCTGTGTTTTCACAGAACAGTCCTTCTAAAGGAGAACCTTCTAGACTCCACCTCATTTTGCATTAAACTACTAGTTGGTCACATTTTAGTATCTGTTACCTCATTCTGATACTGTGAGGCAGAAACAGTTCACATTCCAATTTTCCACTGAAGAAACTGAAGTAAAATCAAAACATTTATACTGAACAATACTCAAGCATACCTTAGTACATAATGACATCCCAACCTCTGGATGGGCTTAGTGCTACCTGTGTTCTCCTTCCAGTGAAATCATTTCCTATAGTTAAATTCGATAGTATTCTTACTAAAGATAATGGAAGACAAATAACAGGCCTGTTGAGGAAGAGAGTCAATATCAGTTAGGACCCAGTAATGCTGTCACCGAGCACTGCAAAGCTTAATGTGCCACTGCTTGCCTAAGGATTCTGCATGTAAGTTGTGCTCAACTGGAGTGTCTATTAGAATTTACTTACTGACATACATCCCACAGGATGTTTTTGTTCTTGTCCTTGAATCACAGTAAAAATATCACAGATTACCTCATCTATTCCTTCCACATGTATTACGGCAAGTTGTGCCGTGCCAGGCATTCATAGGAAACAGTTTTTGAGCACCTAATACGAGGCTGAATAAAACCTGGTCCCTGACTTCATGGAACTGGCAGTCAAATGAGACAGACAAGCAAATCAATAATTTCCATAGAAAGTGACAAGTTCTTTGCTGGAGCCAGGTGCATGATGCTAGGGGAATGCCGGCAAGGGCAAACAAATCAGATCAGGGAGTGGGAAAAGGCTTCTCAGAGGAGCTGACTTCTAAGCTGTCAGTAGCAGAGTTTAATCATCTCTGACTCTAACTTCAATTCCCAGCACTCAGGTGAGAAACTACTTCCGACCCTGCTTTTCTGAGTTCTTGACACAGTCATGGCCAGATTTAGTACCTGTGCTCTAAGAAGCAAAGGGGGGTGAGGGCGGGGAAGAAGAATAAGGAGGGAGAGAAAGAGAAAGGGGAGGGGCAAGGAGAGGTGGGGGAAAGATGTAGAGAGAAACACAGAAAACAAAGAGCAGAAGCCAAAGCTCTACGACTTACAGACTCCAGAAGTCGCTAGAGATTGCCAGAGGTAGAAAGGGTGACCACTTTGTGCCTGAGCAGTCTATGTTCTCAACATGGATATACAATCTAATCTGTAACCACCCTGTCTCTTCGTCTAGCAACAGGGCATGGGAATGCAGTCTCCTTCTATCCAGATTAATTTACTGAGCCAAACCAGCAGGGTGCTGCCTCTATCACTAGTGAAGGCAGCAAAATGAAGGCACAGATCCCTGTGCTTTCCCAGAAAATGAGGCCAGACTCGTTGCCAATTCCCCATGGTGACATCTCCACACAGAATGCACAAAGTACCCCAAGCCTTCCATCTTCCCAGAGATGCAACACATCTGTGACTCTACCCTTGCCTCCTTTGGGATCCCATTCCCCACACTGGAACTCTGCTAAAATCTGGGGGGGGGGAAAGTATGGATTATTACCTTAGATTGTCTTCCAGGGTCTCCTCATCTGAAGAGAAGGTCCCATTGCTGACACTCCGGGGAGAGTGACTCTTACTCCCTGCTGACGCCTCCTGGGACAACAAAGTGTCTTTCTTTTTCCTTTTACCAAACAACTTCTTAAAAGGCTGGAATTTACCTCCTTTCTTCTTGTCTGTGGATTACAAGATGAACACACACTGCAGTTTGACAGGGCTGCACTTCTGAGCCTGAGAGCAAATTACAACTGAGCTGCCTCTGGCCAAGGGAGAAGGGGCAAAGGGCAGCCATCAGAGTGAATGAGCGACCAAGCCCTGTGCCAGGAATGACACGGCCAGCCCCAGTCCGGGCACAGTCAGGCAGAGGCAAGCCAAGGGCACAGTAAGTCTCCTGTCACCAGGCTCCCAAGAAGCACCTGGGATGACACAGAGGGGTTCCGAGGCTCACAGTGGCCTCAGAGCACCCCTTTGCACATGCCACACAACAGTGGTGCCTGCTCTCTTTAATAGGCAGATGGCCAGGGGCTCCTGGGAGGCTCAGTGGGTTAAGCATCCAACTCTTGATCAGGTGGTGATCTCATGGCCATGAGATCAAGCTCCAAGTCAGGCTCCACACTGAGCAAGGAGCCTGCTTGGGATTCTCTCTCTCTCTCTCTCTCTCTCTCTCTCTCTCTCTCTCTCTCCCTCTCTCTGCCCCTCCCCACTCGTTCTAAAAATTAAAAAAAAAAAAATAATTAAAAACAAAAAACAAGCAGGTGGCCAGTGCCCTTCTCCACAGAAGAAGCTGAGAACACATGTTAAGTCAGACAGGTGCTCAAAAAATTTCATACACCTTTATATATATAACTTTCTATTTATGTGTGTGTATCTACACACACACACACACACACACACACACACACACATATTCTCCACTGAGAATCACCCTGTTTTAGCCTTTGTTAGAGACAGAAAATAACTGCCAACTCTTGGCATCAGCTTTGCCCCAATTCCCTCCAACCCTATATATTTCCAATTTATTTCTCCCGTCTCCTCTCAGAATCTTCTATGAAGAGCCCCAAAGGAGTTGCTATGAACATCTTTCCATATATTACTTCATTCAGTCAGGACCCAGGCTCAGTGCCAGCATTACTGACAGATATTTTAGGTAATACCTTTCAAGTTCTGCTCCTTCAATTACAAATTCATCCATTATCACTCCACTCCCACCTCAGGAAAAAAAGTGTGTACCACCCCATACCAGAAGAAGCATCTTCTCAGATCCTTCCTTTTCTTTAAGAAGCTTAAAGAGCCACTTACTCAGGGTCAGACAATCTTTTTTTAAGTTAACCCTTTTTATGCATCACTGCTTTAAAAACTTTCTAAATATTAATTCAGCTAATCCTCACAATGACACTATGAGGTAGATATTATTAACATCCCCATTTTACAGGTGAGGAGTCTGAGGCACAGAGAGATGAAATAACTTGTCAACATCATGGGAAATATATCTTAAGTTGGAGTCAGGAGCTCTGAGGGAAAAGAAAATACAAAAGCTCACAATGTTTATTAAGAAATACCTGCACACTGGGGCGCCTGGGTGGCGCAGTCGGTTAAGCGTCCGACTTCAGCTCAGGTCACGATCTCACGGTCCGTGAGTTCGAGCCCTGCGTCAGGCTCTGGGCTGATGGCTCAGAGCCTGGAGCCTGTTTCCGATTCTGTGTCTCCCTCTCTCTCTGCCCCTCCCCTGTTCCTGCTCTGTCTCTCTCTGTCCCAAAAATAAATAAACGTTGAAAAAAAAATTAAAAAAAAAAAAAAGAAATACCTGCACAAAACACACAGGTATGAGTCCCCATCTGAGTATTAGAGCCCCCAGACCTCTTCGGGCCATAGTCTACAGAGAAATCTGGGCAAAAAACGAGGTTAAAGATGTGCAAGGTAAGGTAACCATCTCATTTCCTCTGGTGATCTTCAGTTCTGATCTTTCTGAAAGAAAGTCTGAAGTGAGGAAAAAGTGGCTTAAACCACTTTGCCTTAAGCTGTAAGACACTGAGATAGAGAGAATAGTTACCAATCACAAAAGGACAACAGTCTGGGATCCTTAATATAGGTGCAAATGCCTTCAAACTTCAGTGGTCTCTGAAATAACAATATCACGTTTAAAAGGAAAGGAGACTTGTTATATCAGATGACTCCCTACATAAGGCTTTGTGGTAAGCATATAGTCCTCAAAAAGGAATTTAGTTTTTTTCACTGTGTATTATTTAAAAGACAAGAAAGTGTGTATAATATAATTGAGATCATAACGCTTAAAAATGGTAAAAACAAACGGAACAAACTGGAGGGTTTGATTTCAGAATGTTTGTATGTTTTCAGTGGTTATCAATTCAGGAGTATGAGCCAGAGATTTTCATGACACCTGCTTCTGGCTCCCATCAATGGATAATTTTAAAACATTATAGGGGTGCCTGGGTGGCTCAGTCAGTTGAGCGTTCGACTTTGGCTCAGGTCATGATCTCGTGGTTTGTGGGTTTGAGCCCCGTGTCCAGCTCAGTGCTGACAGCTCAGAGCCTGGAGCCTACTTCAGATTCTGTCTCCCTCTCTTTCTCCCCCTCCCCCGCTTGCACTCTGTCTCTATCTCTCAAAAATGAATAAACGTTAAAAAAAAATTTTAAACATTATAATCAGTAGCAATTTTTGAAGACCATCAAAGAACATCAAGCAAATGTTAAAAGAGATGACCTTATATGAGTCAATTAAGAAATGTAAATTTAAAAAATTCTGAAAGATGCTTCAGGTATCATTATATAACTGGACTGATAAAATAAATGAATGTTTTCTCTACGACTGTCCAAAGCTCAAAATATGTAAATGACACCTAATTTCTAGATTTGGCAGCATTATTATAAATGGTCAAGTAGTAATTTGTGCTACATTCCACTTATTTCTGAGATGAAACTCTTCCTTTTTCCTTTTATACTGACTGCCTTTTTCCCACTACAGAAATATCTAACCCCTAGTTCTCTAATCAGAAATATGCTAGGGGTGCCTGGCTAGCACCCCCAGGGGTGGCTTAGTCAGTTAAGCTTCCAACTCTTGATTTCAGCTTAGGTCATGATCTCTCCCAGCACTGGGCTCTGCACTGGGTGTGTAGCCTGCTTAAGATTCTCTCTCTCCCTTTCCCTCTGCTCCTCCCCTGCTCACGTTCTCTCTCTCTCTCTCAAAAAAGAAAGAAAGAAAGAAAGAAAGAAAGAAAGAAAGAAAGAAAGAAAGAAGGAAAGAAAGAAAGAAAGAAGAAATATTCTAAAAGACCATAGCAAATTCTAAAAGTATCAGTTGTTACATCATTACCCCCAGTCTGGACCCACAAATCTAGCTTTTTTTTTTTTTAATTTTTTTTTCAACGTTTATTTATTTTTTGGGGGGACAGAGAGAGACAGAGCATGAACGGGGGAGGGGCAGAGAGAGAGGGAGACACAGAATCGGAAACAGGCTCCAGGCTCTGAGCCATCAGCCCAGAGCCTGACGCGGGGCTTGAACTCACGGACCACGAGATCATGACCTGGCTGAAGTCGGACGCTTAACCGACTGCGCCACCCAGGCGCCCCTCTAAATTTTAAACTACATAGAGAACATCAGGTTATGTCAGAATTTATGGACAGGGGGAAAAAATCATCACTTGCTCTAAAGTCAAGGTAGATTTGGTGGTGTTTAGCTGAGCTGGAACCAAATTAACCACAATGAAAGACAAATTAAATTACAGTTTCTTAGAATAACAACAGGTTAGTTGTGTATTTAACTAATGGGTGTATTTAACTAACTAGTTGTGTATTTAATTAATTGCTCTATACCAGCCAAAAAGGATTATATGGTCCTTTGTATTGCTTCATGCCCGAATGGTGGCAACCACCATATAAAATTGGTCTGCACTGGTCATATTGTTGGGGAAGATAGGAAGTGAAATGAATCTGGAAGGAGCTGAATACAAAGTCAAGGACAGGATAAAGAAAGCCTTGGGGAGGACACCAGGATACGGAAACCTTAGCTGGGAGAACCTGGTGGACTTCGTGCAAGCACAGAATGGCCTCCTTTAGGCGATCTGTCTTTAGAGCTGGCCCCATTTGAGGACTGCTTGTGAACTAGGCACTCTGGCACTCTGTACTGCACATTATATGGGCATTCACTTGGCATGAGTACACACATATTATCCTGAAAGATGTGTCAAAGTCCAACTGTCAATGCACTTCTCAAGAGTTACTCAGGAAAAGCTGTTTTGGCAATGCCTTAGTTATTATCACGAAGGTAAGAGAACAGTAAAACCTACTTGAACTATCCATCCAACAACCAGTCCTTCTTACAACAGGAAAAAGAGACTGTAAGTCCTAAGAACACCAATCTCTCTTTGGAAGAGGAATCAGAACACAGAAGTTCACAAGTATGCTCCAAAGTCTTAGTGTTTGGTCACATCTCAGTTATAAAAAATAAATTGCCTCCTCATTTCCAAACTACATCTCCTGTCATAAATATCTTTACATCTAAAATAAAATTTAAATATTTGTTTTTATGGTTATTTTACTATTGATTGGGGCAATTAATTAATTTTCCAGGATTAATTTTATGAAAAGATTCAGGAATGACATTTAGATCCACCCTCTATTCAGATAGCAAACCATAACTAAGCAACATTAATAGGAAATGAAGTTTTATAAATCAGAGAGGCAGTTAGACTTACTTGGTTCCCCACCTGACTCTCAAAGTCTGGTATAAGATCTCTCACATGAATAAAGCAAGTAGCTAAATTTTGTGAAACATTTGCAATTCTATTGCACAACAACCATTATGAAAACCTGAGCATATGTCTATAAATACCCACTAAATAAACTATTTTATGATCAGTTTATGATTTGGGGGTTGCACTGTCTCCACAGACTCAACTGGATTAAGTGCGTGGTCATTACCAGCAACTATTTTCTTCACAGATAACACCAACTCTTCCTGTGACTATTTTTGTACCAATGGGGGTCTAAAAGATCAAAGCAATTTTAACGATGTAGCAAAACAGAACACTTCTGCAATGCTAATGTGAAGTATTCCAAAATACAACTGCCATACTTTAGAAGTATATATAGTTCAGCAAAGTATTCTCCAACATTAGCATATTTAAGACAGCATTTTAGAATTTTATAACATAAATTTACTTTTGTTGGGTGATTAGGACAGTGGGGAGAAGAAGGGAAAGAGAAGGAAGAAATGTTCTTCCCACTAAACTTGTTACAGCTCTAGTTAGGGGTTAAATGTGTGGGCCCCAGAGACAAGAGTATTTGGCTCGAATCCTGACCCCATTTCTTACTAGCTATGAAACATCTGCTTACCAGCCTCTCTGGAAATTTACCATTTTAAGTCCTAAGACTGAATTTATAGTAGAAAAGGCAGTGGGTGCCATATTTTCTTAATATTTCTGCAATTTTCTGTTGCAATTTTTCACATGAAAGAACCTATATATGCATATAGACTGCTTCAGGAATGACAATAATTTTCATTCTTTAAGTACTGAACTGAATTAATTTATTTTCATCATCTAATAATTACCTTAGGGATTTTTTTCATTTAAAAGAGTGCACATTATCCATTATTTCATAGATATAATTACATGCCATTTGATGGCTGCAGCATCATAATTGCTAGTTTATATAGAAGCTTCTAAAAATTAAAAATCCCTGGGCAAGTCAAGCAAATCTGATTCATTTTCCATTTGTCATAAGGATGTAAATCTTATATTTTCATTTCTAAACCTAAAATAATGAAAGCATACAATTTATCTGCATTGGATTTATATGATTTATATGATTTATATGGATTTATTGGATTTACACTTCCCGAGGAGAAAAATAATTAAAAAAAAAATTTTTTTAGAGGGAGAGAGTGCACAAACAGGGGAGAGGGGCACAGGGAGAGAGAGACAGAATCTCAAGTAGGCACCACGCTGAGCATGGGGGCTCGATTCTACAACCCTGGAATCATGACCTGAGCCAAAATCAAGAGTTGGACACTCAACAGACTGAGCCATTCAGGCACCCCCAGAATTTTTTTTTTATCATACTCCATTTTAAGCATCATAAATGTCTTGGTCTGGGGTTTCTCAGAATGTGCTCTATGGTTGGTGCCAGCTTCTTGTTCAAAGACCACTACATTTGAGAATGCAGGTAAAATAAAGTTAAATATTTTTCTTTACTGTGAAGCTTTTCAGAGTCTTTAATATGCTGATATCATTATTGCTTTCCAAAAGAGCAGAGAATATGCAGTGCTTCCCAAAGCTGACTTTCTGGTCTCTGTCATGACAAGTGCTCCCCTGAACATACCCTGGGAATCACCTGTCCTCATTATTTCTTTCAAAAATATTTTAATTTTACTTTTACATAATCTCTACATGTGGGAGCTTGAACTTACAACCCGAGATCAAGAGTCACATGCTCTACTGACTGAGCCAGCCAGGCGCCCCTCTTTCAAAAATCTTTTATTTTCTTTAGGTACCATATATTTGGTACACAAACCTCCCCTACACTCCAGAGTACACTGCTCAGTAAACTTAAGTGAGTTGACTGAAACATTCTGGTTAAATAAACCTAATGCTTTAGGTAAAGTTCTGATTTCAAGCATGTAGGTAAATAGTGTACATTAGGACACAGTACGCAGCAACTGTCTGAATCCTATAATTTTACTAATTTAAGGGGAATTTCACAAAATTTTTCTTAGCTCTGGAACATGAGGATGCTTTTGAGAAGAAACTATTCTGTTAAAAAAGATGACCAGAAGTACAGTGATACACAAGCACTCGGTGGCTATCACATTTTTACCAGATCCAGTAATCCCAACACATTTCAACTAAGACTAAGGAGTTGGTGGCATGTCAGACAGGAGTGCTCTCCAGGGCCACATCATGAGAAGACTGAGGACTGAGATTCTACTTCCAGAGAGGAGGGAAGGTTATCATGGTGGCTGTCAAGTCAGGAGGGAAGAAGGAAGAGTTGTCTCCTTTTCTGGGGAAACACAGAGAGAGGCAGACATTTGCTGTTATGCCGATTCAGAATATGAAGAGACAGGATCAATAATACTTTCAGAAGAGGGCAGGGGTGCCTGGAACAAAGGTGAGAGGCCCAGGGATGGTAGTGACTGTGGCTTTTTCAAGTCAGGGGTCACAGGCAGAGAAGGCAGTGACCAGCCTGTATCAGGAAGTATCAGGTCCTGGACACTTAGGTGGATGGGCTATGGCATATGTTGTGGAACTCTGAGCCAGGACTAAAGTTTGGAATTTTTGTTTCCTCAGCAAGAAATGTCATCTTCTTCCTTCTCAACATGATGAAATTCTATTCATCCTTCAAGACCTACATCCTTGAAGCTTTTCCCAAGTCACCAAGCCCAGTGATAATTGACCACAGCTTCCTCTGGCTTCTGTGTGCTTTCCTCATACATCTTTTGAGCCACACCATATATTACAAGCTGAACTGTGTCTCCTCAAAATTCATATGTTAAAGTCCCAAACCCCAAGTGCCTCAGAATATGTATTTGGAGACAGAGTCTTTTTAAAAATGTTTATTTTTGAGAGAGAGAGAGAGAGAGAGAGAGAGAGAGAGAGAGAACACAAGCAGGGGAGGAGTAGTGAAAGAAGAATACACAGAATCTAAAGCAGGCTCCAGGCTCCAACTTGTCAGCACAGAGCCTGACGCAGGGCTCAAACTCACAAACTGTGAGATCATGACCTGAGCCAAAGTCAGATACTTAACCAACTGAGCCACCCAGATGCCCCAGAGACAGAGTACCTTTAAAGAGGTAATTAAGGTAAAAAGAGGTCATTAGGTGGGCTCTAATCCAATATGACTGGGGTCCTTATAAAGAGAGATCAGGACACAGAAACACATAGAGGGAAGGCCATGTGAGGACACAAGGTGAAGACGGCCATTTACAAGCCAAGGAAAGAAGCCTAAACAAACAGCAATGACACCTTGATCTTAGACTGCTAGCCACCAGAATCAAGAAAATAAACTGTAGTTTAAGTCACCCATTCTGTAGCACTTGGCTATGCAGCCCTAGCAAACACCACGTTGTATGATATTAAAGTAGTCACTGGGGATCTTCTGTGACTCTGCTTTCACGCCTTCACACATGGACTTCTATCTGGAACACCTTTCTGCCTTTGCCTAGAGAACTCCTAACTGTTCCTTCAAACACATTCCAGGCGTTATGTTCCCCGGAAAGACGTCCTTGAACACTCCAGCCAGAAAGAAGTCCTCTGTTCTCCATTTGTGCATGTACAGACATCTACTCTAACAACACAGCATGCTTTAGCTCCTAGACTGCAAGTTCCCTGGGTATGGGGAACTACACCTTGTTTATTCTACATCTATAGCACCCATCGTCATGCCTGACACAAAGCACTCAATAATACACTCTACTGTTCCCTATCCCCTTAGGGGCAGATGTGTTTTAGAAATCAGAATTTTTCAGATTGTATAAAGGTACATTTAGACCCCAGTGGGGTCTGTGACAGCACTTTATAACCAAATGCGGTATTTCTGGAAAACATCTATAGTCACCTTGTTTTGCTAATAAACAAATCTATGCCAAACTTCCAAAGAACTTTTGAGATTTTGAGAATACAGATAAAGGATGGTGATCTCTTTATGTAGTACAGTCAGTCCTGTAATCACACTTTTTTGGCAATGCGTATGTGTTCCAGTGACTGATCTATGCTATCTCCTCACCCAGAAACACTAGGTGAATGGAGAATATCGTGCCCAGTTGAAGTGAGGTGTGTAGCAAAGTGCATATTCACATACACCTCAAATATCTACCAGTTACCCCAGATCGCCACCAGTGTTGGGAGATACACTCATACACATGTGGTATTGCAGCTTTCTGTCCAGTTTTGTATAACCTCCCTTCCTCTACCCACAATAGCTCACAAGCTGCAGTCCTTCCAATGCACCAGTCCACAGGCAAACTTCAGGTCTTTCCCAAGGTAAAGTGCCATATTTATTGTGGTGTTTGTATATTTCATTACCATTAACACGTACAACATTTTATTATTTTTATTAGGTTCCTATTCTTTTAAAATATGTCACTGATAAATCTTTTTTGTATTGTGTTAATATCCCATTTTTCCCATTAGACTTGGTTTTGGTTTTATGATTTTGCATAGCATGTTGATTTTCTGCAATGTATGTGGCACATTACAGCAGCACTGACTGTAAATACTAAAACAAAACCTACTGAACTATTTCTGTACTTAATCCAGGTCTAGGCAAGGATCTATCAATTAAAATGACAATGACTGTGCAGGTTACTGGGACCTGCTATTTCTCAAAACTACATCATTTTTAATTTTTCTGTTTTTCCCATTGGTCTATCTCAGAACTCCCTTTTACACATCTTACAACAATTCACAAGCAAAACCAAATAATATTTAGAAATAGTAACAGAGGCAGATATGATTTCTAATGTGAAGTTTTGGTGTCTGGCCGCATTTCTCCCACATGCTAGAAGATGTGTGGGTGCTGGTTCTTTTCACTGCCAAATGTTTCCACTTGAGTTTCAGAAGGTATTGTGAGTAAAAAAATCAGACTGACTTTGAGTGGAAAATATTGGCAGGGGGAGCTTCCTGCAGGATTACCCTGCATATTTAGTGCAGTAGGACAAAAGCTTTTTAGGGACATCTGAGGCTATCTTGATCAGGGTTTAAGCAGTGAAACAGAACCAGTAGGAGATAGAGGCAGAAGCACACATGCACACACGTGTGCACGTGTGTGTGTAAGAGATACTAAAGGATTAACTGCAAGGAATTGGCTTCCACCAGGTGGTGGCTGGCTAAGTCAGTCTGAAATCCACAGGGCAGGTCCTCAGGAAGGACAGACTGGAGCTCATGAGCACAGACTGAAGCTGCTTTTCACAGATGGAATTTCTTCTCTCAGGGAAACCCCAGCCCTATTTTTAAGGCCTTACAATTTATTGATTCAGGCCCACATAGATTATCTTGAATAATTCCCTTACTTAAAGTCAATGAATTATGGACTTTCATTACATCTACAAAATACCCTCAGAGCAACAGTTCAATTAAACATTATTTATGTTTGATTAAATAACTGGGGACTACAGCCTAGTCAAGCTGACACATCAAAATGATCATCAGACTCCATCCTTTGTCAACCTGGCACTCATATACATCTCCTTAAACCATACCTAATCTCCAAATAAAGTCAATAACAAAGTCATACTTCCACTAACATGATACAAATAGCCCACATACATTAGAAAACATACTGACCCATTCCCTAGAAGAGGATGCAAAGTCCTTGAGTAACATGCACACTTCTCCTATAACTTACATACTGAAGTATAACCTTATTATTAACATATCTTACATTATGGAGAGGAGAGGGAAGAAAACAAAAATATTTGGTTAATACATATATACAACCATATTCATTAAAAAGTAAGGAAGAAATACCCATAACTATGAGTCCTTGTTTTAGCAACTGATCATGCGGTCATAGCTTTCTTTATATGTATATTTACATGAATATGTGTACATAGCCTTTATATGTATACGTAATCTCTGTAGCTATCTTATTCCACTAGGGATTCCACATTCCTTTCATCCTTGACAAGGACCTCAGCTGGCTGTGGTTCTTTGCCTGGTGAGGTGACATAAACCTACATACCTGAAGAACCCAGGCCATTAGTTGTCCTGAACTGGGTTGCTGCAGTTTCTTATTACTCCACAGGACCTGGGAGTACTAGGAGATGCCATTAAAGATCTCCTATATTCCACACATGCTCTTCCTTACCTCTATTGATAGTAGCAGCCCAATTTTCCCTTGGTAGTCAGGCTCAATCACTCTGGCCAGTACAGTTATCCCTTTCTCTACTTGTTTACTGACAGACATGAGGAGCTCCAAAGGCTGGGTGACAGTCTCAACTACCAGTTCAATGAAATCACTGTTGTGTCTCCTTATGAAAACATTCCTCCCACTGGAACTAAGAACTCCAGACAAGCAGAATCTAACGTCAAAGGGATGGAAAGCAAAATTTTTCCTAGCAGGTTACTAGGGGTAAAAGTGACCATTTCTAATTCTAGCCCTTTATTCCTGGGCCTGTGAAGCCTGGCTATGAGAGAAACAGTCCCATATACTGGATACTGACTTATACCACATCTTAGAGGACACAGTCCCAGCCCTAGTATTACCACCTAGCTGGCACTGTAACTGAGTCTTCTAAAGGCCATCCCACCATTCTACCAAGGCAGCTGCTTCAGAATGATGGGGATGTGGTGAGACCAGTGAATTCCATGAGCATAGGCCTATCAAGGTTCTTGATCAGAAATGATGTCTGTGTTGAGGTGTCCTGGGTGCTCAGTCAGTTAAGTGTCTGGCTCTTGATTTCAGTTCAGGTCATGATTTCATGATTTGTGAGATCGAGTCCTGTGTGGGGCTGTGCCTGAAAGCACAGAGGCTGCCTGGGATTCTCTCTCTCTCTCTCTCTCTCTCTCTGCCCCTCCCCTGCTCATACTCTCTTTCTATAAATAAATAAATAAATAAATAAATAAATAAATAAATAAATATTAAAAAGGAAAAAAAAGAAATGATGTCTGTGTCAAATACCATTACAGCAGATAAGGTATTCCATAAGTCCACAGATGACAGTTTTGGCAGAAGTACTGCATGCAAAAAAGGAAAATCTGTATCCAGAGTGTCTGTTCTAGTAAGAACAAAGTGCTGCTCCTTCCATGATGAAAGTGGTCCAGTATAATTAATGTGTACCAGGTAGGTAGCTGTTTACCCCAGGGCATGGTGTCATATTGGGAACTCAGTGTTGGTCTCTGTTGGCCTTGGCTGGTGGAGTCAGTGTTGTTGAGCTCATGTATAACTTGCATCCCTGCCACTATTGTATTCACAGTCCAGTTAACAAGTAGATGGGGAAAGAGGCTGATAGGTATCCACAGAATGTGTTATTCTATGCCCTTGATTATGAAAATCCTTCTGAGGCCATCCTTTAGTTAACACTCACATGGACACGAATATCCTGAAATCCTGTGCCCGTTCAGAGAGGTCTATCCACATAGCTCTTTACAGACCTCTTTGTCACTAATTTTCCAATCATATTCTTCCCAAGTCCCCAACCATCTAACCCATTAGTTACTACCTACGAACCGTTACAGACTTATACTTCTGGTCATTCTTCCTTAAAAGCAAAAAGAACAATCAGAAGCACTGATAGAAGTTCTGTCCACTTAGAGGATTTCCCTTCACTGCTGTCCTTTGGGGCTGTCCCAGAAAGGGGCTATAGCATTACAGCTTTTGAGTGGTACTTCAATATCATGCAAAACCATCCATAAACCAGGCCTAAATTTTCTCTTCCTAAGTTAACTGGTCATAAGGATCTCCCCATGAGGACACAGGCACAGAATGGGAAAGAGAGATATTGTAGCAGGAATGGGGACCATGGGTAATTAGTCCACTTTTTCATGTAACTTACTTGTGCCTTCTGGGTCTGTTCGAACCTGATCTGCATATACTAAACTTCCTTTTGATAACGGAATACTGTGCACACCCAGCTTTATGGCTTGGTGGTTAGACAACACCCAGTTCATGATGGGCAGCTCAGGTCACATGGTAACTTGGTGGTGCACGGTGAAGTGTTCAGTGTCTACTAAGCCAAAAGTGCCTAACATTAGCAAGCCAAAAGCTGTTTCTCAAAGAGACATAGTTATCTGCAGAGGATAGCAGGGTTTTGCTCCAAAATCCTGAGTATTTGCTATGATTTACCTACAGGGCCTGCCAACGGCTCCAAACAGTATCCCTCTCTGTCAGTGACACTCAAACACCACTGGATCTGCTGTATCAAATGGCCCAAATGGCAGAGCAGTTTGCAGGGCAGCTTGTACCTGTTATAGAACCTTCTCGTGTTCTGGGCATTACTCAAAATTAGCAGATTTCCAGTCATTCGGTGTGTGCCAGAGTAGCACACACAAAAGAGGAATATGCTGCCTCCAAAATCCACAGAGGCCTACCATGTGTTGGCTTCTTTCTGGTGGTAGGATGGGCCAGATGCAACAACTTCTCCTTCTTCACCTTAGAAGAGATATCACAACATGCCCCAGGCCACTAGACGCCTAGACATTTTACTAATGTAAAAGTCCTGGAATTTCAATGGGATTTATTTCCCATTCTCTGGCATGAAAATGTCTAACCACTATGTCTAGTGTAACTTATACCTCCTGCTCACCAGGTCCCATCACTATGTTTGCAAACTTTTAGTCTTTGTGATATTACATGTCAGTTATTTCTTTGAAAAACAAGCTGATTTTTAAAAGATTCAGTACCTCAGTTTGGTACTCTTGAACTAATAACAATTTTAAAGTCTGGGTGTCTTTACATCAATACCTTCATTAAACTGAGAGCTGGGTGGCACTGATGAACCAGAAATAAGCCCTGAAGAATGGCATATTTGTTGAGTAAAGGACATTTAGTAACTTGGGTGTCTCTGACTGGTTTAATTAGAAATAAGCTAAGTGGTTAGATAGCTAGAAATCATGACAAAAATTGTCATAATTATTGATAATACAGAGACTCAATAAAGGTTAGTGAAATAATTATTTAGTTACAGATTTCAGTATGATTTGATTCACTAATAATTTTTTTAGACCTAGGAGCGGTACAATCTTAGTTCCTGTTGGATAGAACTAAATTTGGGGTCAAATTCTCAAACTATGCCTAAACACATAAAAGTTCTTAGAGATAAAGAAGTCACTAGTTCTATTATGTGAACATCAGTTCTTAATATATTTAGCTGAAATTCTTGACGGCACCAGTGGCAAGCGGATGAAGGTTGACACTAACGTGTCTTAGATCCATCAGGCAAAGTGCTTATTGCTTGTGTAGATGACCTATGGAAAACAGACCCTAGTGGGAGCAGGAATGAAACTGTGAGTGTTCAGATGGAACAGAAATAAGAACTCCGCAGTCCTCTGTGCCTATCTGTGGGTAGAGCTACCCTGATACCATTTCTGAGAACAGGAAAAAACAACAGCAACAACAAAACCACTGTTTGCAAAGATTAAAAAAAAAATTCTAGCCTATCTCAGGATTCCAAATTATGTCAGACAGTCCTGTCAGGCTATTCTTTCTTGGTCTGAACACCATTCTCTTGTGCCTGATACTAAGCTTGTTTCTTTTGCACCTTATTCTGTTCTCACTGGCGAGCACTAGACAGGGTTGACACAGTTCCTTCAGGATCACTGTCCTCCCCCCGGTTTCTCATTACCAGAATAAATCTTGGACAACAACTCAGACAGGTAACAGATTTACTCTGGAACTGTACTATTCTAGGTAGAAATACAGTAACAACAAAAATACAACCACTACATCAGTTTTGTAGAACCTTTCCATTAACTCGTGCACTAGACACTGGTGGAATAAATGGCAATCCAATTCTGAGATTCTAAGGGTCAGTGATTTAAATTTCCACCTGTATTTTGGATGTGATACCTCTCTGACTAGTAACCACTGGGTCTGTGTGATACGGGAGTAGCTGTCCTTTGTCCTTTCATGGTTGGGAATCACTTTTCCAAGGGTAATCTAAGTTCTGTAGTGACAGGTGTCTTAGAAATGCAGATATCTACCACACAACTCACTCTCCAAAGTCACTTCAAGGAGTCACAGGAGCTCCGTAACTAACATCAGGAAATCTTGCAAAAGTTACTATTAAACCACAAATATTGTGGCTAAATGTGGCCTTCTGGGCAAATATTGCTACTTCTTGTTTGTTTGTCTGTTCTGGCATCACCAAGTCCAACAGTAGCTACAACTATCACATTTTTGTTTACTGTTTCTTAGCAACAAGGAGAAATGCTCTTCATTTCAAGAGGTTGTGTGAATATGGGGAAATGAGCCTTAGAGTCTTAAAGATCTGGGTTTATTTAGTCACCTTTGCCATCTGCTAGTTTCTTGGGACCTCAATTTCCACATCTATAACATGAGGTGATTAAACTATATACCATCTAAGGTTCCTAATTCTAAAATTCTATGAACTGTTCCCGTAAAAAGCAAGGCAAGTTTAGAAAATATTCTAGTTCATAAAACTTGTAACTCTTTTCATAAATTATCTACTAATTATATTCATTATGTTTTCTCTACTCCTACTTTGCTGCAAATGATGCTGGTTTTGTCACCACAATGTCTACTTAGCAAAATCAAGGACCTCTGGGGCTTAGGAGAGGCAATAACATAATCTGAAAGTTGGTAAGAGAATCAAATCATTCTGTCTCTTTGTGTCAGGATCCATGTCCCTACTCCTAGGAATGACAATGCTCATGGAGAAAGAACCTAGAATTTACATCCCCAATCCCTATCACCTCTTGCCATCCTCATTGTCTGACTCAGGTAAGTTTTCTAAAAAAGATAACTAATGTATGAGCCTCAAATCTGAGCAGAATGCTGTCTGAATTTCTTGGTGTCTTGTATATTCAGGAATATATGCCCCGCCTGGACTCTTACTCCACCTAATAACCCTACACATTTATATCCTGTCTACAAAACTCAGCCCATCTATGGAGAAGCAACACTATTCTGTTCAACACAAGTCAGTGTTATCTATGCAAGAGCTCTGTCTTCAATTGTGTTTAGTGCAGATCCAAGACAATGACTGATGAACAAATATTTACTTCAGTCCTACTGTGTACAAAGCACTGAACTAGCCCTGACATATTACAGGAATTCCTGCGTTCATGACACCTGCTAATACTCAAAATTTAGGAGGAGAGTAAGTTGTTTTTCAAATTTCATAAAGTTTTCAAGATTCTGACCTCCTATGAGAAAAATTTGTGGAGTCTTAATAGGAGAAAAATCCCTGGTAGCAGCTAATGGGCCTGTCTCTACCTGATGATCCAAAAGGTTTAGTGGTAGTGTTGGTGGTCATGAAGGTAGTATGTGTGTATACTGGGGATGAGCGGAAGAAGATGTAAAATATTCTGTTGAGGGCATGTAAAGCCCAGGGAGGTCTGGACTAAGGGGAATCCTTAGGCCAGTGACTTTCAAGTAATGGGCAATAGCCCATTTAGTGGACCCTCCAATCAATTTAGTGGGCTGTGACCAAGAATCCTCTAAAACTAAGAAGAAGAGAATAATGTGGAATACAAAATAGAGTGAGCTCTATTTCATGAAGCTTGTTTCTAGTTTATGTATGTGTGTTTATGTCTATATACACAACTTTATACACACATATGTTCTGATATAAAACATATTTCTTGCTCTAGATCAAGTAAAAAATATTTGAGAAATGCTAATCAAGAAAAATTGCCACATTTCCCAGTAAGTTAGATATTTAGATGTTAAGAGTCAACAACCATTTGTCAATGTAAGCCACTGCGTATGTGGCACTCACTTTGGCTAAAGGAAGATTAGAAAGCACTGCATGAAAGAACAAGCTGAAAGTTGCCAAAAGTCATTAAATAAGTTCCCTGACGTTGCCAAAGCCAGAGCTCATGTGCATACTGTTGAAATCTCCACTTTGGCTTTGATCATTTTGTTGCTCAACTACCAAAACTATCTTGGAGTTGAACAAAATCTCCCACTTCTTAATGAAAGAAGAAAGTTTGCTTTCTTAATGAAAGCAGGTTCTGTGCCTGCTGAGCTTGGTTTGGGGGCATAACTTGAAAACTGTAATTTGAGGCATAACTTTAAAGAAGTACTATGCCAGGGCACCTGGGTGGCTCGGTCAGTTAAGTGTCCGGCTCTTGGTTTCGACTAAGGTCACAATCTCACGGTTCGTGAGTTTGAGCCCCACATTGAGCTCCGTACTGACAGTACAGAGCCTGCTTGGAATTCTCTCTCACTCCCTCTCTCTCTGCCCCTCCCCAGCTCATGTACGCTCTCTCACTCTCTCAAAATAAACAAATAAACTTTTTAAAAAGTTAAAAAAAAATAAAATTAGAGTCCAAAGAACCATGAGATGAGGCATTTTCCTTTTTTCTGGGAGTTGCTAGAAACCAACCTATATCCTAATAATGTCACTAGACTCCATAGGTCTGCTGCAGGCCTCCGGGGTAAAAAAACAAAAACAAAAACAACAAAAACCCAAACACATTCCAAAAGGAATCTTCCTTCCTCTAACATGATCCAGGAGGACTTTGTGGAGATGGAGGCTTCATCAGACCCTGAAAGACAGCTGTCAAGGTGGATGTGTGGTGTTTTAGTGAGATGTGGTGCTTCTAAATAATGCATTGAGCCCTGATTACATCTCAATTTTTTTAAACCCATGCTTATGCTATCTCAGCCAGAAGACTGTAAGCTACAGGAGGACAATGTCCTCTGCTTCCGTGCATCCTTATGTGACCTACCTAATTGTGGTGGGAGCAAAGAGGCACCTAATAAATACTTCTGGCTGAGCTGTAGTTCTAGTTCACCCAAAGTGAGCACATTAATTGCCAAAAGCTTAAAACACAGAATCTTTCATGTAGGAGCAAAACTGGGTCCCTCAAATGTGCATTTTTCCTAGTAAGACGCCAGCTCTGACTCAGGACAAGTTATTTCAAGAAATATTTTCCAATAACTTGAATGAAGGAAGTTCTCTGAAAACTAATTGCAACATGCCATCCTCAATGATGCTCCCAACTTCTCAGTGGGAAACAAATCATGCTCCTGGTCTGTCCGCAACAGAGCCTGTACGAGGACGATAAGCTGAGTATTCTCTAATGGGACCCCAACAGCCCTGCCACTTGAAAGATTAATTCTACATTCTGGTGCTGCTGTGATGTTTTACTGATTTACTTATTTACTGTGGGAGTACCATTTAGAATTATCCTCAGCCTTGCATAATTTACTCTTTCCTATTTTTTATCTAGATAAAACACTGTCAAATCCTGGAAGTATGAAGCATCCCATGCAAAACCTCTCACAAGCACCACAATACAACTCTCCAGTGAGGATTCCTCTCCCAGTTATTAACCAGAAGATTTCAGCCATGGGGAGAAAGGAAAGGAGATGAGATCCCTCACACAACTCTGAAAATGGGCTTTTCTTCAGATTCTTGAGTTACTATCAGTGGCCACTCAATAGCGGTCAGATCACACAGCTGGAAAAGTGGCTGCTATATTATCAATCACTCGCAACACAGAAATAAGCCAGGTAAGAAAAGGCTATCAGGGGGAATAGAGCTTCATCAAATAAGATGGATGTAGCAAGAGAATTAAGAGCTTCAAAAGATACGAACTACATCTGGGCCCCAACTCTTACAAGGAAGAAAGAGAAGACATAGTTCCCAAAGGGGCTCATGTCAGTAATTTTTAGCCTCACTTTTCCTACAACTACCATGACAGATGATGGCTGCAGAGCACAAACTCCTCTGTATAACTCATTTGCCCTAAGAATCATGCATCTCTTCCTCTCACATTCAACAAAGCTTATTAAAATGTAGGTAAGTGTGGGGCACCTGGGTGGCTCAGCTGGTTAAGCGGCTGACTCTTGATTTTGGCTCAGGTCATGATCTCATGGTCGTGGAACTGAGCCCTGTGTGGGGCTCTGAACTGACAAACACAGAGCCTGCTTGGGATTCCCTCTTTCTGCCCCTCCTCTGCTGTGCTCTCTCTCAAACAAACAAACTAACAAACAAACATTAAGGGGTGCCTGGGTAGCTCAGTCATTGAACATCCAACTTTGGCTCAGGTTATGATCTTGTGGTTAGTGAGTTCAAGCCCCGCATTGGCCTCTGTGCTGACAGCTCAGAGCCTGGAGGCTGTTTCGGATTCTGTGTCTCCCTCTCTCTCTCTGCCCCTCCTCCACTCGCACTCAGTCTCTCTCTCTCTCTCTCTCTCTCTCTCAAGAATAAACATTAAAAAATGTAGGTAAGTGGGAATCATCTACACAGTGCTAATTCTGAGTACACTCTAATGTTTTTGAGAACTTAGATACCTCACTAATAATAAGAGTGCTTGGGAAATACACCATTGTATAAAGTTGCTGCCACAGAGGTAAAAAGCTGGAGGTTATATTCTGAGCATTTCCCAATTTCAGAACAAGTCCAAGGCCTTTTCTTCATATTCCATACACTTACCTTCTGGGCTGACTAAGCCTAAAGTTTCCCGATCAAACATATGAGATTCTTCTATCTAGTTAAATTATCCCAGTCAGAGACACTCCAATATGGGGGAATGCATGACCCAGTAGGGCATTTGTTATGCTATGATAAGAACTTAAACAGTAGGACTCAGGTTAGGTACAGGTACTGTTGAGTTGCTTTTGGTATCATTCTAATTCCAATAAGGAGAAAACGGCCAATGGAGTATTCAACTCAGGATTCTGCCCCTGACAGTTGCTCTGAGAAACATGTGTGAAACAGCAGACTGCCCTCCATGCTACTGTGTATGTTTTCCTTCTTGACCCTGATGTTATCTGTACGTCAGCTAATTTCATTTACATTCACTTCTCACATATGGCCCCAGGTGAAGATATATAATCTTCTCATTAAAAGATATCAAAGAAAAAGTAAGGGAGATGAAAAAGATTAGCTGCTGTAGTTCCATTCAGGATTCTCCAGTTTCAAAGGATACGAAAATGGCATCTCAAAGAATTTCCACTTCTCCTATATCTGAAAAAATAAAGATCTGCTGAGAACTGCATTGCAGATGTGAGATCTGGCTGGGTGCTTGGGCCAGCAGATTGAGACTGGCAAGCACAGCCTTATATATTCTGTAGGTCCTCGCTAATGCCCACTGCCCACCCTCCTCCCCATCAGTATCTACATGGGGCAATGCCAGACATCACTCTTGGGTAAAACAGACTGAGGCATCACATGAGGTACACTTCATCGCTTCTATTTTGCTTGAATCTTATTTAAAATAGGAAAGAAAAAATGAATTAGATGTATGCCAGAAAAATTAAATTTGCCCATATACCAGTGATCTTAGGAGCAAGTTATTTGCTACCTCAACCAAACACTGGAAGTTTGATTTTTACCTGACTTCTGTGAAGGGCAACAGAAGAGAGAGTGTTGGAGAGAGATTATAGGTACCATTAGGTATTCTGCTCTTGTGTCTGATTTCAGAAAACACTTCGTCCCAGCCAAAGCAATGACTCATCCTCTGCTGCCAGTGTCACAATAGGAATTTGATTTGCTGCAGCAAACAGTGCAACACTCCTTAGAAAAGCTCTGCTCTAGCATTTGTGAAAGATTAATTAAATTAAGTGCAGAAAATGGAAAATTACTTTCACCATTTTACATCAGAGAGAGATGACCAAAACACCACTTGAAGGTACTAACAACTTTACTTCAAAAAACAAGCACGTTTCTGTATTTGTTTGCTTTTGGTCGTTGCTGATTTGATTTTGGTTTTTTGGTATGTAATCAAATACTATGTTATAGGAAACAGACTCAGGGAGATTTGGGGGAGTGTGAGATTATGCTACACAGACATTCTAAAGAGACGGTGAAACCACCAACAACTACACACCAATGATAACTGGCAGAGAGTTCTTTAATTTAAATTTACATTCTCCTTTACTCAATGGTTATTATTGCCTTCCACGATAAAAAAGACTATAGAAAGTACTAAGATATCCCTAATGTAAGAGAGGAAGTGGTATGTTCCATGGGAAAGGGATGCTTATTTTGAGGAGAGAATTATCATTTCCAAGTGAGGAAGTCTTTCTGGTAGAAGGGTAAAATGGACTGGCCTTGAAGGATGAACAAAACAGCAAATGTTCAGAAATCAAAGGTTTTCTGAGTGATAAGCACAAAGAAATGAAGGTGAGAAAATGCAGCGAATCAGGGAGCAGTGAGCAGCTGAGACTGCCAGGAGTGGGGGAGACTTGAGAGCAGTGCCACCAGATGTGGGGACCAGATTGGTGAAAGGTCATGACACATATTAAACACATAGATATGTGGGAAATGTGCTCAGCCTTCATGAGCCGTGAGCAGGAGTTCAATTAAAAACTTTAACAATTAGAGCAGACAGGGCAGCTGCAGGGCTGGAACAGGGTCTTGGAGACCCACTTCTAGGCCAGGTGTTAACCCTTTAGTTACTGGACTGCAGGACAGTAACATGCAAACAGGATTGAATGGGATAGAATAGCTAGGGTATGGGGAAGGGCAGCATTTGGGGTTTTAGAAGAAGTGATGATTCACAAATGAGTACAATGTATTTCAAAATTTTAGCAACCAATACAGCTATACCAATATATACTAGTTGAATACCAGTTCTGTCTAAGGGAGTAATAATAATTTTCAAAAAGCAAAAAGCTAATAAAAGTTTTTGTTTCTCAGATCTGTAGAGTAGACCTCTACTTGGATGCCCCAAAGATACCTCAAACTCAGTAAGTCTAAAGCAAAAATCATCATATTCTTTCTTAAATGTGTAACGTCTTATGATTACTTCAGGAAATGGCACCATTAGCTATTCAGGTACTGATGTCAGAAATCTGGCAATCATTATCAGGTCTAGAACATCACTGCCAGCATATGAACCCCCATCCTAGTTTGGAGGAACCATCACTGTGTGAATTTTGATAGGAGCCAGGGTGATCTCTCCCTTTCACATTCAATGTTTTTTGCCCTCAGAACCTTCTACAGTTTCCAGAACACATCAAATTCAAGGTGGTCCTGAATCTCAGCCACATTCCCATTTTCCCAGTGAGACTACCTTCCTGTCTCCAGCCAAAGAGTCTTGTAAGACTTCCTGGTCAATTTACATGCATAGTATTTTAGGGATATAGTTGAAATATAGTCAAGTGTGTTCTTAAAATATCTATTAATTTAATTGTGCATGTGTTTAATTAAATATGTTAATTTGAGAACACTATTATTCAACTTGGACATTTTATAAATCAATAATATACAAACTTTTTGATAATTTCTTTGGCAGACTCATTCATTATTTCATCCTCTCAGTCATTCAAAACGTGTTAGTAATATGTTGGACTTAATGGAATAATCTCCATTTTCCTTAGTTTTTTCTCACTATTGCCCATCTTCTTGTTTTTTTAATTTCACTTTCCAGGAAATATCTACAGTTTCATCTTCCAACACTTTTATTGACCTGTCTGCTTCTTAAATGATTAATTTCCAAGAGTTCATTCTTATTCTCTGAACAAACAGCATCCTACTCTATTTTCATGTAGGCCATATCTTTCTCTTATCTCCCTGAGGTTTTAACTATGTTTTCTTTGAAGTTTTCTTTGGCTCCTTGCATTGCTTCTGATTCCTTTGAGTTCCCACTTCCTGTTTCTTCACTCTGGTTTCTGCCTTTCATGCTGGTTGCTTTAATCAAATGTCTAGTGATTCTTAGCTGTCCACTCATATTTAATAATGAAGCACTAAAAAGCTGTTTTGAATCTGGCATATGATATGAACTGGTAGACTTCACCATAGAGTGGGCAAAAAGACAGGTTGGTCTTTTTCGTTGTTTTTAATACACAAAGTGTATTCATTAGGTTACAGGCTAAGTTGCTACAACAAAGAGGTCCCCAAATACAGTGGCTCAAACAAGTCAGGAATTCATTTCTTTCTCTTTTTAACATTCCATAGTTGATGGGTAGTGCTAACAATCTGCTGCTCTTTCTGTTCTTTCTATCTTGCTGCTCCACTGACCCTCAGAGTGTCTTCCTTGTCCACATGGCTGGGGCTGCCTCAGCAGCACATCCACATCCTATCCTTGGAAGAAGTTAGAGAAAGGGGAGGACAAGCAAATTTCTTTTAAGAGAGCTGAAGAAGCTGCTCACACTGTAAATAAGAATTTGGTTGGTTAGTAGTGGGGCGCCTGGGTGGCTCAGTCGGTTAAGCGTCTGACTTCAGCTCAGGTCATGATCTCACAGCTCATGGGTTTGAGCTCTGCATCAGGCTCTGTGCTGACAGCTCAGAGCCTGTGGCCTGCTTCAGATTCTGTGTCTTCCTCTCTCTCTGCCTCTCCTCTGCTCACACTCTGTCTCCCTCTCAAAAAATAAAAAATAAAAATAAGCCTTGAAAAAAATTTTAATAAAAAAAGTATTTAAAAAAGAATTTAGTTAGTAGTCACACTCACTGCAAGAGAGCCTGGGAAATGCAGACTCTAGGTAGTCACGTTCCTTGTCAAAACTTGGGAGGGCTCTGTTAGTAAAAGGGGACTTTCAAATGTCCGTATCTCTAGGTTTTTCTCCAGGATAGTTCCTTTTCTCTAGGAGTGAATCCACCAACCCCTTACCTGGCATATCCAGGCTACTGGTATTCACTGTCAAATGCATAAATTAGGGCTTCTCATTCCTACCTCCTCTGTGCCTGATATCTCAGAGTCTGGTGGTCCTCTGGTTGACTTCCTAGAGAATAAACTGATTTTATTTGGTGTATAGGAGGCCTGGTTACCTGTCTGTGTGGGACAGAAGTGGGGAACAACTGCTCCTTGGACAGACTTTCTCCTAAAAGCCTTCCTCTTGGTCTCCCAACCCAGTCCTTGCCTCCTATGGTCTCTGATGTCTTTATTTCTGAGCTTTTCAGGGGTTCTCTGAATACCTGCATGGCAAGAACTTAGATTTCACTTTGATGTTCTCTTACCATTCCTCTGCTACTTTTTAGTCTTCATAAATTCTAGTTCAGGGTTATATACATCTACCTTCATCAAAGATGAAGTCTGAATTTCTGTTTCTTGTTCTCTTCATTATTTAAGGGATTTGAAAAAGGAGAAGGAAGTGAAAATGGCTTTACTACCTTGAAAATGGAAAATTTTTTTTCATCTGCATATGATGTTATCACTGGAAATTTTATCTCAAACCACAAATGTCCATTTGCTTAAAATAAGTTTTATTTTTCCATTCATCCTGTGGGTGTATATTTATGATCTCCACAAAGTAACCACTAATTGTATTTCATTTTCAAGTGATCTTTAAAAGGCTTATTTACAATGATATCCAAGACTTGCAGTTGTGAAGTCATTTCCCACCCTCTCCATACTTACACAAAATCTATATTGAATTTGTTTCTTTTGTCAGATGACTTCTGTAACCAGCAGTGACAGAGGTGATTCCAAGCTATCGTGTGTTTCCTAAACAAATGTTTGTGGTTCAAAACAGTGTAATTATAGGCTCCTGGGTGGCTCAGTCAGTTAAGCGTCCAGCACTTGGTTTCTGTCAGGTCATGACCTCACGGTCCTAAGTTGAGGCCCTCCTCAGGCTCCATGCTGGGTGTGGGACCTGCCTAAGATTCTCTCCTTCTCTTCCTATCCCTCCCTCATTTGTTTTCTCTCTCTCTCTCTCTCTCTCTCTCTCTCTCTCTCTCTCAAAAAAGTATAATTTAAAATAGTACCCTATAATATAAAAGGGTTTTTAATACCTGAATGTAAGGCAACTCTCTTTATTCTGAAAGAATTGTAGGAATAAAAGTTTACATGAAAACTTTATAATTTGGCATTAAAGAATTAGACTCTTTTCCTATTTTTGCTCATGTTATGCCATGTACACACTGTGTCCTCCTTCAGCTTCTTTCTCTGGCTAACTCACACTGATCCTTCAAGACTCCTTTCAATTGTCAGCTCCTACAAGAAGTCTTCCTTAACCGCTTCCCAGAGCTCCCCCAAAGGCTGATCAGGTGCTGCACCTGTGTGTTTCCACAACACCCAGTGTTCCTTCTAAATAGCATTTATAATATTGTAATCACTGGTTTATTTGTCAATCTCTCCCACTAAACTATGAGTTCCTGGAGGGCAAGGTTCATGTCTTGTTTATCTTCACATTCCTAGCATCTATAAACCATGCCTGAACATAGCAGTTGCTAGTTATACATTCACTTACTGACTGACTAAGAGAGATGCTGATTTCCAACTGGAAATAAAAGTGCCTCAATGAAATCAAGGGCAAAGGAATCCAGAGAGATCATTTACCTTGGTTAGTTTTATTCACTCTTTCCCATAGTGACTCAATATTAACCGAGCCAAGCACAGAAAATGTCTTCTATAAGCCTCAATTAAATGAAACTTCAGAAATAAAAATTTACCTTGGAAAATTAAGCAATTGGATTGCTGGTTGGACAAAAAGATGCATAAATTTGTGCTTTGAGTATTTGTCTTAGTCAAAGCTCTTTGGTTCTAATGGAGAGAAAGTCATCCAGGTTAAAAATGAGGGTTAATGGACCCAGAAAACACAAAAACCCTACAATGAGCAGTCACATTGGAGAGAAAAGCCATAGAGGGTAGGAAAATTTTGTGAGCACTTTGGGCTATAGTCTGCCCTTTTCCATATGTCAACCAGATACATGGAAGAAAACAGCAACTACTCCAACGTGGACTTTGACTTGCAGGCTGTACAGCTGACTGGAAGATTTGAGCTCCTTTACTGCTTTCATCCACCGCAGCTGCCATGATGCAGGGCCATCCATCATGCTGACAGTGTGGCAGGCAGGATGTCTCCCAAGCCATGGTGGATATGCAGATGGACTTAATCACAGCTGCACTAATGGAACTCTTGGGGGCAACATATGAATAAGTTTCTGAGATGCAGACGCATAGGCTGAAGGAGCAGAAGACACAATATAAGAATCTTCTTTTTAAAGATCAGGCACGCAGCTGGCTAAATGGAAGAGCAACTCTATGATTGAGCCCATCCACCTACACCCTGCTGAAAATTATGGCTGGTCTCCAACCACGTCAATTTAATCATGACACCAAACTAGCAAAGGAAAGAGGCAAACAAAGCAAAATATAAAACACACACACTGAGCAAAACTGCAGTGATGGTTTTTGTGTAGTTAATTTATTCCTCCAGGGAATCTCTCTTGGGGGGTGCCCTATTTCCCCAACTTTGTCTGTGTTAGGTACTCCCTTCCTCAACTACCATGTGGTATGGCAGATCTTTGGCATATCTCTATCAGGGTATTTACTGTCCACACCCTTGTCAATCTTCACCACTTTCTGAGATTGGGAATCATGTCATTCATAGATCGTTTAGTTTAAAGAAGGGTATACATAATTAACAAATGAATATTATGCTGTATAGTTCTATATTCTTAGAACCTAGTATGTGCCCAGGTCATAGATGGATGAGTATATGGATAAACAATAAAAAATAAATGAAATTAATATATCTAGAATTAAAATTTAATTGCTTTTAAAAAGTTCTGTAGTAAGAGTTGAAGGGGAGCAAAATATGCCACCCCAAAATATGCCACTTTGAATTAAAGTTCCTTAAGAAATAGCCAGTGCAACAGTGACACTCTGACCATCCTTTGTCTCCCGGAAAGTAGGAAATCTATCTCCCATCTGAAAGGTACCCTCCCTGTGACAGGTGGGTAGAAGACATCCTTATCACCAGAGATAGGGAATTCAAGGCCAAGGAACCTATATAAACAAACCTTGTTGCTTCCTCCCTAATTTATTACCCCAAGCCCAAAATTCTTTGTGTTTTAATTCTTTAAAAATCTATTGCTTCTTTGTTTGAAAGGTATAAAAGCTGCCTGCTTTGGTTACTTCTTTGAATCTCTTATTTGTATAGGTTCCCATATGTACAAAATTAAATTTGTTTTTCTCTTGTTAAACTGCTTATGTCAATTTAATCATGAGACCAGCCAAAGAATGTAGAAGGGAGAAAATTTTCTTCTACAGAGTCATAGGTTTAAAAATTTCTCACAACTTTCATCTGATTTATTTCACATATAAACATCAACAGAGTTGATGTCCATCTGTCCTTTAAAAAGTGTTTTTATTCCAGAAGTCTGTAAGTTTTGAGATAATTATAAGATAAAGACTTTTACTGTGGTCTGGTGTTCTTAACACATTAGGAGAGTAGGGCAGGGAGTGAGGGTGGGGTACAAGAGATCCTGAAGCTGAATGCTAACTGACTCTGATGGTGGCTGACTTTTTCTGCAATGCTCTATTTAACCTGACAATATCCATGCTATTTGTAAATTTCTTTCTTTCTTTTTTCTTTTCTTTTTTTTTAAGCTGTTAAGATGACCTGAATATGCTTCAGGTTCAGTTCTGCTTAAATACATTTAGATGGCATTTAGGCCATTGCTCATTTTAGCTAAACTTGGGGGAAAGGGATGTGTTGATGGCTCTCTTTATCATTCTTTGATGAAAACAGAGAATAGACATTGACATTTTACATTAAAGGTCAATTTCCACATCTGTAAACTAAGCACGATGACACCAATTCACAAGGCTGTGGTGAGGGATAAATGGGATGATGTCAGTTCACCACAGTGCCTGATACATAGTGGGTTCTCCATATATGTTTGTGGATCCGAACCAATTTAATTAAATAAGGGTGCTAGTCCAAAGATACTTTTATTTCTCTCTCATGGAAAGCAATTTTTCTGACAAAGAATTTCTTTCTCAGGGGACTGTAGCAGATAAAATAGGAAGTTTTGATACAAGCATAAGAATATAAAGTCTGAAAAACAAAGGACTTAGATATTCCCATTTCCATCTAAACTGCTCCAACCCCACTCAATTCTGTTCTGTTGAAAAACCCTAGGCCTTCATCATGCTATTTCTCCTCTGCTTCAGCAAGTGATGAGAAGTCAAAGAGGAGTCAGAAAAATGTTAGAAGGTGTCTTTTCCTTTCTTGCCTAATAGAGCATCGGACTAGAAAACCACATTTCACTCTAGATAGCTATGTGACCATACTGAAGTCACTTTGACATGTTAGGGCTGAAATGAGAAGAGGACACTAAGAAAACAGCTAACCACTCCACCATCCTATGAAATATAATGAATCAAGGATAGTACTGAAATGTGAAGAAGTCCAATAACTCCTACCTGAAAATATTTGTCAAATCCTTGCCTATCCACATCAGCACACCTGACCGAGACACTCTCACTTGTGGCTAGATGATTCTAACCTATTTACACGTTTTAACAAGATAGGTCAGCTATGGTCCACAATCTTTACTATTAGCCCACCTGCTCTGGCCTTGCCTGCCTCTCCAAACCTCATCTTTCCTTACTCACTCTCCTGGGGTCACATTGGTTTCCTTTCAGCTCCTCAAACACACCACATTTCCTCCTTTCTTTGGGTCTGTGCTTCCTCAATGAAAACCCTTCCCCTAACTTTTGCCTAGATATCTCCTACTCATCTTTCAGGTTTCAGCTGAAATGTCACTTCCTGATGGGTATTTAAATAGATCCCCTACTTTGTGCTTGCTCTCATGCACTCTACACTTTTTCTTCACGACACTCACTGCAACTTGGAGTTTTATATTTATTTGACTGTTTGTTTAACGTCCATCGCTACCAGGAGAGAAAAGGCTCCATGATGGCAGAGAATCTGTTTTGAGCACCACTGTATATACAGGACACAATGCGATGCTTGATTCATTGCTGAGCAAGTAGAAACAAAACGGCATTTGTTAATCATATACAATTTTGTTGGGGATACACTTTGAAGTACAACTGAAAACTTTTCTAAGGGAGAGTATATGGGTAGGGATCCTCTTTATGGAGAAAGGGTTCCTTATTATAAGACTACTACCAGAATGTTATTTTCAATACACTACAGTTCCCAATGGCAAATTATGTTTAATCACTGCCAAATCTATCCAAAGTATTTAGCATCTATTCAAAGTGCTGAATTACCTGACATAAGCTTTGCTTGAGTTTACAGAACTTTGAACTTGGGGTTCTTTGTGACTCAGTTTCCTTATCAGTAAAAAGAGGAGTATGAACTAATTGCTCCCTAAGACTCTAATTCAAAATTTCAAATCCTAGGCTAAATTATTATTTCTGCAAAAGATGTAAACCAGCAGCTCAAACACAAACACACACATACATACAAACTTCAATAGTAACCAAAAAAGTAAATTTAAAAAATGAGACATTTCTTTGCAGGTCAGATTGGCAAAGATGGAAAAAAAAATCCTTGTTTAGCAGTTTCAAGAAAAAATAATTTTCATTACTGTACAATATATGGAATGCCTATTTAGCAATATGTATCAGAAGTCTGAAAAAGTATGATGCAGATTATATTTTTCAAAGACAGCCACACCAATAGAGTCCATAATCCCATCTGATCTTCCTACGACATGATGTTGATGCTACTCCATTGAGAGTAGGTGTCTATGTGCCCTGGAGAGGCCTGTACAATAGAAGTGATGGTGCATGGTTTCCAAGGCTAAGTTAGAAAAGGTGACACTGCTTCCACGGGGCTTCCCTAAGCTGCATGGAAGAAGTCTAGTTACCCTGACATCAACATGCTAGAGAGATACCACATACAAATGGAGAATGGTGCTTAAGGAGTCCTAGCTGTGCTAGCTCCACTATTTGACTCTTCCCAGCCCAAGCACCACACATGTGAGTAAAAGAGCCTTTGAAGATTCCAGCCTCCCACTCTCGAGCCAACCCAGCCCATGTCAAGCAGAACAGAAATAAGCTATCCTTAGTGGGCCCTGCTCAGTTTGCTGATTCAAGAGTAAAATAAATGTTGTTAGAAGTACTAAGCTTTGGGGTAGTTGGTTACATAGCAATTGATAACTAGAAAGTTATATACACTCTTGGGTTAAAAGATATCTATATCCCTACATATAGATAGATAGATAAAGATGTAGACAGATGAAAGACAGATAGATAGATAGATAGATAGATATGTATATAGAGATGTATAAATATGTATAGATATAGATATCTTTTAACTTAGCAATTTGAGTTCTAGATATTTGTGCCAAGAAAATATTTAGAAAATATACAAAAATAGCTAGAACATTATTAATAAAGACAAATGTTTTGAAACCATCTAAAATGTTTAGCAACTGATTAAATATTTTATATTCACACAATCACTAGGCAGCAACACAAAAAGTGATGCATTCATGATAGTAAATCATGCATCAAAAAATGTAATTAATCCAATTCCTTGCACCCAAGGTCCATTTTCTTGTAATTTTTATAGGACCTATGTGCAAATAAATCGACCTTAGGTGTAAAAATGAGGTTAAGCATATACATCACTGGTTCATGTCTAGCTCTCCTTAAATGTTTTATTTATGCAAAGATATTAAAGCATATTAGTTGTTTTTATTTTTAACAAAAATTATACTCTACAAATTATTTAAATTATAAACTCTGCAATTTGCTTTTTGATCTCATAATTATTGCAGATATCTATATATCATATCATATCTCTCCATGTCATAGATCTGTATTTAACTCATTGTTTCTAATAGCTTACCATAACTTATTCAAACTTTTCTCCCACTGATGGACATTCAGGTTGTACTAGATTTTTCTTTTATATCATTACAAGCAATGATAAAATAAATATTTTGGTTTAAATATCTTCAGGCACTGATGCTTCTATTTCTATAACATAAACTCTCAAGAATGGGTTTGCTGGGTTTTTAATATACATTGTTAGATTACTTTCCAAAAGGAACACAGCAATTCATATTTCCACCAGCATTTTCCCTGCACCCTTACAAGCAACACATTCTCTCTCTCACGGGTGGAAAACTGTCTCAATGTTATATACTTTTTCATATATTTAGGATATAAATCACTTGTCATATGTTACAATTATTTTTTCTATTTGCCATTAAACTTTTCTCATGGCATATTTTGCAGCATTACAGTTTTAAATTTTGTACGTCAAATCTATTAATCTTTTCCTTTATGGCTGCCTAGACCTTTGTCTTAAAACCTCAACACCCTGTCAATGATTAGCATTTGTGGGTGTGGGCGTGGTTGAAGACACTAATCTGGACAGGACTATTCTTTCTATACTGAGCACTTGAAGTACAAACATAAATTACTCCTTTGCTGCCATTGTCCAGAGAGACTGTATATTTGTTCAATTGTGAGTTCTAGACAAGTGGTCTGATACCTTTGTTCAAAATAAGCAATTCCATTCCTCAAAGAACTGAGCTTTTCTGATGGAGATGTGAGTTGGTATACAATGAGTCTGTAGCACTACAAAACATGCTAATCTATTTCTTGTTCCTTTAAGGAAATAAAAGTAACCTTCAAAATAATCTTTCTATATGCATCTCGCAAAATGCAAGTTTCTAAGTTCTATAATATTTCATTGTTACTAAAGAGAAACTTTTGGGTTATGCAAATCCAGGCGGCTCAGGCTTTAGATATCTCATCTGTCTTTGATGAAAGCCTTGACTTGACAAATACCCAAGATTTATTGCTTTATGGCATCTGGTTAGATATGAATTAATAAGAGCTTTTACAGTTTCTTCTCCCATTCCCATTGTATTTTTTCAAGCACATAAGCTTGCATTTTTATCTACTAATGCAAATAGGATGAGGCATTTTAATTATTTCAAAATCTACAGTTTAAAAAGTCAACTTTATTATAAGTATACAAATGTGAATAAATTGCTGAAAACATGCCCTTAACTAGATAGGACTCTACCCTATGAACAAGATCAGAGGGTAGAGCAGAGGGCATTATGCAACTAATTCCTTATGTAGTGCTTGGGAGGAAATCAGAGGACTCCATTGGCTTTAATATTATCACTCTAATTTCTAAGTCTGTATTTTTATATCCTTTATCTTCCACCTAAGTTCTGTCTACCAAAACTTTTCTACTTCATATGTATTTATGACTCATATCTATGACTTAGTCATATATATATGTATATATGACTAAGTCATAGATATGAGTCATATCTATATATGAGTCATTATATATATATGACATATATATAATATGTCATATATGATTATGTCACGAAAGCAAATCAATCAACATCCTTACACAGGGATTTCCCAGTTTCTGTCAATGGCACAATTACAACTTTAAACCTTATAGTCACCTTTGCCCCTACCTTTTCTTCACCGTATCAAACCCTATTGATTTTTAAATCCTTTATTCATTCAAAACATTTATTACACATATACTATATATTTTTCATTGTGGTAAAATACACATAAAATTTACTATTTTAAGCATGCCTAAGTATACAGTTCAGTGGCATTAAGTACATTCACAATGTTGTACAACCATCACCACCATCCAGTTTCAATGCCTTTCATCATCTCAAATTGAAATTCTGTACCCATTAAACAATAACTCCCCATTCCTACCTCCCCTGATGGCCCTGGCAACCACCATTCTACTTTCTATGAATCTGACTACTCTAGGTCTAATAAATAGCATTACTAAATTTTTTGCATATTCTTAAGTATTTCCTTATGAGATATAGTGTTTATTCAATAAAAGTTCTTTAGCAAATCAATCATTGGAGGATCAATTTTACAGCTGCCTGGATGTAAAGTATGAAAAACTAAATTTCTGGGTCAAAGAACAGCTAGATGTTAACACATTTTTACACACCAGCAAATTTTACTCCAGAAAGATGCCACTGTTAAGAGAGATCATATTTATCTCTACTGTATCATTACTTTTGCATACAAACCAGCTGCTGATTTGTAGCTGCTTCTTCTAGCTCTTTTTGTACCAAATTTGTATAGCACACAATTTGTATAGCAATACAATGATTTGTATTGAACAATTTGCACTTTATCATCTTAATGTGTGATATGGTTATATATATTGCTGTTGTCATTTGTGTAGCTTATGTGGAGGTTTGCCAGGGCCTCCTATGAGATCCCACTGTTGATTTTATAATCCCAGCATGCTATATTATTATTCACTAACGTTTTTTCAAGGTATGTATGAAGTATATTTTTCTTTTTTCTTTTTTCCTCCCTTATTTTCCTATATGTTTTAAAGTCTATTTTAAGTTAACTGATACAGGGACCATACTAATGATACATTAGCAAAGTAAAGGCAGATGATATAATCTAGTTACATATAATTAGTGGATGATCTGATTCAAGAAATAAAAGATTATAGGGGCACCCGGTGGCTTAGTCAGCTAGGCGTCCAACTTCGGCTCAGGTCATGATCTTGCAGTTCATGGGTTCAAGCCCTGCGTCAGGCTCTGTGCTGACAGTTCAGGGCCTGGAGCCTGCTTCGGATTCTGTGTCTCCCTCTCTCTCTCTCTCTGCCCCTCCCCCACTCACGCTCTGTCTCTCTCTCTCAAAAATAAATTTAAAAAAAGTTTTTAAAGAAATAAAAGATTATAAAAGGAGAAAGTAGAGTGCTGCTCTCTGATAGGATTCCAATTGCAGTTCTTACACCATTATTTTTAATGCAATTTAGAGTATATTTCTTGAACTGCAGTTATCTTCTATATAAAAAGTATGCAAACTCAGAAGGAGGGCATCACCTTGGCAGATCATAAATAAAATACCAGAATGTCCACCAGGAGCCCAGTACAGTGCCCCCATTCACAGATCTTCCTTATATGGAGTATTCATCCTATGCACTCAACAAGTACTTGAGTACCCAGTAGGTGCTAAGGACATAACAATGTTCTAGAAATTTGGTCCAAGATGGTGGTGTAGGAACATTCTGAACTCATCTCTACCCATGGACACACGGATTCTATGCTACATATATAGCAATTCCTCCTGAAGAAGAACCGAAGGTTGATTAAACAGTTTCTGCACAACAAAAGGCAGAGGGACCACAAAGAAAAGGACAGGAGAGATGGAGACATGGTAATAGCAGGAACTCCACCCCCACCCCACAACCCACAATAGGTAGGATATCACTGAGAAGCCAAGCACAGATTCACCTGACCTAGGACACAGGAAAAAAAAAAAAAAAACAAAAACAAAAACAAAAAACTAACAAAAAACCCAGTGGTTTAAAGGGAAACTAAACTATAATCTTTTTTAATGTTTATTTTTGAGACAGAGACAGAGCATGAGTGAGGAAGGGGCAGAGAGAGAGAGGGAGACACAGAATCTGAAACAGGCTCCAGGCTCTAAGCTGCCAGCACACAGTCCAGTGTGGGGTTCAAACTTGGGAATGGAAAGATCATGACCTAGGCCAAAGTTGGTCGCTTAACCAACTGAGCCACCCAGATGCCCCAGAAACTAAACTATAAATGAAGCAAAATCCAGTTACAAACCCTAGAGCATCTACCAAACAGTAGAGAAACTACTGGAATTCTCACTCTCTCTACAGCCAAAGGAACTGGTGAGCACTCCTGTTTATGTACCCTCTCCTCCTTTATAACACAGAGGCAGCGGAACTAGATGCCCTAGTCAATCTAATAGGGCCACCACAGTGAGCCCTGGGATCCTAGCCCAGTTCCAGCTGTCCCCACAAGGCAGCTCTGGCCTGTACCCACCTTAGTTGTCCCTCCAGGGAGTCCCCTGCACAGATTATCTCAGCCCACACTGACTCCAGCTCCAGCTGTCCTACCAGGGTGGCCTGAATATGGGGCACACCAGGACTTCTCAGCCCTGTCTACTCCAGCTCTACTCAGCCAGCCAAACCTGTCAGGCACATGCAATCTACACAGGACACATTCCTACACAACCTCACTCATTCAAGACTGGGAGAGGCAGCTATTCCACCTAATTCGTGGTGGGGCCGGGGGGGGGGGAAACAGAAAGAAAAAAAATGAAGAAACAGAGGAATATGTTCCAATGAAAGAACAAACTTCAGGAAAAAAAAAAAACACAACTAAACAAAAGAGAGATAGGCAATCTAGCTGACAGAGCTCAAAGTAATGGTCATAAAGATGTTCACCAGCCTTGAGAGAGGAGTGGATGAACTCAGTGAGAGTTTCAACAGAGTTAGAATATATTAAAAAGAACTAATCAGAGATGAACAATACAATAGATGAAATGAAAAACATATTAGAGTAAATCAACAGCAGATCATCAGATGCAGAAGAAAGAATTAGAGAAATGGAAAGCAGACTGGTGGAAAGTACCCAAGCTTAATAGCAAAAAGGAAAACTAAAATTTAATGAGGATAAGAAATCTCTGGGACAACATCAAGAGTAGGAACATACACATTACAGGGGTCCCAGAAGGAGAAAAGAGAGAAAAAGAGGCAGAAAACTTACCTGAAAAAATAATAGCTGAAAACTTCCTTAACCTATGGAAGGAAACATACATCTGGGTCCAAGCACAGACAGCACCAAACAAGATGAATACAAGGAGACCCACACCAAGACACAATAATTAAATGTCAAAAGTTGAAAATGAAGAGAGAATCTTAAAAGCAACAAGAGAAAAGCAAGAGAGAAGCATTGTTACATACGAGAGGAAATCCCGTTAAGACTAACAGCTGATTTTTTCAAAAGAAGCTTTCCAGGACAGATGGAGTGGCACAATATAGTCTAAGTGCTAAAAAGAATAAAAAAGCCTACAACCAAAAATACTCTACTCAGCAAGGTTATCATTAAGAATTGAAAGAGAAATAGAGTTTCCAGGACAAAAAATAAAGTTAAAGGAGTTCATCACCAGTAAACCAGCCTTACAAAAAATGTTAAAGGAGCTTCTTTAAGCAAAAAAGTAAAGGCTATAGCTAGAAGTAAAAGAATTATGAACTTATCAAAATTATGAAAAGGAGGCGCCTGGGTGGTTCAGTTGGTTAAGCATCCTACTCTTGATTTTGGCTCAGGTCATGATCTCACAGTTCTTGAGATGGAGTCCCACGTCAGGCTGCACATTGACAGTGCAAGACTTGCTTGGGATTCTCTCTCCCTCATTCTCTTCCCATCCCCCACATTCTATCTTCTCAAAATAAATGAATAAATTTAAGAGAAAATGATGAAAGGAAAAACATTTCACTGATAAAACCAAACATACAGTGTAAAAGCAGATCAATCACTTACAAAGCTAGTATGAAGGTTAGAAACAAGTAGTAAAATCAATTATATTTACAAACAATAGTTAAGAGATACAAAAAATTTTGGAATGTAAATTATGTTATACACATGAAACACTGAGGGAGGAGTAAAAATGTACTGCTTTTAGAATGTGTTCGAACTTAAGTGGCCATCAGCTTAATATAGACCATTACATACATTGGATGCTACATATAAACCCCATGGTAATCACAAACCAAAATCTTGTAATAAATACACAAAGTGTAAAGAGAAAGGGATTAAAACATAGCACTAAAACTCATCAAAACACAAGGGAAGAGAAGAATAAAGGAGAGAATAACTACCAAAAAACCCAGAAAACCATTAACAAAACAGCAATAAGTCAGTAATTTAAATGTAAATGGACTAAATGACCCAATCAAAAGACACAGAGTGACTGAATGGATAAAAAACAAGACCCATCTATATACTGCCTACAAGAGATTCAATTCAGACATAAAGACACATAGACATTGAAAATGAAGGGATATAAAAACATTTTACATGCAAATGGAAGCTAAAAAAAAAAAAAAAAAACCAGGGTAGCAATACTTGTATCAGAAAAAATAGACTTGAAAACAAAGGCTGCCACAAGAGACAAAGAATGGCTTTATATAATGAAAAAGGGATCAATCCAACAATTTTATGTATGTATGAACCCTACATGAAAGCACCTAAATGAAGCAATATTAGGGGTGCTTGGGTGGCTCAGTCGGTTAAACTTCCGACTTTGGCTCAGGTCATGATCTCATGGTCTGTGAGTTCAAGCCCCACATCGGGCTCTGTGTTGACAGCTCAGAGCCTGGAGTCTGCTTTGGATTCTGTGTCTCCCTCTCTCTCTGCCCTTTCCCCACTCACACTCTGTCTCTCTCTCTCTCTCACTCTAAACATTAAAAAGTTTTTAAAAAAATAAATGAATATTAACAGACACAAAGGGAGAAATTGACAACAATACAATACAATACTAGTAGGGGACTTTAACATCCACTTATATCAATGGCTAGATCCACCCAGGTAGAAAATAAATGAGAAAACTGGCTTTGAAAACACATTAGACATAGATTTAACAGACATATATATAGAATATTCTATCCAAAAACAGAATACAGATTCTTTTCAAGTACACATGAAATGTTCTCTAAGAGAGATCACAAGTTATGCCATAAAGCAAGAATCAATAAATTTGAGAAGACTGAAGTCATATCAAGCATCTCTTCTAAACACAAGGTTATGAAACTAGAATGAATTACAAAGGAAAAAAAACTGGAAAAAACACAAAAACATGGCTAAAAACCATGCTATTAAACAATTAAGGGTCAATGAAGAAATCAAAGAGGATATAAAAAAATACATGGAGATAAGTGAAAATGAAAACACAACAGTTCAATCTTTGGGATGCAGCAAAAGCCATTCTAAGAGTGAAGTTTACAGTGTTACAGGCCTACCTCAAGAAACAACAAACAAATCTCAAACAATCTAACCCCACACCTAAAGGAACAAGAAAAAGACAAACAAAACCCAAAGTGAGTAAAAGGAAATAAATCACAAAGATAAGAGAGGAAATAAACGAAATAGAGACTAATAAAACAATAGAATAGATCAATATAAGCAGGAGCTGGTTCTTTGAAAAGATCAACAAAATTGATAAACTTTTAACCGCTCATCAAAAAAAAAAAAGAAGGGGCAGGGAGAGAGAGGATGCAAATAAATAAAATCAGAAAGAAAGAGACTACAACTGACACCACAGAAATAGAAAAGATTACAAAGAGGCTATTATGAAAAATTATATGCCAACAAAATGAACAACTTAGAAGAAATGGACAAACTCCTAGAAACATCCAAAACTGAATCAGGAAGAAATATAAAATATGGAAAGACCAATTATTAGTAATGAAATTGAATCAATAATCAAAAAACTCCCAACAAACAAAAGTCCAGAACTAGATGGCTTCACAAGTGAATGAAATTAAACATTTAAAGAAAAATGAATGCCTATTATTCTCAAACTATTTTAAAAAATAGTAGAGAAAGGAATGCTTTCAAATTCATCTCTGGGGCCCATATTACCCTGACACCAAAACCAAAGGTACTACAGAAAAAGAAAATTATAGCCCAATTTCCCTGGATAAACATAGATGCAAAAATCCTCAACAAAATATTAGCAAACCAAATTAAGCAATATATTACAAGGATCATTCACGACAACAAACTGAGATTTATTCCAGGGATGCAAGGATGGTTCAATATCTATAAGCCAATGAAAGTGATATATACCACGTTAACAAAATGATGGATAAAAATCACATAATCGTCTCAATAGATGCAGATAAAGCATTTGACAAATTTAAACACTCATTCATGATAAAAACTCTCAGCAAAATGGTCTTAGAACATATTGCAACATAAGAAAGACTTTATATGAAAAACCTACAGCTATTCATAGTAAAAAGCTAAATGCTTTTCCTCTAAGATCAGGAACAAGACAAAGATGTCTACTATTGCCACTATCATTCAGTGAGGTACTAGAAGTCTTAGCAATAGTGATTAGACAAGATAAAAAAAAGGGCATCCAAATTAGAAAGGAATAAATAAAACTGTCACTATTTGCAAATGACGTGATACTATATATAGAAAACCCTAGAGACTCCATCAAAAAACTACTAGAATAAATAAATTCAGTAAACATGATAAAAAAATCAATATACAGAAATCTGTCACATTTCTATACAACAAAAAATAACAGAATAACTAAATAGCAGAAAGGGAAATTAAAAAAAAACAACTCTCATTTGTAATTGCATCAAATAGAATAAAATGCCTAGGAATAAATTTAACCAAGGAGGTAAAAGATCTGTACTCTGAAAACTATAAGACATTGATAAAACAAATGACAAAACTAAATGGAAAGATATACCATGCTCTGAATTCTAAGAATTAATACTGTCAACATGTCCACACTATCCAAAGCAATCTAAAGATTCAATGCAATTATTGTCAAAATTCCAACAGTATTTTTCATAGAACTAAAACAAATAATCATAAGTTTGTATGGAACCAGAAAAGACCCTGAATAGCCAAAGCAATCTTGAGAAAGAAGAACAAAGCAGAAGGTAATCACAATCCCAGATTTCAAAATATACTACAAAATTACAGTAATAAAAACAGTTACTGGCACAACAATGGACACACCAGTGCAACAAAACAGAGAGCCCAGAAATAAACCCACACTTATATGGTCAATTAATCTATTACAAAGGAGGTAAAAATATACAATAGGGAAGAGGCAGTCTCTTCAAATAAATCGTGCCAGGAAAACTGGAAAGCTACATGCAGAAGAATGAAACTGGACCACTCTTTTACACATTACAGAATAATAAACCCAAAGTTGCTGAAAGACCTAAATGTGAGACCTGAAACCATAAAACTCCTAAAAGAAAACATAGGTTATAATCTCTCGGATAGCAGCCTTAGCAATATTTCTCTGTGTATGTCTCCTCAGGTAAGGAAACAAAAACAAAACTAAACAATTGGGACTATATCAAACTCAAAAGCTTTTGCATAGCAAAGGAAACCATCAGCAAAACAAAAAGGCAACCTACTGAAAAGGAGAAGATATTTAAAAATGACATATCTGATAAAGAGTTAATATCTAAAACATATAAAGAACTTCTACAACTTGACACCAAAACCCCCAAAAAATCCAACTGAAAACATGAGCAGATGACCTGAATAGACATTTTCCAAAGAGAACATATAGGTGGCCAAGAAACACATGAAAAGATGCTGAACATCACTAATCATCAGGGAAGTGCAAATCAAAACCTCACACTAGTCAGAATGGGTAGTATCAAAAAGACAAGAAATAACAGATATTGGCAAGGATGTAGAGAAAAAAGAACCCTTGTGCTCCATAGGTGTAAATGTAAATTGTTGCAGTCACTATGGAAAACAGTATGGAAGTTCCTCATAAAATTAAAAATAACATACAATCTAATAATCCCATTGCTGGATATTTATCTAAAGAAAATAAAAACAGTAACTCAGAAAAATATATGTACCCCTATGTTTACTGCAGCATTATTTATTGTAGCCAAGATATAGAAGCAACCTAAGTGTCCACTAACAGATGAATTAATAAAGAAGATGTGATATATATAATGGAATATTACTCAGCCAGGAAAAATACTGAAATCTTGCCCTTTACAACAACATGGATGGACCCAGAGGACATTATGCTAAGTGCAATAAGTCAGAACAGAGAAAGACAAATCCATACTAAATCTTACATGTGGAATCTAAAAGACAAAACAGAAACAGATTCATAAATACAGAGAACGAACTGGTAGTTACCAGAGGGGCAGAGGTGATGGGATAGAGAAATAGGTGAGGGGGATTAGAGGTACAAATCTAAAGGGATTAAGAGGTATAAAATAAATAATTCACAGGGATGAAAAGTACAGCATAAGGAATATAAACAATAATATTGCATGGTGACAATAACTTTGTTTTTTTTTATCTTTTTAATGTTTATTTATTTTTGAAAGAGGAAGAGAGAGAGAGAGAGAGAACAGGGAAGGGACGGGGGTGGGGGGCATGGGCATCCTACATGGGCTCCGTGCTGACAGCAGCAAGCCCCATGCAGGGCTCAAACTCATGAACTGCGAGATCATAACCTGATCTCAAGTTGGATGCTCAACCAACTGAGCCACCCAGATGCCTCAGGTAATAATAACTTTTTAAAAAATTAATGTTTATTTATTTTTGAGACAGAGAGAACATGAGCAGGGCAGAGAGAGGGATCAGAGGATCCAAAGTGGGCTCTTTGTTGAGAGCAGTGAGCCTGATGTGGGGCTTGAACTCACAAACTGCACAATCATGACCTGAACCGAAGTCAGACACTCAAGCAACTAAGCCACCCAGTGCTCCGGGTAACAATAACTTTGTATACGACAGATGGTGATACACATATGGTGGTGAGAAGTGCATAATGTATCTAATTGCCAAATCACTATGTTGTACATTTGAAACTAACAATAATATTGTATGTCAACTATACTCCAATTAAAAATAAAATTTAAAAAAACGTTCCTGCCCCCAGGAAATTTATGATCCAGTGTGGGAAAAAGAAAAACAGAAAATTATAATATAGTGTGATAAGTGCTATAATGGGAAGTAGAGTGACACTAAAGTATATCCAAGGGTAGCTTAATAAATGGATTCATAAGAGATTCAATTCTACATTTATGAGTGAAATACAATCAAATCCTTAAAGTACTCAGCAGCACTTTACTACTATGTTGAATCATATATAATTTAGAAAACTATAGGAGCTCTTCCAAAAATTTTAAAGTATGATATATATACAGAAAGTGAACATATCTTAAGTGTACAGCTTGGTAAGTTTTTCCAAACTAACACGACTGTGTAACCAGCACGTGAATCAAGAAATCAAACAGTATCAGCATCTAGAAGTCCTTCTTACGCTCCTTTACCCTGATTTATAACAGTAAAGATTATTTTTTCCTATACTTTTTAATGGAATCATGGAGCATGCACTTTTGCATGTCTGGCTTTGTGTCCAGTTGTGGATTGTTCATTATTTCTGCTATTTTGCATTCTTTGTGTGAATCCACATATTTATCTCAATATATAGGCATCTTGGTAGTTTCTGGTTTGAGGCCACTATTAGTATTACTCCTATAACATTTCGGAACATGTGTTTCAGTGAATATATGTATGCACTTCTGTTATATATTCAGTTAGGAGTGGAGACGCTGGATCCTAGGGTATGCATACATTCAGCTTTAGAAGGTAGACAATAGCAGTTTTTTTTTTTTTAATTTCTTTTTTAACGTTTATTTATTTTTGAGACAGAGAGAGACAGAGCATGAACGGGGGAGGGTCAGAGAGAGGGAGACACAGAATCCGAAACAGGCTCCAGGTTCTGAGCTGTCAGCACAGACCCCGATGCGGGGCTCGAACTCACGGACCGCAAGACCATGACCTGAGCCAAAGTCGGCTGCTTAACCGACTGAGCCACCCAGGCGCCCCAGACAATAGGAGTTTTAATATCACAGGAAAAAAGCAGAAATAGCACTTGAGAAAATATCCATGCTCTAAGATTGAATAAAAGCCAGGATATAAAACTATATATATTCAAAACTATGTAGATTTTTTTGAATTTTTAAAAACATTTTTAAGGTAAACTCTATGCCCCACATGGGGCTTGAACTCAAGACCCCAAGAGCAAGAGTCACACGCCCTAATGCAAACTGGTGCAGCTACTCTAGAGAACAGTATGGAGGTTCCTCCTCAAAAAACTAAAAATAGAACTACCCTATGACCCAGCAATTGCTGGGTTAGATGTTTACCAAAAGGATACAAAATTACAGATTCTAAGGGATACATGCACCCAATGTTTATAGCAGCATTATCAACAATCGTCAGACTATAGGGAGAGCCCAAAATGCCCATAGATAAAGAAGATGTGGTATACACACACACACACACACACACACACACACACACACACAATGGCATATTACTCAGCTATCAAAAAGAATACAACCTTGCCATTTGCAACAACATGGATAGAGCAAGAATGTAGTATGCTAAGTGAAATAAGTCAAAGACAAATACCATATGATTTCATTCATATGTGGAATTTAAGAAACAAAACAGATGACCATATGGGAAGAGGGGAGGGGGAAGAGGAGAGAGGGAAACAAACCACAAGAGGCTCTTAACAATAGAAAACAAACAGGGTTGATGGAGGGATGTGGGTGGGAGGGAGAGGGGATAGATGGGTGATGGGCATTAAGGAGGGCACTTGTGATGAGTATTGGGTGTTGTATGTAAGTGATGAATCACTGAATTCTACTCCTGAAAACCAATACTGTACTGTATGTTAACTAAAATTTAAATCTATCTATCCATTAAAAAAAAAAGAGTCACATGCCCTACTGACTGACCCATCCAAGCGCCCCTAAAACTATGTTAAACTATCACAGTATACAGGAAAATAACCTGGAAGGAAAATAAATCAGAAATGTAAGAGTTATTATCTTTAAGTGGAGGGTCTGTTAGCAATTTCTTTTAAACTTATCTATATTTTCCAGGACTACTGACCACCTTAAATCTCATACACGTTTTTATCCAAATGGATATATCCATGGAGTACCAAAGTGAAGACAGTTATGATGATCAGACGCTATGACATTCTCCAATCTGCAAGGAATTTTGTGAATGCTTGTTGAATGACTAATACAGAATTTTATGTCACATACCTGGCATATGTTTATATGTTCTTATATTTTGTGGCAAAGTCTCAGATTCACAGAAAATCAGAATTGAAAAAAAATGACGGGAGTCATTTGGTTCACTTGCTTTCAAATATTTTTAGCTCTGGAAGACTTTATTTGAAATTTCATATGGAAACCTAATATATAAAAGTGAGAGACCTAGAGCATTTTGAAGAGGCTTTGGGAGTGAGTGCCCTGCCTGCTTAGTTCTCTAAAGTAAACAGGTCTGAAATGTCAAGAATCTTTAAGAGAGAACTTTGAAAACCACCGATCCAATTCAATCCACTCATTTTCTGGAAAAAGAAGCTGAAGCAAAGCCACAAAGCAAGTTAGCTACAGAACCAGATTTTCTGACTTGGGAGTCTAATGTTTTCTAACATAGCCACTGCTTTTCACGTGGACTTATTGCTCTCCAATTACAGGAACAATGCCTATGCCCCTATGTTTCCTAGCCAGGCCAGCACAGACAGACAGCAGTGCCCAGAACATTTTTTTTTTTTAATCAAACAGTTGACATACACCTGCTATTCTATTCAATTGGAAAAGGCCAGATTACCACCTAAGGTTAATTATATACAGAAAAAGCTATGCATACTTTTTATAAAAGGAGCTAAGGATCATCTCAGTCTCCTCCTCAGTGGCACCAAGGACATTTCCCAGTACCAGTAAGGGTAGATTAACAAGTTAAACAATAAAGCAGCTGAGGTATGTAATGGACTTAAAAATCAAAAACAGGAAAAAGACACATATTGAAGAAATTTCTTCCTGCCCAGAGCAATTAATGTGGTGAATAGATGGAAAGGGAGGCAGACTATTTTTAGGTTTTAAAGGTAAGATAAGAGATACGAAGAAATAATAATAAGCAGTAAACCCCCAGTGCAGGGGCAAACACAAGGGCATGTTTTCCTTTTTTTCCAAAAGATATTTTTAGTGCTGGCAATAACTGCCCGAAGTGTTACCCTGCAGTTTTTCCATCATATAAAGGAACTGAGTACTGGAGAGACACAATAAAAAGTCCAGAATGAAATCACAGAGCAGGGGCATCAGTGGAGGCGAGAGGGATGAAAATGAGCTCCCAGATTCTGGTACATGTCTTATCCCGAGCTGAGTTTATAAAAAGGCAAACTTCCCTTTATTCATAAGGTAGTGTGCAGTACTTTTAGAATTGATGCTTACAATGATGATCATGAGGTGGCATGTGTATCAGTAAGAAAGGATCAGAGTCTATGTTCAATGGAGTTTGGCTGTGGGATGTGCTAGCGTTATTTCTCCATTGGTAATCCACACACAGCACCGCACAGACCCTCCTCTGTCGATTCACACAGTACTGAACAAGCTTGTCTCCTAGGTGCAGTTTCTCCCGTTGAAATTCACTTTGCTCACACCTGCAAGCACTTTTCCTGTGCCACCACTGCCATGATGACATCGCAATTTCTGACACTGGTAGAAAACATGACTTTCAAAACCCTTTTCACAACTATTTTCTCATTTTACCCTCATGACATCTCTGTAATGTGCACTTGCCATTGGACAGATAAAGAAACTTATGCTCCAAGACTGTGAGTACTCCAAGGTCTCATAGTGGTCAGGTGGAAACAAGAACCTGGAACTTCAAGTTTTCAGTCCATCATTCTTCTATTACAATTTATTTTCCATCTGGCCCTTTACAGAAATTTGCCCACCTCTGCTGTAAAATCTGGTTCTGTTTTTTATAAAGAGATCACAAAGCAATTTTTGGCAAGGGAGACTAAGAAACTGTCTATAGATTCAGAGAGGCCAGAAAATTTCTTTCTGTTACTGACAATCCATTGCTTTCGTCTATGACCCCATCACTTGACCTTTCCTTCTTAGTGTATCTATTTGTGAAGCTGAGGTATTCAATCTACTCTTGGCTCCTAGGACTGAAATTTTCTAGCACCTGTGCACTGTGTCTAGCTATGATTACTGCCTAATTCTCATGTTCATAAGAAATGTTAAGACAGAAAAAGAATGGGTTGTCAGCGTACAAAAGTCAGTAAAAGTAGTTACAGCAACAACTTGTTTATCCGAGCATATTTTTTGAGTTAATGAAAGTATATCCCTCACATTATGTTTGTTGCTTTTAGTGGAATACTTTCCTGAATGTATATCATAAATTCTGTCTATATTTAAACACACTTTACCCATTTTTTTGCTGACTCAGAATCATCATAATGAAATTTGTTACATTATAGCCCTCTGGGGCCACTACAGAATGGAAGTTAACTGAGTGAACACAAAAGAGCCAAGAAAACTGAATTCATAGTTCTTGTATCTGCTGTTCTCCTTCCCTCATTCTCAGCACCCATCCTGTAGTGAGTGGAATGCTAGGATTGGAAGGTGATCTAAACCAACTAACAATCTCCTGCTGAAATTCCGCAATCCAAAAACAAAACAAAACAAAACAAAAACACAAAAAACAAAAAAAAAGTACCCATCTAATAGGATGGTCTGTCTTAATCCACTCAGGCCGCTATAACAAAACATCAGACTGGATTATAAACAACAGAAATTTATTTCTCTTAGTTCTAGAGGCTGGAAGTTGGAGATGAGGTGCCAGCATGGCTGGGTGAGGGTCCTCTTCTGGACTGCAGACTTCCTGTTCTGTCCTCAGATGGTGGAGGAGGCCAAGGAGCTCTCTGGAGTCTCTTCTATAAAAGCACTAATCCCATTCAGGAAAGCTCTGTTCTCCCAACCTTGTCACCTCCCAAAGGCCCCACCTCCTAACACCATCACCTCGAGCATTAGGATTTCAATATACAAATTTGGGGGAAACACAAACATTGAAACCACAGCAGTCTGGTCTAGGTTAGTTCACCACATCATCAAATGTTTATAATATGCCTCCTCTGGGTCAGTCACAGTCTGAAATTCAAAGATGATTGAGACATGGTTTCTGCCCTTATGAAACATGAAATTCCAACTTTGGTAGAAAGCCCAGTGTTCTCATAGAAGACTATACATGAATAAGAAAGCCCCACTTCTTAAAGCTTCATATTTGTCTATTTTGCTCATTTAGTACTATCTATTTTACTTTCAGGGCTCCACTCACACATTTATTTTTCTGATGACAATGAACATTGTCTAAATGGATAAGAAAAAATTCTTAGCAAAGCAGTCAGAACACTTGCTTTCTTTCCATACTCAGGATTTTGTCTTACAACAGCATCCCTTGAGATAAGGCTTCCAAGAATAAATTCTACCTAAAAATGGCGATGTCCTTGTAATATACCATAATACTTCAAAGAATTGTTTTGCAGTAACTAATGTTTTGCCCTCAAATTACTCCTTAAAGGTCCAAAAGGAGGTTAGGTATATTTCAACATGATTCTCCCACTGAGCTGACCTAAACTTTCTGTCTCCATTTAACAATGATGAACTAAAGGAAAGTCCTAAATACTTCTACTTGATCATGGGTAAGTCTAGCAGTAAGATTTTTCTTTCACAAGACTCAAAATCAAGTATTATACAAAGAATAAAGGGTATCTTGAGAAAGAGAAAGATGGAAGAGGGAGAAGAGAGAAATGGAAGAAAGAAGGAAAGGGTTCAGGAAGGCAGAAATGGAGGGAAGAGAAAAGAAGGGAAAATCAAGAAGAGAAAGACATAAAAGATTAATACCCAATCAAGAGGTCTTTATTCAAAAAAATTACAGCATTGAGAGAAGATCACAAATGAAGAGCTATTTACCGAATTTCCTTATATGAGTGTGAAGAGCCTAAGGTGAAGACAGAGGGACATGGCCTAAGGTTTGTATTCTCTGGCACCTGACCCTTTCTAGATCTGATATCAATTGATGGCACCTGCCTCCCAGCTCCAGGGCAAAGGAAGCATATATATCACCTTCTATCAGGTAGTGATGAAAAAGCTGGATTTAAGCCCAAAGCAAATACTTATGTGGTAAAATAGTATTAGCAACTGAGGAAAAAACAGGCTTGAACCAGGGTTAAATAAGTGGAAGATTTAGTCAACACTATAGAAAGGAAGGATGAATAAAAGACTGGACTAGAGTAGATTAAGCCATCACTACTGACAAATGATAGGATGAAAAACTCAAAAAAGTCACCTATAAAACTACCAAAACAGAAAATAATTTAGTAAGTCTGATGGAGTATGAATCAATGGCTTTCATAAACAATAAACAGAAGATATAATGGATAAAAAGACCTCAATTACAATAATAGCCAAGACAACAAAATACCTAATAAAATAAGCTTAATAGGAATATGAAGGAATATATGTAGAAAACTTCAAAACACTTCTAAAGGACAGGCAAGTGACCAAGTAGAAAGGCACACCATAGTCTTGGATAGAAAATTGTGACATCATGAAGACATCAGTCTCTAGAACTTCCTAGAAGCCAAATACAATTCCAGTAAAGAATAGTGGGGAAAGCTCTGAAAAAGGAGAGCAATAAGGCAAAACTAGTCCCACCAGATATTAAGATGTTTTATAGACTCTCAATAATTAAAACAGTATGAAACTATTCCATGAATACACAGATAGATCCATATGAAAATAGAAAGTCCAGAAAATAGATCAAGATACATTTTTGAATTTAATATAGGATAAAAATGGCATCATAAGTGAGTGGGGAAAGACCATTCAATATACAGTTTGGACAGTTGGATAGCCAACTGGAAAAATGTGAATTTGGAACTAATATTCACACCATACACCAAGATAAGCTCCAAGTTGAGCAAAGATTAAAATGTTAAAAATATAACCATAGAATTATTAGCAGCCACACACACAAAAATGAGAACCTGATGTTATCTGCCCCCTGGTGGAAGAACACCTAGGAAGTAGTCTTAAAAAAAAAAATCTAGGGGCGTCTGGGTGGCTCAGTCGGTTAAGCGGCCGACTTCGGCTCAGGTCACGATCTCGCGGCCCGTGAGTTCGAGCCCCACGTCGGGCTCTGTGGTGACTGCTCAGAGCCTGGAGCCTGTTTCAGATTCCGTGTCTCCCTCTCTCTCTGACCCTCCCCCGTTCATGCTCTGTCTCTCTCTGTCTCAAAAATAAATAAACGTTAAAAAAAAAGTTAAAAAAAAAACTAACCAACCTAGATCTAATAGTGCCTTGATCCAACTACCAATTTACAGAAACAGAAGAACACAGAAACTACACTGCAGGGATGCAATCAGTAAAATCCACACTGTGGAAGACTCTACACTCAGGACACCTAGGGCAGGACACTCAGGGTGCAAAACCCCAGTGAAACATGCAAGAACAGTTATATCTGCATACATATTTGTTATAAGGAAAAAAAGAATACAGATTAACATTTTTCTTGTATATACATTAAAAAACTCAAAAGAGATTCACATAAAACTAAAAATAGTGATATATTTTGGAGGGAAACTGGCATTTTCCCCAATGGGAAGAAGAGTTCATTTTATACTTTCTGAACTTGAGGGTTTTTTGTTGTTGTTGTTGTTTTTAAGGTTATTTATTTTGAGAGAGAGAGAGAGAGAGAGAGAGAGAGAGAGAGAGAGAGAAAGACCACACATGCAAGTGAGCAGTGGAGGTGGGGAGAGACAGAGAGAGAGAGCGAGAGCAAGAGAGAGAGAGAGAATCCTAAGCAGTCTCTGCACTGTTAGCGCAGAGTCAGACATGGGGCTTTATCTCACAAACTGTGAGATCATGACCTGAGCCAAAATTGAGAGTTGGACTCTTAACTGACTGAGCCTCCAGGCGCCCCTTGAATTTTTGACCCATGGAAATTCAGTATCCATTTAAAACTTAAAGAAATAGGGGCACCTGGGGGGTTCAGTTGGTTAAGTGTCTGACTCTTGATTGGCTCAGCTGATCTCACAGTTCCTGAGATCAAAGCCCCATGTCCAGCTCTGCACCGACAGTGCAGAGTCTGCTTGGGACTCTCTCTCTCCCTCTCTCTCTCTGCCCCTCCCCTGCTCACACACTCTCCCTCTCAAAATAAATAAATAAATAAACAAACAAACAAACAAACAAAACATTTTTTAAAAACTAAAGAACCAATGAACTTAAAAAAAGCAAAGCAAAGCAAAGCAAGAAGGGAAGGGGAGGGGAGGGGAGGGGAGGGGAGGGGAGGGAAGGGAAGGACAGTAGCTCTTAACCTTGAAATGACCATGATAAAAGCTCCTAAGTACAAGTTCCTGAAGAGGTTAGCAGCAAGCAAGAGATAATGAGCACCTGAATTAAGGTAATTTGTCTTGCTTTTTTCACTGGAGAATTGCAACAGTTTCCAAATTCATTTTCCTGACTGCAGTTTTGCATCTTTCAATCCATACTTCATGTAGCTGTTGCAATTATCTTTGTAAAATGCAAATCTAATCATGTTTTTAAAAATTTGGAGATTTCCTAAAACATTAAAAATAGAAGTACCAAAAGAAAAATAATTACTATATGATCCAGCAACTTCACTTCTGGGTATTTATCTGAAGAAAATGAAAACCTAACTCAAAAAGATATCTGCACTTCCATAATCATTGTAGCATTATTTATAATAGTCAAGACATGGAAACAACCTAGGTGTCCACTGATTGATGAATGGAAAAAAAAGACTAGTATATATGTATATGATGGAATATTATTCAGCCATTAAAAAGGATGAAATTATGCCTTCTGGGACAACATGAATGGAACCTGAGGCTATTTTGCTGGGTGAAATAAGTCAGAGAAAGACAAATACTGTATGACCTCACTTATATGTGGAATAAAAATCCAAAACATCAAGGTTTTACAGAGAATAGACTGGTGGTTGCCAGAGGTAAAGGTGGGAGTGGGGAGGGGGATATGGGTGAAGAGGGTTAAAAGGTAACTTCCAGTTATAAAATGAATAAGCTATGGGGACAAAATGTACAGTATGGTAACTATAGTTGATACTATGGTGCATATTTGAAAATTGCTAAGAGAGATCTTAAAAGTTTTTATCACAAGAAAAATATCTGTAACTATATATGATGACAAATGTTAACCAGACTTACTGTAGTGATCATTTCCCAATATATACAAATATGGAATCATTATGTTGTATACCTGAAGCTAATATAATGTTTGATGTCAATTACACCTCAAATAAAAAACTTTCAGTGTCTTTTTTTTTTTAAGTTTATTTTGAGAGACAGAGAAAGAGCACGAGTGGGAGAGGGGCAGAAAGAGAGAGAATCACAAGCAGGCTCCACACTGTCAGCACAGAGCCTGATGTGGGGCTTGAACCCACGAACCTTGAGTTCTCACCTCATCTCCCCCAAGCAGAACTTGCAAGGACCATGCTTCCCTAGTAGAACTAAGGCTCACAGAATCCTTTGTTCAAATGTATAATACAGGCATGTCACAGCATGCCGTAACTACTATTTGTTCTAGTCAGTATTTTTTAAAAATATTTTTAAATGTTTGTTTGTTTGTTTGTTTGTTTATTTAGAGAGAGACAGAGACAGAACCTGAGCAGGGAAGGAGCAGAGAAAGAGGGAGACATAGAATCTGAAGCAGGCTCCAGGCTCTGAGCTGTCAGCACAGAGCTCGATGAGGGGCTTAAATTCGTGAAATGTGAGATCATGACCTGAGGCAAAGCCAGTCACTTAACCGCCTGATCCACCAAAGTGCTCCTAGTCAGTAGTTTTTTTAAAGTTTATTTTATTTATTTAGAGAGAGAGCTTGCACACATGCATGAGCAGGGCAGAGGCAGAGAGAGAGAGAGGGAGAGAGAGAATCCCAGGCAGTCTCCAAGCTGTTAGCACTGAGCCCAACTCAAGGCTTGATCCCACAAACCCATGAGATTATGACCTGACCAAAATCCAAGAGTCAGACGCTTAACCAACTGAGCCTCCCAGGTGCCCCTGTAGTCAGTATTTAATAAATGAATTATCACGCCTTACAGCCAACCCAACTCCTTCTGCAAAGATCCTAAATTCAAAGAATGGGATTCCAAAAAGAGAATCAAAAGGCAGGCTTATAAAAAAAATGACTAGTTCACTGAAATGAATTTATTGGTTTGTCTTCATTCCAGATGGTCCTTGAAATCAACATCCTGTATTACTCACACAGCACATCAAGAACTGCAGAGAGCCTCGTGCCCTTCTTCCCACAGGTTCCAGCAGGCTGACTCCTTCAAATAGGAACAACTTTCCCTTAGGCATATACTAACTAAAACCCCACTATCTAATTTCTTAGGGAGGAGAGTGAAGTTGAAGAGCTGGTTAGTGGAGAGTCAGGAATTGGTCATAAGAGCAGAGACTAGAAATCACACATACTCCTAATCAGATCCCTATGCTAATCTCCTAGAAAGCAAAGGAAGCCTTCAATCTTACTACTCCTTGTTTCTTGCATGTTTAGGATATTTGAGCTGATGAGCAAGTCTGTGGCTACAGAAATACTCCTGAGCTTTGACAAAGATATGGGCGTGGCTGCAGATCAAAGTGCTAGAGTGGACGAGGTCCTCCAGACAAGTGGCTGCCTGCCCCACCTATAGGTAGGTTTCTGAGAGCTTTTACTCCTTTTTTTTTTCTTTACTCAAATGTAATCTTTTGGTCTCCTTTCTCATCATTCGTACAACCAAACAGCCCTAATTTTACTTCCCTCCTCATTTTACTTTCCTGTAGTGTTCTCATACTGCAAGCTTCAGTGCACTTAACGGTCATTTACGTTTTTACAGATTATGCTGAATCTCAGACCCAGCACCTCTTAAGATTTCACCAAACACAAAATTTAAGCAGTGATCTAAATCTTCTTATGTTCTTCTTACCTCTTCTTACGCTGTAGTAGCCCTGGAATCACAGGACTTTAAGCAGGAAGGTATCTGAGAGATAGAGAGGTGAATATCTTTGTCCAAGATTATGCTAGTTAACTGCAGAAACTTGATCAAAGTCTGTTTTCCTAATATCCAGTTCAGTTATTTCTATCACATCTAGTTATCTCCATTTTTTCCCTTAATCTTAGATACTGCTTTCAAATTTGTTTCATAGCAAACTATGGTCTAGCCCACCAGAATCCTCAAATGAAGGAATTTTCTGATACCAGGAGCATCTTCTTGAATCATATTCAAACTCCCGCCTGAAACAGGGAGTCCAAGTGTGGGTGAAGGGGGGCAGAGAGCTGGATTTGGGGGGGGGAGACTCATGTTATTCATGTTCAACTAGATGAATTCATCTTCACACCATCTACCAGTTAGATAGTTCTGAAGTGACCTGATATTGTATCTTTTTCATAATATCAGTAAGTTGTATTTAGGACAGTGAAGGTCAAAAGGCAGACCAGGCTCCAATGCAACTATTTGGCCAAATATCAAGAAAGATGGTAGATTTAATTGCTCTGTGTTATTGTCCAAAGTAAATGAAAGGAACAGTATCATTATAAAACAAATAATTCCAGGGAGAATCTTCCTGCAATCATCCAAAATCCTTGTAGGGAACAAATTATTTGTAGCCATCATAAGCAAATTCTTGCATGTTCAAGTAGACAACTGTTATGAATTGAATTTTGTCCCTTCCAGAATACCTTGGAGTCCTAACGCCTAGCACCTCAAAATGTGACTCTTATTCAGAGATAGGGTCCTTACAGAAGTAATCAAGTTAAAATGAAATCATTAGGGCGGGCCCTAATCTATGTGACTAATGTCCTTATAAAAAGGGAAAATCTGGACAGAAACACATAAAAAAAAAAAAAAAAAAAAAAGACAGTCTGAAGACACAGAACACCACGTACTAGCCTAAGAACACCTGAGGCTACCAGAACCTAGGAGAGAGGAGTGAAGCAGATTCTCTCTCACAGACCTCAGAAGGACTCAACCCCGCCAACTCCTTGATTTGGACTTCTACTTTCCAGAACTGTGAGATAATCGTTTCTTTATTTAGTTTGTTTCTTTATTCCCCGAGTTTCTGTTGTATAAGTCACCCAGTATATGGGTGCTCTCTTATGGAGCCCAAACTAACACAACAGCTGATGGCCAATGGGATTCTAATAATGCCCAGTCAGTGCTCCAAGGAATCAACTTCAGGTTAATACAGAGATGACCTCTTAACATTAACAGAAGGTATATAGCTTCGCTCACCACAGAAAACAAATCCAAGAGTTTTTCCAATTGGGAATATTTTACATATTTATGCAAACACCAATTTCAAATGATGCTTCTCTCTAAATGCCACCTACCACTTTTGCCAAACTGGGTACACAGAGTGGCCACACACACACACACACACACACACACACACACACACAGTATATCCCTATATTTGGCTTTGAATAGATCGGAAGTTCCCACAGTTTCTGGGACTATGACTGCAACAATTCCTGTCAGTTTAGCAGAGGAGATTGGAACAGCTGCATCTTCAATACACATCATTGTCTTAAAAAGATGCTCAGAGTGAATTACAATTAAATTACAGAGCTGTCAAAAAGGGTTATAATAATAGCATTTATTCACCACATTTACGAGGCCAGACATACAAAAAAGGAAATAAAAGCTGAGGGGAAGAAAAACAAAAACCCACTCCACATTACTTACCTCAGCAGGAAATGTGGTTGAGGGGAGAAGAGAAGATGAATTAGTTATCATGCAAAGAGCATAGCAACAGCAATGCTCTGTGTTTCCAGAGGGTCTTCCATTCCAGAAGTCAGAGGCACTTTAAGTCATCATCTGGTAGAGACTCATCTCTCTTTTACAATTGGAAAAAGGAGGGCCAGCAAGGGTGCCATGACTCACCCACAGTTACAGACAAGCAAGGGAGGAGCTGGGACCTGAACCAAGAGCAAGGATGACTCCCGCCATGAGCTAAACAAGGAAAGCAAAATCAGGGCAGCCAGATCTGGCCTCTTGTTTTGCTCTCATCTAGAAGAGTATATTAATTTATTCTGCAATTATTTATCATGCAGCCCTTGGAGAAGACTGAATATTGTCCTTCGCTTCTCCTGCCAAAATGACACAGGTAAAAGAGGGGAAGAAAATCCTCCACCCATTTAGTCAGTTCTGCTACTAATCAATAATGTATTCAGAACCACCGGAAGAATGGTACAAGTCACTTAGTCACCTTCAACCTCAGCGTCCGAAAGATAGATCGAGGATAGTAATGCTTATGCAGTGACAAAACTCCTTGAATAAAAAAAAATTTGCTAACTAGATCACCATGCAATCCAGCAATCAACAAATTTCTACTGCATTCCCTCTTTGTGTAAGACATGATAGAGACTGTCAGAAACCAAGAGAGGTGTCACGTTTAGACTTGTTTCTCAAGTGCTCTAGTTAAAGAGAGAAGATACACAGAAAGATAAAGCAAAATAAGGAAGCACATATACTGTATTTTAAGTTACTAATTAAGTCACTTAAACAAGTTCAGAGCAAGGAGAAAATTAACTGATTCTTACCAATCTATTTCTCACCCTTTCTTCCCTGAATATGATCACATAATGGTGGCTTACTTGGCACCCTCAGGTTTACCTGAGAGTTCTGAAAATTTATTTCAATTGGTCATTCAATTAAACCATCCTTTCTACTAGTTAAGTGGTATTTCCATTATACATAAAGTCCCAACCCATCCCCCATTTTAGACCCTTGCTTGGTGGCAGCAGAATGAATCACTAGGGAAAAAATAAAAACATCTCTAATAGCGCTACATCTGATAAAATCGATGACTTTATAGGAGCTGTTCCCTGAATTAAGACAAAGGATAGATGACATATGACATTATTCTCCCACTCTGTGCCAAAGGCAGGTATCACTTATTGATCACGTAATTATTTTTCTGCTCAGTGTAAATACAGCCCTACAATCTTTCTTAATACAGTACCACTGGCAGCCACTGGTCAAAACTGACTGGTGATAACAGAAGCCACTTGCAATTACAGTGAGATTTTTTTAAGTTTATTTATTTATTTTGAGAGAGCATGAGTGGAAGTGGGGCAAAGAGAGGGAGAGAGAAAATCCCAAGCAGATGCTAGGCTGTCAGTGTGAAGCCCGACTAAGGGCTTGATCCCACGAACTGTGAGATCATGACCTGAGCCAAAATCAAGAGTCAATGCTCAACCGACTGAGCCACCCAGGCACTCCTGCATCTAACTTCTTAATAAGCTAATTATGTCATACAACATTTACGCTCTAGGTTCAAAAGGTGATGAGCAGAACATGATTCAAAGATAAGTTGACAGAGATGGACAGCTATGCCCCAGTATCCATTCTCTTTTCACCAAATGTTAAACTCCACTTTTAACTGGGTATCTGGCTATCTTTTCAACAAAATGTTAAACTCCACTTTTAACTGGGTATCTGGCTATCTTTTCAACAAAATGTTAAACTCCACTTTTAACTGGGTATCTGGCTATCTGCAAAAAAGTACTTAAGTTCTAGATAATGGGATATAGTCAGCCTCCAGGTTGTGTGCTTAAATGGGTAGAGAATACATACTAGGGCTGGCCAAGCAACAAGGAGAAGAACTTAGGTCCCAGATTTCATTATGGAGTAGAGCCACCATACTGCCCCCAAAGTGTCTATCTACCTCTAAGCTGTTATGAGCGAGAAATAAGTTTCTAATGTCTTCAAGTTACTGTTATTTTGGGTACTGCTCCTTGTGGACAAGCTTATATCCTGACTAGCAAGATAAGCACATATTAATTTGCACTAACCTAGAGAACCAGTTCTTTTATCAGGAATAAAGCAATATGAGAGAGTAAAAGGAAATTTTTCTTTCAAATATAAATCAAAGAAAACATCTTCCAATCTGCTTTAAATATTTTCAGTGGTGACAATCTCATATTCCTATGAATTCTGTATTTACATAGACAGCAAGCACACATCTCATATATCTTTGTATGTAAATCTGATCATACAGAATATCTCACATGGAAGTTCATAGGTACAATAGTGAGCCATGGGAGTATTGGAATCTGTTTCAAAACTGTAGATCCTGAATTTTTGCCATCAGAAGTGGCAAATAAATCTGAAACAAATCTGAGGATCTAAGCTAGTAAATAAAGTATTTTATTTCTATAATGAGTCCTGGACTCTTAATTTCCATCCCTTTTCCAAACACACACACACACACACACACACACACACACACACAACTTACTCACTCAAAACATATCCATGCTTATACTCACACACAAACATGCATACAAACAAAACATTTACATAGGTTACAAAAGAGTTTAGAAAAGTACATGGGGGCTTAGTCACCTGTTCTGTATGATTTTGGCTCTTGCAAAGTATATCCCCATAGTCTCTGTCCCATTTCAAACCATTCTTTGGCACTACTGTGGTCTGAATACCAGGTGAGACAGTTGTATAGCAACTCAACATGGCTCTTCAGCTACCCTACTATAATTTCATGGTAGGAACAAATGCAGGGTTTCCAAAGACCAATATGAACAGATTCCATCTCCCATAACTCTTGGTGTGTGCATTATTTATTTTTGGTGGGTGTGGGAAAGGAAGGAAATCTAATGACCTTTTAATTTTTAATGTCAGCGCCCAGTTAAAAAAAAAAAACAAAAAAAAACCTTAAGAACCTGACTTCATTTACCTCAATCCTCACCTTTCCCTGGCTTACTCGCAGGTAAGGCTAGCCAGTAATTATAAAAGACTATGAGGATTATAATGATTCCATTTTCTCTTTTTATATTTCACTGAAATTTTTCCTTGTTTAAATATGTATCATCCTTGTTTTAAACATGTATCCTCTCACTTAGAAGTAAGACCTAAAATCTCACCAACTTAGAACAGAATGATGGAAGAAGAGTCTAATGGATCTGTTTGCCTACCACTAAAACAGCTCATTCAGTGAAGCTAGGGAGATGGACTGCCAAATCCCAATGATAGACCATTTTTAATCAAAAGAAAAGCAATTTTAAATATATATGAGCAAAAACAACAACAACAACAACAAAAGGGCAAAGAGCTACAGCCTAGATGTAAACCAGAGAAGCCCAGGTACTTAAGGACCACAAATCAAGGGATTTGGATTATCATATTAAGAAGAAAGGACATTCCAGCTTATCACTTTTGCCACTCTGTGTAAAGGGACCAGCCAGGTTGTTGCCTAGGCAAGGTGACCTTGTAGGATTATACAGGCTCTTGCCTGCATGAGGATGCCCAGCCAAGCATGTCAGAGGTGAATGAAACCCAGCTTGCCTGCCATTCTTCAAGTGCCAGGCTAGCTGCTCCAGCATAGGGCTGTGACCACCTGAAGGAGAGGCAGTTTGTTTTTTTTAATATACACAAGGTTTTGAATCACGGGCTCATGGGGCTGCATCTGTCCAGAGAGGACACTGTTGGATAGCAGGATGTGCCAGTTGAGAACAAGCTACTTTAGCATAAGGTTATTTTGAGCTGAAGGCAACTGAGAAGCAGATACAAGAAGAGCTCTCTGCCATCCCCTTATCTGCCTAGAAGCAGGACGAACATTTACAAAGGTATTCTCCCTCCCCTCTCTACCAGGAAGGACAAAAGTTAATGACTGGAGACAACTTAGACCCTTATCAGCCGGGAGACGGCACCAGAAGAATCTAAGTAACAAACCTTACTAACTAGCTTTTATCTGTCAGTAGTTTCTCCATATATTTTCCCTCTCACATTTACCACCACTAGAAATTCAAAGTCCTTTTCCTTTGTCCTGTCACTTCTCTAAGTATTTACTGTCCCTTTGCTAAGATGGTATATAAGACCAAATTTTAACTATCCCTTGAAGTTATTATCTCTGAGTACTCTCATTCTAAGTTTAATGCACACATTACAAAACTAGTTTTTCTCTCATTAATCTGTCTTTTGTCAGTCCAATTTACAGAACCCCAAGTAGAGAACTAAGGAGAATAGTGGGAAGAGTAATTTTTCCTTCCCTATCACACCTGTCCTTCATTCTCAAAGGGCAGGTTTTTTTTTTTAATTTTTAAACATTTATTTATTCTTGAGAGAGAGAGAGACAGTGTGCAAGTGGGGAGGGGCAGAGAGAGGGAGACACAGAATCTGAAGCAGGCTCCAGGCTCTGAGTTGTCAGCACAGAGCCTCACATGGGGCTAAAATTCATGAACTGCAAGATCATGACCTGAGCCGAAGTCGGATGCCTAACTGACTGAGCCACCCAGGTGCCCCTGAAAGGGCAGTTTTGTTTCAAGAATTAGAAGGTCTGTAGCCCTATATGGAGTTAAGTACTAGATGATCTCAAAAAAGGGAGAAAGGAGAACTGGGGACACTACCTATGTACCCTCTCTTGGTAATAGGGTACCTCTGGGTCAGGAGGTGAAGCTAAGGTGAGCAGAGCAGTGTCATGGGAATGCAACCTGTGCAGTCCCAAAGAGCCCTATGCTTGTTCTAATGTTTTGCTTTTACTGTTTTAAAATTCTTAGTTTTTTTTTTCTAACAAGGGCCCTCATATTCTCATTTTGCACTGGACCCCAGAAATTATGTAGCCATTCCTTAAGGTGAAGGTGGCATAGTAAAGTGCTGAGAAGTTAGAAACCACTCAATGCTACAGCCTCTAGGAGCACAGTTCAACACACAATATTGGACTTGGGGGTAAAAAGACAAAGGGACCTTAAGAAGCTACTGACCAGACCCTCCTATAAGCCTTGGATTGGTAATGACAGAGCACCCAGGGACTGCTGCCAGGGATGAGAAGCTCAGGGTGGTTAATTTTGTAACCCAATCGCTCCTCCTTCAAGTATGAGAAGTCTGTGAGGATTTGAGTCCCTCAGAGAATTACTCCCAGGTACCAAATAACACAAGTACTCTGGCTCAGTGATGGTCCTTTCCAGCCCTCAATGATTACTGGTTGGCTACTAGCCCCAGTCAGCAGGAGGGAGAAACAAAGAGAAATGTCCTTACTGACTGGTTTGATCACAGACATTTCTATTCCCTTCTTTTAATAATGGGAAATTGAGGATTTGATTGTGATAATCATCTGCCCTCCTATCCTTCTTTTTACCCTTCAGCATTAAAAAACAAAAGTTTATTTATTTTGAGAGAGAGAAAAAGCATGAACAGGGGAGGGTCAAAGAGAGAGAGAGTCCCAAGCAGGCTCCATGCTGTCAGTACAGAGTCTCAATCTCAGGAACCATGAGATCAATACCTGAGCCAAGAAAAAAGAGTTGGATGCTTAACTGGCTGAGCCACCTGAGCGCTCCTACCCTTCAGCATTTTTATCCTTCTCTTTTAACTCTTATTACAATGTGCAATATTACAGAGGCTAATTTTCTATAGGAAACATTCAGGAAACTTCATTAAGATCATATGTATCTCCCCACTAATTCATCAGTTAGGCAATTAGGGTGAAGTGGATTCTTGTAGTGAAAATAAATTCTTTTTGAAATTTCAAAATGACAGTATAAATGAGATTTTAAGGCTTAGTCTACTATTACCTCCAGTTGATAGAATTATAAATTATTTCTTATGTTCTTTATATTATTTATTTTCAAAGTGTTTCATAATATTTTACTTTTGCGGTTAGAAAAAAATAAAAATTGTAAAAGATTTAGCCTGAGTAAAAACTATTTCCACATATTTTAGGAACATCTTTTTTCCATATAAACTGCTGATATACTAATTAGAAATCATTTTTACCTATTCATTAAAGCTAGTTCCTCAAGAACTTCTACTTGGAGCCTAGCTCTAACTGCTGTATCTTTTCATCTTTGTAAACCTTAAGAATGTCACAATTTTTCAAATGTGGGGTTTGAAAGACACAGGAAAAAGATAAGTAAAAATCATTCATAATCCAGTCACAGTTGAAAAAAATAATCTAAAATAAAAGGCAAAATATCTCCCAACCCCAGTTTTCTAACACATGAACAGATGTATCTTTTTAAATAAGAGAGAGATTACAATATTTTCATTTTTTCACATAAAAGTGTATCATGCACATCTACACTGGACAGCATGCATACACACACACACACACACACACACACACACACACACACCCCCCTTGTCCTTTTTAATGGCTGTCTGAACCATGATTTAGTCAATTTTCCCATTGCTGGCAACAGATTGTTTCTTGTTATTGCAAATATGGCTTCAATGAATAATTTGGCATATGTATTTTTATATATAATGCTATTACTTTTGCAAAATTCTTAAGAATGCTATTCTTCAATTAAAGAGGACAGATATTTTAAATATTAATAAATGCTATCAAATGGGGTGCCTGGGTGGCTCGGTTGAGTGTCCGACTCTCAATTTCGGCTCAGATCATGATCCTGGGATCGTGGGACTGGGCCAGGTTCCACACTGAGCATGGATTCTCTCTCTCTCTTAATCTCAATCAATCTCTCTCTCTCTCTCTCTCCCTCTGCCCTCCCCCTCAAATAAAGTAAGTAAATGCTATCAAATTATCCTCTTAAAGGATTGATCAATTATACTCTCATAGCTTATGAGTACCCCATTTCTCACATCTTTTATTGCACATAACATTATCAATGTTTTTCAAAAGTTCTTAATCTGATTCTAAAAGAAATGTTTCCATTCATATCCCAGAACATCTTTCCACACAACTTTTGGCCACTTGTGAAATTTCATCTGTAAATGTGCTCATGGTCATGCCTATGTTTTCACTGACCATCTTTCTCTTGCTGTTCACTTTTATACACTCGCTGCTCAGCACCCCCAATGATACTAGCTGAGTCACTCCTTCACAACACCCAGTGCTGAGGCTGCCGTTAGACCGAGGCGAGAGCAGCATTTAAGAACATACCAGCCTCATTATTTAATATTTTATTGTTTCAACATCCTAGCATGAAAGAATAAAAAATGTCTGTCTACCTGCTACTAATGACCATAAGCATAAAGCTTTAACAGTGCTCTGGAATGTTCAAATACCAAGATAGCTTAATAGAAAGCATCACATCACAGCATACATAGTCATGAAGTTATTTTCTTCACGTGAATAATTTCATGTGTACACACAGCAGTAAAAATCACAGCACACCTCATCACACTGTGAGCAGCCTTAAAGAGACAGAGCCATCTACTCTCAGGAGAAAATTGCTTTAAGTTGTTTTGGTTTTTACTTAGAGAGAGAGAGAGGGAGAGGGAGAGAGAGGGAGAGAGAGGGAGAGAGAGAGAGAGAGAGAGAGAGAGAGAGAGAGAGAGAGACAGAGAGAATACCAAGCAGACTCTACACCACTAGTGCAGAACCTGAAGGGTTCAAACTCACAAACTGTGGATCAGGACCTAAGCTGAAATCTAGAGTTGGATGCTTAACCGACTGAGCCACCCAGGCATCCCTCATCAGAAAATTTAAAAATAATTGCATAGAACATTATCATCCTTTGTAAAAATATCTGAATGTTTTAAAAAACTAAAATATAATTTACCAAAAGATGACAAATGTTTGATTAGAATGGTGAGTTTGGGATATATATATTTTTTGTCTTTAAATTCTCTAAATGGTATTTTAATTTCATCATTTGAAAGTAAGTTTTAATTCTGAAATTAGAGTGGTGGTGGTCACACAACTCCATGAATATACTAAAAACAGAACCATATGCCTTAAAAAGGTAAATTTGATATGTGTGTTATTTCTCAATACAGTTGTGATCTTCATAAAAGTAAAATTTTAAAGTTAAATACTGCACTGTAGGGGCAGGAAAGATATGGGAACTCTGCACTTTCTGCTCAATTTTGCTATAAAAACTAAAACTTCCCTTAAAAATAAGGCATATTTTAAGAAAATACTACAATGCAGCCTTTGTTAATTTCTCACTAATTTTATGTTTAAAATTCTGGGAGGCAGTAGAATACATAAAAGCTACAGCACAGATAAGCCTCTTTTCAACCCCCTGTTCTTGGCAATGATATCTGATAAGCAGCTGAATGTGGCTTCTTAAAGCATCAATGAAATTCGTGTCAGCATATTCAAAAACTTCTGGGTGACTTTGATTCTAAGGTAACTTACTGGGCCTGTGTAGAGTAATCTATGCTCCCACTATGCTTAGTAGAATTAACAATGTTGAGTTTGACAGTATCTTAGAGATATCCATTATTTCTCTTTCTATTCTGCTCAGCTTCTGGGGTCCCAGCTGATGATTAATGAAAATTTCAATGTGTTGAACTATTTCATATAAAATTAAGTTCTAGGTTAATTAAAAAGCCACCAAGAATAAATTGATTCCATTTATCACCAGTGTACTGTAACGGATAGGAGCTCTCCGGGGGCTGGCTATTCTTTTAGAACCTTCTATCCTAAAATGGGATAACTTACAAATATTGTATCTAAAGGGCTAAACAAGAAGCCATAACAATCATCAAGATACAAGTGAAACTGTTCTACTACAATGAATTTGGTAAATAGACTTCCAAATGTTTCTTTTCTTCAAAAACGTATATAAAAACAAGATCCCTTTTTATTCCCAAATGATGAATGGGAACAAAAGAATATTTCTATGTTACGGTGGTCTAGTGTATGGAAAAGAGTCACTACTCCCAACTTGGGATCTTTAAATTTACTCCAAGTGTTGTGAAATCTGTTCTTGGAAGCTCAGGTAGGAGAATGCTTCTCCCTGAAAGGAAACTTGCAAAGTCCTTAGGGAGAAGTCCTTGAATACTGATTGGATTTCAAACAAAGGGCATAAGAAAATGTTACATTCTCTCTAGCCAAGCCTGTTCCTCAAGACCTAAATTAAGGTACTGCTAAAAACATGGAACAAAATTTAAACAACATTTGTCACAAGATGGTAGCACTTCTTCTTTCAGTTTGCTACCTTGATACAAGTCTTTGGGGGCGACAACTCATTCAAGTGGCTGTGTGTTCAGATCATCTTCCTGTGACAGTGTAATTTAGCAGGAGCATCTGTGACTGGGGACAACTTTCGTTAGGATTTGTTTAGCCTGTTATACATCAAGCTGTAGGGACTGACCTCCCCAAACTGCCACTCTGCTCTGAAAGAGGTGAAAAGGAGCCCAAGAAAGCACAAACAAAAACCCAGAAGCTGAAAAAATACAAAAGAATCCACTTGATGAATGAAAAACACAGGAAACTTTTGACTGAACATAAGTGATCTATGGCTGCTCAGGTTTTAATAAATTTAAATCACCGACCATCAAAACAAAAACTACTGACGTAAGATTAATATTTGTTCTCATTTTAAAGTATATTATTTTTTCTATGCCTTTTATTTTTCCCTTCAACTTTAAGGGTATAAATATTCCATTCTGCCTTTAAAAAAAAAAAGTCAGCATGGAGAAGGGACACATTTTTTTGTTCTATCCTATAGGCACTATAAAGGACATGGCCATAGCTCTAAGAAAAAAGTTACTTGTGAAGTAACAGTGCCTGGCACAAAGTAGATGATAAGCTCCCAGTAAGTACAGACAGAGAGCTCTGCTCTTGAAAGTTTTATGTGTCTATTTCTTCACATGTGCAAAGTAGTTCAATGAGTACTATTTTTTCCTATTTCCGTATTAAATACTACCTTCCACCACATCTAAGGGACAGACAGATAATATCTTGCTGTATTGCAGGAGGGTAGGAATGAGATAGATCATTATGCATCTGTTTCTTCCCTGATTAAATGCTAGAGCTAACTTCTAATGTCAGAGACCTATGATAACACAAATTCGCTCTGGAGAAGGTGCCTTATCCTATCTTCTGTTTGAGGTTCGTGGCCATTGGGCCACAAAATTTCTCATGATTCACAGAAATGATAGCTTAAAATGAAATCTGGTTTATTTGGGGTTTGGACAAGAGATACTTTTTTTAAATTTTTTTAAAAATGTTTTTCTTTATCTTTGAGACAGAGAGACAGAGCATGAGCAGGGGAGGGGCAGACAGAGAGGGAGACACAGAATCCGAAGCAGGCTCCAGGCTCTGAGCTGTCAGCACAGAGCCTGACGCGGGGCTCGAACTCACGGACCGTGAGATCATGACCTGAGCTGAAGTCAGACACTCAACTGACTGAGCCACCCTGGCGCCCCTGGACAAGAGATACTTGAGGAATCAACTTTATAATCACAGAACTGTGCAGATGCGCCACACAGCAAAGTAAAGCTGTGATTTCTAATGAGGAGACATAATGTTGTCAAGGGAGTCACATAATCCAGGAAAAAAGAAAAATATTTCCTAAAAAAATAAAATAAGAAACTAAGAAGGTCTAACAGACTTCTTTGTAACCTTCCTTAGGGATGTGGTAAAGCCTTCATAACATGAGTCACAGAAAATTACTGTGGGGCCAGACTCTCACATACTGGAAAGTCATACTGGCCGGAGGGTCTGTGTTGTTGAGCAGGGGTAAAAAGGAGAAAGTAGTTCAGTGAAGGCATAATGCAGAATGTCTACCAAAGCTCTCGTTTATCCTAATTTTGACTTCTACTTTCCCAAAGAGAAAAGTTTACAACATCCAAACAAGCTATTGTAAACCCACTTTTTAAGGGAGAGAAACTCTGCTCCAGATAAAATAAAAGAAAAAAAACAACAACACATAACACCCAGGAAATCAACCAGCAAGATTGCATTAATATACACAGATCCTTTGCATCTCTGCCAAGGAAGGTGGGGATTAATCCAATCACTGTTGGCTTCCATGTAAGTCATTTGAAAGAACTTGGGGGGAAAAAACTGAATTGGGAGTTTAAAATCAAAATGTTCTAATCACTAGTAGTAAAAATAGATGTATTTTAGGACTTACTGAATGCAATATATTGTGATAATTCTTATTTATATGGTATAATTGAAGGATGAGGTTAACCAAATGTTACCCCTCTCAGTATCAAATTTTTTTAAAATAAAAGTATTTTGAACAGAAATTTTTCGATAATAAATTATACACTGAATAGAATGTAAACTGTTCTTGGAGTCTCGGGGCCATTATTATTAGGCTTAGATGTAATAACATGATATCTTAAGGGAATTATTCAAGATGGTCTGTTCCTGTCAATGCCCTTCTGCCTTAAAACATTTTTGTGCCTATTTTAAAATAAGTATTCTGGGGGCGCCTGGGTGGCTCAGCTAGTTGAGCATCCGACTTCAGCTGGGGTCATGATCTCATGGTCTGTGAGTTTGAGCCCCACGTCGGGCTCTGTGCTGACAGCTCAGAGCCTGGAGCCTGCTTCGGATTCTGTGTCTCCCTCTCTCTCTGCCCCTCCCCCACTCATGCTCTGTCTCTCTCTCTCCTTCAAAAATAAATAAAAACATTAAAAAAATAAATAAATAAAATAAGTATTCTGTCTCCTTCTTTCACGTGTTTAACTGTCACTTCTTATTAGGTCGGTGAGCCTTTTTCTCATAATTCCTTCTTTTAAATTTATGCTTCTTGTGCCTGTGCAATAGGAGATCAGATAATCAAGAAGGACAGAATTGTATGTACAGAAAGAATCACTAGGTGCCAAGCAAAAGCCTAAGAAGCTCCCCTAGGAGTTTGGAGAATGAATGATATCTGTTTTAGCTGCTTTTGCTTTGCTGTATCCCAGACAGTTGAGGTCATTGTACAAGTAATTTATAGTTAAATCCAAGCATTTCTGTACATTAAAAGCAATAAGGAAAAGATGGCTTTCGTCTCTTTAATGTGCCACTCAGAGTAGGCACTCTGTATCGTACCTGAAACAACAGCACTCAGAGTCTCATTATGGACATTCTGTGTAAGTTTAATTCCCTCCATGGCCATGATTTTGTTAAATGTTACTGAAATAAAAAGTACAACATGCAATCTGTGAGCACCAAGCTTGTGAAATTGGAAAAAAAAAAAGTGCCCCACACCTATATTATCAATTCTGTGGTGCATCTTCCACTTCAGTGAAAGAAAGCACACTACCTTTATCATGTTGATGAATATTAATTTGTAATAAAATGGAAGAGAGAGAGGAAAACAAAGTGATACCTGTAATAAAACACTGAAATTATTATTGCATTTCACAGTCCATAAGAACTGCACATTCACAGAATTACAGTCTCCATCAAACTGCTGACCCCTGCCAAGAGGGAAAGATTTACTGCACTCCTCACACCTGAAAAGGAAAGGTAGGATTAGTTCATGGACGCTTTCCCTTTCAGTATTAATAGAGTCAGTGTTTATACTAGATGAAACTACATGATTCCCAAACAATGAGGAAACCTCTACCTTGCCAAATTTACAACCTCTCACATCTTATCTCTTCTGTTTCAAAATGTTCTCTAATATCTACAGATTTGTGTTGTCATTATAGTCTAATTTCTCATAATTAAGTGAAGAGAGTAATAGGTTTATAAAATATAACAATAATCATGATGATGTTTTCTTCTGTTCTTATATTATTTTCTAAGTAGTTCAACATTTTTTGCAAATATTCACTCTCACAGTCGTTGTTTATTAGGAAAAAAAATTATGCTGGACTGACAAAACTAAGGCAAAAAATTTTAAACATTTAAATTTATTATATAAAGTAGATTTATACCCTCCTGCTTGGCCAAATGTAACAAGTTTCCATTTTAAGTTCTATTCCTTTAGCAAGATTAAATTCCATGTGCTTTTCTAGCTACACCCATAGATTCTTGTAGCCCCCATCTTCCTACCTGGTATAAGTAATCACCTGAACTGTCTGTATACCATAATGTCTTTTTTTCCCCAAACTTTCTTACGGTTTTTCAAATACCAACCATGTTCTTGAACTTTGTAATTTATACAGCTCTTATCAGCTGTTTTTTAACAACATTTTTCCATAAAGCATTTGTGCATCTTTCCCCTACACGTTTATAGCCGTGTTTTGACCATGGTCCCCTCTTTACCCTGAAACTCCTTTATCCTGGCACAGTGGCTATACTAAGCAAGCTATTTATTCTCCCTACTTCTACGTCACAGTATGAAGCATCTCCTTAAAATACACTTTTCACAACCTCTTCCTTTCCCAGGTCTTATTCTTTTAAAGGAACCACATCAGTCTCAAGTAGAAACATGACACTGAATACTTTTCTTATGTTTTTTTTCAACATTACAACCAAAAGTCTCTTCCTTTAAAAATTCCTAAATTTATGACTTCCATCCCTCTCCTAATGTTACTGAATTTATTGCTATGACAATTAACAAAATCGCAACATAAATGTCATCTCTCTACTTACATTTGGCCAGATCTATCCAAGAGGTTTGAATCACTGGAAGGTCCATCCACTTTCAGAGAACTAGTCCTATTATGGTTTTACTTTTCATTTTTCATTTATTTCTAAAACATAAACTATATTAGTGGTTCCTTATTCAATTTAGATTCCTTTTATGTATCTCTTAGCTGCTTCCTTAGCTTAACTACTTTGTTAGTGGTAATCTTAAATCCCATCATCACTGAAGAACTGGATATTTTAAAGCTTCACTACTTTTTGTTATTGCTGTCATAATGCTGTGAATGCCACAATATTGCTTTTGAATGCAATTTTCTGGGCCTGACTTACAAATGTCCTCTGTTGGATTGGCTGAAATCAGTTACATGTTTTCTTTTGTAGGATCTATTGCTACTGTATACTGCAAAATTGTGCCTATGGATTTGTCTTTTACAATCTACCCATCTGATAGTGGGATATGTTAGCCAAGAGTTGGAAGAATGTATCCATATCATTCACTCTTTATGAGGATGTGTCTCTAGTCATTTTATACCTTACTACACTGACTTTTAAAGTGCTCATATTGGTATATTTTCCCATTTAATTCAACTCATCAACTATTTACTGAGTGCCCATGAAGAGTACAATACTGAACTATACAAATCGGGAACCGAAAATGAAACGCAAATCATAATGTGTAAATCTATAATCTTAACAGAGGCAGGATACAGAATGCACCAGTACTAGAATATAAAAAATACACTTTTCTTTCTGACCTTCTAAATAAAACATAGTAGGCTATAAGCATTCTTCGATTGCTTTGATTCATATTTGCCAATTTGATTATTTGCAAGGCATTCCTTGAGATTATGTATACAACAGTAGCCACAGAACATGTAACAACTTGCAATTTAATAGAAGAATAATTTCATAAATCAATACCAACATCTCAATCCCAATATGCTTTTGTTGTCCTCTACTTATAATGTATGGGGGTTTTTTGGTGGAAAATTACCTACTGTAGTAAAATGAACAATTTGGGAATGAAGAAAATCTAGATATCTCTAGATATGTTGGCGTTTGGAAATATCAACATATACTTCTTATTTCACTTTTCTAATACACCCTTTCTCTTGTCAGTTTTTTTTTTAAAACATGATTTCCTCCAAATGAAATCAGTGCTGTGATATGCAGGAAGGAACTATCTCTGCGATTATTCTACTTGGTGCTTAACAAACATTATGGCAATACGCCAAAGTACATGTTGGGGCTGGGGCCTCAAACATTAATCAGACATTGTCCCTGCCCTAAAGGAACTCACAGTCCTATGAGACAGTGTTGTCTGTGTGGGGTGAAGGGAGGCAGGTATTAGTCAATCTTATACCACTCTCCCCAATGTCTGAGATCATAATTCTACATGGAATTTCAAAGATCTCTCATGTCTGTATTTTATATGAAAAGGTTTACATTTTTGAGACCAGGAAAAAGTCTTCTCATTCTTCTTATTTGAAATCAAGTATTTTCCATAGGTTATTTGTTTTCCTCCGCACAGCACAATGTTTAGTTTTATGTTTCTTTCTTCCCAAAGTCTTTTAAACATGACATGTCAGACCTCAAGTCATTTTTTTATCTCTTGGTCAGGTTTCTCTTCATCTCTCATTTCATTACTCTTCCTCATGGTCAATCTCTTCATAAGTCTTCACAACATTATTAACCTCATATTTCATTTTTGACATTTGTTTAAGCAGACTCCTGTGCAGGAAGACTATTAGAGGTCTTTATTATAGAACTGCTGCGGTTACTATACAAAGAGTTCATACTTTATCTATGGTTGTGGAACAGATGTGAATTTTTTTGTATCACAACTCAAAATGCATTTTTCCCTTAGAGATAATATTGTTAAGTGGTGGTTGTGGTATTTCACCCAGATCTCCATTGAGGAATTAAGGGCTTATTCCCCTAAATATTTAGTGCTGCTACAGAATGCATGTCCTTAGGTAGGAGAGTAATAGCCCCCCAGAGACGGACCCTTTCTAGTCCCTAGAACCTGTCAATGCATTACCTTTCTTAGCAAAGGGACTTTGCAGATGTGAGTTAGCCAAGGATGTTGAGATGGGAAGATTATCCTGGATTTTCCAGACAGGCCCAATGCAATCACAACCACCTTTGCAAGAGAGGCAAGAGTGTCAGAAGTCACAGGAAGAGATGTGATGACAGAAGCAGAGGCCAGAGAAAGACTGGAAGATTCTAATGAAGGGAGCAGAATATGCCACCTCAAAATATGCCATTTTGGCATACTGATTATTTTGAATTAAAGTTTCTTGGGAAATAGGCAGTGCAAGAAGGACACTCTTGACTCTCCTGTGCTCTCCCTGAAGGCAGGAAATAAGTCTCTTATGTGAAAGATACCCACCCTGTGCCAAGAGGGTAGAAGGCATCCTTATTAGCAGAGAGGCAAGTCAGGGCCAAGAGGATAAATAAACAAACTTTGTTACTTTTTCACTAAAATAGTACCCCAACCCCAAACCTCTTTGTTTTGTCAATTCTTCACAAATTTATTGTTTGCCTAAGAGGTATAGAAGATTCCTGCTTTGGACACTTCGAGTCTCATATTTTTAGGGGGCTCCTGTACATATGAAATTAAATTTGTTGTTCTCCTGTTATCTTATGTCCATTTCACTATTAAACCAGGCAGAGAACCTGAAAGGGAACATTTTTCCACCCCTACACTACATTGTTGGCCTTGAAGGTGCAGGAAGGAACTACAGGCTAAGGAAGGCAGCAGTCTCAGAAGCTAGAAAAGGCAAGGAAAGGGATTCTCCCCTTGAGCATCCAAAAGGAACACTGCCCAGTGGCCTCATTTTAGACCTCTGACCTCCAGAACTGTAAAATAATAAATGTGCATTGTTTTCAGCCACTAACTTCATGGTAATTTGTTTCAATAGCAACAGGAAACTAATACACATCTTGAGAAAAATTATCAAGGTTTCTGTGATCAAATAAATGGGGGAAACATTATTCACTTTATCTCCCTCTCAGTGCCTACAATTTGAGAAGTCCTACAGTGAAGAATTCTGTTTAACTTTGTTTAAACTAGAATTTTTCAAAAGTACTTAACCGTAGACATTTTAAGGACTGTTTAACAGTACTATTCATGGAGCCTACTTTGGGAAAAAATGCTTTAAGGATTTATGCTATGGATAATGGCACCCAGAAGAGATGCAGATATTCATTTATCTAGACTGAAATTCCATCCACTGATGCTGTTTCAGTGAATTATTATTGAGTGTCCATTTTAGCTTTACATTGTGATAGGTATCGGGATGAGGGAAGAGGAGGTGAGACATAAAGATATAGAAGAAAATATTACTGACTCCAAGGAAATCATCATTTAATATGAGATATGACATATTTACCAAAAACTGTAAACCAGGTAGAAAACATTAGGTTCTGTGTGTGTGTGTGTGTATATATGTATATATACACATATATGTATATATGTATGTATATATACATATACATATGTGTGTGTGTGTGTGTATATATATATATATATATATATATATATATATATATATATATGGGCAGGATGGGCTGTGAAGTTTGGAGAAAAAAAATGAATCATTTCCAGGAAGTTGGGGGTGTCAGAGAATGAATTATGAAGAGCTGGCATTTGAATTTGTCTTTTTTAAAACTGTTTTTAATGTTTGTTTATTTTTGAGAGAGAACGAGAGAGAGAGTATGAGCAGGGGAGGGGCAGAGAGAGGGAGAGACATAGACTCTGAAGGCACAGAGCCTGACACACGGCTCAAACTTGTGAACTGCGAGATCATGACCTGAGCCAAAGTCAGATGCCTAACCAACTGGGCCACCCAGGCGCCCCTTGAATTTGTCTTTTAAGGGCAGGTAGGCTGGTGATGATGAGAAGAGAGGGAAGAGAAGAAGGGCATTGTGCAGTGGTGGCATCAGAGTAAGCAACCCTACCTAATGACAGGCACTACCTGACCCAAGAACTAAGTTGTTCCCTACTGGGGAAAGACAAGCCTTGGTAAGCCACATCCTTGTCTGTGCAAGAATCAGAATTACAAATTTGTGGGGTGGTAGGGGGGTGCCTGAGTGGCTCAGGCGGTTAAGTGTCCAACTCTTGACTTTGATTCAGGTCATGATCCCAGGGTTGTGGGATGGAGCTGAGCATGGAGCCTGCTTAAGATTCTCTCTCTCCCTCTGCCCCTCTCCCCTGTTCATGCTCTCTCTCTTAAATAAAAAATTAAAAATACATACATACATACATACACAAAATACAACCAAACACTTAATATAAAACTTTGGGGTATTTTTCTGCATGGAATAGACTTTCTGAGACTCCCTAAAATATATACCTGGTAAAGTTTAGACTACAGATGTTTTTTGCTTTTCCTGGTAAATATTCCTAGTGGTAAGGATATAGCCTTTTTATTGTTCCTTGGACCTCTAAACTTCTGTTCAGAACTGGAGTCATCTGTTGAAAAAGTTTCAATGCCAACTCCATGTGTGTGAAGACTAGGCTTTAACAGTAAATGGGAAAGGGGGACCATGTCTGTGCTACTTTAGCTTCCTGTTTCGTGTCAGCTTTAGTCTCCTTGGGAGCAGATACTGTCTCACTGTTTGTTCTTTGTAAGCCTCAACTCTAGAGCAGTGGAGGCACTTGGCATACATTTGTTGAAATGGTGAAAGGATTATCGAAGTGAAATCTTGGCTCCACTCAAACCGATTTAGAAAAAGAATTTTCTTAAACATTTATTTCAAAATGGAAAAGGAAGAGTAAAACATGTGGCATTTTAGAGGTAAGGAATTCAACAGAATTTTTTGGTGGGGGAGGGGCCTTTAGCCCCTAGAAGAAATAAGGCTTCTCACTTTCTGGAAGAGATGCCTGCACTATCCGTAGGCTTGATCCAAAGAGAGTGGTGAATCAAACACTTATTTTCTGACTGTTCCTTAAAGAAAGAAAGGGTGGGATTTAGAGGATCACAGGGCTCCTCCCAAGAAACACATTCATGTAGATGTGACCTCTGGAGATTGTGTGCCCCCGCCCCTGTTTGTCTGGCAAACACCTGCTCATCTTTCAAGGCAGCTCAAATGACAAGTCTGGGAGGCCCTGCGGCTCCCGTGGCAGTTGTTTACTCTGCCCTTTGTGGTTTCCAGCACTCTGTGCAGAACTCTCTCAAATATCACTAATCGCATTTTATACGGTTATCTGCTTACATATCTGGATTCAATTCCATAAACTTCTGCTAGGGCAATGTTAGATTCAAAGGCAAAGACTCCGGCCTTTAGAAGCTACTTCCTTCTCTAGGAGGCAGACCAGCATACAACTACTTATAATTCTCAGCAACTGCAAGAGAACATAATGCAGAGAGGAGGTAACGGGAGGGAGGGCAGGGTCTTAGTTCATATCCTTAGGTCTTGGCACAGTGTCTGGCACATAACAAGTTCCAAACATGTTAATGGAGGGAGGGAGATAGGAAGAGATGAAAGAAGGGGGGAGAAAGGGAGAGAAGGGAAGGAAATGACAAAAATACCCCACCCCATCCCTGTCACTGTGCTGAACACTGTCAATCGATTAGTTACTATAAAGGTGCTATTCTCAGGTCCCTGGAAGAGATGTTTTGGAGCAGAGAGTTGATGTTTCAGTCATACTTGGCACACAATACCATACATGATAATCACCATCTGAGGGCAGCAAGTCATAATTTGTCCTGTATTTAACTCTCATCCCACTCCCAGGGGGTCTACAGAACAGAGACTTACAGAGGTTGCGTTCTCTGAAAGCACTAGTTCTATGCCAATTTAATTCTTGGGTTCTGCATCATTAGACCAGCAGGCTTCCTTGCTTCTGCAAAAGGATTTAACTAGAATTTTGGTGCCCTCAGAACTCTGTCTGCCACCCAGCTCCCTATTTCTCTGCCAGTTTCATCTGCACAATGCATCTTGGGTTACATATGGCAGAGAGAGAGAGGAATCTCATTTCAAGCCTCTGCTGTCCGCATCGCACAGCCCTCCCTGAGCAGCCTCTATTTCACAGGGGAGAGAAGGGAGGAGGCAGGATGATCAGCCTCCTCAAAAGATGAGTGTGTAAAGTATTTCTCAAATTTTCATCTTCAACAGCTGGTACCATTCAACTCCCTGGGGTGGGGGAGACTATGCTTTGTTGCTTAGCTAGCAATATAATCTCTAGCTATCCTGATGCCAAAGTATCAATTACAGGTTCATTTGGATGATGGGATAAATTGGTGTTGAGACCACTAGACAATGACAGAAATTGGAGGTGGTGGGAAAGGATGCCAAAGTGGGCTGACCTCTATCCTGAAGTACAGTCGAATTCTTCCTATCCTTGCAAATTAAGTAACTTAATTCTAAACTGCTAGTTGTCTCATGAAGAGAAACCCACCCGCAGCAGAAGTGAAGCAGGTATTCCTGAAGGTTTTTCTTTGAGGGCATAATTAGAGAGATGTTAACACTCCTGCAGCATCTGAGCTCTCCCAGTGTTATAACAGGAGGAAATTGGAAAAAAACAAAACAAAACGATGACCTGCATTTACAAACAAATGTTTTACCAGACACAAAAAGTCACATATTATATGATTCCATTTATATTAAATCGCTACAATAGGTAAATCCCTAGCAACAGCAGATGGGCGGTTGTTAGCGGTTGAGGGGAAGGAGAAATGGGGAGTAAGCGCTTCAGGGGTACAGTGTTTTCATTTGGTGGGTGATAAAAATGTTCTGAATGTACTAACTGCCACTAAATTGTTCACTTTATGTTATATGAATTTCACCTGAATTAAAAAAAATAAATGTTTTATAATTGAGGGCTTCAGTATTTCGCATTGCTCAACAATCTACCGCTGCTGGGGAATAGGGAGGACTTTATTCCCATTCCACAGTGATAAGAGGGATTAAGTAGGTCTCTAAATTCTAATACTTGTCACCTTTTGGCCTTTCCTATGAAAAGCCTAGTATATTCCCAGAATGTCTGTCACAGGGAAGTAATTCAAATCAATGACCCCTGACTTGCTTGGCCCTTGACAATGAGCAGCAGCAGCGACAGCAAGAGCAGCAACTGATCATCACAGGGCTAGATAATCAAACGTCCATGGGGTGCACCTGTTTACCAGCCTCTCAGCCAGCCGCCCACACTAGACCCAGGTGGCCTAGCTGCATTCGGGGACATGAGACAAAGACTATGGGCCATTTTAATTCAGTAGAAAAATATGAAGACCTTGCTCTTGCCACACTCTTTCAGAGTCAAAGAAAATTAATTTTAACAGAATAGAAGCAAGAAGGAGGCAGTTTTTCCCTTCTTGTTTGATACTAAGAAGAATATACGCTTCAACACACAGATCCAAAGCAGTCAGCTGTTAAGTGAAAAGAGAAGCTCACGAACTTAGGAGGAATAAAAACATATTGAGAAGTTAAAAGAAGGGGCTTTGAAAAGAAACTACAAGACTATGTAACATCAAAAAATGGCTAACAACTATATTCATTTTTTTAATTTTTTTTTTATTTACATTCAAGTTAATTACCATATAGTGCAACAATGATTGCAGGAGTAGATTCCTTAATGTCCTTTACCCATTTAGCCCATCCCCCCTCCCACAACCCTTCCAGTAACTCTCTGTTTGTTCTCCATATTTAAGAATCTCTTATGTTTGCTAACAACTATATTTAAAAGCAGGTAGGGGACTGCCCAGTCTTACCCAACATCTCCCCCCTCTCACCCCACACCATGCAGTCAGGGCCACAGACAAGTAGGCCTCCCGAGTCCTCACCCAACCAACTTTCTGAACCATTCCATTTGTCTCACATTCTACTTACTTCTTGACATACCTCCAATTTTTCTGGTTTTGACCTTATGACTTTTTCTCCAACCACAGTTTGTCTCACCACGCAGACTTTAACACTTAGCTTTGGGATATTTTTTTTTCTAGACCAAGATCTAGACATTCCTCTGGGAATACTACCTTTGGTGGCTTCATCCACATTTAGCCTGACCCAGGGATGTCACTCTTCACTGTGACTCACAGAAAAGTGTGCAGTTCTGTTTTCGTGTAACCTTCCCTTTTCTCAGGTGTAACCCTTAAGACTAAGCCTGAAAATAAGGCTCTAGTGCTGATTTCAGATTCACAAATGGCTAGACAAGCTTCATATTAAGTAAGAATTTTTAAATATAACGAGAAAGAAAATTACATTCAATGCTTTCAAAATCCCCTGATTCTATTGCAATATGCCAACTGACTCAGAGAGCCATGTTATATTTTCCTATGTTGTGTGAGAAAAACCCATGTGATGCTGTCACAAAATGTTCTATATACCACAGAAATTACAGTATTACTTTCCTGGAAAAATTCCAAAAGGAGAGAAATAGCATCTGTTTTCTATGTTGGTCATGCTATAGAATGAAACGCAAATGGGAAGTAGGTTATAGAGGGGGCATCTATTTTCTCTCTGATAGGAATGCTGAGATAGAGCACCAATTTTGAGCTGTCTTGAGGTTAAGCAGTATGGATGGGGAATGCAATGTTGTATGTGTGCGATTCCTGTCCTCGGCCGGAACAAATCCTTGTCACCTCCATCCTCACATCACTATCACAGCGGTGCATGTGAATTGGAATAATCTGGCTCTTCTGCTTACTGATGCTGACTTTAGGCAAGTCACTTAAGCTTTCTGAGCCTATTTCTCCACCAGTGAGACAGGAATAATAACACCTATTCTTTATTACTGTTATGGGTTAAACTGTGCCTCCAAAATGTATACTGAAGTCCTAACCCTCAGTACCTCAGAATGTGACCTTATTTGGAAATAGGGTCATTGTAAGTGTACTAGTTACACTTACAATGTAAGTGTACTAGGGGAGATCATACTGGAGTAGGGTCCTTAATCTAGTATGTCTGCTATTCTTCTAAGAAAAAGAAAGATGGCCACATAAAGACACAAGCACACGAGAATGACATGTGAAGACAGAGACAGGGACTGACATGACACAAGCAAACCTAGGAAAGACAAGGATTGATGGCTACCACCAGAAGCCGTGAAGAGGCAAAGAAGGATTCTCCCCTTATGTCTCAGAAGGAGCATGGCCCTCTCTTGATTTTAGACTTCTAGGCTGCAGAACTGTGAGAAAATAAATTTCTGCTATTGCAAGCCACTTGGTTTGTGGTACTTGTTACAGCAGCTCTAAGAAACGAATACGGTGGGGGAGGTTTATTTATTTATTTAGTTAGTTAGTTAGTTAGAGTGAGTCTGTGTGTGTGTGTGTGTGTGTGTGTGTGTGTGTGTGTGTGTGTGCGTGTGTGTGTGTTAAATGCAGGGGAAACAAACACAGAATAAACCAAGTAGGCCAGAAGAAAACAAGGCCAGAAGGTAATTTTTCTTATGTATTTAAATCAAGGAAATGACCTTATTTTCTCTGGAGCCAACACTGCCTCTCTGAACCTACCTCCCACTGTTGTCCCTCCCCCCTGCTCCAGCTCACCGGAGCATTCCTCCTGTGAGGAGGCTGTGCTTGAAATATCTCACCATGTTCACTCCTTAGGGTCTTTTGCATCGGCTGCTTCCTCTGCCTAGAACACACCCAGGGTGAACTCCTACTTCCTGTCTTTCCTGAATGAAGCTGACTCTGGCTCTGCCACTTAAACACTGCAATTTGTACTCCTGTGCCACCCAGCACTCCCAATTCCCCTTATTCAGCAGTTCTTTTTCTTTTTTCCATATTCTTATTGGCTTCTAATAGCCTGGTAATTTATTTTTCTATTACATGCAGTATTTATTATCTGTTTCCCTCTATGCTAGAACATAAGCTCCACAAGGGCAGGGATCTTCATGTTTTGCTCACTTATAGGAACAAGCATCTAAAACAGTATCTAGTTCATAACAGGTGCTTGACAAAGTTTTTTTCAAATCCATTATTTATTTTTAATTAATCACTTTGTAATTATAGAAACTGTACATGTGTACTATGAAACATCAGAAAAATTAAAAACTTAAAATTCCTACCATTCAATAATGTTTCAAATTATGATAAATCAGAATGATTTATAGCTTCTTTTAAATGACTCACTAAGGAATTCTATCTCTTTATATATATATATATTTTTTTTTTTTTTTTGAGAGAGAGACATAGACACCATGAGTGGGGAGGGGCAAAGAGAGTGGGAGAGAAAGAATCCCAAACAGGCTCTGCACTGTCAGTACAGAGCCCAACGTGGGGCTCAAACTCACAAACCTGTGAGATCATGACCTGAGCCAAAACCAAAAGTCGGATGCTTAACCAACTGAGCCACCCAGGGCCCCCATATACATTTTTTAGATGTTTATTTATTTTGAGAGAGAGACAGACAGGCAGAGAGAGAGGGAGTGAGAAAATCCCAAGCAGGTTCTACACTGTCAGCACAGAGCCTGACAGAGGGCTCAAACTCACAGATCGTGAGATCATGACCTAAGCCAAAATCAAGAGTTGGATGCTTAACTGACCAAGCCACCCAGGTGCCCCAAGGAATTTTGTCCCTTAAGGAAAAATGTCATGGTATAGATAGCCTCCATATTACAAGATTTGGTATGTGGGTTAAAGGAAATAATGTATCCACATAATACTAATGATTGTCATAACAATTCAGATAGTTATTTTCTTTCTTTTGATCTTATCTTTAACTTTCATCCTTTGCACCAACTTCTAAGAAGTAGCATATACCTGTAGACAAGAGAATGGTATAATGTTGTTCTTACAGGGGAGGCACGTGGGGAAGGTCTCCCACTCCTCTCACTCAAGATGGAGTCTCCAAATTCACAGTATCAAGCTCTACGGTCCAGATGTACCACGAGACACAAGGCCACTAACTATTCCATAGAATTTTATAACAGCAACAAAACAATACAGTGATGATTACATTTTTATATTACATCCTCCCATTGGCAAAGCTTTTCATGTGAGATGAAAGAAAGGAGGCTAAGAGAATTTAAGTGACATGTCCAAGTTTACACATATGGTAAGTAGAAGAGCTGAGTATTAAATCTAGAATTAGAAGGTCATCAGCGACAAGGATCTTTTTTTTTTTTAAAGTTTTTATTTATTTTTGAGACAGAGTGAGACAGAACATGAACGGGGGAGGGGCAGAGAGAGAGGGAGACACAGAATCGGAAGCAGGCTCCAGGCTCCGAGCCATCAGCCCAGAGCCCGATGCGGGGCTCGAACCCACAGACCACGAGATTGTGACCTGAGCCTAAGTCGGACGCTCAACCAACTGAGCCACCCAGGCGCCCCAAGGATCTTTTAACTTGATAGTGAAATGCATACTATCCATTTCTAATATCCCACTCACATTAAATAAAATGCTCTTTAGTACTTTCTCCATAAGTTACTTCCCTCCCCGTTCTCTAAACAAATGACTTACCTATCTTAATAGCCAAACGTCCTTTCCTTGCTGGGTAACTGTCCACCAAAATTTTCTTCTTGTAAAAAGGAGATCAGTGGTTAAGTGTTTCAGGAAATGGGATACATTGTTGAGAAAATCTGGGGATCACTGCTCTTGTGAACTGTTGAGAAAAAACAAAACATCAAGAGCTTTATATCTTCAGTCCTCTTGGGACGCCTTCAAAATGAATCTCTTTTCCATTCTGGCAGAAGTCAGTACAAAGGAGTTTTTGTTTTGTTTTATTTTGTTTTCTGGTTTTCAATTAGGTTTAATAATATTAAACTTGCATTCCTTAGCCTAAATTTATTCTAGACTCTTAAAAGCATTTATTGTAAATTGTTTCTACTTTTGAAGGGACTGGAAAAATCATGGCCATGAATACAGAGGCTCCCGATCCTTATTATATACAGAATTCTCACATTTATTTCTCATGGTAATTTAGCTAAAATTCAAGGAGCTAGAAGACACAAACTCAACCTAGCAGAGAACTGAAGGCAGTAATCATTAGATTGTTTCCACGCCCCCCCCCCGAGGTAGCAAAGGCACTTTTTTATTCAAACACCAATAACAGAATTAATGAGGTTAATGGGCTCTCTGGGGGTAGGGCATGCACAACCTCTTATAAACACTCCAGAATAAAAACTGTGACATAGTGACAGTATATTTTAACTGGAATGGATATGGGAAATATCCAGGGGATAACCCCAGATTCAAATATTCCCTTTGCATAGCCAAAGAAAAGAAAACAACTTTCTGGGACAATGATACAGAAAGAAATCTCTTCAAATCTTAGGATGACAATGGATGTCTGGCACTGACCAGGAGCTGATAGTACAGGCTTAGAGAAGGATTCCCAGTTCTGGTTATGAGGGGCTAGTTTGTATCAGACCAACTTTCCACTGAACACCACTAGAAAAACTAGATAAATATATCTAAAACCTGTTTAAAGGCACTGGAGTGCTACCAAGGTAGCCAGAACATGAGAGGCTAAGATCTTAGGGAGAAAAGAAACAAAACTGAGGCAAGTCATTACACTGCTTTTCCTTTCAAAACATCAAAACATCTACTGATCTTTAAGAGACACAGGGCACGTTGAAAAAAAAAAAAAAAAAAAGGGGCGCCTGGGTGGCGCAGTCGGTTAAGCGTCCGACTTCAGCCAGGTCACGATCTCGCGGTCCCTGAGTTCGAGCCCAGCGTCGGGCTCTGGGCTGATGGCTCAGAGCCTGGAGCCTGTTTCCGATTCTGTGTCTCCCTCTCTCTCTGCCCCTCCCCCGTTCATGCTCTGTCTCTCTCTGTCCCCAAAATAAATAAACGTTGAAAAAAAAAAAAAAGAGACACAGGGCAAAACTGCTGAGAAGCCAAGCAGAAAGCAGCTGCTTAGAGGCACATAAAGTGAGTGGACCAAAAAAGTACCAGAACTAAGAATCAAGTCACTTCGGTCCCTCATTAGATTAAGGAGGTCTGCCCTACTCTGACTGCCTATCAGAAGCAAAAGTAAGCTCCATAGAGAGAGACATCATCATCCACAGTATTTGTGATTCTTTATACAAAATGTCCTGTATTCAATCAATAATTACTAGGTATACCAGGGAATAGGTTCAAGAAAGAAACAGACAATGAAAACAGGACCCAGAGACAACCAGGGATATTATCTTTAAAATAACTGTGATTAGTGGCATGCCTGGGTGGCTCAGTCATGTAAGCACCTGACTTCAGCTCAGGTCATGATCTCATGGTTCATGAGTTCAAATCCCGCACTGGGTTCTGCACTGACAGCTCAGAACCTAGAACCTGCTTCAGATTCTGTGCCTCCCTCTCTCTCTTTGACGCTCCCCCACTTGTGTTCTCTCTCTCTCTCTTTCTCTCTCAAAAATAAATAAAAACATTTAAAACTTTTTAAAAAACTGTGACTAATATATTTGAAATTACAAAGATTATAAAATATTTCAACACATATCTAAGTCACAAAAATAACCAAAAAAACACAAAGAGTAAGGATACAAAAGATCTGAATAACACAATTAACAAACTCAGCCTTAGTAACCTATGTAGAATACTGCACCCAACAACCATGACCACACATTCTTCCAAGGTACACAAGAAACATTACAGAAGTTAACCATATGTGGGTCATAAAATAAGTTTCAAGAAATTTCAACAAATAGAAACCATGGAGTACTTTTCTGAGCTTACTCGTTTGAAATAATAGAGACTCACAAGAAATTGCAATAATAGTAAATTTTTTAAAGCAAAATAAAACGTACATACAGTAAAATATGCTACTTTTTTTTTTTTAAGTAGGCTCTATCCCCAGCGTGGAGCCCAACGTGGGGCGTGAACTCACAACCCTGTGATCAAGACCTAAGCCGAGATCAAGAGTGGGATGCTTAACCAACTGAGCCACCGAGGAGCTCCGGAATACATTTTAAGTGTACAATTTGATACAGTTTGATAAAGGAAACTGTTGTTTTGATACAGTTTGATAAAGGAAACTGTTGTTGTGTAACCACCAACAAAATAATAATATAAAGCATTTCCATCACTCCAGGAAGTTTCCTCATGTCCCTTTTAGTCAAATGCCACAACCCAAAGGCAAACCACTGTTCCCATTTCTATTACTGTAGATTAGTTCTGAACCACATACAAATGGACTCATAGAATGTACTCTTTTGCGTCTGGCTTTATTCACGCAGCATAATGTCTCTGAGATTCACCTACACTGTTGAGTGCATCAATAGTTTACGTCTTTTTATTGCTGAGCCATAGTCCATCGTATGAAAATATCACAACTTATAATAAATTCTCCTATGAATGGATATTTGGTTGTTTCCATTTTAGGGCTATTATGAACAACACTAATATAAATGTTCTAGTACAAGTCTCTTTGTGAATATAAATTTTCTCTTGGATAAACACCTGGGAGTGGAACTCCTAGGTCACAGGGTTGACAAATGTTTAACTTAATAAGAAACTGCCAGGAGCTTCTGGGAAGATGGTGGCGTAGGAGGACGCTGGGCTCACCGCGTCCTGCGGGTCACTTAGATTCCACCCACACCTGCCTAAATAACCCAGAAAATCGCCAGAAGACTAGCAGAACGGATTCTCCGGAGCCAAGTGTAGATGAGAGGTCCACGGAAGAGGGTAGGAAGGGCGGAGAGGCGGTGTGTGACTGGCGAGAGGGAGCCGGGGCAGGGGGCAGCCCATCGGCAAAGCAGAGCCCCCGAGTCTGGCTGGCAAAAGCAGAGCGGCCAGACAGAGTGTATTCGGACAGCAAGCAGGACTTAACCTCCGGAAGGTAATAAGTTAACAGCTCTGCTTGGAGAACGGGAAGGCTAGAGGACAACGAGAGGGGGAGTTGTTGAGCCCCTGACAACAGAGCGCAGCTTGGCAGGGAACTAAGGCGCTCGTCAGTGCCATCTCCCTCACCCATCCCCCAGCCAAAATCCCAAAGGGAACCAGTTCCTGCCAGGGAACTTGCTGGCACCGCGCAAACACCCAACGCTGTGCTTCTGCGGATCCATCCCTCCTGCAGGTCTGACTCCCTCCTGGTGCCACAGGGCCCCTCCCTAAGTGGATGTCCAAAGGAAAAGCGAGCTGAGCCTGCCCCTCCCGCCCCGTGCACCTTGCCGATCCACCCCAGCTAATACGCCAGATCCCCAACACCACAAGCCTGGCAGTGTGCAAGTAGCCCAGACGGCCCACGCCACCCCACAGTGAATCCCGCCCCTAGGAGAGGGGAAGAGAAGGCACACACCAGTCTGACTGTGGCCCCAGTGGTGGGCTGGGGGCAGACATCAGGTCTGACTGCGGCCCCACCCACCAACGCAAGTTATTCAAGACAGCACAGGGGAAGTGCCCTGAAGTCCCACACCACTCCAGGGACGATCCAAAATGAAGAAACGGAAGAATTCCCCTCAGAAAAACGTCCAGGAAATAACAACAGCTAACGAACTGATCAAAAACAATGTAAACAATATAACAGAAAGTGAATTTAGAATAATAGTCATAAAATTAATCTCTGGGCTTGAAAACAGTATAAAGGACAGCAGAGAACCTACTGCTACAGAGATCAAGGGTCTAAGGAACAGCCAGGAGGAGCTAAAAAATGCTATTAATGAGCTGCAAAATAAAATGGAGACGACCACGGCTCGGATTGAAGAGGCAGAGGAGAGAATAGGTGAACTAGAAGATAAAATTATGGAAAAAGAAGCTGAGAAAAAGAGAGATAAAAAATCCAGGAGTATGAGGGGAAAATTAGAGGACTAAGTGATGCACTAAAGAGAAATAATCTATGCATAATTGGTATTCCAGAGGAGGAAGAGAGAGGGAAAGGTCCTGAAGGTGTACTTAAAGAAATAATAGCTGAGAACTTCCGGGATCTGGGGAAGGAAAAAGGCATTGAAATCCAAGAGGCACAGAGAACTCCCTTCAGATGTAATTTGAATCGATCTTCTGCATGACATATAGTGAAACTGGCAAAATACAAGGATAAAGAGAAAATTCTGAAAGCAGCTAGGGATAAAAGTGCTCTAACATATAAAGGGAGACCTATAAGACTTGTGACCGATCTCTCTACCGAAACTTGGCAGGCCAGAAAGGAATGGCAGGAGACCTTCAATGTGATGAACAGAAAATATGCAGCTGAGAATCCTCTATCCAGCAAATCTGTCATTTAGAATAGAAGGAGACATAAAGGTCTTCCCAAACAAACAACTGAAGGAATTCATCACCACTAAGCCAGCCCTACAAGAGATCCTAAGGGGGATCCTGTGAGACAAAGACTACAAGCATGAAACCTACAGGCATCACAAAGACTCAAAACCCATATCTTTCTATAATAACACTGAATGTAAATGGACTACAAAGACATACGGTATCAGAATGGATAAAAAAAACAAGACCCATCTATTTGCTGTCTACAAGAGACTCATTTTAGACCTGAGGACACCTTCAGATTGAGAGTGAGGGGATGGAGACCTATTTATCATGCTACTGGAAGTCAAAAGAAAGCTGGAGTAGCCATACTTATATCAGACAAACTAGACTTTAAATTAAAGGCTGTAACAAGAGATGAAGAAGGGCATTATATAATAATTACAGGGTTTATCCATCAAGAAGAACTAACAATTATAAATGTCTATGCACTGAATACGGGAGCCCCCAAATATATAAAACAATTACTCACAAACATAAGCAACCTTATTCACAAGAATGTGTTAATTGCAGGGGACTTTAATACCCCACTTACAGAAATGGATAGATCATCTAGACACGTGGTCAATAAAGAAACAAGGGCCCTGAATGATACATTGGATCAGATGGACTTGACAGATATATTTAGTACTCTGCATCCCAAAGCAACAGAATATACTTTCTTCTTGAGTGCACATGGAACATTCTCCAAGATAGATCACATACTGGGTCACAAAACAGCCTTTCATAAGTATAAAAGAATTGAGATCATACCATGCATACTTTTGGACCACAATGCTATGAAGGTTGAAATCAACCACAGGAAAAAGTCTGGAAAACTTCCAGAAGCATGGAGGTTAAAGAACACCCTACTAAAGAATGAGTGGGTCAACCAGGCAATTAGAGAAGAAATTAAAAAATATATGGAAACAAACGAAAATGAAAATACAACAATCCAAATGCTTTGGGATGCAGTGAAGGCAGTCCTGAGAGGAAAATACATTGCAATCCAGGCCTATCTCAAGAAACAAGAAAAATCCCAAATACAAAATCTAACAGCACACCTAAAGGAAATAGAAGCAGAGCAGCAAAGACACCACAAACCCAGCAGAAGAAGAGAAAGAATAAAGATCAGAGCAGAAATAAACAATATAGAATCTAAAAAAAACTGTAGAGCAGATCAATGAAACCAAGAGTTGGCTTTTTGAAAAAATAAACAAAATTGATAAACCTCTAGCCATGCTTCTCAAAAAGAAAAGGGAGATGACCCAAATAGATAAAATAATGAATGAAAATGGAATTATTACAACCAATCCCTCAGAAATACAAGCAATTATCAGGGAATACTATGAAAAATTATATGCCAACAAACTGGATAACTTGGAAGAAATGGACAAATTCCTCAACACCCACACACTTCCAAAACTCAAACAGGAGGAAATAGAAAGCTTGAACAGACCCATAACCAGCGAAGAAATTGAATCAGTCAGCAAAAATCTCCCAACAAATAAGAGTCCAGGACCAGATGGCTTCCCTGGGGAATTCTACCAGACATTTAAAGCAGAGATAATACCTATCCTTCTCAAGCTATTCCAAGGAATAGAAAGGGAAAGAAAACTTCCAGACTCATTCTATGAAGCCAGTATTACCTTGATTCCTAAACCAGACAGAGACCCAGTAGAAAAAGAGAACTACAGGCCAATATCCCTGATGAATATGGATGCAAAAATTCTCAATAAGATACTAGCAAATCGAATTCAACAGCATATAAAAAGAATTATTCACCATGATCAAGTGGGATTCATTCCTGGGATGCAGGGCTGGTTCAACATTCGCAAATCAATCAGAGTGATACATCACATTAATAAAAGAAAAGAAAAGAACCATATCATACTCTCAATCGATGCAGAAAAAGCATTTGACAAAATTCAGCATCCCTTCTTAATAAAAACCCTCGAGAAAGTCGGGATACAAGGAACATACTTAAACATCATAAGAGCCATTTATGAAAAGCCCACAGCTAATATCATCCTCAATGGGGAAAAACTGAGAGCTTTCCCCCTGAGATCAGGAACATGACAGGGATGTCCACTCTCACCGCTGTTGTTTAACATAGTGTTGGAAGTGCTAGCATCAGCAATCAGACAACAAAAGGAAATCAAAGGCATCAAAATTGGCAAAGATGAAGTCAAGCTTTCACTTTTTGCAGATGACATGATATTATACATGGAAAATCCAACAGACTCCACCAAAAGTCTGCTAGAACTGATACATGAATTCAGCAAAGTTGCAGGATACAAAATCAATGCACAGAAATCAGTTGCATTCTTATACACTAATAATGAAGCAACAGAAAGACAAATAAAGAAACTGATCCCATTCACAATTGCACCAAGAAGCATAAAATACCTAGGAATAAATCTAACCAAAGATGTAAAAGATCTGTATGCTGAAAACTATAGAAAGCTCACGAAGGAAACTGAAGAAGATATAAAGAAATGGAAAAACATTCCGTGCTCACAGGTTGGAAGAATAAATATTGTTAAAATGTCAATACTACCCAAAGCTATCTACACATTCAATGCAATCCCAATCAAAATTGCACCAGCATTCTTCTCGAAGCTAGAACAAGCAATCCTAAAATTCATGCGGAACCACAAAAGGCCCTGAATAGCCAAAGTAATTTTGAAGAAGAAGATCAAAGCGGGAGGCATCACAATCCCAGACTTTAGCCTCTACTACAAAGCTGCCTTCATCAAGACAGCATGGTATTGGCACAAAAACAGGCACACAGACCAATGGAATAGAATAGAAACCCCAGAACTAGACCCTCAAAAGTACGGCCAACTCATGTTTGACAAAGCAGGAAAGAATATCCAATGGAAAAAAGACAGTCTCTCTAACAAATGGTGCTGGGAGAACGGGACAGCAACATGCAGAAGAATGAAACTAGACCACTTTCTCACACCATTCACAAATATAAACTCAAAATGGATAAAAGACTTGAATGTGAGACAGGAAACCATCAAAACCCTAGAGGAGAAAGCAGGAAAAGACCTCTCTGACCTCAGCCGCAGCAATTTCTTACTTGACACATCCCCAAACGCAAGGGAATTAAAAGCAAAAATGAACTATTGGGACCTCATGAAGATAAAAAGCTTCTGCACGGCAAAGGAAACAATCAACGAAACTAAAAGGCAACCAACAGAATGGGAAAAGATATTTGCAAATGACATATCGGACAAAGGGCTAGTATCCAAAATCTATAAAGAGCTCACCAAACTCCACACCCGAAAACAAATAACCCAGTGAAGAAATGGGAAGAAAACATGAATAGACACTTCTCTAAAGAAGACATCCAGATGGTCAACAGGCACATGAAAAGATGCTCAATGTCGCTCCTCATCAGGGAAATACAAATCAATACCACACTCAGATATCACCTCACACCAGTCAGAGTGGCCAAAATGAACAAATCAGGAGACTATAGATGCTGGAGAGGATGTGGAGAAACGGGAACCCTCTTGCACTGTTGGTGGGAATGCAAATTGGTGCAGCCACTCTGGAAAACAGTGTGGAGGTTCCTCAGAAAATTAAAAATAGACCTACCCTATGACCCAGCAATAGCACTGCTAGGAATTTACTCACGGGATACAGGAGTGCTGATGCAGAGGGGCACTTGTACCCCAATATTTATAGCAGCACTTTTAACAATAGCCAAATTATGGAAAGAGCCTAAATGTCCATCAACTGATGAATCGATAAAGAAGTTGTGGTTTATATACACAATACAGTACTACGTGGCAATGAGGAAGAATGAAATATGGCCCTTTGTAGCAACGTGGATGGAACTGGAGAGTGTGATGCTAAGTGAAATAAGCCATACGGAGAAAGACAGATACCATATGTTTTCACTCTTATGTGGATCCTAAGAAACTTCACAGAATCCCATGGGGGAGGGGAAGGAAAAAAAAAAAGAGGTTAGAGTGGGAGAGAGCCAAAGCATAAGAGACTCTTAAAAACTGAGAACAAACTGAGGGTTGATGGGGGGTGGCAGGGAGGGGAGGGTAGGTGATGGGCATTGAAGAGGACATCTTTTGGGATGAGCACTGGGTGTTATATGGAAACCAATTTGACAATAAATTTCATATATTAAAAAATAAATTAATTAAAAAATTTTTAAAAATTAAAAAAATGAAACTGCCATTTTATTAAAATGGCTATATCATTTTATACTCTCATTATTAATAAGGAGTTCCAATTTACACAGCTTCATCGACATTTGGTGTTGGCAGAATTTCAGTTTGAGCCATTCTAGTGTGAGGTTTTGATTTGCAACTCCCCGGTGACTAAGAACGATAGCTTTTTATTTATTTATTTATTTATTTATTTATTTATTTATTTATTTATTAATGTTTATTTTTGAGAGAGAGAGAGAGAGAGAAAGAGAGAGAGAGAGAGGCAGAGCTTGAGAGTGAAAGGGCCAGAGAAAGAGGGAGACACAGAATCTGAAGCAGGCTCCAGGCTCCGAGCTGTCAGCACAGAGCCCGAGGCGGGGCTCTAACTCATGAACTGCAAGATCACGACCTGAGCCGAAGTCGGACGCTTAACCGACTGAGCCACCCAGGAGCCCCAATGATAGCTTTTTAAATATCTTCTTTTATACAGTGTCTGTTCTAAGTCTTTTGTCCATTTTTAAATTGTGGTTTTTTAATTATTGATAATTACAGGAATGCTTTACACATTCTGACACTTGTCCTTTGTCAGGTATATGTATTGCATATATTTTCTCTAGTCTGTGGTTTTCCTTTATAATTTTTAACTGTATTTTGATGATCAGAAGTTTTCAATGTCGATGAACTCCAATTTGTCACTTTTTCTTTACGTTTAGTGCTTTCAGTATCCTTTAAGAATCTTTGCTTAAAGTCTACTTAAAAGCCTAAAAGATATTCTCCTATATTTTTTCCAGAAGTTTTGTAGTTTTAGCTTTATGATCTCAAATTAATTTTTGTTTGTGGTGTAATGCAAAGGTAAGAGGTTAATTTTCCTCCCGCTTGGTCTAGTAACATTTGTTTAAAAGACTTTCCCTCCCTAATTGAATTGTCATAGCACCCTCATCAATTAATTGACATTCAACACAGTATGTTTTCAATTAAGCTAGAAATCAATTAAGCTAGTGATAACCAGAGAATCCTCAAGTGTTTGACAATTAAATAGTACACATCTAAATAACCAATGGGTCAGAGAAGAAATCACAATGGTAATTAGAAAAAATTTTTGGCTTAAGTAATGATGAAATAATAAGAAATAAAAATTGGTGAAATGTAGCTAAAGTTACATCAAAAAAGAAGTTTAGAAATTCATCGTTTATATATCTATCTCAAGGATTTAGAGAAAGACAAAAATCCAAAGAAAGAAAAAGTAAGTAATTAAAAAGTAAGAGCAGAAATCAATGAACTAGAAAACGGAAAAGTCATCAAAACCAAAAAACTGGTTCTTTGAAAAAGACTAGTAATATTGATAAACCCTTCAGCAGGGTCCAGAGCCAAAGCTGCTCATTGTCAACTCTTTTACCTAAGAGTCTTCTCCCCACAACACTGATTTCAGACAGATTAAGTCTCCTCAGTTCCTCTATTGTTGTTCCCAAAGACAAGCACAGGGTCTATTTTATGTGAGAGTTGTGCTTTTATTTTTTACAGAGAAACATCTACAGAATAACAGAAATAAACAGGAGGACACTGCAAGGTTCCCAGAATCTCAAATATGAACTCATTGCCAGTACCATGAGGTCAAAACAGTGTTCACCTAGTGTTTGACAAGACATCAGTCCCCAAGATGTGAAACTATCAATAAAACTATTTAAAATACTGACTTACAGCCACTATTATTAGGAGTGAACTTCATTTTTAGTGCATATTCTGCCTTAAGTGAGCAACTAACAACATGATAAAGCCAAGACATTTTAAAATTAAGTCTCCAGAATATGAATATAAATCTCTATATATTTTTCACTGATATTAAGTTACAGTTACAGTCAATATAATACACAGTAATAAATATTTTTCTTTTTTTTTTTTTCTTTTTAGAGAGAGATAGAACATGAGCAGGGAAGAGGGGCAGAGGGAGAGAGAGAGAATCCTAAGCAGGTTCCATGCTCAGCATGGAGCCCAATGTGGGGCTTGATCCCACAACTCTGGGATCATGACCTGAGCTGAAATTAAGAGTCAGACACTCAACCAACTGAGTCACCAAGGCACCCCAGTTATGAGTATTTTCAAACAAAATATAAAAAGCCACACACCATTGGGCACCTGGATGGCTCAGTTGGTTAAGCGACCAACTTTGGTTCAGGTCATGATCTCAGTGTTTGTGAGTTTGAGCCCCATGTTGGGCTCTGTGCTGACAGCTGAAAGCCTGGAGCCTGCTTTGGATTCTGTGTCTCCCTCTCTCTCTGCCCCTCCCTCGCTTGCACTCTGTCTCTCTCTCTCTCAAAAATAAACATTAAAAAAAGAAATTAAAAAAAGCCACACACCATCTGTGAAATATTTGTTCTGCTACCATAAAAATGATTTAAATAATAGACAAAAATCAACCACTTGTATTAGTAATTGATAAGTAATACACAGATAAAATGTGGCAATCAAATTCATTCCATAGTGAATAGTTCAAGAAAATGCTGATGGAAATTTGAGGAAATAAATATTTAAAAATTACTCAATATGTAAAATTTATCATACTATTCAATGAAAGTATAGGTGTTTGTCTCAATAATGAAATACATAAAGGACTACTTTTTTAGTGAGCCACTAAAAGAAAGGAGTAGAGTAGAAGAAATATATGTTCTAGTAATAAATTACTTTTTTAATGAAAACAACACTTTATGGGGCACCTATACACACTGATTGAGTGGAGTGAAGAAAGGAATCCTGGAAAAGTTAGTACCATACATGAAATGCATTCATTGCCTCATTCATAGCCAAGCTATCATTGAAAAGAAGTTGAATCTATAAGAGCACCAAGAATGTCACTGGCTAGTTAATTTAGTAGAATCATTATAAAACCTTATAATAACATGGACAGTGATCATGAAAATCTTTTATGCTGCATGCACAGTGGTTCCTTGGTTTATTGTCATACCACTGCACCAAGAAGAGCTGTCAAATTTAAGTTTGCCTCACATTTTTTCTTTTACAACTAAACAAGTATACTAAAACATCATGACTGGGGCTCCTGGGTGGCTCAGTCAGTTAAATGTCAGACTCTTGATTTCTGCTCAGGTCATGATATTACAGTTCATGGGTTTGAGCCCCACACTGGGTCTGTAATGACAGTGCAGAGCCTACTTGGGATTCTCTCTCTCCCTCTCTCTCTGCCTCTCCCCCACTTGTGTGCATGTGCTCTCTTGTTCTCTCTCTCTCTCTCTCTCTCAAAACTAAACTTAAAACATAAAATAAAATAAAATAAAATAAAATAAAATAAAATAAAATAAAATAAAATAATAAAATATCATGACTGCTTCAGTGATGCCTACTATCAGCCATATACTTCAGAAGAGATATTTTTGGTGAAAAAAATTAGCATGTTTAAATAATTCTTAAATAGCAATTCTGCTCAGAGCCAGTTGTTACTTACTTTTCTGATAAAGTTGATGCTTTATTAATAAATGATAATTACTTTGCAAGAAAATTCATTCTCTGGAAATAGTATTTTGAAAATGGGTGCTTGGAGAAGTTTCCATCCAGTGATTTTGTTGTTGTTGAAAATGATAAAAGCATTACCTTGAGCAATCATCCTTGAATTCTCCCTGTCTCATCCTTGCCACAACTAATACCAGCAAATGTTTATTTGATCTACCTTCCAAATACATCAAGAACACAACCACTTCTCATGGTCTACAATGCAACTATGCTAGTCCCAACCACTCTCATCTAATCCCAGATTACAGCTACAGCTTTCCAGATAACCTCTGGGCATATGCTCCTCTCCCAAATCCTGCACCACACCACTGCCCCCAGGAACCTGAGTCACCTTACTAACACCTAAGTCAAATCATGTCACTCATTTGCCCAAAGCTATCTAATAATTTACTATATCTCAGCATAAAAGCCAAATTCCCTACAATGACCTACAAGGCACTACATGGTTTTACCATTACCTCACTGACATCATTTCCCAATACCCTTGTTTTTTTACTTACTCCACTCAAGTCCCAGTGGTACTGTGCCTCAGAAGCCAGGCACACTTTGCCTCAGAGCTTTGCAATTGGCTGTTCCCTTTGCCTGGTATATTTCCCCAGATATCTTCCCTCACTTCATTCAGGTCTTTACTTAAAGATCATTTTTCCATGAGGCCTTCCCTGGCCTCCCTATCTACAATACCAACTACTCCCAACACTCCCCATTCCTCTTCCTTGCTTTATTTTTCTCTTTAACGCTTACTACCATCTAACATACTTTAACTATACTTGTTTATCAGCTTATGGCCTAGCTCCATCTGAGGGCAGGAATTTTGGTTGGTGTGTGTTTACTGTTCTAGCCTAGAAAGATGCTTAGCATTAATAATTGAATATGTGCATGCTGAAAGAATGAGTAGTCAGTAAAAACCTTCATTATGTACACATTTTAAAAGCTTAGAAACAGACTTTTCTAAATCTCCCAAATGAATTTTAATAAGTTTTGAACTCTTTGCTAGAAATATAAAAATGCATTACCTTAATAATTAGCAAAATTAATTAAACAACATGGGAAAATAAAAATTATTAGGTAAACTGAAACAAAGTTTTGATATAGCCAATGGATATGACTGAAAAACATATATTATGATTTACCAAGTGCAGTAAACAATGTCATTCTTCTATTGGATCAACATCTCTTTATGAATTATCTTTTTTTTAGTTACTTAAATAAATTATGAAAATAAAGTGAACTTAAAACCACATCATCAAACATCTATATCACATAATGTTAAAACAAAACAAAGCAAAAAAATAATGACATATATTTCATGAATGTGCTCTCATGGAGCAAAGGGAATTTACTGTACTCTTAATAAAATAAAATTTTAAGTATTTTACCTTTATTCATCCTTTAAAAATGTCAATTTTGGGGCACTTGGGTTGCTCACTTGGGTTAAGTGTCTGACTCAATTTTGGCTCAGGTCATGATCTCACATTTCATGAGTTCAAGCCCCCTGTCGAACTCTGCGTTGACAGCAAGGAGCCTGCTTGGGATTCTCTCTCTCCCTCTCTTTCTGCCCCTCCCTTGCTCACTCTCTCTCTCTCTCAAAACAAATAAACTTAAAAATTTTTTTTAATTTTAATGACAATTTTGTAAATATTTTATGATATTCAAAATATTCATATATTTAACATTTATAAACAAGCAAACAATCATGGGGGAAAAAGTCTTCATTTACAGCTTGAAAACCATTGTGCTAAAGACTTGGGAAGGAGGAAGAGGCACATCTTGTCCCAGTTGATAGATATAAAATCATCAAATAATTTAACACAGTGTGGTAAGTATTTATGACTTGGTCTCTGCCCTCCTTTGAGGTTTCATCCCTCACTACTCCCTAAATGACTCAAACTTTACAAAGTTCATACTCCAGCAACAGCTAATGTCTGGTAATTTCTCATGCACAATTCTTGGTTCTGGACCCCTCTGCTTCGATCTAGGGTTGCCAGGTAAAATACAAGATACCATTTTCTGGGTGGCTAGGAATGAAAATAATTATCAACACGGATTTCCCTAAGAAACCAGTTAAAGCATAAGTAGCAGAAGAGCAAGGAAGAAAAAAAGACATTCCTCAAAAAAAATTTTCTTTCTCTCAACACTTCATCCTTTTTTCAGTGGGAACTGAGAACTAAGTTTAAATGAAGTCACCGAGCAAAACTTTCTAGAGGGCCTCACACAACCTACCAACTGCTGAAGGTCATCTTTTCTCCTAAAGAAGTCCCCTACTTTCACAGGGCTCCAGGACCTGGGCATCAATCAGTGATGCCAATACTTGTGTTGCTTAGGCCTTGGAGGCTTAGCTCTAATCTCATGATGTTTATAATTCTCATCAGTCAATTGGGATGGCATTTAATATTCACCATTAACCCAACATTATTAGTGAAACATATCTCATTTTAAAGGAAGCACTCATTTTATGTACAGTCGATTCTCATTATTTATAGTAGGTATATTCTATTAAGTTGCCATGGATACTGAATTAGCAACCACTGAACCATGGAACCACTGCTCCTAGAGGAAATCACAGCGTTCAGTTCCTGAGAGCCTCTGGTCACACTCTGATCAAGCAATCAATATATACACATAATCTTATTTCACGTGGGTTTCTTTTTAAAGACACCTTATTTAAAAAAATTTTTTAAATGTTTATTTATTCTTGAGACAGACAGACACAGATCATGAGCAGGAGAGGGGCAGAGAGAAAGGGAGGCACAGAATCTGAAACAGCTCCAGGCTCCAAGCCGTTAGCATAGAGCCCAACACAGGGCTTGAACTCACAAACCATGAGATCATGACCTGAGCCGAAGATGGAGGCTCAACCTACTGAGCCACCCAGGCACCTCTGAGGCACCTTATTTAATATACATTGTTAAATCTGTTAAGACTGAATCCATGGCCAACAGCACTATAACTCGTGCCTGAATGAAGCTTACATAACACACACATTTCTCTATAAAGCGTATCACAGCCTTCTTAGACTCAGGGAACACTCTACAGCACTTCGGGACTATGTTTGGGAGCCATTTAATTTATTTTATTATTATTTTTTTAATGTTTATTCATTTTTGAGAGACAGAGCATGAGTGGAAGAGGGGCAGAGAGAGGGAGACTGAATCCAAAGCAGACTCCAGGCTCTGAGCTGTCATCACAGAGCCCAGTACAGAGCCTGATGTGGGGCTCGAACTCACCAGCCATGAGATCATGATGTGAGCCAAACTTGGATGCTTAACCAACTGAGCCACGCAGGCACTCCAGGGAGCAATTTTAAACAGCAAAATCACTACCAAAAAAACCCCCACAAAAATGCAAAAGACATGATATTGAACTAACCACGAAAAGAATACTTGTTTAAGTATGAGACCTGAGACAAGTTGCATTGTTTGACCTCAGCTGGGAATATGCACACTAGGCAACTGAAATTTTTCACTGATCTGCGCATGTCTGCAAATGACCACTAATGTGTCCCAAGTATTGATTTTAGGGTTACAAATAAATTTTAGCTAGTAGGCAAACTGGCAAATACAAAATCCATGAATAATGAGTATTTATTGGATGTATGGTTCCAAGTCCAAAATCTGGTTTTCTTCTCTTAAATTTCTTCCCTTTTAGACAAAAGAGGCCTCGTGAAGCCTCTATAAATTTCATGACTCCCAGCTCAACTAAACTAGCTTCATGGATGCCCACTTAACTGTTAACATAGTAATTTACAATTTGTCCTATGTTGAATACTCAGGTTTGGAACCCTAGCCCCAACTCTATTCATTTCCTTTCTCATATCCTCAGAGGGAACTTTGCAGAACACTTGAAATGTTAACAGTTTGTGATTCAAGAATAACTATACCTGGGTCTCTTTTTCAAATACAAAAACAAAATCAGCAATAATGAGGCAATATATGTTTGGTATCACACCCTGGGGACTGACAGGGAAGAGGAAGGAGAGGGAAGAACAATGGGATCTTTCAGTGGATGCAGAGTAGGTATATCCAAGTAAATTCCTTCGAACAAGCTGACAAATAGACTTTTTTCCATTTGCCATGGCCACAAACAGGATGTTCCACAGCCCCTGCTCTCTGTGGAGTCCACCCTAAAAAACAAGTGCTGAGAATCAGTTGCCTGTAATTCAAGTTCTCAGTCCAGCAGTGAGGAAGACAGGGTGTCAGGACCACATATTCAGGATTCATTTCCTTCGGTAAATCATGATGCCTATGACCTGCCACTTGAGAACAGACTGTAACAGAAACTACAGCTAAATTACTCAGAAAGTTTCTGCCTAGGACTAGTAACTGTGCTGCTGGTTTTGGCCAGGTGGAATCAGGTTTCTACCCGAGCAGCTTCCATGCTGCATGCAGACACAACCCAGCCACTCTTGAGCAGTGTGTTCTCAGCCAATTCTCAATAGCAACTGGCAAGAGAGGCTGTGACTCCAGTTTGGGTGGCTCAGAGTGGACAGGAGGACTGTGATACTCTTCTCCTTTTTCTCCTCCAAGGCCTCTAACCTGAAAGCTCAGTGCAGTAGGAATATCTGGACTTTGGGCCAAGAAACCCAAATTCCAGTTTTGGCTGGATATGAAATTACATTGTAAATTTGGGGAAAAAGGGGTTATCAACTACCTCCTTCCCTTTCCTCTCTACCTGCATGTACTAGCAAGAGGAGGACAGAAATTCTGTTCCTTCATCTCCCACCTTCTTCTGCCTCTTAAGTTCCAGAGAACTTCTGGGAATGTGTAGGTACAAAAGATTTACCCAGCACTGTGGCGGAAGCCACAAAAGAGAAAAATCTAAAGCCGTGAGCACATGGAAACATCTTCACAGATGTTTACCCACAGAGTCAGGCTGAAATCTATCCCTACCCCCTCCCCAGATCTTATAATTCTCTACTATTCCTCTGCACAGAAAATACTTCTTAGCCAAACAACACATTTTGGTAATCTGAAAGGTGGCTGCTACTATTAATTTTCATTTTTTGTCTTTCTTTCACTGTTAAATTTCAGAGGCAGGTGATCTATACATTTTATCTCCATCACTTCAGCACGGTTCTCTCCTTAATCCACCAAATATCTCCTGATCTTGCCAATCTACTCAAATTGCACTTTTGAAAGTCAACAATGACCTCTGAATTCCAAATAAATGCCTTTGCTCAATTCATATATTTCTTGACACTCACTACTCTCCCATCTATAGCCCCCTAATATACAACGCTAATTGGACACTATTAAAATTTTTCTTTCTTTAGTTTCCTTGATAACTGTATCTTCCTCATTGCTTCTTTTTTTTTAACTTTATTTTTTTATTTTTTAAAATTTATATCCAAATTAGTTAGTATACAGTGAAGCAATGACTTCAGTAGATTCCTTAATGCCCCTTACCCATTTAACCCATCCCCCCCACAACGCCTCCAGCAACCCTCAGTTTGTTCTCCATATTTAATTCCTCATTGCTTCTAAACCTCTATATGTTTTTCCCTCTCCACTGATAAATCTTCAAAGCAAAGCAAATATCTTTTTCTTAGCAGCTGTAATGACAACACAGTTTTCCTAAGACGAACACCTGTCATTTCACTTATTCTCTGTTATTCTCCATGTGTTATTAGTTTTTTTTTTTTTTTTAATCTTTCTTTCTTTCTTTGAAGGTCTCTTTAACCTGTTCTGTTCCCATCCTAATGCGGGCTCTCACCTATTCATGCCTGACTTACTGCACTGTCCTACTACTCTGTTAGTCAGCCTCTGCTGTGTCCTAAATATTACTGCCAGATTAGTTTGGGAAATTATACTTGCTCCATTTCTACAAAGCATGCAATGACTCCCTGTTATTCACAGAACAAATTTCTGAGTCTGTCATTCAAGACCTCCCTACTAAACCTGGCCCCAATTAACCCACCCAGCCCTTTCCTATTACCTACACCTACCACCCCCCATCCCAAATTACCTACTCTGGACAAATCAGTATCCTTGTATCCCACAAATATCCAAGATGGGTCTCAACTCTAAGCCTTCCTTGTTTTCAATGAGGAGCATAGAAAAAAAATGTGATTTTCTGTGGACCTTCCACTTAACATTCCCACTACCACTGCAATTCAAGATCACCACTTCCAACAGAGCAACAGCACATACATAATCCCCACAAAAAGCCCTCACTCTTCATGGCTAATTGGATCCCACCAGGACCTATTATTCCACTCAAACCAGAAAGCATGTGATAACAGGGAGTGGTAAGCCAAGAAATGAAGGGTCCCCTATGTTTGTAATGTTGGCATCAGGAGGTTATTACATTTTGGAGGGTGGAGGAGGAAGAACAGGGGAAAAGGAGGAGGTTTTTTGTTGTTGTTTTTCTGCTGCTGTGAAAATACTAACAGAACCTGAGTATCACAGACTGATCTCATTCAATTTTTTGCAGTAAAGCAGCTCACCAGATATATAGTTCTGCTGGTTGTTTGAATTACAGATGAATAAACTAATCTGTTGCTTTATTTTCAACTTCTCAAAGGTAACTGTTTATAAGCACATCTTAGGAAAGAAACTGTACCTCCCTGATACTTGGGAGAATAAATGGCTATTAATTTCCTATATTTTTAAAGAAAAATCTAGGGTTTAATCATGAAAGGATAAGCCTGGTATGGGGTCATAAACCTGTGCACCTGTTCACCAAGTATGGAAGGTAAATATTTGAGACAGATGGCCAATGAGTCTTTCCTTTTGAGAGTACAGCATATCCTGTTTTACTGAACTTTCTTTTACTGCTTCACAGATACTGCTTTTTTTGTCTGTTTAACAAATTGAAGGTTTGTGGCTACCCTGTGTTGAACAAGGCTATCAGTGCCATTTATCCAAACACTTCATGTCTGTCACATTTTGGTAATTCTCACAATTCACATTTCTTCATTATTATTATATTTGTTATGGTGATCTGTGATCAGTGATCCTTGATCTTACCATTATAATTGTTTTAAAGAGCCATGAACTATGCGCAAATAAGATGGTGAACTTAAATGTTGTGTGTGTTCTGACTGCTCCACCAACCCATTGTTCCCCTGTGTCTCTCCCTCTCCTCGGGCCTCCCTATTCCCTGAGACACAATATTGAAATAAGGCCAACTAATAACCCTACAGTGGCTTCTAAACATCCAAGTGAAAGGAAGAGCTATAGGTCTCTCACTTTAAATCAAAAGCTGTAAGTGATTAAGATTAGTGAGGAAGTATGTCAAAAGCCAATAGGTTGAGATGTAGGGTTCTTGCACCAAACCGCCAAGAAGTGAATACAAAGGAAAAGTTCTTGAAGGAAAGTAAAAGTGTTACTCCAGTGAACACATAATGATAAGAAAGAAAAACAGTCTTATTGCTAGTATGGAGAAAGTTTTGAGCGGTCTGGATAGAAGATCAAACCAACCACAACATTCCCTTAAACCAAAGCCTAATCCAGAGCAAGGCCCTGACTCTCTTTAATTCTACGAAGGCTGAGAGAGGTGAGGAAGCTGCAGAAGAAAAGTCTGAAGCTAGCAGAGGTTGCTTCATGAGGTTTAAGAAGCCATCTCCATAACATAAAGTGCAAGGTGAGGCAGCAAGTGCTGATGTAGAAGCTGCAGCAAGTTACCCAGATCTCACTCATATAATTAATCAAGGTGGCTACACTAAACAGATTTTCAGTGTAGACAAACAGCCTTCTATGGGAAGAACATGCCATCTAAGATTCTCCTGGCTGGAGAGGAGAAGTCAATGTCTGGCTTCAAAGCTTCAAAGGACAGGCTGACTCTCTTATTAGAAGCTAATGTAGCTGGTGACTTCAGGTTGAAGCCAATGCTCATTTACCATTTGGAAACATCCTAGGGTCCTTAAGAATTGTGCTAAATCTACTCTATCTGTACTCTAGAAATGGTACAACAAAACCTAGATAACAGCACATCTGTTTACAGTGGTTCACTAACTATTTTAAGCCCACTGTTGAGACCTACTGCTCAGGAAAAAAATGTCTTTCAAAATATGACTGCTCACTGACAATGCACCTGGTCACCCAAGATCTCTGATGGAGACGTACAATGAGATTACTGTTGTTTTCATGCCTGATAATCCAACATACATTTTGCAGGCCATGGATCAAAGAGTCATTCAGACTTTCAAGTCTCATTATTTAAGAAATACACTTCATAAAAAAGAGATAGATTTCATAAAGCTATAGTTGTCATAGACAGTGATTCCTCTGATGGATCTGGGCAAACTAAACAGAGAACCTTTTGAAAAGGATTCACCATTCTAGTGTCATTAAGAATATTCATGATTCATGGGAAGAGGTCAAAGTATCAACATGAACAGGAGTTTGGAAGAAGTTGATTACAAACCTCATGGATGACTGTGAGGGGTTCAAGACTTCAGTGGAGAAAGTAACTGCAGATATGGCAGAAATAATGAGAGAACTAGAATTAGAAGTGGAGCCTGAAGATGTGACTGAATTGCTGCAAATCCCATGATAAAATTTTAGCAGATGAGGAATTATTCTAATGAGTGAGCAACGAAAGTGGTTTCTTGAGATGAGAGCTACTCCTGATGAAGAAGCTGTGACGGCTGTTGAAATGACAACAAAGGATTTAGAACATTATATACACTTAGTTGGTAAAACAATGGGAGGGTTTTGAGAGGGCTGACTCCACAATTTGGAAAGAAATTCTATTGTGGGTAAAATGCTATCAAAAGCATTGCATGCCACATAGTAAATGTGAAAAAGAAAAAAAAAAGGAAACTGATGCAGCAAACTTCATTGTTTTATTTTGAGAAACTGCCACAGCCACCCCAACCTCGAGCAACCACCACCCTGACCAGTCAGCAGTCATCAATATCGAGGGAAGATTCTTCACCAGCAAAAAGATTACAATTTAATGGGAGCTCAGATGACGGTTAATATTTTTTAGCAATAAAGTATTGTTTAATTTAGGTACGTCACCTTAGTTTTTAGACGTAATGCTATTGCACACCTAAGAGACTATAGGATAGTACAAATATAACTCTTACATATACTGGGAAATCAAAAATTCATTTGACTTTATTGAAGTAGTCTGGAAATGAACCTGTAATACCTCTGAGGTATGCTTGTATTATTAGTTAATGCTAAGAATCTATGGTTCTTGATCAGATAAAAATTATTTTTACTTTAGACATGATTCTAGGACAAAAATCCATGCTCTCTTGGATTTGTGTTCTCCTATTTTCATTTTCCCATCTCTTTTCCACCTGGTTTTATCTTGCGAAGTACTTTTTGGCTCACCTCAGGTTTGGTCTCTTTTGCTGGGATTTGAGAATGTAGAAGAGAATCTTCCCTGATTTAGCTACGAAGAAACAACTTACCCACTATCTGCTTACTAGAAGTAGGAATAGACTTCTACTGATCCATCCACATCCCAATCCTAGATGAGTCTTACCAGTAATGCCTTTATTGTATATCCCATCAGATTAGAATATGTTTTGTTTTATGCACTGGCTTATATGGTCAATTGTTGAAATGCTTATGGCCTTTTCCTATAGAAACTATTTGATAAATGATTATTAGGTTTTCAGGCTAGCTCTCACATCTAACTATCCACCAAAGTCTTTCTGTGTTTCTGAATCCCCTTGATCTAAAGGAAGGCTGGGAAGGGATGGTTTCAGTTTCTTCTGTGTCTTTCCAGGGATCCTTTGATTATATACAAACATATGTATATGTCCTCACCCTTTCTCCTCTCCTCTTTCTTGACATAACAATTAAATATACTACACACTGTCCTCTACATTTGTTTTTCCTTAACAAAATATCTTGTTGATTGCTGCATATCAGTGCAATACATCAGCTATGTTCTTTTTAATAGCTCTATGGATATAAGATGGCTTAATCTTTTTTTTTTTTTGACAGTGAGAGCAAGTGGGGGAGGAGGGGGGGCAGAGAGAGAGAGAGAGAGAGAGAGAGAGAGAATCTTAAGCAGGCTCCACACCCAGCATGGAGCCCAATGCAGGGCCTGATCTCATAACCCTGAGATCATGACTTGAGCTGAAATCAAGAGTCAGATGCTTAACCAATGGAGCCACCCAGGCACCCCTAACAGGGCTTACTTTTATTTAAAAATTAAACTAGTTTATAAATTTATTCATAATTTAATAAATTGCCTAAGGTAAATTTAAAATTTCTTTTTTCATTGTAAAAGCAGTTAGCAACAATAACCACCACAAAAGGAAAATCAAGAAGTGAAAAAAATTATCCACAATGTCACTAAAACTGTGTTGGTATACTTCTTTCAAGACAATATTCTTAAAGGCTGGTGCATGGAGTGTTTACACCACAATCACCATAGGTGTCTTTCAAATAGGCAGATTCTAGGGCACTGCCCCAGACTTATTAAATCAGCAATTTTGAGTATGGGGCCTTAAAGTTACAAGATTTATAGCTAAAGTTTGAAAACTGTTACCTGAAGGTCCTTTTCTCTACCTTAAAAACAGTTTTACAAAGAAAAAAAGAGCAAACAAAAAAACAAATTCTTAAATACAGAGAACTAACTGGTGGTTCCCAGAAGGGAGACAGGTGGGGGGATGGGCAAAATTGGTCAATGGGATTAAGAGTATACTTATCATGAATAAACACTGAGTAATGTACAGAATTGCCAAATCACTACATTGTATATCGAAAACTAATATAATACCATATGTTAACTATATTGGAATTAAAATTTTTAAAAAAGTAATTATAGCTTTAATTATAGTTTATTGGTAATATCATATTCCCACTTTTTTCAACTTTTAAAGCTAATGTTTTATAATTAACATCTTTCCATGTTACTAAACTGTCTTCACTATCATCATTTTAACTGCCTGCATAAATGCTCCACTGAATGAGTTTCCTAATTTACTTCATATTTTCATCTTTGGTTGGACATTTAGGATCATCCAAATTTCACCTTCACAATTCTTGCTCTTCCATACTGTCCGCTGAAACAAGTAAGTAGTTAAAAGCCAAGGCTACTACTTGGAAGATAAATTTCACTTAGTGCAATACACTAATACAACTTTACTTTCATTGGAGCCACATTTATTGAAGCCTGTCATGTCCAAGGCACCCTGGGGACAGCTAAGATGAGGAATTCAAGATGCCACCTGCTGAGTTTAAAATCTAGTAGACAGTTTACAATCTAGAAATAATCAGCCAACATTCTACTTAATTTGTTGGTCTTGGTAGCGGGTTGAGTTTTAATACCTCTAAGACAGCTACCCTTATGATCTCTCTTTTACAGATGAAGCTTGCCCAGCATCACAAAGTAAGTGGAAGAACTGAGATCTGTACCTGGACAGTGTGACTCAAAGGCAGGGATCAGCAAACTTTTTCTGTAAAGGGCCAGACGGTACACATTCTAGGCTGTGGGACCAGATGGGTAACTGATGTAAGTACTCAAGTCTGCTCCTGCCAAGTAAATCATCTAACAATACTGTAATGGATGTGCACGGCTGTCTTCCAAAAATTTACTTGCAATAACAGGCTCCTGCTCTAAGGCATATACTCTTTACTTTCATGCTATTATGCCGTTTCATTCAGCCAGTCTGATATATTGAACATCTCCTTTGTGCTAGGTAGATACAAGATTGCAAAATGAGTAAAATGAGTCTCTGCCCTAAAGAAGGTCGAAGATGAGAAAAAGATATGACTTTAAGACATTTAACCTCTGTCAATGACTCAATTTTAAAGCTATAAATATTGATATATAATATCCTTCCTTATACAATATGGATGTTGTGAAAATTAATGAAACAGTTTATATATCATCATTTATTCAGCTGAATGTCATTTTTTTAAATGTTAAATTGATGCTTGGTCTTTATCAGTCCCAAAGGAGTTGAGTAAATAAATCAATCTTTTCTTTGCTCGTATAGGAGTCCCTCTGTGTTAATAAACTAGAAATTTTTATCTGAATTGACTGCCACATACTCTTATTTTTATGAAGCACTTTTAAAGTTTATGTCACATTACATTTTCTCTTGGGACCAAAGAACTTTTAAATTTTCATTTTTTTTAACAAAATGAGAAAGAAAAAAAATCTGTGTAATTCACAAACACTGTACTTGTCCTCATCAAGTTACACATCCACAGTACCTTCCTGTTATTTAGATTTTCTGAGTTATAAAATTATGTTCTTTGTGCGTATCTCATGGGCATTTTGATGCATGTGGAGCTTCTGTAAAACACAGGCAAGAAGAGTCAGACATTTACTTTTAGGGAGTAAAGAAGATAATTTTTAAATTGCTCACACAATTATACACTCAAAAATAAAAAGGAATGAACTACTGCTACATGCAACAACAGGGGTGAATCTCAAAAGCATTATGCTAAGTGAAAGATGTACAAAAGGCCAGGTCCTACATGATTCCATTTAAATGACATTTGGGAAAGGGTAAAACTATAGAGACATATCTCAGGTCCATGGCTGCTAGGGGCTAGGAACAGGAGGAAAGGATGTGAGGGAACTCTTTGGAGTGGTAAAAATGTCCTATACTTTGATTGTGGTATGATCACATGACTGTACACGCCTCCAACCGCACTTCAAAAAGGGTGAAGTTTACTATATGTAAATTAGACCTCAATAAACCCGTCCAAAACTTATAGAGAATTCCTTGGGCAAAGATAAATAGACCCAAAAGTTTCCAATAAATTGCTGGTCAGGTTAAGTTGTGACGGGAGCTAATATTGTGATTTGGGTCAAATGCACTCCATTTGTTTACTTTCAAAGACAGACCCCGTGGGAACCTCGGGGCAGGGTTGGTCTCTGAAAGTAAGTGGGAGGAGGGAGAACACAAGTTAGGTAGTTGGAATGTCCTGACCCAGATGGCAGTTTCTGGCCATTCTTCACAGACTCCTGAGAAGCTCTTGTTTCACTGTGTGAAGGAAGTTGAAGTAAACTATACCACTTTCTGCTACATTCAGTCTGACCCACATCTTTACCTCAAACTGCCTGGGAATATGCAGAGCGCAGATTGCCGACACTTTGACTTAGGTTACATATTACTGCATTCGGTAATGTTTCTAGTCCAGTCATTTCAAGAATATCACGAAGAGTCTACCATTTGTTGGGCAGTAACACAGCAACAGACACGACCAAAATCCCTCCTCTCCCAGGGCTTATATCCCAAAGGATGGTTAACAGCTCACACTTACTGAGTGCTTACTATGTGTCAGGTGCTACGTGGATCGACTCATTTACCTCATACAACTACCGAGTGCAAAAGCTATTACTCTCATTCCTACTTAAAGGCGAGGAAACTAAAGCCCAGAGTTAAGTAAGGACACACAGCTAGTAAGTAGCAGAACCTGGGTTTAAACCCAGGCCAAGTCGCTCCCTAGTCCATGCTCTTAGCTACACTGTCTGACTAGGATACAGGTCAGCACAAAGGTTATACTTACACAGTCCCAGAATAGCAGTACTAACTAGATGCCTAGGAGAGGACTATTAAAGAAGGCTAGTCCATTTATATAGAACAGTGTTACCTCATGATATAAGGCTAAACAACATTAATAATTTTTAAAAGGAAATATTAATTAACATACACACAGAAAAATGCTTACCTTAATATCAAAGAAATAAAACAAAATGTAATTTAATATTTTGCTTTTTAAATTAGCAAGAAAAGAATTCGGATGGAGACAGCAAAGACTAATGCACTGCTAATGGAAACATAAATTAATATAGCTTGAAAGGCAGTTTGCATTCTGAGCCATAAGATACATATTTCTTTTAACCTAGTGTTTTCCATTTCTATGACTTTATATTTAGGTCAAGATAAAGATAAAACATGAAAAAAGTTATGTGCAGCAAAGATCTTTGTTACAGCAAATGGTACTTAAAAATTTATAATATTTATTATTTATACAATTTAGTATATATACAATTTAAAAATCCAAGCTTAAAGATTAAAACTAAAATAAAACCTACATACCTCTGATCCAAAATTTGTGCTTTTCAACAAAGTAGGTATTTATAGTCTCACCTGTTCTGGTTAGGCTATGGTTAACATCAGCTAAATGCGTAAGTGTGCCAAAACACAAAATAGGTATCAAGATTTTAAAAAGAAGGGATTTCACTTGTCAGAAGTATAAAGAGTCTGGTGGGCATATGTAATAAAATCAGGCTCCAAATTATATCAATCTGAGTGACTCTTTCTTTCTCACCTCCAAATGCTAGAAGAAAATAGAGTTTTTCTTTCCACAGTCCCTCCCTCTTAATTTTACACATTGCTTAAACATGTAAATCTATGGAAAAGCAAAATGCTATTTTAGTCCTTCCTGACAGAATCACTTTTTATTGTTATCTTCCTATAAAAACAAACATCTCGTGCTGAGTTACCCCTATGAATCCAAACATCTAGTGAACATTCCTCAGCTAATTATTTTCCTTACAGACATTAATGTTTTCTTTTTTAAACTACAGATCTTATTTAGGGTAAGGAATATCTCTACAGTTTTCTTACTCTATTCAGAACCCTCAGATAAAGCCTTTGTCAAGAATCCTTTATCTTGCTCTATGTCTTGCTCCTGCTCTAGAGCACATCTTCAGGACAAAAGGTAATGAGGAAACACACAGGTAGTCTGGTCTATTTTACAAACTATAAGAAAGTCAAATGGCAGGAGCACATGGGGGAGAGAGTACTGAGAGTGAGGCAGAACGGGAAGGCAGAGGTGAACATACTAAAATTTATCCTGTTACTATAACAGGTGCATGTCTGCACATCAAGTCATTTTATTTTTTATAGTGCTTGGGAAAGGCAGGCATTTTACTGAGGAAGAAATTAAGGCTTCCAAGGTTTAAGCAGCTTGCCCAAAGTCACAAAGCTGACAAAAGGCAAAAGCAGAATTTATTTTTTTTAAGTTTTTTTTAAATTTATTTTTTATTTTTAAGAGAGAGAGAGACAGCATGAGCAGGGGCGGGGCAGAGAAAGGGAGAGAGAGAATCCCAAGCAGACTCCACACTGTGAGCACAGAGCCTGATGTGGGGCTTGAATCCATGAAACCATGAGATCATGATCTGAGCCAAAACCAAGAGACAGACGCTTAACTGACTGAGCCACTCAGGCGCCTCCAAGAGCCGAACTTAAACCTGGAGTCAGTGCAGTCAGTTATACCTGGTGTCCTTAATTATCTGTCATGCAGTACCTGTCTTCTACAGAAAGAGGATATGTCTTCTGTAGAATCTGTTCATATTAATATGAACTTTATAAGTAGCTTGCTTTAAAAAAACAGGCAGCAAAATAGTATGAAACCTTTCCTTACTCAAAATATGCGATGATTAAAATATCAAAATATGAGAGTGACTTAGCTATGAATTCTCTGGAATGGCTGCTTTTGCTAGATTTTCTACAATAAATAGGCATTGGGGCGCCTAGGTGGCTCATTTGGTTAAGTGTCTGACTTTGGCTCAGGTCATGACCGCGCAGTCTGTGAGTTCGAGCCCCATGTCGGGCTCTGTGCTGACAACTCGGAGTCTGGAGCCTGCTCTGGATTCTGTGCTTCCCTTTCTCTCTGCCCCTCCCCTGCTCACACCCTGTCTCTCTCTGACTCTCAAAAATGAATAAGCGTTAAAAAAATTAATAAAAAAATAGGCATTAATTTTTATAGGAAGGATAATTCCAATAAAAGTTATTTTTAATAGTTTAATATTTTTAAAATCAAGGACAAAGGCCAGGTACTATGTAGTATTGTACCCAGCAGGCTGGAGAAGAGGCTACTGGGGCTAGGTAGCACTGGTGATGACTCCATTTGTACAGTGAGACCACATCTAGAAAGATTTTGCATACCTTCCCTAAAGAGACCCTCTTTCAAAAAACAGGAGGAAACAAACTAGTACTATGGAAGTAAGTGCTAGAACTTTTTTCTCCTCCATGAATATTCATGATAACTTTTTCTTCCTTTTTGTGATAACTTTATCCCGGAACTATGAGAGCAACTACACTATAAGAGCAACTCTTCCACAGGGAGGAGAGCTACGGCAACCCTGTAGAGGAATAACTGCTCTACCTCCCATGAACATGCAACTACTTCTGCATAAGGGAGGTGGGAAATGTTCCACATGGAAAACGACTTTGGGCTGTATGTGAAGAAAGAGATTTTTGCCAGCTGGGGAAAAGCAAGAAGAGAGAAGAGACAAGAGCATTTAAAGGTTCAGAGAGTGCAAGCTTGTGTTTCTCTGGAGTTCAGATAACAACACTGAAAAGAAGTTGTGCACTATGGTCTATCCTGGAAGCTCTCCACCCTCCATTAACATGCAAAATTAGAATTCAGCCAGAAGCCTTAAAGAGTTGATGGATGGTGGTGCCGGCTCAGTGACATTACCCTGATGGATGTGGCAGCTTGCTGTCACCTTGTGATACACATTCTTCTCTCTCCATGTTGACATATCACACAGGTGATAGCCAGCCATAAAGATAAGGTGTTATTTTCCCCTAAAACAAATATCAAGTAGACAAGTTGTGAGTCTTATGCAGAGATTTATCATCTTCTACAAAATACTAATAAAATAGCTGCCAATTGAGCTGAAACGATTACAACTCCCCAAAATGTCCTTTCTTGAGAGTAACAGGCAGAATACAAACATGGTCTACCTTTACCCAAGAAGGCAAGAGCTGGATGATCTTTGTTCTTTCCTGCGAAGGAATTATAAAAGACATCAATTTATTTATGGGATTTTCTATAAGGGCCAAGAGACTTTCAGGAAAAAGCACTATTTTAGCAAATTGAAAGAACACAAAAAAACAGGCTGCTCATTTTCAGAAAGCAACACCTGCATAATCCAAACATTTGAAAGAACGCATTTATCCCATAGGAACAACAGAGAAACAGCATTTGGTATTTCTATTTGACCTGTGGAAAAGGGATTGTTCATACTAAGTGTCAGCAATCACATCTAGAGGCAAAGTCTAGAAGCTGTTTCAGGACTGTAGAAATGCAGGCATGCATGTATATTTATTACTATTTGCCTCATTCCACTGAGATTTGGGGTGGCTTTCAGCAAACATGTTTATAACCAAATAACAGTAAAATATTAATAGGAATTTTGAAGCCCAGACAGGGAAAACATGAGTGAGAGTAGAAATTCAAGACCACTGACATGAAAGACACAAATATGCATGCCATAATTAAACTTCAAGTTAGACTTTGGGGACCAAAGCAGTCAAATTGAAAAAAGAGACACATTTAGTCACATCATTCTCATTAATAGAAAGGAAAAGGCTTACAATACCTCAGGAAAGCAAAGTTTTCCCAATCTTGAATTTTAAAAGGAAATTCTCAGATGCAACATTCTTTGGGGGGCACTAAATCCAGACAATGGACATTGCCCTCCATACCTCTGTGTTAAATGCAATAACTAATTTCTTTTTTTGCCACCTCTATCATCCTTTGATTAAAAAACAAACAAACAAACAGGGGCGCCGGGGTGGCTTAGTCGGTTAAGTGGTTGACTCTTGATTTTGGCTTAGGTCATGAACTCATGGTTCATGAGTTCAACCTCCATATTGGGCAGTGTGCTGACAGTGCAGAGCCTGCTTGGGATTCTTTCTCTCCCTCTCTATCTCTATCCCTCCCCTGCCCTCTCTCTCTCACACATACTCAAAAAATAAATAAACTTAAAAACAAAACAAAACAAAAAGCAAATAGGACAACCATTACAACCCAGTTTCCTGAAGGAGATTCTTTAAGCAACTAAGGTGATTGTATTCTGCAATATTATTTGCCAAAAGACTGAATGACAGAACGCAGGAGTTCAAAAATGGGTAGATGGGGAGCATTTCTCTCAGGCAATCTTCCAGAGAATAGATACTCATTTATTCAGTCATGCATTTATTGAGCTTCTCCTAGATGCTAAGAATCAAGTTTGGTGCTAAGGATTTAAAGGTATAGTAAGACATATTCCCAATTCTTGAAGAACTCATGATTTAGTAAAGTCTTATTTTCATAGGTATTTTTTTTTATTAAGGACCTTATCTCCATTAATTTTTATAGTAACTCTTCATGACAACTTAGAAGGGATGATACAAAGAACAGAACTTACCATGCTTCACTAAAAGCACTTATTAGATGATTTCATAGCTGGTCTTTTTTCTTCTTTCCCTACACAAAGCTTACCAACTATTCACTCATTTTTAACAAATATTTATTGAGTGACTATTTCCAGGCACTGTCCTTGGCAATGAGTTATAGCCACAAAAAAAAAACAAAAACAAAAACAAAAAACAAAAAAAACCAAAAAAACAGAAGCAAAAAATGGGTAATAATATGTATGAGGCAGCATTCTAAGCTAATTACATATATTAATTTATTTAATCCTCACAAGTAGTCATTTTTCAGATTAGAAAACTGAGGTGGGATAAGGTTAAAGGCCAAAGTTACAGGGCTAGGAAGTGGTAGAACAGGGATTTAAACTCAGGCAGTCTGGCCACAGGCCATATCCATGAGCACCACAGTGACTGTCCCTAATAGCAGGTGCTCAGGAAATATCTGTTAAGTGAATGAACAGAAAAGAGAAAGACAAAAAGTCCAGAAAAGAAGTCAGGAAGAATGTTGTAGAGATTAATCAAATCCTTACATTTTTACAGAAAACCCTAATGGTCACAATGTACTTCCAACGAAACGTTATTGAGGCTTGTTTACACCTATGTATTTTGATCCTCATCATTGAGAGGAGAAAATGGAGTTCAGATCCTCTTCCCAGTTCACAGAGCTGCCAACTGGGAATGTTCGGTCTCCTGTGCTCTTTTTAAGTTACTTCAGAGGCATGAGTGGCAAACTCAGCTTGAGATACCAAGTAAAGCTTCCCAGAGGAAGAGGCATTGGGCTGTGCCTTTAAATAAACATGCAGGATTTTAAAGTCATATTCCAGAGGACTAAAGAAATCAAGAAAACCAAAGTGCTACATATACAGTATAAATTCAGCAAATATTTGAACCAAAATATATTTATTTCTACAGGTTCACAAATCAGAATGCAAATATGAAAGGTAAATTTGGAGAGAAATGGAGAGACATTCTCAGGTCCTTAGAGATCAATGCAGTGGTCCATCTAGTTATGACAGCATTCCCTTAAACTCTTCGTTCCTTGTAAATACACTATTCCTAGAAGAATAACTACTCATACAATATAATATTAATCATCATGCAGCACTGCTCTTTTCAAAAAGCACACACAAAAATGTTTCTAGCAACAACCTGTGCTTTTTGCATTTCCTAGAGCCTAGGTTTAAAGCCTGGCTCTACTATTTACTAGCTGTGTGAACTTGGGCCTCAAGTTTCCTCATCTGTAAAGTAATTAATAATACTTATCTGATAGGATAATTGTGGGGATGCAATGAGTTAATTAATGTAAAGCACCTCAAATAGTATTTGGCAAATAGTAAACATTCAGCCAATGTTTGCCAGTGTAGGACATAGTACTAACATTTCCAAATACTTCAGTCCCCTTCCCGGTTCCTCAGGTATGCCCAAGATATCCTCTGGTATCTCCACTGGTTACATGTCATTTGCAGGATCCTATGGATTATTTATCCTCTACCAACTGACAACGGACTTGGCTGTGGACACCAGTAAATGAGTAAACATGATATACACACTATCTGAGCAGAAGTTTCAATAGCCAATGCATGCTTCCACTGGCTCTCTCCTTTTCCTCTGTTATGAGTACACTACATCCCAAATACAGGCTGCTCCTTCAGCCTAGATTATGGAATTAAAAGACATACAGAGTAGGGGCACCTGGATGGCTCAGTTGGTTAAGCATCCGACTCTTGGTTTCAGCTCAGGTCATGATCTCATGGTTCGTGGGTTTGAGTCCCATAGTGGGCTCTGCACTGACAGCAGGGAGTCTGCTTGGGATTCTCCCTTTCTCTCTGTCCCTCTCCCACTCATGTGCACACATATGCGTGAGCACACTCTCTCCCTCTCTCTCAAAAATAAACTTAAAAAATAAAAAAGACACAGAGAGCAGTAACAGATCCAATGTCAATCTGCCCAAAGATGTGTAACGAAGGCACAAAATAAACCTCTGTTCTTACAAGCCACTGAAATTTGGGGGCTATTTGTTGCCACAGAACAGCTGACTAAAACAGCTATTATTATTTCAATTAAAAGAATAGTTTTGAAAAACTTTAAAAAATCTATAGGTATTTATCTAAAAATCATCACAACACATCTATCACAGCAGATCTGAATGTGTCTAATTGTTACAAGTATCTCTTAGAAACTAAGTAACTTGGTTCCTATTCTTTATTGCCGTTTCTTTATTCCTTTATCTAGTAAAGTACATCTCCTGACAAACCTTAAAGATAATGATGAACATTTCTGCTGAGCTCATTTTTCCACTCAACATATACATCCTCCATGGGAGCCATGATTTACAATATGGAAGTCAGGAGACTGGCTTTCAAATGCCTCCCTTTTAAGTTTCATGGCCTTGTATAACAAGCTAATTTTCATTTTAAAGAGAATTCATTAATGCAGATTTCATCACGCTTTATTAATAGATTCTCATTGGGTCTGTTTTCCTATCTCAGTCTTTTGTAGTTTTTAGAAAACTTAGCTTCTAAAAAATAATTTTATTCTCTTATATCAACAATAGCATTTAACCTTCTCCATACCTCAAAAAGGGCACATTTCCCCTTCTAGGCAACTGCACTATGCTCATTTTTGGCAGAAGTACTGAACTACTATTCCTTTCTTCTAACACTGTTAGCACTTTGGGTGCAAGCTGCTAATTTCATGGGCTTAGAATCTAATGGGGAAAATAAGACAGTAAGTAAGTAATCAAATGGCTTCAAATCATGTTAAGTACTATGAAGAAAAGAGAGTGTTTTAATAGAGAATGATGAGGTATGGGGTGAGATGAACTTAACTGGTAATCAGGAAAGACCTGTCTGAGTAAGGGGAAGTTTCCTGCCCAATCCTACTCTTTCTCCCCATGAGTAGGACATGAAAAGGCACAGCTGGATAAAGGGCAAAAGGACACTATTCCGGTGAGGCACTGAGGAAGAAGAGTGTTTGAGGAGCTGCAGGAAGGGAACGTTTCCCTTGCTCTCACATTTCAGCAAGAGAAAGAGGAACATGAAATGGAGTGGATGAGCAAAGCCAGAGTCAGATCATGTGGATCTTCACTGGCTTGGGATTTATCCTGAGAGGAATGCGAAGGCACTGCAGGCTTTTAAGAAAGCCAATGATGTGATCTGATTTGCACCAATAAAAGATGTGTGGAAATAGGCCAGAGAGAAACCAGAGCAGAAGTGGAGAAACTAGTGAAGAGGAAGAAGAAAGCAAGCCAAGAGGACCTGGAGAAAAGTGGAAAGACCTGAGGCATATTTTGGAGGTAAAATATACAGAATGTGCTGACAGACTGAAGCTGGGTATGGTGGGGGAAAAGAGCAGAGGCTGACGGTAGGTTTCTGGACTAAGGAAGGAGGAACTTGGCTAAGACTGAATGGGATGAGGATGACTGGGTGAGGGAGATCCATCTAACAGCTGAAGTCAGGGATTCTATTTTGAACAAGTACAATTTAAGATGCCCGTGACATCGCGAACTGAAATGTCAGGTAGATAAATGGATAAATAAGGATGGAGTTCAGAGGAGAGATGTGAGCAAGCACTAAACTTGGGAGAGATCACCCCTCGGTGAGAAGGGCATTCCCACTGAAGGATGACCGGGCATGGAGAGTCAATGCCAGAAAGTAAGGAAGTACTTGCAGAAGAAAGAGGGTGAGGTGTAAGACAGACAGAAGTCCCCTTGAAATGGCTCTCACTGGCCAAAAATAGTCATTGTTACAAAAAGAAAAAAAGGTAATTGTACAGTGGAGAAGCTCAGAGGTCACCAACTTAATCAAATGTTCTAAAGTAACATCATCAGTAATGGGATGAAGCAAAATCATCTGCTATTGGACAGGATGTGATGAGAAGAACACAGAAAATGCCTGTGATATTCCTAGAAAAACACCCAACTTGAATCTCATTGTGAGGAAACAACAGACAACCATTACTAAGAGATACTCAACAAAATAACTGGCCTGTAATGTATGAAAGTGTTAGGGTCATGAGAATCAAGGAAGGACTGAGGAGTGGTTCCAGATCAGACACCAGAGGGACACAGCAACCAAAAACAACCTGCAATCTGAACTGGATTCTATTACCATAAAAGACATGATTTAGACAATTAGCAAGAGTTGTATAGGATCTGTAGATTAAATGGGAGCAAAGTCATCACGCAAACTTCCTGATTTTGTTATCTTACAGGTACCAAGGACAAAGTCTTCATCTATAGAAAATACAAACTATTCTGGAATGTTAGGGTATCATATTAGTAATTTACTCTCAAATGGTTCAAGAAAAAAAAAGGTTATTTGTACTGAGCTTGCAATTCTCCTGTAAGTTTGAGATTTAAAAAAAATTTTTTTTAACATTTTATTTATTATTGAGAGACAGAGAGAGACAGAGCATGAGCATGGGAGGGGTAGAGAGAGGGGGAGACAGAGAATCTGAAGCAAGCCCCAGGCTCTGAGGTGTCAGCACAGAGCCCGATGTGGGGCTCAAACTCACAAACCGCGAGATCATGACCTGAGCCGAAGTCGGATGCTCAACCAACTGAGACACCCAGGTGCCCCAAGATTTTTTTTTTAAAAAAGCAATGAGTTGCAATAATATACCTACATATCAGATTGTAAACATTAGAAGACTGACCAATACCAAGTACTTGTGAGGATATGAAATATCAGAAACCCTCATACACAGCTGGAGAGAGTGAAAATTGGAAGGATCATTTAGAAAACAATTTGGCATTATCTAATAAAATTGATAATGATACACATCCCCTGTGACTCAGAGATTGCACTCCTACAAAATCTCTTAAATGTGAGTACCAAGATGTTCATGTGGCACTGTTTGTAAGAATCAAAGACTGGAGGGGCACCTGGGTGTCTCAGTCAGTTGGGCATCCAACTCTTGATTTTGGCTCAGGTCAAAATCTCATGGTTCATTTCCAGCCCTATATCGGGCTTTGCACTGGCAGTGCGGAGCCTGCTTCAGATTCTCTCTCTCAGCCCTTCTGAACTCTCTCTCAAAATAAACAAACTTAAAAAAAAAAAAAAAAGAATGGACTATTAACTCTTAATGTGGATGGGATAAAAATGAGGATGAGAGAGAACTGGCAGACAGAGAGGAAATGGGATGTTTCAGAGAACTAGCCCTCTGAAATGCTAACTAGGCTGTGCAGAATTGTTTCTCATTTATATTTCATTATCTGAGACTATAAATACATATTTTCGGAGAATAGAAATGTTTGTAGCCACAGCGGTTATATAATATAGGAACATTTAAAACTAATAAAATATTAGTTGTCATAAGAAATATAGAAATTCAATAGGCAAAAGAAGTTCCATCAATCATACTTATTAAGGAAAAATCTTTCTCCTCTTTACTGATGTGTTTATGCATGCTTCAGAGACAGAGGTTATTAAGAAAGCAAAACAAACACAAACACAGACAGCAAAGATGGTGCACAGGATACCAAAAAGCACATGCTAATAACTAAGCAGTATGTATTGGCCAATGTACCTTCCCAAACTCACACAGAATCATTTGCAGTCTCAGCGAGAATCCAGAGCAAAGGCTAAAGAACAAGGTAAATTTGATGCATAGTGACAGTGCCTGAGAGACTTCTAGCTCTTCTAGATCTCAGTTAAAATGAACTTTGGAGAGTATCTATGAACAGAGGGATAAAGGGCAAGAGAGCTGAGGCATAATGCTAAAAGGAGTTAAAATATACATTTCCTAAAAACAGAAAAGAACTGATTCTGTCTTCTGGTAATGATACTTTTATAAATACACATAGTGAGTGAAGCAAAATGAAACAAGTTTATAGTAATCAAAAAAAATGTTGAAAGCATACAAAATCTATAAATATGTAAAGTAAGCTTTAAAAAACTTGAATACCAAGTTTTATTTATGTTGATTTTTATTTCAAAATCATGATGCAGTTGGGCAAATAATGAAAGGAAATAGAAAAATAAAATTAAAAATAAATTTAAAAATTTAAAAAAAAATTAAAAATACACACACACATAAATATAGTTATATTTGTGCAAAAAAACCTGAGTTTTTTCCTCTTATATAGAATTTTCATATTCATATTCACTGTATTCCCAGGGACATAAACCAGGTTGTACCTACATATCAACCATTCTAGCACACTGAAGCATTTTTCTTCCTCACATAGTCACTGTCAGTTGCAAGCATTTCTGAGGTAGGTTGGAGATGCAGGCGCCATGATATAAAATGAAAACTGAGCAGACAATGCCTCAACACTCCTTCAGAACCTCCTCTTTCTTTCATTATCTACTCAAAAACTAAGGAAGGGCCTGCTCTAAACTTTCTGGTTACACAGTTTAAAGAGGGTTGCTTTTCTCCTCTACATCCTTGCCTTTAGGGATGTAGTGAAATGAACAAGGCTCTTTCCCAAGTGGTCATGTGAAAAGACAGAGGCTGAGAGACAGAGACAGAAAGACAGAGAGAGGACTCATTTTCAGACTCAAAAAATAAGAGAAAAAGGTAAAGCAAAGGGTTTTTTTCTTGCTCCTAAGAAAGCTTTACAGACCTGATGGCAATAGTATGACAATATTGGAGCAAGTTCACAAGTACCATGAGGAAAAGAGATTTTATCACTTAAAGATACTTGTAACTGCATACATGGAAGCACCTTTTGGTGACAACAAACTCCAGAATGACTTTTCTAGCTTCATTTGGCCCTAGTGATACACAGACACCGTAACTTCACTAGTACCTGTCTTTATGCCATCAGCAGTCCCTTCATCAGAAGAACTATTGTACACATTGGCCCAATTCTGAAACCTACTGAAGTTATACTTACTATTGGAGGCTCAAATAATCAGAGCTTTTGGAAATCTACTGAGAAAAAAGAAGACATCTCCAGGAAAGGATGGGAAACAGGAATCATCAAATGTGTTTTCTTTATTGATTAAAAGAGTGACACGTTATTTTCAGTTTTCTAGGTTGAAGGGTTTGAAATTAGAAGAGGCATTTCTTCTAGTATTAAGCACGATCAAACCTTTTCAAATCTCATGTTTCAGACTCTACTGATAGAGGTTGATAAACTGTCCTTTTACCCACAGAAACTTCAAGTGCAGTCACATGGTGCAGGTTATTAGATACAGTCTGAATTTAGAATTGGAGATCTGAAGTGTCAGTGATTTAACATCATTCCTTCATCATGCCATCTATCTCCTAAATCAATGATTTAAACCTCAAGATCGTAATCCCAGACAAAGTTACCAATGCCAATATAGGACAACTGGGGGTCACTGTCACCTAAACCTAGACTAGAATGTCTTATCCTCTGAGAGACATATTCAAAGGAAAGGCTTAACCAGCTAAAGCAGACTTAATGCAAAAGCTTTCCATTGAAGTTCAGTGGAGAAAACAGCCAATCCAATTGGTCACCCTCACTCTTAAATCAAAAAGATAAGAAGAATATCTGAAATAACAAACTCTTTCAATATAGCTGTTTCCATTTTTTCATTCTGTAAAACATTACCTGAATTGTATCCATGTGGGACCAGATTTTCCTTCTCAGCTTAAGACAACTAAGAAAGTTTTGAACAAAATATATGAAGAAATGTTTTTCACACACTAGATATCAGTCAATGCAGGACAGGGGTCCCTGAGAGAAAAGAAACAAGAGACGAACCCAGCTTACTGACTGGAGAGAATTTATAGCCTACAGTGCAGGTAGAAGAAGGCCAGGTGTAGCCCAGTGATCTCTCTGAGTTGAAGACAAAGTTTAAAGTTAGGAAAACCAAGGTCACTGGAATTCAGGGATAGGGTAGTAACAAGGAGAGGGGTACACAGAGAGGGAGGTCTGGATATCTGCAGAGGATTACCCTTTGGTCTTAGGCTAAGTACTAACTGACACATGCATGTGGAAAAACTACCTAAAGCATGGATTAGAGAACACAAGAATTAGGGTTCACACAAGACCGTGATTAGTTCATGTTCCCAACAACCAGAATGGAAAGACTTTATAACAAAACAACAAGGAGTACAATCCTCACAAGAGTATTGTCTGAGCAACGGTTGTCTGAGCAACGGGAACAACTGAACATTAGACTAAAGGCTATAAATAAATTTGCTTAACAAAGGTCAACAGAGGGGCGCCTGGGTGGCTCAGTCACTTAACCAAGTGTCCAACTTTAGCTCAGGTCATGATCTCATGGTTTGTGAGACCCCCCACTGGGCTCTGTGCTGTCAGCTCAGAATCTGGAGCGTGCTTCCGATTCTGTGTCTCCCTCTCTCTCTGCTCCTGCCCCACTTACACTCTACCTCTCTCTCTCTCAAAACTAAACATTGAAACTTTTTTTTAATTCAAAAAAAAAAAAAGATCAACAGACAAACTGGAATACATCAACTTTCCCATAAGATTAAACTGTTCACCAGGTACTGCATTCTAGTACAAAATCCAAAACTGTTTCAAGGAATTAAAAAAAGAAAAATCCAGCACCCAACAACATAAAACTTACAATGCCCACCCACTCATGCTCTGTCTCGCTCTCTCTCTGTCAAAAATAAATAAACATTAAAAAAAACAAAAACAAAAAGACGCCTGGGTGGCTCAGTCAGTTGAGCATACAACTAAGGCTCAGCTCATGACCTTGCAGTCCATGAGTTCGAGCCCCACATCAGGCTCAGCGCTGACAGCTCAGAGCCTGGAGCCTGTTTTGGATTCTGTGTGTGTCTCTGCCTCTCCCCAACTCATGCTCTGTTTCTGTCTCTCTCAAAAATAAACAAACATTTTTTAATTAAAAAAAAAGAAAAGAAATAGACCCAGAAATGACATAGATGAAAGACTACCTGAGAATTTGTTTATTTGAACCTGAACACATACAAAATATGCTCCATATGTCCCAGAAGGTAAAAGAAACTATGAGCATGCTAGAGAAAGAGAAGATATAAAGAAAACCAAATCAAACTTCTGAAAATAAAAAATATTCTAAGTGGAATTAACAGGAGACAAGATAGTATAGAAGAAAAGATGAGTAAATGTGAAGGCACATCAATGAAAAGTCTCCAAAATGAAAGACAGCAAAATTACTGAAATGAAGGAAACGAACGGACTAACTGTGAGCTGTGGAACAATATCAAGTGGTCTAACATAAGTATAATTAGAGTCTCAGAGGGAGAAAATAGAGGTGAGAAGAGAGAAAATTTATATGAAAAAATAATGGCTATTTCTCCAATTTTGCCAAACAAATCCTCAGGCATGAGAACTATAAAGAAAACCATACCAAGACATAACAAAATGAAATTACTGAAAACCAGTGGAAAAGAAAAAAATCTTTAAAGATCCAGAGAAAAGAGATACAGTATATACAGAAGAATAAAGATAAGAATGACGGATTTCAACAGAGACCAGAACATCTGCAAAATCTGAAAGAAAAAAGAAACTGCCAAGCTAGAATTCTCTGAAAGTTGCTTTCAAAAACAAAGGTAAAGTGAAATTCATCATGAGCAATAGAACACTATAAGAAATTTTAAAAAAAATTTTAATGTTTATTTATTTTTGAGAGAGAGAGAGAGACAGAGCACGAGTGGGGGCAGCGTAGAGACAAAGGAGACAGAATCTGAAGCAGGCTTCAGACTCTGAGCTGTCAGCATAATGACACGGGGCTCAAACTCAGAAGCTATGAGATCATGACCTAAGCCAAAGTCTGACACTCAAATGACTGAGCTACCCAGGTACCCCTGAACACTACAAGAAATTTTAAAGGAAGTTCTTTAGGTGGAAGAACAGTAATGCCAGATGGAAATCTGGATCTACACAAAAGCATGAAGAGTACCAAAAATGGCAAACATGGGACTAAATACAAATACTTATTTAAATTCAAAATGTCTTTAAATGATAGTTATTTAAGGGGTGCCTGGGTGGATTGGTCAGTGAAGCATCTGACTTCGGCTCAGGTCGTTGATCTCATGGTTCTTGAGTTTGAATCCTGCATTGGGCTCTATGCTGACAGTGTGGAACCTGCTTATTCTCTCTCTCCTTCTCCCTCTCCTCTCTCTGCCCCTCCCCCACTCTCTCTCTCTCTCTCTCAAAATAAAAGAAAAAAGATAGTTATTTAAAGTAACAGTAATAAATTGTAGGGTTTATAACCTAAAATCATGAAGAAGTTAAGATATGTGACAATAATATACAGAGGTTAGGGGAAAATGGAAATATACTATTGTAAGATTCATATAGTACCTGTAAAGTAATATAATATTACTTGGATATGAAGTATAATTAAAGATGTACACTGTAAATTTTTTAAACTACCACAAATAATATAACAAACCAATTTTGGAAATACAATATTGTACTGCAAGTAACTTGTTCTCCAAGTGTTCTACAGGATGAGCAAACATTTCTAATAAATTTAAACTTGATAAACAAGCAGTATCTTGCAATATGAGTAGTACATGATGCCAAATGTCACATGATCACAACTGGACCAATGGCTCTTCTCTCTCTCTCTCGCTGCAGGATTGTGGATGATCATCTCCCACACTCGAATGCTCAGTCTCAGGCCACAGCGTTTGGCAGAAATCAGTGATTTTTCAAAACGTTGTAAGATGCCCACAACTGGCACTAGTGTATTTTTGTCACTTCAAAGCACCTGTGGACGATCCTTTGCTTTTTCCATACGAGAGTAAGCTTAGGAATGCTCTACTTCATTCTAGGTCAGGCTGCCTGTGGATATAGACCCCTTCCTCTGCTGCCTTATTGCCAGTTACATTAAATACAGTATATGACCAGAGTTTATTAATACTGTATTGTAGTCAACATCTGTGTGAGTGTATACAATGGCCCCCATGCAGAAAAAGATTCCACTGAACCAATAGACAGTATGATTCCTTTAGTGATAGTGAAAGTCATCCTACACAATAACCCTCTTCTCTTTTGTCTCCCTCACACCAGCCACAAAGGTTTTCAAAGGTAAGTGCAGGTTAATTTGTTTATTTTTCTTCATATTTTGTATTTTCTTTATTATTTCATAGTATATTACAGTATTATAATCATTTTTATATGAATATATTTGGGTTGTGTAATGAATCAGCTGAGTTTCCAGTAATTCTTATGGGGAAATTTGCTTTGATACACAAGTGCTTTGGATTACAAGCATGTTTTCAGAATGAATTTTGATTGCAAACCAAGGTTTTACTGTAACTGGAACCATAAAAAATACTTAATCCTGCCCACTCTACCCCCCAAAAAACTCAATCCTGCCCCCAAAAAAGGGAGGAAAAAAAGAAAAGGAGAACAAAGAACAAATATGACAAATAAAAAGCAGACTGTAGCTTAAACCTGACCATACTAATAATCAAATTAATTCCAAATAAAAAAGGAGAGATTGTCAGGTTAGATAAAAAATAATAAAAATTCATTTCAAATACAAAGACAAGCTAAAAGTAAAATAATGAGAAGAGATATGCCATAATAACACTTTTAAAAAACTGGAATGGCTATATTAATATTAGACAAGTAGAATTCAGAGCAATAACTATTACCAAAGATAAAGAGGGTCATTTCATAATGATAATTATGTACCTAATAATAGACCTTCAAAATAGAAGAAGCAAAAACTAATAAAAGTGAAAGGAGACACAAATTTACAATTAGAATCAGAGATTTTAATAACTCTTTCAATAATGAATAGAACAAGTAGACAGAAAATCAGTAAGACTACAGAAAACTTGTACAACACTATCAACAAACTAGCCTAGTTCACTGGGCCTAGTTGGGTCTACTGACCCAACAATAGAAAAATACAACATATATTCTTCTCAAGTGACCACGAAAACAAGGCCAAATAAATTTAAAGCATTAAAATCATACAAGCATGTTCTCTGACCACAGTAAAATTAATTATATATCAACAGGAGAAAGATATCTGGACTAGCCAAATATCTGAAAACTAAAAAATAAACTTTTAAATAACCTCCTGAGACAAAGAAGAAATCAACAAAGATGTCATAAAATGTTCTGAACTGAATAAAAATAAAAATATGATATATCAACATTTGAGGGATACCGCTAAGGCAGTGTGTAGAGGGAAATTTCAGGTGTATACATCAAATCTCATCAAATTGCATACTTCAATTACTGTATATCAACTTTACTTCAATACAACTGTTTAAAAGCACCTTGAACATTCAACTGTTCACTGGTCCTTCAAGCTGTAATTTTATACTTCCTCATTCCAAACCCATTCAACAATACCTTTTTAAAGGAGGATGGGAAGTCTATCTTCATGGTGTTGGCATCCATCCATGAAATGCTATTTAAAATAAGACACATATTTTCCTCCACAAGGAAATGTAGGTGGAGGTGAAGTGGTCAGGAAATAGAGCAGATACTTCATCAGTACTAACTGAAGGGTGGAGAGAGCACTGAAAAGGGACATTTGGCACTTCCTTGCTTTTTACGCTACTCGGATACCTTCCTATCTGGAATTACTTTAGAGCTCCCAAAGTCAATCTGTCTTTCTTTGCCAAATAATGTACTGTTCCAAGAAACTGCTGGAGTTGCCTCATGGCTTTTAGCAAAAAATGTGTAATTTGGCTTGTTATCTATTGATATACTTACATGCTATTCAGAAAACCCAATGTGAATCTGTTCTTTCCATCTGAATCATGGATACAGCTCAAGTTCCACCCTCTCCAGGCAATCAGTCTTCCCCAGCCACTCTAGGACCTGCTGACATCCCTCCTTCTCTGATCTTCGATCTCTATAGAATTTTCAGTTTGTATCATGTCATTTATCATTACAATGTTTGTTTTCTTACCTGGTACAGGGAGATTTCTTCTATTCTCCCCAAGTTTCTGGCTTTGCTATAATATGGGAATTTCTGCCCACAGTTCTGCTGTCTTAGGGAAGTAATGAGGAAAAACCTTTCACTCTGTTTTTTTTTTTTAATTTTAATATTTATTTTTGAGAGAGAGAGAGAGAGAGAGAGATGGGAGTATGAAGGGGGGAAGGGCAGAGAGAGAGGGAGACACAGAATCCTAAGTAGGCCCTGGGCTCTGAGCTGTCAGCACAGAGCCCAACATGGGGCTCGAACCCATAAACCGCAAAATCATGACCTGAGCTGAAGTCAGACGCTTAACTGACTGTGCCCCAATAAGCTTTCACTCTTAACATTACTTTTATTTCCTCCCCTCAAGAGATAAACAATCTGATTTGGGAGAAGATCAGTGCTCAGGCAGGAGTCAGCTTCTGCCTAGCCCCTTCTCAGAAAGAGCCACTTGCCCATTGGCAGAGCACAACCTCCTCTGGAAGGCAGCATGCAGTTTTCCAGCTGTTGTGCCTCCAACAGAGTAGACACTTGAAATTGAGGAGAAGGGAGAAATGTTGTAGGCCCCATTTTGGCCTTGGGTCCAAGCCACATTCCTCAATCCAGCTTGATCAGAAATATAGCTGATAATACATTTTAATCTCCACTATCAATAGAAGTTGATGATGGGTACAATTAACACCACCAACATCCAGAATGCCTTACCTTCCTTTATCTGACTGTCAAATGTCTACCTTTCCAGGATGCCTTTTTATTCGTGGAGTCTTTCCTAATTCTCAAGGTTAATCATTTCTAGCCTTTGCCCCAAAGTATATTACTGTTACTTCCACTATATTTACTCTGCTTGTCATTTTTGTAAGGTGTATATATCTCTTTCGGTACTTAAATTATAAGCTCTTTAAGAGAAGGGGCTATGTCAAATTTATCTTTTGTGTCCATCAATTCAGCTTAATTTTTTATACATTTAATCTGGATCACCTTTGTAATTGTTTACTGTTTGTTTTTAAGCAGACTGTAAATTCCAGGAGACACGGAGTCACTTCTAACTAATGCTAAATTTCTTCCACTGACATGGAGCTTGACACAAAACAAATTCTCTGTAAATATCTGTTGAATTGAATTACATTTTCTCTTACACATTTCTATACAAGCCTAATAAATATTTGTCTGCTGACTGAGTGATAAGGGGAGGGTGAGATGTGGAAGATGAACCTAAAACTAAAGTGCCATCTTATTAGTTCCAGAATAACTAAAATCAAAGCAGCAACAACAACAAATATGTACTTCCTTTAAAGATAACGGTAAAATGATGAAAATTACTCCTTTACCCATACTTTGTCCTTTGGAGTTTTCATACCTATAAATTACTATTTAGTATACTCAATACAAAGGGTAGAAGGTAACTTGCACCATCACTGACTGCTCTTATCTCCAAATGATCACCTTCTAATGAAAAATAGGTTTTTCACATTGCAGATACAAGGAAATCTTGGAAATAGAATCCACTCAATCTAATAGAGTTCTGAAATAGTGACTCAGCAACAGCACAAGCTACAAGGGCAATCAGACCTCCAATAGCTTTTTGCTGTGTTTGCCACTGCAAAATGGGTCAGATATTCAAGCTTTCTGCTATGCAGAGCCAATGACAATTGGTACATCTTGGCCTCATAGAGGTCCCTTGACTTTCCTTCAGTAGCTCAGTAGCACTGCAGCATGCATTTATTTTAGACACTCAAATTTAAATTTGTTAGCTAATTGATTAGAAAGGAAAGAAAGAAAAAGCCTAAGAGCCTAATAACTTAAATTAGTATGTATTTAGTAAGTGACTACTGACAGTCCAATCTTATCACCAGGTTCTTTGGGGAAAATTTTTCTTTTTTTTTAATTTTTTTAATGTTTACTTATTTTTGATAGAGCAAACACAAGTGGGAAAGGAGAAGAGAGAGAGGGAGACACAAAACCTGAAGCAGGCTCCAGGCTCTGTGCTGTCAGCACAGAGCCTGACATGGGGCTCAAACCCACAGACCATGGGATCATGACCTGAGCTAAAGTTGGATGCTTAACTGACTGAGCCACCCAGGCACCTCTGGGGAAAAAATTTCTAACCTCTGTAGTATGACTGATTAATACTGAAACAGTATAGCCTGATTAATACAGTATAAACTGATTAATACAGAAGCCACTACAGAACAATGTGGAATGTAAGGAAGTATGAGAGTTTGCAGTATAGACAATCAGAACAGAGAAGGATAAAAGGGATGGTTCATGGATGAGCTGCATCTTGAAGGGGAAAAAATGTAGTATTAAAGTGATAGATGAATGGGAATGCTCAGGAATGAGGGCAAATCCCTAGAGTTACAATCTACTTGAAAAGCGAATACTTTCAAAAGTCCATGTTGAATCTGATCTCTCTCAGAGTAGGTAACAACCTACTGACAGATCTGGGTTGCAAAATCAAACCTAAGACTCTCCTGAGTAGCTTTTGAGTAGGTCCCAGTTTTTTAAAAGAGCCCCTGAAATTGCTGTCATCACTGAAGGTCAGGAAAAGGGCATCCCATAATTGATACATATATAACAGAACATTTATTACAACCATCAGATGATTACTAACTTACTGCTGCTTTTCTGGAAGATGTTAACTATTGCAAACTGCATACCCCAGCGGTAACTGGTCTACATAGAACGTCCATATCTAAGCTAATTCTCTAGTGCAGTAGTTCCAAATCTGTGGGAAACATGGAGCTATTCCAAGGATCCCAGTAAATTCACATAAGCACCTAGTATTGTCTGAACACCAAACTGTGTTTCACACACAGATACTGCCATGTTCTAAATGTATATGATTACTACTGTCTTTCATTTTTAAATACATTTTTTAGAGACAGAGACAGAGAGAGAAAGAGGACGCAAGCATGCAAACAGGGGGCAGAGTAGAGGGAGAGGCAGAGAGAGAATCCTTAGCAGGCTCCACACCCAGCACTGAACCCAACACAGGGCCAGATCTTATGACCCTAAGATCATCACCTGAGCTTAAATTAAGAGTCAGATGTTTAACTGACTAAGCCACCCAGGTGCCCCTAATTTTTAAAATATATTTTAAAATGTCATTAAATTTATAGCCAGGTTCTTCACTACTATTATCTAGGACCCCTCAAGGAGGTTAAGGATAGTTACCCAACAAATGATAAGTCCTAAGGAAAGAAGCACAGAAAAGAGGTTCATCACACAGAGTAGTCGGGAGTGGGTACAAAGGTGCCCAGAAAAGACTTTCCAGGGAAAGGCTTGAATTAGTGTTTCTTAAAAACGAAAGTTCCTCAAAAGTCAGAAATTTCAAGAATTTTTAGCTTTGTATTTTCATTTTAGTAACACTTTTTTTTAAATGCTTATTTATTTTTAAGAAAGACAGTGTGAGCAGGGGAGGAACAGAGAGAGAGGGAGACAGACGATCCAAGCAGGCTCCATGCTGTCAGAGCAGAGCCCTATGTGGGGCTCTAACTCATGAGCTGTGAGATCATGACCTGAGCCGAAGTTGGATGCTTAACTGACTGAGCCACCCAGGCATCCATATTTTAGTAACATTCTTAAAAAATTATATAAGCACATTCTGGATCACGTGGATGCCCACTTTATAACTCAGTATAGTAGGCAAGAATGAGAGGGGGATTTGCAACTGTGAAGTGGTCAAATGCCTGATCTCCTGAGCTGAACGATATGCTAAGCCAGTGAAGAAGGGCTTAAATAAGAACGACACAAACTGATTTACATTTTTAAGATCTCATATTTGTGACTGTGTGGAGAATGGATTAGACAAGATTAGGGGCAAGAGTAGAAACAGAAACACCAGTTGGGGGGTTTTAGAGTAGTTCTGACATGTAAGAATGATTGTTTAGATTAGAGGTACTAGAACTGATATTGAAGGAAGTGGATGGATTTTTTAGGACATGATTGGAGTTTTGTTTCTTTAAAAAGAAAGCACATGTCTAAACTCAGGCGGAAAGGCTGAGTAACAGTGTACCCCAACAAAGGGGCAGAGAAAGAAAGACACAGGGACAGCAAGTCCCAACGGTGAAAAAGAGCATGGTTCATTCAAAGAACCAAAAGAAGATCAGTTATTTGGGATCTTAACAGTGAGTGGAGAAATGCAGTAAGAGACACTGCTGGAGGCAAGAGGGGTCAGATGTGGCCATATTATAGAATCTGAACTTCATCCTAAAAGCAATGAGGAAATGGAGTGGTTTTAAGCAGAGAAGTGACATAATCTTTTCAAGATGTACACTGTGAGGTGTTCGAGGTGTCCTCTGGATTTAGTAACAAGGACATAGCGACCTGACAAACGCAGCTTCATGGGGGTACAGTACAAGTCAAATTGGCAGAAAGCCAATTTTGTCTCAGGCAAAGAAACAGAAAACAACGGTGCAACTATTGTGCACTAACCAACAAGCAGGTAAGAAAATCAAATCAAATGAAAAGTCTTTTTTATTCTAAGCTTCCTTGGAAGTACTTAATTCTGACAGATAAGATATGGATAGACAAACAGATAAATAAAACAGAAAGATATATAGAGGAGGGGAAGGGAGGATCCAATGGATTTTGATCTTAAAAGATTTAGGGTTATTTTAAGATGGCTTAAAATCAAATTAGACTAAGAACTGGTTGATAACAATAAGAGATGAACCAGAAGGTAATTAAATATATTAAAACATTTCTATTCTTTTAAATATTTCTCCAAATAATACTCTTACATGTTGTATATTTATTATTTTTAGTAATAAGGATTTAGGGCTTTTTTTATTTGAATTTGTGATTGCAGTTTCACAGGAAAACATAAGTTATATTAGTTGCATAACTTACATAAGTAACTTATGTTCTCTCGGAATCAGTTATCAGCAAGACTACCTTCACTTTAATTTAACTCATAGTCATCTCTCAAGGGGCAACCCACATAGAAGTTCCCTTCAGGACATCTTCCATAAAATGAAGGTTAGCCCTGTTTCTGTGCCTCTGTAGCACTGTATGCATAACTTTATCACTACTGGTTTTGTGCCTTATTCATCTTTGTATCCCCATGCACAGCACAGTGCCTGACACATGGTAAGTTCAATAAACGCTTATCAAACTAATGAATAACAGATGCCTTCCAGTTTGGACCATGAAGCCATTCCTAGGCATCAACATCCCCTGGTGGCAACATCCCCACAGTGCAGCATAACAGGGAGGAAGTGAACAGTTAACGGAGGGTTTGTCTTACAAGCCTAAAAGAAATCTGGAAAGTAACAGATCTACATAGAATCCAACACCCAACCCCCCTCACTCTCCCTCCACCACTTCCCCCAGCTAAATATCTAAATCCACAAAACAAAAACCAGTTCATAACACAGTTCTAATACTTTATCTTTGTTTCCTCAGAATCAAGCCAATAATACTTGTGATGGACATTACAAGAAAAAGTTCCATAAACAGATAAAACAATTTAGTAGTACTGTTAGATTTTTTAACAGATTCCCAAGTTAACTGTGTTTGACATATTTTCTTGGATATTGAAGAATAAATACTAGTTCAAAAACTTCTACCTCAGAAATATTTTTTCTCATTGACTCAAACAATGTTAGTCACAATAGCCACGTTTATTATTTATTTTAAAGTGTCTTTAGCCCTTGTCCAGTAATCACAGAATATGGCCTTTCCTTTTTTAAAAAACACAGAAAAAAACATTTTATGTGGGAGGTGCAGAAACTTAAGGAATATTTTTATATCTTATTTGAACTATTATTTATCCATCTATTTCACAATAATCAAAATTGAAACACATTCCCAATTGCCTTTCTAGTTTGGGTGCATCTCAAAACAGCAGAAAATGACCTGCTCACCCTTGTCAAGAAGCATGTACAATGATGGCATGAAGGATCTGCCCAGCAAACAAATTAATTAAGCACCAGACTAAAGAATTCCAGAATCAGCAGTGACTAAGGATTCCTTTACACACAAAGAGAAACAGGAACTCTGTTTCATCCTGATTAAAGCTCTGTAATCAGAGTTCTCAGTGGTCTGTAGGTCATGCTTTGCAGACTACTTTACACCCTACAAAAACAATAAATCAAAGTCATCTATTATTTTACAGACTCTCAGTCTAGCCAGTTTGGGTTAAAATCATTCCCTGGGTTGCCTACAGGTTAAGCAGCCAGTATTTTTCCAGCATTGTTTAACTTTCAGCACCTTCTATACCATATCACACTACCTCCCCCCCATACACTCACCAGGAAATATTAATAAGATGGTACACAGTGACAACTCCCATCTTATTTTGCTCAAATTCTAGTGGCTGCCTGTATTTCAATCAATCTTTTCCACTACAAGAAAACACTGGAGAAAAGATAGTAACATTTCCTTCTCCCACCCATTGTGATACCAAGGACAGTGTAATAGAAGCGTCCCTTTGTGCAGTCAAAGCCTACAGACAGCTTCAATATGTGCTGCCTTGGAGCTGGCTTTGGCTCTTTGGAGCAAAGCCGAGATTTAATGAGGCTTTCCAGATTGAAGGTCACAATGGTGTGCTGAATAATAGGGTTTTTGCAGAGAACCATACATTAATAAAACTAAACAACTACATATGGCTAATGGACAACTGAGACATAATGATAAAAGACAACTGATGACCAATAACAATATTTCATAAAGCCAGCCACACAAACCTATACTTAACTTATGAGAGTTTAAGGTAACACAGACTATACAACAGGGAAAGCTTTGGTACATAGGTAGAAAAGTTCCATAGTTCATTTCCCAAAACATCATGTGCAGCCTCTGCCTCCAAAACTATCAGCCACTTTTCATATTAACTATCAGGGTAGAGGAAGAAAGAAAAAGGAATTCAAGAAAAGAAGATTTCAGTAACATAGATTCTCTTCTTTTTAAACTGAAAAATTCAAATGCCCTGCTTCTGACTCTTGTTTATTTTAATTCTTTTTTTAATGTTTATTTATTTTTGAGAGAAAGAGTGAGCGAGTGCAAGTGGGGGAGGGGCAGAGAGAGAGAGAGAGAGAGACAGACAGAATCCGAAGCAGGCTCCAGGCTCTGAGCTGTCAGCACAGAGCCCGACACAGGCTCGAACCCACGAACCGTGAGATCATGACCTCAGCTGAAGTCAGACATTTAACTGACTGAGCCACCCAGATGCGCCTGCTCTTGTTCTTAAAAAATAAAATCCACTCCTTTTTTCACTCCACTAAGGCCATTCTTTTTCTCTGAAGGTCCTTTTCTTACTACATTCCAGAACTTTTTATAAGATAAGAAATGGAGGTAAACTAGTTATTTTATATGAGAATAAAAACCAAACAAACAAAAAATCCTAGGCTCTGGTCTTGTTTCTGGTAGTGCGTAACCTTAAGGAAGTCACGTAAACCTTCACTGATGCCACGCATCTTTATACATACAACAACAGGGGTGAAACGCGACTGGGATCATAAGTGGGGTTTCATAGTGACAACTGAATTTTACGAGTAATGAACTCAATAAAATTCTATGTAAAAATATTTTGTGGATGAGCATTTTTCTAGGGTTAGCATTCACTTATAACAGATTTTCAAAACTGGTAAAGAAGCACTGGTAAAGACAATTTTTAAGTAAAATGTTGTAAAGAGTCTATAATTCCATGATTCTTTAATAACAACAGAATTAAGTAAATTTTAAGTCAACTGGAATAGAAAACAGCCTACAAATTTTCATCCTCAGAGAATGGAAAAACTGGAAATACTGTTCATTCAAGCTGTCAAGAATCCTAAGGGATCTGGGAGAGATGAAGGGATTCTCTCAGCAGTGTTTAAAGGCCAGATATCCTCCCTCCACCCTTAGCTGAAGACTTAGGGCCACCCCAAAAAGGGCATGGAAGGAAGCAATGTATACACCTAGTGCCCAGATCTTGATTGTTAAAATACCATTCCCCTCTACAGAGGTGGGAATCCTTAAAGAAATGGCTGAGTTTTAGTCTGGGGCAGGGATAGTAAGGTGACCCTGGGACATCTTGTTGGGCTAGAAAACAAGGAAGCACTCAAAGACTAAAGGATCATGTTAAAGGTTGACAGGAACAGGTTTGAAGAGGCTCCCACTGGCAAAATTTGTGCAATACAAACCTCAAAAGTAGTAACGAAAGTAACATATCATAAACTTGAAAATTTTGAAGTCCATGAGTACAAAATGGTAAGAGAAAAAAGAGCTAGTATAATGGGAGAGCGAATAAAAGACAAGAGAGAAAACCAAGAGAAGCCTTTCTTTACAGAAGACTACCAACCAATAATATAAAAGAAACAATGAAATTAGAAAAATCATCAGGGCAGCTGGGTGGTTCAGTCAGTTGAGTGTCCAACTTCAGCTTGGGTCATGAACTTGTGGTTTGTGAGTTTGAGCCCCACATCAGGGCAGAGCCCGCTCCAGATCCTCTGTTCCCCCACACCTGCTCTCTGCCTTCCCCAACTTGTACTCTCTCGAAAATAAATTAAAAAAAAAAACAAACCATTTTTCAACCCCCATGTGACAGGTGATTTAGGCAAGGATCATCAATGGATGTAAAAAATCACTAGGGAGTAAGATATTCACACGGTCTCAAAGTATCACCCAACATATTCCTTACTGCCAATGTGTCCATTCCCTGAACCTGGACTTTAAGAATGAACATAGCATTGGATATTCTAATTAAATGATATCATGGTTAATTGGAATTAACTTTTTCAAACATCTGTGAACTTACCAATTTTCAAAGAATTAGAACATAACACTTAATGTATACATTCAGCATCATCTAATAATTATCTAAGGATTCAGAAGGCCTTCCTATACCTTACTATGCCTCTTTATTATCAGATGAAAATAAAAGATAAAAGGATCACTGCACAAAAATACATCCCGACACAGCACACTAGGATTGTCAAGCTGGCTGTTGCCTTTTCTGGTTCCCAGTGGCCAATGGTTCCACTTAGGGATATCACAGTCCACAATTGTTCTACTGTCCCCTCCTAAGCTTTAGGTAAATGAAAAACATCTCTTCCTCCCCCAAAGGTAGGTGAGATGATGCAGAAAATTCTACAAGACAAAGAACCATGTTTCTTCAACAAATGGTAAGAGAAAAAGGGGAAGAAAAGGAATGGTTATGGATTAAAAGAGACTTAAGAAACACATCAACCAAATGTAACATAAGAAACTTAGCTGGATCCTGATTCAAACCAACCAACCATAGGAGCACCTGGGTGGCTCAGCAGGTTAAACATCCAACTTCAGCTCAAGTTATGATCTCACAGTTCGTGAGTTGGAGCCTCACATTGGGCTCTGTGCTGACAGCTCAGAGCCTAGAGCCTGCTTCAGATTCTGTGTCTCCCTCTCTCTCTGCCCCTCTCTCACTCACACTCTGTCTCTCTCTCTCAAAAATAAACATTAAAAACAAATTTAAAAAAATTTGGTTTCAAATAAACCAACCATAAAAATACATTAAATAGGAAAATTTACTGAATAGATATTAGATATTAATTATTTTTAATTTTCATGTGTAATGTGATTAAGATTACATTTTTAAAGAGTCCTTTTTGATAAGGTACATACTGAAGAATTTATGAATAAAACAGTATGATGTCTGGAATTTGCTTTCAAACATTACAACTGGGTGGTGGTAAGGGGATAGGAGCAAACGGGATTAGTTATGTGTTGATAACTGTCAAATCTGGGTGATGAATTTGCAAGCGTTCATCGAACTACTGTCTCTATTTTTGTGCATGTCTGGAAATTTCCATCACTAAAGCATTTTTTTAAAGTGAGGTGGCCCTATTAGTTATAGGTATGGAGACACTGTGGTCAGTTAAGATGTATGGTTGCCCAGCTTCTGGATCTATGAGTAACTGATTTTATTTCAGTAACCATTTACGAAATACCTGCCAGTTTCTGGTGTCTCTAGAACTCGGTGATAACCAAGGGTACTTTTCAGTATCATCAAGAATGTAGTGATTAATAGTGTGGTCTCTGGAGTCAGATTGCCCACACTGGAATCCCAACTCTGCCACCTACTAGGTGTGTGACACACAGAAAGTTGCTTGATCTCTCTATGCCTCAGTTTCCTCATTTATAAAATAGGAATAATAAAAGCATCTATCTCAGAATACCTGTGAAGTACTTAGAACAGTGCCTCATATACAGTAAACATTCAATAAATGTCAGCTATTATTGTTGGTGTTCATCAGTCGATCATATTAAAAGGAAATCTGACTCTCATCTACTGCCATAGAAAATCTCATATAAACACTGCCTTACTTTGATAGCTATGAAACACTTTAATAGCATTCCAGATTTCCTAAAATTTAATGGTTGTGGCATTTGTCTGTGACAAATCGATGCTTATAACAGTTTGAGGAGACATTATGTTCCTTCATATTAATTGACAAAAAAAGATACCAAGATGCAGAACAGCAAGATGTCACCCCAGCTGCCCTTTAGTGAACCAGTTTATTTGGAAACGCATTTTGTCTTCTGGCAATACATCACTGATTTTCGTCTGTGAATATAAGGTCACATCATCATAAGCAGGGTTGGAAGATGCAAATCAAGCTGATTCACCAATAACTGTTTCTAGTATTGATATTTTGAAATATAATAAAGCTAGAATATCATAAAGAGCAACGACCTCCGGCCTCTCTCTCTGACAGTGAGGGTTTGGTGGAATTGCTGACGCTGCTGAGGATGGGGAATGAAGGTTGGAAGGGAAAGCAGTGGTAGACTATTGAATCCAAGACAGAGTTCAGGCTCCATCTAGGCAGAAGGTATAATGCATGTGTACTGCATGTTCTACTATAAGTAGAAAACCAAAACAACGATAACTTGAGAGTGACCAGCAGCATCTCAAGAACAAGGCAGTGGGAAGTACTCTGCTCCAGGTATAGAAAATAAGGGGATGTGACGTCTGTAGAGAACACAAAAATATGGATGAACTGGCTAAAACTCATTCTGCATTTTATTATCACCATGCATTGGCAATTCAAAACATCTCGATCAAATATTCCTCCCCCCAAAAAATCTTTTGTCTAAATTCCAGCTACGGGAGTCACTGCTGAATTTTAATAATATACATATAAGCTTCAAATTAGAACATTTTTAAAATGTGTATCTCTATTATACATTTATGCCACATGGAATTTAGAGAATGCCCATTTTATAGTCTGTGGAAGCAGATTTCAGCTACACAGATTAATTTTCAGAGTCAGTTTATAATGGTTCAAAATTGCTCAGTCTGGCGTCACAGTTCGTGAAACCCACCATTCCACATATTCCTGAACTTAAAGAGCAGATTCAAAAAAACAATGATAGTCTGATGATTGTAATATGAAGAAACAGAATTTTAGTTACTTCATTTCTATCTTTATGTGGCCATTTGAAGTTTTTAATTTGCATTTAAATCAGTGAAACAATTAGATCTACTATGTGTAATATTTTGGTTTGGTAAGTGCAGAGTTTATTTCACATAGGAGAAACTTTAATGAATATGAATAATATCTTTTAAATCAGAATTTATTATTGTTTATAACTTTTTTCAAGACTAAAGAATACAATAATTGTTCAATGAAAGAATGATTTACTGATATAATAATTATTACATAGAAAATAATGATTGCTACTGATATTAAATGGTTACTAGCAAAAATAATTATGCTGTATAGAGGAGGGGGTGTTAAAAAATGATGTGTCCCAGGTTAAATGCACTAGGTACATCATTGTCTTTGATACTCTTCTGTTCTGCAATTAACTCCACTTAGCAGTATTAAAAAACCCAAGACCTTGAGAATAAGTATCAGAACTAGCAAAGCCGAGTAGTGCTGGGTTCCAGTTGTCAAATGCAAAAATAAACAAATCTCTGTCATTCTGTGATATTCACATATTTTAGAAGTCAAACGTGTTTCAGAACAGGCGGGACAACTTTAATCAAACAGATAATGACCTTCCACAAAAGAAACAGGAAAAAAGTCCAAACTGCTAATTGCTGGCATTAATGCTACTGAATCATGGCTCATTTATAACCATCCTCCTAGTTACGATGGCATATTATCTATCTTATTTTCACATCAGATTTTAGAATCCTTCAGTATGAAATCATAAACTGGAGCTTTCTAATCACAAGTAAAAGGATACTTGATTAGTAGATAATGCAGCCACTCAAGATTTTTAAGCAGAGAAATTGTATTCTAAGATTTAACAACTTGTATTGTGTGAATTGATGTGAAAAAGGTTAAGATTTTCTAAAACTATTTAATTGGTTGCTTATTAGTAGAGAACAAGTTGGTAACTTCTTAGAAAATTAAATGATGCTTTCCTAGCCCATTTGTGGTTAATTTTCAATTTTAAAGTTATGAGACTCATTCCTTGAACTGGCAAGCATTGGTAAATGTCTTCTGTGTGTCTAGCAGTGTGCCTATTGGTGGTGGTCGGGCCTCACTGGTCAAACCAAAGGAGCAAAGTCTCTGCTATTCAATGGAATAACAAATAAAAACATATTTATGAAAATGTGACCAGTGAGATCACAGAGAAACACACCAAGTGCTACAGAAGCAGGAAGAAATAGCTCGAAGTAAGTTCCAAACTTCAACTGCTTTGAAATTAAGACAGAATTCTGACATGTATGTCAGAATTAAGTATATGGGGGGGGCCTGGGTGGCTAAGCTGGTTAAGCATCCAATTTCGGCTCAGGTGATGATCTCACAGTTCACCGTTCAAGCCCCATGTCAGGCTCTGTGCTGAGAGCTCAGAGCCTGAGCCTGCTTCGAATTCTGTGTCTCCCTCTCTCTGCCCCTCAGCCTCTCGTGCTCTGTCTCTCTCACTCTCAAATATAAATAAATATTAAAACAAATTAAATATATAACCAGTGGAAGTTCATTTGGCATGGACTTTTTCTTCATATCCAAGCAGTCTCTTCATATTGAGTTGTTTCATCTCCAAGAGATCTACTTAATTAATTTTACCACAAAATCTTGAAATCAGAATACCTCAGATAAATGACTGGTGGCAGTGAAAATCAGAGATTAAAGTGGAGATAGCTACAGGAAGGTGGAAGAAAGGAAGGGCAACAGCTGGATGCCTGTCATTTGAGGAAGGGCGTGGATGGCAAGCCATTAATGAATTCTGGAACAGAATGAGCACACACAGATGAGCAGCTCCTAAGTTTCTCTTTAGATCCACTGTGTATGAAATGTCTATGGGATACCTGTAGGCAGACGTCCAGTAGAAGTTGGAAAAGCAGTCTGGAGCAAGGTGGGGCTTGCTGATATAGCTTTAGAAGTCTCCATTTGAGAGATGGGGATTAGAATCAGGGGGCTAGATGAGATTGGCTAGGAAGATGTCACAGGGAAGAAAAACAGATGAGGATGGAACTTGATTGTATACAGTTTCCCATCATTCCTTAAAATGTAACCGTGTGATAAAAAAGCATAAACTTTCCTAAACTACAGATGCCTACCTTTTACTTCTTTTACCCAGAAAAGTTAAGAACATGATGTTAGAAGGTGGAGGAGGGTCAGTAAAGTATTCTCCAGAATGAGAAGGTACTTTGAGACACAAAACTGAAGGAAGCCACTCCATACCATTTTCAGTTTTATTCAGGGTAACAAACTGATGGGGGAATCAAGAAGATGGATGATCCAGACCCTACACAGCCATTCTCTGCCCCAGGCTCCCCCCAGTCCAGACCTTAACCCACAGTTTTATGGAGCAAGGGGCACAGTGGTGAGGTCACAGGGCAATTATCTAAAGTGGCACCTTAGGTGTGCCAGGCATCTCTACTAGTTACCTTAAAGTAGGACCTCTGTGTGCCACTTTAGGAAACATTAAAACAAGCCTTTCTGCATTCTGGTCAGGGCATACATTAACCTCCAAGGCCTGGAACACGTTACCCTGAGGGAGATGGTTGCATAGGCACAAACAAGATGGAGGGCCAAAGATGGAGTCAGTGTTGTCAGCTCTCCTACCCACAGGCTCTGAGAGAGTGCTAACTCTGCCACTCAGAAGCTGGATAGTCATAGGTAAGTCACACAATCTGCAGGCTTCAATTTCCTTATCTGTACAATGAGGGTATCATAGCAACCATCACACCATGTACAATTTTTGTGAGAATTCAATGATGAGGGATGTAAAGTGCTTCATACAGTGAATGGCACAGAGAAGGCACTCAATAAATGTTAGCTACCATAATGGTGACAGTGATGAATCTTACTACAATTCTGGCCATATGGCAGGAACTTAATAAATAACTGTCTATATTGCTCCATATGTTTCTAAAATCTATTTCCATCTCTCAATGAATGGCCCACTTAAAGAGTATTTTGTTGAGTAAAAAATAATTCACTATACATTATAGACTGACTCATTCTCTGATTATGTACATACAATTGTCACTATACAAAGAACTTGATTGAGAAATGATTGCACTCTTATATTCCTTCCCTGTTGATATTAAGTAACCTGCTGCTTCTGATATTTTTCTATTCTACACATTTCTAAATATCTATGAAAAAAAAAACCCTAGGTTTTCTAATCATCCATTGAAACATGAAAATGTTTAGTCAGAATGAACTAATTTGTCCTCAAAGCTTCCATAATTATGGGTCCATTACTCTACTTAATAAATTGTATCATAATTAACAGTAAGTGAGTCTGTTTCTTCCCAAAGATTTATAGGCATGCTGAAGTCAAAAAATGTATTCATCCCTGTATCCTCAGGATCCAATCCAGTGTTTAGCATGTGACAGTAAGTATTCTCGATGAATCAATGAATTAATGAATGGACGAACAAACAAATGAACAAATGAAAGAACTCAGGAGCATGTAGGACAGGGAAAGGGATAACCTGGATTGTACAAGATAAAGAGTGTGGGCCAGATGAACTCTGTAGTCCTTGTGATTCAGTTGAAGATTAGCCTATGGTTGATGTATCTTATCATAATGGCATTACATACGTCTCACTGTCATTAATGATGAAAATCTGTCAGTCAGATAGAAATAAGTTATAGTTTCAATATTCACAAAGTATAGCCATTTTTATGGAAAAGCAATTTTAAAAATTAAAAATCCACTCAGTTGGAAAAAGCCAAAGATGTACTATGGCACTTCAAAAAAAATCATTTTTTTATCCTGTACTCACCAGGCAAATAAACCAGTCCCACCTGGTGTAGGGGTGAAGATGATGGACAACCAATTAGGAAGAAAGAGGCTCAAAGTGCCATTCTGCAATACTGTCTGTGAACAGAAATTACAAGCATTAAATTTCTGGCAAAAGCAAAGTTGGCATATGTCACAGCCCATATGACTCTGAATGCAATCCAATACAGTAATTTTGTACTTTGGTATATGTCACAGATCATATGACTCTGGGTGCAATAAAATATAGTGATTCTGTACTTTTGGAACACTTAGGGGTAAATATACCATGTCAGATTAAAGAGGTTTCTAAATAACTGATCTTTTGTCCATTCTAAAGAGGACATATTTTAAAATGTTACCCTCTGGGGATGGACATCTCTCTCAGAGGGTATCATTACAAAAAAAAAAAAAAAAAGAAAGAAAGAAAGTATTATTTAAGATGTTTTGGACCACAGGTAAAAGATTACCCAACTAACAGGGGCTTAAACAATATGTGCATTTCACTTTGTACATAACAAAAAGTCTTAAGTTTTCAGAACTGGTTTAGAGCTCAGCAATATCACTGAGGACTCAGGCTCTTTCTGTGCTTCCTTCCCTCCATCCTCAGCATCTTGGGGAAATCTTCCTTCATGGTCACAAAATGGCTGCCACAGTTCAAGCATCTCATCCTTGCTTAAAAGCCCATTTCCCAAACAGGAAGGAAGGAGTGGTGGTTAAAAAAAAAAAAAAAAAAAAAAAAAGGATTTTCTAGTCATGTGGCTCCCTGCTTTATCACAGTGTAAAATCTTTCCCAGAAGCTCCCACGCTGACTTGACCTTACACCATTTTTTCCCCTAGTGCAGCAATTTTATGGTTTTTTTTAACCTTTTAATTCAATATATGTTAAAAACAACAATAAAAAACCCAGTTTAGCCATTTCTTCCACCCCACCTCCCACACCTTGCCTCCAGCACCACCATTCTGTTCTCTGTGTCTATAAACTTGCTTTTTATTTTTTTAAGATTCCATATATGAGAGATCATACAGTATTACAGTATTTGTCTTTCCCTATCTAACTTCGTGCAATTAGCATAATGCTCTTGAGGCCAATCTATGTTGTTGTAAATGGCAAGATTTCATTTTCTTTTATGGTTCATTAATACTCTATTGTTTATATATACCACATCTTCTTTATCTGTTTATGCATCAATGGACATTTATGCTATTTCCTTATCTTGACTATATATATAAATGATGCTGCTGCAATGAACATGAGGATGCATACATCTTCTCAAGTTAGTGTTTTTGACACATATTTTTTAATTGCATAACATTTACTTACAATAAGGAGGCTAAAAAATATAGAGCAGAGGTTTGACAAACAATCTTGATGATGAGAATTGAAACTGCTACACCAAAGCCTGTGAATACCCAGTCCTTTCAAGAAATCTACTAGGCAAAGATCCCTTTCTAATCCTATATGACCACCATGGTGCAGTACAAAGTAGAATTAGAAGGATCTGGGATTCAATTACATCTCCCATTACTTACTCTGTTAAATGAAGACAAGAATGTCTACCCCTATAGAAATGAAGACAATAATACCTATATTGATTGTGTAAGGAGTCTATCTTACCATGTCCAGGCTCTAGATAAAATATTTTTTAATTTTTTTCTTACAGAAGTTCTTTTTCCCTTATGCTATTATTAAACCAAAATATGACTGCTATGTTCCTGAGTCAAAGAGCAGGAGTCAAATCACCCAAGGAACTAGATATGATCTATATATGCACATGAGAAAGAAAATTTATTATAATCTCTTAGTGGATAGGACTGGTACACCTTATTATCACCTTCTTCTGTACCACACAGGGAAGATGACCATGCTTGCTGGTTAAAGCAATTATTCAAGAGTGCAGGCAGAAGAAAAGAAGGAGCAGCAAACACCTAACACTGACTGGCAAGGAGACAGATTGGCTGATCGTTTTGATTCTGAAAATGGGTCACTGTATCCTCAGCAGTAACCTCAGAATTCTAATGACTGTAGAACCCAGAGAATGCTGACCAGAGGAACAGAGCAGTGGGAAGGAAACAATTTACTTTGATAGTTCTGACTATGCTAATAGCAAATAATTTTCAAAGTGTGAAATAATTTTGTATCTAGCAATAGAGAGTTCTGGAATAGCATTCTCCTGACTTCCTTACTTCCTCTTCCCTCTTAAAATTGCTAACTGGCGGTAGTGAAAAACAGCAATGGACTAAGAAGTCAGTGACCCAGGTTGGGTTCCTGGCTTATTCTTCATTACTTTGTTTATAAATCTCCATTTCCTCAGTATGAGTTAGGTGAGGTTGGACCATATGTATCTGAAGCATCTTGCAACACTGAGATTTTATGAGTCCAGGGGCACTTTGATTTTTAAACAAGTTCTCTTTTGTTACCAACACCAACTTTATAGTTCCATAATAACTGGAAAAATAGAGGAGTACATCCATGTATGATCAAATTTTTCCAATAATATAGGAACAGCCAATTATTACCTGAGACCTGGAGGTAAGGGTGACTTAGCCAAAAGTCATCCTGATAGTCTGGGATTTAGGAAATGCAGTCATTTTTGAAAGAGGCAAAATTAATAGGTCCATCATGAAATAAAGATATTCTTTTTTAAGTCTTTTTACTTTTTTTTTTAATGTTTATTTATTTTTGAGGGAGAGAGGGAGAGAAAGACAGAGTGCAAGTAGGGGAGCGGCAGAGAGAGAGGGAGACACAGAATCTGAAGCAGGTTCCAGGCTCTGAGCTGTGAGCACAGAGCCCGATGTGGGGCTTGAACTCATGAATCGTGAGATCATGACCTGAGCCAAAGTCAGATGCCTAACAAACGGAGCCACCCAGGTGCCACAAAATAAAGGTATTCTTAAAATTTGTATAACTCTACAAAATTTGCTTGTGTGTAGGGGTCTGAAATGAACACGATCAGCTCTGACACAGGTATAATGCCCAGTGCATTATAGGAGCAAACAAAAAATACTCAAGTCTCAGTTCAAAGGCGACTCCCTTCAAAGACCTTTCTAAACCTCTACTCACCACATCCTCTACCCCTGTTAGAATTACTATAAATTGAATTCCAGTGACCTTTCATAGCACTTTATTGGTATCTTTCATAGCACAGACAGCTTTCTTCCTCTTTTAGAAGTATTTATGCACAGGTTTATCTCCTTTATTGTAAGTTCCCCATATGCTCCAAATTGCTTATGATAGTAATAAATAAAGCAATACTTGTAAAATCAATGATTTTCCAGAACAATGCCTTTCTAGGTTGCTTTGCTTTGTTTTGTTTTTTTGAAAGAGAGAGAGAGAGAGAGAGAGACAGAGAAAGAGTACATGCATGCATGCGCTCAAGCTGGGAATGGGCAAGAGGAAGAGAGAGAGAATCTTAAGCAGGCTCCACTCCCAGCATAGAGCCCAATACGGCGCTTGATCTCACAATCTTGAGATCATGACCTGAGTTTAAATCAAGAGTCAGACACTTAACCAGCTGAGCCACCCAGGCAACCCTCTCGATGTTTTATTTGTTATTATTATTTTTTAATGCACAGGTAAGAAATATCTTACATTGTGACCCAGTGTTTCACAAAATACTTGCCCTAACCAAGTAAGATACACTCTGATATTCTCTATTCTTTTCTATTTTACTCTATTTCATTCTTTTTAATAAAGGGAGCAAATCACTAGATGATGTTTATGAACCTCTAAGTCTCACCCTAAAGTTTAATAGTGATCCAGAAGAGTTCCTTAAAAAGAAGCAAAATGTAAAGGGAGATCTAGTTTCTGAAATTCATTTCTGAAAATGATCTACAATCTACTTACTCTTCTTCCTACAGATGGTGAAAAGCTAAATACTTATTTTCCCAGGCTCCCTTCCAGCTAGGCATAGCCATGACCCATTTCTGTCAAATGAAATGTAAGTACGAGTCACAGAGGTATCATCTAGGAAAGTTTCTAAAGGGGCCAGATTCTGCTGGCATGTCCCCTCAGCCCTTTGCCATTCTTCCCATTCCTGCCTGAACCGTGGAGATGATACCTAGAGGTGCAACAGGCACCTACTGACAAGCACGAGCACAAGACCTACAAGGAGGGATGGGAGAACAGAAGGAGCCAGAGTCTATGGTGACATCACTGAGCCACCAGATCAGTCATGGGCTGCCTACCCCAGACATTTTACTATGTGAGACAAATAAAGTCCTTATTTGCTTAAACCACTGTTAGGTTTCTGTTTATTTATAGTTGAACATATTCCAAACTGATCCTACACTCAGTAACCATTTTTGGATTCAATGACCCTCCATGGGAGGTAAATTTTTAAAAAGGGAAGAGCGTTTTTTCTGAAATTTATTATGGAGGCTCTCTAACACTTTAATTTATACAAGAATGGCTTTGGAGAGCTCCACTATGGAGAGAACACTTCCAGTGATCATCAGTTCATAGAAAAAAATGCTTTTTGTAGAAATTTTAATCATGTATTCATCTAACTTCATCCCCAGGCAACAATGCTAGTCACTAAGGATATCACAAAGAACACAATCCAATCTCCAAGAGGCTTATAGTCTAGTGTGAGAATCAAACATACCGTGAGATACATGCTATGACAGGATGCTGTCAGGGTACTGGGATGGAACGGAGATGAGGTAGATTCACATGCCTTTCAAAGCATCAAGGCAATAAAATACAGCAAGTTCTGTAAAACCATCTTAGCAACTTCATTTCTCCTCTAAAAATGCACTAAAAGTATAATTTTTTAATGGATTAATATAAAGAAACATGTTCCCATAGCCTCCAATAAAACTCTTCTATGATCACTAAAAATGTCCCATGGAAATGTCACATGGAAAAAAAAAACTTTTTTTTTCAAATAAATCTCCAAATAGCTTTTCACAAACTATGAAAAAGACTTAATGCCTGTCATCTCACAACACATTTATTTTGCATTTATCAGTTAAACTGGTGCAATTGTGAATGTTGATTCACTTAGCACATAGAAAAGACCAACAACCAAAAATAACTGACATTTTTATTCATCAACACACACTAGCATGGACAATAGAACAACAAGACAGTATATTTTGTCAAATAAAAATATAAAGACCAAAATTTTAAATAACACATCCTAGAAACAAGATTTTATTTACCACTTCTCTACCTTTTGGCTAATATCAACTACAGAAACAAGAATTTTTACTAATCCAGAGAGAGTCAATCAAATCAAGCTGTTAGAGCAAAGTCCACATTAGGATCCCGTTGACCTCAATACAGTGGTTTCACATGACAACTGGACTGAACAGATATACAGATAAGCCTACCATCTGGGATTTTTTTTTTCTTTCTCTTTTTCTTCCTTTTTTTTTTTTTTTTTTTTTTTTGGCCTTAGATGCAGCACTTTTACTTATAGTGACCATATTCCAAACCAGAAATTAATGCAGCCTAACTACTAAAATTGATAGTAAAATTGATACTAACTAAAATTGATACTAACCTAAAAAACCAATAACCTGATAAAAGTAACCACCATACCTGACCCCCACCGACAAAGAAGAAATGGGGGTGAGGGAGAATAAAGGATTGTGTTAAACACAGATTTCACAAAGCAATATGGTCTAGGTGTAATTTCTATTTTAGCCCATGAGTATCTTTTTTCTCAAAGAAAACAAAAGGTTTTTGAGATAGTTCAGATACCCAGGACAACTGGCAAATTGTCACATGTCCAAGTCAGTGCTTCCTCTCACAGTAACTCCTTCAGTTACTTTTAGCTCTTTCTCTCTTCTTAAAGTTACCATGTAAGGATAAAAAAAATACACTTTCTTAGGGTAAATTAAATATTGGGGGAGGGGGTTAAACTTTTCAAATAACTTACATTTTGGAGGTTAGTTTTTACTTTAACTTAGTTAGCTTTTTTGTATTTATATTTCCTTTAATAGCACAAATATATATACTAGTAGTTTAAAGAACCAAATATTCTACATGTCTCATTTCACAAACCAGCAGTGCCATCCCCATCCCATTTTTCCCACCTCCCAGAGGCAACCACATAAAAATCTTTTAATTGTTTCCTTTGGCATTGACCTCCATATGCAATGTTAAATTACTGCTCTTGATTTTTTAGTTATAAAAATCTACTATCTTTTAGACTTCGCACTATGGAAGTCACCCACCCTTCTCAATCCATACCTACAAACCCACTCTTCCCATCCTCCTTCTACAGTCATCATTTTGTATGGCTCTTTATTCAATGTCTACATTATTACTACATAAATGATATTTCCAGCTAACCATATGCTATACTAATGATTACTTTTTCTTGAACAACTCCTGTTCGTACCCTAACCCAACCTCAGTGAGTCTTGTTCTTGATTTTCAAAATGTATCTAACTGCAATTATTTTGAAAATTCACAAGTTGTTTACATCTTCTCTTAATGAAGTAAATAAAAATTCTGTCAATTTCACCTTCATGACAACATGGCCCCTGAAGATTTCACACCTGTTCAAATTTGGACTATTTTGCTCTCTAGACTAATCGCAAAGTTGTCATCTTTGAGATTTTCCTTCACCAACACCCTGCACAGTCCCTTTGTTTCACTTTTGTGTTAAAGCCACAATTTCGTGCTTTCAGGTCTGTCTCCTTTTTTTTTTTTTTTTTTTTTGACATCTTTACTTTGATGAAGGTTTTCTTCTAGTAATTTCCTTGGAAGTAAAAATTTTGAGACCTTGAATGTATGAAAATGTACTTACTGGTGCACCTGGGTGACTCACTCGGTTAAGCATCCAACTTTGGCTCAGGTCATGATCTCACAGTTTGTGAGTTTAAGCCCTGCGTTGGGCTCTGTGCTAACAGCTCAGAGCCTGGAGCCTGCTTCGAGTTCTGTGTCTCCCTCTCTCTCTGTCCCTCTCCCACTCACTGTCTCTTCTCTCTCTCCCTCAAAAAGAAATAAATATTTTTAAAAATTTTTTAAAAAGAAAATACCCTCTCATACACAGAGGGTTTAATTTTTTTTGTATTGGATTTCACTTTATTTTGTTCCCTCTCCTGTTTTGGCACAGAAAAAAATATCACTGAAAGGAAAAAGGAAACAGCAGGTGAGCAGGACTAAAGAGACAGGACAGGGGCAGGCAGGGGGCAGCATCTGAACTGATGGAATACCTGTGCTTAGTCTGCTTCCACTACCCTAATTGGGGGTTTCAGGGAGAGGGACGAGCATACTGCAGGCAGAAGAGGATGGCTAAAATACTTCAGAATTTTGAAGGCATTACTTCATTTTCTTACTGTATTCTTTCTACTGCTTTACTGTGCCCATGTGTTTCAACAGTGCTGCTGAGAAGTTTGATGCCAGTTTCATTCTTAACATTGGGTGTGTACCCTGCTCTCTCCACTTTTTCTGAAAGTGTTTAAGATCCTCTCTTTATCCCACATACTTTGCAATGTTTCATCGAAGACTTAGTGTGGGTCAACTTGCATCTCTTGTGCTGAGTTCTCAATGGGCCTTTTCAACATGTAAACTGATGTTCTCCAGTTCTGTGAAATTTTCTTGAATTGTTTGATGACCTTCTCCCTTCCATTTCTCCTTCTTTGTGGATTTCCTGTGATTGGGATGTTGGGTCTCTAGTACTAATACTCTAATTTTCTTATATTTTCTTTCTCTTTATCTTTTTTCTCTACTTTCTGGGAGTTTTCCTCAACTTTATCTTCCAAATCTTATTATATATATTTTTTTAAAAACTGAGTTGAATCCTCAGCAGCTTTTTTTTTTTTTAAGTTTATTTACTTTTGAGACAGACAGACAGAGCATGAACGGGGGAGGGGCAGAGAGAGAGGGAGACAGAATCAGAAGCAGGCTCCAGGCTCTGAGCCATCAGCCCAGAGCCCGATGCAGGGCTCGAACTCACGGACCGCAAGATCGTGACCTAAGCTGAAGTCAGAAGCTTAACTGACTAAGCCACCCAGGCGCCCCAAAAATCTTATTACATTTTTAAAATGTACCAATGTTGGGGCACCTGGGTGGCTCAGCTGGCTAAGTGTCTGACCCTTGATTTCAGCTCAGGTCATGATCTCATAGTCATGAGATTAAGTCCCACATCAGGCTCCACACTGATTGTGGAGCCCACCTGGGATTCTCTCTCTCTCCCTCTCTCTCTGCTCCTCCCCTATTCATTCTCTTCCTGCCTCTTTCTCAAAATAAATAAACATTTTAAAATATATATTTAAAATTTACCCATGTTATTTTAATTTCTTTTTTATATTTAATTTTGAAATAATTTAAAATTCCTATAAAAGTTGTGCAAATTTTAGAGTTCATATTTACCTTTCACTCACCATTCCCTAATGTTAACAATCTATGTAACTACAGTACCATTTAAAAAAAATTTTCTTCAATGTTTATTTATTATTGAGAGACAGAGAGAGACAGAGCATGAGCATGGGGGGGGCAAAGAGAGGGAGACACAGAATCCAAAGAAGCCTCCAGGCTCTGAGCTGTCAGCACAGAGCCCAACGTGGGGCTTGAACTCACGGACCACGAGATCATGACCTGAGCCGAAGTCGGACGCTTAACCGACTGAGCCACACAGGCGCCTCCATTTTTAAAACCATTTTTAAAACCAGGAAATTAGCATTGGTATAACAATATTAACTAAATTACATGCCTTACTCAAATTTTACCAGCTGTTCCCCTAATGACCTGTTTCCGTTTGAGGATCCAATCCAGGATCTCACATGGCATTTAGTTGTTATGGCTACTTGATCTTCTCTAATCTGTGACAGGTCTTCCTCAGTCTTTCCTCATCCTTCATGACCTTGATATTCTGGATGAGTACTGGTGAGTTATTTGTATTTGTATTTGTATATTCTCTCAATTTGAGTTTGTCTGATGTTTTCTCAACATTGGATTAAGGTTATGGATTTTAGGCAAAAATACCAAAGAAGTGATTTTGTGTCCTTCATTTGCATTGTATCAGGAGTACTGATATATTGTATTGTTGATGGTATTAATCTTGATCACTTAGTTAAGGTGGTATCTGCAGTGTTTCTCAACTATAAATACACTTTTCCCTTTGTAATTGAAAAATGGCAGCAAGCAGGCAATTAAGCTAACTAGCCCATTTTGACCAAAAGTAACTGATCTGGATTACAGTTACTAGTTTGTCATGTACCCCAACAAAACAAACAGAAAAGATCTCTTTTCCCTCTGAAAACTTCAAAACTTAGTACCTTTCCAGAGCAACAGGGCCCTCAGCATCTTTAGATCTAACATGGTCTAGGGATCTACATACACAGTGTTTATGGTCCCTCTTGTTAAATAAGACTGAAAATTTAGCAAGTAGCAATGGCCTAATGTTTGAATCCTAACTGAGACTAAAATGTAGGTAATTTCCTAAAGAGAAAAGTATTCATGTACAAATGTGTGAGCCCCGTGGCCTAAAACAACTTCTTCATGAGAATCAACACATTCTCTTCTTGCCTCCCAGCAGTAAGTGCCTATCTCAGATAGCACAACCAATCGTGTTCACCTTCTCTAAGGCAGAATGAATGTCTGCATTCAATGATCTAAAAAGGAAGCTCTAACTTGGAAACTTCCTAAACAGACAGAAAGACATCTCATTTCTATCAGAGTAGCCCTGAATAGACCAATGGAACTGCCAGGGCTTGTGGGCCCCAACAGGTCCAAAAGCTAAGGAAATGACAACATGGAAAACTAAAAAGAAGGAAAGAAAGGATGAAGAGGGTGTCAGGTTAGAAACAAGAGAAGAAAAGAAATGACAGTAGCTAAAATTTACTGGGTACATATGTGCCAGACTTGAATTATAAATACAACAGCCCTTTAAGGTAGACATTATCACTGCCCCCATTATACACAGGGAAAAAATACCGAGGCTCACCAATTATCTCTGCGGCCACCGAAGGTGCTACTCTAACTTGCATAGCCTTAGTATGAACACAGAGAACTTGGCCTTTAATATGCCTAATGCTTTTCTAGTAAATACATACTAGTGCTTTTCTACCAGGACAACCAACATAACTCAATGGTGCTTATTAAATATTTTCATGTTCTTGTACAACCCAAATGAGATCCAATTATTAAAGACCAAGCTGTTACAGAGAAATCAAGAAAAAAGAGGAAAAAAGAATAATGATTTCCCTCACCATGTTCAGATAAGCCAGCCTGGTATTTGCTTTAGGGAACTGTATGACCTGTTCTGAGTATAAAACAGCTTTCTTATGGCTAATGAGAAAATTTCCACACAGCTAACACTGAAAAGGTGAGCAGATTGGAATAAATCAATCTTGCCAGCCTTGGAACTTTCCAAATACACTACTCATACTGACAGTGTCAGAAGGTCAAGAAACATACAAATCTCCTTCAATAAGGATGAGTGCCTTTAAACACTAGCAGTCCAGAGTTTAGTCCTATAATTCTTCATAGAGAAGATCCACTCGTGGGACATGAACTTCCTATCTCCTCTATCATCTCTCTTGTGCTCTGTCAGTTATTTATGGCTTGTAATTCTAAGGGCCCCCAGGGCCCTTCCCAACTCCTGCACAAGTCTAAAGGACAGGGAGAATCTGGCTTGAGGAAGTGTGGCCTGGGAACAAATGGGTTTTTATGAAGAGCCTTAAAAAGACAAGAAGCCCAAGCTTGCAGGGACAGTTCTGCCTCTGCATCAAGGTATTTCAGAAAGCACACTGCCCCAGAAAAACACCCTACACAACCATTCCACCTGGGCCTGAAAGTCCTTCAACAGGAGCCCAAGCCATAACACAGTAACTTCAATACCTACCCAGCAACTTTTCAGAAAATAGGTTTCAGTGAGGACAAGAGCTTGGGGTTGGAAGATTTCTGATGAAAGGTAGAGGCCACAAAAAGCATTAGTCAGGGTACTAGCCCAAAGCTATGGAAGAAACTATTAGATTTTCCAGGGATGGAACTGCAAAGTATCAAGAACAGAAAGATGGGAGTAAGATTAGCTATAATAAATATCCAACAAACATCACAGATATTCCACATTTAGAATCATATTGTACCTAGTCTCTAGACTCAATAAATTTTGACAGAAAACAAAGGTATTACAGGTTGGAAAGGATGCTGCGTCTTCACTGAAAAAGATAACCTAAGTTTGCAATATTAAAGGGCATCAGATAATAGTGACAACAATAAATAATTAATAGCAGGGGCGCCTGGGTGGCGCAGTCGGTTGAGCGTCCGACTTCAGCCAGGTCACGATCTCGCGGTCCGTGAGTTCGAGCCCCGCGTCAGGCTCTGGGCTGATGGCTCAGAGCCTGGAGCCTGTTTCCGATTCTGTGTCTCCCTTTCTCTCTGCCCCTCCCCCGTTCATGCTCTGTCTCTCTCTGTCCCAAAAATAAATAAACGTTGGGAAAAAAAATTTTTTTTAATAAAATAAAATAAATAAATAAATAAATAATAGCCAACACTTAACACAGAGCTTATAATGTAGGAAGCAATCTCTAAACTCATGAACTCACTTGTATTTCCTCATGTTACTCTCACACAACCATATAAAACAGGTCCTTTAATTGCAGCCAAGTCCTATTATTTTATTTAAAATGGGAACAGATTTAAGTTTGTACTTTGTTCCTACCATATTAAACAACCCAAGCTCAGAGTTTCATAACTCTTAACTACCTTGAAGAGTCATTTGAAAGATCAATAATAAACTAGAGACAAATGTCTTCTGTTTCCTAGCAAAAGACATTACACTTCTTTGGACACAGTTTTGTTTACAAGCTTCCAGGTTTCTACCTGGCATTCTTGCAACATCATAGTTGTTCTCTGCTTTTAGTGAAAGCACAGAGCTCCAAGAAAACATGGAGCATGTTCCACTGAGAACCCTGAGTTCCCATCACCATGAAAAAAGACTTACAAAGGAAATTCTTAACTTCCTTCCTAAGAAAGAGATACCAAAACTAAACAGAAAATGTGACAGTTGGTTATCATCCATCCTGAAAACATGTTTGCTACCTACTGCTAGGTGAACAATCCAGAAATAACTTCTGTCTTTTGACAGTGAATTAAGAATAACATTGAAGAATTATGGCTATGTAATGTTGTAAGAATTATGCACATACTCATGAAAAGGTAAAGAGGTCTCCTCTTCTCTCCAAGGCAATGCATAGATGTACAAAAGACACAGTACAGAAAACCTAATAATAAAAGCAAGATTTCTACTGGGACACAGACTCTCCACAGGACTATGACAGAAGTTCTACTATTCTTTAAGGATTAATGTAACAAAATGATTAGTAATATAAAGAACACATATTTGTCTTGTGCAAGTGGAAGCAATAAACTTGAGGGAAGGAGCAAAACTGTTTATTCTTATAGTATACCCTCATTTTCAGTTCTTCAAACCAGAATCTTAGAAGGAAAGGCCCAGCTAAGATCTATTCAGTTTTTCCTTCTAAGTTAATGGCCCATCAAACCACTGTCCAGACTCTCTTAGATTTGGCGTTCATCCAGCCAGCTAGCTGCACTGGAAACCCTCAGAGAGTTCAAATGACCCATTCTGCAGGCTCCCCAAATCAGGCAGCTAATGATCTAGCATTCCTCCTTCCAATGTCTAATCCTCCTTTTTCCTTTTTCTTTCCTTCTACCTCTCCCCTTGCCATGTCCTTTGAGTCATGAATATAAATCTTCAATACAGTCCATATAGTATCGCTCTTTCTCTGAGAACATAGTGCAGGGCTATGGTGTGAAGGAAATGGGTGACTCCAATTAGATATAGACAGTGTGCCTCCAGAGAGGCAAGGTAAGATGAGCTTTTTAAAGACTAACCATTTATTCATTTACTCATTCCACAAACACTGAGCGAGTTCCAACCATATGACAGGCATATTGCTGAAAGCTAGGGATAGAATGGTAAGCAAAAACATAGTTCCTGACTTCATGGGACTTAAGGACTCATGGAGAAGAGAAACCTTAATAAGTAACTATACACTTAAATGTAAACCTGCAGCTATGATGGGTGCTATGAAACATATCAGCCTTGTGAGTACAGAGTAGGGATGTGGGTTAGTAGGAGAGTTCAGGAGGGCTTCCCCCAGGAAGTGACAATGAGAGTCCCTAACAAGGATGAGCCAGAGGGAGGAGAGGAGAAGGGGAGAGCTGCAGGCAGAGAGAGAGAACGCAAGGGCCCTGTTGAGAAAGGGAGCTGGGCAAATGTGAAGCCAAGTGTGAAGCCGAAAGAAAGCCAGTGTGGCTGGAGGACAGACAAGGAGGGACCCAGCAGAGCCTGAAGAGGCAGGAGAGGCCCAATCCAGCAGAGAGAGTTAAGCAGTTCTGACTCTCCAAGGAGCAATGGGAAACCTAGAAGGCTTTTAAACAAGGAGATGATGGTCTGGGTTTTCAGAAAGTTCAACAAAGTCACACATGTAATCCACACAGTCACTAATTAAACTCTTCTAATCGGTAGGTTTAGCCCTGGACCCTGTTCTGCACAATACCAAAAAAGGGGGTGCCTGGGTGGCTCAGTCAGTTAAGCATCTGACTTCAGCTCAGGTCATGATCTCACAGTTTGTGAGTTCGAGCCCCACATCAGGCTGTGTGCTGACAGCTTAGAGCCTGGAACCTGCTTTGGATTCTGTGTCTCCCTCTCTCTCTGCCCCTCCCTTGCTCATGCTCTGTCGGTCTGTCTCTCTCTAAGAATAAATAAACATTTTTGAAAAATAAAAAAAATAAAAAATAAAAAATACCAAAAAGGTAATACATCCAAATGCATGATTTGACTATTTGGGAAAATAGAAACCACAGAGGGCTGGGAGGCATGGCCCCTTGGTTTTTGTCTGTTTGAGGACCTTGAACTAGTCACTACATTTGTCCAGCCCCTGTTTCCTCATTTCTAAAATGAGGAAGTGCACAGTAGGACCACTCAGTCCATTCCCTCTCTAGGAGTCTCATTAGAAAAAGAAAAAAAAAATAGACTTTAAAGAACCCAAGTGGCCAATAAATATAAAAGAGATGCTGATATTCATTCATAATTAGAGAAATTAAAATGCATCAGACTGGCACAAAATCATGGCTGGCAAGGATGTGGAACAACAGGAACTCATACTATTAAGTAGGAATGTAAACTGGTGCAACCACTTTACAGAATAATTTGGCAGTAGCTGGAAAGACTGAAAATGTACACAACCTATGACTTAGCAATTCCACCCAGAGAGACATACCCTAAATAAACTTTTACACATATGCACAGGAAAGTTAAGAGTACTCATAGCAGCATCATTTTTGAACAAACTAAAAACAGCCTACATATCAGCAAGAGAATACAGAAATAGGGTATATTCATAAAATGGAAAACAACATAGCAGTGGAAATGAGTGAAATGGAGCAATATATATAGCAACAAGGAGAAACATCATAAACAAGACTGAGTGGAATAAAAACAAATTGAGAATACATTTGACATATCTTTTATATAATGTTTAATTTTTGCACAGTGACTGTTTAGTAACACTCATTTTTAATAAAAGTACAGAGATATACATAGGAGAGCTAAGTGACAAATTCAAGACAGTAGTCACCTCTAGGAGATAGGGAGGGAAATATAACCAGGAAACGGGCTTTAACTAGATTTGTAATATTTTAATAGCTTAAAGTTGGTGGCGAATGCACAAGTAATTATTATGTTATCCTTTATGCCTTTTTTTACATGGAAAATATTACTAATAACAACAAAGAACAGGAAGCAGAAGAAAAACAGATTGCTTCTGAAATCAAATTTGCCAAAACAGCAGAACCTGATGACATATAGATATAGCCTTGAGAAGAAAAGGGGTCTGGCCTTGAACCAGAAAGTAACAGGCATGGGTTCTGGGCATGGATATGTTAATAACTAACCATGTGCTCCTGGATGAATCTTCTAATGCTCCAGGTGTTAGCTCCCTCCTCTGTAAGTAAGGAAGTTGCAACAGATGATGTCTAAGGTCCTTCCTGTCCATATCTAAAATCTCATGGTTTTCCACTGTGCTCCCCACTTCCCATCTCAACAGGAGCTCTGGCACTGGGCAGCAGAGGGGCTACATGATGGATCATTTGCAATCCAAATTAAGGTTTTAAAATTTGCATTTACTTGGGATAACTGGGTGGCTCAGTCTGTTAAGTGTTTGACCTCGGCTCAGGTAATGATTTCATGGTTCGCGGGTCCAAACCCCACATCAAGTTCCGCACTGACAGTGCAGAACTTGCTTGGGATTCTCTCTTTCCCTCTCTCTGCCCCTTCTGTGAGCTCTCAGGCTCTCTCTCTCTTTCTCTCTCAAAATAGGTAAATAGGGGAGTTCTGGGGAAGATGGTGGTGTAGGAGGACGCTGGGCTCACCGCGTCCTGCCGATCACTTAGATTCCACCTACACCTGCCTAAATAATCCAGCAAACCGCCACAATACTAGCAGAACAGAGTCTCCGGAGCCAAGAGCAGACGAGAGGCCCAAGGAAGAGGGTAGGAAGGGCGGCAAGGCGGTGCACACTACACACTGGCGGGAGGGAGCCAGGGCGGAGGGGCGGCCCGCCAGCCAAGCAGAGACCCCGAGTCTGGCTTGCAAAACCGGAGGGGCCAGACAGAGTGTGTTCAGACAGCGAGCAGCACTTAACATCTGGAAGGTTATAAGCTAACAGCTCTGCTCGGAGAGTGGGAAGGCTGGAGGACAACGGGAGGGAGAGTTGCTGAGCCGTGGACCACAGAGCTCAGTCTGGGGGGGGGGGGGGGCGCTCGCCAGCGCCATCTCCCTCACCCATCCCCCAGCCAAAATCCCAAAGGGAACCAGTTCCTGCCAGGGAACTTGCTGGCACCGCGCAAACACCCAACGCTGTGCTTCTGCGGATCCACACCTCCGGTGGCGGGTCTGACTTCCTCCCGCTGCCGCAGGGCCCCTCCTGAAGCAGATCACGAAGGAGAAGAGAGCTGAGCCTACCCTTCCTGCCCCCGTGCACCCTACCTATCCACCCCAGCTAATACACCAGATCCCCAGTACCACAAGCCTGGCAGTGTGCAAGTAGCCCAGACGGCCCACGCCACCCCATAGTGAATCCCGCCCCTAGGAGAGGGGAAGAGAAGGCACACACCAGTCTGACTGTGGCCCCAGTGGTGGGCTGGGGGCAGACATCAGGTCTGACTGCGGCCCCGCCCACCAACGCAAGTTATTCAAGACAGCACAGGGGAAGTGCCCTGAAGTCCCACACCACTCCAGGGACGATCCAAAATGAAGAAACGGAAGAATTCCCCTCAGAAAAACGTCCAGGAAATAACAACAGCTAACGAACTGATCAAAAACAATGTAAACAATATAACAGAAAGTGAATTTAGAATAATAGTCATAAAATTAATCTCTGGGCTTGAAAACAGTATAAAGGACAGCAGAGAATCTATTGCTACAGAGATCAAGGGACTAAGGAACAGCCAGGAGGAGCTAAAAAATGCTATTAATGAGCTGCAAAATAAAATGGAAATGACCATGGCTCGGATTGAAGAGGCAGAGGAGAGAACAGGTGAACTAGAAGATAAAATTATGGAAAAAGAAGCTGAGAAAAAGAGAGATAAAAAATCCAGGAGTATGAGGGGAAAATTAGAGAACTAAGTGATGCACTAAAGAGAAATAATCTACGCATAATTGGTATTCCAGAGGAGGAAGAGAGAGGGAAAGGTGCTGAGGTGTACTTGAAGAAATCATAGCTGAGAACTTCCCTGATCTGGGGAAGGAAAAGGGCATTGAAATCCAAGAGGCACAGAGAACTCCCATCAGACGTAACTTGAATCGATCTACGGCACGACATACCATAGTGCAACTGGCAAAATACAAGGATAAAGAGAAAATTCTGAAAGCAGCTAGAGATAAACATCCTCTAACATATAAAGGGAGACCGATAAGACTCATGACTGATCTCTCTACTGAAACTTGGCAGGCCAGAAAGGAATGGCAGGAGATCTTCAATGTGATGAACAGGAAAAATATGCAGCCGAGAATCCTTTATCCAGCAAGTCTGTCATTTAGAACAGAAGGAGAGATAAAGGTCTTCCCAAACAAACAAAAACTGAAGGAATTCGTCACCACTAAACCAGCCCTACAAAAGATCCTAAGGGGGATCCTGTGAGACAAAGGACCAGAGACATCACTACAAGCATAAAACATACAGACATCACAATGACTCTAAACCCATATCTTTCTATAATAACACTGAATGTAAATGGACTAAATGCGCCAACCAAAAGACATAGGGTATCAGAATGGATAAAAAAACAAGACCCATCTACTTGCTGTCTACAAGAGACTCATTTTAGACCTGAGGACACCTTCAGATTGAGAGTGAGGGGATGGAGACCTATTTATCATGCTACTGGAAGTCAAAAGAAAGCTGGAGTAGCCATACTTATATCAGACAAACTAGACTGTAAATTAAAGGCTGTAACAAGAGATGAAGAAGGGCATTATATTAATAATTACAGGGTCTATCCATCAAGAAGAACTAACAATTCTAAATGTCTATGTGCCGAATACGGGAGCCCCCAAATATGTAAAACAATTACTCACAAACATAAGCAACCTTATTGATAAGAATGTGGTAATTGTATGGGGACTTTAACACTCCACTTACAGAAATGGATAGACCTAGACACATGATCAATAAAGAAACAAGGGCCCTGAATGATACATTGGATCAGATGGACTTCACTGGATACACTGCATCAGATGCAGATGCTCTGCATCCCAAAGCAACAAAATATACTTTCTTCTGGAGTGCACATGGCACATTCTCCAAGATAGATCACATACTGGGTCACAAAACAGCCCTTCATAAGTATACAAGAATTGAAATTATACCATGCATACTTTCAGACCACAATGCTATGAAGCTTGAAATCAACCACAGGAAAAAGTCTGGAAAACCTCCAAAAGCATGGAGGTTAAAGAACACCCTACTAAAGAATGAGTGGGTCAACCAGGCAATTAGAGAAGAAATTTAAAAATATATGGAAACAAATGAAAATGAAAATACAACACTCCAAATGCTTTGGGATGCAGTGAAGGCAGTCCTGAGAGGAAAATACATTGCAATCCAGGCCTATCTCAAGAAACAAGAAAAATCCCAAATACAAAATCTAACAGCACACCTAAAGGAAACAGAACCAGAACAGCAAAGACAGCCTAAACCCAGCAGAAGAAGAGAAATAATAAAGATCAGAGCAGAAATAAACAATATAGAATCTAAAAAAACTGTAGAGCAGATCAACGAAACCAAGAGTTGGTTTTTTTTAAAAAATAAACAAATTGATAAACCTCTAGCCAGGCTTCTCAAAAAGAAAAGGGAGATGACCCAAATAGATAAAATAATGAATGAAAATGGAATTATTACAACCAATCCCTCAGAAATACAAGCAATTATCAGGAAATACTATGAAAAATTATATGCCAACAAACTGGACAACCTGGAAGAAATGGACAAATTCCTCAACACCCACACACTTCCAAAACTCAATCAGGAGGAAATAGAAAGCTTGAACAGACCCATAACCAGCGAAGAAATTGAATCAGTCAGCAAAAATCTCCCAACAAATAAGAGTCCAGGACCAGATGGCTTCCCAGGAGAGTTCTACCAGACGTTTAAAGCAGAAATAATACCTATCCTTCTCAGGCTATTCCAAAAAATAGAAAGGGAAGGAAAATTTCCAGACTCATTCTATGAAGCCAGTATTACTTTGATTCCTAAACCAGACAAAGACCCAGTAAAAAAAGAGAACTACAGGCCAATATCCCTGATGAATATGGATGCAAAAATTCTCAATAAGATACTAGCAAATCGAATTCAACAGCATATAAAAAGAATTATTCACCATGATCAAGTGGGATTCATTCCTGGGATGCAGGGCTGGTTCAACATTCGCAAATCAATCAGAGTGATACATCACATTAATAAAAGAAAAGATAAGAACCATATGATCCTGTCAATCGATGCAGAAAAGGCATTTGACAAAATTCAGCAACCTTTCTTAATAAAAACCCTCGAGAAAGTCAGGATAGAAGGAACATACTTGAAGATCATAAAAGACATTTATGAAAAGCCCACAGCTAACATCATCCTCAATGAGAAAAAACTGAGAGCTTTTTCCCTGAGATCAGGAACACGACAGGGATGTCCACTCTCACCGCTGTTGTTTAACATAATGTTGGAAGTGCTAGCATCAGCAATCAGACAACAAAAGGAAATCAAAGGCATCAAAATTGGCAAAGATGAAGTCAAGCTTTCACTTTTTGCAGATGACATGATATTATACATGGAAAATCCAACAGACTCCACCAAAAGTCTGCTAGAACTGATACATGAATTCAGCAAAGTTGCAGGATACAAAATCAATGCACAGAAATCAGTTGCATTCTTATACACTAATAATGAAGCAACAGAAAGACAAATAAAGAAACTGATCCCATTCACAATTGCACCAAGAAGCATAAAATACCTAGGAATAAATCTAACCAAAGATGTAAAAGATCTGTATGCTGAAAACTATAGAAAGCTCACGAAGGAAACTGAAGAAGATATAAAGAAATGGAAAAACATTTCGTGCTCATGGATTGGAAGAATAAATATTGTCAAAATGTCAATACTACCCAAAGCTATCTACACATTCAATGCAATCCCAATCAAAATTGCACCAGCATTCTTCTCGAAGCTAGAACAAGCAATCCTAAAATTCATGCGGAACCACAAAAGGCCCTGAATAGCCAAAGTAATTTTGAAGAAGAAGATCAAAGCGGGAGGCATCACAATCCCAGACTTTAGCCTCTACTACAAAGCTGTCATCATCAAGAAAGCATGGTACTGGCACAAAAACAGACACATAGACCAATGGAATAGAATAGAAACCCCAGAACTAGACCCACAAACGTATGGCCAACTCATCTTTGACAAAGCAGGAAAGAACATCCAATGGAAAAAAGACAGTCTCTTTAACAAATGGTGCTGGGAGAACTGGACAGCAACATGCAGAAGATTGAAACTAGACCACTTTCTCACACCATTCATAAAAATAAACTCAAAATGGATAAAGGACCTGAATGTGAGACAGGAAACCATCAAAACCCTAGAGGAGAAAGCAGGAAAAGACCTCTCTGACCTCAGTTGTAGCAATTTCTTACTTGACACATCCCCAAACGCAAGGGAATTAAAAGCAAAAATGAACTACTGGGACCTTATGAAGAGAAAAAGCTTCTGCACAGCAAAGGAAACAACCAACAAAACTAAAAGGCAACCAACGGAATGGGAAAAGATATTTGCAAATGACATATCAGACAGAGGGCTAGTATCCAAAATCTATAAAGAGCTCACCAAACTCCACACCCAAAAAACAAATAACCCAGTGAAGAAATGGGCAGAAAAAATGAATAGACACTTCTCTAAAGAAGACATCCAGATGGCCAACAGGCACATGAAAAGATGCTCAACGTTGCTCCTCATCAGGGAAATACAAATTAAAACCACACTCAGGTATCACCTCACACCAGTCAGAGTGGCCAAAATGAACAAATCAGGAGACTATAGATGCTGGAGAGGGATGTGGAGAAACGGGAACCCTCTTGCACTGTTGGTGGGAATGCAAACTGGTGCAGCCGCTCTGGAAAACAGTGTGGAGGTTCCTCAAAAAATTAAAAATAGATCTACCCTATGACCCAGCAATAGCACTGCTAGGAATTTACCCAAGGGATACAGGAGTACTGATGCATAGGGGCACTTGTACCCCAATGTTTATAGCAGCACTCTCAACAATAGCCAAATTATGGAAAGAGCCTAAATGTCCATCAACTGATGAATGGATAAAGAAACTGTGGTTTATATACACAATGGAGTACTACGTGGCAATGAGAAAGAATGAACTATGGCCTTTTGTAGCAATGTGGATGGAACTGGAGGGTGTTATGCTAAGTGAAATAAGTCATACAGAGAAAGACAGATACCATATGTTTTCACTCTTATGTGGATCCTGAGAAACTTAACAGAAACCATGGGGGAGGGGAAGGAAAAAAAAAAAAGAGGTTAGAGTGGGAGAGAGCCAAAGCATAAGAGACTCTTAAAAACTGAGAACAAACTGAGGGTTGATGGGGGGTGGGAGGGAGGGGAGGGTGGGTGATGGGAATTGAGGAGGGCACCTTTTGGGATGAGTACTGGGTGTTGTATGGAAAGCAATTTGACAATAAATTTCATATACTGGAAAAAAAAAACAAAAACAAAATAGGTAAATAAACTTAAAAATATATATAAATAAGGGGCGCCTGGGTGGCTTAGTCGGTTAAGTGGCCGACTTCAGCTCAGGTCATGATCTCACGGGTGGTGAGTTCAAGCCACGTGTGGGGCTTTGTGCTGACAGCTCAGAGCCTGGAGCCTGCTTTGGATTCTGTGTTTCCCTCTCTCTCTGCCCCTCCCTCATTCATACTCTCTCTCTCTCTTTCTCTCTCTCAAGAGTAAGTAAACATTAATATATATATATGTATATATATATACATACATATACACATACATGAAAGAATGAATGAATAAATAAAATTTGCATTTATTTATTTACCTATAAAATATTTTGTTTTTATTATTTTGCTCACACTGGATTCATGTATTAGTTTGCTAAAGTTGCTATAACCGAGTACCACCAGACTGGGTGGCTTAAACGATAGAACTTTATTTTCTCACGTTTGTAGACGCTAGAAGTCCAAGATCAAGGTGTCAGCAGGATTGGTTTCTTCTGAAAGCCTCTCTCCTTAGCTTATCTTTTCCTTGTGTCTTCATGTGGTCTCTCATCTGTGTATGTCTGTGTCCAGCTTTCCTTTTCTTACAAGGATACCAGTCACATTGGATTAGGGCCCACCAAAATATCCTCATTTAACTTAATTATCTCTATAAAGATCTCATCTCTGAATAGTCATATTCTAAGATACTAGGACTTAGGATTTCAACATATGAACTTTGTTGGGGAACACAAATGAACCCATAACAATAGGAAAGCTTTAAATCTTCACACTGACAGGTTTGTGGGAAGAGACGGCAAAATTACTAACTTACGAATTTAAATTTGCTAACCACTCTAGTTCTATAACTGTCTGCTTCTGGTCACTAAAATGTCATACTTTTTCATAACTAACTTGGGATAATTTTTATGTAGGGCTGCTTAAAACTGGGTAAATCGGGGCGCCTGGGTGGCGCAGTCGGTTAAGCGTCCAACTTCAGCCAGGTCACGATCTCGCGGTCCGTGAGTTCGAGCCCCGCGTCAGGCTCTGGGCTGATGGCTCAGAGCCTGGAGCCTGTTTCCGATTCTGTGTCTCCCTCTCTCTCTGCCCCTCCCCCGTTCATGCTCTGTCTCTCTCTGTCCCAAAAATAAATAAACGTTGAAAAAAAACTGGGTAAATCAATTACTAGATTTATCTATGCATGCTATTCAAGCAAGGTTAATTCTTTCTGACATGAAAAATAATTATGTCTTTTAACAAAAACTCATTCATTGTCTAGAAATAACCTGATTGGAAAAATACCACACAACTGGTTTCCAAGGACTAACATCTGGTGCCATAAATGACATACATATGATTTCTCCAGCATATTATTTCAATAGGCTCTGCTAATCAACAGACATCACCATTCCATAGTCTATATCAACACATACAGCATTGTATGATGCACAGTTGGCCAGTTTGTCCCACTTCCAGCATGCTGCTCACTTAATTTAGCCCAGTGAGTGACAAATTGAACTCTCTTGGCTTGGCCTGCAAAAGTCTCAATGTCTGCTAACCCACACAGAGTCTCTTTTCTTGAGCCTGTAAGTCATAGGAAAGAGAGCCAGGTCTCATTAGGGCAAAACCATCACAGGACACTGAGGATCATGGAAACTGGCCATTTCAGAACAGTTAATATGCCAAAACCTAAAATGTCCAATGTGGGCAGCTGAAGGACACTGTTCCTTAAGCCATAGACATGTCTTATTTTTAACTTGGGTAAATTGTAGTTTTGACCAAGTCTTACCAAAGGCAGGTGAATAAAAGCAGGTCCATCAAAGCATGTCATCAAAGCAGTCCCAAAAGAACAGTTATTATAAGATCCAAATTCATTTAAGAAAATAAAGGAGCAAGAGGAAATAGAGAACATCAAATACTAATGCCAGATCCTGGCCCTAAAAAACGGCACTTGAATAAGGTAGTCATTAGCAGATGGATACAAATATAGCCTACCTAGTCTTCCATTCGACTTAAAGTATCTACAAGATCCAAGTTCTCACACACACACACACAAAATCCAAGTTCTCAAAACAAACTTTGATGATTCAGTCAGAGGGCCACAATTACACACACCGTCAAGTGAAAGTAAACAGCCACCTGCTCCTTAATCAATGCTCACCAAATCCACACAAATGATGTTTTTAATGTAATTAACAGAGCAGGGATTCAGCAGAGAGTTCAAGGTGTTTTTACCTTTGTAAGGAATAGGCATTGGTACTGTCATCAAGTTTAAATATGGAGGTCTCCTAGGAACTAGCTGTTGACCCCTGGGAATTATCCTACTGACACCTTAGTTTTTGTTATTATTAAGTGGAAAAAGTGTTAATTATATCAGTTATTAAAAATGAAGCAGTAGTGCTCTAAATATGTTACAATTAAAATTATTCTTAAAGAGTAGGTCAGAATAGTAATTATGTAATTATTTTATTATGTAATTATTTTACATAAATAATTATGTAAAAATAGTAATTATCAGTAAGTATTTTCTGAGGTTGATCACACTTTGTAGAATTTCCCAAGACCATAATAATACTTACCTACATTTTTACCAAAGTAGTATAAGTATATGCAAATATAAAGAGTTAACATTAAAATTATGTAATCATATATAAAAATTAAAAACTTCCAAAATTTTTCAAAATTTCATGTATGAAAATAGGAAAAATCAGGGCAGATTTTACAACCTGTCCATAACAGACAGAATCTATCAGGTTGCTCCACCAGAAAACCTTAAGCCCTTCATGTTTCTCCCAGAAAACCTTAAGTCCTTCATGTCTCTCACATTTTTCCACATAGGTGACAGCTAATTTTACTTCAGTTTCAAAGTAACTTTACTACACGCTCTACTACGTGTGCAACAGTAAAACATTCATCAAGTCAATGTGCAGACAGCTTAAAGTACTAGAACTTCAAACTGGAAAGTCTAAATTCACTAGATTTGCCAAAGAGCACTTTTTTTTTTAAATTTAAAGTGTGAGAAACATGAAAGACTTAAAGTTTTCTGGTAGAACAGCTCTTATACTAACTAACTTGAATTTAAATTTAAAAAAATAAATCCAAGTTAGTTAACATATAGTATAATAATGGTTTCAGGAGTAGAATTTAGTGATGCATCACTTACATATAACGCCAAAGGGCATTTAAAAAAATATTTTAAAGGACCAGCAAAACCCAGCAAGACATTCATGATTTGAAAACTAAACATACATTTTTAAAATTTTAAGGTTCCTTTAGAGAAATTTAAGTGTTGATATATATAATATTAACAACCGATGGAATAACAGGTCAAAGATCATTCCTTAAAACAACTGCCAACTAAAAATCATATCAAAAATGAAAATGCCACTTCTCTAAAATTATCAATAATAGCAACCCTTCCATCTAATTCTCTATCACTTCCTTTTCTCCCTCCAAGTGTCTCTAACAATTCCTTGACTACCCCTGTACCAACAAGCCATGGATCCCATACCCTTTTTACAATCATTCATTGCTTTTTTTAAAAGTTTATTTATTTAGGGGCACCTGGGTGGCTCAGTCAGTTGAGCATCCGACTTCGACTCTGGTCATGATCTCGTGGCTCCTGAGTTTGAGCCCCACGTTGGGCTCTGTGCTGACAGCTCGGAGCCTGGAGCCTGTTTCGGATTCTATGTCTCCCTCTCTCTCTGCCCCTCCCCAACTCACACTCTCTCTCTCAAAAATAAATAAAAATAAAACGTTAAAAAAATTTTTTTAGTTTATTTATTTTGAACTCAATGCAGGGCTTGATCTCATGAACCGTGAGATCATGACCTAAACTGAAACCAAGAGTTGGGTATTTTATTGACTGAGCCACACAGGTGCCCCACCATCACTCACTATTGTCTTGCCCTCTAATTCCTTGTGAGCCAGCTTTAGATCCATGGCCCATTGTAATAATCACTTCCTTGCACACACCTTCACCTCCCTAACCCCACTTCTCATTTCGTCCTATTCACCTGTCAAAATACTAAACTAGCTAATGCCAATCCTTACCTCTCCCACAACTGTACCAGTGTTTCTAAACATGGCCACAGGAACACACTCAACCAGATGAGTCACATTTCCAATTCATGACCACAAAGCTCAACCAACAGAGCCCCTAGTGGAATCAGACAATCCTAGCATACTACTATATTACCCATTCTTCCACTCTCCAAGACAACTATTCCATATCTTACTCTCTTTCCCCAAATCTCCAACAGGACCTCCCCTGAACACTCCTTCTCAGCTGATGAAATAGAGGCGATCAGAGGAGAACTTCCACAAGCTCTCACCACTGCCACCACTTACCTATCTATAGCTGGGCCCATGTACGGTATTCTCTCTTCCCTCCTACTACTATGGATTTTTTTCCATTTTACTAAGGCCAACTCCTCCCGTAGAGTTGTCCATCAGACTTCATCCACTCTTACCCACTCAAGAGGAAGGCTCCAGCAATTCTCCCCCATTTTCCTACATCATTAATTTTCCCCCTCTGATTAAGCATCCATTGACATGTTAGAACATATAAACATGCTATTTTTCCCATATTAAAAAATTGTTGCTTCCATTTATAGCTTCCATTCCATTTCTCTGTTCTATATTACAGCAAAACACAAAAACTTGTCTCTATTTGCTGTCTCCAATTCAACTCCTTCTACTGTCCCTTAAGTCTATTCCAATCGGTCTCTACCATCATTCCACTGAACTGCTCTTGTCTGTGTCACTGATGACCTTCACATGGCTAATAACTCCAATGGTCAATTCTCAGACATCATCATCATGATCTGCCGGCAGCATCACACACAGTGGATGGTTTCCTCCGCACTATTTCTCTTGGCCCCAGAACTTCATCATCACTACCTCACTGAAGACTTTCTTGGTCTCTGACAAGTCCTCCTCCTACCTTCAAGGTCTCTAAACACTGAAGTACTCTAGGGCTCAGTCCTTGAGCCTCTTCCCATAACTTATATTCATTCTCTGGGTAACTTCATCCAGTCTCATAGCTTTAAATAACAACTATATGCTGAAACTTCCCAAATGTATATTTCCAACCTGGATCTCTCCCCTGAACATGAGCTTCATATATTCTTCTGCATCCTCTCCTCTATCAACTCTACTTGAATGTCTAATAGACACCTCAAACATAATATGTCCAAAGCTGAACCTCTGACCTCCTGCTCCAAACTTGCTTTCCACAATCTTCCCCATCTCAATAAATATCAACTCCAGCCTTACAATGGCTCAGACAGAAAACTTTAGCATCATCCTTGACCCTTCTCTTCCTCTCACCTTCCACATCTAATCCATCACCAAATTTTGTTGGTTCTACTTTTGAAAAATATGAAACATATAACAAACATATCTAAAATCTGACTGCCTCTCACTACTCCATAACACCATTATATTTCAACTGTATAAGCAAGAGCCTCCTACCTGGTCTCTGTGCCCTCACTATTCTCCACACAGGCATCAAAGTGACCCTTATAATTTAGATTATATCTTCCTCTGTCAGAATTGTCCAATGACTTTCCATCCCATTGAGGTAATAGCCAAAGTCTTTGCAGTGGCCTCCAAGGCCTCACATGAGGGTACGGGGTTACTTCATCTCCCACTACGTTTCTGCCACCTGACTCCACTCCAGCCACATACAAGCCAGGCACACCCCCACCTCAGAGCCTTTCCACATGCTTTGTCCTCAGCTTGGTTCACTCTTTCCCATTACAATCGCATGCTACCACCTCAATTTCTTCAGATCTTCGCCCAAATGTTACTTCTGAGTGAGACCTCCCTAACAATTCTATTTATAAATGTAACACTCCCTATTCCCTTTCCCTACTGTTTCTCTATGGCAGTCATTGATATTTCTCCACGGTGACAATGATAGTGTTGATAAACTGCATGTTCTTGATTTTTTATTTATTTTTGTTTCCCTGACCAAAATGGAAGTGCAAGAGAACAGGGATTTTTGTACACAGCTATATCCTCAGAGGCCAGAACAGTTCCTGACACACTGCAAGCAATAAGTACTTGTTGAATGAATGAAAGAATGAACATATTATATGATTTAAACTACATGTTTTAAATTTTGATGTAGTCTAATTTATCAATATTTTTATTAGTTATGCATTTTAACATATTGTTTAAAACATCGTTCTCAACTCACATATAGCTTTATGCCATTTCTTTAAAAAGAAACTAAAAGTACTAATCACAAAGGAAGAAATTGTTAAGTTTCCTTACTTCTTCCTGGCTGAAGACAACATAAACAAAACTAAATGACAAACAATTGATAGAAGATCCAGAATATATAAAGACTTCCTTGAAACTTGAAAGGAAAAAAACAAAAACAAAACACAACAACTGGAAAATGAACAACACTGATAACTGGGCAATTCACAGGGGGGAGATTACACAGGTTGATAATCCTAAGAAATACCATTTTATACTCATGAAATGGCAACAATCAAGCTGTCAATAATGAGGGGTGGTAAGGATTAGATAAATTGTATTTCTTCCTTTTCTAGTGGATATATAAATTGGTATACAAAATAAATTACATTTCTTTGCTTTTATTATAAGAAATATAATTTTTAAGGTTTCAGATAATTCTGTTAAATGTATATGAATTACGGAATATGTATAGATGAATACATATATATGAGTATATAAATTTCTTCTATATTTTCCTATGCCTACATTTCTGACCAAAAGACTGCAGTAGCCAATGGAGTGGAGTCACAAACACTATTATGACCCATTAAGGAAGAGAGCAAAAGCAACTTGAGACATAAGGATTCAAAAGAAGCAAGTAATTATGGGAAGAAAAGACATATGTATAAATCAACCCAGTTTTCACTGCATTTCAAATAGTTTTCTTTCAAATGCAATTTTCAAATCCCTCACATATTTAATAAGATAGCAAACCATTTTTCTAACATTGGAGTCAACAAATAATACTTCAACTAAAATTCAAGCAACCTTTCCAGGCTATGCAATTGACTTCTCATCTGAACAAGGAGCCAAATACAGTGCTCCAAATGATACAATTTTAAAGCTTCCTTATTCAGACCAAATCATCTTGATTGCCAGTGTCCCCAACCTGAAGCCCAGGAACTGCCAGCTGTGGTGCATACATTAATGACAGAGAAATAGAGACCACCCGGGCAGGAAAGGCCTTTGTGTTTCTGCCAAAATAAAAGTCATCAGCATTTTCTTCCAACCAATCACTATCTTAAATGGCCTTGGGCCAGAAGGGCTTCTGGTCACCTAATCTCTTGAGGCATAAACAAGGTCTTCAGGATTCTGGTATTATCACTTTTGTAGAACAAGAGTATCAAAAACATTCAGAAGATAAGGCATCACTTTGGCATGGAATCTGGCACCAGAATTCCTATTCAGGGCTTCCAGTGGAAGAACTCAACTACCTTGTAGAGAAAAACAGCCATTTAAAGGAAGGTTAGACTGGAGGCAGGAAACATGAGGCCAGGTTCTAGGCGCCTAGGGAACTCTCAGGGCCAACCTGGCTATAATGTAATCTCTGTATTTGTAGGATGAGAATAATTATAAGACAAAAATGCAAACTGTCATTAATATGTGACATTAATATAGTGTCATGAGTCTGCACAGCAATTTCTCAACCCAGTACTCCTGAGTTCCAAACACATTCAAGTACCCACAGGCAAGCATGACTAACTTATGTCACATCACAGAATCAAGGAAGGAATGAACATTTGTAAATTAGAGGCTAACATGATTCCCCAGTGCCTAGCACACAGGAGGCACTCTACCAAATCTGATTTAATCCTCAAAACAATTCTACAAGAGAGTATGATCAGCTCCACTGAATAGAGGAAAACAGACTGAGGAGAATTAAGTAAACTGTCCACAATAAAATAAACAAATACAGAAACTACTAATAACCCTAGTAAGCACTCAAACCCGAATCAGTCTAAGTCCAAAGCACTGGCTAATTCATCTATACCAGTGCTGTTCAACAGAAAAACAACACGAGTCGTTGTTGGAAATTTGAATTGTCTAGTAGTCACATTCAAAAAGTAAAAAGAAACCAATGAAATTTATTTTAATCACATATATTTTTAAGATTTTATTTTTAAGTAAGCTCCACACCCAACGTGGCTCAAACACAACCCTGAGATCAAGAGTTGCATGCTCTACCGATCGAGCCAGCCAGGTGCCCCTTAATCATATATTTTATACAAGAATAGTGTCAAAATATTATCAACTCACTATGTAATCAATATTAAAAAATTGAAAATATTTACATTCTTTTTTTTCATACTAAGCCTTCAGAATCCAGTGTACATTTTACCCTTACCGAACATTTTTATTTAGACCAGTCACGTTTACTGCTCCATTGCCACCTGTAGCTACTGGCCAGTCCAGACCTATTTCTGGGACAGTCCAGGCCTATCCCACACTGACTCCAGCAAGCAAAGAAACTATTCCTCCGGGCCCAAGACTAACAAGTACTTCCTATCTCACAGCTGGTGGTATGGAGGGGCACAGTCCTGGAAATACACTGAGTCAGGTGCTATTACCTGAAAAATTCCCTCTATAGTGATGCCTTCCCTGACCCTAATGTCACTCTCCACCACCCCTTTCCCAGATTCACCCTCTTCCACAGCATCCTCTTTTATTTTTCTTCTTATACTGTGTAAACCTATGTTGCAAGTGGCTTTCCCTGATTCCCTAATTTGGGTTAGGTTCCCATGCTACACATGTCTATATCAGAAAAAAACTGCTCTGGTGTCATACAACAGGAATTCAGCCCAAATTACCTTAAGCAAAATAACTAACTAAATGGAAATTTATTATAAAAATTCTGGGTGCCCAGGTTGGATCTCACACAAAGAACTCTAATCAGAAACCCAAATTTCTCTCCATCTCTGGTTTCCACACCTCTGAGTTTCAGGTTCATTTCCTCCCATTTTCTTACAGGGGTTTCCTTCCCTCCTCTAGGACTTATGGTGACCCTAAGAGCTCCCATGGTTTCACATTACTATTTAGACATCCAAAAGTTCCTTGACCTTCCTGCCTCTGTTACATTTCAAAAATTCCAGGGAAAGAAGTTATTGGCCTGGCTTAACAGGTCTCACCTTTGAACCAATCAACCATGACCCCATCATTGGGTCAGCTCTAACAATAAGTAGGTAGATGACTGGGTATAAGCAGTGATTCCTAGAAATGGCGGGGGGGGGAGGGGTACAGTCCATTACAGTTTCTCTAAACCCTGCATTTTCCTTGTCATTATAGTCATTACATGCGAAGATAACTACCTATTTAAAGTATAACTTCCAGATTAAGCCATAAACTCAAGGAAGGTGGAATACATGTCTCTCTTGGTCTCCACTCTATCCCCTTATTAGAGTAGTTTCTGGCACACAGATGGTTGTTTAACATATTTTTGTTAAATGAATGAAACTATTTTTAAATGAAATTTTAAGGTAAAGACATATAGTAAATGTAAAACAATTCATTAAAAAAAATTTATACAAATTAATATCCTGAAACTCTATCAGCCCATGAATAAAACCTCCTCCTGTACAGGTAGGCACTTGCAGCAATTCAGTTGGGACTCCAGTGTTGCAGACCATAAAATCCTATAATCCCCTCACCAAGACGACTTTGTCTGAATGACTCTTGTACACACACTAGCTAGGTTCCCTACAGGAAACAATGCCCATAGGTGGCAACTTAACAGTGGACATTCTAGCAAGAAAAGTGATAGGGCTCAGAAAAAAAAAAAAATCTGCAAAGTGAACCCTCTGGTAACAAAAGCAGCAACAGAGCAGAGAGGGAGAGTGAAGCATCATGTTTACTGCTAACAAAAGGAAGGATACGAAGCCCTGTGGCTGGAGCAACACAAGCTCCTTTCACTTACAGCCTGACCCAATTTATCTGGCACATGAAATCCTACTTCAAGTTAAGGTATGAGCTTTTCAAGGCATGGACATTTGTACTCCCAAACTTGTACAGGGCATTCTCAATGTTGCACTCACCTGGTGATACTAAACATTCATTCATTTATTCCTCAAAACTGAAGGAAAATATCTCTAATTTGTAAGTGAAGAGGTTGAGGCACAATACTGTGAAAAAAAAATAGTAACTTGCCAGAATCTGTTCTCTGAGGTGTATCCATATAGGTAAACTCAAGTGAAAAACTAAGTAATGAGTCATATTTGTACCTATTGTACAGTCTTGACAAAGCACTTGACCTCCAGTACTTGTTCAATTATTATTATGCCCACTTTAAAGATGAGGTAAAGCTCAGAGGAGATAACTTGGCATGAATCGGTTTGGCTAGAAATGGCTAAAACAATATTTTAACCTAGGCCTTTATACTAAATCTACTGTTCTTTCTACTGTCCCCAAAAGCACAAAATAATGTTGATAAAAGTGAGTATTTCTCAAATTTACAATTACTGCAAGCTACTGTTTCACTCTGAATGTGTAACTAATCTGTGTAAATACTGACAAAACCCCAGCTCTCCTGCTACATTAGCTACGTGATATTGAGCAAGATATTTATTTTGCTTCTTTTGATCTTTAGTCTCCTCATCCATAGAATAGGTATAATAATGTCAACTGCACAGGGTTGTCATAGGGGTTAAATGAGAGGAAGGCTTTGGGATTCAATGCGGGAAAAACAGGATCCCTTGGTCTTGGAGGAGTACCCAGTCCATAGAGACATACAGATCAACAAATAACTTCAATAAAAGCGGTATAAAGAGGGATGCGAAACGTATGGGGACAAATCAAAGCTCAGTTTTGAAGTGCACACAGAATTAGCCAGGACAGAAGGTGCAGCACAAGACATGGAAATATGCAAGTGCACGTACTGCTCCAGAAACTCCAAGAATGTGGTGTTACTAGAAGGCAAAGTGGATAAAGAATAACAAGAAACAGGTCTGAAGAGGTGGAGGAATCAGATCATAAAGACTCATGTAGGCACGCTAAGGAGTTTGGGTTTTATTCTGTTAGGCACTGAAGAATTTTAAGGAGTATGACATGGCAACAAGTTTAAATTTTAGATATGGCTACATGGGGAAGGATGGATTTAAGAAAAACAAAACTGGAGAAAAAGCAGAGAGGGGTGATGAGAGCCTAAATTAGTGACATGGTAGCAGAAAAGGAAGGATACAGAGGAGAAATAGCTATGAGATAAATCAGCAGAATTTGCTAAATGAGTAGGTGGGGAAGGAAGTAGACAAAAGAGAAACATGTAGGTCTAGGAAGATGTTCATATTCCTGGTTTGAGTGACTTGGGGAACTCAGATGGGGAATACATGAGGAGCTTCATGTTTTAAGAGAAGGTACTGGGGGGTAAGTTTGATGTGAGCTGAATTCTGTGATGTCTGGCAAGCATCTGGATAAAGGAGAGTGAAGTTCGGGAAAAAAGGATGAAATGCACATGCAACAGCCACAAGCATGGAGGGGACAGTTAACACCTGAGAAATAAATGAATCCAGCTCAAGGGAGCATTTAGGAGAAGAGGGTTTTGGAAAGAACCCAGGGAAACTGCAACATTACAGGGGTGGATGGGGGGGGTGGAACAGGGGCTGTGCTGCATGAGAAGGAGCAGCAAGAAGCATGAAAATGATCCAAGAAACCTGGTAATAAAGCATTTCAGTGTGTGCCAATGGCCAACAGTGTCTCTGCAACAAAGATGTTCAGTTAGGAAAGGGCTGAAATAGTGTCCATTCCATGTGTCAATGCCAAAATCACTAGTGAGCCTTCCAAAAGAAAAAAGAGGCAGAGAGAGCATTTCTGTGGAGTGGAGGGAGCCATTAGCAAATTACTGTGGTGGAGAAGTAAACATAAGGTGAAAAAATAGAGCTTGGTATAGGCTTTCTTGTCAAATGCGCCCACCTGATAGGAGGAAAACGTTCAAAGTGGTTGTGGAATCAAAGCACCAAAAGTCAGTAACTGGACCACACGACATTACTGGGGGCCAGGCCAATTTACCAACTGCACCTGCCAACAGCAACAGTGGAGAAACTCACTGGGCCATGTAGGGAAAGTGATGTGGCTGGACAGCTCCTGACTACTGCTGGAAATCATATAAGAGAGGCAGAGAAGAGGAAGGAGGAGGCACAGGACTCGGGTGTGTTGATGGGGTAAGAGGTAGAGAGAAATTGGGGAGTTTGGGGTGTGTGGTCCATAGCACCCTTTTCGGAGTCTTAACTTCCAGGAAACCAAAACGTGATTACATTCCAAAATGGGCTAAGAGGACTCTAAACAGAGCTTTGGACAGTTGGTTAAGTGTGAGTAACAACATTCAACATTATCAGGAAGGAAGAACTGGAGTGTTTTTCTTAACTCACTCGCTGCCTCCCCCTGCATTCCCAGGTCCCTCCCAGCATTCAGAGTTGCTGGGGTCTGCCTGTTTAATACTCATGTCTTTCTTTGCTCAGGCAACAAAATGGCTGCTGCCCTTTTTGTAAGTGAAATGTCACATCTCCATCTGCAAAGAAAGTCATTCCTCTAACCTGTTTCCTTCTCCCAGCAATCTGCATGCAGTAAGAAATCTGGGGAATACTACTGAATGGTAAATAATAATATGTGGAGAATTCCCTGGAATTCCCTGAGCTTGCACCAATGGGTTAACAAGGCTTAGGATGAAAGTATCCAAGATTAGGTAAACAGGGCGAAAGTGCCCCCAATATAGAACAAAGGTATAGGAATAGGAAGCCATAGGATGAAAGCATCCAGGATAGATAAACAGGGTAGAACTGCTCCCAACATAGTACAAAAGCAGAAAGCTGCTTTCACAGGATAGAAGGTCCAAAATAGGTAAACAGGTAAACAGGGCTATAGACCCCACCCCCCACCCCACCCCCACCCCAGCTGGGTGAAATTGCCCACAGGGCTAGAGCAGAGCTAATTAGTAAAAGAAAGGTGCCTGTTGACCCTGAGGTAGCATGCTCTATCTGTCTTATCCCCTAGGCAAGTTAAGATAAACAGACATGGCACCTCATGCCTACAGTAAACAGCCATCTGCTCAGCGCCAGGATTTTGTTTTTACCCAAACCCCTAACACTGGATATCTTCAAAATGTTTCTCTCACACACGTGAGTTAATGTTCACAGTTTCACTGTCTCTTTCTGCATGTCCATATTTGTAAGCCTTCTGATCCTAATAAATACGGAGCAATACTCGGGGCTCTTGTCTCCTCGGGGACATTAGCCTCTCTTGCATTTTAATTCTGTGTCCTTGCTGGACAAGAGAGAACTCCAGACTCGAAGTCTGCGACAATAGTATGTTTGGAGAGCTGAAGAAGAATATGAGATAAGGAAATAGGAACCAAATTTAACCCAGGAAATTACAGGAGAAATTATGTCATGAAAATATATAATATTTAAAACAAAAAACAAGCAAACAAAAACCCTGACTCCAGAATCTCCTCTTCAGCCTGGTTTTCCTCACAGTCCTGTAGGATCACATACATCTAGAAACTGCCAGCTCAAACTCTTTCTTTTTACTTTTTCCCCTCTCCTTTTCTATTGTTTAGATCAGACATATATTATATCTATATAATATTTCTATTATATAGCTCTTACATATATATAGACCTATATATAATTATGTAGTTGCCAAACTAAGGCAAGGAAACCAAATCCAGCCCATAACCTGCTTTGTATGGCCAAGGAGCTAAGAATGGCTTTGGTTTTGTTTTTGTTTGGGCGGGGGCGAGAGAAAGCACGCAAGCAGGGGAGAGGGGCAGAGGGAGAGAAAGAGAGAATACCAAGTAGGCTCCATGCTCAGTGCAGAGGCTGATACAGGGCTTGGTCCCACAACCCTGGGATCATGACCTGAGCCAAAATCAAGAGTTGGATGCTCAACTAACTGAGCCACCCAGGTGCCCCAAGAATGGTTTTTATATTTTTTAAGGGTTACAACAAACAAGTAAAACCAAAGTAGAATATTCAACAAGAGATCATATGTGGCCTGGGAAGCCTAAAATATTTACTTGCTGTTCCATTACAGAAAAAGGCTATCAACTCCTGTTATAGATGAAGATGTTGGTGCCCAGCAAGGCAGAGACTTTCTTGAAGGCACGCAGCTAATTAGCAGGAAAGCTTACACAAGAATTACTTCCTTGGCTCCGGGTCCCGGGCGCTCTCCCAATCACCACAGTTCATGCTGACATGACCATCAGCCAAACACAGACTAGCAATAATTCCCACTTGAAGGTACAAAGGGAGTTGTTAGGGTATCCGTGAGAACCACATAAATAAGCTTTAAAATAACAATACTACTAATATTTTTTAAAGAACTCCTGGCTAAGTAATATCAAATGGGAGGGAAATAACTTAGTGATGGGCAACACATCTCAGACTCCCCCTCTCTACTCTCATCTCTTCCTCTTAAGTGTCTCCTGAAATCTCTTCTAATCTCTGTCACCTGGGTAAGAATGTTTGTAGAGAAGGTATGTCAGGAAGCATGCCTTGTTCTTGGCCAAGAAAGCACTGCACTCTACCCACCCACATTCTCACATAAAACCAACTGCGCAGCCATGTGGCAAACTATAGGGGGCACCAGTGGCTCTGTGGCTTAAATGATAACTCATGTCAAGATGTCTCTCATTACTTAAAACACTTTCATCATACGTAATCCATTCACATAATCTTTCAAGTTATATGTAATAATCAAAACTCACCTTGAAACTTCCAAGAAAAATTCCAATGGTAATACTTCCTGCATAAAACTCCATACGAAGCAGACTATTTTGTGTTGTGGCTCCCTATCTTGAATGACATTCATTCAGAACTCCTCTGTGGCAGATATTTAATATCATTCACTAACAAGAGGTAATTATAATTTGTCCATCTTTATAAATCATAACACACCCCCAGTCATCTCCTCGGACATTTCTCAGTGCCCATAGCCTCGTTCTGTCCTGGAGCCAGCAGAGCTCACCCTGATGGTAACAATATTATGAACAGCATCATAAATATCCTAAAAGGCAAGAAGCCAGGAAAAGAGAATAAATGCTCTATTTATCCTCTATTTAAATGCTCTATTTTAAGTTTCATAGTATTATTTTAGAATGTTAAAATAGATTTTAAGGAATCTAGTCCAGTTTTTTCACAGAGACATATTCACAAATAACAGAACTCATGTTTAATGTCTTAATTAAATGTTCTCTCCATGTCCTCTTGAAGAAATATATGAATTCAAAAAAAAAAAAAAAAAGAGAGAGAGATTGAGAAGGAAAGAGAGGAGGAGGAAAAGGGGGAGATAAAGAGAAAACTCCTAGGGCACCTGGCTGGCTCTATCGGTGGAACAGGCAACTCTTGATCTCGGGATTGTAAATTCAAGCGTAAGTAATCTCTATACCCAATGTGTATAAAGGAAGGAAGGAAGGAAGGAAGGAAGGAAGGAAGGAAGGAAGGAAGGAAGGAAGGAAGGAGAAAAGAGAAAGGAGAGGGAGGGGAAGGGGAGGGGAGGGGAAGGGGAGGGGAGGGGAGGGAAAAGGAAAAAGGAAGGAAAGGAAAGGAAAAAAAGATCCTCAGTCATATATAGTTCCTGACTTTTCAGTCCAATGTAGCTCCATGGCTTAAACTCTCTCAAATATTTTTATTATTTGTGATAGAGTTTCACTAGCCTTTTAAGAGTGAAGCAAAGAGGAGGGCCTGATAATATACCTCCTCTTACAGTATGCATAGCATGTTTCCTGGTCTTCTGATAATGCCCTTATCTAAAATCTTGTACTCGTATCTCCCTGTTGAAATGATTCATTTGTAAGTTCTTGTGGATTTCTAATCAACACATTTTTCACCAATAACCAATTTTTAAGAAAATAAACAATGGGTCCAGGATGAACACAGATCCTATTTACAATAATCAAACAAAAATATCGAAGTGTTTTTTTATTCTAAATGGAGACTATTACATCATGAAATAGGTGGGGTTAGGGTATGGTATGCTGTGGAATGTATATATATATTCACTGCATATTTGTTTATGTGTTTATTCTCGTAGTTCAACTTAACCTATTAATTGAAAGTTAATTTGTCATTTTTTCCATTAAGGAGAAAGAAACCCCTTTTGGGTGTCCCTTTTCTTCACAAAAGTGAATAATTGTGCTCTGCTACTGATACATTTTTCAGATCATTATTCAACCTGCCACTTAGCTAATAACAAGTTGTAAAAACCATTTTCATCCTGGAAATATTTCAGGGTGCAAGATCCTCTCTAATAACAAAAAATGGAATAAAGGCAATTTTTCTACTTTTGAAAAAGTTTTGGTTTCATATGCTTTTGGTCAGTATCTTGGTATCACTTCTGTAGTCAATTAGAATAAAGGAAAAATGTTCTGAACTCCTTTACAACCGCGTCCTTCATCTCTCTTTAGCTCTAAGTGTGGAATACAGGAAAATTCAGAATCTATGTGGAAAACATGTCCTTTGTCTCAATTTTCAGTGTCTTTCTTTTGTCTATAATTTTTCTTTCTGTACCTCTCTGTCTCTGTGTCTTTCTCTGATTTGCTTATTCCCCTTGTTTCTATTTTCCACTCTTTATTTCCCCAACCTTCCTGACCTGCTACTTCTCCTGACAACCCATGATGTAGAAGAAAAACTATACATTTATAATTGTTTTTAATTTATCAAGTAGAATTTGATATCCTCTGTTCTTGAAGCATTGAGTAAAAACTGTTTTTTACCCAATCTTAAAAACCTACTCCATAAGCCATGTCTATTGCTACCTCCATAACTGAAATTCCTGGATTGTTCCCTCCAAATTCAACCCTTTCTTCAAAGTTTACCATCATTTACCCAGTTGCTTAGCCAGAAACCTGGTAGTCGTCTTTGATTTCTATTTCCCCCATGTTCCATTTCAAATCCATTAGCAGGTCCTGTAGGCTCTAAACCCATAACACACCCCGAATTTATCCACTCCACCACATCCCCCCCACTACGTAGTCTCCTTGTAAAAGACACCATAGTCAGACTTCTACAGTCACCCCCTCATTAGTAGCCCTGCTTCTGTTCCTGCCTTCCTTAAATCCATTATTTACATAGCATCCAGAATAAAATTTTTAAAAAATTAACCAGCTCATGACCTTCCTTTGCTTAAAGCCCTCCCACAGCTTACCACACAGCAATCAGCATTTAATCCAAACTCATCAAAAAAAAACCTACAAGTCCTACATGATGTAGTTCCTATCAACATTTCTGATCTCATCTTTTTGTCCCTCCCACATATCAAGCTCCTTTCTGCCTAAGGGTCTGGGCACTGGCTGCCCCTCTGCCTGTAAGGTCCAGATCACAGGATGGCTGGTTCCTTCTTGTCATTCAGGTCTTAGCTTAAATGTCACCCCTTCAAAGCAGCCTATACTGGCCAACAATCTAAAGTATCTTCTCAAGGCACTCTATCATAGCACCCATAGTATTAAAGTTATTAAAGCACCAGATATTTCTTGTTAGATTGATTTTTTTTTTTATGTCTTGTTCTCCCACCAGAATGTAAACACTTCAAGAGCAGAGAACTACTGAATCCTATCCATTGCTATACGCCCAACATTTAGAGAGGTTCCAAGAAGGAAGTCAGTAAGCTCTCAATAAATATGTGATAAATGAATAGATGAACAAAAATCCCACAGTCCTCCCAAAGCCTTCCCTTACCACTCTAACCAACAACAATATTTTTCCTTAACGACTTCATAGCATTAATTTGACTCTCAATGTCTTGTTACATCTGTTATATTGATGCTTTAAATTACCATATTATTTAACTTCTCATGATGTCATCATTATACCACAAATATTAAATATGTACCTCCTACAGCTGAATGAATAAAGGTAGGAAACAAAAATGTTGTTATTGGAAAATCAATTAGCCCTTTCACATGAGCATTCTACTTCAATGAGATCTTTGTATTTCTAGTTGTCAACCTGCACAGGTGCCTTGATCATTAAAAATAAAACTCTATGCGATACATTCTCCATGGAACACCTAACTGGGTCTTAGGCAAAACAGTGCTAACTACAGAATGTTGTTATTGTAGAATTAAAACAAAAGGCACCATGCAGCATTTAATTTGACCTAAGGAAATAAGGTAAATGGGGTAAGAAAGAATATGATGTACAGACCTAATGTAGCTTAAGAAATGACACATTTTAGGATTTTTTTTTTTTCCAGAAAAGGGCATCTCTACTCTACACGTATCAGTTGTCTTTGTTAAAAAAGGGTGTGGTATCCTGATTGCTGGTCCCTAAAGGATGGGTGCTTTCAAAAGTAATAAATATTTTAAGTCTTATCACTTTGACTTTGCTACTGAAACTATCTGTTGATGAGAGAAGGGACTGTATTTTGTAACTATATCATCTAGAAAACTAACCTTACTAATGAGTTGGCAAGCTACCACTGTTTACCACAGCATGCACCATACTCGAATTCAAAGGAGGTTCTATGAAAGTAGAAGCCACTCTTCAGTTTATAATCAAAGAGGATCCGACAAAAAAGAATTTTTACTCACCCATGTGGTAAAGTGTGAGTGCTATAATAGTACTGTAAAAAAATTAAAAATGATGTAGAACTTCTCAGGCAGAGATGACATCTGATCTTTGGACCTATGCCATAGCAAGGCAGGCCCTTAAGACAAGTGAAAATCTGCTGCAATTTAATATCTGATCCAATGTACTTGGTTGCCTACAAATAATGTAAGATGATTTAGAATTGTTTAAACCATCTCTGAAAAAAGTAGCATTTTATGGGCAAAAGAAATGATCATATATCCAGCAAATACTACCATTCTGAGGTAATTCCTTACTTACTACTATTTATTTTAATATAGTTCTTTTTTAAATTTTTTTAATGTTTATTTTTGAGAGAGAAAGAGAGACAGAGAGAGACAGAGAGACAGAGAGAAGACGCGAGCAAGCAGGGAAGGGGCAGAGAGAGAGGAAGACACAGAATCTGAAGCAGGCTCCAGGCTCTGAGCTGTCAGCACAGAGCCCAATGCGTGGCTTGAAGTCACAAACCGTGAGATCATGATCTGAGCCGAAGTCAGACGTTTAACCACCTAAGCCACCCAGCCACCCTAATGTAGTTCTGAAAGATATTTTAATACATTAAATACTTATCTAATAACACAAATTATAAGCCATTAGAAAACAGTGCTTCAAGGTTGCAATTTTCCTTACCTTGCCTCTCCTGCCTCCATTCATGACACTCTTCTAGCACTCATGACTTGATCGTTCAAATTATTAAACTATTCAAATGGTAAAGCTACACTTGTCTTCTGTTGCTGGGAAAAAGACAACTCTGCAATTGCCTGCTAAAGTTGAAGCTTTACATTTTTAAAGAAGAGAAAGAAGATTAAAGATTATTAAAAGGACATTAGTGGGGCACCTAGCTGGCTCAGTCAATAGAGCGTGTGACTCTTGATCTTGGGGTTGTGAGTTTGAGCCCCATGCTGAACCCAGAGCTTACTCTAAAACAATGCAAAAAAAAAAAAAAAAAAAAAGGACGTTGGATAAGTTTGGTTTTGACTCCAATGAAATAAATAACTATTAGGCAAAAGGGACAGGAAAAAATATCCTCTGAAGGGGAAAACAAAAAAGTGTGATGATTCAAATATGAAGTAATTAAAGTCTTTTTTAAAAATCCTCCTTCCACAAATAAAATCAGGAAACAGACATCTTCGAGTCTGCTGTAATCGTCATTAAACTGAGACGTCTAGCCAGCCTCAGTCTACAGTTGCCTTGGGAACACCTCCAGGGCCGGGTGCTGGATTCGGCACAGTGCCTGTAAACGGCTTCCTCTGTCCTGGCAAGACTCGCTGGACTGCACATAAAAGAACCTTCCACCACCAGCCAAGTGTCTGTAGACGTCGTTTCCTGTACAGCCTGACTTCACCTGCTCAGTGTTTCTCGCTCTACTCTCTGGACCTGCAGTGTCTCTGAAAGTTCCATCTGTGGATTCTTCCCTTGTAACTAAAATCATCTGCTCTCTCCCAGATCCCTCACAGCCAGACCTTTCTGTCTCACCTTCTAGGTTGAACACATTCTACTAATTGCAGCCAGGGCAAACTCTCTATGCTCAACAAAGCTAAAGACATCTTTTCCTCATATACTTCTGTAAAGGGTAACTCCTGCCCACCACCACCAGGCCTATCCTGGCCTCCCAGATGAGGTCCAGTCAATGGAAACTCAAGGGAAAAGGAAACTTGTGGTCTATTTATCAAAAAAGGAACCAAATGGTATCCTATTCTGTACCCTTTCCTAAAAACCTAATAACAATGTAATCAATTGGGCATTACTAGTTTTTAAATCTGATGTTAAATATTAAGTACAAATACAAGCAATAAGAAATAAACTAATTCACTCTAATATCCTGCTACAACAGTCATAGGCTGCTATTTCATTTTGTTATAAACACAACATAGCAACAATATTACAGGAAAAAGAAAGACAGAAACCTACCCATAATTCCACAACCATAAAACACCAACTACTGATTTGGGGATATTCTTTTTTCAGTTATTTGCCATATAGATATTCATTTTTAGACCAAATCTTTCCATAGATTAGTGCCTTTGTATATTTCTTTCCCACGTTTCATCTGACAAATTCCTATTCTCCTTTCAAAACCCAGCTCATATATGATGACTTCCCAAAATATCTCCACGAAGAGCAGCTGCTGAGGTTGTCAGGCCTCACAGCATTCTGTCCCTATCTCTGCTCCAGCACTACCCTGCTGCAATAGAATTCATCTGCTTTCGTAACTCGCCTTCAATAAATTGTATGCTCCATGTGAGTAGAGGCCTTTCTTATTTACTCTTGTATCCCAGGACCCAACACTATCAGAGTCTATGTGAAAAAAAGAAATGAAACAATTATGATCCTGGTATACATACAATTTGGATTCAACTTTGTTAACTTTATGTTATACCATAGTTATTGTCCAATACCCATCTCCAGCAACTGCTGGAAGGAAGAAGGAATCTGTATGCATCACAATCTCTAACAGGACTGGAAAACTACAAAAGGACTTCCAGGAGGCTTTCTCACTGTAGTAGGTAATATGAAATCCTTTGGGGAACAAGTGAAGGTATACTTTACACCCATTACTTACACACACACACACACACTCCAAACTGTCAGAATGTGAAAGAGGCCTCTCGCATAGCACAGAGAGCAGAACCCACCAGCATTCTTCTGTATTCAGAGAGAAAACCACACCCATTATGACAAATAAGTCAGATGAATTATTAGAGAAGCAGCATGGTATAGTTGAGAAAGAACTGAATTTAGATGCTAAAGAAACTAAGTTCAAGTTATTAGTTCTATGACCTGATTCCTCAATCAATAAAATATCCTGCCATTCTGCTGGATGCTGGAAATTGAGTGATGAAAGACAGAGTTCCCACTCACAGGACTGCCAGTCTGGTAGAAGAAACAGATAATAAACAGGCAATCACAGCACAGTATGGTTGGCACCATGGTGGGAAATACAGAGTGCCAAGGAAGCATGGTGGGGGGTCAAGGAAAGGCTCCTAGAGGAAGCTACATCTGGAAAGATTTTAACAGAGAAAAGAGGTAGGTGGGAAGGAAGTGTCTTTCTAGGCAGAGGGAACAACATGATAAAGGCTCAGAGGCATCTATAAAATAGGAATCTTAATACCTAATCACCGTAGAGAGCAATTTTGAGGTTCAAGTTGGATGCTGATAAGGAAGGGTAAATTTCTTGTAAATGGTGCTTACTAATAAGATTATAAAATTGAAGGGTGAATAAGAAAGGCATCTGCTCATGTGGAACATACAATTTATTGAAGACTACTGCCTTCACATGGTCTTTCCTTTTGATAAAGACACCAGTCATATTGGATTAGGACCTATCCTAAGGACCTCATTTTTGCCTAATTATCTCTAGAAGGTTCTATCTCCAAATATAGTAACATGCTGAGGTGTGAAGGTTAGGACTTCAACAACGTGAACTTGAGGAGGAAGAACTACCCCCACTCAATGAGGGTTTTTAGATGTGTTTTCCTAATCATCCTTCCCCTATAAAATGTAAATATCTCTTTATATACTGTGTTATATATACGTACAATTTTAGTACCCCCCCGCAAAGAAAACAATTTTTTCCCCTTGGAGGCAACATCACCCTTGCTGACAATGCACATTTTACCTTTTTGTTAATACTTTTCTGGGTCTCCTACATTTTTTATAATGATTAGGTCATATTCTTTTAATCAGGAAAATAAGCAAACTATGTTTCTTATCGTCTATTTGTTCTTCCATCTCCCACTGGCCAGTGATCTTCTTGAAGATCTTGGTAATCTGATGGCAGCACAGTAAATGCTGACAGAATGGAATTAAACTCTAGAAAAAATGTTAAAGTATGGAAAATTGCTTAATAGTTTTTCTAAGGGCTGTGTTGAGAGGTCACACTGTGCACTATCTTGTCCCTACCCTTCCCCACTCAAAAGAGCAACATTTTGGTGAAATCATGATAAATGAACAAGGTCATTCACTAGAAAAGAAGTCACCAAAAGGCAGACTGGGAGATGTGTGTGGGATTGGAGAAGGGTAGGCAAGCCCTTACTGGTTAATTGTGTGCATACAAGTCTTAGGGGTTATTTCTTTAAGAGTACTAGATAGCTGGGGCTCCTGGCTGGCTCAGTCCATAGAGCTGTGGCTCTTAATCTCAGGGTTGCAAGTTCAAGTCCCACATTGGGCACAGAGATTACTTAAAAATGAAATCTTTTTTTTTTTTTTTTTTTTTTTTTAATGAGTACTAGATAGTTAAAACATCACCTCCACTGCCTGGCCACCAGGAGCCAAAACCCTTGGAAATATTTACCAAAGCCTAAAATTTGCTTGCCAAAGAGTTACTTTAACTGCTAAAATCAGAACTATAAGAGACAGAGTTGGCTCATTTTGTACACATTTTAAGTTGGGGTGATAATAAGTCACATTACAGCCACATGAAGATACAGAAATTCAGCAAAGTGGGCTGGAGGATTGAGAGGGGAGCTAAAGAAAGAAAGAAACGAGAAGGGAGAAGAAAAGAAGAAGGAAAGAGAAAGAAGAAAGGGAAAGAGGGAGAGAGAGAAGTAGAGAGACAGAAGGTAAAGGGAGAGTAGAAGAGAGAGGGAAAAAGGAACAACTGAAATGAGTAATGTCAGCAATTCAGCTGGCCATCCAGTCCATGAGAATACATGTTCAGTGAGGGCTTGGGAAAGGAGAGGTGAACCCGCTTTGGACCCAATTTCTATGTGTACCGAAATTCTAGTGTTTAAAGGTAAGTATTTTTCAAATAGCAGAGCCCCTAAATGGAAGCCAATTCCTTCAGCTGGTGCTCAACTAAGGAAACAACTACTTGAAAAACTGGCTGTGTTGACCCAATGAAAAATGGCACCTGATCTCCAACACTGCATCTTCCTAAGTATTTGCAAGGGTAATAGCACCTGTGTTTGTTTTGTGCCTTTCCCACAAGCTTTATTACCTAATCCAATAAGAGACAACTCCACTACATACAATTTAAATCTCCTTTTTGTAACGTGAGTATTAGAAGAGTAAAGCCACATTAATCAAGACAGTGTGGCACTGGCATAAGAATAAACGTACAGAAGAATGGAACAATGGAATGGAACTGACAGTCCAGAAATAAACCCTCACATTTATGGTCAATTGATTTTCAAAAAGGTGTCAAGACAATTCACTGAGAAACAGAATAGGCTTTTCAACAAATGGTGTCAGGACAACTGCATATCCACATGCAAAGAATGAAGTTGAAGCCCTACCTTACACCATACACAAAAATTAACTAAAGTTGATCAAAGACCTAAGTTTAAGAGCTAAAACTATAAAGTTCTTAGAAGAAAATACAGGAATAAATCTTTGTGACCATGATTAGGTAAAGCTTTCTTAACTCTGACACCAAAAGAAAATGACAAAAGAAAAAATAGATAAACTATATCACAATTTAAAATTTTTGTGCTTCAAAGGACAAGAAAGTGAGAAGACAATCTACGGCATAGAAGAAAATGTTTGCAAATTGTCATCTGCCAAGGGACTTGTATCTAGAATAAAGAACTCCTGGGGCGCCTGGGTGGCTCAGTCAGTTAAGCATCTGACTTCAGCTCATGTTATGATCTCATAGTTCATGAGTTAGAGCCGCATGTCAGGCTCTGTGCTGTCAGCCAGAGCTTGCTTCAGATCCTGTGTTCCTCTCTCTCTCTTTCTCTCTCTCTCTCAGAAATGAATGAACATTTAAAAAAAATAGAATAAAGAACTCTTACAAAACAACTTTTGAAAAATCAAACATAAAATTGCCAAAGAATCTCAATAGATATTTCTCCAAAGATAGAAAAATGGTCCATAAGCATATCGAATATTGCTCAGCATCACTGGCCATCAGGCATGTTGAACTACCACTTCATAGCCAGTAGGATGGTTATAATAAAAAATATATAAAAAACATACATATAAACATAATAAGTGTTAACAAGGATGTAGAGAAATTAGAACCTTCGTACACCACTAGTGGGAATGTAAAATGATATAGCTACTGTGGAAAAAAGGGAGTTCCTCAAAACATAAAAATGGTTATCATATGGTGCAAGTACACTCTCAAGAATATCCCCAAAGGACAGAAAACATATGCCCACACAAAAACTTGTACACACGTGTTCACTGCATCATTATTTGTAATAGCTACAAAGTAGAAACAACTCAAATATCCATCAACTGGTGGATGGATAAATATAACATGGTATATACACATGATAGAATATTATTCAGTAATAAAACAGAATGGAGCACTGATGTATGCTATGATATGGATAAAACTTGAAAATATTATGTTAAGTGAAAGCCAGTAGTCACAAAAGACCACATATTGTATGATTCCATTTGTATGAAATGCCCAGAATAGGTAAAACCATAGAGACATTGGCTGCCAGGGGTGCAGGAAGAAAGCAACAAAGAGTGACTGCCAAAGGTTTCTTTTTAGAGGGATGAAGATATTCTGCAATTAGGTAGTGGTAATAGCTGCACAACTCTGCATACACACTGAAAACCACAGAACTGTGCTCTTCAAAAGGGTGAATGTTATGGTATGTGAATTAAATCTTTAAAAGCTGGATTTTTTTAAAAAAGGGATAAAAGTAGAAATTATATGATGCAATGTAAGCAAATTTTCTTTTCTACTCTTACTTGCTACCAGATATGAAGCAATGCTGACATTAAAGCAAGTAAGTCTCCATTTCTATAAACTATCTTTCATTAATGTCAAGAGCTTCAAATGAATTAACCTTCAAGTTAAAAACTATGAGGAAATACAATTCTGCTATACTATCAAATATAAAGGATCCACTCACTCAGAGTTTAAATGAACATCTTTATGGTACACAAGATAGAAAGCCTTAAATAAAAATAATTTATGGGAGTGAAAGTATAGACAGAAGCAATAATTTATGTTTCCTATACTATGTACCTTAGCCAGAGTTCATACTTTATCTGGACCCAGACATTCCAATTCTGAAACTTCTGTAAGAATTAAAGAAAGAAAGAAATGTGGACTAAGAGTAATTGTTACAATCACAAAATATTAAGGTAGAAGAAAACAACTTAGGTTATCTATTGACACGCTAAATACAATTTTAGACAGAGGAGCAAAGGTAAATACAAGACGACTGATTCGTCATTACTGTCACCAAGGAAGCTCTGGTATCCGTCTGCCTTTGAAGCAAGAAAGTGTCTATCTTCTTTGTAAGGAATCAAGTTTTCCTTTTTCTGGGTCACCCTAAGTTTATCCTAGTACAAAAACCTTAGAAGAATAAAAGTCTTACCAAAAGAAGTAACCTATCTGATTCTTAGAAGTTGTCTGTTCAAATAGGGCTATTACACTATTTCAATTCAGATAATATTATGAGAGGGATCCAACTTTAAAGCCTCACAAGGTCTTTTTACAAGGTAATAACTGATGGCAAAATGTCACACAGGCCATGCCAGACACAATACACAACTTCTGTTAGCAGGGCTTCTGCAGAGCAGCTACCAAGCAAAAAAAGGCCTTTCTTTTCCTCAAGAACCCAAAGGTACACAAACATATACACATGTGTACATACACACACACACACACACACACACACACACACACACACACACTGCACAGTCCCTGGGCTGCTTCCCTCAGTATTTATGCAGCAAGATCTGCTATGCAACACAGGCTGGAAATGTCTGCAGGAGAGGCAAGAGGGACTAGAGGCTAAGCAGCATCCAGGTAGTGCCCTGGGAACCCTGCCAAAGAATTCCAAAGAGGAAGAGTAGTTAGTGTGGCTAGATAGGTCAGGAAAGAATTCACAGGTATTGTTAGAGCCATAAAAATGGGTAAGGAACTGGAAAGGAAGAGAGGAAGTGGAAGGGATTGAAGGCGTGGAATCAAGAGGCAAGGACAGGTGCACAGAGGAGAGGGAGGTGACTGGAGGCACTGAGTTGAGGGTGAGGAGACAGTGGTAGGTGAGGACTTGAATACAAATGGAGTTGGAACCAGAAAGCAGAGGGCTTTGGATCCCAAGCTAAGGACTTTCTGCTAATTTCTCCTTTCTATGTAGATTAAGGACATCACTGTTGGTTCCTGAACATCTGAGTCCCAATTTCCTTATCTGCAAAATGAAAGTTTGGGATTAAAAAATAGTTATTAACTAATAATAGTTTCATACGTTGCTTAACCATTACATGTCAAGCTGTACGCTAAGTTTGTACACGTATTACCACATTAATTAAGCCCCTTCTAGTCTCAACCTGCTCTGATTACTTGAAAGAGTCTATCTCTCTAATTGATTCTAATTCCTCCTTTGATCGGGTACATTCTTTTAGAAGAGGAGAGAAGAACTGAAGACACAACTTCCCACCAGTATTCTGGCAGCTTTCTACTCAAGTTCCTTCTTGAATAGGATATAGGGTCCTCCAGATCCTTTCTGCCTCCCATAATATAAAATGTTCCCTGGTGGAAGATATCTGAGGTTGGTACAAAACAAAAGCTCATAAAATGTCTTAAAAGTAGGAGGGCTCTAATGCAATCCATCATTTTCCCCCTTGGTATTGAGAAAGAGAGAAAAAGTCAGGGCTTCCACCCCCAGACTTCTGCCCGAATGAGCTCACCAGCTGATGTTCCTAAACCCTCTTCACCTGCCCAACCTCTTAACATAGGAGCATCCAGGGGCTCAATCCTTGAGCCTACTCTCTTCTGGAGACACTTTCTCCCTGGAAGTCTCATCTGTTCTCATTGCTTTATTTTTTTTAAGATTTTATTTTTACGTAATCTCCACACCCAACACGCGTCTTGAACTCACAACCCTGAGATCAAGAGTCGAACACTCCACTGACTGAGCCAACCAGGTACCCCTACTCTCATTGTTTTAAACGTCAGCTCTATACTGAGGAATAGCAATTTTACATCTCCAACCCAGATTTTTTTCCCTGAAATTCAAACACATTTGTCATTTCAACATCACCACGTTGATGACTAATAGACATCTGTATTAGTTTCCTAGGGCTGCAGTAACAAATTTCCACAAACTTGATGGTTTAAAACAACAGAAACTTATTTTCTCACAGTTCTGGAGGCCAGAAGTATGAAACCAAGATGTCTTGGGACCATACTTCCTCCAAAGGCTCTAGGGGAGGACCCTTCTTTACTTCTTCCAGCTTCTGGTGGCTCCAAACATTCCTTGGCATGGGGTGGTACAACTCTAATTGCTACCTCCATCTTCATGTGGCCTTCTCTCTGTCCTCTCCCTCCCAAAACATATCCAGAACTTAACACTCCTTCATCACTATTCTTCCAGTCCAAGCTATGAATAACCTTCTAAATGGACTCCACGATGACACCCTTGCTTCCCTAAAGTCATGCCACTCTGATGCTTACACCCCTCCAATGTCTTCCTGTCTTATTTGGAGTAAAAGCCAAAGCCCTTCCAATGGCCCACAAGACCCACAGTGTCTGCTCCTGCATTCCTCTGACCTTTTCTCCTTCTGCTCTCTCCCTTTCATCAGTGAGGGCTGCAGCAGCTCCTCACTGTCCCTTAGACACAGGACCCAGTTTCTGCCTCAAGCCCATGGTACTTGCTATTCCCTCTGCCTGAAATGCTTCTCCTCAGATAAGCACATGACTTTTAGCTCCCTCACCTCCTTCAAACATCAACTTTTCAGAGAGGCTGTCCCTGACCACCCTACCTAAAATTGCCAACACCACCATCTTCCCACGCTCACATGTCCCATCCTCCTTCCCCTGGTTGTTTGCCTGCCCCCCCCCCCCCCCCGCTCCATACACACAGACTGTGAGCTCTACAAAGGCAGGATGTTTACTCAGTTTTATTCACTGTTGTTTATCCAGGATCTAGAACAATCTCTAGCACATAGTTGTCATTCAATAAGCACTTCTGAATAAATGACAGAATCTAGTACAACCATCTGATCTGAAAAATGAGGTAGAGAGATTTAACCCTGTCATACAATGAGCTGTAGAACAAGGAACTGTCTTTGTGTTACATGATTTATGCTAATTAAAGACATGAATCCATGCTAATAACAAGTTATATCTCCAAGCAAAGAACTGCACTTTTAAGAGGAACCCTTTAGAGACAGGTATCCAGATCTAAAGAAGTAAAGCAAATGATGAAAAGTTGAGATATTATGTGGTACATTCTGGGACAGGCCAGATTCTTCAGAAAATCAAGTCACACCAATAGCCCACTGTAGGCCTAAGCAAGGGCAGGGAATTGGCTCCTATTCCATAACACTCATCCTCTTTCACCTAATAAATGCTGTTTCTGGCCATTCTCTAAAGAAGAACTATTTATCTGAGTTTAAAAAAAATACCTTTCCCTTTTCTGAATTCCCATTTTCTACTCCTAATAGCCTATGAGAAACAGAGGCTCCTGGATAAAGACTTCCATTCTTTCCTCTAAAGACAAGCATCTTATATAATCTTAAATAACAGAACAGGCAAATTCCCTATTCTATTGTGCAAATTTCCATCTGAACGATCTTGACTAATTCTAACTTACTCATTAAATTTCTTCTGAATCTATCTAACTTTTTACTCTTCTGTCTTACCCATTTACACTTTTCTCTATTTTCTCCTATCACCATCTTCTTTCCTCCTCTATGCTATTTTCCAGTCACCTATAACACCCAGGAACCCCTGGTCCTCATGTGTTCATTTATTTTTTCATGCAATAATTCAATAAGCTATTTATGTAGGTTCTGCACTGTACACGGCACTGTAACAGACCCTCCTTATACTGTGTCTGTGAGTGTGTGCGTTTGTGTGTGCATGTGTATACCAGATAGGGCCAAAGCAAAATAATTCTGTCTACCAAGGAGAGTCACTACCACTGTTCTACACCTGCTTCTTAGCCACATTGTTGGGAATCATGACTGCAATTCAAATGTTAGATACACTACTGATCTCCAAATGAAGTAGAAGATTTCCATGCAGAATCTTGGAGATTTGACATGTTTAACAATGCTCCCAAAAAAGCTTAAAGATGGAGGTAACAATACAATATCTTGTCTGATTTCTTATCTCTTGAGAGGGTATTCAAAACTAACCAAGTGCCATCGCTGCCTTCTGGTGTTTGGAAACCAAAGCCCCTGCTCTGCATTGTATGGCACCCTGAGGGTACCTTCAGAACTATGAGCCCAACAAGTCAACCAAGACAGCACACACTCAGTTTCCAGATGAACCAGTCTGCACTTTATCTCACTAGAAGTTATAGGTATTACAGAGGAGTTGGGTCTCACCTGTAGGGACATGAGGTCTCACCTGTAGGGACATACCAAGCAGAGGTATGTTTGTCATGGCCTCATTCCACAAATGCATAACTAAAGAAGCAAAGTGATGAACCATAGAAAATAACGGTTTCCTGTCACCTGTGTGAACATAAAGTCTCACAACAAGGAGTTCCAAAGGTACTTCATCATCTTCCACAAGGACTGAGAGCTCTGAATAGACTTCTTTTGGCTTGTCCTTTACCTGTTGCCCAACAACCACAGCTCGTGGTTCTGAGCCACACTGCCAAACCTCAGATGACTTCAGTTGTCTCAAAGGGTGAAGAATCACTTCAGACATCTGTGACCAGCCTGTGTCCAGACAAAGAATGCAGAAAGGGCATTTCATTTTTTGGTTGTGGGTGAAATTTTTGGTGACTCTGTAAAAAGTAGTTTCAGTCAAGATGAGGATAGGAAGCCAGATGCATAATGTGAGGCATTAGTAAGGTTAAGGTAGATATTAGAGGCTATACTTGTGAAAAACCTGTGAGTGAGTGAGTGAGCAAGTAAGTGGGAGAGAAAAGATTGAATGGCATCATTAAGAGGGATTAAGCACCAGCAGTTGTTTGTTTTTTAATAATAGGCCAGGCTTAAGGACATTTTTATCAAGAAGGGAAAGAACTAATAGGAGAAAGGAGTTAACCTAAGACCAAAGTTTCTGAAAAGATGGGAGATAATAAGGATAAAAGAACAAAGAGGAAGTTTAGCTGTGGAAAAGGGAAGTTTTTCTACTAAAACACTAAGAAAAGGAGCTTAGATAATGGTTAAATGAGATAATGTACATGCAAGTACCTTATAAAGTGTACTCATCCATACTAATGTAAGTTATTATTATGCAGCACCTACCAAATGTCAAAAGACCAGGCACTCAAAAAATGTCTGTTAAAAGAACTGGGATCTTAAGGGAATTGAAATACCTGAGAAGGGGTTGAAAGGCAAGAAGGCTATGGGCAGAGAGGGGAGCTCCAGTCTGTAGAGTTTACAGCAAGAAGTCCACAGCACACTGGTAGGTAGACAGGTGTCCTGCAAGTTCATATCTTAGTCCTGAATCCTGATTATCTAAATATATGTTGTTTCTACCCTGTAAATAGTACAGAGATATTTAGAGATATTGGATGAAATAAGATCTGTTAAAGCCAGGGTCTGGAAGTTTCAATCTGAGAATGGGGAGTCCTTATTTATTTCTTCTCTTGTTACAAATATAGTGGGTGGTATGGAATTTATATTAAACTATTCTTAGCTCTAAGACAGATGCTAACACATTTGTCGTAGCTGAAGGAAGGAGGCCAAACAATACTGCAAGACTTGATAACCTGAGGCGAGATACAAAAATGGCTCACTGTCCTATACTGAAACATTACTCAGTGCAATAAAACTCTGAAATATCCTCTGAAAAAATACTTGTTTCCTTATTATCTTTTTGAAGATACTGGCTCTCTAATCAATCAAATACAAACATTAAATCTTGAGAAACTATTCATGAATAAGACTGCACAAAAACAAAGTCATATGTATATGTATACATATACATTTATACATACAGAAATTCAGTAACTATAAAATTATTCCAGCAAAGCAGTTTTATGATATTATTATTTCATTAACTAAAAATGAACACTTGACTGCATCTGAGAACTGGTGTTCTCTAATAAAAAGACAAACCTGCCAAAAAAATATCTATACTTGTTGAATCTATTTGTGTATTACTGGGGTCATGAAATTTATCCATTCTTAAGAACTGAGATGGAATCCTGGGAGTGGAAACATGTGATTAATAGTACCTGCTTTGATATCAACCTATTTGTCAACACTAATTCTATAGCAGACCACATTTGGAGTTGATCAGATGCACAAAAAGTGGGCTCTTGTATGCACCCATCCTATCAATTAAAGACAGAATTATAGAGGTTAGGTTTCCCCCTTCCATCTTTGCACCTCTACAGAGACATGTCAGGAAACATGGATATTTCTAAACTTCTTAATGACCTTCACTCTCCTTGAGAATTTGTTCTGTTTTCTTCTGGCTTTCCTTCTAGAATTAGACACAGGATCATACACTGAAACCATCTCCTCATGCTATTTCTCCATCTATCACATTGTAAAGACCATTTCCTGAAAAATCTGTGCTGCATATTTTTACTCCATTTCCCATAATTACCAGTCTTAGCCAGACTGAAAGAGCCAATAAGTGTACCTTGGTGTTTTCTTCCCATTGTCCTAACTATGGGTTTGGAGAAAAAAGTAAAGGCAATTTTCTTTATTTTAACAATGAAAACTATAAGCACACTACTGCAGTTTCAATTTGTAAACAACAACAATTCAGGTCAAAAGGGCAAGTTTCTTGAGAAAGCTGAATATAGCAGTTGCAAAAAGAACACTTAATGAAAAACATCTTGTAGATTGAATTGTAGTGCATAACCATGTCCCCAAAAGAAATAACCAGAGGAAAAGCTTATCTGGTTACCCACTGAACCAGTGGGTAGCTTTTCTTTCACCAATATGAACTATGGGCATACCAGGGCAAATGTACAAATTAGCAAAATGTACAATTAACACAGATGAAGATATGACAGGGAAAAGGATGAATACCACAGGCATAATATTAGTGCTGAATCACTGTGGATAGTGATATGGAAGAAAACCAGAAATATGAGGGTTATCAGCAAAGTTCTGGGAAGCAACACAGAAGAAAAATAATACCTGAATGACCTTACTCAACCCCAGTCCACATCAGATGGCTGGACTGTAGGCAGCCCTCCATCTCTCCAGCTTCACTCCCGGCCTTCCACACTGGCTTCCCAGAAGGAGCACTTGTAAACTTTAAGGGAATATGAATCCAGACTGTGACTCAAAAACTTTAGTCATCTTGTCTTCTCCTGGGAGCCTTCATCAAACAGCAGCAATACTATTATCTACTTGGATAGCTAAGTTTGTGCTTGCTGCTTGTCTTTTATATTAATCCCTTTTCACCTTCAAGTATAACTGTTATAATTAAGAAAACATGTAAATACTATCAAGAGAGTGAAAAGACAACTCACACAATGAGAAACAATACTTGCAAATCATGTATCTGATAAGTAATTAATATTTAGAATATATGAAGAACTCCTACAAGTCAACACGAAAAAAGCAAACAACCCAATTCAAAATTGGGCAAAGGGAGGAGGATTCTGGGAGAATGGTGGAGTAGGAAACAACCCCACCTAGAAAACAACTCACTGGGAAAAGCTGTCTGATGCAACTATTTTGGATCTCTGGAGTTTGTTGAAGGCTTGCAATTTCCAGGGGTACACCTGCACTGCAAAATGTAGTTAATTTTGGTCAATTTCAGCTCTTAGCACTGTAGCAGCTACCCATCCTCCACCCCCAGCCAGTAAGTAGCAAGCAACTGTGCATGCATGTGTTCCTAGAATAATTTGCACAGCTGTGAGAGCTAGGATGAGTAACAATGACTCTTTCCTACAAATATTGGGGATCTATACTCTGCTAACTGCTGCTTCTGACACATCCACATATGTGCTGACAAACAGGCAAGGAAGCAATGTTGTCATACCTCCCCCTAGTTCTATAAGTCTCTCCCTGCTCTGGCTGAAATGACTTCCAGAGGATTAAAAGGGCTAGTGTCTCCACCACTCCTCCACTTCATTTTTCACCTTTTCCCCTTTCTGGAGCTAGACATTAAAGACTAAGAGATTCAAAAACAACTGCATATAAGAAATATTAGAAAATGATCATGCATGCTCAGAAAAGACCTGAGAAGACATTAAATTTATTACTTTAGGCTAATCCTCAGCACAGACACAGCCTCCAACAATCAAAAAAACAAAAACAATACGAAAAAAAAGCAAACCCTGGGTAAGGGGTATAATCTGATCTCCAAATTTACCACATTATTAGATTAATATGCCCAGCGTTCAACCAAAAAAAAAAACAAAACAAAAAAGTCACAAGTCATACAAAGGAACAGAAAAGTATGATACATTCAACAGACAAAACAAATCAACAGAAACTGTCCCTAAGAAAAGACCTAATGGCAGATATACTAGACAAAGACTTTAAAGCAAGTGTCTTAAAGATGCTAAAAGAGCTAAAGAGAGATGCAGGTCAAGAAAATGATGTGCAAACAAAATGGAAATATCAATAAAGAGAGAGAAAACCTAAAAAGAAACAAACAAACAAAAAACCTTCTGGAGCTGAAAAAGTATAGTAACAGAAATGAAAACTTCACTAGATGTATTCAAAGGCAAATGTGAGGAAGCAGAAGAAAGAATCAGTGGACTTGAAGATAAAACAATGGAAATTACTGATGCTGAAAAACAGAAAAAAAAAAAAAAGAGAGAGAGAGAGAGAGATCAAAGAAAAGCAAACAGATTAAGGGACCTGTGTGTGGAACACCATCAAACAGAATAACATATACATCATGGGAGTCCCAGAAGAAGGAGACAGACAGAAATGAGCAGAAAGAATATTTGAAAAAATAATGGCTGAAATTTCCCAAATTTGATGAAAGACATAAACCTAAACATCCAAGAATTTCAATGAACTCCCAAGTAATTTGAACACTCACAGAGACCCACCAAGACACATTATAATGAAACTTTCAAAAGACAAAGAAAGAATCTTGAAAACAGCAAGAGAGAAGTCAGTCATTACATATAAAGGATCCTCAATAAGGTAACTAGATATCTCACCAGAAACTTTGGAAGCAAGAAGACAGTGGATTGATACATTCAGAGTGCTGAAAGAAAAAAATTGTCAACTAAGAATCCTATTTCTGGCAAATCTGTCCTTCAAAGGTGAGAGAGAAATTAAGATGTTTCCAAATTTAAAAAAAGTTGAGGGAATTTGTCACCACTAGACCTGCCCTTCAAGAAATGCTCATGGGAAGGGGAGCCTGGGTGGCTCAGTCAGTTAAGCATCTGACTTCGGCTGGGGTCATGATCTCGTGGTTTGTGGGTTCAAGCCCCACGTTGGACTCTGTGCTGACAGCTCAGAGCCTGCAACCTGCTTCAGATTCGGTGTCTCCCTCTCTCTCTGCCCCTCCCCCACTCGCACTCTGTCTCTCTCTCTCTTTCTCTCAAAAATAAATAAATGTTAAAAAAAACTTTTAAATAAATTAAAAAAAAAATTTTTTTAAAGAAATGCTCAAGGGAGTCCTGCAAGGTGAAATGAAAAGATACTAGGCAGTAACTCAAAACTGTATGGAAAAATAAAGATCTCAATAAAGATAAATACATGGGCAATCATAAAAGCTATTGTATTGTAACAATGGTTTGTAACTGTATTCTTTGTTTTCTACATGATTTAAAGACCAATACATTTAAAGAAAAAAGACAGTACTAGTGTGAGAGCTAGTATTACTATAACTTTGGTATGTAACTCCCAATCTTGTTTTCTACATAATTTAAGAAACTCATGCATTTAAAAAGGATTATTCATTTAGGATTTGGGGCACACAATGTATGAATGTAATTTTGTGACAACTACCAAAAGGGGTGGGAATGAAGCTATAAAAAAGAGTTTTTGTATGTCATTAAAGTTAAGCTGCTATAAAAATCGTGTAAGAGTGTTTTGACCTTAGGATGTTAAGTGAAATTCTCATAGTAATCACAAAGAAAATAGCTATAAAGAAAATGAGAAAGGGATTTATAAACGTATTACTACAAAAAAAATCAACTAAACACAAAAGAAGACTGTAATATATGAAATGAAGAACAAAAAAGCTATAGGACATATAGAAAACAAACAGTACAATAACAGATGACCTTCCTTATCAGTAATTACTTCAAATATAATTGGATTAAACTCACCAATTAAAAGGCAGAGATTGGCAGAGTGGATAAAAATACATGACCTAACTATAAACTGTCTACAAGAGACTCACTTGAGATCCAAAGACACAAACAGGTTAAAAGTGAAAGGATGGAAGAGATATTCCATACAGAAAGTAACCAAAAGAGAGCCAAGGTGGCTACTCTGGTATCAGACAAAACAGACTTTAAATCAAAAAATATTACAAGACACAAAAAAGAATACTCAATATTAATAATAGATTCAATACAGCAAGAAGATATAACAATCATAAACACACATCTAATGATAGATCACCAAAATATATGAAGCAAAAACTTCACATGGGACATCTTCCAGGACAGACCATATGCTGGGCCACAAACTAAGTCTCAATAGATTCAAACAACCAATGGACTTAAACAACCAATAGACCAAAGAAAAAAGCACAAGAAAAATTAGAAAATACTTACAAGATAAAATGAAAACACAAGAAACCAAAACTAATGGGATACAGCAAAAAGTGCTGAGAGAAATTTATAGCTATGAACACTTACATTAAAAAAAAAAAATAGAGCTCAAATCAACAACTTAACTCTACAACTTAGGGAATTGTTAAAAGAACAAACTAAACCCAAAGCTAGCAGAAGGTAGAAAATAAAAATTAAAGCAGAGATAATTTTTTGATAATTACTGAATGATAATTACTGAAATGGAGAATAGGGGCACTTGGGTGGCTCAGTCAGTTGAGTGTCTGATTTCAGCTCAGGTTATGGTCTTACGTTTTGTAGTTTTGAACCCAGCATCAGGATCTCTGCTGATAGTGCAGAGCCTGCTTTTGATCCTCTGTCTCTGTCTCTGTCTCTGTCTCTCTCTCTCTCTCTGCCTCACCCCCTCCCCCACAATCTCTCAAAAATAAATAAACATTTAAAAAAAAAAAGAACATATAAATTGAAAAAAATCAATGAAACCAAAATTTGGTTCTTTTAAAAGATGAATAAAATTGACAAACTTTTAGTCAGATGAACCAAAAGAAAAAAAAAAAGAAAGGACTCAAATTACTGAAATCAGAAGTGAAAGTGGGGACATCACTACTGATTCCACGAAACAAAAAGGATTATAAGTACTATGGACAACTGTATGCCAAAAAGATCAATAACCTAGACAAAATGGGCAAATTCCTTAAAACACAAAACCTACTAAGATTAAGTCATGAAGAAAGAGAAAATCTAAATATACCTATAACAAATAAAGAAATAGAATCATTAACCCAAAATCTCCCAAAAAAGAAGAGTCCTGGGCCTGAGAGTTTCACTATGAATTCTACCTAACATTTAAAGAACTAATACCAATCCTTCTCAAACATTTCAAAAGAATTAAAGAGGTGGAAACACTTCCTAACCCATTCTATGAGGCCAGCATAACCCTGATACCAAAGCCAAAGACATTAAAAGAAAACTACAGACTAATATCTCTTAGAATTATTTATGCAAAAATCTTCAGCAAAAGGGGTGCCGGGGTGGCTCAGTCAGTAAAGCATCTACCTCTTGATTTCAGCTCAGGTCATGATCTCACGGTTCATGAGATTGAGCCCCGCGTCAGGCTGACAGCGTGGAGCCTACTTGGGATTCTCTCTCCCCCCTCTCTGCCCCTCCCCCACTTGCATGCATGCTCTTTCTCTCTTTTTCTCTTTCTCTCAAAATAAACATTTTTTTAAAAATCTTCAACAAAATACTAGCAAACAACTCAGCAGCATATTAAAAAGATTATACACCTTGATCAAGTAGGATTTATTCCTAGAATGCAAGGATGGTTCACCATATAAAAACTGAGCAATGTAATATGTCACATCAATAAAATGAAGAAAAAAATACCACATGATCATCTCAATTGATGCAGGAAAAAAAAATCTAACAAAACTCAACATCTTTTCATGATAAAAACACTCAACAAAATAGAAACAGAAGGAAACTACCTCAAATTAATAAAAGTCATATATTAAAAAAAAAACTCACAGCCGAGTTTTTTGTTCCACAGAAACAGAGATCACCAATAGTACTGGACTACTCCTCAGCTGGCCCCTCCATGAAAGTTTGGGAAAGGAAGGGAGAATTCTTATGTTCTGATTTTAGAATTCCAAATTTAGAGTGATTAGAAAAATAAAGCAGTGTTTTTATTTCCACTAAAAAAAACCTCATAGCAAACATCATACTCAATGGTGAAAGACTGAAAGTCTTTCCTTTAAAATCAGGAACAAAGTAAGATATTTGTTTTTATTAAGGCTATTCAAAATAGTACTGGAAATTCTAGCCAGAGCAATTAGGCAAGAAAAAGAAATAAAAAGTATCCAAATTGAAAAGGAAGGAGTGAAATTATTTCTGTTTGCATTTGATATGATCTTATATGTAGAAAATCCCAAAGACTCCAAACACTCACACTCTCACACACACACACACACACACACACACACACAAACACACACACACAAACACACACACACAAAGGTGTTAAGATAGATGAATTCAGCAGAGTAACAGGATACAAAGTCAACACAAAATTATAAGTTGTGTTTCTACACATAAACAATTAGCCATGTGGAAAGGAAATTACAAAAACAAATCCATTTACAATAGCACCAGAAAGAATAAAATACTTAGGAATTAACTTAACCAAAGAGGTATAAGACTTATACAGTTAAAACTACAGAACAAGCGCACCTGGCTGGCTCAGTCATTACAGCATGTGACTTGATCTCACAATTATGGGTACAAGCCCCACGATGGGCATAGATTTTACTTTAAATAAATAAATAAAGTAACTACAAAACATTACTTAAAGAAATTAAGGAAGACATAAACAAATGGAAACACGTCACATGTTCATGGGTTGGAAGACTTGGTATTATTAAAACGTCAGTACTACCCAAAGTAATCTACAGATTCAATGTAATCCCCATTAAAATCCTGAAGGTGTTTTTAGACAGAAATAGAAAAACTCATCCAAAAATTCACATGGAATCTCTGGGGCTGATAATAATCAAAACAATCTTGAAAAAGAAGAACAAAACTGGAGGACACACACTTCCTAATTTCTAAACTTACTACAAAGCTATAGTAATCAAAACAGTGTAGTACTGGCGTAAAGAGAGACCTACAAACCAATACAATAAAGTAGAAAGCCCAGAAATAGACTCCTACATATATGGTCAAATGGTTCTGACAAGGGTGCTAAGACCAGTCAATGTGGAAAAAAAACGTCTCAACAAATGGTGCTAGGAAAACTTAACGTTCACATGCAAAAGAAGGAAACTAGGTCATTACCTAACACCATATACAAAAATTAACTAAAAATGAATCAAGGACCAAAAAGTAAGAACTAAAACAATAAAACTCTTAAAGAAAACATGGGACAAAAGCTTCAACACGTTGGTTTTGGCAACAACTTCAACACCAAAGGCACAGATAACAAAAGACAAAATAGATAAATTGGACTTTGCAAAAATTTTTAAATTCTATACATTGAAAGATACTATACATAGAATAAAAAGGCAACCCACAGAATAGAAAAAAAAAATTGCAAATCATATAATGGATAAGGGATTAATACATACAATACATAGACAACTTCTAAAATTTAACAACAAAAAGGCAAACAACCCATATAAAAAGCAGACAAAGGACTCTTCTCCAAAAAAGATATAGCAATGGCCAATGAGCACACAAAAAGATGCTCAACATCACTAATCATTAGAGAAATGAAAATCAATCAAAATGACAATTAGACATCACCTCACACTCAGGATGGTTATTATCAAAAAACAAACAAACGAAAAACAAAACAAAACAAAAAAACAGGGGCACCTGGGTGGCTCAGTCGGTTAAGCATCTGACTTTTGATTTCGGCTCAGGTCGTAATCTCACGGTTTGTGGGTTTGAGACCCATGTCGGGCTCTGCACTGTCTACACAGAGCCTGCTTGGAATTCTCTCTCTCTCTCCTTCTCTCTGCCCCTCCCAGACTCATGCTTTCTCGCTCTCGCGCTCTCTCACTCTCTCAGGAAAAAAAAAAGTGTTGGCAAGGATGTGGAGAAATTGGAACCACTGTGCACTGTTGGCAGTGATGTAAAATGGTAGAGCCACTGCAGAAAACAGTATGGTGGCTCCTCAAAAAATTAAAAATGGAATTACCACATGATCCAGCAATTCCACTTCTAGGTCTACACCCACAAGAACTGAAAGCAGGATCTCGAAGAGATATTTGTACACCCATGTTCACAATAGCATTATATACAATAGCTAGGATATGGAAGCAACCCAAGCATCGATCGACAGATGAATGGATAAGCACAATGTGGTACATACATTGAGTGATACTCCCCTGCTTTTCAAAAGTTTATGTGCCACTTCACTTTTACAAAAGACCCACATTAATAGTTAGTTTCACTAACTTAAAGAAATCTGAAGAAGATTTTTAATTTTACAAAAAAAAAAGGCAAAAAGTAAAAACAGCATTCAGCATTTGTTTTACAGCGAGTGATTACAGAGGCAGCACCCATTCTGAACAGTGAGAGTGGCCCTGCCAAGCTCCTTCCCCAGGAAATACACTCACCATCTCAGCATCAAGCCTCCATAGCTCTGAACTGTGTCTGTGAACACCCGTGCTTTATTGTGACTTATTTTGTGCATCCATTAGCAAGAGATGTCATAAATCCATGATCAGTAAAGCCTAAGAGGTTATTTTTGGGGTCTAGGAATGCTCAAAATATTTTTCATGTAAATTAATTGTAATTGTTTCTTCACTTTCTGCCATTTCAGCTTACAAAGGGTTTCCTAGGAATGCTCTACTTTCAGGCAGGAGGAGAAACTTGTATTACCTATTGTAACAAGTAATAACCAGTGAGGATGTGGAGAAATCAGAACGCTTGTGCACTGCTGGTGAAATTTTAAAATGGTATGGTCAGGGACATCTGGGTGGCTCAGTCAGTTTAGCAACTGAGTCTTGACTTCAGCTCAGGTCATGATCTAGCAGTTTGTGGGATTGAGCTCCCCTTCAGGCTTGCACTGACAACACAGAGACTTCCTGGGATTCTCTCCATCCTCTCTCTCTGCCCTCTCCTTCTCTCTCTCTCAAAATAAATAAATAAATAAACATTTTTTAAAAATGGTATGTGGGAATGCAAGCTGGTGCAGCCACTCTGGAAAACAGTATGGAGGTTTCTCAAAAAACTAAAAGTAGAAGTACCCTATGATCCAGCAATGGCACTACTAGGTATTTATCCACGGGATACAGGTGTGCTGTTTCAAAGGGACACATGCACCCCCATGTTTATAGCAGCACTATCAACAATAGCCAAAGTATGGAAAGAGCCCAAATGTCCATCGATGGATGAATGGATAAAGATGTGGTGTATATATATAATGCAGTACTACTCAGCAATCAAAAAGAATGAAATCTTGCCATTTGCAACTACGTGGATGGAAATGGAGGATATTATGCTAAGCAAAATTAGTCAGAGAAAGAACAAAAATCATGACTTCACTCCTACGAGGACTTTAAGAGACAAAACAGATGAACGTAAGGGAAGGGAAACAAAAATAATATAAAAACAGGGACGGGGACAAAACAGAAGAGACTCATAAATATGGAGAACAAACTGAGGATTATTGGAGGGGTTGTGGGAGGGGGGATGGTCTAAATGGGTAAGGGGCACTAAGGAATCTACTCCTGAAATCATTATTGCACTATATGCTAACTAACTTGGATGTAAATTTTAAAAAATAAAAAACAAAATTAAAAACTAAAAAAAAAGAAAACCCCCCAAAAATGGTATGGTCACTGCAGAAAATGATATATGGCAGGACCTCAAAAAGTTAAACATAAAATTACCATATGATTCCAGCAATTTTACTGGCAGGTATATATGCAAAAGAATAGAAAGCAGCCACTCAAAAAGATACTTATTCAACAAAGTTCATGGCAGTATTATTCACAATTGCCAAAAGGCAGACAACCCAAATGTCCATCAATAGATGAATAAATTTTTTTAAGATGTTATATACATACAATTTTATTCTGCCAAAAAAAGGAATAAGGTCTAATATATGCTACAACATGGATGAATCTTTCAAATATTACACTAAGTGAAGTAAATCAGCTACAAAAGGACAAATATTGTGTGATTCCATTTATATGCAGAACCTATGACAGGCAAATTTCATAGAGACAGAAAGTAAAGTAGAGGTTACCAGGGGATGGGGGGAATGAGGAGTTACTGTTTAACAGGTCAAGAGTTTCTGTTTGGGATGATGAAAAAGTTCTGGAAATGAACAGTGGAGATGGTTGTGTGACATTCTCAGTGTACTTAATACTAATGAACTATACACTCCAAATGGTTAAAATGGTAAACTTATGTTATATATATTTTGCCATAATAAAAATACTTTTCGGGGCACCAGTGGCTCAGTGAATTAAGCATTTGATTTCAACTCAGGATCATGATCTCATGGTTGTGAGATCAAGCCTCAAGTTGGGCTCCAAGCTGCTTGAGATTCTCTCTCTCTCTCTCTCTCTCTCTCTCTCTCTCTTTCTCTCTCTGTCCCTCCCTACTCCCATGTGCACACATGCTCACTCTCTCTCTCTCAAAATAAATAAACATTAAAAAAAAATAAAACAGGGGCACCTCGGTGGCTCAGTCAGTTAAGCATCTGACTTCGGCTCAGGTCATGATCTCACAGTTTGTAAGAGCCCCACATCAGGCTCTCTGCTGTTAGCACAGAGCCCACTGCAGATCCTGTTTCCCTCTCTCTATGCCCCTTCCCCTCTTGTGCTCTCTCTCTCAAAAATAAACATTCATAAATAAAAAAATAATAAAATAAATATATTTTAACCATTTGAGGGAAAAACCAAGAATACTGAAAATTCAAATATAATAATCAAATACTAGCATGACCTGGTTAGTACAGTGTCCAAACAGAATTCCCCTTTCTCTCTCCCTCCTCCTCTTCCTTCCTTCCTTCTTTCCTTTCTTTTTTAGGTCTTTCCTTCTTTCTCAGGTTTTACAGCAAATAACTAAACATTTTGAGGAAGACAGATGCATGAGGGAATTTTAATGAGAATTTCGTTTTAAAAGGATAAATCATATTACAACAGAGACTGGCAGAATGAGGTAATCAATAGCAGGGATTATAAACAACCAGCAGGCAAAACCAAAACCCCAGAAGGTACTTCTATCTTCAGTAAAAGGGAAAATGAAGAAAGAACAAAAATACATGTGCAAGCCCCAAATTTTAAGTCCCTCAGTTCTAGGACAACCCCTTGTAACTATCTTAAAGGATAAGATGAGTTAAATAATTCAGGCAGAGCCAGTTTCACTGGCTGTGAACTACTAGGCAAGGAAACAAAGAAACATAGCCTGGATTCCATGCCAGCAAAGGTCAAGGATCACATCTTACACCATCTCTAAATGTACAGCCTACCACTCTAGCTTCCCAACGCTGCAGACACACTTTGTGGGAAATCAGTTTAAAACTCTCATGGTCCTCAATAGGTAGTTAAGTTCAGATTTCCCAACCTAATATCTCATAGAAAGAACAAGCCAGTTTCATCCATATTCTTCTGCTGATTACTGCTCAACTATTTCACATCTCCAAGAAAAAAGTTATGGACAAAGAAAAATGTTTGCATTCTTTAGCCTTTCACTTGATTTGACAAGGATCATCTATAAACCAAACTTTAAGAAATCAGGATAGACCTAACTTACTAATGATTCTTTAAAAAAAAAATCATAATGTCACCGTTATGATTATAACTGGCAGAAATGGTCTCCTAAGATGCATTCCAGCTCTAATTAAAACAGGGCTGTCCCAGAGCTCCCACTTAATTTTAATTTATATTAAAATAACTCAGAAGAGCTATTCGATATATTGAACAACCACCTTAAATCCAGTTGGTTAAATGTTAGCATCTTCCCTTTCCATTAGCCATAAGTTTAAGATGGATAATGTGCTGAGGGAGAGAGGCGGCATCCAAATTACCAACACAAGTGGCCTTTTTTCAGGCCAAAGAAATTGTTTTCTAAAAATGAGATTATGCTATACTTAGTCAAGCTATTTAAAAGATGGAGTGCTAAAAAGATTCTGTCCATCAATAACCATATCAGTGGAACTAATCAAAACTGTAAGAACAGCATCTAAAAACTGATTTTAATCAATGTTGAAGAGATTGAACTCCCACAGCTTTTCACTTAATTATACCGATGATCTGAAAGCTGGAAGAGATTCCAAATATTCTGACAGCTCTTCCACTTCATTCAGAGTTCTCTGGACTACTCTATGCAGAAACAGGACCACTGTTTCACTCCACTCACTCAGCTTTACTTTTGTTAAAGCACTTACTACAACCTGACATTACATGATATAGTTACATGTTTACTAGTTACTATCCCTCTCCCACCAGAATATCACCTCCATAGCAAGAGGCCCTGTGTGTTTGCTCTTATATCCCACTGCATCAACAACAGCACTTGGCACAGACCAAGCCTTTAGTAACTACTGTATCTGTTTACTGACTGACTGAATAATTCTTGCCCAATACCCTTTTATTTTATACATGAGATAATTTGAGGCCCAGGGGAGTAAAATGACTTGTGCAAGGTCATTAGGCTAACTAGAGGGAAAGCCACACTTAGAACCAGGCCTCTCAAATCCCAGTCATCCTTCCAATGTCAATGCAATCATGCCACTCTGCTTTTGATGGCTCTCCATTGCCTTACAAAAAAAAAAAAAAAAAAAAGTCAGCACTCCTTACCTTTTTCAAATCTCTCCAAATTTTGCCTGACCCACTTTTCTAGTGCTATTTCTGCCACTCCTTTTCACGCCATATGTTCCTGCTACCTCAGTATACCATGGCTTCCATGCTTACCTTTCCATCTCTTCCCCATCTATCCAAATTCTCCCCACCCTTCAAGACCCAGCTCAATTATCACTTCCTCTGTAAGCTTCCTCCTTATCTTTCTTTACCCTTTGTCACCAGAATATTCACTTCTTCTTCTCAGTTCCCATGGCATTTTGACCTATTGGAGCATACTTTACATTCTGCCTTGTCTTTCTTCTTTACTAGACTGTGAGTTCTTCATTTTTTAAAATATTTTTTTAATTTTATTTATTTTTAGAGAGAGTATGAGCAGGGGAGGGGCAGAGAGAGAAGGAGAGAGAGAGATCCCAAGCAGGCTAAGGTTAAGTACGTGTAACCGACTAAGCCATCCAGGCACCCAGCGAGTTCTTCATTTTTGTATTTACTAGCAACTCCATAGTGCCTGATATAAACAGCTGATCAAGGGGAAAAGGAAGGAATACAGGAGAGGTGTGCTACCCTTCTATGCTCAGTATGACTCCCAATGTAACAACACCCTCCCAGCATCCCAACTGGCTGCCCCAACAACAAAGGAAAAAGTTAGCTACGGTTAAAAAAGGGAGGTGACATTAAACAAGACAGCACATGGGAGAGCCTGGGTGTCTCAGTCAGTTGGGTGTCTGACTCTTGGTTTTAGCTCAGGTCATGATCTCATGGTTTGTGAGTTCGAACCCCGTATTGGGCTCACACTGGCAGTGCAAAAGCCTGCTTGGAATTCTCTCCTCTTCTTTCTGCCCCTCCCATGCTCATGCACACATGTGCGCTGTACTCTATCAAATAAATAAATAAATAAAATAAACAAACAAACTTTAAAAAAATGACAGCACATGAAATCAGCTAGTGAAATGTAGAACACAAATTATATTACATTGTTCAGCAATAATGTAAAAAATGCTACCTTCTTTTCTTAAGTTAACTCTGCAACAAAGTTATTAATACTTTTGCATTCAAGTAATCTGCACTCCCCCAACCTTTGTTCTTTTCATGCTTTACCCATGGTGCCCAGCCCAGGGTGTGTATTCAAGGCATGTCTGCTGACTAAAGATAAACTGGGTTTCCAATGACTCAGGCTGGATGGGATGTGGGTGGTCATGGTGCTTGTAAAAATTAATGATAGGATACTTCATTTAGAATGAAGTAGAGGGACAGGAGGGGGGTGGGTACTTTTCACACCCAGCACTCAGGTCAATTTCAGACCCAAAGGGAAGTGGAACATTGCATGCAGGTGGATACTACCTTACTATCAAAGCTGGAGGAAGGAATGTTTCCTCCTCCCCCTCCCCAACAGCCCAGCCACAGATGGGTAGTCACAATTCAGCCAATGAGAAGCCACTATACTTCCAACTCCCAGTTTACTCCAGTGGACTTTTACTTCATAATTGTCCCTCTCAACACCTCCCTTTCCTCTATGAAAGAGCAGTCCTCTGCTTTGTTCTCCAGTCTTGCCCATGGTACTGCCACAGCTTCCATGTCCCAGACTACAATTCTCTGCTATTGCCAAATAAACACATCCTTTGTTGGTAAAATAAATGGCAGTTTTATTTTTTAAGGTCAACTAATTTTTCACTAAACTTCATACCAGAAGGCACTGTTACTTATTTCGGCCTACTCAAAGGTAACCATTAACAGATTGCGATCTTGTTTTGTTTCTTTATATCTAGGATCAACCGGTTTTTTTTTTACCAGACAAAATGCATAGAAAGATGGTAATTGGGAAATATTTTTATAAGCCAACCCTCTGGAAGTAAACCTGTATCTTCTTTCAACCTCCACACCACCCCTACTAGCTAGTATGGATGATGAGATTAATTGAAATGTCAGGGGTTCCCTGACAGTCATTGTTCACTAGTTGCCATTAGGTCACTGATAACAAACTGATAGTGACTTAGAACTGTGTGGGCCAAAAAGAAAGACTAGACCTGAAGGTGCATAAAGTGAACATCTTTAGGATGTTAATTTGAGCTGCCCATGCTGATCAAGAAACAAAAATCTTAACTAGAAATAATAAAGACAACAAATTTGGTCCTGAGGTTTTCTTCTTTTTTATCATTGCCAATTAAAGACCAGTATGTTTGATTCATCACATCAATAAAAGAAAGGACAAGAACCATATGATTCTCTCAATAGATGCAGAGAAAGCATTTGACAAAATACTTTCTTGATAAAAACGCTCAAGAAAGTAGGGATAGAAGGAGCATACCTCGAGATCATAAAAGTCATATATAAATGACCCAACGCTAATATCATCCTCAATGGGGAAAAACTGAGAGATTTCCCGCGAAAGTCAGGAACAAGACAGGGATGTCCACTCTCGCCACTGTTATTCAACATAGTATTGGAAGTCTTAGCCTCTGCAATCAGACAACACAAAGAAATAAAAGGCATCCAAATCGGCCAGGAGGAGGTCAAACTTTCACTCTTCGCAGATGACATGATACTCCATATGGAAAACCCAAAAGATTCCACCAAAAAACTGCTAGAATTGATTCATGAATTCAGCAAAGTTGCAGGATATAAAATCAACACACAGAAATTGGTTGCATTTCTATACACCAATAATGAATCAACAGAAAGAGAAATCAAGGAATCAAACCCATTTACAGTTGCACAAAATACATAAAATACCTAGGAATAAATCTAACCCAAGAGGTGAAAAATCTATACACTGAAAACTATAGAAAGCTTATGAAAGAAATTGAAGAAGACACAAAAAAATGGAAAAAGATTCCATGCTCCTGGGTAGGAAAAACAAATATTGTTAAAATGCCAATACTACCCAAAGCAATCTACATATTCAACACAATCCTTATCAACATAACACCAGCATTCTTCACAGAGCTAGAACAAATAATCCTAAAATTTGTATGGAACCAGAAAAGACCCCAAATAGCCAAAGCAATCTTGAAAAAGAAAACCAAAGCAAGAGGCATCACAATCCCAGACTTCAAGCTATACTACAGAGCTGTAATCGTCAAGACAGTATGGTAGTGGCACACGAACAGACACTCAGATCAATGGAACAGAATAGAGAACCCAGAAATGGACCCACAAATGTATAGCCAACTAATCTTTGACAAAGCAGGAAAGAATATCCAATGGAATAAAGACAGTCTCTTCAGCAAGTGGTGCTGGGAAAACTGGACAGCGACATGCAGAAGAATGAACCTGGACCACTTTCTTACACCATACACAAAAATAAACTCAAAATGGATGAAAGACCTCAATGTAAGACAGGAAGGCATCAAAATCCTCGAGGAGAAAGCAGGCAAAAACCTCTTTGATCTTGCCCGCAGCAATTTCTTACTCAACATGAGTCCGGAGGCAAGGGAAACAAAAGCAAAAATGAACTACTGGGACCTCATCAAAATAAAAAGCTTCTGCACAGCGAAGGAAACAATCAGCAAAACTAAAAGGCAGCTGACAGAATGGGAGAAGATATTTGCAAATGATATATCAGATAAAGGGTTAGTATCAAAAATCTACAAAGAACTGATCAAACTCAACACCCAAAAAACAAATAATCCAGTGAAGAAATGGGCAAGACATGAATAGACACTTCTCCAAAGAAGACATCCAAATAGCCAACCGACACATGAAAAAATGCTCAACATCACTCATCATCAGAGAAATACAAATCAAAACCACAATGATGGCTCACCTCACACCTGTCAGAATGGCTAACATTAACAACTCAGGCAACAATAGATGTTGGCGAGGATGCGGAGAAAGAGGATCTCTTTTGCATTGTTGGTAGCAATGCAAGTTGGTGCAGCCACTCTGGAAAACAGTATGGAGGTTCCTCAAAAAACTAAAAATAGAACTACCCTATGACCCAGCAATTGCACCACTAGGCATTTATCCACGGGATACAGGTGTGCTGTTTCAAAGGGACACATGCACCCCCATGTTTATAGCAGCACTATCGACAATAGCCAAAGTATGGAAAGAGCCCAAATGTCCATCGATGGATGAATGGATAAAGAAGAAGTGGTATATATATACAATGGAGTATTACTCGGCAATCAAAAAGAGTGAAATCTTGTCATTTGCAACTACATGGATGGAAATGAAGGGTATTATGTTAAGTGAAATTAGTCAGTCAGAGAAAGAACAAAAATCATGACTTCACTCCTATGAGGACTTTAAGAGACAAAACAGATGAACGTAAGGGAAGGGAAACAAAAATAATATAAAAACAGGGAGGGGGACAAAACAGAAGAGACTCATAAATGTGGAGAACAAACTGAGGGTTATTGGAGGGGTTGTGGGAGCGGGGGTGGTCTAAATGGGTAAGGGGACTAAGGAATCTACTCCTGAAATCATTATTGCACTATATGCTAATTTGGATGTAAATTTTAAAAGAAATTAAATTAAATTAAAAAAAAAGAGGAAGTCAGGAAGATTCAAAGCATGATAAGGATTCAACATACCATTGGTGACTTGAAGATGTGTGGGTGTGGGGAAGGCACATAATGAAGACTCTCTAGAAGCTGAGAAAGGCCCTGAATGACAGCCAACAAAGAAACACGAACCTCAGTACCACAACCAGTAGAACTAGATTCTACCAGAAATGTGAATGAGCTTGGAAGTATATTATTCCCTAGACTCTCCATCTAAGAGCCCAAAGTGGCTAATATCATCATTTTTGGCTTTGTGAGGCGCTAGCAGCAAATCCAATTGAGCCTGCTCAGACATCTAACTTACAGAACTCTGATAATAAATGAGTGCTGTTTTAAGTTTGAAAAAAAAAAAAAAGACAAATATGTTCATAAAACTGACAAGAAACCCACATTCTGGGGCCATGGCTTTGTACCAGCCAACTCTGGCTACTTCTTCCTCAACTGGAACATCAGGAGCTTTCAGGGTTAGAAGAGAAAAACTAACACCTCATAGCTGTTTCTTCAAAACACAGGCTAAGTAAGCACTCTCTCTTCATTTTAGCTCTTTTCCTCCCCAAAAGTATACAGCCTGAAAATCTTGCTGCTTTGCCCATCAAGGTTTATTCAACACTATCTGAAATTTTTGTAATAAGTACATTTTAAAAGGCCTTTTTAATGAGCACCGTCTTATTTATCTGAGTTACAATGGTTAATGTCTAATATCTTAATGTGTTTTTCTCAGAAGTAAATAAAGCTATAAGGCCTCTGGCCTATAGAGGAAGCTAAAACTGAGTCTAAAAATCAACATTATAAGCAAAACAAACTCTCCCTCCTATGTATGTATGCGCGTGCATACAATCGCACACAAATTGGCATTAACACCTAATATATAATGACTCAAGAACAGATCTTGCAACTTAATGATAATTGCAAGCACTAAATGGTCCTCTAACAGTTCAAAGAGCTCCATCTTCCAGAGCACCTAACCTATTAGCAAGAAGAGATTACAGACAACGGAAAGAACTCAGCTCAGTTACTTAACCTCTGAACCTTAGCCTTCTCATCTGTAAAATGAGGGGCTGGTCTAGAACAGTGCTGAGCAGTAGAATGCAAGCCACAAATGTGAACTGGATATATACTTTTTAATTTTCTAGTAGGCACATTTAAAAAAGCAAAAAGAAACAGGTAGAATTAATTTTAATAATGTTTTATTCAATCTAACATAGCTAAAACTTTCCTTCAACATATAATCAACATTTTGAAAGTATTAATGATGTATTTTACATTCATTTTTCATACCAAGTATTTGAAACCTACCCCGCATCTCAATTTGGACAAGCCACATTTCAAAGGCTCAACAGCCACATGGGACCAGTGGCACCATATGAGACAGCACAAATCTAGATGATCTTTGAATTCCTCTCAATACTGGACGTAATTTTAACAAAGGGGAGAAGAGATGTATACATCAAAGTAGACTTAGAAAAACTGTAAGTTTTTAAATTCAGTGAAGTTGGATCTGTAAACAACTGAGTAGGTGGTGTGATCTACTACTTGCAGACTTAACCTGTTCATGTTACCATAGCCACCATCCTACAAACCTACAGAGGGATTAAGCACATTCAGGACAGCGTACAACTGCTTAATGAATGAGACTTCTAGAAAATCCTAACTACGAAAAAACAACTGTTAAAATGAGACTTCAACAGAAACAACAAAAGAAATATAACTGACAACCATGTTATCTTCCACATATTAAGATAATGCTATGAAACACAATTTGCACATGCTTTTGGAATTATTTCTCTAATTACTCAACATCCACTGTTCTAGAAAGAGTCACGCTGCTCCTCTCACACTGCCTTGCTTATTAGTCCCTTTGTGATCAATGATCTGCCTTCGCCAGATGGCCAGTCTGGGTTAAGACTACAATATGAGATCAGAGAACAAAGCAAAGCTAACTGGCCTTCCCAGGAACTGAACCTGTGACCCTGACCTCATTATCTCTAGAAAATAGTTAACCCCTCACAAACGTGCCTGGGCAGCTGCATCATAAATAGTGCCAACAAAGTCCACTGCGGCGTCTGTCACAATACTCTGGTAGAGAAAAAGTCACTCTAAATTTATGAAGTACTTTGCAAAATGAAGAAAATCCTGCATGCTTCCTTTAAAGTAGTCTGGAGTTCAGCAGCAGTGTCTTACTAGCTCTGCTGGATCAGTCACGAGCTTCCCTGAGAACATCAGCTGCGGCCCCCACCTAAGACCACACATGGCTTTATCAAGGAGGTTCAGTTGTACTGATGTTTCCTCTCCCAAAATCAGTGAGCATGTCCTTTCCTTTCTATGTCTCCTATGTGAGGAAACCATGGGTTAACAACTATATACAAGAATTTTCACAGATTATTTATTGAATCCAACTTATCTCAGATTTAAATAATAACCAAATTTCTCTATTGTATCCCCTCCTTGCCTGCTCCCCTTTCCCTCTTAGTGCCAGCCAATCCCTCACCAGGTGAGTGGGGTGAGGCCAGTGGACTTCTGGGTGGATTGTTCTTACCTTCCCTGGTAAAAGCCCAACACCTTTTTAGTAAATTGTCCTTCCTTTCTTGTTATTGAGAATAATAACTCTTAGCAGCTGCTTCTTGCTCTTAAATTCTAACAACCTGTCTCTAACGAGCTCAGTACTTACTTCTGATTTAAGTATTTCCCTGAAGTGTTTCAGGGATGCTGTTTCTGTATCTTTTCCTTAAACATTTAATATTTAACACAGTACCAGTTTCAGAAGCAAGTTTATCGAAATTTCCACTTAAGCTTCATAGTAGGCTTTTGAAAAATTCTACAAACATCTGGAAGAGCCGGTGAAGATTTTTAAATCTGACTGAAAATATTCATTGTCACATTTCAAATGGAATCACCTTTCCACATGCAAACTTACTAGAATATAAAAGCTATGACATATGGTTGGGCTATTTGGCTTCTTAAATGTTTCTGATAACATGTCTCTAGAAGACATTCAACATCTCTTAAAGGTTTTTTCTCCATTTGTTTTATTTCCACAAAGTTACTTCAGAATTTTTTAATTTATGGATTAAGAGTCTATAATCCTGCACTTCTCATACATCTGTGGAAATCACACATATATGTAAATCTAATATATGCATATGTATCTGCCTCAAAGCTACTAGTATAAATGAACATCTAAGTTGATTTTGCTCTTCTTATCTCCAAGGATTTTCACATCAAGAATAATAGTACTATCAAAATGTTGTACACCTAAAACTAATAACACTGTATGTCAATTATACTTAAAAAAAAAACAAAAACAAAAACATAGAACAGTGCAAAATATAATGGTAACCAAGTTTAGTATCGAATTACAACAACCATTCAATAGCTGGAATGTTTCTTGATGCTCACAGAAACTATACCAATTCACTGAAGGGTCAAGTGTTAGACAATAGGAATAACTTAATAAATTAAACATAAGACATAAGCTTACTAAATATGGACACATTTCATTAGGGGAAAAACCATTTCTTGAGGGCTAACCTAAGGATGAAATCTGATACTGAACAATAAATAAAATAATATATTCACTTTTATCTCATCTTAACAGAAAATGAAGACTGAGGAACAGAAATGTATGGATTTTCAAACCACATAAATAAACCATGAAACTGCTGTTCTCTGTCTAATATATCAACATGATCTACACAAACTCTGATTTTAAAATTATCAGATCTGAATAGACTAACATCAATTCAACAAATAAACTATTTAAACATACAGTTAAAAGTTTAAAGCTCCATGTACACAGACACTAAAATGCAAAAGGAACATAATTTTATATACCTTTAAGTACCTGGTAGTCATCTTATTTATAAAAGACACTCCCACATGTCAACAGCAGTAGGCAAACCAGACCCTACAAGAGTCTGAATCTGTAAGATGTAAATGTGAAAGAAATAGTGAAATCTGCTTTTCTATTGTCATTTAAAATCATCTATTCGTAAATTCTCAGTACTACTTATAAAACATATTCCCTTATGGCATTCTTTCTTTCTGACAATATTTTTAAAAGAGGAAATTTCCAGAAATAAAATAAAATACTGCTAAAAATTAAGAAGCACTTGCAAAGAACTAAAATAAAAAAAAAATTAATAGGGCATTTAGTTGTGCTTCCTTTCAAGTACTTTACAAAATAAATACTTTAACTGCCCAGTGATTTTGAGACAAATCAATATACTATAAAATACTCTTGCAGCTCTTAAGTCTTCATTCTGTGCCTTAACAAAAGCTGGCATTCATTCGTAATGAAGTCTTTTTATAGTTACACAGCTATTTTATGTCTCTTTTGAAGACATATTAAACCTTTGGGTGCTCAATAAAACTGACCAATTAATTGACTTTATCGTAAAAACCTGAGAAGCTATTCCCAAATATTTACATCAAAGAGCAGACAAAGTCAAAATGAATTACTAGTCTATCCAATGTTTTCTTACTTGACTAAGTTGAAAATTTTCTTCAAGTGGGTCCTTTCAAAGGAAACCACAAAAGATGTACCACAAGGGGTAAATTCTCGATACTGACATTCAAATTTACATAAAAGGAATGATGTATCTACAGAAACCATTGTGACATATCAGAACAGAGTGTGAGGGGCAAGGCAGCAGAGAACTTTGGGGTCAAACAGAACTCAGTGTGAATTCTTGCTTCATCTCTACTAACCTTATGACCTTGGGCAAGTTAATAAAACCTCTCTGAGTCTTAATCTCAATTATCAAATGGAAACACAAGGCCAAATTACAGGCTGAGCACTAAATTAGATAACATATATAAATAGACTGCTTACCACAGTACCTAAATCATAATAAATACTCAATAAATAAATGCAATTACTAAGAAATGTTTAAGAATCTATTTTCAGTGTAATTTAATATTCAAATTCCAACTGGTGTAAATTATTAAAAGGAAAAATACAAAGATTCATTAGCAGATTTTTCTTTCATTTAACCTGATCATCCATTACGTTAGTGCTTTTCAAACTGCAGGTCCTAGCCCATTAATGGAATCTGAAATCATTTAGTGGTTCTTAACTAGCATCTTTAAATAAGATAGAATAAAAACATAAGAATGCATTGCACATCAGAAGTCTAAGCATTGATTCATGACGTCCTTTAAACATACTTGTAATGTGTTTGTATACTAGATGGCAATATAAAATTCACCTCTTACTGTACAAAAAACATTAAAATCCACTGCTTTATAATAATGAAAATAAAAATAATTAGTTGACGCTGAATGCTTCATGTGTTCTAGACCTTGTGCTAAACACATACATGATTTCATGCGATCCTTCCAAAAACCCAATAAGGTAGGTACTATTACTTCCACCATTCTACAGATGAGGAAACTGAGACTTAGAGACTTTAAGTCACTTGCCAAAGATGCAGTGCTATTAACTGGTAAATCGAGGGTTCAAATTTAGTCACCTGACTCTAGAACCTTCAGTAAGTACTAGGTTGTAAAACATAGGTTTTCCTAATATAAAAGTTATTCAAAAAGTAGATTTTTTCATGAAGCCTAATTTGATAGTGATTTTCTGGAGTAGAGTATATCCTGAAAAAGGCAGTGTGACTCAGAGGTGAAAACACTAGGCATGAGATCCAGCTTCTGTCCCTGGCATTGCTGCTTCAGTGGCAAGGAGTTGGCAAGTCATTTAATCTCGCTGTGTCTGGATTTCCTCACCTACAAAACGGGAATGATAATATCTGGCCTGCCTCCCCATAGGCCACTGTGAGAAAGTATATGTACATACAACAAGTGAAATACTCTATTGTGCTACTCAGTTATCTGAGATGATCACTGATACCACCCAAGGGGCCTCATTCTTCATGGAAACATACATCAAATATGATCAAAAAAGGAAGGTCACCAGGCTTTTATAAACTGTATGTGGAAACATTCTGCACAGTTTTGACACAAAGCAAGCCTTCAGTAACTGTTCATTAAACTAAAAGAACTAATTCAATCTGTATACATATTTTATCCATTTGTATTTTATTTTTCATCGATTCATTCTTTCCATAACTATTTATTTATTGAGAGACAGAGACAGCACGAGCAGGGAATGGGCACAGAGAGAGGGAGAGAGAGAATCCCAAGCAGGTTCCGCATCTTCAGCGTGGAGCCCAACCTGCGGCTCGAACCCACGAACTGTGAGATCATGACCTGAGGTGAAACCAAGAGCTGGCTGTTTAACCAACTGAGCCACACAGGCACCCCTCTTTCCATAACTATTTATTGAACACCTACTCTATGCCAAATTCGAAATGTGGACTACAAACAAAGACTATAAACCGTCCCTTGCACTGGAGAATTTCACATTAATTTCAATTAATTTTTGTAAAATACAATTTCTTCATCTAGCAATAATAATGGCTTATAGTTATTATAGTGCTTGATAGTTTAGAAAGAATTATGTGGTAGCTTTTGTTTCCTGCACCAACTGCCTAAGTATGTCAAGTCAGTATTACTATTTACTGACTCCAAATTCAGTGCTAAGTACGGTCTTTAGAGTGAAAGTTTCTCGATGTCAGAAGTGACCATAAAAATAAGCTTTTGAAGAAAATACATTTTAATACGGGAAAGGGGCAATCTAGTAGCATGATTTTTCTTTCCTTCACATTTCAGAGTTGAAGTAATCTATAGTGCAAACATATCACCTACAGAAGATGCATTTTTCAAAATGTTTCTTTAAAAACTGTGGCTTTGAAATTTCTTCTACAATTTTCTGTTGAATATATTGAACCAGGATTCAGTTTCCTCATAGAATAAAGGAAGCAATAGTGTAGGTGTGTTTCCTTTGTTGACATTTTAAAATTACTCAAAATTGTTGTATTCAGATTTCAAAGTCACATACAATACCAAATAATTGTTAGCCATTTTATACACAATTTAACAACTAGGATAGGTAATTTTTACAGGTGAACACCAATTTACTGACAACTTAATGAACTGAAATTTGCTACACAGTATTTACTAAGACCCGTTTACTAAAATTGCCTTATTCTTTGTATTCTAACCACTCCCTCTTCATCACCACCACCCCCAACATACTCACACTCCCTCACCTACACCACATCAGTTTCTGGGCCATTATTCGTAAAACCATATTAAAATTTCACAACACATGGTCCTAGTTACTAGGTTCCCCCCCCCCACCCTCCTCCACCTGAGCCAATGTGTCTTTATATACACATTCTCTCTGAAAATCCAGAATTCAGACAATATTACGATGCCTCTTTTCTGAGAACAACAAACATAAAACGTAAACGTTTGCCTTTCTGTTTACTGATAACCATGAATAAAACCCATACCCCACTTACCGTATCCGTAGGGTTAGGAGGTCCAATCTCACCACTACAGAGCTCTGCAAGAAATGACGGTTACAGGACCAGGAAAACCATCTCAATAACGCCTGGGAGAAGATAAGGAAAACACATTTTACACCACTGGCACTGTGCAGTCTCCCGGCTCCAGCCCTTGGTAAACAGGGAGAACCTTTGTCTTGCCTCAGCCATCAAACTGGTGGCTCATCAGAATTGGGGCAACAAGAGTTTGTGCGAAATGGCTTGGCAGAGGTTAAACAAAGCAATGCAGCTCCGGCGTGGGGAGAGGGCTGAGCACGGTCAGCGTCCGAGATCGCAGACGGCGAGGTCTCGCTGTACCCCCTTCGCAGCTGGGACCCGACCCTGGGACCCCGGGACCCCGGGACCCCGGGATAGGATGCCGCGGCGCGGGAAGGAGAGAGGGAATTAGAAGGTCCCACGCTCTCGGCAAGTTCCCGGGGCGCAGCCCGTCCGCAGGTTCCCTCGCGTGAGATCCAAAGCGGCGCACACCCTGCGCCGGTTCCTCGGGGAGGGTCCGCATCGTACACGCGGGGACACCGCCCCAAATTCCACCGGCCGGCCACACCGAGCCCACGCCCCCAGGGCAAGGGCAAGGTCGGGAATCCCGGGGCGTCGCGGGGGTGCAGCCCGGGGGGTCGCGAGTGCAGGGGGAGAAGCCCGCCCGCTGCCCCCATTGTCTGGCTCTGGCCGCGGGCCGACAGGGCGCTCACCTGAGTCCCCGCCTGGCTCCGTGGCTGGCAGAGCGATTGGACGGCGACCGGCGGTTCCGCGCGGGCGGCGGACGCGACCCAGCCAGCGGCCGCCCCGCAGCACGGGCAGCCTCCGCAGCAGCACCAGCAGCGCACCCGCCCCTCAGGCGGCCGCGGCCTCCATTGCTCTCCCCGCCGCCGCCACCGCGCGGCACTGCGCGCCCGGCCCCGCGCGGCGTGGTCACGTGCTCCGCCGGCGCCTCGGGCGCTCGGACCCGCGCCGCCGCCCCGCCCGGTTTCGCCCTGGACTGTCGGCCGCCGCCGGGCACCCGGCGCCCGAGTTCTCGCGCCCGCAGGGAAAGGCGCGCGCGGGACAGCTCCCCTCCCGGGAGGTGCCCAGACTGCGGGAGCCGGCCAAGGGAAGGGTTTGGGATTGGTGAACGCCTTCCCAGCACTGCAGGGGATGGCTCGAGGGACCGCTGAACGCGTAGGGGTCTGAGGTTGCTGTGGGGGGCTCACAGGGAAGCTCGCGTGGGGTGAGAGCCCGGGACCATCAGTCACCACCCCGCCGCGGGCAAAGCTGGCCCCTGGTTAACTGGGTGAGCGGGAGACTAAAGCGAGCCACCTGGATTCCAGAGGGAGTTTACCACTACCCCCACCGCCGTCCCCGCCCCCGCCGCAGAGGCCCAACAGTGAGAGAGAGCACTGGGACTCCTGAAAGTCAAGCAAGTTGAAAGATGCCACACGAAATAGAAAGGTTCAAAATTGCTTTGCTGAGCCTCTGTACATCAGAACAGAGTGACATTGATTTTAGTTATTGTCCCCAGCCATAATGAAATTAAATCTTGAATTTGATATTTTAAGGAAGCTATGTTAACTTTTCATCTTGTGTCGTAACTGGGAACACAGACTTTTTCTCCATACTTTTTTTTTTTTTGGATTATTTATTTTGAAAGAGAGAGAGAGAACGAGCAGAGGAGGAGTAGAGAGAAGGGGGACAGAGGAGCCAAAGTGGAATCTGAAGCAGGCTCTGTGCTGACAGCGAGAGCCAGATGTGGGGCTCCAACTCATGAACAATGAGATCATGACCTGAGCCAAATTTGGATGCTTAACTAACTGAGCCACCCAGGCGTCCTTCTCCATACTTTTTGCTTTAACTTTAAGTGGAACCCGGAAAGCATTTTCTAGTGATCTTTTCCTTCACTATACATGCAAAGATGCTAAAAATAATTTAGTATCATTATAAATCAGGAAATTGGAAACAAAGCAAAAAAAAAAAAATCCTCTGTGACAAAAGATGACAGGTAACCCTAATCAGGTACTTGATATTGAGTGAGATGTCCCAATGCCAAAAACAGGACTATTGATTGTAATGTATGTGCATAGCTTTGAAGAATAAATCTGCATGTTGCTTTATCGACTGGTTTTTTCTAAACTTTTTAATTACCAGCATGAAATATAGTTGTGTATTTTTGTGAATATAGGTTTCACTCAGTTGTTCAATGTTTGCATATTCCAAATGATGCCTGCTTAATTCCAAATAAACATAATGAAGAATTTTACAAAGGACTCAGCAAGTTTCTTCTGATTTGAGGATCACCATAGTGTACACCTGAAACTAACACTGTTAACTAAACTGGAATAAAAAAAAAAATCCAATTTGATCCAAGAGCACTAGGAGTTCTCAGCCAAAAATTTGTGCTGGACATATAACTGAGGTCTTTTTCTAGACATATTTAGTCTCGCCAACTACCTGAAAACATAATCTATAAAAATTCATATTTACATAAGCCAAGTGTAGATCTACTGTCTTTTAATTTTACAGGGCAAGTTACCCAAATTATACAGCCTTCAAATATTGAAAGAGTTCTAGAGAATTTATGCTCATGATAGAACTTTCCAGTTGGACTTTGTGTCTCATGGCCTCAGAAATCAGAAGCTATCATGGCACCACTTTTGACAGATGCTGTTTTTTCCCTCAGTATTCTTTTGTTTCAAGTTTCTGTTTAAATTCTAGTTAGTTAACATATAGTGTAATGTTAGTTTCCAGAGTAGAATTTAAGTGATTCATCACCTACCTATAACACCCAATGCTCATGACAAGTGCCCTCCTATCACCCATTTAGCCCATCCCCCATGCACCTCCCATTCAGCAATCTTCAGTTTGTTCTCTGTAGTTAATAGTCTTTTATACTTTGCCTCCCCCTCTTTTTTTCTTCCTCCCCCTATGTCCAACTGTTTTGTTTCTTAAAATCTACATGAGTGAAATCATATGGTATTTGTCTTCCTCTGATTTATTTCACTTAGCATAATACACTCTAGCTCCATCTATGTCATTGCAAATGGCAAGATTTCACTCTTTTTGATGGCTGAGTAATATTATATGTATTTACCACATCTTCTTTATTCATCAGTTGATGGACATTTAGGCTCTTTCCATAATTTGGCAATTGTTGATGGCACTGCTATAAATATCGGGTGCATGTGCCCCTTAGAATCAGTATTTTTTAAAAATTTTTTAATGTCTATTTATTTTTGAGAGAGAGACAGTGTGGGAGCAGGCAAGGGGCAGAGAGAGAGGGAGGCACAGAATCTAAGCAGGCTCCAGGCTCTGAGCTATTGGCACAGAGCCCGACGCGGGGCTCAAACTCACAGACCGTGAGATCATGACCTGAGCTCAAGTTGGACGCCCAACTAACTGAGCCACCCAGGTGCCCCAGAATCAATATTTTTGTATCCTTTGGGTAAATACCTAGTAGTGCAATAGCTGAGTCATAAGGTAGTTCTATATTTAACTTTTTGAGGAACCTCCATACTGTATTCCAGGGTGGTTCCCTCACTTTTCAAACACATTGTTTGAAAATCATAGTTCGTACATATGGGGCTAATAATATTGTGACACGTCAAACCAAGTATTAGCCCACTCTTCCACTTTTGAAATAGCTGCCTGTCGGTTAAGACATAGATTTTCAGAGACCCTAATACAATACAAAAGATGCAGAACATTTGGAAATTTTTAAACATTTAACCACTTAACTGCTACATTAGAGGTTATGGAAAGGATGTGCAAAAGAGATTATATGGTTAAATCAGTAATTCTTGGCTGTGAGTAATTTTGCCCTCTAGGAGACATTGGCAGTGTCTGGAGACATTTTTGGTTGCCAGAACCTAGTGGGGAGAGGCCAGGGATGCAGCTAAGCCTCCTACAATGCACAGGACAGCCCCCACAATCAAGATTTATCTAGTCCAAAATGTCAATAGCACCAAGGTTAAGAACCCCTAAGTTAAGACAATTGACTTCCAAAGCCTCTTGATTCTATACTCCATCATGTTTGCTTATCAACCCTTTCCATGTACATTAACATCAAATTTTCTTAGTGCTCAGTAAAGAAGTACCATAACAAAGTCTTTCACTGAGTGAAGAGACTAATGAGCTGAGTGGGACAAAAAGCAGTTATGCAAATAAAAGTCATTTGGATAATAAATAAAGAAAAAAGATAGGAAAAAACTAAAGTAGTAGAACTATTGCAGTGTGGGAGGATCTTAACTGTCCTTGTGACTTTTTTAGAGCCCTGTTGGATCTTCCCAATGGCCTTGACCTCCAAAATGAAAAAACTGAAGTATACCATCATTTTGAAAGTTTCCATTAAACAGGAATAAGGTTAGTAATTCCTTCCTGACCACACCAGGGGATGAGCTGTTGTGAATATTTAGAATTCAATGTGAGTGAGATGGACTTATTTAGATGGCTCAGAGGGGTGCCTGGGTGGCTCAGTTGGTTGGGCAACCGTCTCTGCTCAGGTCATGATCTCACAGTTGATGAATTCAAGCCCCTTGTCGAGCTCTGTGTTGACAGCTCAGAGCCTGGAGCCTACTTCAGATTCTGTGTCTCCCCTCTCTCTACCCCTCCCCTGCTCACGCTCTGTGTCTCTCTGTCTCTCAATAATAAATAAACATTTTAAAAAATTTTAAATGGTTCAGAAGTCAGAAAATAGCTTCCGGGTTGAGGTGAGAAATCAGAACACCTATCCTATCTATTGTGCCTATTTCCTGCCTCTATGCATGGGTCTGTCATTCAAACTTGAAACACTTCATCAAATCTGTGAAATGGGGATTACTGTTGAATCTCACATAGCAAACATCTAAATTACAAAGTTATGATGATATGTAAAAGTAAAGGAACAGGAAGGTATAGTAGGTAAATACTAATTAAAAAAAAAAAGCATGTGGGACAACTGGATATCCAGATGCAAAAGGATGAAGCTGAACAACTATCTCACACCACTTAACAAAAATTAATTCAAAATGGATCATAGATCTAAAGGAAAGGGCTAAAACTATAAAACTCTTAGATGAAAACATAAGAGTAAATCTTTACATCCTTGAGTTAGACAATGGTTTCTTAGATGACACCCAAACACACAAGCAACAATAACAAAAAATAAATAAAAGTAAACTACATCAAAATTAAAAACTTTTGAAATGATACCAGCGAGAGAGTGAAAATATGACCCACAGAATGAAAAAAAAATATTTGAAAATCATATGTCTGATAAAGGGACTTGTATACAGAACATATAAAGAATTTACACAACTCAATAATTAAAAACGCAGACATCCCAGTTTTATTTTTTATTAAATTTTTTTTCAACGTTTTTTATTTATTTTTGGGACAGAGAGAGAGACAGAGCATGAACGGGGGAGGGGCAGAGAGAGAGGGAGACACAGAATCGGAAACAGGCTCCAGGCTCTGAGCCATCAGCCCAGAGGCCGACACGGGGCTCGAACCCACGGACCGTGAGATCGTGACCTGGCTGAAGTCGGACGCTCAACCGACTGCGCCACCCAGGCGCCCCTAGGCATCCCTGTTTTAAAATGAGTAAAGGATTGGGGTGCCTGGGTGGAGCAGTCGATTAAGCATCCGACCTCAGCTCATGTCATGATCTCGTGGTTTGTGGGTTCAAGCCCCATGTCAGTCTCTGTGCTGACAGCTCAAAGCCTGAAGTCTGCTTCAGATGCTGTGTCTCCCTCTCTCTCTACCCCTGCCCCGCTTGCACTTTGTCTCTCTCTGTCTCTCAAAAATGAATAAACATTAAAAAAAAAATTTTAATGAGCAAAGGATCTAAATAGATACACAAATAGCCACTAAGCAAAGAAAAAGATGAGTAACACCATTAACTATCAGGGATGCACAAATCAAAATCACAATGAAATACCCGCTAGATAAGAACATGTGTTGGTGAGAATGTAGAATAATTAGAACACTCATACATTGCTAGTAATGTTGTGAAATGGTGCAGCCACTTTAGGAAACAATTGGCAGTTCCTTAAAATGTTGAATAGAAAGTTATCATGTGACCCAGAATTCTACTCCAAGGTATATACTCAAGAGAAATGAAAACATGTCAGTGCAAAACATGTACATGAATGTTTACAGTAGCATTACTTATAATGGCCAAAAAGTGGAAACAATCCAAATATCCATCAACTGATGAATGAATTGAACAAAAATGTGTTATTATCCATACAGTGGAATACTACTTGGCAATAAAAAGAAATGAAATACAAGGTTCACACTGTATGGGTGAACCTTGGAAATCTTATGCTAAGAAAAAGAAGCCAGACATAAAGACCACATATTGTATGATTCTATTTATACCAAATGTCCAGACAGGCAAATGTATCTATACAGACAGTAGTAGCTTCATGGTTGGAGGAAGAAAGTTGGGGGAAAATGGTGAGTAGCTCTTAGTATGAGGTTTCTTTTGGGGATGATGAAAATGTTCTAAAATTTATTGTGGTAATGGTTGCAGAATTCTGTGAATATAATAAAAATCATTAAGTCATACAATTTAAATGGATGAATTGTATGAATAAATATAAATTATATTTCAATAAAGCTGTAGCAATATTAATACCTGATAAAAGAGATGTCAAGATAAAAGTTATCAAATGCTAAAAGGTACAAGCCAAGAAAGTAAAAAATTACAAAAAGGTACAAGCCAACAAAAAAATACAACAGTCCTGAAACTTTACATATCAAACAATAGAGCTTTTGAATTATTTAATCCAAAAACTGAAAAAAAAATGAAAAGTTAAAAATTTGCTCTTATACTGGGAGACTTTTAACCTTTCTTAGAAATTCACAAATCACACAATGATAACCATACAGAATTAACAAGCTTGATCCAAAAGATAACAGGTAACCATACAGAAATAACAAGCTTGATCCAAAAGATAACAGGTATTGTGTCCTAGACAAACAGAAAATAATGTATTCTGGGGCACCTGGGTGGTTCAGTAGGTTAAGCATCCAACTTCAGCTCAGGTCATGATATCACGGGTTCCTGAGTTTGAGCCCCATGTCAGGCTCCGTGCCAACAGCTCAGAGCCTGGAGCCTGCTTGGGATTCTGTGACTCCCTCTCTCTCTGCCCTTCCCTGCTCATGCTCTCTCTCTCTCTCTCTCTCTCTCTCAAAAATAAAATAAGCATTAAATTTAAAAAAAAATACATTCTGTACAAAACTATTGGGAACAATCACAAAAACTAACCAAGTTTTAGGCCAAAAAAAACGAAACCTCAATAAATTTCAAAAAACAAAATCTATGCAGACAGGATTCTTTGATCAAAATTCAATAAAATGGGGGCATCTGGGTGGCTCAGTCGGTTAAGCATCCAACTCTTGTTTTTGGCTCAGGTCATGATCTCACGGCTCATGAGATAGAGTCCTATATGGAGCTCTGCACTGATGGTGTGGAGCCTGCTTGGGATTCTCTGTCTCCCTCTCTCTCTGCCCCTCCCTCACTCTCTCTCTCTCAAAAATAAATAACCATTTTTTAAAAAAACTCAATATAATGGAAATTTGTAATACCTATGTGAAAAAGTTAATATTTCCTTTTAAACAAGACCTGTGTTGGGGCACCTGAGTGGCTCAGTCTGTTGAGCTTCTGACTTCGGTTCTGGCCATGATCTCATGGTTCATGGTTCAAACCCTGCCTCAGGCTCTGTGCTGACAGCTCAGAGCCTGGAGCCAGCTTCAGATTCTGTGCCTCCCTCTCTCTCTGCTTCTCCCCCCGTCACACTCTGTCTCTCTCTCCCCCTCTCAAAAATAAATAAACATTAAAAAAATTTTTTTAAATAAACAAGTCCTATGTTAAAAATAGGGTGACCATATTTTCCAGTTCACCCAGAACAGTCCTGACTTATACTTATTGTTCTGGTATAATCTTTGTATTTCATTGTCAAAAGTGTCCCAATTTGGATGATAAGTTATATAATGACCTCAGTTAAGAAATAATCCAGAACTGAAATTGGAATTTATTTAGAAAGCAATGACAAATAATGACAAAACACCTGTTGGGATACAGCCAGAGGTTCTCAGAGGAAATTTTGTAGCTTTTAATTAGTATGTTAGAAAATAAGAAAGATTAAAAATAAACTAAGCATATAACTCAAAAATGAAAACAAATAAAAATAAAAAAGCAGAAAGAAGGAAGGAATGAAAAGAGAAGTCAATGAAATAGAAAACAAATCAAATAGTAGATTTGATCAATAAAATAGAAAGTTGATTCTTAGGGAAAAATTGGCCAGTGTCTGGTCAATCAGTGAAGAGACACACAAAAAAAGAAACACTGTACAAGAAAAGAGACATTACTAAAATACAGAATTTTGAAAACTCTATATAAAATAGATGTTTCTGAAAAACTGAATTATCAAAACTGACTTGAGAAAGGGGAGAATATCTGAATAGATCAATATTTGTTGAAGAAATTGAAAAGGTGCTCAAATGTTTTCCTCAAAAATAGATGTCTACCCAGGTGATTTCATGAGTCAGCTCTAACAAACTTTTAAGGAGGCATCAATTCCCATGTAATGCACAGGATTCCAGAGCATGGGAAAAGAGACATTTCATAACTTATTCTAGGAGGCCGACATAACTATGACATCAAACTAGACAGTGCTGCTTTCACACAAAATATGACTATGGGTCAGTCCCACTGACAGGCACAGATAAAAGATCTGAATAAAATACTAGAAAATCAAAACCAGCAGTGCATTAAAAATAATAACACAGTTCGAATTATACACTTAAAAATTGTTAATATGGTAGGGGGCGCCTAGGTCGCTCAGTCAGTTAACCGTCCAACTCTTGATTTCGGCTCAGGTCATGATCTTGCAGTTCATGAGATTGAACCCTGCATCTGGCTCTGTGCTTACAGCGTGGAACCTGCTTGAGACTCTGTCTCTCTCCCTCTCTCTCTGCCCCTCCCTCACTCACATTCTCTCTCTCAAAATCAATAAATAAACTTAAAAAAATTGTTACTGTGGTAAGTTGTATATATATTTTACCACAATAAAGGAAATTAACATTACAAGTATTGGGAGTTATTTTCCACTCCCAACTGAGCTCTTATTCTGCCATTTTAGAACAGAGGCCCTGACAGTTTTTGTTCTGGACTATCTTTCAAGAATGTTTGTCTAGCTTTGGAGGACATAGATAGTGTCACTCTAGCCCAGGGGGACAGATTTGTTTGCTGTCCAATATAAAAAAATAATGTCTCCCCCTCCTCCCTTTCCCTGGGGAAAGGTTGGGCAGATTTGCTTGAAGCTGCTTATAAAAGATGGAAGTTTCTTAATTTCTGGTTTCTCAGCTGTGATATAAACCCACTCTATGTGCAGCATCCATCTACGCCTACTTGTGTGATCCCCGTGGGATTTGGGGACATGAGGAATTGGTGTAAAACACATGTTGCCCACTGTGTGTGCAGTAATAAAGAGCTTTGTCTCTGATCCAGAAGTCTCGTATCTTCTGCTGGCACTTAAGAACCTGTGACAGGCTAACCTGCCAGGTTGGAATAGGTGAAAAATCTCAGACCACTCACAGTTCTTCATAGTTTGGGCAACAAGGATAGGCTGCTGACAGATGTGGAAGAGAAAGGATGAGGTTAGGGGATATAGGAAGATTACACAGAAACTGGTGGTGAATGTTCTCACCCAATAGTCCGCAACACTCCTACAGTATTTTATTCAGTCCTGCTCATGAATATTTAGAATCTAGCAATGAGAGGTGGGTTTGAGACAAATTGTCTGAATGGTGTTCTCTTCAGGTAGGATAGGAGATGCAAGCCTGTGGGGGCCCCAGATAAAAGGCAGTATGACTATGGCTGCTAGATCAAGAGATCTCTAAAGCTGAAATAAACGATGTCAGCAGGAAGGGTACAGAATTTTGGTTTTGTTGAGCCTGGGCCACCATCAGCCACTTGAAAGTAAAAATCAGCACAAAGCTTTGCTTTCTGAGGAGAGCTATTCTTCTCTCCTTCCTTCTCTTTCCTGACCTCAGGAATGTCCTGCTACTTTAAGGGAGCAAATGGTTGGGTCAAGATCTCCCTGTTCCCATGGAAGACTAAAGGCCATACACACTCTGTACAAATATACTGAGGAACTTCAGGGAAGGAAGGGACTCAAATTCCTACAGCTCCTTTGGGTATAGACATCCAAGTCACCATCCTACCTGGTCCAAGAATGCTCAGATTTAACTGATGGTATTTGGACAGGGTTCTGAATGGGGACCAGAAACTAATATGATTTTACTGGTAGGACTTTTTGGACTAATTCAATGCACTGTTGTCACTTGCATGAATAGTAGGAATTGAGGTGTTATATGTTTATATTCCCATCTTGTGTCAGAGGGGATTAGCTCCATCCAGGAAGAGCAGAAAGTAGACATGCTTGTGGGACAAACTCACTGCCATTTGTCACTAGATGGTGAGCCAGGAGTTAGCATGCGTGCCTCTACTTCTGATTTCAAAGTTTTTACCCTGAAGATGATATCCTGTTGGTTGGCAAGTCAGAAGTTTCCATTTCAAGGCCCCAGACACTCACACTTAGCACTGGCAGGGCTGGCTGATAACTCTCAACAAAATTCAGAGGCCTGCTTGCCAACTAAAGTTTCTTGGGACTGTATGGGCAGATTCACAATGTTCAATTCTTCTGGCTGTATCTCCAGCCACGCCCCAACAAAAAGGAGGTTGAGCATCTTGTGGGACTTTTGGGGAACAGGAGATAGTGTGTGCCTCTACTGGGCATTCTATTTGGTCCTTTACATCAGCTAATTCACAAATCAGCATTCTTTGAGCGGGGCCCAAACCAATAGCAATGAATGCTTTCTTTGTCCCCTACAAAGAACCTACATTGCAGCCTGGCAAAAAAATCATATGGTCTGCCTGAATCAAGAAACTGCAGTGGCTGGAAATCTAACCTGCTTCTATATCTGTCATCCCTGTCCATGTGCTATGAGAACATAAACATTCATGTGGGCATGGCTGCTCTTGAGCCATTTTGTCATGCCTAATTGCCATCAGTGGCCACTCCCAAACATGGACTCTGCCTTGTATATGTACAAACGCACAGATAGGCACAATCTTTTTTTTTTAGTACAATCTTTTAAAAATCTGATTGCTACAAATTCATAGGCTTCTCCTGACTGCTGAGCCACTTATGTATGCCTATCAAGGCTGCAACTACTCAGTGACATAGCTCATGTTTCTTAAACAAACCAGCGTAATGATGATCTAAATCAAGTTTCAAAAGAACCCCTAAACTAGAGTGACTAAGTGACTCTTTGGGTTGTCTGTAGGGGGGAGAGATGGCCACAGCCTATCTCTCTATTGTGGATGAGGGTTGCTTTTTGGCTCATCTATTGCCCCATTAACAATATTACCAGAGATTAGCAGATCAGTCTACATTGCAGGACTCATAATGAATAACAGATTGACTTTAGACTACATCCTGGATGTCTAAAATAACACCCACTGATGCCCATATTTACTCAGAATCAGCTGTGTGTATAATCCTGGGAAGCATGATTGAGGTCAGTACTGCTGGTCAGCATCTTCCTGCTGCCTAGAATCTTATTGATATTAGCCTTAACTAATACTTTATGAGACAAATTGAACAGTTCTGGTCCCAGCCTCTTTTGGTCAGATTAAGCAGTGTGGCCATGGAGTGGCACGCTTATGTAAGAACTTAAGGTTGGCCAAGAAGATATTGGGTCAAGGTGTAGATTATTTTTGGGAGAGGCTGCCATGGACTCTGAATATCCCTGTATATTCTTGTGGTGGGTATGCCAAGAATGCAAGGCCCTAACTGATCTTTACCCAGGACATTTTTCAGTATTGTGTTTGCAGTGAGCATTGTGTTTGCAGTGAGCAACATGGAGGGGTGTGGCAATGTCTCCTTCTGGGACAAAGAGCAGGATTACTTATTGCTTGTTATCAAGGAAATGGATTCCCTAAACTTAGTGTTCCTAGGCTGTGACATGAACCTCTGCATGTTGGTATTCATCTGGGCCCCGCCACACTTTCCCCTTGGTGTTTGGGGGGCTAAGGAGAACCAGATCAGACATGATGCTTATGCTGCTTGCTGTGCTGTGAGTAATAAAGGCCTCAGTCTCTGACCCAGGAGTCTCCTATTTTCTACCAGCATCTAGTAAACTGGGATATGTTAGCTTATTAGCTAATAATTAAGGAAAAATATGATCCCACACACTTATATTTGACTATCTTTCAATTTCTTTAATACATATTGTTCTAGTTGAGCTCTATGTTATTTCTTGTACCAAATTTAAGCTTTTTTTTAATTTTCATGCACTAATTTCATACATTATATTAGCATATAACCATTCTTCATTCTTTTATTTTCTTGGACCTGATGTATTTGTAATTATTTTTCCCTTTTGTTTTGATTTTTGTATATTTTTCTTGGTAAGTTTTATTTCAAATAAAGTTTATTAATCAGTCCTTTTATAGATCCAACTCTTGGCTTGTTAATCTCAACTTTTGCAGTTGACATTACTGTTCTCTAACTCATTGTTTTCTATCCATCCTTATTTAGCTGTTATTTTGAGAAGGCGCAGAGAGCAAGGGTTGCTATTACTTTTTACCAATCTCTTATTTCTTGATTAACATATTTAAAGTTATAGTTTCCCTCTACTCCTACTTCAGCTGTGTCCCACAGTTTTGATTCTAGTGGTTTCTTTATCAGTCTAAATTATTTCATCTTATGATTTTCATCTTTATTAAAGGATAATTTAGAAGGATAATTTTTAGTTTCCAAATACAATGAAGTTTTTCCTATCCTTTTATTATTTTCTATTATTTCTTTTTTAATTTAATTTTTAAAAACTTAAATCCAAATTAGTTAACATATAGTGTAATAATGATTCCAGGAATAAAATTTAGTGACTTATACACCCAGTGCTCATCCCAACAAGTGCCCATTGCTCAACCAGCTTATCCCCATACCCAACACCCCAGCAGCAACCCCCAGGTTGTTCTCTGTATTTAAGAGTTTCTTATGGTTTGTCACCCTCTCTGTTTTTATCTTATTTTTTCTTCCCTTCCCCTATGTTCATCTATTTTGTTTCTTAAATTCCACATATGAGTGAAATCATATACTTGTCTTTCTCAGACTGACTTATTTCACTTAGCGTAATACCCTCAAGTTCCATCCATGTTGTTGCAAATGGCAAGATTTCATTCTTTTTGATCACCAAATAATATTCCACTGATATATATATACCACATCTTCTTTATCCATTCATCAGTTAATGGACATTTGGGCTCTTTCCACACTTTGGCTATTGTTGATAGCGCTGCTATAAGCATTGGAGTGCACATGCCCCTTCAAAACAGCATTCCTGTATCCTTTGAATACCTAGTAGTGCAATTTCTGGGTAGTAGGGTAGTTCTATTTTTAATTTTTTTGAGGAAACTCCATACTGTTTTTCAGAGTGGCTGCACCAGTTTGCATTCCCACTAGCAGTGCAAAAAAGTTCCTCTTACTCTGCATCCTTGCCAACATCTGTCGTTGCCTGAGTTGTTAATGTTAGCCATTCTGACAGGTGTGAGGTGGTATCTCATTGTGGTTTTAATTTGTATTTCCCTGATGATGAGTGATGTTGAGCATTTTTTCATGTGCCTGTTACCCATCTGGATGTCTTCTTTGGAAAAAAGTGTCTATTCATGTCTTTTGCCCATTTCTTCACTGGCTTATTTGTCTTTTGGGTGTTGAGTTTGATAAGTTCTTTATACATTTTGGATTGGTCTATAGTTCTCTTTTTTAGTGGGGTCTTTGTTGTGTTTTGGAATTAAGGTAATGTTGGCCTCATAGAATGAGTTTGGAAGTTTTCCTTCCATTCCTATTTTTTGGGGAACAGCTTCAAAAGAATAGGTGTTAGCTCTTCTTTAAATGTTTGGTAGAATTCCCCTGGAAAGCCATCCACCCTAGACTCTTGTTTGTTGGGAGATTCTTGATTACTGATTCAATTTCTTTGCTGGTTATGGGTCTATTCAAATTGTCTATTTCTTCCCATTTCAGTTCTGGTAGTTTATATGTTTCTAGGAATTTGTCCATTTCTTCCAGATTGCCCAATTTGTTGGCATATAATTGCTCATAATATTCTCTTATTTGTTTGTATTTCTGTGGTGGTGATTGTGATCTCTCCTCTTTCATTTGTGGTTTTATTTATTGGGTCTTTTCCTTTTTCTTTTTGATCAAACTGGCTAGGGGTTTATCAATTTTGTTAATTATTTCAAAGCTCCTGGCTTCATTGGTCTGTTCTACTGTTGTTGTTGTTGTTTTCAATATCATTGATTTCTGCTCTAATCTTTATAATTTCCCTTCTTCTGCTGGTTTTGGGCTTTATTTTCTATGCTTTTTCCAGCTCTTTTAGGTGTAAGGTTAGGTTGTGTATTTGAGACCTTTCTTCCTTCTTTAGGAAGGCCTGGAAGGCTGTATACTTCCCTCTTATGACCGCCTTTGCTGCATCCCAGAGATTTTGGATTGCTGTGTTTTCATTTTCTTTGGCTTCCATGTACTATTTACTGTTCTCTTTAACTTCTTGGTTAGCCCATTCGTTTTTTAGTAGGATGTTCTTTAATCTCCAAGTACTCATGGTCTTTCCAAATTTTTTCTTGTGGTTGATTTTGAGTTTCAAAGCACTGTGTATGAAAATATACAGGGTATGATTTTGATCTTTTTGCACTTGTGGAGGTATCATTTGTGACCCAGTATGTGATCTATTCTGGAGAATATTTCATGTGCACTCAAGAAGAATGTGTATTCTTCTCTTTAGGATGAAATATTCTGAATATATCTGTTAAGTCCATCCAGTTCAGTGTATCATTCAAAGCCATTGTTTCCTTCTTGATTTTCTTTTTGCATGATCTGTCCATTGTTGTAAGTGGGATATTGAAATCCCCTACTATTATGATATTATTATCAATGAGTTTCTCTATGTTTGTGATTAATTGGCTTATATATTTGGGTGCTTTCACGTTGGAGGCATAAATATTTACAATTGTTAGATCTTCTTGGTGGATACACCCCTTAATTATGATATAACGCCCTTCTTCATCTGTTACAGTGTTTTAAAATCTAGTTTGTCTGATATAAGTATGTCTACTGCAGCTTTCTTTTGACGACTATTAGCATGATATATGGTTTTCCATCCCCTTACTTTCAATCTGCAGGTGTCTTTAGGTCTAATATTAGTCTTTTGTAAGTAGCATATAGATGGGTCTTGTTTTCTTATCCATTCTGATACCCTATGTCTTTTGATTGGAGCATTTAGTCCATTTACATTTAGAGTAAGTACTGAAAGGTACAAATTTAGTGCCATTGTGTTGCTTGTAGAGTTGGTGTTTCTGGTGATTTTCTCTGGTCCTTTCTAGTCTTTGTTGCATTTGGTCTTTTTGTTTTGTTTTATCTTTTCACCACTCAAAAAGTCCCCCTTAAAATTTCTTGCAGGGTTTAGTGGTCATGACTTCCTTTAGATTGTGTTTGTCTGAGAAACTCTTGATCTCTCCTTCTATTTTGAATGACAGCCTTGCTGGATAAAGAATTCATGGCCACATATTTTTCTGATTCAGCACGTTGAATATATCCTTTCACTCCTTTCTCTTTGCCATGTTTCTGTGGATAGGTCTGCTGGGAACCTGATCTGTCTTCCCTTATAGGCCAAGGACTTTTATTCCCTTGCTGCTTTCACAATTCTTTCCTTTCTGTGTATTTTGAGAATTTGACTATGATATGCATTGGTGATGGTCGATTTTGTTAAATCTAATGGGAGTTCTGTGTGCTTCTTGGATTTTGATGTCTCCATCCTTGACCAGATTAGAAAAGTTTTCTGCTATAATTTGCTCACATAAACCTTCTGCCCCTTTCTCTCTTTATCTTCTGGGACTGCTATGATTCGAATGTTACTCCTTTTTAATAAATCACTGAGTTCTTTAAGTCTTGTACTGTGATCTTTTGCCTTTGTTTCCCTCTTTTTTTCTGCTTCATTATTTTCCATAATTTTACCTTCTATATTGCTGATTTGCTTCTCTGCTTCATCCATCCTTGCCATCATGGCATCCATTCGAGATTGCATCTCAGTTATAGCAGTTCTTAATTTCAGCCTGACTAGATTTTATTTCTTTTATCTCTGCAGAAAGAGATTCTCTGGTGTATTCTATGCTTTTTTCAACCCCAGCTAGCATTCTTATTATCATGATTCTAAATTCTAGTTCAGACATCTTACTTATGTCTGTGTTGATTAAGTCCCTGGCTGACATTTCTTCCTGGTCTTTCTTTTGGGGTGAATTCCTTCATTTTGTCACTCTGGAGGAAGAAAAAAGTTAATAAAATTAAAAATTAAAATTAAAAAATTAAAAACAGGTGCGCCTGGGTGGCTCAGTCGGTTAAGCGGCTGACTTCGGCTTGGGTCATGATTTTGCTGTCCGTGGATTCGAGCCCCGTGTCGGGCTCTGTGCTGACAGCTTAGAGCCTGGAGCCTGTTTCGGATTCTGTGTCTCCCTCTCTCTGACCCTCCCCAGTTCATGCTCTGTTTCTCTCTGTCTCAAAAATAAATAAACGTTAAAAAATTAAAAAAAAAAATAGAAACAAAACAAAATATCAAATAAAGGAAGCTAGGACCTAGGTGTGCTTCATTCTGCTTGTTGAAAGAAGCTTGATAGAATAGAGAAAAAAGGGAAAGGAAAGGGGAAAAAAAGGTAAGAAAAAATTTAAAAATTAAAAAAATTATATAATAAAAGAGAATAAAATAAAATAATTGAAATAAAATAAAAATTTTCTAAAACTAAAAAATAAAGTCAAAACAATTTCTCTTTCTGTATCCAAGAAAGAGAAAGAAAGAAAGAAAGAAAAAGAAAACCATTTAAGCAAAAACATAAGCAAAGAAAACCAACAAATAAGTTGAACCAACAAATGGAATGTAACCTGAATGAAGTTATATCCGGTTTCCCCTAACTGAAACTATGAAACACTCTATAGTCCATACACTAAACAGGTGGAGGACTTGTTCTGGTCTTCTTTGGAATGTGCTTGTAGGGCACAGTTGGGAAGGATTTGGTGTAAGGCTCCCTTCTCCACTAGGTGGAACTGCTTAACTTACTGGGGTGGATCAGTGTGCATGTGTGCATGTACAGGAGAGGTGGAAATGGCTTCATCCAGTTCCCTAGTCTCTAGCATAGGAACTTTGTCTCTCCCTGACCATTGATCAAGCACCCCTCCTTTGTCTCAGGCCTCCATCCACTCCCTGCCTCTACCCTGTCTGTGTCCAAGCCATCAGCCTGCCAGACGGTATCTCCCTCCAGAGTTTTATCTCAGATGACGTTTTGTTCCAAAACCCTACACTTCAGAAACCCCTGTGGCCTGGACCCACACCGACTTTCTGGGGGAGGGTCTCGCTGAGCAATCGCTGGGTGTCAGCTTGCCCCAGAAAATGTTTGTGGAATCATGCAGTAGTAGAGGTTCAGAGATTATGGCAAATCACAACACACAGCCGTTGCTAGGTTTCACCACATTCTGACATCTTTGTCCCAATACCAGCAAACATGGCTGCTCTCCTGGGTCTGCTGGGACCTTTGCCTGTGGGGAGGCTGTATGGCCTCTACCAGATGCACTCCAAGTAGGGAAACTGCTTCTCTCCATGTGGCACAGAAATCCCTCAGACCCTGCTGCTTGTTCCTGAGGATTTGCCCTACTCCCCACCAGAGCACTGCCAGGCACTAAACTCTGAAACTTCAGACTCTGCACTCCACTGTTTATAGAATCCTGGTGGTATTGAAACCCTTTCCTTTTTCCCCGTCAATGGTTTTGGGAAACAGAGTTCTTGTTCAGTGCCCTGCGAGTGTTTTCACTCTTTCTCTTTCTCTCCAGCTACTTTCCGGAGGAAGGCTTTTCTTGCATGATCCTGATGCACCTCTTTCTCTGTCCTCTTTCTGTAAAAACGGCTGTCTACCCTCCATGGCTTTTCTCTCTCCCCTAGTTCACCTCTCTCACTGAGTACCTGCCAAGATCTGTGGCTCAAATTATTCAGATCATTGAGTTAATCCCCAGATCAATTTCCTAAGTGTTCAAAATGGTTTGGTACTGATCTAGCTGCATTTCAGGGACAAGACAAGCTCAGGGTCTCCATGCTGCTCTGCCATCTTAACTCCTCCCTATTATTTTCTAATTTTATGCAACATGGTCAGAGAAATGATTTATATGATTTAATCCTTTTGAATTTGAGGCATCCGTTAAGGGCTAACATATGCTCTATTTTTAAATATGAGAGATGTGCTTGAAGAAAATGTGTATTTTGCTTGTTGGATGCGAACTTTTATATATGTACATATATATATATATATATATATATATATATATATATACACAGCTGTACGTTTGAAATGGCTGTACACTTATGTTCTATTGTTGTTCTTGTTCACCAGTCTATAACACCTTACTTTTGTCTTTTTTTCTTTTCCCTAGAATTCTACTAGTCAGATAAGATTAGTACTCTAGTTTTCTCTTGGTTCCCATTTGCCTGATGAATCTTTTCCTTTTATTTTCAAATTTTCTACGTATTTTTTTATTTTAAATTTATCTCTCTTGTGGCTGACATTCTGGTTCTTTTTAAAAATTTTTTAATGTTTATTTATTTTTGAGAGAGAGAGAGACAGATCGTGAGTGAGGGAAAGGCAGGGAGAGGCTGAGGCACAAAATCCGAAGCCTGATCCAGGCTCTGAGCTGTCAACACAGAGCCCAACGCAGGGCTTGAACTCACAGTGAGATTATGACCTGAGCCAAAGTCGGATGCTTAACCACCTGAGCCATTCAGGTGCCCCTGACATAATGTTTTTTAAGATCCAATCTGACTCTGCCATTTAATTGAAGAATTTTAGCCACTTACATTTATTTTGGCTACTCTTACATAAAGATTTACCCCTGCTATCTTTCAAATTTTCTAATATACTTTCTATAGAGATCATGTTTTCTTCTGCTGGTTTAAATATTAAATCACTTTAAAAATTGTGTAAAAGTGAATTCACCATTACTAGTAATATGTCCACAAGCAAGTCTTGCCTGTGTCCTCATCTATGAGAATAAAGAATATGATTACTGTGGGAATTAAATGAGGTAACACATGTAAAATTCTCAGAATAGTGCCCAGGAAGAATAAAGTTCTAGAAAAGTGTTTTAGTATTATATCATTATGACAGTTGCTTTTGACTCATAGCTGTGTTGTTTCTCCCTGTTGATTTCAGTATTTGTATCTTCTCCCAATAACACAAATGTTTGGGGTGCCTGGGTGGCTCAGTCAGCTGAGCTTCTGACTTTGGCTCAGGTCATGATCTCACAGCTTGTGAGTTCAAGCCCCGCATTGGGCTCTGTGCTGACAGCTCAGAGCCTGGAGCCTGCTTCTGATTCTGTGTCTCCCTCTCTTTCTGCCCCTCCCCCACTTGTGCCACATCCTCTCTCTCAAAAATAAATATTGAAAATCTTTTTAAAAAACACAAATATTTTTACCTTTTCTCATGTTTTTATTGTCTTTCTTCTTCCTATCTAGCATGTTGGTATTATCCAGATCCTAGAAATTTTGGTCTGAATTTTTATAGATTCCCTCCCTCCCTTTTCTCCTTTCTTCCTTCCTTCTTTCCTTCCTTCCTTCCATCCTTCCTTCCTTCCTCCCACCCCCTTCCTTCTCTTTTTATTAACATAATAGACCGTACTAAAATATTTGATTAATTCACAAATCTCTTGCAGTATCTCCTATACTTACTTCTCTAATTGATTCCTTCCTCCAAAAGTGTTTCAACAGCTAGTTAAAAGTTTCAAAATTATTTTCTTTCAGAATTCTAAAAATAATATGTGATGCTTGGCTCTAGTGTAGCTATTGAGAAATTTGATGCTGTCTTAGTCTGTTTGGATTGCTATTGCAATATGCCACAGACTGGGTAGCTTATAAAAAAATTGAAATTTACTCCTCACAGTTCTGGAGGCTGGATGTTCAAGATGAAGGTGCCAACACAGTTGGGTTCTTTGGGGTTGTACACTACCAACTTCTTGTTGTGTCCTCACACGTCAGAGAGGGTTAGAGAGCTCTGTGAGGTTAGTTTTAACAAGGGCACTAATCCCATTCACTAGGGCTTCACCCTCATGACTTAATTACCTCCCAAAGACCCTACCTCCTAACATCATTACATTGGGGAGTAGGGTTTTCACATAGGAATTTGGTGTCAGCGGGGCGGGGGGGCACATTCAGTCCATAAGAGATGTAAATTTTTGATCCTTGTTCCTTTTCAGGTGACCTGTTTCTCTCTGAGCCTTTTAAAATTTGTTTCCTTGTCTTTATTAAAAAATTTTTTTTAACTTGAGAGACAGAGAGAGAGAGAGAGAGAGAGAGAGAGTGGGGGACTGGGACAGAGAGAGAGAATCTTAAGCAAGCTCCATGCTCAGCATGGAGCTCGATGCAGGGCTTGATCCCATGACTCTGGGATCATGAACTGAGACCAATTCAAGACAGACACAATTGATTGAGCTACTCAGGTGCCTCAAAAGATTTTATTATTTTTTTAAGTTTATTTTTGAGAGAGAGTGTGTGTGTAAGCATGGGAGGGGCAGGGAGAGAGAGAGAGAGAGAGAGAGAGAGAGAGAATCCCAAACAGGCTCTGTGCTGTCAGCATGGAACCCAGCTTGGGGCTTGCGCCCATGAATCATGAAATCATGACCTGAGCTGAAATCAAGAGTTGGACACTTAAATGACTGAGCCACCCAGGCACTGCAAAAGATTTTAAGTAGTCTCTACACCTAATGTGAGGCTTAAACTCACAAACCTGAGATCAAGAGTCGCATGCTCTACCAACTGAGCCAGCCAGGTGCCCCTCTTCCCTTGTCTTTAATATTGTGTCTAGATGTGGGTTTTCCGCTTCCTTTCTACTTGGCTTTTTCTGAGCCCACTTATTTTTTTAATGTTTATTTTTGAGAGAGCAAGTGAGCGAGAGAGTAAGCATGAGTAGGAGAAGAGCAGAGAGAGAAGGGGAGACAGAGAATCTGAAGCAGGCTCCAGGCTCTGAGCTGTCAGTACAGAGCCAGACGTGGGGCTTGAACTCACGAACCAGGAGATTATGACCTGGGCGCTTAAGTTGGACGCTTAACTGACAGAGCCACCTAGGCTCCCCTTTCTGAGCCCTTTTAATAAAGACCTCAGACTGTATCCTTTGATTTGGTGACATTTATCTCCATTATTCCTTAAAATATTTTTTGCACTCCTAATATTTCTCTCTTGTGAGGCTCAGTATTACCTGGATCTTGGCATTCCTACACATACCCTCCATAATGCTTTTCTTTTACACATTCAATCTCTTTTTCTGATGCCTTCCGGAAGAAGTCCTTAATCTCATCTTCAAATGCACTTAGTTTAAAGCTATGTCTGTATCAAATCCTTCCTCAAAGGAAGATAGCAGCAGTATCAATTAAGAACAAAATATAACAAAAAGCACTAACAAGAAATATTAAATGTGAAAAAGGAAATAAAGAACACATGGAAGTTGGTACCTTGACAAAAAATGGTTTGGAGTAATGTGAATAAAGCATCATTGGGATTGTTCAAGAAGGAAAGGTGGTGATGAAGTGAGTATAGATTAACACTTGTTAAGGATTTTTTGTTCTACAGGGTGTAAAAAAAATGGAATGGTCAGGTCTGGCAGGGTTTAAAAATGGGAAATTAAAGGGATGCCTAGGTGACTCAGTCAGTTAAGCATCTGACTCTGGATTTCGGTGCAGGTCATGATCTCACGGTCATGAGATAGAGCCCTGTGTTGAGCCCCACTTCAGGCTCCGTGTTGGATGTGGAGTGTGCTTGATTCTCTCTCCTCCTTCTGCCCCTCCCCTGCTCACGTTCTTTCTCTCATGCATGGGAGGTTTGCATGCAGGTGGGAACAAGCCAAGTGAGCAAAAATGACTCAGGAATGTGGTGTTAATTATAGAATCTTTTGACTAGTAGAAAGAATGAATACTGATTATAACTAGATAAAATAGTTAGACGGTAGAGATGGTTCATGTTATAAGAGGGAAGGAAGTTCTACGGATACAGATGTATTGTTAATAGATTTGAAGGGTGAGAAAGTTTCCCTAGTGTTTCCATTTTCTCAGTGAAAGAAGAAACAACCTGAGAGCAAGAAAGAGAGGGATTGAAGGTCTGAATAAAGAGGTGTGAAATGCTTGTTGGGGAGAGGTTAAGTGTAAATTGACCAGGAAAATGTATAGGATCCTCACACAATGCTGTGGGCCCTTGATTTTCAGGGTCATAAATTTCAAGTGAAATTGGAACCAGCATGGCTGGTTTTTTCTCTATCCCTGTTCAGCTGCTTAGGTACAGATGCAGCATAGTTGAAGTAGTTGGATACAAACAAGATTTGAGTTTTCAGTTTACAGGGACAAGAGAATTAATGTATATGCAAAGAAAATGAAGCTTATGCAAGATAGAGGAAAGTGAGGGACTTATAGACAAAAAATAGGGGAGAGAATCAATTGTCTGGAGATCCTAGTTGAGTCAAAGGATTGGTTAGGCATGACTGAGTGACCTAGAAAGAGGTGTGAGTAGCATGCTAGAAGCTGAGGTTTTTGGAGGTAATGATAAGATCTACAGCAGTGTTTTCAAGCTATAGGTTGAGTCCCATTAGTAGGTCAGTTTGGTGGATCAGTTTCTAAATTAGCACTTTAAATCCGCTACACAGGGGCACCTGGGTGGCTCAGTCGGTTGAGCGGCCGGCTTCGGCTCAGGTCATGATCTCACGGTCCGTGAGTTCGAGCCCCGCGTCGGGCTCTGCGCTGACAGCTCGGAGCCTGGAGCCTGGTTCAGATTCTGTGTCTCCCTCTCTCTGACCCTCCCCCATTCATGCTCTGTCTCTCTCTGTCTCAAAAATAAATAAACGTTAAAAAAAATTAAAAAAAAAATCCGCTACACATTAGAATCATGTAGAGAACTTAAAATTAAAAATTAAAATGCCCACACCTAATTCCCAGAGATTCTGATTTATTTGGACAAGTACAGGGTTCAGAAATCAGTTTTTCATTAAAACTGTCCAGGTAACACCAATGCAGGCCTGGTCAATAACCACTGTTCCAAGATAGTGAAATTAAAAAGACTGATGATAGAATAAAAGTAAATCTTCTAAGAATTGGGGAGAGGGGGAGATCAGATGTGTGGTAAGTTGTAATAAGGTGATGTGGCAGGTGGCATAGTCAATGTAGTTAAGGTTCTCAACACAGAGCATATGAAAGAAAAATGTAAACACATACACAAGCCTGTTCAATCATTTTGTACATGGATTTCAAACAGAAACTTTGACTTCATTTCTTGAACTAGAAATAAATCAAAACCATTAAAAAAAAAGTATCTCACACATTAAGTACAAGGATTTACCCAAATCCTACCATGATAAAGTTTGAATTGTTAATTTTAAAGATTATTGCTAAAATTTAAGAAAAAACTATTTGTAAGAGAAAATAAATTGACTGGAAAGTTTAATGGAAAATCTATGTCAAGCATAATTTAAAAATTTTTTAAACAAATTAAAAACATCTACAAATGGTGAGAACATTCAGTATTTTAAGATAAAACTAATTTAGGAAAATTGTAGTAACATGGTTAAGAAAATAATTATGGCAAGCTACACATTTTTAAATTATGAAAAACATTAAAAATAAAATATCTAATAAAATAGGCCTTGCTATTGCTTTGGGGGAAAAGGTGGGAATATTTTTTATTTTATTTATATATATTTATTAAAAGATTTTCCATATGACATTGCAAATTAGTCCCATTTCTCTTGTATTTTGCTATATGAATTCACACAAAGGAGATGGAATACATAAAATTACAAATATGGTAGAAAAATAAACCACATCACACCCAAATACACAGTGAATTATTGCAAATGGCATATACCATATCCCAGATATATAAGGCATATTAGTTTTAGAAAAGAGCAATGCCACCCCCAGGTACACACAAACACACATACACAAATACCATTGTATTAAAACCACAATAGGAAACAAACTGTATCATAACCAACTGGTCTTCCACTTTCTTATGTTCGTTCTTAAGTTCTTCTTTTTCAATCATAATGAAACCTACCAAGGAAAGGATTTTCTCCAAATGTGTATGGTTCAAACACGATTAGTTTTTGAATCTGACATTCTATTTTGTACTTCTGTTCTTTTATTAATGTGTGTATATATATACATATTTAGATATATCTAAATTCCTTAAAACTACAACCTTGAAAATTAATTGTAAAAAGTTGTTTTCTATTTACATGCCACAGTTCAGTGTTTACATACTATTCTGTAAGACTAATAAATTACAACATACAAGTTTAGAAACAAAAACTGGTATTATTGAATGTATACTGGCATTTTAACAAAATCTTTTACTATATTTACCCCATATACTTTTATGGTCTGAATTTTTTTCTTAATACAGGGAGGAATTTTATTTACTGAAAAAGTGTCCCAAATTTCTGTTCTATGGTTTTACAAAATTCTGAATGTGGCTTTTAGTTTGATTTTGATAGAATTTGTATTAAGTGAAGAGTCCATGTGATAACCAAAATAATAAAATATTGCATATAATATATAAATGTATCTTTCCCATCACAGTTCTTCAAGTTACAAATGATATACGGTAATTATTATTTTATCAAGACCTCTGCTATTGTGAAAATAGACCTGAATATATTACCCTTGATGATAGATAGCAAATTGGTGAACAATTAATTTTACATTTAGAAGAAAAAGCGTGACAGCACAGCATCAAGATTGATAATCCTATATGAATGTATTAAAGATATGGGTTATAAACACAGGTATGAAAACTGAAAACACTTTGAAAATAAGTATTGTAAGAATATTTATATACACATATCATGGCTCATTATGAAAAAGATTATTAAAGCATAATGTGAACAATACATTATATTAATTCACAGTATAAACACACACTTTGTGGAGCAATTTAAGTGAGGAATAATATAAGTATAGATATAACATTAGTTAGCACTATTAATACATATTTTGTTCTGTCATATATATAAAAATATACACATAGATATGGCTCTTTTAAACCAAAATTTTTATATAAATATTCACTGATTTAAATAAAAGTTGACAGAGGTAGAATTTGTGTCAATGTTCATGATTTTCAAGAACAAGTACTTCAAATATTTCATTACTGTTCTGTCCTTTAAAAAATCCACAGAGGTAACTCATTGAAAGCCACCATTCTGAAAAAGGGGGGACAGGAAAGGGGAGTTAAGAGAAAAACGATAAACAAAAATTACTTGGTAAATTCACAAAAAACTAAGAGACTGTTTTCAGTTTTAACCAAAATTATAATCTCTAATAAAGCCTTTGCCCATAATCAAGTTATAGTTAACAGCTCTATACTTCAAAATATATTCCCCTCAGACCACCCAAGCACATCAAAGTATATGAGGACTAAATGAATGATACAGAGTGAAAAGAAAGGGGTAACACAGGATGTTAACTGAGAAAAATTACTCAAAATGAGGAATAATATGTCTAAGTTAATGTACAAGTACTGTAAATTGTGTCTGAGTCTTAAAACAGCATATTATGGACAAATATTTTTTACCTTATGTGCTGTCTAATCACCACCCCAATTAAAACACACACACACACACACACACACACACACACACACACACTAAAATATGAAAAATTCCACAATGGAAACATGTGATGAACTGATAACTATTTTATTTATTTAAATAAAAAAAAATTTTAATGTTTATTTTTGAGACAGAGAGAGACAGCACAAGCTGGGGAAAGGCAGAGACAGAGGAGACACAGAATCTCAAGCAGGCTCCAGGCTCTGAGCTGTCAGCCCAGAGTCCCATGCGGGGTCAAACCCATGAACTGTGAGATCATGACCTGAGCCAAAGTTGGACGCTCAACCGACTGAGCCACCCAGGCACCTGATAACTATTTTAAAATGGCATTTTTGAGGAGCACGTGGCTGGATCCATTTAGTGGAGCATGTGATTCTTGATCTCGGGGTCCTGGTTTCAAGCCCCACATTGGGCATAGTGATTACTTAAAAAATAAAACAAAAAATAAATCATCTCTTGTAAAATTCCAAATGTAAATACTATCTCCTGGCAGAAGGAAAGAAAAGGAGAAAGGAAAGGAGAAAGGAAAAAAAAAAAAGAAAAGAAAAATAAAAAGAATAAAATGTCATTTTGAAAATACTTTTAATGATTAGATGCTCTCAACAATTTATTAAGGGGAAAAACCCCAAAGAACAGAACAAAACAAAATATAAGTTAGGATAAAAAATTATTTTGAGTATGATCTGTATTACAATTATATATGTATGTCTATGAATGTGTGTGTATATTTATTACAAATCAAACAAGAAGGAAGTATATACCAAAATGCTAACTGATATTTTCTCTGGGTTATAGGATTAAAAGTGATTTTGACTTGAACATACATTTTCACAACAGCCAAGAGATAGGAGGAACCCAAGTATCTACCAACTCATAAATGGTATAGTCATACAGTGGAATATTGTTTAGCACCAAAAAAGAAAGAAATTCTGACACATGCTCCAATATGGATGAACCCTGAAAGCACTGTAAGTCACAAGGACAAACACTGTATAGTTCCAATTATATGAGTTAAACAGAGTAGTCAAATTCACAGAGACAGAAATTGTAATGGCAGTTGCCAGGAGCTGTGGGGAGGGGAGACTGGGAGTTAATGTTTATTTCATGGGTAGAGTTTCAGTTGAGGAAGATAAAAAAGTTCTGGAGATGGATGAAGGACATTATTTTTTCACAATAATGTGAATGTACTAATTGTCAGAGAAATGTGGACTTAAAAATGGTTAGAATGATAAATTTGATGTTATGTATATTTTACCACAATAAAAAAAAACGTTTAAAAAACTGATTTGGGGGCGCACCTGGGTGGCTCAGTCGGTTAAGCGTCTGACTTTGGCTCAGGTCATGATCTTGCAGTCAGTGAGTTCGGGTCCTGCGTTGGGCTCTGTGCTGACAGCTCAGAGCCTGGATGGAGCCTGTTTCAGATTCTGTGTCTCCCTCTCTCTCTGTTCCTCCCCCACTCACGCTCTCTCTCTCTCTCTCTCTCTCAAAGATGAATAAAGGTTAAAAAAAAATTTCTTTTTAAAGTAATTTTGGTGTCCTTCTTTATATTTTTATATTTTATGTTTTCTCGCTGAGGATGTACTAGTTAAACACAGAATTACTATATGACCCAGAAACTCTACTCTTAGTTACTCCCAGAAGATTTGAAAACAGGTACTTGAACATCAATGTTCATAGCAGCATTATTCACAATAGCTAGAAGGTGAAAACGACCCAGGTGTCCATCAACTGATGAGTGGACAAACAAAATGTGGCATAAACACACAAAGGAGTATTATTCAAGCATAAAAAAAGAAACAAATTGTTTCAACATGAGTCCTGAAAACATTATGCTAAGTAAAACGAGCCTGACACAAAAGGACAAATACAGTATGATTTCACTTATATGAAAAGCTAGAATGGGCAAGAGACAGAAAAGTAGATTAGAGACTTTCAGGGCCTGGGGAGGTAGACAGGGGACTGAAGAATTATGGCCTAAAGGATATAGAGTTTCTGTCTGGAGTGATGAAAAAAGTTTGGAAATAGTGGTTTTGGTTGTACAACATTATGAATTTAATGCCACTGAGTTGCGCACTTTAAAAACAGTTAAGATAGCAAAGTTCATGTTACATATATTTTATCACAATTAAAAAGTGTTCTAATTTGGGGGGTCTGGCTGGCTCACTTGGTGGAGCATGTGACTGTTGATCTCAGGGTTGTGAGTTTGAGCTGCATGTTGGACATAGAGATTATTTTTAAAAAATTGTTTAAAACAAACAAAACAGAAAGTTTTCTAAATAATCACAGCTTTAGAGATTGCTAAATCCAGCATGTTCTAAATCAGTGGTTCTGAAAGTATAATATGGGTATCTCTGGAGTCTCCAAGACCTTTTTTGAGCATCTATAAGGTAAAGCCTATTTTCATAAAACCAAAGAATTATTTGTTTTTTTCACTCTTATTCTCTCACAGGTACACAGCAGAGTTTTCCAGAGGCTACATAGTGTGAAAAGCCAGGTAGTAAATATTTTAGATTTGTGGGCCACGGGGTCTCTGTCACAACTACTCAATTCCACCTCTGTAGGAAAGCAGTCTTAGACAATGTGTAAACAAACAGGTGTGGCTATGCTAGATTTACAAAAATAGGCAGTGGAGTGGATTTGGCCCACAGACCTTAGTTTACCAATCTCTGGTCTAAAATGCAGCTGTGAATCCAGTATGAGAAAATGTATGTGTCACAACTGTTACAAGGCTTTATAACGAGAAGCTGAACCTCCATCTAATCACATTCAAATTAATGCAGCAGCTTAAAAGTTGTGAGGACACAGTGATTGTAGCCAGCACTGAGAAGTAGTCCTCAAAGTGAAAGAGGAAAATGCATGTTTTAGTCAAACAAACACACACAAAAGAAAAGTACAGCAATCAGGACTCATTTAAACCTACGCCCTACAAATACCAATAAAACCTGGCGGATCAGTATGTCAAAACACACTACATAATTAATGTTCACAATGAGAATTCTGAGTCATTGAGGAAATGCTTAATTATCTTCTATATGCTTCTACTTAAAATAAGGCAAAGAAATGCATATTTTTAAAAAAGAATGACTTTACTATTTCTGTCAGCAAGCCTGCATTTTGCGGTCAACCTACCTTTCAAGCCCTGGTCCTGCAGGACTTCTTTCCCATTCGTTCCCATCTCCAATGAATCAGCACATCCCTTTGACCCTTCTTCTGTTAAATGTATCCTACCTCTTTACAACCACTTTGCTCTGTCTACTAAAGCTTGAACATATGCATGTCCAGTGACCCAACAACTTCACTCCTACGTGTATACTCAAAAGAAATGCACACATCTGGTCACCAACACACAGGTACTAGAATAGAATGTTCATCGTAACTCTACAATAGCCCAAACTGGAAATTACCAAATGCCCATCAACAATAAAATGGGTAAATGGACTGTGGGGAGTTCATGCAATGTAATACTATGCAGCAACAAGACTGAACAACCTACAAGAACACACACCAGTATGAATGAATCTCACAGATGTACTGTGGAGGAAAACAAGCCAGAAATGTAAGATTTCGTTTAAAAAGTGTCCAAAAACAGGCAGAAGAAATCTATGTTTTTAATAGGCAGAATAGTTACTTCTGGAGCAGGGCTTATAAGCAGGAGAGAGCCCAAGAGGGATGTGTTTTGTTTCTTGATCTGGGTGTAGGTTATTCACAGGTGTATTCAGTTTGTGAAAACTCACTGAGCTGTATGCTAGGATATGGCACTTTTCTATATATATGTCATTTGTTTTTAAAATTTGTCCTAGCTTTCAACATTATTCCACAGATCCTGAACTGAATATACTGTTCCTCTCATAGCTCTTTCTGGTCTCTGCCTCTCATTTCTATCTTCCCCAATATGGCCCAAATATAGTTATGAAGTTAATCCACCATCTTAATCCCTCCCTTGTACCCATATTATACACAGAAGCACCTTCAACGGCTCCCCTTGACTTACAGAGATAAGACTACAACCTCTAGTTGAGCCTCACATTCAATATACCCTCTGTGTCCCACCCTGCCTGCCATGCCTTTCTCCCTCATTATTCCCCGACAACCTGCCATTCCTGTCAGATTGAGTCTACTGTGTCATGTGCATTCCCATTTGTACACTGCTGTCTATACTTTTACCACCTGTTATTTGTATGTTGAATTTGGCACTTCATCAAGTGTTACTGTGTGATACCTCATCCTGTCATTTAATATTTTGTTGTGGATGCCTTTTCTTCTTTAATTGAGGTATAGTCTACATACATTAAAATGCGTGGACTGTTAATGTTCAGGTCAATGAGTTTTTACAATTGTATATACCCGTGCAGCCATCACCAAGACACAGAACCCTTCATTACTTCACAAAATTCCCCTGATCACCTTTGTAGGCAATCTCCCCTCCCTCCACATTGAAAACTACTTTCTGAATTTTTATAATTACAGATTAGTTTTGCTTGTCCTAGTGTTGCATACTTACCTTTATGATAATTAACAGCTTATATGTTCAGGAGAATGTAAAGGAGACCTCAGAGTTGAACTAAGGGGTGGTGTGGGAAGACCATGTCGACGCATCTCTTGGATTGCTCTTTCTCTGTCAGTAAAGATCAAGGAAGGGATTATACAATTAAGTGGTATACAAAATATACGATGCTGTGATTTTTACTGATTAAGTAATTTCTCCTCAATTAACTAATGAGTATTTCTACTAAATTTAAATCCAATGTCCTTATAATTTTTAAGTAGTGAGTAAAAGATTTCAATTAAAGGAATATGTACTATAAGAGGTTGTTCAAAGCCCCTCTGAATACAGATTTGCAAAGTTGGTTCCCACCTCTGCCCCTTCCTTTCCCACCTCTTCTTGAACATAAATCTAGCTTGTTCCTTCTTCCTAAAAACTCCCAATGTCAGAAGTGAAATAACCCTTTTCTCTACTACACCCTCCTCCCCTGTGTCTGGGTCAGCTCCACAAAGCATGGTGACTGTGTTTCTAATTCTTTTGTGGGCTATTCAGGGTCTCTGGCCTAGACTTTCTGCATTATATTCCTCAGTATCCAAGATTTCTACTTAGTTGGGTATTTCACAAACTATTTTTTCATTATGATCCCCCTTAAAGAAACTTTTTAAGATATTCCCTCCCCCCAAATTATCCACTCTTCCCAATGAAATTTTAACATATAGATATGTTATTTATGTACTGAGGTCCTCTGGCAGGTTATGAGTCATTGTAATACCTAAAGTTTTTTTGCCACTCCCTCAACCCCCAAGAACCAATATTGTTCCCTGGGGTGGCGATAATGGCACTTTAAGAATGCATAACCTAGTTGGATGATAAGGAAAAGGAGATGTCCTGTTGGCCTACGTTTCTTTGGGGACCAGGAACAAGGGAAAAAGAGGAATTAAGGGAGTCTTATAGCCCTAGGCAGTAGGACCCCCCTTGGACTGAAGAGAATTTAAGTTATCATTAAGAAATAGAAATCATGTATGTACAGTTTAGCACACTGAGAAACGAAATCTTCTCAATTACGAGAAATTAGTAACACTGATTTTATGTATTGATGCTTTTCTTCATTTCTCAGGCTTCCTTTCTCTTTGAAATCATAAATATTGATTTCCTAGCAAATTTTGTCTATACTACAAATGGCATATCTTTCAAAAGTTTTGATGCAAATAGAAAATAAGAGAAATAAAAAAACTGACCCGATAAGCAGCAATTTGACCACTATCTGAGTACGAAATCTCAGGAATGTTTATGTCTATGGTATTAATACAGCAAGAAAGAGTAATGAAAGAAAAGTAGCTTGACAATTGATTTGCAAATTAGACTTCAATTTTAGCTGTGAAAGCAAGTTTCATCCCTGTTTGTGGCACTTGGAGATTAAGGTTTTCAATATACAAAGCAAATGAACTGAAATAAAAGTGAGTATGAAAATTAGAAAACTACTAAGCGGGAGGGAATATACTGTATATAAGAGCATGGGGTTTAAAATTAAACAGATCTGTCTTTATTTCAAAACTTTATCTTTTTAATTCACATTTAGTTAACATAAAATGCTTTGTTAGTTTCAGGTGTATAAGATATATTTTGATTTTAGTTTTGGCTCTGCCATTTATTATTTGTGTGACTTCAGGTTCCTGTAATATATGCATAATAATAGATTATTAGTAGCATTAATCAGATATGTATATGGTATCTGGCACATACTTATCAATTGCTCTTTTGATCATCACTTTTGTGACGATCTGTATTTGGAGTCTCCTATTGGACCACATTGTGCTTTTTTTTTAATTTTTATTTTTTTAATGTTTATTTATTTCTGAGACAGAGAGAGACAGAGCATGAGTAGGGGAGGGGCAGAAAGAGAGGGAGACACAGAATCAGAAGCAGGCTCCAGGCTCTGAGCTGTCAGCACAGAGCCTGACGTGGGGCTTGAACTCACAGACCGTGAGATCATGCACCCGGGCTGAAGTCGGACGCTTAACAGACTGAGCCACCCAGGCGCCCCATTTTTAAATTTTTTTTCAAAGTTTATTTACTTGAGAGAGAGAGAGAGAGCGCGCACGAGCAGGGGAGGGACAGAGAGAGAGGGAGACACAGAATCTGAAGCAGGCTCCAGGCTCTGAGCTGTCAGTGCAGAGCCTGATGCGGGGCTCGAACCCACAAACTGCGAGATCACAACCTCAGCCGGAGTCCGATACTTAACCGACTGAGCCACCCAGCAACTCCAGTTTGGGGTCTTGTAGCATCCTTACTCGCCTGTTGATTCCCTATTGTATTCTTTCAAATAATGCCCTGATTTTGCCCTGAGAAATGCTATAGAAAACATGTAGACAATATTTGCTACTTTATTTACTGTAAGGATATTATCTCCCACAACACTTTTGACTTTTTAGGAAGAAATATCAGAAGAAGTTTATTTATTTATTTTTTTAATTTTTTTTTTTTTAACGTTTATTTATTTTTGAGACAGGGAGAGACAGAGCATGAACAGGGGAGGGTCAGAGAGAGGGAGATATGAAGCAGGCTATTCACAGAATATGAAGCAGGCTCCAGGCTCTGAGCTGTCAGCACAGAGCCCGACGCAGGGCTAGAACTCACGGACCACAAGATCATGACCTGAGCCGAAGTCGGCTGCCTAACCGACTGAGCCACCCAGGCGCCCCAGAAGAAGTTTATTTTTGTATGAACACTGAAAGAAAGTTGGCTATTTTTAAGTCCTATTAAATCTTTTTTGGGACAGGGAATAAATAAAAACACTGTCCAATGCTCAAATCTTTTTCTTACCGTTCATATCTTTCAGTTGAAATCTGCCTTTTCATAGAATCATGATCGGTTTGTAACTGTGTCACTTTAGCCCGAAGCATGGTGTTTTCCCGGCCTAGACTAGTTCTTAAAAATAAAATTTAAAAATAAATAAATAAATAAGTAACAAATATGTTGTTTTGTAGAGTCTAGTGCTATGGAGTTTTGTTTTTGCTAGTAATAAATACAAATGGAGGTGATAATTAGGACAAGAAAAGAACAAGTCTTTTTAACACTACTTTTCTCAACTTCAGGAGCTTCTATCACTAAGTTTTCTTTCATTCATTCATTCATTCATTCATCTTATTTATTTAACAAACAGTTAAACTAAACTTCCAGTATGTGCTAGGCACTGTAGCAATGCTGGAAATACAAATTTGAATAAGACATGAATTATAACATCAAGATGTAAAGTATCTTCATTGGCTCTTTCTGGACTCTTGCCTCAGAAAGACAAATATTATTAACTTCTTTTAAAAGTTAACTATTCTACTTGTACTATCTACTCCAGATTTTCTCCCCTCTTCCATCAAATATGTCCAAATCTGCCCGTCTAATAGACACTATCATCAATCTCCTAAAAGGTAATTAATCACTAAACTTATGTGAGTCAAACTACATGCCATTTTGTCTTTTTCTAGTCCACACAGTAAAAGACACAGATGGCTTTCCCCATCCTGAAATGCTCTCCCCTTTGCTGACTCCTGTTTGTTCACAACTCAACTACAGGCATTTTTCTAAAGTTCACTCATTCACTTCCATGGGTACCATCTCTGTGGTGAAGATACACAAATCTGTATCTCCAAACACAATGTATCTCCTTAAACTAAACCCCCAAATTCCTAAAAGCAGCCACAACATAAGTAAAATATTTTGGTTTTGTACCACCGTACACACTCCCATCCGCTTCTCTCGCCAAAAATTATTTTTGACAAGCGATTTTCTTTAAACAGGTTGATTTATGCCACTTACAATTTGCTTTCTGAAAGGGTTAACTTCTCTTTAAGTAGCTGAATTTCTGTATCCTTCTCGTGGGAGGTTAAATGAGAATGAAATTCTTTATCTCTATTTGTAGCCAACAATGATTCAAGGCTTTTAATTGTATGTCTCTCACTTGCCAGTTGTTTTTTGAACAGGTCTGCTTCTGATTTTACATTTTCTAATTCCACCACAACCTATAGGGAAAACAAAGTAAGATTACTTCAGTACAATTTGAGACTCACTCTAAAAAATTATTTGTAGAGCTATATACACTTATCAGTTGCTTTATTTTGGGTACCAGTTAAAGATTTTGAACCATTTCTTTAAGTGTAAGAAGTCATCTTATTTTCAAAATAATTTTTGCTTATTTGGTATAAGACCTATTCCTATGAGTTTCACTCATACTTCCTTGCCAAGAGAGGGTCATTAACATAAAATCCTAAATTGTGGCCATCCTACCAGAAAGGAAGCCCTTCTGATCTATTATGTGTACTCTGACCAAACAGTCAAGCCAGCACTGGAGCTTCTCAGTAGCTGAAAATAAAGATACTATTAAATGAATGAAAACTGAAAACATCTGTATTTGAAAACATGCACTGGGATGTTTAAAGTAATGCTCAGTTTGAGAATGGGAAGTTCCAGGTAACTAGACTTTGAAAATTAAGTAAGATTTAAATGCCTTGAGATTTTATCAGAAAGACTACTCTATTTAGGAAATAATGAACTGCTCAGTCCTTCATTTAAATCTTACCTTCAGACAGAGAAAGAATATACTGGGATATGTTCCTATTGTATAATAACAACACTCCTATTTTCCTAAATATCCATCTATTCCAAAACAGAAAGCACCTAATTTCATCACTAGGCTTGCTAGAAAAATCCTGGCAAAGAATCTAGTTTTCAAAATCCTGTAGTCAAAAGTAACTCCTTAAAGGGAAACAAACTTTATCAAAAGTGCTTGATAAAATAAAACAATGAGAGTAAGGCTCAATAAAATAATGTGCTACAATGAAGTCTTTTAAGTCCTTACCCTCTCAAACTCCAGGTTTTTGGAATTCAGTTGTTGGGTCATAAGATCTTTGCCTGAATCCAGCTTAATGCAAAGTTCTCTAAGAGACGACAAATCATTCAACGCTGCTGCTTTTGCATCTTCTTGGTGTCTCAGCTCTTCTTCTAATCTAGACATGGCTTTTGCCATTGATGAGATCTGAGACTCATAAGCATGATGTGCATTTATGTGCTGAGAATAGAAAAAGAAACTGGTAAAAAGTTAAAGTAACCCAGTAATTTTAAAGGCTTGAATCTGTGCAGCCATGACCTCACTTTAAAAAAAATAGTAGAGCCAAGTTTTGCACATTTTAAGATACTCTGAGGGAGCTGCCGGCTATTTAAAGATGGCCTATTTAATGCTTAACCCAATGAATTGTATATAACTACTAACCACGGTAACTAGGTACCTCACGTATATATTTGGAAGATGCAAAGATAAAAATCATTGTTTTAGGGTAAAAAATGAATCTTGGAAGTTAGATTAAATTTACCTTTATAAATTGTTATAATGCCTTTTCAAGAAAAAGCAACATATTTACTTCTCACTCCTCAGTTGCCTTTAAATTCTAAATTGCAAAATGGAGGAGCGCCTGGGTGGTTCAGTCAGTTTGGTGTCCAACTCTTGATTTTAGCTCAGGTCATGATCTTGCAGTTTGTGAATTTGAACCCCAAGTCAGGCTCTGCACTGACAGCATGCAGAGGGAGACTGCTTTGGATTCTCTGCCTCCCTCTCTCTCTCTGCCCCCTCCCCTACTCAAGTACATGCTCGCTCTCGCTCTCCCTCTCTCCCTCTCTCTCTCTCTCTCTCCCTCCCTCCCTCCCTCAAAAATAAATAGCTGGGAGGGAGGTAAGTGGGGGGGGGATGGAATAAATGGGTGATTGGCATTAAGGAGGGCACTTTTTTTGCAATGAGCACGGGGTGTCATATGTAAGAGATCAATCATTGGGTTCTATTCCTGAAGCCAAGACTACACTGTATGTTAACCAACTTGAATTTAAATAAAAAAATAAAAAGTAAAAACAAAATTTTTATTAATAAATTTCAAAATGGAGTTTGTTTTAAAACTGAATACCTGAAGTTCTATTTAAATTTAATTTAACCTAATAGTAATCCACAACTTTATAAGATTTTAATAACTGAAATAATGAACAAAGTTTGAAACACTGATAAAACTCTCTTTCTAGAATAATCCACATTTTAAGTTCCACACAATTTAAATTGTGAGTGATAAATACAAACTGACATCAATTCTAGTCTAGAGTCTAATAAGAATTCCACACTTGAAAAATAAAATGATTTTAATAGGTATTAACAAAATAAATTGACATTAAAAATCTGTGCAGAAAAGTAAATATTTGGATTTTCTAAATTAATGAATTAAAAATCAGAGTTCCCTAAAACTAAACATAAATAGGTAAAAGTCAGTTTTACATACCACAAAAGAACACGAACAATGACAGACAAAAAAATTAAAGAATAGTTTCTTTCGAGAATTTTGAAAGCTAAAAAGCATTCTTCTAGTTATACTCTTGATAGGAAAACTTCTAGAGACAGGGTGCCAGTTTCGTAGGACTGCTGTAACCAATTACTACAAATTACTGGGTGGTTTAAAACAAACAAAATTTATCCTGTCACAATTCTGGAGGTTACAAGTCTGAAATTTAGATGTTTGCAAAACCTAGGGGTTCTGAGAGAGAATCTGTTCCAGGTCTCCCTCCCAACTCCTGGTGGTTGCTAGCAATCCTTAATGTTCTTGCCCTGTAGACACTTCACTCCAGTCTCTGCCTCTGTCTTCATCTGGTATTCTCCCCTGTAGCTTCTGTGTCCAGATTTCTCTTACAAAAGACACCAGTCATTGAGCTATGGCCTGCCCTAGTCCAGTATGACCTCATCTTAACCTGATTATAACTGTAAGAACCCTATTTCCAAATAAGATCACCTTCACAGGTGCTGGAGGTTAGGATTTCAACATAACTTTTTGAGGTCCATAATTCTATCTATCCTTTAGCTCCCCAAAATTCATGTCCTTCTTATGTGCAAAATACATTCATTCCATCCCAACACATTCTAGCATCAATTCTAAGTCCAAAATCTCATCTAAGCATCATCTAAATCAGATACGGGTAAGACTCTGGCTATGGCCCATTTGGGGACAAACCACTCTCCCTCCCCAGATCTGTGAGCTAGCAAACAGGTTATCTGCTTACAAAAACAATGGGGAAACGGGCATAGAATAGACATGCCTACTCTGAAAGGGAGAAAATAGAAGGAATGAAGGGGTTACTAATCCAAAGCAAGTTTGCAACTAAGCAAGGAAAATTCCATTTGATTTTAAGGCCTAAGAATAATTATCTATGCCACGATAGTCTACGTTTTGGGCCTGCTAGTGTGGCCCCACCTTCTCAGCCCTCAGCAACAGCCCCACCCTCTTGGCCCTCAGTGGCAGGGGCCCTGCACTCTGGGACCAAGGAGGCAGTAGCCTCACCCCCTGGGGCTGTACCCTCTGTGCCTGTGGTGGCAACAGTAGCCTCATCAGAACCTGAGCTGCCCATGGCAGCCCTGCTCATCTCTGAGTTACCTTCAGAGCCATTCCTCCCTTTTCTCAAAGGAGAACACGTATTTATAGCTAAGTAACTCTGCTAGCCTGTTTCCTGCTAGTAGGATCCCAGACATTCAGCCTTCTTTCATTTCATCCTATTTCTGTCCCCATCAATACAAGTTGGCAGTGTTTCTACAGAGATGACTGACTGGATTCATGAGCCACATACCAAATCTGTTCACCAAGAGGTTGTGTGTGAAGCCACACACTTGGCTCTGTCTCCAAAGCACATTATCTGCATAGGCTAAGAATTTTCCAAATCATCAAGACCTGATTCTATTTTACCCCCTAAATTTTAAGTCTAGTATACTTAACATACACTGTTATATTAGTTTCAGATGTACAATATTGACCCAACAATTCTCTATATTACTCAGTGCTCATAATGGTAAGTGGTACTCTTAATCCTCTTCACCTATTTCACCCCTCTCCCTACCCACTTCCCTTCTGGTGACCATCAGTTTGTTCTCCATAGTTAGGAGTCTGTTTTTTGGGGAAAAAAAAAAGAAAAAAGAAAAAAAGATCTGTTTTTTGGTTTCTTTTTTTGTTGTTGTTCATTTGTTTTGTTTCCTAAATTCCACTTGAGTAAAATCATATGGTATTTGTCTTTCTCTGACTTATTTCACTTAGCATTATACCCTCTAGATCCATCCATATTGTTGCAAATGCCAAGATTTCATTCTTTTTTATGGCTGAGTAATATTTCAGTGTGTGTGTGTGTGTGTGTGTGTGTGTGTGTGTGTGTGTATACACACTGTATATATATGTATATACATACAACACATCTTTATCCGTTCATTTATCAATGGAAAATTGAGCTGCTTCCCTAGTTTGACTATTGTAAATAATGCTGCAAGAATCAAAGGGGCAAATATACCTTTTTGAATTAGTGTTTTTGTATTCTTGGGGTAAACATCTAATAGTGAGACTACTGGATCAGATGGTAATTCTATTTTTAACTTTTTGAGGAAACTCCATACAGTTTTCCACAGTGACCACACTAAAATTTTACATTCCCACCAACAGTGTATATAGATTCCTTTTTCTCCACATCCACACCAATGCCTGTTGTTTCTTGTGTTTTTGATTTTAGCCATTCTGACAGTTGTGAGGTGGTATCTCACTATGGTTTTGATTTGCATTTCCCTGATGATTAGTGACATTGAGCATCTTTTCATGTGTCTGTTGGCCATCTGGATGTCTTCTCTGGAGAAACGTCTGTTCATGTCTTCTGCCCATTTTTAAATTAGATTGTTTTTTTGGTATTAAGTTCTTTATACATTTTGTATACTAACCCTTTATCAGATACATCATTTGCAAGTATCTTCTCCATTCAGCAGGTTGTATTTTATTTTTTTAAAGTAAATGTGGGTGGGGCTTGAACTCACGACACCAAGATCAAGAGTCACATGCTCTACCAACTGAGCCAGCCAGATGCCCCTGGTAGGTTGTCTTTTAGTTTTGTTGGTTATTTCCTTTGCTGTGCAAAAGATTTTTATTTTGGAGTAGTCCTAATAGCTTATTTTTGCTTTTGTTTCCCTTGCCTCAGGAGACATATCTTGAAAAATGTTGCTATGGCCGATGTCAGAGAAATTATTGCCTGTGCTCACTCCAGGATTTTTATGGTATCAGGTCCCACATTTAGGTCTTTAATCCATTTTGAGTTTATGTTTGTGTATATGGTATAAGAAAGTGGCTCAGTTTCATTCTTTTGCATATAGCTGTCCAGTTTTCCTAGCTCCATTTGCTGAAGAGACACGTTTTTCCCACTGCATATTCTAGCTTCCTTTGTTGGAGAGTCATTGACTCTACAATTGTGGACTCATTTCTGGGCTCTCTATTCTGTTCTTTTGATCTATGTGTCTATTTTTTTGTGCCAGTATTATACTGTTTTGATTACTACAGCTTTGTAATATACCTTGAAATCTGGGATTGTGATACCTCCAGTTTTGTTCTTCTTTTTCAAGACTGCTTTGGGTATCTGCAGTCTTTGGTGCTTCCATACAAATTTTAGGATTATTTGTTCTAGTGCTGTAAAAAATGCTGTTGGCATTTTGATAAGACCTAGTTCCTTTTGTCCTTGGCAGTTCCTTTATCAATTTATCTCTGTCCATTTTACTATAAGCAGCAAGAAGAAACCAGGCTACACCTTCCACACTTTGCTTAGAAATTTCCTCAGCTGAATATCCAAGTTCATCACTTATGTATAAGTTATACTTTCCTTCCAAGAGTAGACCATAATTCAGTCAAGTTCTCTGTCATTTTATAACAAGGATCACCATTCTTTCAGTGTCTAATAACATGTTCCTCAATTGCATCTGAGACCTCATTAGAAGAAACACTAAGATTTCTGGAAAAATTCTGTTCTTGAAAATTTATGCATTTTGTAAATAACATAAGTTTTCTCTACACTCTCCTTTTTTCTGAGTCCTTACTAGAATCCCCTGTAATAAGCATCTACCAACAAGCTTTTCAAAGCAATCCAGGTTTTTTCTCTCAAGCACCTCAAAACTCTCCCAGCCTTTGTCCATTACCAAATTCCAAAACCACTTTCACATTTTTTATGTTTGTCATAGTTTGTTACAATTTTCCTCATGGAAAAAGGTATGGCAGGTCCTGAAAGCAATCAAACATAAAAATGATCTTGCTTTCGCAATTCCACTTCTAGGTATATCCTCAATAACAGAAAGAATTTGAAGAGATACTGTACATCCACGTTCATAGCAGTATTCCTGGTAGCCAAAGATGAAAACAAATTAAATGTCCATCGACAGATGAATGGATAAACAAAATGTGATGTATATACATAATGGAATGTTTATTCAGCCTTAAAAAGAAATGAAATTTAGACACATGCTACAACATACATGAACCTTGAGGTTAACTGAACCTTAAGGCTAAGTGAAATAAGCCAGTCACAAAAAGACAAAATATTGTATGATACCATTTATAGGAGGTACAAAGAGTGGTCAAATTCATAGAGAAAGAAAGTAGGATGGTAGTTGCCAGGGGCTGGGATAGGGAGAGAGTAAGGGAGTAGGGGGTGAGGGATGGGAAGTTAGTATTTAATGGGGACAGAGCTTCAGTCAGGGAAGATGAAAAAGTTCTGGAGATGGTGGTGATTTTGCATAACAATGTGAATGTACTGGGCACCTGGGTGGCTCAGTCAGTTAAGCATCCCATCTGCCTTAGGCTCAGTCATGATCTCTGGTTCATAGGTTTGAGCCCCACATGGGGATCTGCACTGGTGGTGCAGAGTCTGCTTGGGATCCTCTCTCTCCCTCTCTCTCTCTCTGCTCCTTTCCCCACTTGTGCTCTCTCTCTCAAAATAAATAAATATACTTTAAACAACAACAACAAAAACAATGTGACTGTACTAATTGCCAAAGAACTGTACTCTTATTAATGGCAAATGTGATGTCATATATATTTTACTACAGTTTAAGAAGAAATAATGGGGCTTCTAAGCAAATTATTAGAATTAATGACAAAAGATTACCACTGAACTTGATTTTATCAATGCTTAAACCTTACTTCGATAAAGTATCTTTGAATGTTATAGCTTTACTAATAATATCATCACAAGACAAATGAATACATTACCTCCTGAATTTCTTTTTCTAGTAGCTCTACCCTTTCTCGAAGGTGTCTCCTCTCTGTGTCAATAGAAAGAAGTTCCAGTCGAACTGAGCTGCTTTCTCCCTCAGCTTGATGGGCTTTGACCTCCCAGTCTTCAGCACGGTTATGAAGCATCTGAAATCTATCTAACAAATCTTGATTTTCTTTTTCCTAGTTTTAAGCATAAAAACATTGTTCCTAAATTAGTAACTGTCACCCACTGGAACACTCATATCATAAACATATACAGACATTAGAAAATTTGTTTTAATTCAGAAACATATGCTATCTATGCAGACAACATATACTAAGTAAGATCTGCGGGGAAGTATAAAAATATAGTAGATAAGATCTCAAGTATAAAAATATAGAAGATAAGCTCTCCACTCAAACCTTATTATCTAAGAGAGGAGACATACATACATACATACATACATACATAAGACAGAATAAACACACATGAAAAAAATTTTTAAATGTCTTAAATCCAACTTAAATAATGTTTTTTCACCTTAGCAGCCATTAAGCTCTCCCATCGTGACACCTCAGTTATGTAATTATGAACTCTACTCTTCATTTCTTCTTTTTCTTGCACTGCTGCTTCCAATTCCAATGAGATTTCCTACAAATCAGAAAATTGAAGACAAATCTATAATGAATGTGATACCTAATGAGTTCTATTTCTATTCAAATAGCTCCTTTTGAATTGGGGGAATAAGAGTAGGAAAAAGTAAAACTGTTCCTAAGAGTTATTTTCTTACTTTTTTCCTGACTGATTTCGACTTTTTAACCAAATATTACCACTGATCTCCTGCAAGAGTTAGGACCGTGTATCTGGCATTTATACTATGGGGCTAGCTACGCTCATGGGTTGACATTTTTTAAAATTCATATATCAACAATATGCTTTATATTGAATACTGAAAGTAATTTTTTTAAAACAGGAAAATCATTCATCTCCTTGGTATAATCCTTTAATAAACCAGCAAAAACAAAGTCAATAATTTTGAGTAACTGCTATTCTAAAATATTCAATAATTTACTTAGAGATTCTCTAAGTTGCTGGAAGGAAGTATGAATAATTAAAATCTATTGTGGGTCTTTAAAACGCAACACTTTGCCCTGGGAGTAATCCTGGGGGTGACAATAATTTCTGCCACAGAGAATCCTATGCTCCCAGCTTTAGGATTCCCAGTAACAAAGACCAAAATGGTAAGGAGACCATAGCTGCATCAACTAGACACTCTGTGATATACAGCAGCTTTCTAAACTGCATTTTTAATACTCATAAATACTATTCTCCTTACAGAGTTCTTTATGTTATTGATATTTACAGCATTAAATTTTAGAAAACATATTTACAGCTTTAAAATTTAGCAAGGAATGACTGTATTATAAACAATCCATTTATACACTGGACTCATACCTGGTTTTCTCTTGCCATTGTAGCCAAATCATCTTGTAATCTTCTGTTTTCCTTAAAAGACACTTCTTTAGATCTTCCTACTTCATCAAGTTCTTTGTGAGCTGTATCAAGCTGGCGCCGGAGGCTGCTTATTTCTCGGTCCCGACTAGTCAACGTTTCCTTTAGCTGGCTGTTACATGAAGGATATGGAAATAATAAAGAAAGCTTTTTAGAAAATTGTAAATCACTTAAAAGAAAACTGTATACTCTGAAATTAAGTACAATAAGAATACAAGAAACCACACTACATTAAGACACTGATGAATTAGGTAAAGCAGATATTTTAGATCTCTATCAATCATTAAATGGAAGTAGTAGTCATAAAATAAATTTATAATTCCGTAAGTAAAAATAGAAGACTTTCAAATGTTATGAGCAAAACATAATAGATTCAATTGGCAAATACTATTTAATGTTTAAGTCCCCACTACTATGTAATATGTAAAGATATATATAATAAATACAATTAGTGATTTCTGTCTTGAAGTAGAGACCAGACATAAAATGTAAAATTTTGTAACTGTTCAAGATAGATTATGATGTAGAACAAATTCAATACTGACTACTAAAGTAATCTAAGTTTTAATAATTAGGGTCCAAACAGGGTAATTACTATAGAAATAAAAAGCATATAGGCATGAAAAGAATAATGAATCAGACACAACTGTTGAGATGTTGATGATGGAGGAGGGGAGAAAGTTAAAGAGGATGGCATGTTCACCCTCTTTAGCAGACTCAAATGCTGCCACCGGCAAAAACAGGAAAACTGAAGGAAATTTTCCTATGGTCTAATTACTACTTAAATAGATAAAGCTGCACTCACTGAAAATTTCTGAAAAGCATTTATCACTTACTTCATAGAAGAGTCATACTCTGAGACTGTTATCTTCATCTGAGCAATAGCTTTTTCCTGTAGAAATTATGAAAATATATGATTCTAAAACATTCATTTAGAAATCTTTCCTTGAATTTATATAACTTATGACATTTATATAAATTATGCTATAAAAGAAAGCTACAAAGTAAACATATTTCTATTTCCCAACTGTACTTCATATATTGGCATATTTCTAACCTACTCTAAGAACTTGAATTGTTTCAGGGCTCCTGGGTGGCACAGTCGGTTGGCATCCAGCTTTGGCTCAGGTCATGATCTCACGGCTCGTGAGTTCGAGCTCCGCGTCGGGCTCTGTGCTGACAGCTCAGAGCCTGGAGCCTGCTTTGGATTCTGTGTCTCCCTCTCTCTCTGCCCCTCCCCCGCTCAAGCTCTGTCTCTGTCACTCTCAAAAATAAACATTAAAAAAAAAAAAAACTTGTTTGAATTTGCTGTAATCACATCTGATAAAATTACATTACATTCTATCAATAGAATTTTTAAAGATCCAAATTATTGGCATAAAATGAAATTTAAGCATATTAAAAGATATGGCTCTGGACCTTAGCAACCTGTATATGGGGGGTAAGAACTGCATATTTGTGAAATAGAGAATGAAATCGTTTCTGTTCAGATGCTAGATAAAGGTATTGAACAGTCACAATACTTTATTAGCCAGGTTTTCTTGCAAGTTTGCAATCTTTTCGGTCTTCTCATCTACAGTCTCCTGAAGAAAGTCTTTTTCTTTATCAATAGCACCAATGGTCTTTTTCATTACATGAGCCTCTTCACTCTGTGAAGTCATCTGAAGGTGTAGTTTACCTGGAAATAAAGAGAAATGTTTGTTAGACAAAGTAAATTAGGTTTCGTGAAAACAAAATTTAAAAAACCTTACCTATTTTTTCCTCCAGTAAGTTAATTTGTGATTGGGCTGATTCAAGTTCACCTCTTTTTTTGGAAAGCCGATGCTGACAATCATCAAGTGACTGCTGTAGCTGCTCATTTACTAACCTAAAGAATCAGTGGACCAAAAAAAAAAAAAAAAGTCTACTTTATCTCTGGTAGAAATATTTTTTCATTTTTTATTTTAAAGCTTTTCCAGTATAATTAACAGCATGATATTATATATTATTTCTTGCTGTCTGCCATTCTTCTTCAAAATGGTTCGTTCTACTTCCTAAAAATAATATAGTATGAAAATCAAAATAATTGTCTACACTTTTCTAGAGGCTTCCCGGTAGTTTCAAAGCTCTTCTCGGTTTCCTTGTATCAACACTCTTTCCCTTATAAAATCTATTTTCAATAGTGAAGGCAAAGGCATAGTTTTATAGTATGCTTTTATTTATTTATTTTTTTAAACGCTGATTTATTTAAAAAAAATTTTTTTTATATTTATTTTTGAGAGACAGAGTGAGACAAAGTGAGACTGGGGGAGGGGCAGAGAGAGAGGGAGACACAGGACTGGAAACAGGCTCCAGGCTCTGAGCTGTCAGCACAGAGCCTGACGCGGGGCTCGAACCCACAGACTGTGAGATCATGACCTGAGCCGAAGTCGGACGCTCAACCGACTGAGCCACCCAGGCGCCCCTATAGTATGCTTTTATAGTATTACCTGGTACTTCTTCAAAGGATTATCCATAAATCCTGACTAGTGGGCTTTTATTTATGTTTTTTAATTCTTTTGAAGTAGGTTCCACGCCGAACATGGAGCTTGAACTCACAACCCTGAGATCAAGAGTCGCATGCTCTACCAACTGAGTCAGCCAGGAGCTCCTGACCAGTGAACTTTTAATTTTGCTTTCTATTTTGACTTTTTTGGTGGGTATCAACTGGAGGTCATACTAAACAGGGAAAGTGGACATTATACACACACACACACACACACACACGTGTGTGTGTGTGTGTGTGTGTGTGTATGGAAGAGAAGATGGGTCTACCAGGTGGATGGAAAGAAACATATGCTTCATCTATCTGAGTATCAGCTTCAAAAATGTCTTCATGTCAAGGGTAAGATAAGTTTATGTGATTAAAAGGGCAGCAAGATCTCTATTAATGATATCGAAAGTGGCATGAGGTGGCAGCTCTTTCTGCCCATGGGTCCTGTCCCTGTGCTTTAATAAAATCACTTCTGCACCAAAAAAAAAAAAAAAAAAAGTGGCATGAGGTTTGGATAATGTGGCTTTGTTTCTGTATAGTGCTTCTCATCGTGGTTTGTATTGGCTTAGCTTTAGATTGGATCTGAAGGCTTGAGCTCATGACTCTACCAGAGTATAGTGATATGGAGAATGTGACTGGCACCCTTTCCTCAGAGATAAGTCAGGTTTTTTCCGTCAGAGCAAAATAAAGTTATGTAACCGTGCAATTTCCCCAGGTTATACAAGGCAGACAAAAAAGTCTTCACAATCCCTTCCTATAACACAGTGACTGTGAGGGAAGTAGCACAATGAGCTCACAAGACAAAAGGATATTATAACAAAAAAAATGTGAAAGTAGCTGTAGGCTTGGGATCCAAGAAAGGCCAATGAAAGCTCTGCCTTGTAAGACTGCTAAGGGCCTCCTGTGAGGAAAGGAAAGAGGAGCTGTGACTACAGTCTGAAGGAAAGAGCAAAATGGATTAAATGCCAGATCCAGTCAGCTGAACACAAAAGGGAAACAGGTGGACTAGTAATTCTGGGTGACAGAAATCGACCATAGTATCTGTATTTTGGAGCTGAATATAGACATGAACCCGAAGAAGAGAAGTTGGTTCATTCAGCTAGCTCTCCATAGGATATACGTAGCACTTGAGAAAAAAAAATGCAGCTTTCACCTTAGATAGTCCTAAAGTCTGATTAAGACCTGTAGTCAGAACAGCAGAAGGGCAAAATGGAGATCCTCTCTGAGTCCTTAAGACAGTATTCCTTAATTAATCACAGATTAATTAATTAACACAACCAGCTCTTGATCTTATTTCATTTAGTTTGTTTGATAATCATGGACCCCTTACGAACAGACTCTGGCTTTCCTTTTCCTAATTATTCCTTGGATTTCAATCCTGCTGTTTATTTTACTATATATTTTGCAATTCTCAGTATTTGTATATTAGGTCTGTGCCTTTTATCTCATCAACTTTTTTTTATTCTTCTGGGCTCTGAATTCTAGATGAATTTCTTGAGTTTGTTTTCTATTTTACTGACTCAGTTTTTGGAAATATCCATTCTACTGTTCACCACCATTTTCAGTTTTAATTTATTGATCTTTTTTCTAATCATTACTATAATTCTTTCTGATCTCAAGTTGTTATTACTTCATGATTTAGTTTACATATGCAATGTCATGTTGGCATGTGAAAATCTTTTACTGATCCTTATTGCAAATGTAATTTAGAGAGGAATATCTCCTCTGCTTCTTCAGTGATCCCCTTCTTCTAATCTTAAGTCTTTAAAAAGACTTACTGCAGCTACCCAGTCCAGAAAAAAAATTAACTTTGTTGACTTTTTATTTCCTTCAATGTTCTGTATTTTAAATTCACTAATGTCTAGCCAATGACCCAGTCTCATAAGGCAAACACATTTCTGAAGTACTGCATCTTTCTCTCATCTCATAGAATCCATTTCTCATCCAATCCTTTTGATTTTATGTAAGAAATGTTTCCTAAATCTAGCCTCTTTTCAAGTTCATTGCCACTATTTCCAGTCCAGACATACAGTCTCCCCTGTTTGCCATTAGTCTCTTGTGACTCCAAATCCATCTTCCCAATTTCCACTAGAGTTCACCTCCTAAAAGGCATGCTAATCACATTACCTCTCTGGTTAACATGTGTTTCTTCTCCATGTTTACAAAGTAAAATCCAGACACTCCTGCTTATCATATGAAGTTCTTCACAACCTGCCTCTAACCTGTAGATACTGCCTATGTTTCCATATTGACCTTCTTACCTTTCAGACACATCACCTTTTTAGACTCTGTATATGAGTATTCTGATTTTACATTTCTTTGAAAGAAGAGAAGGACAATGATGAGCAAAAAATTCTGTAATTTTCAGCAATCTTACACTAGGGAGTGCAAACAATCCAAAATATGGAAGGGGAATTTTTGAAGGACATAGGTCTAAAAACTTATGCTATGCCTGCAATTGATTGCCTGCAATGATATCAGTCTGTGAAAGTCTTTAAAAATAGGGATACTCAAAACCTACCCAGGTTCGCTCAGTGAGTAAGAACCTCCAGAGATCAGCCCTTAAATCCATACTTCTCAAAATCTCCCCAGGTGATTCTGCTGCAAGGCCAACTTTCACTGCTCAAAGGTCCCATCCAAAATGCCACCACTAAGAACCTTACATAGCCACTAACTCATTTCTAGAAGTGAAAAAACAAAACTTTCAAAAAACTTACCTAAGTGAGTTCATCTCTGTTTTGTGATGAGATGAGTCACCAGCCACATGGCTAAGTTTTTGAGCTTGGAGTTTTGCTTTGTTCTCTAATGACTCTACTGTTTCTTTCATTATTAACATTTTAGACTTTAATTCACACTTTTCATCTTCATGCTATAATTTAAATTAAAAAAATTAATAGGTGTATGTCTATTTTGTTTTCCTCAAGCACTCTTTAATATTTCTGGAAGAAAACTAAGGAAATAGATTTAACAATACTTTAAAAGTCATGTGTACACTTTAGGTTTTAGATGTCAGAATGGGCATACACATTCATCTCTCCTTTTCATTCCTTTTCATTATCAGTGAAATGGAAAAAAAAAGATACAAAAAAAAAAAAAAAGCAATAAAGGAAGAAAAGAACATATCCATAACAGCAATGAAAAAGGGAAGGTAAACCATTAGCAAGCAGAGCAAATATTCTGAGAAATTTCTAAAAATCAGTAAGTACATTGGACTGAAGAAAAATCAGAGCAGAAAATACTGTAACCCAAACACAAAATGGGCAAGACTTAGATGAAGACACTATAAAATTTTCCTGAAGGACATAAAACACAGCCTGATTTAATGTAAAGAGTCACCATGTTTCTGAATGGAAACACAATATTGGAAATGTATCAAAAGTTCCTGAAATAACTGTTAAATTCAATGAAATTTCAATAATAATCCTACCAGGACCTTTTTAAAACAGGGAAGGTGGCTTAGATTTCATTCTAAAGTTCACTTAGGGAAAATAAGTTAAGAAAGCAGGAAAAATTGTGGGCACTGGGGGGAGAACATAGGTAGACTTGCCTTATAAGGTATCAGAATGAATTAGAAAGCTACTATTAAAAGAGTGTGGATTTCACAAGAATGAGCAAATGCATGTACACAGATGTAAATTTAGAAAAGGTAGCATTTTAGGGAAGTGGGAAAAGAAAAGGCTCTTTAAAAACAGTTGGGAGAGCCACTCATCGGAGAAAAAAATTTGCTAGATTTCTATTTTATTTTACATATAAAAATAAATTCTAAATGGAATAATGATCTATATGTAAAACTCAAAATGAAGAAATATTTGTGATAAATAGAAATTTTCCAGTGAAAACTGTAGACTGACCACACATATTTGATATCCCCTCCGTCTGGAAACTGCTAAAATGATAGTAAAGGAATAGAAAGTTACACACTCACAAGGGCATAGAGAACAAGAAGGAAAACAAGAGTGGATGAGTGACTTCAACAACTTGTGGAAGACAAAGAGTAGACAGAATAGTGACTCAGAGCAGAAGAAGGATACACCCTAAAGCAAAGTTTCTGAAACTAGGAACTACTGACACTTAGAGCCAGGTAATCCTTTGCTGAGGGGGGCTGACCTGTGCATTGTGCACTGTAGGATGTTTAGCAGTATCCCAGGCTTCTGAGTAGGGGAGGCCCTCTAGCATTATTTCCAGGTATGAGAAGCACCTTCTCCCCTAGCTGTGTTAAGCGCAAATTCTCCAGATATTGCCAAATATCTCCTAGGAAGTGGAAGTGATCTAAAGAAACACTGATCTAAAGTGACCGGAGTAAGTAATATCTATGAGCAACTAGCTGATTTGCCCTGAAGAAACTCAACACACGAAGGCACCAAGTGGTGGGATGAGGTCAGGAAAAGAACTGAACAAGGAGATTGGCTAAAATCTATACGGGGACCATCACACACCAGAGAGCTCCTCCCATCTCTTTCTAGAAATTTTTCTTGGGAAGTAAAAATATAAATTTTAAAATATATCAATAGAAGACTTAGAAGATAAAGTTGAGGAAATCTCCCAGAAAGAATAAAAAATCAACAAGAAAATAAGGGAGAAATGCTAAGAACCTCAGATCTCTTTAGGAGGTCCAAAACCAACTAATAAAATTTCCAGATGGGCACCAGGCTGGCTCAATAGTTAGAGCATATGACTCTTGATCTTGGGGTCAAGGGTTCAAGCCCCATAATGTGAACAGAACTTACTTAAAAATAGAAAAAGTTCCAGAGAGAGAAAATAAGAGTAGTATATCGGGGTGCCTGGGTGGCTCAGTTGGTTAAGTGTCCGACTTCGGCTCAGGTCATGATCTCACGGTTTGTGAGTTTGAGCCCCACGTTGGGTTCTGTGATGACAGCTCAGAGCCTGGAACCTGCTTCAGATTTTGTGTATCCCTTCCTCTCTCCCATGCTCACACTCTGTCTCTCTCTGTCTCCCAATAATAAATAAACATTAAAAATTAAAAAAAAAAAAGAATAGTAAATTACCCAAGAAATTAAAAACAGGAGGTAAGGAGGAAATTCTAAATGTTTTCAGAAATAAAAACATATCATGTACAAAAGACTAGGAAACATAAGAGTATCAGATATCTCAAAGAAATTTAACAATGGAAAACAGTATTCAAAATTTTTAGTGAAAATAATTTTTAATCTAGATTTCCATATACACAAGCTGAATCATAAATCAACTTATGAAATCTGAATAAAGACATTTCCAGACAAGTAGTGTACCAAAAACAATTCCTCCCATGTATTCTTTTCCAGGAAACTGGAGAATGTGCCATACCAGAACAAAGGGAAAAACCAAGAAAGAAGAAAATATGAGATTCAATAGAGGAGAGGGAGACAAGGAAATTCTTAAGAGGAAGACATAGTCTACAACTGAGCAAGAAGGGAGAAAGCTCAAGAAGGAAAGTCTTCAGCGGGAAACAACAGAACTGATGGGTTTGAATATTCAAAAAATATTGAAAGGCATGTGGCAGAGGTTGGAGTTCTTAACAAAAATTAGCAATGGGTTTAATGAAAACAGAAAAGTGACAAAAAACAAAACGAAACAAAACAAAAGCAATTATTAACTCCAGGAAAAAGATCTGTAAGAGAAAAGGCAAGAGTGGTACTATCCCATTTTGCTGACCCATGAGCCATTATAAGTCATAATAATATAGACAGTTAACTACCAAAGTAAATATTATATGTAGTAAAATTATGCTTGAAGTAATGGGGGAAGAAAAAGGGAAGAGTGCTAGGTCATCATCTAACATCACAGAAATTCATTAAATAATCTTAAATCAATAAATTAAGACTGAGCAATCACAAACACATTATTTAGAAACAGGGAGGTAAATAAACATCAGGAGGAGTTAGATGTTGTGGGTGGTAGTTTTGGGGATAAAGAGGTAGGAAAGGAAACTGTTTTTTGTGGGGTTTTTTTTGCATTAAAAATATTTCAAAACTCCTTGTAAAAACAAGAGTACATGTATAGTATAAAGAATAAAAAAAATGAACATTTGTGTACCTATATTATCTGGCATAAAAATATATTACCTGAACCTTGAAACTACTTGTGAGCAGTATGGATCCCTAAACAATACATAATTTAGGTGTGTGTAATGTGTGTGTGTATATATATATATATATATACACACACACACACACACACACACACTCATATATATATATATATATATATATATATATATATATATATATATTTTAATGTTTATTTATTTTTGAGGGGGGGGAGGGACAGAGAGAGAGGGAGACAGAGAATCCCAAGTAGGCTTCACGCTGATAGCAGTGAGCCCGATGTGGGGCTAGAACTCATGAACTGTGAGATCATGACCTGAGCAGAAGTTGGATGAGTAACCAACTGAGCCACCCAGGAGCCCTAAGGTTTATATATTTTTGAACTCTACATAAGTAGATAAAATCATACTGCATGTTCTTTGACATTGTATTTGTAAGATTCGTGCACACCGATGTTTGTAGTTATTATTCATTCATTTTCACTGCTTTGTAATACTTCACTGTGTGAAATACTACTCCCATTTATCTATTTTCCTCAAAACTGACATCAAGATTGTTTTTCATTTTCTACCAGGGAGTTAATTATTTTAGGCTCTATTATGGTCTATGGTCTGGTCTAGGTCTATGGTCTATGGTCTGCTGCCATTACTCTGTTGTAATACAAAAACAGCCACAGGCAATATGTAACAATGAACATGGCTGTGTCCTAACAAAAACTTTATTACAGACAGACTAGAGGCCACAATTGTTCTGGGGGCCATAGTCTGCTGACCTCCAAGCAAGGTTCATGTCTAGAAATGGACTTGCTGGATCACAGAATATGCCTTTGCTAGATAATGCCAAAATATCCTCCAAAGGGGTACCAGTTTGCACTTCCTGACACTACACATACTTGTTAAATAATGTTATAACTTGTTAATTTCTGATGTGATATAATTTTCTGCTAGATGTGAAATGTTTTTACTATGGTTTTAATTTGTATTTCTGCTATTACGGAGATAAAACCCCTTTTATGTTTATTAACCATTTGTAATTTCTTCTGCCATAAAGTGTCAATTTACGTCTTGTGTTTTTTTTTAGGTGAAATGTACAGCACATTCTCTCAGTGGCTTGTCTTTTCAATTTATGGCTATTTGGTGAACCAAAGAAGTTCTTGTCAATGTGGCCCTGTTTATCTGTTTTCTTTCATTTGTATTTAGGAGCATACATTTTGGCAGCAGACACTTGCTGGTTGTGTGATGTTAGGCAAATCTCCCCGGCCTCAGTTTCTTTATGAAATAAGGATAATATTAGCATTTACTTCCTATGGTTATTATTGAAATTAAAATTACATATAATGTTAACAAAGTACCTAACATAGAGTAAATGCTATATAAGTCACTGCTGTTATTATTATTTCCCCAAGGTCAAAAAGATTTTCTCCTGTATTTTCTTTGAAAACTCGTAGCTATTTCTTGAACATTCTAAATTTCAAGTCAACTTGAACTGATTTTTGCATATAGTATATTTGAGGTAGGATGAATTCCTTTTTTTCTTTTTTTAAAGTTTATTTTTGAGAGAGAGCACATGCATGTGAGCGGGGAGGGGAGAGAGAGAGGAAGAGAGAATCCCAAGCAGGCTCTGCATTGTCAGCACGCCCCAAGCGGGGCTTGATCCCACAAACCGTGAGATTACGACCTGAGCTGAAACCCAGAGTCGACACTTAACTGATTGAGCCACCCAGATGCCCTCTAATTCCTTTTTAATACACATATAATGTGAATAGCCAAGTATCCCAGAAACAATTACCAAATAATCCTTTCTTTTCCCATTGATCTGAGTCCTTGATATATCAAGTTTTTCATATATCTCTGGGTTTACTATCTACTGGATTTTATCATTCTCTTTTAATCCTTGTGATCTACCACTAGATTAGATTAATTACTGACTCTAAAGCCTTCATACCTAGTAGGTTACGTTCCACCATGGTCTTCTTTAAAATTTCTTTGTGATTCTTAGCTCTTTGTTTCCACGTAAAATTTAAAATCTATTGTCGAGGGGCACCTGGGTGGCTCAGTTGGTTAAGCATCTGACTTCGGCTCAGGTCATGATCTCGTGGTTCATGGTTCAAGCCCCGTGTCAGGCTCTATGCTGACAGCTCAGAGCCTGGAGCCTGCTTTGTGGATTCTGTCTCCCTCTCTCTCTGCCCCTCCCCTCTCGTACTCTGTCTCCCTCTCTCTCAAAAATAAATAAAACATCAAAAAAGATAATAAAATCTATTGTTGATTTACACACACACACACACACACACACACACACACACCACCTTCTTGGGATTTCAGATGGAATTACATCAATTCTATAGATCAATTTGAGGGGAATTTACATTCTTTTTTATAAACATGATGTCTGTCACCTTTTTTATAAACCTGATATATTTCTCCACTTATTTAGGTCTTCTTTAATGTCTTTCAATAAGGTTGTATAATATTTTTTATAAAGGTCCTCCAAATTCATACATAAGTATCTTATATTGCTCATCTCTATTAAAATGGTATGGATTTTCTTTTTATTTATCTTCTTTGGGATTTGTCATACTCCTAGCATTCACTGTCCATTTGGAATCCGAGGATTACTGTGTTTTTAAAATACCTAGAAAATTATCAATCATTATCTTTTCAAATACTACCTATCTCTCATTCTATTACATTATCCTACAATTTTGACAAAATACATGAGACTTTCTCACTTTATTCTCTAAGACTTTAACTTATTTTACATTTTCTGTATCCCAATCTCTTTCCAATGACTTCTAGTACTTTAGATCTATTTTTCAGTTCATTAATTCTCACTATCAGCTCCTGGCAAGCTGAAATGCCAGGTACCCTTTCACCTGAAATAATTAAAAATTGGGACAAGATACATGAAACAATGGTTTTCCAGACACTGAACATCAGGCAATGATGGACAGTGACATGAGGGACAAGAAACAAATGAGATGAGACCTATGAGCTTACTGCTTCAAGAAAATCCAGGCTGTGGTACAGGGATAGGAACTCAGGTGAAGGTTGGTGGTCTCCCCTAAGTTCAGAAGACAAGACTGAGAGTCAAGGAAAGCCAAAGCAGTTAGGGTTTGCAGAGCAGATACTGGAGAGCTACACAGACTAAAAGTTCCAGAGATCTTTTAAAGGTACCACTCGAGTGCAGAGCTCAACACAGAGGAAGCTACTCAAGAGAAAGCCAGAGAATAAAACCGTCAAAAAGTTAAAGGGAATAATACTCAGGGCTCATACAGGGATGGAGTAATTCCTATTCCCATGAGTCATTTGAAAACCTCATAATTCATGGGGCAATACATAGTGTACTCAAAATGGTTTTGTCCCAGTGGTGGAACAAAATTAGTCCAGGACTAAATGCTACTCTGGTCCCAGTTTTGCTAAAAGCAAAACTGAAAAGTCTCAAGCTACTTTCATCGACTAAACTATATCCCAGAACAAACCTAAAAAATATTTATAGGAATCCACCAACCAAGAAGGTGAAATTCACAATATCTGACATCTAAAGTAACCAGGAATGCAAAGAATCAGGAAAATATAACCCATGATGAGATGAAAAAAACAAAACCCAACTGACAAACAAAGTTGATAAAAACAGATAATCAAATTAGTAGACATGGTAAATAAAAACAGCGAAGACACAGTAAAGGAAATCAGCCAAAATGAAATACCAAGAGAAAAAAGACTGTCAGAACACATATATCAATTTGTTAAAAATATTCTACATATATTGGGGCGCCTGGGTGGCGCAGTCGGTTAAGCGTCCGACTTCAGCCAGGTCACGATCTCGCGGTCCGTGAGTTCGAGCCCCGCGTCAGGCTCTGGGCTGATGGCTCAGAGCCTGGAGCCTGTTTCGGATTCTGTGTCTCCCTCTCTCTCTGCCCCTCCCCCGTTCATGCTCTGTCTCTCTCTGTCCCAAAAATAAATAAACGTTGAAAAAAAAGAAAATTAAAAAAAAAAATTCTACATATAGAGAAAGCAATAAGGAATGAAAACAAATTTCATTTTTTCCTCCATGTCTGTACAATGATTTTTTAAAAAGAATAAAACAACAATAACTAATACTTACTGAATGCTTACAAATGCCAGCGACTCTTCTAAGTTCTTGACATATATTAACTCATTTAATCTTCACAAAAACTTAAGAATTAAGTACTAGCATCACTCCCATTTTACAAATAAAGAAACTGAGGGATGGAAAATTTGAGTAGCTTACCTACAGGTAATAGGTAACAGAGATGGATATGAACCCAAATAGTCAGCCTTCAGAGTACACATTCCAAATAACTGTTACACAGCATCTCTAGAACACTATTTTGTAATATTATCTTTTATTTTAATGTTTGAGAGAGAGTGCATGCAAGTGCACACTGGGGAAGGGCAGAGAGAGAGAGAGGGAGACACAGGATCTGAAGTGGGCTCTGCACTGATAGCACAGAGCCCCATGTGGGGCTCGAAGTCACCAACTGTGAGATCATGACCCAAGCCAAAGTCGGACGCTTAACCGATTGAGCCACCCAGGCACCCCACTACTTTGTAATTTTAAAAATATACAGTAAGGGGTACCTATAGTATAGTATATTGAAACTATCATTGAAATAGTTATTCATACAACACAATATACCCCAAATCCAGTTTGATAAATTACCTGATGATTAACACGTGTCAAATGTTCGATAGTTTTCTCTAATTTTGATTTTTCAAAAATACTCATTTCCTGGAGATTCTGAAAAAAAATTTTATAGAAGATGTTCATTCATATCAGGTAACAAAATTACCAGAGTAAACAAGTCTACAGTATTATTCTGTTTGTCTTTTTATAACATGGAAATGTTTTAGAAAGAAAATCATTAGACATTTTACAATAATGCTTTTGGTCGAAAAAAAAAAGTGACAGGAGTTTCTTGTTTTTTATATTCTACCTCCATGTGTAATTGTAACAAAAGACACAGAATGGTATGGATTTGTTTTTAACAATTTATCTAGATCAATCCATTAGCACAACTATAAAGGGAAAAACCGAGCAGGTTAAGTAAGATCAGGAGTGTGCCTTAATGAGAGATATCAGAGGAAGAGAGTGCAAAGAAGAAATCACAAAGACAAAGGAACAGAATACTACATGGCCATGCAAGAGATCAGAATTTCAACAATGGGCTGGTCAACAGTGTAAACAAGTGCTATTTCTATAGTTATGTTACCTTATCCAATTATTGCTGATACTAAGTGTAGAACAAGTGATACAAGTTGGTGTTCTCTGAGAATTTTTCTAGTGTAGATTCATACTTCTATCCAGGTTACTCATTAAAAACAAATAGACACCCGATGTTTGGATTACATATCTGGTTGGAAGGGTCACTGCACTGTATTCATTTTTTGTTTATTAAATTATTCAACCAGTATTGAGTACACACTATATACCAAGCACCAAGCAAGGTATTAGGAATGCATAGTGAGTAAAATGGATAAAGCCTCTGACATCATAGTTACTAAAGACTAGTAGAAAAGACAAACCTTAAACAAGACACTATATAAAACCATGAATATTCTGCTAGAAAAAGGAACTTTATGGCAACATATTGAAAGGGAATCTAGAGCCTAGAGTTCGCTTCCTATGTGAGGAAATGATGTTTAACCTGGCTCTAAAGGATGAATGGGAATTTGCCAGGTGAGGGTACTCAAAGAGATGAACAATTTTTCAATAGCCTATACAGAAAACTGGGGGCAAGAAAAAGTCCATTAAGCTTGGAGTCAAGAAAGTGAGGGGTGGGAAATGGGGAGATAAGTTTGGGGAAAAGAAGGCTAGACTTGAAGTAGGCAAGAGCCAATCACTGAAGTCTTTGAAAACAGTTAACAGATTTAAATAGGAAGTGATGTGATCGGATTTATACCTCTGAAAGATGACTCTAACTTCAGTGTAAAATATAGATTTGAGAGGCTGCTAATACACAACTACAGTTGAGAAAGAATAATGGCCAGAACAGGATGGCAGAGGAGTAATGGAAAGAAGTAGACAGATTGAAGAGAAACTAACGTGAGCTCAGGAGCCAGACTCCATGTGACTTCACAGTTAGGTGATCTTGGGCAAATTATTTAAACTCACTGTAACTCAGAGACCACATCTGTAAGCATTACCTATCTGAAAAGGCAATTGTGAAGATTTACTAAGCACATGGAAAAAGCACTTAGAACAGAGCTTCCCACATGAAAAGGGCTTAATAAATGTTAAATATTATTTAAGAGGTAGCACAAATAGAACTTGGTGATTGATTGAAGGACAAGAAGAGCTTTAAGGGAGAGAGGAGTCAGTGATGATGCCTGGTTTGACATCTGGGTGGGTAGCAGAATAAGAGGAAATTACAAGAGGAAGCTTATGGATTGAGATGATTAGTTTTAAGTAAAAGACCTACTGTAAGCTCATAAATCCTGCCTCCTACAATCTAGAAAGATTCTGGTAATATGAATATCATTTTTTTCTGAGCTTTTAGTCTACTGCATTTTTAAACCCTGTTTTTACATTCCTTGGTCCTTTCAACAAATATGGAAAAGAATAAATCAGTAGCTTGTGCTAAAAGTTGCCATATTGCACAGAAGTTTTCCATTTGGTAGTTTTAACACTTATTTTTATAAGAAAGCACATTCTGGAAGGCAGTATTCCAAAAGATCCCAATTAAAAGTATTGTGTTGGGGTAAAATTTTAACTGAAAATGTATGCAATAAGGACTACCTTTATAATGCTTTAATGTCCTTATTCCTAACTTTAGCTACTGATTTCTAAGCATTAATTCAATAATACCTATTGAAAGTAAACTACACAATCCATAATAGTAAAAGTAATAGCTATGTTGAGTTCTTACAATGTTCTAAACTCTATTAAGTGCTTTGTGTACATTAACATATTTTTTGGAGATTATAAAAGAAAACATAAAATACTGTGCCTAAACAGGACACCAAAAGCACAAACAACAAAAGAGAAAATACATAAAATGGACTTCATCAAAATTAAAAACTCTTGTGCTTTAAATGGCTTTAAAGCCATTTAGAGCACACCATTTAGAAAATGAGGGGCGCCTGGGTGGCTCAGTTGGTTAAGCAGCCAACTTCGGCTCAGATCATGATCTCACGGTCTGTGAGTTCGAGCCCCGCGTCGGGCTCTGTGCTGACAGCTCAGAGCCTGGAGCCTGTTTCAGATTCTGTGTCTCCCTCTCTCTGACCCTCCCCTGTTCATGCTCTGTCTCTCCCTGTCTCAAAAATAAATAAAACATTTAAAAAAATTTAAAAAAAAATTAGAAAATGAAAAGGCAACCCACAGAATGGGGCAGAGTATTTGCAAATCATGTATCTGATAAGGGGCTTGTACTGAAAGTATATAAAATACTCTTATAGTTCAATAACAATGAGATAATAATCCAATGTAAAAATGGACAAAGCATCTGAATAGACATTTCTTCAAAGATGATATACAAATGGCTAAATAAGCACATGAAAAGATGCCTGAAATTATTAGCTATCAAGGAAATGCAAATCAAGACCACAATGGATACTACTTCATACCCACCAGCATGATGATAATAAAGAAGACAGATAATAACATGTGTTGGTGAGGATGTGGAGACATTAGAACTCTTATACAGTGCTGGTGGGAATATAAATGTTACAGTTGCTTTGGAAAACAGCCTGGCAGTTGCTCAAATGGTTATGGTTATCATATGAACCTAGGTATATACTCAAGATTAAATGAAAACCCATATAAACAAAAAGCTGTACATGGATGTTCACAGCATCATTATTCATAATAGCCAAAAAGTAGAAACCACACAAATGGAAATTAAAATGTTGTCTGTCTATCCATACAATGGAATATTATTCCACAATAAAACAGAATAAAGTATTAAAACATATATATGCTACATGAATGAACTTGAAAACATTATGCAAAGTGAGAGAAACCAGAAGATAAAAACCACATACTGAATGATTCAATTTATATGAAATGTTCAGAGTAGGCAAATCCACAGGGACAGAAAGTAGCTTAGTGGTTACCTAGGCCCAAAGAGGCTGGGGGGAAATGGAGAATGGCTGCTAAGGGGTTTACAGTTTCCTTTCGAAAATGCTCTAAAATGGACTGTGGTGATAGGCTTAACAAGTCTGTGAATATACAAAACCACTGAATTTTACATTTTAAATGGGTAAACTGAATGGCATGTGACTATCTCAATAAAGCTGTTTTAACAACAACAAAAAGATAATGTCCCTCCACCTGAGGAACTTCCTATTGAGATCAGAGGTCAGTAATTTTCTATAAAGAACCAGATAATAAATATTTTAGGCTTTGTGGGCCAGTTTCTGTTGCAAATACTCATCTCTGCCACTGCAGCACAATAGAAACCACACAGAATACTATGGTAAATGAATGAGCGTGGTATTCCACTAACGTTGACCAATGATGAAATTTGAATTTCATAGTTTTTGTGTGTCATGAAATACTCTTTTTATAGGACTTAAAAATGTAAAAACCATTCTTAGCACATGGTCATACAAAAATACAATGGTCTAGATTTGGCTCATGTGTCATTGTTTGCCAACCTCCTAAATAAATAATCACTTTACAGGAAAATATCTATAAAGACCTCCTTTTTCTCCATAAATTTCAAAAATAAGTCGATCTTATTACTTACTTTTAACTTTTCTTTTAAAGCTTCTTTTTCTGCCATAATCCTTCTTAAGTCAGATAATGCAAGTTCTTTTTCTTTTTCCATAAGACTAATAATATTATGGGAGGCTGTGGTTTGGGTGGATTCTTGTCTTAGGGCACGTAACTGTTCCTGAGCCTTAAAGAATTAAAATATATAAATAAAAAATGCTTTGGACATGCTCCCATGTAAAAAAAAAAAACAAAGGCAAACTAAACACATGCTACTTTGCTCTCTTGCCAAATCTAAACAAAATGAGTAAAAGGTATTAAAATAGTAACAACAATAAAAAAAACAAAAAGACAAAGAGATTAAGGGGAAATGCAAGCTACAGAATTTTGGAAACCAGACAGCAGGTGGACAATTAGTAATTAAGTAAGCAGACCCAAGAAAGCTGAAATCCAAGCCACGTGGAAAGCCCAGAAATCAATCAATTTGCAACTGCAGATTCTAAAAAAGCTTCAGAAGTAAAAACAGCTTTTTCAACTTGACCTTTTAACTTACATGCCCTTCTCCCTCTCTCAAAGTGGCAGTGGAATTTCATGGGAAATTGATATGGAACAAATATATCCAAATCATGGGTGCTACCCACTGTTTGACAGACTATTAACATGTCTGAATCCCAAGGATAAACTTGGCTCAGAATCAGGCTAAGACCTGTTCTAGGTAATTTTAGAAGAGACTATCTAACAGACCTGACACATAGACTAGAGAAGGAGAATAAATATGAAAGAATAATAGAAATCTCTGCTTTAGGAACAGGATGATAATAATAGATAATTCTAATTATGAAGAAATAGCACAAGGTCCATATATTACAGTAATTTAAAAGATTTACACTGGTTCCCTTAAGCTATTCTATAGAATCTGTTGGCTTAATCAATTTCTTACTTCATTATATAAGACACTTAGTTTATCTCTTTCTGCTGTCAACAATTTAACATTGGACTGTATATCCTCCATATGTCTTTCAAATCTTTCCAGCATACGCTGAAGTTCATCTCTTTCTCTTGTGATCAGATGAACTTCTGAGTTGTAATCACCCTGAAACATAATTTAAAAACAGAAGTTATCACTTGTTATAATTATCACCATATGGTTGTCACAGGATGCTGGTAATGACAGTGACTGAATAATGCTAACAGATAAAAGAACACAATTTTTTATCTAAAATGAGAACAGAAGATGAGAGTGCAGGCAGTATTGGGGCAAATCTCCTGGCCTTCAAATGCCTAGGAAGGGACTCCACTGCCAATGATACCACTTGATCAGATCCCATCAGATGCTTCAACTGTCCTTCTCCTGGAGTTGTTTATAATAGTAGTAACTAGGAACTTGTTAGATATGCAAGTTCTGTGGGCCCACCCCAGACAGACTGAATCAGAAACTGTGGGCACAGGGCCCAGTAACTATGGCTCATCAAGCCCTCCAGGTGATTATGCATGCTAACTAACTGTTGGCAACCATTAGTTTACAACCCACTCCAGGGGAGGGACTAGGAGGGTATGTATGTGCCTATTACCCACTGCATGTTAACTATTACAGCCTAGCACATTCCCCAGTGTCTTTTTTGTTTGTTTGTTTGTTTTGTTTTTTTTACTGAATCTAAGATCAATTTCCCAGCCACACCAACCGCCCCACCTGTCCCAGCCCCAACCTATGTGAGGTCTATTTTTGCAATGAGATAAATATAAATATTTCTACCGAGGAGTATACATTAAGGATGTTCACCAAATAAGCAACTACTTCTAACATTTCTAAAACAGGATTATGCCTATTATTCTAGTCTAATGCAAAAGACCCACTATCTTCACTATTGTGGAAAATAAAGGTGATAAATGTCGACCTGGGATCTAAGATATCTTAGCATTTAGGTACTAATTGCAGAAGCCCCACGTAGGGATAATCTGATAATCAGGTACACTGGAAAGCATTCTGATCTATGTCACTCACTATCTACCGTGCACATAACCATGTCCAATGTAGACTTGGTATCTGTAAGTACCCCTAACCTGCCACTTGGAAATAAGTTATCCTTTTGGTTAAACAAGCAAAATCAAGGGATAATGGATGAGATTAACTATCTGGACACTTAAAAGACAAGACATTTTACAGGACAAAAGCAGATTAGGGTTTGAGGGCTTAATTAAGGCTTAGATAAGTATAAGAGAAACTCTGTAACCTAACCACATCTACCTAAAAATATCTTACAGAAAGGAGGTAGTTTACATAGATTTTAAAAAAGGAGAACTCTGTGAATAAAGATTGACAGTTCTGCAGATGTGGTCATTGAGCACTAGAACGAAGCAGAGCTGAGCCTTGTATTGTCCCACTGCACTAGAGCCACAGATGCGGCCACGGCCAACAAAATTCAGCGGGCTAGGGCAAAAGCCCAGAAGTGAGGGGCTCACTCTGCATATCTCTCTGAGCTCTGGGCTTGGCAAAAGTGTTGCTGCTCATCCAGCTTCTCCCCCAAAGCTCAGGTGAAGATCTGGAGTGGGGTAGGAGCTGGGGGTCTGGTTATAAAGAAAGTTGGGACATTAAAAAAAAAAAAGATTTTTATTACTGTCTTGGTCTCAGCTTAACAGTGACTTTCTCTAAGGAATCTTCTGATTCTCCAATCTAAAATTTTTTAGTTATTTATATTATTATTTTTATTTGAGAGAGAGAGACAGTATAAGCAGGGGAGAGGTGCAGAGGGAGAAAGAGAGAGAATCTTAAGCAGGCTCTACGCTCAGCATGGAGGCCAACATGGGGCTTAATCCCACAACCCTGGGATCATGACCTCAGCTGAAATGAAGAGTCAGAGTCTCAACTGACTAGGCCATCCAAGTGCCCCTCCAATCTAATTTAGATCTCCCTGTATGTATTCTCAGACCATTATGAAACCTTCTTGTATCTTTTCTTCACTAACACTATAAATGAGCTTATAAAGTTATTAATATGATTATGTGTTTAAAGTACATCTTTACCATTAAAATGTAAGCTCTGTGAAGGACATAGTAGGTATCTGGTTTTACTCACCATAACTTCAGTGCCTACCATGGCACCAGGTAAAATGTATAAATTCTCTAACATTAGTGACTGGCCTTCTCCCCCTCCCACAAATTTTTTATTTAAATTCTAATTAGTTAACATATAGTGTAATACAGGTTTCAGGAGTAGAATTCAGTGATTCATCACTTACATGTGACACCCCGTGCACATCACAAGTGCCCTCCTTAATACCCATCACCCATTTAGCCCATCTCCCATCCACTTCCTTCCATCAACCCTCACTTTGTTCTCTATTGTTAAGAGTCTTTTATGGTTTGCTTCCCTCTCCTTTTTTCCCCTTCCCATATATTCATCTGTTTTATTCCCTAAATTCCACATATGAGTGAAATCATATGGTATTTGTCTTTCTCTGACTTATTTCACTTAGCATAATACACTCTAGCTCCATCCATGTTGTTGCAAATGGCAAGATTTCATTCTTTTTGATGGCTGAGTAATATTCCTGTGTGTGTGTGTGTGTGTGTGTGTGTGTGTGTGTGTATACATCTTTATCCACTCATTTGGCCTTCTTAAGCAGGAACTCTAGCCTTTTCTAAATATATCCTGTATGGACATAAATATGCAGGTATTTATATTTGTGTTCATAAATGTTAATAACGCCCTTATACCACTCCATCATTCCTAACACACACATACACAAGCTCATACACACACATGCAAAATACTAAATGCTACGAGCATAGGAACTATGTCTTCTTTATCTCATGTCCAGTGTTTAACTCATAGCTGGCACTCAGTATGTGTCTGCTCAACTGAACCGAACTTTGTATCTAGACTTGATGTACTTCCCCACTTTGTAAATGAGGAAACAGGGGTTCCATGAAGTGAGGGAACTTATCCAAGGTCATAAAGACAGTCTGTAGAGTTGTAATTTCTATCAGGCCTCCAACTCTAAAGCCCTTTCCACTACCAATATACTCAAAACTCACAATTGGAACCATAGTGAGTACAAGGTAAGAGGAGGCAGTGCCCACCCTGCAGACAGCAGAGAATCAACGGGTGTATTTTTGACAAAGATCACTGATATTAAAAATAGCAATTTTTTCCCAAGTTACTGCAATCCCAAGAAACTGTGCCTAACAGTGAGCCATAAAGCAGGAGTTGAAAACTCAAAGCTTGTACCAAATCCAGCTTTAGTGAGGTCTTTGTTGTTTGCCATGTAGTTTCTAAACATGTTGAAAATACCCAAGTTGAGGTGCAGATGCACAGAACTGTGCATCACAACTGTTTTATCCTCCTCCCATTTTACTCACATACACACCCACAATTCCCTACCATTCTTGCAACTTATTATTAGAATTCCAAAATGCTCTGAATACTCTACTCTAGAAAATGAATTCTTTATCTGAGTCAGTTAACACTAGAATATTTTAAGAAAATAAGTTGAAGGGGATAAAAGTCTCTCCTAAACCAGTATCTCTTGTTTTTCAATTGTGAATCCCTATCAAGGAGTTCATTAAATCAAATAATTATGTTAAAGGCCTTCAGATATTTTCCTACTCAGTTTTATTTAATAAATGCTTGATTAAACTAATCAACCATTTTGCAGGAAGATTCTCCTACATAATGAAGGTGATCAATTCAGTGATTTATTTTTTCTGAGTCCTAAGTATATATGGGGCTTAAAAAGCAACTCAGTAAACACATAAATTAACTTACAGTGTTTTCCCACCAGTTCCCTCTACTTGTACCTGATAACATAGAATAGTGTTTCTACTGACACCAGTAAATCAAATTCAGCCATTAGCCAATAAGGTTAAAAAACAGAGTCTAATCATAAAACAACCCAAAACCATTCAACAACAGACACAGGATATTCAAGAAAAAGATGATGAAACAAGTAAATTCAGCCAAGTCTGAATTTTTTTAACCTATTATCTTCATGTATATGTCACAGTGACTTGATATTTTTAAACATTTGAAATGAAATGTTTTGAGTTTTAACTTTAATCCCAACTTCCCCTAATTTTATCTAGTGTGTAAATAATGTTAGAATCATAAGCCTCCAGGACTCCTATAGCTCTAAAGCTTAAAAAAAAAAAAAAAAAATGAAGAATTCAAATTATACTCATGAAACACTGAAAATAACTGAGACCTAAAAGATACACAATTTTAACCTCTCATGAAACATGGTTAACTTTACCTAGTTTTAGACTAGCAACTTGTAAATGTGGTTGTAGTAGACAAATGGGATGATCTGCCCCACACTTATTCCCACCCTCTACCTTGTCCTGCTACATGGTTAACATGGAAGATGTCTGGTGTGTACAACGTGACCCACCTTCCTGACTGATCCAAGGCTGGGAATAGTATGAAGCCATGTTGTCTGCCATGTGGACAAAGCCACTTTGCTTTGAGAAAGAAAATGCAGCTGATAACAAGAGTAAAGGATAGAAAGAAAGGAAATGTCCAGTAGCATGAATTACTGGTTCCAGTTTCTGGAAGCCCAGATGTCCATGCACTTACCCTACACCCTTAATGAACTATTCAATCTTTCCTTAATTTCCAAAAATCAGTACATTATACTTTGTTCTTAAGTAGTTTTCCTAATAAATGCAGTGTCCCTACAGGATATAGGTCATGTAAGAAAATAAGAATCAAAATTAAGAAAAACTTTTAAAAAGCAAGTGTGAATAAAGTTATATTTAATACAATAATAACACCAGAAAAGCTGGCTCATCAAAATTCACTCTTGCCTATTAATCATCTTTAAAAAGAGGTATTACCTTTTCTAGTGTTTTAAATATTGGAATTTTTTCACGTGTAGAATAATTTGTAGAACAAGATCTTCGCTGTATTATATGTTGGAGTCTTTCCAGCTCTTTCTTATAAAAATCTCGTTCTTCTTCTATACCTTTCAGAAACGTATCTAAACGAGAGGGTGACTTGTCTCGACGTTTTATTCCGTGTTCTAGCCTCATCCTTTCAACTTCCAGAGTAAGTTCTCTTTCTGTAAGTTCAAGTAGTTAAATATTAAAAGTGTTGGATATAAATTGTACAATTAGCCAAATAAATTATTTGAATAAGTTTTAGAATACAAGCTACTAAAAATCATTAATCTTTGTATATCACCTGGTGCTCATCATGACACGTGCACTCCTTAATCGTCATCACCTATTTCACCCATTCTCCAACCCACCTCCTCTCTGGTAACCATCAGTTTGTTTCTTTTTTCTTTCTTTAAAGATTTTACTTTTAAGTAATCTCTACACCCAACATGGCAATTGAACTCACAACCTCAAGATCAAGAGTTGCATGCTCTTCTGACTGAGCCACTCAGGCGCCCCAAGAGTCTGTTTCTTGGTTTGCCTCTCTTTTTCCCTTTGCTCATTTGTTTTATTTCTTAAATTCCACATATGAATGAAATCATATGGTATTTGTTTTTCTGACTTATTTCACTTAATACTCTCTAGCTCCACCCATGTTGTTGTAAACAGCAAGATTTCATTCTTTTTTATGGCTAATATTCCATTGTATAGATATACCACCTCGTCTTCATCCATTCACCAGTCGATGGACATTTGGGTTCTGTCCATAATTTGGTTATTATAGTAATGCTGCTATAAACATCGGGGTACATGTATCCCTTTGAGTATTTTTGTATTCTGTGGGTAAATACTTAGTAGTGTGATTGCTGGATTATAAGGTAGTTCTATTTTTAACCGTTGAGGAAACTCCATACTATTTTCCAGTGGCTGTACCAGTTTGCATTCCCACCAACAGTGCAAGAAGATTCCCCTTTGTCCACATCCTCACCAGCCCCCGTTGTTTCTTGTGTTGTTGATATCAGCTATTCTGACAGGTGTGAGATGATATCTCATTGTAGTTTTGATTTGCATTTTCTTGATGGTAAGTGATGATGAGCATCTTTTTTCTTTTTTTAAAAGTTTATTTGAGAGAAAGAGACAGAGAGAAGAGTGCATGCACATGGGGGAAGGACAGAGATAAGAGAGAGAGAGAATCCCAAGCAGGCTCCACAATGTCAGTGCAGAGCCTGATGTGGAGCTCAAACCCATGAACCATGAGATCATGTCCTGAGCCAAAGTCAGACAGACACTTAATCGACTGAGCCACCCAGGCACTCCTGATGAGCATCTTTTCATGTGTCTGTCTGCCATCTGTATGTCTTCTTTGGAAAAATGTCTATTCCTGTCTTCTACCCACTTTTTAACTGGATTATTTGGTTTTTGGGTGTTGAGTTTTGTCAATTCTTAATATATTTTGAATACTAACTCTATCAGATACGTCATTTGCAAATATCTTCTATTCCACAGGTTGCCTTTTAGTTTTGTTGACTGTTTCCTCTGCTATGCAGAAGCTTTTTATTTTGATGTAATCCCAATAGTTTATTTTTTCTTTTGCTTCGCTTGCCTCAGGAGACATATCAGGGTTAGCATGTTTAAATGCCAATGGACAAAAACAGAACAGACTAAAATTATGGAAAGGAGACTATTAATATGCAAAGTTTTAAAATTAGAGATCCAGAGAACAGATGGAGGCAGTGGCCTTTCCTAAGAGGGACATACTTCCACAGTAACATGAGGGAAGATAATGACAGACAGTTTAGGATCTGGGGACAGAAAACTGACAGAAGGCTTCCCCGATGGCTTCCATTCTCTTAGGGAACCTGAAGATTGCCTACTCAAAATGGGAAGTGGAATGAGAGTCACAGCCTTATTGAGAATGGAAAACATTTGAAATGTTCTCTGCAGAGAGTAGGAAATCAAGTGGTAAGAAATACAGAGTAAGATTTCCATACATCATTGAGTGCGCAGCTGAGATTCAGGACCATCTAATTTACAGTGCTATTGATGCGTCTGGTGCATACACATGCAGTGGTTAACTGTTCATGTGTAAATGTGTAAAGGGTAAATATTTTGGTTGACTTGTGCCTGGATTTTTGGCAGGGAGGGTGCATTCACAACAGAGAAATAGGGGGTTTCATGTATTCGAAAGATCACACTGAAATGACAGGTCATGGCTAGCTATGAAAGGAAGTAAACTGCAAACTTCTGTATATAGATCTAAGCACTTTAATGTATTAACCCATTTAATCCTCACAACAATCTTTTGGGTAGGTACCATCATTAACACCATAGACAGGGAAACTAAGGCATAGAGAGGTTAAGTAATGTGCTCAAGGCTTACAGCCAGTAAGGAGAGAAGGGGTCAAATAGATTATCCACTTGGATGCTAAACAGCCTAGGATATAGCCTCTTCTTAATATAGCACACTGGCTTTCTTTTACTTTCCAAGACACATGGAGTTTGAGGGCATCAGGCTTCTGCTCTTGCCATTCCTTCTGCCTGGGAAACTCTGCCCCAAATTTTCATCTGGCTGGTGTCTTGTCTCTGAGACCTTGGGCCAGTCAATTTCTAGCATATCTCCCCCTATTTTATTACCCCTTATCATCTCAAACTGGCTTTTTCATTTATGTGCTAACAAAGGCTCCACAAGAGCAGGAACCTTGTATATTTTGTTCACTACGATCATATACCCAGTACCTGAAACAGCCTGGCACACAACAAGCTCATAAACATTTTGAATGAATGGGTGAGTGGATGAATTCTTAGGTGTTTCCTAAACCAACTCATTTAGTGCTGTTACCCTACTGAGAGAGAGAGAGAGAGAGAGAAAGAGAATGAATGTGTTCTTTCAAGTGATACAAGTACATTTCCTTATAAAGATTCTGCCCTTCAATTTTTCACTATTTCAGAAGTTTTCCTCTTAGTCTTAATTAATTCTATAATCTGCCTCAAAGAAGGACATACTTCTACTGGAAAATATTCAAGCAGGGTTCCTTGTGCCAACTAGTCAAAAATATAAAAGAATCCTGTAAGGTTGTTGAGGGACAGAGATTTTTCACTGTATTTACAGCACTTAGTATGGTTTCTGGTATATAACAAGCACTCCACAAATATTCATTGAATGAATGAAAGAAAGATAATCTACTAAGAAAAAATAATGCCTCAGGAGGAAATCACAATCACTTTTTAAGTTATTAACATTTTATATTTTACCTGTAACTGCAAAACTTTCCATTTTTTTGTTAAGTCTTTGCTTTTCTTGTTCAAGCTGATGAACAACAGTTTCCAGGTCTGATTTTATAAGGAGTTCATCACTCAGTCTCTCCTTTTCTTTATGGCATAAGTTTAATTCCTGCAAAATTTAATACTATAATTAAGGTTTCTAACAACCTTATAAAATATCATAGCACTTAAAATAAATATTTAGTAGTACCTTAAATTAAGAGTAACTGACATACACACAGACACACATTTTCAGTTAGTCAAGTATACGGTTTCAACTAGAGTTAATTGTCAATTGTAGCTAAAAGGATCATAAAACCCAAATGTCAATAGTGCTCCTTTCTGAGAGTTATTAAATTTTGTTTTCATTTGCCCAGCATACTGTCCTACTTTTTAAAATGAATAAAAAGTTTTAAAACTTTATTTTTAAAGGAAGGCAGAACAAAGACACAGTGCTCTAAGACTATCATATGTCTCAGTAATTATGCTGGTCATTCTCTTTGCCTCATCTGCACAGTGGGGATAAGATCAGTACTTGGACACCAAAGATTCACTTGTGAGGATGGAACTAAGGCTATGAAGCACTCTGCACAGTGTCTAGCACATGGAAAATGCTTAATAAATGTTAGCTATTAATTTCATTAATATTTACCTTAAAAATATATAATATAGCACTACTGGAAAAAATAAAAAAGGTCAGAAAATAACTACAGCATCTTACTGTCAGCCAATACTACTGAAACTTGGTCAGAATTCTCAGACAAGCATTATGAATCACATTTGACTGTTTATAGTGTATATACAACAGTAGTGAACAAAAGCAAAAATCTCTGCATGACACTGTTAGTAAAAAATCACCAAAACATCCACTTTCTGTTTATTGACTTCATGGGAGAATTTCACAGTATCTTTGAGATTCAAGAGTAGACAACATCTAGCAGGTTTAGTTAATTCAATTATTCAGTATTGACTTAAATACCTGTAGTTGAATAAAAAGGAAGCCACTGCGATTCACAGTGAGCACATAAAAATCAACAAATATTCAAGCACCTACAATGTGCCAGCATATCACAATGGCTCCATGGGGGGTGGGGTGGGAGGGGAGTTTCATTTTCTAATTTGCTTTAAGCCACCAGAACATTGCTGCTACACTGTATATATGAGAAATATGTGTCTGTATGTATATATACGTGTGTGTGTGTATGTATATACATATGTATATGTGTGTATATATACATATACACACATATACCATATACACACATATACATATAAAAGAGTATATAGAATGAAAAAACTTGGATTAGTCTCAGTTTCTAATCTTAGCAGAAACTCATCCCATTTAATGGCTATTTAAAAAAATCCCCAATCATCTTTTGGGTGACCACCCAGGACCTTCCACCTGTAAGCAAGACATTCTGTCAGTTCTGGACTACAGAACTTTATGCTATTTCTGGGTTTATGCTGGGATGATTACTACTTTTTTCATTTGAAGACTATCAGAACAAATAATATCTAGGAAAATGGTTTATAATACTAAACAAAGCTTTTTAAAAGAGGACTGAGTGTTTTTGTTTAAAATGTTATTTTTAAGTAATCTCTGCACCCAAACCAGGGCTCAAACTCATAGCCCCACAATCAAGAGTCGCATGCTCCACTGACTGAGCCAGCCAGGCACCCCAAGACTGAGTACTTTAATAAAAGTCAACAATGTTTAAAGTAATTATCAATTTCTAGTCTTAATATTACTAAACTGACAAGTCCTGAAGTAGTTAAAAGAGTATTCCTAACAGGTTTTCCAAATTTGAATTTAACTTGCAATCTACTATATATGAAATTAAAGAATTACAAAAATATAAACAAAATTAAATATATCCATTCAAAAGAATATGACTCAGCCATAAAAAGGAAGTACTTGCTACAAGCATGAACCTTGAAAACACTGCGCTAACTGAAGGAAGCCAAACACAAATGGCCATATATTGTATGATTCCACTTATATAAACTGTCCAGAATAGGCAAATCTATAGAAATAGAGGTAGATTCGTAGTTACCAGAGGCTGAACAGAGGAAAATGGGAGTGACTGCTAATGGGTATGACATTTCTTTTTGGAGTGATGAAAATGTTGTTACTAGAGTGAATATAATGTGTAAATTACATCTCAATTAAAAAATATATGCAATATAAAGCACACAAATTTTATTACCAAAAGTTCTAGCAATTCAACATAACTACTTACCAGTTGAAGTTTTGCCATTGTTTCTTCAAGATCCCGCATTTCAGAAAGCTTTCTTTTAATCTCTTTCTAGGAATAAAAAACTTACTAAGTACAGACCTGAAAGTCAAGAATACTTATCACTAAGTCACACTGCAAATAAGACCATCATTTTTCAAGTAGTCATCCTTCTCACCAGGGAGATTTACCTGTTTGTTGTTGTTTTGTTTTAAAATTTATTTTGAGAGAGAGAGAGAGAGAGAGAGAGAGAGAATTCCAAGCTGACTCCACGCTGTCAGCACAGCACAGCGTCTGACACAGGGCTTTTATCTCACTAATCATGAGATCACTTGAGCCAAAATCAAGAGTCAGAGGCTTAACCGACTGAACCACTCATGTGCCCAGAGGCTTTAGCTGTTTTACTTTTTTTTTCAATTTTTTTAACGTTTATTTATTTTTGAGAGACAGAGAGAGGGTGAGCAGGGGAGGGGCAGAGAGAGAGGGAGACAGAGAATCCGAAGCAGGCTCCAGACTCTGAGCTGTCAGCACAGAGCCCGATGCAGGAGTCGAACCCGTGAACCAAACTGAGATCATGACCTGAGACAAAGTCGGACGTTTAACTGACTGAGCTACCCAGGCGCCCCGAGGCTCTAGCCGTTTTAAGCCTCAATTTCAGTGAAGAGGAGACAACATTCAGGCTTCTCTTTAATTTCTTGGTATCCTGAATGCTTACAGGGAGCTATTTATAACATCTAAAACAAGACGACCACTTAAAAAATATTTTGCCTACATGCTTGTAGGGTCTTCCTTGAACCGTAATTTTTGGGTTCTTTTATGGCACCATCATTTCCTAATTTTCCTATCTTTCCACCTGCAACTACCAACGAGAGCAAGAGCACTGAATGCCAATGTTAAAACATTTTGACCCAAAAGGAATCTTTTGTGAGCCAAGCTATCATTCTTGACCAATGCCAATGGGACCTGAGAAGCTATATTCAGTATGTTGTGTGCATGAGCATAGAAGATGCAAAAGGAGGTAGAAAGAGAGGAATGAGATACAGGACTGTTGCAATGAAACATGAATCACAAAAACAAAATTAAAACTGCACTATATTCTTCATTTTCTAAGTTTATTTTCTTTTAGTAATTTCTATACTCAATGTGGGGCTCAAACTCATGATCTGGAGATCAAGAGTCACGGGCTCTTCCAACTGGGCCAGACAGGAGCCCCTATATTCTTCATTTTCAAGACTCTTTTGGAAATTCTGGGTCCCTTGAGATTTTATAATTTTATAATCTTTTTCTGTTTCCATAAAAAAAAAATGCCATTGGGATTTGGATAGGGATTGTACTGAATCTGTAGATTGCTTTGGGTACTAAGTCCTCCAATCCATGAACATAGGATGTCTTTCCATTTATTTCTGTCTTCTTTGATTCTTTTCAGCAATGTTTTTTACTTTCTCAGGTAAGTTTATTCCTAAGTATTTTATTCTTTCTGATGATATTGCAAATGAGATTATTTTATTAATTTCCTTTTGGATTTTAATTATTGGCATATCAAAACACACCTGATTTTTGTGCGTTTTGTATCCTGCAACTTTGTTGAATTTATTAGTTCAAGTTTTTGTGAAATCTTTAGGATTTTCTACATATAAGATCATGTCACACAGAAACATAATTTTATTTCTTTCTTTCCAATTTGGATGCCTTTTGTTTCTCTTACCTAACTGCTTTGGCTAGTACTACATTGAACAGAACTGGTGAGAATAGGCATCCTTGCATTGTTCCTGATCCTAGAGGAAAAGCTTCCAATCTTCACCACAGGGTATGACATGAACTGTGGGCTTTTCATATATGGCCTTCATTATGTTGAAGTATGTTCCTTTTAATGTACTAATTAGTGGATATGACACTGCATAAAATTGACTCAGTGATGTAGCGTACTGGTCCTCAAACTAGATTATATACCCATTCCTGAGGTAACATGAAGACTTCCCAAGTATTATGTAAAACTACTATATACATGTAGTTTTAGTGTATCCATATCTGGATATACAATCCTTTTCAAGAATTATCTACCTGACAACCTGCATGTAATCTAGGTATCTCATGAGTTCTCCTCTCCCACTTTTCCTCTCAACTGTTTTTCTCCCACTATTTTTTAAAATTTTATTTATTTATTTTGAGAGATAGAGAACTTACATGCATATGCACAAGTGGGAAGGGCAGAGAGAGCGAGAGAGCGAGAGAGAGAACCCTAAGCAGGCTCCACATTGCCAGCACAGAGCCCAATGCAGGGCTCGAACTCACAAACTGTGAGATCATGACCTGAGCCAAAACCAAACAGTTGGACACTTAAGTGACTGAACCACCCAGGCACCCTCTCTCCCACTTTTTAAAGCAAAAGGATGCATCTAATATCACACTGTCTCAAAATATGAAAAACTTTTGAAGCATCAGGCAAAAAGATAATCTGAGGGGCACCTGGGTGGCTCAGTCGGTTAAGCGTCCGACTTCAGCCTGGGTCACGATCTCGCGGTCCGTGAGTTCGAGCCCCGTGTCGGGCTCTGGGCTGATGGCTCAGAGCCTGGAGCCTGCTTCAGATTCTGTGTCTCCCTCTCTCTCTGCCCCTCCCCCATTCATGCTCTGTCTCTCTCTGTCTCAAAAATAAATAAATGTTAAGAAAAAAAAATAAAAAAAAAAAAGATAATCTGAAGTTTATAAAAGATACATATTTATTAAGATATGTATTAATAAGACATATCTTATTAAGACATGTATTTCCAATAAAATTTTACTTTTTGATTTAGTATGTATTTATCAACATTTGTTTGTATTTGTCACTCTGATCCATTGATTACTGATAATTATAATGATAGCACCATTCGGAGGAAAATGTTAACACTTTGAACCTTGTAGTCAAAGGACACTTTTAAAAATAAAAAATGTCAATAAATAAAATAAAATATTTCAATTCATGTATTTTTTTATTACAGAGATGTTTGATAGGGTGATCACGAAAAGATATTCAAGCATAAATATGTTAAAAGAGGATAAAACTGGAGATTTCAAGAAGAAAGGGTCATTTAGATTCTACTAGCTATATTTAAAAGAACAATGTAACAGTTTTAAGAGATAGGTAGGTTGGAAATTACATCCTTTGTATCTATTTAATCTGTTTATTAATTACTATTTTTAAAGATTTTATTTTTAAGTAATCTCTACACCCAATGTGGGGCTTGAACTCACAACCCTGAGATCAAGAGTTGCATGCTCTTCCACTGCACCAGCCAGCTGCCCCCTTTCGTATTTAAACTTAAAGATGAAAAATGTTAGCTACCAACTTAAAATGTGCAAGGATATACACTGTTCAAAAAATACTTTTAAAGGATTCATGAGCACAAAATGACATAGAGGACAAACTTCCAAAGCTCACTCACAACACAGAGATAAAAGAACAGAGATGAAAATCTTGAAGGAAAAAAGGACAAAGTCTGGAGAGCTAGCCTGAGAAAAAGCATGTTTCAGAAACACACCCAAATTTAGACAGCAGAAAAACCTGAATTACAAAACAACCAAACCAAAAGACCCAATCAGGTATCAAAGGGCTTAAGCTCACTATGTTCTGGAAGAATTAAGAAACGCTCCCACAACCTAGACATACCTTTGCTTCCCCAAGTTCTTTATCAGCAGTCTCAAGCACTTCTTCTTTATGTCTTTCCAACTGCTGTGCTAACTGGTCTATTTCGGTTAATTCTTGGCAGAGTTTTTCATTTTTGTTACTTAAATTAACAACTTCAGTAGTTACGGTTTCCTTGGTTTCCATAAGCTCCTGTATATGCTTCTCCAGGTCTTTATTAGCTTGCTGAAGAAAGTCAACCTAAATTGAATTTGTAATTAACAGGTATATGAATTGGAAAATTATCCTAAATACTCAACTTTCAAAATACTTCAAAATACTCTATTTTTTAAAATACTTAAAATTAAACCAGAGGTATTTTACATTTGCAATCTTACACTGTTGATTCACAAAACTGACAATGTGTGGTTTAACAAAAATATATAGCCATTGGCATTCAACTTTTAAGCATGGAAGGAAAAGTAAAAAATTTGTGTGAACTTTTTCCCAACAGAGAGTTCTACCATTATGACAAGAATATCACTACAATGATAATATCACTCTGGACTGTGCTGTCCAATATAGTAGCCACCAGCACCCACATGTGCATACTGTAGAGCTAGTCCAAACTGAGGTGTGCTATAAATGTAAAACATATGCAAGATTTCAAAGACTTGGTACAAAAAAGAAAAAAAGGAAAATATGTCAACATCAACATTTTATAACAATTACACACTGCAATTATATTTTGGATATACTGAGGTAAATACATTATTAAAATTAATTTCATCTGTTTCTTTTTTATTTTATTTTAATCTGGTTACTAGAAAATTAAAAAACATTTTTTTAATGTTTATTTTTGAGAGACTCACAGACAGAATGCAAGCAGAGGAGGGGCAGAGAGAGAGGGAGACCCAGAATCCGAAGCAGGCTCCAGGCTCTGAGCTGTCAGCACAGAGCCTGACATAGGATTCGAACCCACGGACCATGAGATCATGACCTGAGCTGAAGCTGGATGCTTAAACCAACTGAGCCACCCAGGCGCTCCCAGAAAATTTTAAATTACATATGTGGCTCATATCATATTTGTATTGGACAGCACTGCTCTAGGGCTACTATTGATATTCATGACTTACTATTCTGGTTCTGGTCCAGTCAGCAATGACATGTCTAAATTTCTAAAGGTGACGTAACATGCTTTATGGAACTCTCCTGTTCTTTTACTCCTAGGTCAGACACATGGCAAGGGAATCAATTACATGTTTAATTTTTTGGATTTCTTTCTACAAATCTTTTTGATATTATAAAAGAAATACAAAAACTTCGAAAACAAAGAAAATAAAAAAGAATATCTCATCACACAAAGATAAGCTGTTCGTATATTTTAGTGTATTCTCTTCCAGTGTTTTCTCTAAGTTCATACGCACATTTTTAAAAAGCAAACTGAAGATCCCATTGTGTCTGCGGTTTATTCTCCTCCTCTAATTTTTTTTTAATGTTTATTTATTTTGAGAGAACGAGAGAGTGTGCTAGCTGGGGAAGGGCAGAGAGAGAGAGGGAGAGAGAAAGAATCCCAAGCAGGTTCAAACTTACGAACCATGAGATCATGACCTGAGCTGAAATCAAGAGTCAGATGCTTAACCAACTGAGCCACTCAGGTACCCCTATTCTCCTTTTAAATATTTAACGTTATGGTGTATATATCTTTCTGCCTCATTAACTATCTTTTTAAAACATGATTTTTCAATAGTTGCATACTATTTCTGGATAGTTTGGCTCTATCAAATCTTTCCCACTGTATAACTGGTAAACAACTCTGTTACTTTTACAAATCAATGAACTGTTACAAACACTTAACGATTGTATATACTCGGTGAAATAATTATAAATGTCATTACCTGAACATTTAAATGAGCAATAAGCTTTTCATTGGTTTTGTTTCTAGTCTCCAGAGAGAGGACATCAGGGGAACGGCCACTGTCCAATGCAACTGATAGTCGTTCTATCTCTCGTTCTCTTAGCTCAATCTGAAGACATAAAATCATGCTATAATTTTAAAAAATTTGCTTTAAACTGAAATAATTAACACTGGACACTTACTTGAATATACTTCCATTTCTCTTATGCTTCACAATGTATATAAGAGATTAACACTCATACATGTATCCACACCAATATGGGATTATAAAATGCATATACACAGAGCAAAAATAAACAGAGAAAAATGTCAAAATAAGAATGTCAACAAAGTTTTCGTAAGTATTTCTATTGAATAGATTTTTCCTAATTAATTTTAATTTTTTGGTTTCTTCCCCTCCTCCTCCAAGATTAGGCAATATTGATATAAAAAGAAATGATTGAGTACTAGAATGGAGTCTGAGTGACTTCAGTGCCTAGTGGAATAAATGCAGAATAAATGAATAAATGTAGAACAGAAAGAATTACTACTGAAACTCAATATTAAAAAGGATAGGAAGTTGGGGTGAATTTAATTATTATTTAGAAAACAACACACACAAAATCACAGAGATCACTATCAACCATGAAATCACACTTACATGCACGAATTTGGAAAAATGGATGTACACATTTGCAGTGTTTTTTCAAAAACACTGAAAGCTAAAACCAAGCACTCAATTCAACAATATTGAGCACAATTCTAGGTATATGAAGATGAATAAAACATGATTTCTAACTTTCAGGAACACAGCTTTACCAAGAAAACTAGCAAGTAAATCAATAATTGCTGTAGTATGTTGTTCAGTGGTAGAATAAATAGATATATGACACCAAAGTGATTAAGGGAATACACCGATTTACTCTCCATGATATACCCATATGCCTATGGAAATTAGTGAAGGCTTTATCAAATACATATGCCCAAAAAGGTTATAAATTATGCTATGAAGAGAAAGAAGAAAGGAGGAATGTTCCAGGCAGTGACACAGAAACATAAAGCCACATGGTATGATTGAAGGAGCAGAAATGGCTCGGTAAGACTGAATATACAAGGGAACTTATGGTTGGGTCTGAAGAATCAGTCAGGAACTAATTATGATTAAGTACTGAATACTTTGCTAAGGAGAAAGATTGCTCTGCACTAAAAGATGAGTAAGAATAAAATCAGAGGTAGGGAGACCTACTGGAGGAATGAATGAGAGATGAATAAGGTGTAAAATAGAACAGTGAGATGAGCAGAAGAAGTAAGTTTACAAAGTACATAGAAGTGACAGAATTTGGTGAGTGGTATGTGAAGGGAAGAGAAGGAGATCTAGAAAGACTACAGAATGTTGGCTTGGGCAGATGGTGATGCCACCAACGAACATAGAGAATATAGGGGAAAAAAAACAAGAGTTGAGGCAGAAGATAACAAGTTCAGTACCAGACATATGGTACAAACAGCTTTCATCCAAGTGGAAATGCCCAGTATAAAATTGAACATACGGGTCTGGACCTCTGCAGAGATTTGAGCCAGAAAGACTGGGAAGTCATCAACATACAGAGAATATTTTAAGAGAGTAAATGAGACCTTCTGAGAAAATATACAGGGAAAGGAGTCAAAGACAGAATCCTGAAAAACAGTAATATTTCAGGGAAAGGGCAGAGAGAAAAAGCAAAGAAGAAATTATAAGAGATTTTTAAAAAAGGGGAAACTGAAAGAAAATGAGTCATGAGATGGTTTCAAAGAGAAATTATCAATAATGCCAAATACTATAAAGGGGTCAAGGAAATGGAGACTAAAAGTATCCTTTTGGATCTAGCAATTAACGTCACTGATGTCATTACTAAACCCATTTATGTAATGGGAAGCAGAAGCCAGAAGGCAACAGGAGAGCCAGAGGTGAAGAAGTGGAGACAGAAGAATAAGATACTCTTTAGAGAAGTTTACATGAGGGAGGAGAGAGCATTAGCAAGAGGGGCATTAACAAGAAGGGCTTTAGCAAGAGTTAAATAAAGGAGATCTTTTTTCAAAAATTTTTATTATTATTAATGTTTAAGTTATTTATTTTGAGGGACAGAAAGAGCATGAGTGGGCAGGGGCAGAGAGAGAGAGGGAGAAACAGAATCCCAAGCAGGCTCTGCACTGCTAGTGCAGAGCCCAATGTGGAGCTCAAACTCACAAACCAGGAGATCATGACCTTAGTCAAAATCAAGAGTTGGACACTTAACCAACTGAGCCACTCAGGCACCTCTAAAAGAGATCTTTTTAAGGGATGTTAGCAATGACCATGATAGCACTTCCCTCTAGGACTGTTAGGAAGATTTAAAGCATTACTAGTTATAAAGTGGCCATATATGAGTTTGTTAAAAAAAAAAAAAGAAAAGAAAAGAAAAAGAAAAATCGATTAAAGCAAATAAGAAGGGAGGGAATAGAGCCACACACACAGGTAGAATAGGAAGAACACCACACTACTCATTAAGTCTGGAGAGCCTGAGTGTGAACGCTGATGATTTTATTTTTTAAAAGTGTTTATTTATTTATTTTTTTTGGGGGGGGAGAGAAAATGTGAGCAGGGAGGGGCAGAAATAGAGAATTCTAAGCAGGTTCCACGCTATCAGCACAGAGCCCAATGTGGGGTTCAAACCCAGAAACTGTGACGTCATGACCTGAGCTGAAATCAAGAGTTGGACACTAAATCAACTGAGCCACCCAGGTGCCCTAACATTGTTAAATTTAAATGTAGAGATAGGAAGTTGAGACAAGGTGGTATCTTGACAACAAGGGTATTTATTATAGGTTGGTGAAAGAGCTTGAGGAGAACAGCAACATTTGGAACATAGACTGAGAAAAATAGAACAAACTCAAGCAAAAAGAAAAAGAAAAAAAAAAAAAAAGAAGACAGGCAGCTGAGTGGATTCAACTAAGATTGATAACCACAATAAATTGATGGTTTCAATCAGAATGGTCAGGCTATTTTCTCCAAACACCTCAGCCACCTCACAAAGATGGTAAAGACTGGTCAGCTTATGTTCATAAAGTACTTGGAAAAAAATGTGATGAAGTGTGATTATAAATTAAAAAATAACAACATTCAACTTGTGCATATTTGATATTTTCAATTTCCATATAGTAAGTTTTTTGGTTGACTTTATCACAATCCTTTTACTCCATTTTTATCTGAATAACCTTCAAAGTACTTTATAAACTTCACAGTTACACCAACACGTAAGTTACATTTATATTTGTATGTGCAGATCACTTCACTCCAAAAAAATAGTCATGTGCAGAAAATGAAAAACATGTTACCCAATTTAAGCTTCAGTAAGCATATTAAGAAAGAAAGCTGTAGTTATACAAATCAGAATTTGCCAAAATACCAACAGAAGGTATAAAAGAACAAAGCTTATTATGGTTATGATCTAACCCTGCATATTATATCAATTCCCCTACTTCTTCAGAGAATTATTTTACTAGTTCTTATAGAGAATACACAACAAAAAATATGGTACCACTCTCAAAAAGACTTCTGTTCAAGATGACAAAATCTACAGTAAGAGCAAAAAAGTTATTTAAGATACCACTTTAAAGCATAATACACTTCAATAAAATACCTCCCAAGATGGAAACAAGTAATATAATTAAGATATTTGGGGAGATAGATGACTCACCAGAAAAAAAAAAAACAAAAAACTGCTATTTACCTCAATGCATAATGAAGGGACTGGACTGTTTGCTCTAAAGCCATCTAAGCTACTCCAGCTACTATCCTTATTAAGAAACTGGTAGAAAAGATAAAAGCTGTATACAAACTCAGTATCAATAATCCCAAATATAACCCAATTTTATTTACAATCACAGCATACCCATCCCAACAAGGCGACCATGCATCCCTACTATGCAAGTATATAAAAATCCTACCTGCTGGTTATAATCTCGCAGTTCACTTTCCATCATTGCTAACTTTTCTTGTAACTGGTGGACTTCCTCTTGAAGTTCTTGAATTCTGAAACACATTTATAACTAGTGCCAATATAGTTTTGTTGAGAAATACAAAATAACAAGAAATGAAACTAGATGTGTTGTCCTATAAATTCTCTACTTTCTATTTCTCAGTAAAGTATGAAGTGCTGTGCCAAAGGGTTCCCAAGCACAATATAATCAGAGTAACATTATCTTGCAGATTTAATTTTATATTCTAAGAATGCATAAAAAAATCCTGAGCGGTAAATAATTTGTAACCAGATACATTATGCCTACTATTGCATTTTGATCCTTAAAACTCTTTGAGGGGCGCGCCTTGGTGGCTCAGTAAGTTGGGCGTCTGACTTCAGCTCAGGTCATGATCTCGTGGTCTGGGTCTATGGATTGGAGCCCTGCGTCGGGGCTCTGTGCTAACAGCTGAGAGCCTGTAGCCTGCTCTGGATTCTGTGTCTCCTCCTCTCTCTGCCCTCCCTGGGTCACACTCTGTCTCTCTCTCAAAAATAAACATTAAAAAAACAAAAACCAAAGAACAACAACAAAACTCTTTGAGGTACTGCTGTCAATTCTTAGGTTCAAGAAACTAGAGGGTGTAGTCCAGAATTCACAATATTATTAAGTGAAATAAGGGATCAAAGTGTGTTTTCTGAATGACCCTGTATTTTCTAATGAACTACCCTGCAATCCTGGAGAAGAAAAATATTGAGAAATACTACAATTTACCAAGTATCTACAGCAAAAACCTACTGCTTTCTGGAACTTGTTAATTCTAACAAAATCAAGATTTGTCTAAATTATCTGAATTGTACAACTGCCCAAATGTATTTGTACTATATCAAACTTTGCCAAACATTAACATAAATATGACATAACCACTTTCATACTGCAAAAATAAAGCCTGAAGCCAGTTCTGCTTTTAAGACAGATTTTCCATGGAGTAGAGTCAGTGAGGCTGGACATACCCTGTCCCTGCTGTTACTGGAACCAACATTTCCTGCTTATCTAGGTTTAGAAGAGTATGTATGCAACTGCACACATATATATGCACATGAATGACTCTGCATACAAGCTATGTATACGTGCAAATGAAAACAAACAAGATGTTTAAGAGACTAATGCCACCCATGATGGTTTGATAGAAAAGAAACGTTTTAAGGAGAAAAGATAATGACAGAAAATGACATATATGCAGACCAAAAGCCTCCTTAAATATACTAACAGGCTGTCTGGGAAGTCCTAGGTTACAACTGTAACAGAAAAACAAAACACAAAATACTACACAATTAAGGTCAGATAATTATAGTTATGTAGCACTGCATAAGAATAACTAAGAGATCCTAATTAGTACCTCAAGTAATGTTCCTTTGGATTGTTATATTGAGATTAATAAAGTGAAAAAACTCCTGCATACTTTTTACATAATCTAAAAAATAAAGTTATCTGCACTAACCATTTCTACTAGTATAGTACGTATTTTAGAATGTGTCTCCAGCTATGACCATAGAGGCTGTCACTAGTGTTCTCTTGCTCCTATGAACCCCTTATAATTTTCTTAATGGCATTCTATGTATTTCTCTTGTCTCATTTTTACTGTTAGAACATAAGCTTCTCAAAAGCAATACTATCTTACTCATCTTTACATCCCCAAAACACTTACATTGTGCTTTTCTCGGAGTTTAATGAAGTTTCAATTAAAATGGAATTTATATCTGATTCCAATATAAGGAAAAACAAGTACATAGAGTTAGAGAATCATGAGGCAAAAATGTCAAAGCCAGTTACAAATCTATTCAGGTTCGTTGGCATTTGACATAATCTGAATAGAGTCCTGTAAAAGATGAATTGGGCAATGAAACTAAATATTAAAGCAATGCTACTAAAATAGGTTCTAGATGGCAATAAATTATTTTAAAGCAGATATGAACAGAAACATCAGATTTATGATCTATTTGAGATCAAAGTTTCATAACAAGTAAAAACATTCTATATTGAAGATACATTCAGAAAGTACTTCTTGAGTGCTTATACAAAATTCTGTGGTAGGCCCTGGAGATACAACAGTCAAGAAGACTGAAGCCCTACATCGAGAAACTTATAATCAAGTTGATTAACTGAAACTAGCAAAAAATTATTTAATGCACCTGTTATCAGCCACTTGCAGGAGGTCTGCAATGTAAGGGTCATCTGGCTGAGGGACTGGATATGAACTGACTTCGGAGGGAGGGACTGGTTCGTCTATCTGCATACGCTGGCGCCTGAAAGCAATACTTCTTTTCTTGCCACCTAAAAACAAATGTGTACTTCAAAAACATTTAAAAGAAACAAAACACTGTCTTAAAATTAAATATTCCAGAAGGTTAGGCTTTTTGTTATAAAGTATGCCTCTAGCTCATAAAACCTAGCGATAAACTATCTCCCCCCCTCACACCCTGATCTTTAACTATACAATGCATTCCTGAAAACCTCAACAAGACATGGTTATAAGACAAGTTTTATTTTCTGCATGCTTGGTACATATACCCAGATTTAATCTATTCCTCCACTAGATGGGGACAAGACTTTGGCAAGATTAAAAGTTGAGTGTACCCTGTGGTATTTCCTATTATGAGCTCAAGAAATCATCACCAGCAGAAAACTATCAAATGAGAAGCTGAGGGAAGTAATAACTAAAACAGAAATGTTTATTAAGCAATGCCAAAAGAGCAGAGAAGAGAAACTTTATGTAGCAAAATTAGTATATAATAAAAGTCATCTATAATATAAAATGATGCTACAACCTGAATTAGTGGGAAATGTCTACTTAATTATCCTTGAAACTAGCAGGAGTAATTTCTTTTTATGGGTAGATACATACTGTCTTGGTCCAAATTAAATGGATAGTTTACCTTTGTCAGCATCTGGCCAAGATTAGACATGCGCTTGAAAGACAAATCTATCGTCAGGAAGAACAAACACAATCCACAACCTTGTCTTCATTAGAATCCTAACAAATTTTGTATGCACTTACCTCATTTTGAGGATGAAGAAACTGGGTCAAAAGTATTTAAATGATTTGTTTCTAGTTACACACCTATACAAGGCAAACCATTATCTCCTTCCCTTACCTCCTGGTTTTTCTCCTTGGTTGCTCCTTCTCAGCTTCTTACAAAGACCCTCTCCTTCCACTGTCCAAGGAAGTTAAATGCCAACTTCCCTAGGGTCTATCTTTGGTTCTCCTCTCTTCCCAGTCTATACAGTCTCACTAGCTAATTCCAATTACATCCATAGTTTCAATTCCCATGATACTCTAATGACTCCCAAATTCAAATCTTCATCTAGGACCACACTTCTTTTTTTTTTTTTTTTTTTTAAGTTTATTTATTTATTTTGAGAGAAAGAGCAAGAGAGCAAGCATGTGAATGGAGGAGGGGCAGAGAGAGAGGGAGAGAGAGAATCCCAAGTAGGCTCTACATTCAGGGCAGAGCCCCATGTGGGGCTTGATCTCAATACCCCTCACGAACTGTGAGTTCATGACCTGAGCTGAAATCAAGAGTTGGATGCTTACCCGACTGAGCTACCCAGGCGTTCCTGGGACCACACTTCTAAGAACAGATCTACACCACAAATCCCACTGCATACTAGAAATCTCAATGCAGATGTTCCACTAGTATAACATACAACACATGCAAAAGTGAACTCCTGCTCTGCTTTCCACCTTCTCAATCTTAAAAATGTTACCATCATCTACCCACTCATTCACTAGAAACAGAAATCTGGGAATTCTTCTACTTCCCAAGTCCCTCATATTCAGTCACTAAATTCTATAGATTCCACCTTCTGAATCTCTCTGGAATCTGCCCCACTCTTTTCTCAGGAAATCTGACCATCCTCTTTTTCCACTTTAATCTAGTTACTTCTGAGACCTTTTCCATGTTTCTCGATCTTTTCTGCCTTTAGCCCAAAGTCCCCCTCTCCATCTCATCTCTTGCCATTTCAATCCTCATGGATTCCACTTGGCTACAGGCACACTATAAGATGACTATGCGTGGTCTTTGTCAACACTTGGAACTGTGCCAGCATATAGATCTCCCTTCATCACAGTCTTCATTCTGACCAAATCACTCCTGGTTCTCACTGTGCTCCTAATCCCTCACTCTCCACCTCATCTCATGATCCAGCATTTTCCTACACCTCACTCACTCTCAATAATCTTCATCCCGTCATTCAGACATCTTGATGATCTTGTCACTGGTACTAGAGATTCTTCCACCAACTTTATGCCTGACCACCCTCAACTATGGATATGCCCCATCATTTCTTTTGTCCTGCTCGAGAGCTACTGAGTATAAAGCTAAAAAACAGTAAAAATAAACTAAGAAATAGGTAAATAGATCATTTCCAAATTTTTGATGAGTACAGATTATCTTTACAACTAAAATAATAATGGTAATATTGACATGGCAGCGATCAAAGAGTTCCTTTTATAGCTTGTGGATCTTCAGATTGATAATTCTGCCACTTTCATTTCATTTCCTGAAAGTCAGGGCCAGCTTGTGAAAAGTTGTTAAACAACATGCTAAATGTGAAATGTCAATCTTTACCCTGAATCTTTCCTGTTCAGAGCATCAAATGAAGACTTCACTAGGTTTTATAGTGGCTTTCTGATTTTGGTAGTCCATTGAATTTGGAAGTCTATTTCAAAGGAGCTTGAAAGTTGTTGTACACTGTTAACGACTGACTGCCCCTGTCCTCCCTGAAATACCATGATTGTTTATGAAAAGTATCTTTAATAACGCTGCGGACAATTTGGCTTGGAAAAAAAATAATAATGATACCAATAATTTAAAAAAGGAACTTAAAATAATGATGAAGGAAATAAAACTCTGGGCACTGAAGTTAGACTACTTATACCTAAGAAGATACTATTATATAAGTTCTTAAACACATGCATAAAATACTAGCTGGATCTTCAGAAATAAATTTAAAAGTTTATGTGATGATCCAAGATCATCTTTTCAAGTATTAAAGTTTAAGCATGAAAATCCAAAGTCCTATTTTGGTCAACAGCTTTAATATCTTTAAAAGATTAGGTGTGTACAATTTGTTTTGAGAAGGAACAGACCTACCTGGAGTTTGTACTACAGCATGCAAATTCTTTTCTTGAAGTTGTTGAATTCTTTCATTCTTAGCTTTACTCTCTTTTTCCAAAAGTTTGAGTTTATGAACATATTGGTTATTTAGAAACTTCAGATCAGCTGTTTCACGTGCACACTTCTTCAATGTAGTTTTCAACTCTTAAAATGAAAAAGATTCAAAAACTATTTTACAGATCAAGAAATCAGTTAAGTCCTTCCATTTCACAAAATCCAAAAAGTCGCATTAATTTGAAAGGCTCCATCCAATTCTTAGCCAAGCTTTGTTTGAAAGGCTATTACCTTTTCTACCACTGTTAACAAAACTGAAAATAAGTCACTAAACAAAACAGGGAATTATATTTTTTTTCTGCTATGTGGCTTAAGTTATGGCTTTTGCTCCAACTTAGTAAACTGGGTATGAAGCTGAGGGATTATGAATTCATGCCAGGTATTAGGGCTTTCTACTGAATATAACAAGAATTTATAATAAGATAGCCATACAATTACCCTCTGTCCAGGACTTTGAAATCATCCTTTTTTAAAAAAACTTATTAATGTTTATTCCTTTTTTGAGAGAGACACACATACACAGAGCATGAGCAGGGGAGGGGCAGAGAGAGAGGGAGACACAGAATCTGAAGCATGCTCCAGGCTCTGAACTGTCAGCACAGAGCCTGATGCAGTGTTCGAACCCACAAACGTGAGATCATGACCTGAGCCAAAGTCGGACGTGCAACCCACTGAGCCACCCAGGCACCCCAAAATCATTCTATACAATCTTTGAGTTCAAAGACAAGGCATTAAAGATTCCGAATGATAGAAGATTCTCACCTCACTTTAGTTCTCTTACTTTCAGTAAGAGGCTGTTTCAAGGACATTTCTTTAGTTTCAGCATTTAATATTTTCTACAGTAATTTTATTTTTTTATTAATTAAAAAAATTGGGGGGAGGTACTTGAATGGCTCAGTCAGTTAAGTGTCTGACTTCGACTCAGGTCATGATCTCCTAGTTCATGGATTCAAGCCCCGTGTTGGGCTCTGTGCTGAGAGCTCAGAGCCTGGATCCTGCTTCAGATTCTGTGTCCCCCTCTCTCTCTGCCCTTGCCCCGCCCCCTCAAAAATAAACATTTAAAAAAATAACAAAAAAATTTTTTTTGAGTATAGGTGACAAACGTTGCGTTATTTTCAGGTATGCAACACAGGAATTCAGCTTCTCTATAAGTTATGCTATGCTCACCACAAGTGTAGCTACCATCTGTCACCATACAATGCTACTGCAGTATCAGTGACTATATTCCCTATCCTGTGCTTTTTTCTATAGAAATTTTAATTCTAAAGATTTAATCCACATATAGTGAAGAAGAATATAGCTATGAAATGCAAATTTATTTTCCTTGTTGGGAACTCTTTGACACACTCTACATTATTTCAAGACTGTCAGGGGGGAAGACTATCACATTTCTGCATGGACGCCTTCCCTACATATAAAACAAAAAAGGAAAAAAACATTACATTTTAAAAATCACAAAATTTTACCTTTAATATGTTGGCTTGATTGTTCTCTCAGTTTCATTAATTCCAGGTATAATTCATTATTTTCCTTTATCAATCTTGCATTTTCAAGTTTATAAGGTTCCAAAACAAAATCAAAATTGGCACTTTCTTTTTCAGCTTTCACAGCAGATAATTTTGATTTCCGAAGACTTTCTGTTGTATGAACTAGGTCACTGAAATTATATAAAATATAAATACAAGGAAACATTCTCTTAACTTTTAATAACTAAAAATATATTTCTAAAAATGTTAAATGTTAATGCTAAGTAAGATGAAATCTAAAAACAGGGTGGTGGTTCAGTCAGTTAAGCATCCAACTCTTGATTTCAACTCAGGTCCTGATCTCACAGTTTGTGATACCTGCTCCAAGAATGCTTGGGATTCTCTCTTCCCTCTCTCTGCCCCTCACCCGATCGTGTGTGAGTGCGCACGTGCTCCTTACCTCTAAGCACACAGACCAGAATATTCATACATCAGTATTTACTGAGCAGGGAACACAATATAGAACACATTATCACGGAGCTTCTATCCTACTGACAGTTTGTCAGGTTTTAATACTATATGATAAACTCAACAACTATTTCAGTGCCAACTATATGTTCAGCCTGTCCTAGGTAGAGCAGAGATAAAGTCAGTCTCTAGTCTTAAAGAGTTTGCATTCTAAAGGAAACACAAGAACAAGTTTCCAACAATGATTTAAGTAGTGAAGGTAACATTCAGCAGATGTGACAGACTCCTGCAGGCCATTACAGCTAAATGAGCATGGGCAGGAGGGAGAGGAGAGAGGGATTTCCCAGGCAGACAGAATAACACATGGAGATCAAGGGTGAGAGTACACCTATGTCTGGGGAGCTTCAAATGGTTACATACATGGGAGATGAAGCTGTAGAACAAAATCACTATATAAAAAGTCTGCCAGTTTTTGAAAGTTAAACACACTTTACCCTACAACCCTGAATCGCAGACCTAGAACTACATCATGAAGAGTTCTGGAAGCCATAATAAAGACCACCAAGTATCCCCCTCCAGTCTCTCCTTACCATCATCACAGCTTGAGCCCTACTGCAAAAGCTTCCCAAGCAATTTCCCTGTTCCTGTCTCAAATCACAGTAACAACTCATGTAGAAAAGAACAAAACTCACACAGAATCTTTCACTTAAAGTAACATGTAACCACTAAAATAATGACCAGCCACATAATGGAGAACGATTATCAAATCACAGTAATTAAAAGGCCAGAGAGGCAGACATAGAACTCCCAACTGTATCAGAAAAATCACATAAAAAAATTGTAATTCTATTCACAGAGAAAACTCTCAGAAATGTATACTCTGAACAGTGTAGTGTGAATGGTGACCCTGAGAGTTTTGCAATGTGGAGGACCTGAACTGATGATATAGAAGCAGGATCTAAGAATAATGAGCTTCAGATGATTGAAGGACTTTATAAAAACAAAAACCAAAAAAATCCACCCATTTCTTCACCGTAACACGAAATTCAATAGAAACTAGATAAATGGGATTAAGGATCACACAGGTTTAGAACTGTATTTTCATCTTTACCTGAAAAGTTTTTCTACCAAAGGTAAACACTCCACTGTCAGAGTCTGGCGGTATCCCAACTGATCCAATCTTTTTCTAATATTAATATACTTTCTTTCTGCAGCTGTAGTCATCTTGTCTTCCAAAAGTAGTTTTATTCACTCCCCAAAATTAAAGCCCTAAAAGAAAGGAGTAAAACATTACTGTTATTATAGTTATTATTACTCTGTCATGGTAAGAAGGAAAGATTATTTTAATATGAATCAACTACTTTTTGTTTCTCTTCAGGTAGGCAGCCTTCTGGAATACTTAGATTGATTTAAATGCAATGCTTATGATAGTCACATTGCTGCACTAAAATAAATCTCTCTTTATAAGCCTATATGTAAAAGTTAAAAAAATAAAGAAGAAAACAAAGAAGAATATTTTCCCAAACCTGAGGTAGGCAGAGAATCTTTCGAGAAGCCTTTTTTGAAAGCACTAAATATAAAAGAAAAACCTGATAAATTTTTAGACTTCATCAAGTTAAAAATGTCTGCTCATCAAAATATTCCATTAAGAAAACAAAACAACAAATGAATGGGAGAAAATATTCATAGTATCTGATAAAGGATTTATATATGAGGTACATAAAGAACACTTACAGTTCAATAATAAAGCCCATCCAAAAGAAAATGGGCTAAAGACTTGAATAGGCACCTTGCAAAAGGTAACTGAATGGGAACGATCATAGGAAAAGGTGCCCACCACCTTCAGTTATCAGGGAAATACAAATTAAAACCACAATGAGGTATACAATTTCACCCATACTAGAATGGCTAAAATAAAAAGCACAAGACCAAATGTTGTCAAGGATTTGGAGCAATTGGAATCTTCACACTGCTGACAGGAATGTAAAATCACTGTGAAAAAAAGTCTGGCAGTTTTCTTATAAACAAACTTCTACCCTGTAACTCTGTAATTCTATTGCCAGGTATTTACTCAAGGAAATGAAAATAAACATCCACAAAGAGACTCTACAAGAATATTCATAACAACTTTACTCATAATAGTCCCAGACTGGAAACAACCTATATATGTCCATCAACAGCAGAAGTATAAATAAACTATGAGGTATTGACACAATCCTACTCAGGAATGGAAGAGAAGGAATTTACTGATACATGTCAACCACAAGAATTAATTTGGACATTTGAGCAATGGAAGCCAGACACATATACTGTATGGTTCTATTTACATGAAATTCAAGAACAGGCAAAATGAAACTATGTAGATAGAAATCAGAACAGCTGTGGGCTGGGTCAGCCTGGGTCAACAGAGTGGGTGGAGACTGGCTGGAAGGTTTAAAAAGGAACTTTCTGGGGTGATGAAAATATTATGTTAACCGGGGTACCAGTTACACAGGTGTACTGCATTTATCAAAGGTTTTCAAATAGTACACTTGAGATCTGTGCATTTCACCATGTAAATTTTACTTCCATGAAAAAAGACACAAACACATAAAGTAGTTCTACACATATTTTTATCCTTGCCTTTTTCAATGCTTATGAATATATTCTCTATCAATCTGCCCTAAAATGGAGTTATCCAAAGATTGCTTGTGTAGAACCTTTGCTCTTTTCTAACCTTCACCAGGTAAACATAGTGCTAGTACTCATATTTCTAAGACATATTAAACTTTTGTTTTACAGCTCTATTGTTTTTCACAATTTATAAAATGTTAATGTATATGAACACATGCAAAATTTCATCCTCACAACTTACCCTATAAGGGAGACAGGGCCTACTAGACATCCTCCCAATTCAAAGGCAAGGAAAGGATGCCTCTAGAGAGTTTTCCCAAACTACAAAGCCACAAATCAGGTGGGCATTCAGGTCTCTTGAGTCCTGGTCCAGCACTCTTGTTTCTCTACCAAGGTGCAATCCTTCTTGGCCTTTTGGCTAAGAGCAGGTGTAGTATCTATACCAAGCTGCAGCAACTTACCAAATCACTTCTAAGGTAGTACCTCTCCTTGATTACTCCTTTCTACAAATCTTTTCTCTCCATGCTCTTGCTAACCTTTTCTTTCAGTTGTGTCTCCATGGACTTTCTAGGTTCCTTCCACAAGAGGGACCTGATTGATGCAGGTCAGGAGAAACTCCTGGAGACATCAGAAAAACACCTGTCAAGGGGCGCCTGGATGGCTCAGTCTGTTAAGGGTCGGACTTTGGCTCAGGTCATGATCTCACGGTTGGTGGGTTCAGGCCCCTTGTTGGGTTCTGTGCTGACAGCTCAGAGCCTGGAGCCTGCTTCAGATTCTGTGTCTGCTTCTCTCTCTGCCCCTTCCCCACTCAGGTCTGTCTCTCTCAAAAATAAATAAACATTAAAAAAAATTAAGAAAAACACCTGTCAAACCAAGAACTAGCAGGGCCTCACCACTCAAATATTTCTCCTCTTTGTCTATTACCAACTTTGGTTACCCAGAAATAATACTTCCTCACATCCGGACTGAGGCAGAATGTAAATGAATCAAAAAATCATCGAAACACAGGGCAGACAGAAAAGATTAATATCCCCCAAGAAGAACAAAAAACATGTATTATGCTTTCCTCGCCTATGGGCTACTATCTTCCCCCACCTACATCACCCAAGCACTGTGGCTCTCCTCAAATTTTCTAGAACAACCATATAAAAAGGTTAAGTTTGGAGGTCCTCCACGCATATGTGTTTAGAACCACTCGCTAGCTTGACTCTGGGGAAAAGCAGGTGTCTGAAAGCCAGTACGTCTTGTTTTTACAAAAGTGACTTGTGTGCACATCTGCACAGGGGCTCAAAACAAAACAAAAGGCCAAGCTAAGTTAGGTTGTCTCGAAGTCCTTCAGTGCCAAACTTAAAATAGTAGAGACTGGAAAGGACAGGGGATGTTTTCGAAAATGCAAAACAAAAGTTAACAAACGGCTCTAGTCCTACACCTTGGGATGCTTTGTTTTTTTTTACAAAGAGCACGTACTGTTCTTACTCAACAGGGCACTTTAACTTTTAAATCAACCCATCAGTTGGCAGCAGGCAGGTGTGCACGCACCGCACAAACGCCCGCGGCCAGGGGCGCGGGAGGAAACCCGGCGGCTTGAGTTGCTCCAGGACCACCTCCGGGCCGCGGCTTCACTGCCGGGTGTCGAAGTGAAGGGGTGTCGGACGCGGGCCCGCAGGGAGTCTACGCGCCCCGCCCTGCCGGGCCTCACTTCCTCCCGCGGCCGCGCGGCCTCCTTCCCGGCAGCGCCCGGGCCCGGTTCGCGGGGACCGCCGGGGAGGCCACGGCTGGGACGCCACAGCGAGGACGCCGCCGGCGCGCCCGGGCCTCCCTTCCCCGCGGCGGCACTCACCCGCACCTCCGGCCGCCGCTCCCTCCGCCTGCGGCCGCATCACCTCTCAGGCCTCGCCTCTCTCGCTGGCTCCTTCAGCCCTAGACTCCGGCTCCGGCTCTGGGACAGTTTGAAAATGGCGCGGAGAGAAGGTCCCAGCCTGCGCGGAGTCGGCGCCGCTGTTACCCCGGTAACAGGACCCGCAGGCGATTCGCAGCGCGCGGCTGCCGACGGCGGCGCTGGGCACCGGAGCCCGGAAACGCAACGGCCGGACGGCGCGCGGCCACGGCGCCCCCTGACGGCGGGCAAACCCGGAACCTCAGCGGATGCCAGCGGTGATCTTCACGTTGGCCGGGTTCGCTGACAGTCTACTGGGCTGAGGGTTAAAACACTGCCCTTGGTCCCTGCAGCGAATAAGCCTCCACACGCTAGCTGAACTTCGCCTGCTGACCACGAAAAGTCCAACCTAAAAATCACGTTTTCTTTGCTACTTTCCCTGATAACCACCCAATAAAATTGACTATTGCCGCCACATCCATGTCCCTGTAAAGCTCTGAGTAGACACATTTATTATACTTGTACCATCATGATGAGTATAACATCATGAATTATAGCTCACTCCATGAAAACGTAATTATTTGCATGTCTCTCCCTCCTACCCCCAACTGTGAATTTTTTGAGTCAGATTATTTTACTCAGCTGACATACTCTCTAGCACCTACCACAATAAATGTTTGTGAATGGAATTAAATTGAAATAAACCGATTGTAGAGAGCTCGCCTACTTGAGGAAACGTATAGGTCGTCAAATCCTAGAATTCCATTTTTCCCCTAAAACTTTCTGGATGATCAGAGAGGAGTTCAATTTCTTTCTGTTCATTACTCTCCCAAGTAGGCCTTCCACTCAGAAAAGGTACTTAATCTCAGTATGTCATGTAACTGCTCTGTGGGTTGTGAATAACTTTGCAGCCATTCATATATTATCGTTTCCATTGTGTGTGTCTTGTTTGTTTTCCCACGTGCCTTAATGAGTTGTTTCATGGTATTTCTAGGAGACAGTGACTTAGGTACTCTAGATTGTTATTGTAGTCTTGAATATGTACAGTAAACACTTTTTTTTGCTGAACTCCCTTTTGAAAACAGGGAGGCATAAATAAATATCATAGAAGAACGGCTGTGCAACAGCCATCAGTCCAGATGACTCCTGGTCTTCCCTTTGCCCTAAACCATAGTAATTAGAGGGCACCTTTTGGGATGAGCACTGGGTGTTGTATGGAAACCAATTTGACAATAAATTTCATATATTGAAAAAAAAAAAGAAATATAAAAATCGAAACAAAAGATATTCAAAAAGGTGGGTGAAACACTGCAGTTATGGGCCAGTTTCACTCCATGGGACATGGAAGACCAGAGTCAGGCTCACTGCTGGACCCCAGGGCCTAAGGTCAGGGTCCCTCGCACACACATACATATCTTTTGGAGGGCTAACATTCAACCTATTACACTCTCTTAGTGCCTTCCTGACTTCTGTGAGCCATTCTAATAAATTATCTAATCTGAGAGAGGTCATGTATAGTTGGTCCATCGAAAGTATGGGAGGCCCAGGACTTGTGACTGCGATCTGAAGTAGGAGTAGTCATGTAGGACTGAGCCCTTTACCTGTGGAGTCTGCAGTAACTCTGGGTAGTTAGAGTCAGAACTTAATTGAATTATGGACCCCTCAGAGAAGTGGTTTTGGAAAAGACACTGTATTTGGTGTCAGGAGGGAAAAAAACCTCTCATCTGGTGTCAAAAGTGTTGTGAATAAAAATAACTCACCAGGAAACAAGTAGGTATGTGCAGATAATGTTTAGGAGAAACTTAACAGAGATAAGTTGAGGTTTTTTTTTCAGGTTTCTTCTCTGTATTTTCTTTTTCTTTTTAAAATATTTTTATTTTTGAGAGAGGGAGAGAGTGCACAAATGGGGCAGGGTCAGAGAGAGAGAGAGAGAGAGAGAGAGAGAGAGAACCTAAAGCAGGCTCCTCACTGTCAGCACAGAGCCTGATGCAGGGCTTGAACCCAGGAGCCATGAGATCATGACCTGAGCCAAAGTCAGATGCATTATCAGACTGACCCTCCCAGATACCTGCCCCTCTTCTGTGTATTTTCAAAATATATTCTGTGTATCTGAATATCATTAACTGATGTAGTCAATGATGATCCTGTTTCCCCTGTTAGATTATGAGCTCTTTATACTACACAGAAGACTAATGTGATCTTCTTTCTGCCTATAACCAAGCAGAGTGACTGGCACTTAATAAAAGGTCAGGAAGGGTAAACTGAATTGAACAGAGCTGAATGAACCAGATCTTCTGACACCAAGTCCAATGCAGCATAGTTTCCTTTCTTTGGTGACTGCCAAGAAATGGAGCTAAAATGTCAATATGACTCCTAGCTAATTCAGGTCCCTTTATTTAAGCAGCAGGGACTCAGTTTCCCTATTGCTACAGGTGTGTGGTTTGGCTGGCAACCTGATGTTTACTGGCAGATAAGGATAATGGTTACAATAAGTTCCCGTCTGCCTGGAGCCTTGCAGTGGAGCCTCCAGTGACTTGGCTACAAAAGACACTCAAGCTGTGTAAGTGATCAGATGTTATGAGAAGCTGTTCTTTAGCAGCAGAGACACTGGAAAATTATTTCCAAGAAAGGGTCACTTTTAAAAGCAGAATGCTAAAGCATCCTAATGACATAGCAGTTTCTTTTGTGTGTCTACAAAGATATCAGAACTTTTCATTTCATAATACTAGCACAAGGGATTACACCTTTTAATCACCATTTGGAGTCAATAAGAATAGAGGCCTGGGGGCTATGTATGAATGACATGAATGAAAAGATTGATAAACACTAACGTGTATTTTTAAAAACTTTCTTTTTGCAGGTCAAATATCTATGGTCAAAACACAAAGTATAAGCTGGAAAAATATTTACAATGATTATCATAGACCTAGTATATACAAAGCTCCTATAACTTGACAGCAAAATAACTAATAAATAATAGAATATAGTAGGAAAATTATTTTAAAATGAGCAAAGATATGAACATTTAATTCATCACATGGCTGTTTACTGTGTGAACAAGGACTCAAACTCATTGAAAATAAGAGCATACAAATTAGAACTAATGGAGGTGTGAAGGATGAGTAGGTAGCCAAGTAAAAGGCAGGAAAAGACAATAAGCAAAGATACAAATAAACTAATATTAATCATTATGTATCAAGTGCTTGTTAGGTTCTGTTCTAAATGCTGGGCATGCTTTCCAGGTACTAGTTCATTTAATTACTCTAATAACCCTATGAAATAGGAAGTGTAGGTATCTCTATTATACTGAGGAGATTAACTTACCAGAAGTGACGAAGTAAGTGATAGAGTGTTGGCTTCAAGTCTGGAAATGAAAACAACTGTGTCAAGGAAGGGAACTCTATAGGACAATGGCCAAAAAGGAGAATATTCAGATGATGACCAATTAAACTTTGTGGAGACACAGAGTTGCCAGGGTCCCCAAAGTTCAATTAGACCAACTTCTACAGAAACACAGATTTCTGTGCAACCTCTCCAACACATGGCCACCCCACTTACTCCTACTTCTAATGATAAGAGAACTCACTACCTTTCAAAGCAGCTCAGTGCATCACTGAAAGCTTTTTTAGAAAAAGTCTTCTTTGTATGAAGCTAAAATCTGCTTCTCCTTGAGTGTCAGCATTTTTTTCGGAGCAATCAGAAGAAAGTGAATCTTCTCCCTCATATGTATGATGACCCTTCAGAATACCCCAGATCCTTCAACCTTTGCTCAGATGACATGGTCTCCAAGTCCATAACTTATCTGGCTACCTCCTCTGGAGGTAGAAACTCTAGTTTCCCTGTTTTCCTCTAAAATGTATACCCAGAAAAGATTGCATCAGATTAGGACTGAGGACTGGGATATATTTTTTCTCTTCATATACCTGCACAGCACATTCACTGTATACAACACAATCCAGTATCACCTTAGCCTTTTTAGTAACTGAGTCACATATTCACCAGTAAAGAACTTCTACTAAGTCTACTAAATAAAGTCTTCTTACTATGGCTGATATATTTTTAATATCTATATTTATTTATATTACCCTGAAGGCAAACGTGAGTTTCCGGAGCAGAGACCAAAGTTATTATTACTTACATCAATAACTATGGGTTCCCTTGCCCAACCCCCAAAGTGATGTGATGAAAGCCACATGTTGCTCAATATGTGCTGGCTTCTGTAGTGCAGGAGAGTAAGCCCCTTTAAATTGAGAATCTGAGAGTTTATATTTGAGAGGGACAGCGCTCACCCTTCCCCTCCTGAAAAAGGGAGAAAAACCTTTGCTGTTTATGGTACACTCATTTTCCTTGGGAAGAGAAAGGAAAGGTCCTGGGTTCTTACCTGCTGGAATATAAGTATGTTTGACCCTTTAGCAACATGGGGGTTGGGGCACGGACCTCCTGCACAGTTGAAAATCCATATATAACTTTTGACTTCCTTAATACTTACTAATAGCCTACTATTGACTAGAACCCTTACTGATAATATTAAATGGATTAACACATATTTTGTGTGTTACATGTATTATATACTGTATTCTTACAAGAAAGTAAGTTCGAGAAAAGAAAATGTTATTGAGAAAATCATAAGGGGGCGCCTGGGTGGCTCAGTGTCTGTTAAGTGTCCGACTTTGGCTCAGGTCATGATCTTACGGTCCGTGGGTTCAAGCCCCGCATCAGGCTCTGTGCTGACAGCTCAGAGCCTGGAGCCTGCTTCAGATTCTGTGTCTCCCTCTCTTTCTGCCCCTCCCCCACTCATCCTCTCTCTCTCTCTCTCTCTCTCTCTCTCTCTCTCTCTCTCTCTCTCTGTGTGTGTGTGTGTCTCTCTCTCTCAAAAATAAATAAACATTAAAAAAAGAAAGAAAAAAGAAAATCATATGAGAAAATACACTTACAGTACTGTATTGTATTTATCAAAAAAATATCTGCATGTAGGGGCGCCTGGGTGGCTCAGTAGGTTAAGCATCCCACTACAGCTCAGGTCATAATCTTGCAGTTTGTGAGATTGAGCCCTGCACTGAGCTCTGTGCTGTCAGCTCAGAGCCTAGAGCCTGCTTCAGATTCTGTGTCTTCTTCTCTCTCTGCCCCTACCCCACTCGTGCTCTGTCTCTGTCTCTCTCAAAAATAAATAAACATTAAAAAAAATCTGCATGTAACTGGACACGAGCAGTTCAAACCCATATTGTTCAAGAGTCAACTGTAAATGCCTCCAGGGGAAAGACAAGAGCAGCCTCTCCTGGTCTATAACTCCTGTGATGTCCCCTTGGTTTGGGTTTTGCCCCCCTCCCGCTACCTCTGAAAGGTAAATACATATGTCTTGGGAGGTAAATCTCTCAGTTCTCTCATTGTATTCTATCATAGCCATATTTTAACTTCTAAGGCTTGTTCTTTATCCCAGGTTCTGGTAAAACCTGCTCAGAAAGTCCTAACTATGCAGAAACATGAAAATACTTACTTCCTGACTTGGGCTGTATTTGCATCCTTTTCCTAGGCCCAAACTGACTCTCATTCTCTCTCTCTTACTTATCACGGGTCCCCAGGACTCAGCTTCAGTGTCAGTCAACATGTATTGGGCTGCGATTATCAGAATGCCCGATTAATAATTGGTTAAGTCATCAAAACGTTTCATGTTCTCACTTGACAAAAAACCCTGACAGTAGCAGGTCCTAGTTTGGTTTGCAGTTCAGTGGTGCCATCAAGACTTGATCACTTCTCTTCTTCCACTTTCTCTTCTCAGTGGATGGCTTTTATCTTAAGACCTTTTGCCTCACTGTCTCCTGGGATGGCTGTCACAACTCTAAGAAACCAGTCTCCATGCAAAAACACCCAATACAAGAAGTGAGGGATTGCATGACAAGAAAAAGAAAAAGGATTTTGCCTCAAAGGCCTCTTTACCATATGAGAGAAAAATGTCTCCCAGAATCCCCTAGTAGAGTTCCCTTTGTTGGCCAGAACTGGGTCCCATGCCCACCCTGAGAGTGGTCCCTGGCAAAGAAGGCCTGAATCAGCTGTGATTTATTCCTAGACCAAATTAGGGGTTTATTAGCATGGAATAGAATGTAAAAAATGATCCAAGAATTTTGGGAGATCTTGTCTCTTCATCTCAAATCAAGAGAGAGAGGATTTAAAGGAACCACTTAATAGTGTTCCTTGAGCAAAGGAGAGAATCCTGAGGTGAGGACACCCTCTCGGAGTTTGTTGTATCTTTCCCACAACCAGGTATGAGCTTCACGTGAGCAAAGATATTGGCTCCTGTACCAGATCCTGTGAATTGCGTCCCTTGGTATCTGCTCCAGGCTCCTGGTGTGCCTTCCTGTATGGGAGGCTAGAGAGCTGAGCGCTGTGTTTCATGGATTCCCTTGAATGGAATTCCCACTGTCATCTGCACTCATATGAGACTCACATGAGGAACTGGATGAAGGAGAATGAGCAGCAGAATGTGAGGCACCTGTTTGGCTTGGATGGGTGGTGGCAGAGGTAGTTTCAGGAGCATCCTGCAGCATTGGTGAAAGCTTTCCTGACCACAAAGGAGGTGTGATCCTGGCAGTGGGAGCCATTTCTAGAAGCTTTGCCTAGAGCGTGTTCTTCTAGCCCTTCCAAACAATTTTTGTAAGCTTCCTACCACCTGGTTGAAGGCCCCTTCTGTTTAAATGATCTAGAGGGATTTCTGTGGTCTACAACTATAACCTCACAGGAAAGGGTCCTGTCCAGGAAGGTCTGCAGGAAGGGAAGCTGGAGATAGTGCCAGTTCCAGGGTGGAGGAGTAAGAGACCTCTGGGAATAGGAATGCCTTGACTCTTCACAAGTGAGCTGCAGGTTAGAGAGCCCTAGGGAAGAAGGGAGGAGGGTTTCCAAAACACCCACAACAAAAAAGAAAGGGGTTTAAATACTGGTTAGAGAGCAGACATTGGTTCACAGCAACACTGGTCAAGTAAGAACTTTCCTGTCCCCTCCCCTCCCCTACTTTCTTAAGCAGTTTGGGTAGAGGAGGAATTGACATGGGGGCAGGAAAGGGGAAAGTAAGTGACCAGTTCCCTTTATCTTCTCTCTCTGCAGCAAACCCAAGCTAGGAAAGGGCGAAAACATTGACCATTGAGCCATGCTTAAAGTTTTGTTTATGACAGGGAACTAGATATTTTAATTACTGACCATGCACTTATTCTACTTAAGAGACACCAAAAAAGTCATGGGTCATGCTGGAGTTATTTCTAGGGGCAAGAGGAAGAACTGCATGTGAGGAAATAAAATGTATATTTTGAGCCATTCTGAGCAAACCACACGTACTTTGAACATAAGTATACTTTGGCTTCTTTTTTTTTCCCCTCAAAGTTGGGGAAAACTATTTGAAGAGGAAGATTCTGATACACAGAACCTGTCTTATCTCACTCTTCCTAACTCATCAAAATTGGATGATGACAAACAGAAGTTTCAGAAATATCCTCTACAGAGATGAAAAGCCCCTGAGAGATGGTGCAAATGTATAAAAATGTTCAAGAAGCGTTGGAGAAATAAATGGATGCCAAATATGTAATGGGATATTATGAGAAGCTGGTGATATTTCAAGGAATACCCTCAATTTTCCAGTTGATGGAATGCAAAGTCAAAATCAGCATGCTCCGTACTCTAGCGCTCAGCATTCGAGGTTTCACTGGAAAGACCAATTCCTGGGCTGGATCCTCTATGGGTCTGATCCAATACAGCAATTACTTCTCCTGTGTAGAGCTCCCATAGCACCCTGTGCTTCTTTCCATAGCATTTAATTTTCTGTATTATAATTGATTTTCAAATTTGTTTAGCAGGATTGTGAACTTAACTCATACCACATTTCTGAAATATGGAGAAGTCGTAGTCCCTTTGTTAACTAATCCAGCCTTTTTCCTCCATTCCTCCCTGCTGGTAAAAACAATGAGCGTTTAGCCTTTCCTGGTTTAAACTTAATTTGATCCAATAATTTAAACACTCCCTTTAAACAAGTGATGTTAGTCTGTCTTGGAAAATAAAAGCTTAGTCTGTCAGATTTTCCACCCTTTCTGTTCCAAGATGTTAACTGGGTGTATGCATGTGGGGAGGTGTGGAGTTGCCTGACCTTGTGGCTAAGGGGAACACTGTCTTTGGGAACCTCTTCTACTCTTGTCCACTTAGATGCTCTTGACATTGCTGGCATTGCGCTGAAGCCTGTGGCTTGTGCGATGCATGGATATCTCTTTGTCTCTCTATTTCTGCCTCTCTTTCTGATGGCTCTTTCTGACTCTGCCTTCCCTGGTCTCCTCCCACTATTACATCCTCTGACTGGCTATGACTCCCATTTTATCCCATCTCATCCTGCAATCCCTCACCTAACTCACTGGCACTGTGAGATTCCCAGCCAGGTTCTCAGATATTCCCAGTCACATCTGGAAAGTATAGGTTACTCTGAGATTAAATTTCATGACTTTTCTCTGCCTGGCCATGCTGCCCTTCTTGGGTAGACACGAAGCAGCCTGCAATGAGGTCTCTTCTCAGAGTCTCAGATGGACAAAGGGAGGGAAGGAACTCCTTTTGCCCTTGCTGTCTTCCCCAGTGCTATACTACGTACTAAGCACAAGTGTCTGACTGTGCTGGGCCTGCCTTGCTCTCTTCGTCCCACAGTTCCAGGGCTGAAGAGGAATGGCTTCCCTCCCCGCTTCTTTAGTAACACACCTTCCTTGTACCACAGAGTAGTTAGAGGTCCCCAACAGGATGTCTTCTCCACTCAAGGAAAGAATGGTCTAGTCCACCAGGCCTGGTTTCTAGTGGTTGGGGGATGAAGGTTAATAAAAGAATTTAGGAAATCCCCTCCCAATTCAACAACCTGTTTTTTTTTTTTTGTTTGTTTTGTTTTTTGTTTTAAATGTTTATTTATTTTGAGGGAGGGAGAGAAAGAGCACAAACAGGGGAGGGGCAGAGAGAGAGAATCCCAAGCAGGCTCCATGCTGTTGGCTCAGAACCACCCCCCAACGCCCTCCCCCCCCCCCCCCCCCCGGCCAGGGTTCAATCTCAGGAACTGTGAGATCATGACCTGAGCTGAAATCAAGAGTCAGATGCTTAACCCAGGTGCCCCAAAAACCTGTTTTTTGAGGCTATTGTTTGGCTGCACAATCTTATTTGAAGGTCAGAACCTGATCTTTCCCTCTGCATTACATGTAAATTGTTTGGAACAGTGCCTGGCACCCAGTATGCAATCAATGTTCTCATTCTGTAACAAATCTCTTAATCTCCTCCTGAGACTGGCTGGTGTCTTGTGTAAACTGGAAAAGCAAAAGAGAAAAATCATGCTGATAATTTCTATAATATTAACCTTATTAACATCTACATTTTACCATATTTCAAAATTATCAACTAGTATATGCTAGTGGAGAAATTCAAACAATATAGGAGATTACAAAGTGCAAGTCCCCAAGAAAATTCTAGTATTTTCTCTGATCTGGCCCCTGTTTTATTCATTTCCCTAAAGGTAATGACTACAAGCAGTTTGGTTAAATCTTTTTACTTGTCTATCTCTCCCATTACACGATGAGGTTTTTGAGCTCATCTCTGTAGCATCGCAGGTCACCAATAAATGCTTGATGAATGAATAAATAATTGAATAGGAAGTTATCAAATAACATAGATTACATAAAATATCTTTAAGAAAAACTTTACTATTATATAAACTTGTTAAGATGCTTAGTCACTTTTTGAGCTTTTCTTGATAGGATTACATCTGATTAAAATAGAACACAGATTAAATTATAAGATTAATTTATTTACAGTGTTCTTTTAAATGCTTGCTATATTATACTGAATAATGAAGATTAGATGATGACAAGGCATTTCATCAAGGCTTTTGGGCTTTTATGTGAATATCTGATACCATCCCAGTAATTCCCAAAGCTTTCATGCTTATTTTATTTTTGATGTGTTACAGCATATAGCCAATACAGCCTCTGCTATCTTAATGTGCTAAGGTAAAATGGAATGTGCTGGTGATTGATCAATTGGATTCATCAATGTTTTAAAAGGCAGTAATATGATTCTTCTTTAAATTAAAAAAAGAAATAATTTTGGCAGTCTGATTATGATGGGGAAGAGACATACCAATCTAGTGAATAGATTATTGGTGCAAGAATAAGAAACAAGACCCACTATGTCTCCTTTCCAGGACTGGTAATGGGGTTCAACCCAGGTCATTTTGGAGGATTCCAAACCAGTATCTTGGAAGACCGGTTGAGGATAGGAGCCTCTCTTCCCTGCTGTGTCCCAAGTGAGTAGATAGCAGACATCTCTTTCTTTGCACGGTCACAGAAGCACATCTGATAATAGGAACTGGGTTTGAATTGTGGCTCCATCATTTCTTAGCAGCGTGGCCTTGGGAAAACTGTTTGACCTCACTAAGTGGGCTTGTTGTGAGAATTAAACTGAATAACACATTCTTACCATAGTGCTTCACACATAGTGCTCAAGGTTAATTACAAATTACTAGCCATCTAGAAAGTAGAGCTTTCTTTCTAACCAAGATATGTTTAGGTTGCTACTAGACGGAGTAAGCATCTACTTCCTGCATCCACAGGTGACTTGGTTTTCTGAACCTGTACCTGTCTCCTCCCTATTACTAGCTCAGAGTAGGAAAGCTATGATGCTGGCAGCTATGTGGTAGCAGTGGTGGAAGCCATGGATTGCCACTGAAGTGATATGATCTTGAAGATGAAAGTCAGTGGTGGCCCTCTGATTTATGACTCTCTGGACCGTCCATTCATTTTTTAAGCACATAATTTAATGAATTAAATTCGTTTGTTTTTGAAATACCTAGAACTCTGATGGGTACACAAGCTCAAGATTATTTTATTTATTTATTCCTTTATTTAAAAGAAGTTTTAAGTTTATTTATTTATTTTCAGAGAGAGAGTGCACAAGAAGGGGAGGGGCAGAGAGAGAGGGAGAGAGAATCTCAAGCAGGCTCCGCACCATCAGCACAGAGCCCAACGGGGCTCAAACCCACAAATGATGAAATGATGACTTGAGCTGAGATCAAGAGTTAGATGCTTATCTCACTGAGCCACCCAGGCACCACTCAAGATCATTTTAGTAAAGTCCTAGCTTTGATTCTGGATCCCTGTCTGGGCCATTATTCTTCCTTTCTTCATAATCAAACTTCTGGAAAGAGTAGTCCTTCTATATTGTAAACGTATCCTTTATCTCATTTTGTACTCAATTCTACCACAGTCTGGCTTCCTTCTGCTACTAAAGCACTGAAATGCTTTGACCAAGGTCAGCAATGACCAACCAAATACTAAATTTAGTAGACTTTTTCAGTCCTTGACTTACTAACCATCATTGGAAACTATTTCATTAGTTTGACTGTTGATCACACCTTTCTTTCTGGAAAATGCTCCTTTCTTGATCCTTGTGACACAACATCTTTTAGTCTTCTCCCACTTCTTTGGTCAACCTCTGTTGTGAGCTTTTTCTTCTCTGATCCCATTAAATGTTTGTGCCCCCTAGGGTTCAAGCCTCAGAGCTCATCCCTTCTTACTCAGTATACTGGGCTTCTGTGAATTTAGCTACTATCCCCATGGTAATGACTCCTGAATCTCTACCCCTCCTCTGTGTAAAATCCCTGCATATTCTGGGCACTGTAGACAACACCCTCTCCTTCTGCCTCGAGACACATTGAATTCTGAAAACTCCCTGCCTGGGTCTTTCGTTCTCTCATGACTTTATCAGATGGCTTCCCCTCATCATTGTTATATCTCTCTCCCACCAAATTTTCCTGAAATATAAAAACATTTGCTTGTTAGACAATGGTTTCTTAGAGACAACATCGAAAACAGAAGTGACAAAAGAAAACATGGATCAATCGAACTTTATCAAAAGAAAATATTTTGTGCTAGGGGCACTTGGGTGGTTCAGTCAGTTAAGCTCAGGTTATGACCTTGAGGGTTGTGAGTTTGAGCCCCTCATCGGGCTCTGTGCTGACAGCTCGGAGCCTGGAGCCTGTTTCAGATTCTGTGCCTTCCTCTCTTTCTGCCCCTTCCCTGCTCACACTGTCTCTCAAAAATAAATAATAAAAAAAAATTTTTTTAAGAAAATACTTTGTGCTATAAACAATATCACCAACAAAGTGAAAAGACAATCTGCAGAATGGGAGAAAATTTTTGCACATCATATATCTGTTAAGGGACTTATATCCAGGATGTATAAAGAACTCTTATGACTCAATAATAGATAAATTAAAAATAGGCAAAAGAGGGGAACCTGAGTGGCTCATTTAGTTAAGCATCCGACTCATGGTTCATGGTTTCGAGTCCTGCATGGGGCTCTGAACTGTGGTATGGAGCCTGCTTGGGATTCTCTCTCTCTCTCCTTCTCTCTCTCTCTCTCTGCCTTTCCCCAACTTGCTCTTTCTCTCTCTCTCAAAATAAATAAATAAACTTAATAAAAATAAAAATAGGCAAAAATTTGGATAAGTATTTCTCTAAAGAACGTATGCAAAAGCCAGTAAGTGCCTCAAAAGATGCTCAGCATCCATCAGGAATCGATAAACATCCACATGGACAAACCATAATGAGATACAACCTCACATTTACCAGGCTATAATCCAAAAGATAGACAGTAACAAGTGTTGACAGGGATGTGGAAAAATTGGACCCTTCATACATTGCTGGTGGGAATGTAAAACAGTGCAGTCACTTTGGAAAACAGTTTGACAGTTCCTCAAAAAGTTAAACGTAGAGTATGATCCAATCAGCCAAAAATACAAAAACACTAATTCAAAGAGATACATGCACTACTATATTTATAGCAATATTACTTACAATAGTCAAATTACTGAAGTAGTCCAAGTGTCCACTGATAAATAAATGGATAAAGAAGATGTGGTATATAAATACAATGGAACATTATTGAACATAAAAAAATAACAAAATCTTGCCATTTGCAATGACACAAGTGGAGCTGGAGAGTATAATGCTGAGCAAAATAAGTCAGTCAGAGAAAGACAAATACCATATGATTTCACTCATTTGTGGAATTTAAGAAATAACAACAATAAACAAAATGAGCAAAGGTAAAAAGAGACGGAGAGAGAGAGAGAGAGAGAGAGAGAAACTAAGAAAGAGATTCTTTACTATAGAGAACAAACTGATGGTTACCAGAGGGGAGAGGGTGGGGGGATGGGTTAAATAGGTTATGGGGGTTTAGGAGGGCACTTGTGATGAGCACTGGGTGATGTATGGAAGTATTGAATCACTATATTGTACACCTGAAACTAATATTACACCATATGCTGACTATACTGGAATTTAAAATTAAATTTAAATTTAAAAAAATTTTTAATGTTTATTTTTGAGAGAGACAGAGAGAGCATGAGTGGGGGAGGGGTGGAGAGAGGGAAACAAAGAATCTGAAGCAGGCTCCAGGCTCTGAGCTGTCAGCACAGAGCCCAACGCAGGGCTTGAACCCACAAACCGTGAGATCATGACCTGAGCCGAAGTTGGACTCAACTGAGCCAGCCAGGCACCCCTAAAATTAAATTTTAATTTTAAATAGTTACCATTATGACCTGACAATTCCATTCCTAGATAATATACCCAAGAGAAATGAAAACATATGACCACACAAAAACATGTGCACAAGTGTTCAGAGCAGCATTATCCACAATAGGTAAAAAGTGAAAACAGTTCAAATGTTTATCAACTGATGAATGGATGAAGAAAATGTTGCATGCCTATAAAATAGAATATTACTGGCAATAAAGAGGAGTGAAGTTCTGATATGTGCTACAACATGGATGAAGCTTGAAAAGATTGTTAAGTGAAAGAAGCCAATCATAAAAGACCACATATTGTATGATGCTATTGATTTGAAATGTCAAGAATAAGTAAATCTATATATAGAAAAAGTAGATCGGAGGTTGCCAGGGATTGGAGAGAATGGAGAATGGCTGCTAATAGGCATGACATTTATTTTGGGGTGATAAAAATGTTCTGAAATCAGATGGTGGTGATGATTGTATAACTCTGAATATACTAAAGCCATTGCATTGCAAACTTTATTATTTTTTTTAATGTTAATTTTTTGAGAGAGAGAGAGAGCACAAGCAGGGAAGGGGCAGGGAACAAGAGGGACAGAAGATCTAAAGCAGGCTCTGCACTGACAGCAGAGAGCCCAGTGTGGGGCTCAGACTCATGAACTGTTAGATCACGACCTGAGCCGAAGTCAGACTGAGCCACCCAGGCGCCTCACATTGTGAACATTAAATAGACCAACTCTGAGCACCTGGGTGGCTCAGTTGGTTAAGCATCCGACTTTGGCTCAGGTCATGATCTTGCAACTTGTGAGTTTGAGCCCCACATCTGGCTCTGTGCTGACAGCTTAGAGCCTGGAGCCTGCTTCAGATTCTGTGACTCCGCCTCTCTCTTCCCCTACCACACTTGTGCTCTCTCTGTCTCTCAAAAACAAATAAACATTAAAAAATAGAAAATAGATAAATGGACCAACTGTATGATATGTGAGTTGTAGTTCAGTAAAATTATTTTTAAAAGCCAACCCACTTGCTTGTCTTTTAAGGCTCGGCATGAATATCATTCCTTCTTATTCACTCAGTTCCCTCAACAAATATGTGCTGAATATCTGTGATATGCCAAGCCTCCTTGTTCTAGGCTTGGAGACAGAAAGGTGAGTAAGATAGGCAAGAACCCTGCTCTAAGTGGGCAATATAGGTGGGAGATAGAAAATAAATCAGTAAACAAATAAGTGAATAGTTTAACTTCAGGTTCTAATGGGTGACTGAAAAAATGAGATGGGGTAAGGCAACAGAGAATAATGGAAGGAGGAGGGCTGGCCAGGAAAGGCATCTCTGAGGAGTGGCATATGAGCTGGGATCTGAATCCCATGCTCATCCCATGCTCATATGGGGCTGAATGTCAAGGAAGCAGGCTTATAAAGATCTGGGATCAGAGTATTTGAGGTAAAAGAAAAGTTTAATCAGCTCATGGAACAGAAAAAAAGTATGACTGGAGTACAGGAAATGAAAGAGAGAGAGGTAGGAGACAAGTTCAGAGAGATAGGTGGGGATCCAGACTACATGGACTTCACAGATTACTCAGAGAGTTTGAATTTTTCTAAGGGCAACAAGGGGCCATTGAAAAATATGACAGATGGAATTTTCAAAAGATAGCTGCACCAATATGAATCACATCCACACACTATTACAAAATGACTGATACAGAAGTGCTGATGCATAGGGGCACGTGGACCCCAATGTTTCTAGCAGTGCTCTCAACAATAGCCAAATTATGGAAAGAGCCTAAATGTCCATCAACTGATGAATGGATAAAGAAGATGTGGTTTATGTATATAATGGAATACTACTTGGCAATGAGAAAGAACGAAATCATGCCATTTGCAGCAACGTGGATGGAACTGGAAGATATTATGCTGAGTGAAATAAATCAGTCAGAGAAGGACAGATATCATATGTTTTCACTCGTATGTGGATCTTGAGAAACTTAACAGAAGGCCATGGGGGAAAGGAAGGGGAAAAAAATAGTTACGAACATAGAGGGAGGGAGGCAAACAACAAGAGATTCTTAAATACAGAGAACAAACAGGGTGGATTTGGGCCTGTGGGGGAGAGGAGAAAATGGGTGATGGGCACTGAGGGGGGCACTTGTTGGGATGAGCACTGGGTGTTGTATGTAAGCCAATTTGACAATAAATTATATTCATCAAAAAAAAAAGAATCACAGGAGGATACTTATTTCGTCGTCAAAAATAAAATTGTAAAAACAAAACAAAAACAAACAAAAAACACAAAATGATTGAAACTCTCCCATTTATGTTACTCAGTCTGAGTCCAGACATGGGCTTATCATTCTCTGACCAAGAGTATGGCAGAAATGAAACCATGTGACTTTTGCAGGTAGGTCATAAAAAATGCAGTTTTACTCTCTCTCTCTCTGTCCCCCCCCCCCCCTTCCTCCCTAGACACTTTCCATTGGGACCTAACTACTATGCTGTGATGAAATGCAAACTGGTCTTGACAGAAAGATCACCTGGAGGGTCCATGTGGAGACGTACTGAAGCTCTCAACCAACAGCCAGCTTCAACCACCAGTCAGGAGAGAGGATGAGTCCTCAGATGATACCAGCCCCAACCTCTGAATGCAGCAGCTAAGCTTCCAGACATCGTGGAGCAGAGACAAGTTATCTCTGCTGTGTCCTGCCTGAATTCCTGACACAGAATTTACGAGCATAAAAACTGGTTCCCCACCACCCCCTGCTCCCGCCCACAGCAGTCTGAGGTCATTTGTTACATAGCTATAGTAAATGGGACAAAGGGTACAAAAAAGGAAGTCCGTGTGATTTGTTCATATTTTAAAATGTCATTTACGTTTCTGTGAGAATGATACAGAGTAGAAGCAAAAAGACTTATGAAGGCTCCCTAATGTGTCCCAGCCAGAACCAGTTACTTCATCTTGGACATACTTCTAGCATGTCGCCTATAGATGTATTGTATTCATTGGCAGACATCTCCCTCAAGGAGCTTAGAATTTAGTAGTTTTTCTCTTTAGGAAAGCTTAAAGTAATTTTTGTCTGGAAATCCTGAAAGATTTCCTAATGAAAAGAAATATTAAAATAGTTGCCTTCTTAGTCCTATTGGGCCATACATAAAAGGAACATGGGCTTTATGAATTAGGGAAAATATCAAATTAATGAAAATCAATTTCTTAATCTTCTGGTGATAGTGTGGATTGTTTGAGCGAAGATGTTTTACTCATTGTGCCTATGGGTAATAGTGACAAGAATGCTTATCTCACAGGCAACTAAAGGCTAATGAAATAACATTAGCAAGTTATTAAAGACTTTTTAAGTTAATTTATTAATTTTAGTTATTTAAGACTTTTAATAGTGGATACTGGCTTCATAGCCAAAGCCCTTGGTGACACTCCCTCTAGCCTGAGAAAATGTGTGCGTGTGTGGAGGGAGGTAGGGTGAGGGGGATGAGGAATGGATCCCTTTTTTGTGTTGTCATCTTCTTAGACCAATTATGTTGCCGCATTTCAGCCATTCACTCTGGAGACAGCTGAGTTTGATTTCTCAACTATTGCCAAGAAATCCATAATTGATTCATTTCTTTTTAAAATGGAGTGCTTATTAGCATTGTGCTAAATAACATTCTACAATTTTACAAATGTTATGTGATTTAACCCTTACAATGAACCTATCATAGGAGTACTGCAATTTCCAGTTTACAAATAAAGGATGCTGAGGCACAAAGAGGCTAACTGCCTTGAACGAGATCATATAGCCAGACAGAGTCAGGATATGAGCCCAGTTCTCTCTAGCTTCAGAGTCTGAACTCTTAGCTCAGTGCTATATTGTCACTGATCTTCATGGATGCTGCCCAATGGGCAGGTGGCAGTAATTCAATGATGTATGCCCCATTTCCTTTATAAAATCTTCTTTGCCTTGGCTTTATCAGACTACAGATATATCTAGCTCCTCTGAGCTATTATAACACTTACTGTCTGTATCAGTCACTTGACATCTATCATTTATTGTCTTATATAGTGGTGTTCGATTTTGTGTGTACACATGTTGTGGCCTGCTTCAGTTGGGGATCTTTGTTTTGTTTTTTTTTTTTTTTCAACGTTTATTTATTTTTGGGACAGAGAGAGACAGAGCATGAACGGAGAGAGACAGAGCATGAACGGGGGAGGGGCAGAGAGAGAGGGAGACACAGAATCTGAAACAGGCTCCAGGCTCTGAGCCATCAGCCCAGAGCCTGACGCGGGGCTCGAACTCACGGACCGCGAGATCGTCACCTGGCTGAAGTCGGACGCTTAACCGACTGCGCCACCCAGGCGCCCCGTGGGGGATCTTTGATTGCAAGCTACAGTAATTAACTTCAGCCAACTTAAGTGATCCCTTTCACTCCCTGCCCCCAATATGGGAAAGAATATTGGGTGATTCACAGAATCAAAGAAAGGAAAACAGAACCACCTGACCTTGGGAGGAATAGAAACCAGAACAACTCTGGGGGTCTTTAGAGAGACACTTATGGATGGTCTCTTTGGTATGACCATTGGAATGACTTAACTCCAAGGGCCTTCATTCCACCCAAGTATCACTGTGCTCAGGATTCAGATTCCTGGTAGAGACAGAGAATCTGGTGGGTTTGACTAGTATAGTCATCTGCCTAATCCTTATAGAGCACAGGGGCTGTGATGGATGGTGACCAGGATCCAGAATGATTCTACTGTGATACAGAATGAGCAATAATTCAATTAATTTCTAGAGTGTTTTGATAAATTATATACCCCCTGATGAAGAGCAATATGAGGCAGAGGGATCTTGAGTAAGCAGTAAAATCACAATTCTTAGGATGATGCCCTAGGGGAAGGGCACATCATGTTAGGCTTCATCAGTAACAAAGTGTTTAGTCTTTTATACTCCCATTAATTGTCCCCCCTTTTTTTCTATTTACAGAACTGTTGGCTGTGATAAATTTTATGGTTTGATTAATCTTACATCAGACTATGCCTCCTGAATAAACAAACATGGAAATGAATTAATATGAGCACAAGTTAGAAGTAGTACATTTATAGCTATAGTTAATTCAAAGTAAACTTGGTTTATAAAATTCCAAGTAAAGTTTTAATAAGTAAATTTTAATACACACTACTTAAAGATGTTTTTTCAAATTAAATTTTAGGTTCTACAAACTTTCTTATGAGAGCATATAATGTTTTGGATTAAATGTTATATTATTCCATTACTTAGAAATCCTTTTAGAAAGTTCTCTTTCTCTAAGTGCTATAATATTGACTGGTCACTGATGAGCTCAAAGGAGTTTCAGAGAATCAATATTGGCTTCGTTATTGTTTGGCAAAGCCTTGGAAGTAACCTAATAAGAGCTGTTGGACCAGAAACACAATCCAAAGATAAAAGGCTTTTAAAAAAATTATAGCAGATGCAAGATATGTTAAATTCTAATGAAACAATGTAAACTTTCTTCCAAAAGAACCCTCAAACCTTTTTGCACATATCATTATTAAAATCATCCATCAAATGCAAAAAAAAAATCATGATTATGCTTCTCAAGACCCCAAAATGTGAAATCACTTGCTCAAAGTTACCCAGTAAATTAGTGTAAAAGTTTGGGCAAGAATTTTTTCATCCTATATTTAACTTATTGTGCAATGAAAGTTAAATAGAAAATTTTAATGATTAATAGTAACATATATAACCATTAAAGAGATTAAACCCAATCCTGTAAAATTTCAGACAATCGTACCTATTCTTTTTACTGTTTTATACATGTTATTTTTACATATTTTCCATTAATGCACACATATAATTCTATGATCACATTTTTTTTTGATTTCTGAGTACAAACTTCCTACATTTCTCCTCATGTTGGACACAAGAAACCAACCTAAAACCTCTCACTTCAGAATGTTCACATGGGCATTTGCATATTAATCTAATAAGATTTTTAGTTCATCCTTGCTTCTCAAACAAAGGCATATCTTCCATTCTCTACTTAGCCCTAAAGTACTAAATGGGTACATGACTTTTTTATTTATTTATTTATTTATTTATTTATTTATTTATAACAGTAATTTTTAAATATTAAAATCCAAGTTAGTTAACACATAGTGTAATAATGGTTTCAGGAGTAGAATTTAGTGATTCATCACTTACATATAGCATCCAGTACTCTTCCCAACAAGTGCCCTCCTTAATGTCCATCACCCATTTAGCCCATCCCCCCACCCAACACCCCTCCAGCAACCCTCAGTTTCTTCTCTGTATTTAAGAATCTCTGTGGTTTCCCTCCCTCTCTGTTTTTATCTTATTTTTCCTTCCCTTACCCTATGTTCATGTTTTGTTTCTTAAATTCCACATATGAATGTAGTCATATGATATTTGTCTTTCTCAGACTGACTTATTTTGCTTAGCATAATACACTCTAGTTTCATCCACGTTGTTGCAAATGGCAAGATTTCTTTCTGATTGCCGAGTAATATTCCATTGTGTATGTGTATGTACACATACACATACACATATATGTACCACATCTTCTTTATCTATTCATCAGTTGCTAGACATTTGGGCTGCTTCCATAATTTGATCATTGTTGATAGTGCTACTATAAACATTTGGGAGCATGTGCCCCTTTGAATAAGCATTTTTATATCCTCTGGATAAATACCTAGTAGAGCATTTGCTGGGTCATAGGGTAGCTCTATTTTTAATTTTTTGAGGAAACTCCATACTGTTCTCCAGAGTAGCTGTGCGAGTTTACATTCCCACCAACAGTGCAAAAGGGTTCCCCTTTCTCCACATCCTTGCCAACATTTGTTATTCCCTGAGTTGTTAGTATTAGCCATTCTGACAGGTGTGAGGTGGTATCTCAGTGTGGTCTTGATTTGTATTTCCCTGACGATGAGTGATGTTGAGCATCTTTTCATGTGTCTGTTAGCCATCTGGATGTCTTCTTTGGAAAAGGGGCACATGACTTTAAAACTAATGTACTAGTTCATTTGTGCAAAAACAGTAACTTGATACTTCACTTGAGTAGTAAAATCAAGTTTACAAAACCTTTCATGAAATGAAACACTGGTCCTCTAATTTACAATAGAGTGTCTGCTACCACACCTACCCTTCTTATTTAAAAAAATGTTTTTTTAAATATTTATTTATTTTTTAAAGAGAGAGAGAGAAAGCACGAATGGTGGGGAGGAACTGAGAAAGAGGGAGACAGAGGATCTGAAGTGGGCCCTGCTGACAGCAGAGAGCCCCATGTGTAGCCTGAAATCACCAACTGTGAGATCCTGACCTGAGCCGAAGTCTGAAGTTGGACTGGGCCACCCAGATGCCCCTCCCCTTCTAATTTTAATTGCAAATGAATGGAGCCAGACTACTGATGATTGAATACATTTTTCTCTGCATACAGTGTGTCTAGAAAACAAATCACTATTCAGTTATAGATTTCATACTTGGAAAGGCAATGGAAATTCTAAAATATAAATTGTGAATAACAAGGTTACTGTGCCTGGGGAAGTTCTGAGGTAGTATTTAATAATCAAATGCATTACTGAATATCATTCAGAATAGGTATGCTTTTTTTTTTTTAATGTAATGGAACAAGAGGAAACTTCTGGTACAGAGCAGGCATGTAATAGCAATGGCTATCATTGATTGAGTACAGTGCTGGGTACTGTGCTAAGTACTTTCTGCATATTATTTCATTTAATTCTCACCATAAAATTATAAAGTGGGCATCATTGTTTTAACAGAAGAGGGAACAAAGCTTAGAGAGACACCCAACTAGTAACAGCTTCTTAGGGCTGGGACTTAAACCTAGGGCTGTCTGATTGCAAAGCTTGTGCTCTTAACTGTTACGTGTTTTATTTTGATAAATAGATGCATTTATGAATGAAGGAATGAGTAAGGGTTATATTATAGGTAGGAAGAAAAAGGGAATTACCTGCAAGTCATAAAATAGCTGTGGCTTAAATAATAAAGACATTGGGTCATTTCACATAACAAGAAGGCTGGGCAGGTTCAGAGTTAAGTAGACTCTTGCTTTTTGTGCTCTGTCATCTCAGTGCATCCGCCATGCCTTTTCATAACTGCAGCTCTAACGATCTCCTCATATCATGATACACGAAGAGAGAAGAAGAGGTAAGGGCAAAAGATCCTGTATATAACCTTATTAAGATCCTTATATAAATCTGATAAACTTCTCATCAAGGTGAAAAATCTTTTCTAGGGCTTCTTAGCAGATTTTCTCTTATATCTCAGTGACAGAAACTGGGTCACACGGATGCATAACCTCTAAACCAAACATAGGCAAAGGACAATACGATTGTCATGGCTGCCTTGGACCAGGTCAACCCTGGCTGCCCATTATAATCACCCAGAAAATTTGTAAGAAACCTGGGCCCCACCTTCAGAAATTCTTATTTATTTGTCTGAGGTGAGATGCAGATATCAGTTTTAAACATTTCCCCAGGGATTTTAATATGCAGCACGTTGAGATCAAATGGTTTATCCCAATCTTGATTTTTTTGCCTTTGTTTGGCCATGTTCCTAACCTATAAAAAGTAGAGCTCTGTTAGCAAGAAAGAGTAGGAAGACCCCACAACCCACAGTGGCTATCTGAGGAATTTACGAAGTCTAGAGTCTACAGAAGATACCATTCAACCATAGACCCCAAATGGTGTCACTTAGGCCAAGTCAGCAAACCAAGACCTAATAATACCTAACCTAACTGCAGTTTCAACCCTCCAGCAATGTAACCTTTAACCAGTCAGTCAGGAATTTTTTGCTCAGCACTACTCTTACCCATGGGTCCTCTTCAGTTCCCAAAGGGAGATGAGGTGATCCACCTACTAAAACTCTGTTGTTCCTTGAATGAAGGTGACCTCACCTGAAATGATCCTTTTTCTTCTGTTTGTGACCTTGTTCTGCCTTTAGAAACCTTTCCCTTTCTGTAGCCCTTTGGAGCTTCCCCCTACTCTCTAGATAGGATGCTGCCTGATTCATGAATCACTTAATAAAGCCAATTAGATCTTCAAGTTTACTTGGTTTAGTTTAGTTTTTCTAACAGGTTCTCTGTGAATTCAATTCATTTCAGCAAGCATTTGCTGAATTTGTACTACTATGTTTGCAAGACCCTGTGTGTATAAAGTAAAAACTGAGCAGAGCACAATTTTTCTTTATCCAGTGGGTCAATTTCCTTATAATAGTTCCTTCACTCAGTACCTAGAATGAGTATCAGTATTCAACATCTAGTTAGTGAGCACTTAAGACAAGGCAGCATATTAGGTGTTGGGCTCAATCAGTGAACAAAGCAGGGAGAGCCTCTGCTCTAATGGCACCTACATTTGAGAATATGGTTGTCCTCTACATAACGAAGGAAATAGTAAAGAACTATGAGTGACTGTTTCCTTCTTCCATCAATTAACAATTCAAGCTTTACCTGTTTACTTTTTAAAGTATTTATTAAGTACTTAAATGTGGTAGACGGATACCTGTGAACAAAATGGTCTTGATCCTAATCATAAAGCTTGTGGTCTAAGTAGGGGAGACAATACCAAGAAGTAAAAAGACAAATATATTTCAAATTATAGTAAGTGCCAGGAAGAAAAGAATCAGCTGTTCTAAAAGAATTACAGGGCAATGTAATTTAAGTCAAAGAAGATCAGGAAAGGCTGTTTAAAATTAAATGGAGACAAGAATAAAATGCAGATTAGGGCATATCCCTTCAATTTCTTACTTTCTTCTCCACTATCCTTTCCTTTAGCTAACTAGACAAATATTTAACTTCTAGAATAACCCACCATCTTGCATAACCAAGTTAAATTGAGATGCTGATCTCAGAGAAGCTGCTTTCTTAAGATCGTTTGAGCAATTTGCTCATAGATTGATGGTTGCTTTGTCTTGCTTGCTATATTCTCCATTGCCTCTTAGTACCTGCTTTCCCCATCTTTTTCATACTTTCATACTCCCTCTTTCCATCTACCCCACTGCCTTTTGACTGCTCCCCCATCCTCTTGAAAATAAGAATTAGTCCTAAATGCACTCAGTATTATACTCACTTAGGAATTTAGATGCATGAGTATTATAGCACAGTGCCACCAAATTTAGCAACCTGAGAACTCTTTTAAAACCACAGCATTAATATCAGCTGTCTCCCAAGGAAGAAAAACACAATTAGTCCTGATTTGTTCAGAAGTATACACGATCTAACTCTACATTATAAAGCCTGGTATTTCAAACTGTGGCCTAGAGACCCGCAGCATTGATTGATGTTACTTGGGATCTTGCTAGACGTGCAGAATCTTGGACCAGACAAAACCTGTTGAATCACAATCTGTATTTCAGTAAGATCCCCATTTGTTTCATATGTTCATTCAAGCTTGAAAATCTCAGATGCAGAAGATTCCAAAGCAGGTAACTATGAGGATTCGTAATCCTAGTTCTTTGACACCTTTCTGTTACATATTCAAGCTGGTATAGCCATTTTTACTTTCTCAGTACTTTTTAACCTACAGTTATCCTTTAAGTTATCATTTTCAGCATTTTGTTTAGAAGTTCACTGTTCATTTCTGCCTATCCCCTCTAGCAAACAATAGTATAGATCTTTAAGGCCCAGAAAATTATGGTTGATGGGAGTCATCCATTGCTTTTTCCTGCTAGTGGAGATATTAGACAGTGTTGGTCCTTAGATGTGATGTATATTCTATCTGGATCATTCCTGTTATCCATAGAGAAAAGCAAAGTCAGCACTTTGAGAGGGAATTTAGTGTGTGGAGTAGCAACTCTGTTAATACTTAGCTTGGACCTTGATCAAGTCATGGGATTTCCTTTGGCCACAGATTGTTACCTATAAATGTTCAGGTTTTAATGTGTACCAATAAAGACATACATACATACAAATCTGACTTAAGGTTTTTCAGTTAAATGTTGAACTGATATAAAATAAGATTTATAAGGTGTATGTAAGGGATAAGGAATCATGATAAAATAAAATCCATGTATCCACTGCCCAGTTGGAGAACATTATAATTTATGCCCTTAAAATCCTATGTGTACCTGCCAGATACCAACACTTCCCTTCTTTCTCCTTAATCACCTCTCCAGAATTTTGCCATTGTTGCCTTGCTTTTCCCCAGCTTTACCATATTTGTAACTCTAAACAACATATTGTTTTATTTGGAGGGCTTTGAAATTTTATATTAATAGAATCATATTGCATGCATTCTTGTGTGATTGACTTTTCTCATCTGACATTATTTTCCTGACACTTGTCTACACTGTTGTGAGCATCTAAAATTCACTCATTTTCACTACTATTCAGGTATTCTACTGAATGAGTATACCTTAATTCTGTTGATGGACATTTGGGTTTTTGCAGGTTTTTTTCTGTTATTACAAACAGTATTGATAGGGTCTTTGCTAAGACTGCTAATGCCTAAGTACATGAGTCTCTTTATGGCAGTGATTCTCAGTACTCACTGAGTACCAGAATCACTGGGTGTTTTTAAAAGATGTAGGTGCCTGGGCTCCACTTTGGCCCAGTTGAAATGTAATTTCTGAAGGGGAGAGCCCAGGCATCTGTATTTTATAAGCACACCATAGTAGTTACGGGTAAGATCTACTGTTGTGGAACATGGGCTTAGGAGTGGCTTAATTGAGAGTCATAAGTTACACTCATCTTTAACTTTACTAGATAGTGTCAAGTTGTTTAAGTGATTGTACCCAACTTATGATTCTTTCAGAAACATTTGTTGTTCTGGTGGTCTCAATCCTTTTAAATTTAATTTACATTTCCATGACAAATAAAGGCAAATGCTTCATATGCTTACTGGCCATTCCCTTTCCTTCTGTGCAATGCCTTGTACAAGTTTATCTTTTGTCCGTTTTGTCTATTGCTTTGTCTTTTTTTTTTTTTTTTAATGGATTTGTGGTTTTTTGTTTTTTGTTTTTTTAGTTTTGGCTGTTGTTAAACATGTTGTAGTTATTGTCTCTATTTGTGGTTTGTTGTTTCACTTTCATCAAAAGTTGAATGTAAGTTCCTAAATTTAATGAAGTCAAAATTATTACTTTTTTTCCTTTATGATTTGCCATTTGCTTATTTAACAAAACCTTCATCCTGAGGTAAAACAGATATTCTCTTATGCTGTTTTCTAAAAATTCTATGTTTTTGCCTACCACATTTAGGAATTAAATCCATGTGAAATTCATTTTGTACATGGTGTGAGGTAAGGGCTAATTCCTACATTTTCTCTTATGGATAACCTGTCCCAGCACCATTTACTCCAAATTTATCCTTTCCCCGCTGATTTTCCATGGCACATGTGTGGTAAAGATCCATATTTATGTGGGTCTGTTCCTGGACTCTCAAGTTTTGTTCCACTGGTCGATTTATTTTTGCAGCAATAACAATCCTGCTTTAATTATAATTATTGGTATGGAAACTCTACTTCACTCTTCAGGAGCATCTTGGCCATTAGCTTTTCTTTTGCCATAAATTTTATATAAATTTTTCTTTCATTTTATAAACAGCTTGTCAGTTCCCATAGAAATAAAACGAAACTGAAAGAATTGTGAGGTTGACTGGAATTGCATTGAATTTTTCATCTCCAAGTATTTTAAGATTTTCCTATCTTTCTGTTACTGATTTTTAGTTTAATTTCACTGTGTTCTGAGAGTGGGCACTATATAATTTCTAGTTTTAAAAATTTATCAAGGTACACTTTATGGTCCGGAAGGTGGTCTATCTTGGTGAATGTTTCATAAGACCTTGAGAAGAATGTGTATTCTGCTACTGCTGAAGCAGTCTAAAGATGTCCATTATGTCCAACTGATTGATGATATTGTTGAGTTCAGTTATGTCCTTGCTGATTTTCTTCTGCCTGTTGGATCTGTCCATTTCTTGTTTGTTTTTTGTTTTAATTTGAGAGAGAGAAAGAGTGTAAGTGGGGGGGGAAGGAAAGAGAATCTTAAGCAGGCTCTATGCTGTGTGGAGCCTGGTGTGGGACCTGATCCTATAACCACGAGATCATGACCTAAGCTGAAATCAAGAGTCAGACACTCAACTGACTGAACCACCCATGTGTCCCAATCTGTCCATTTTTTAAGGAGGTGGGTTTATTTTTATATTTTATTTTTTTAGAGGTGGATTTAGGCCTCCAACTATAATGGTTGATTCATCTATTTCTCCTTGCAGTTCCATCAGTTTTTGCCTCATGAATGTTAATGGTCCGTTGTTAGGATTTTTATGTCTTGTTGGAGAATTGACTTGTCATTATATAATTCCCTTCATTATGCCTGATAACTTTCCTTACTCTGCAGTCCGCTGTCCGAAATTAATATATTTACTCCTGCTTTGATTAATGTTAGCATGATATATCTTCATCCACTTACTTCTATTTTTTAAGATTTTGTTTTAAAGTAATCTATACACCCAACGTGGGGCTTGAACTCACAACCCCAAGACCAAGAGTCACATGATCCACCAACTGAGGCAGACAGGCATCCTTTTCATCCACTTACTTTTAATCTATATGTGTCTTTATATTTAAAGTGGGTTTATTACAGCCAACACAGATAGGCATACCTTGGAGATAATTGCAGGTTTTTTTGAGGTCACTGCAATAAAACAAATATCACAATAAAATGTGTCAAATGAAATTTTTGGTTTACCAGTGCATATAAAAGTTATGTTTACACCCCTCCGTAGTTTATTAAGTATGCAATAACATTATGTCTAAAAAAATAATGCATATACCTTAAAGAATACTTTATTACTAAAAAATGCTAACCATTATCTAAGCCAACAGCAAGTTGTAATCACTGATTACAGATCACTGTAAGAAATATTACAATAATGAAAAGGTTTGAGGGGTGCCTGGGTTGCTCAGTTGGTTGAGCAACTGGCTCTTGGTTTCAGCTCAGGTTATAATCTCACGGTTTGTGGGATTGAGCCCTGCGTTGGGCTCTGTGTTAACAGTGCTGAGCCTGTTTGGGATTCTCTCTCTCTCTCTCTCTCTCTTTCTCTGTCCCTCACCTGCTAGTGCTCTCAGTCTCTCAAATTAAAATAAACAAATAAATAAATAAAAAAAAAGAAAAAGAAAATGTTTGAAATACTGCAAGGATTACCAAGATGTGCACAGAAACATGGAGTCAGCAAATGCTGTTGGAACAATGCACAACAAAGCAAGAAGCAATAAAACAAGGTAGGCCTGTAGTTGGATCTTATTTTTTTTTTAATTGTTTTTTTTTTTTTTAACGTTTATTTATTTTTGAAACAGGGAGAGACAGAGCATAAACGGGGGAGGGTCAGAGAGAGAGGGAGACACAGAATCTGAAACAGGCTCCAGGCTCCGAGCTGGCAGCACAGAGCCCGACGCGGGGCTCGAACTCACGGACCATGAAATCATGACCTGAGCAGAAGTTGGACGCTCAACTGACTGAGCCACCCAGGCGCCACTGTTGGGTCTTATTTTTTGATCCACTCTGGCAATCTCTCTTTCAATTAGTGCCTTTAAACCATTGACATTTAAAATAATTTTTAAAATAGTTGAATAAGTAGCTACAATATTTGTTACTGTTTTCTAATTGTTGCACTTGTTCATTGTTCCTAGTTTTGTCTTTTTTGTTTGTCTTTTGTGGTTTTAACTGAGCATTTTAGATGATTCCATTTTCTCTCCTTTCTTAGGATATTACACTTCTTTTTAAACTTTTCCAGGTGGTTGCCCTCGAGTTCGCAATATATATTTACAACTAATCCAAATCTTTCAAATCACCCTATACCACTTCAGGGATAGGAAGAGTACTTTATAAAAAACAAAATAATCCTAATTCCTCTCATTCTTTGTATCATTGCTATCATTCATTTCACTTATACATAAACATACATAAGCACACACATATATCTACACACACGCACACACACACACACACACACATAATTGAATACGTTGTTGCTATTATTATTTGGAACAAACTCTTAGATCAATTAAGAACAAGAAAAATAAAAGTTTTTATTTTACATTCACTTATTCCTCCTCTGGTGCTCTCTGTTTATGTAGATCTGAGTTTTTGACCTGTATCATTTTCCTTCTAAAGAAGTTCTTTTAATATTTGTTGCAAGGCAAGTGTACTAGCAACAAATTCCCTCAATTTTTGCTCATTTGAGAAAGTCTTTCTCTCTCCTTCACTATCCTTGAAGGATAATTTCCCAGGATATAGAATTCTAGGTTGCTGGGTTTTTTCTCTCAATACTTCAAATATTTCACTCCACTCTCTTCTTGCTTACTTGGTTTCTGAGAAGTCAAAAGTAATTCTTATCCTTGTTCTCCAAGAAGTGAGGTCTTTGTTTTCCTCTTCTTCTTTCAGGATTTTTTTTTTTAATCTTTGATTTTCTATGGCTTGATAATGATATGTGTAGGTGTAGCTTTTTGGGCATTCATCCTGCTCTTGTTTTCTGGAACAGCTTCCTGGATCAGTGGACAAGTTTGGTGTTGGACACTAACTCAGGGAACTTCTCAATCATTATTGTTTCAAATATTTCTTCTCTTCCTTTCTGTGGGGAATAAGTTTAGGAAATCCCTGAGCTTGCACCAATGGGTTAACAAGGCTTAGGATGAAAGCATCCAAGATTAGGTAAACAGGGCCAAAGTGCCCCCAGCATAGTACAAAAGTAGAAAGCTACTTCCATAGGTTGGATGTCTAGAATAGGTAAATAGGTAAACAGGGCTATAGACCCCTGGGAGCAGGGTGAAATTGCCCAGAGTGGAGCTAATTAGCAAAAGAAAGGTGCTTTGTTGACCCTGAGGTAGCATGTTCCATATGTCTTATCCCCTAGGCAAGTTAAGATAAATATGTGAGGCCCCTCGTGCCTGCTGTAAACAGTCATCTGCTCAGTGCAGGGATTTTGTTTTCTTTTGACCCAAACTCCTAACACTGGATATCTTCAAAACTCCCTTTCTCTCACATACGATTTAATGTTCACTGTTTCACGGTCTCTTTCTGCATGTCCATCACATTTGTAAGCCTTCTGATCCTAATAAAAACGGAGCAATGACCTTTACTCTTGTCTCCTCCTGGATATTAGCCTCTCTCGCATTTAATTCTGCGTCCATTCTCTTCCTGGACAAGAGAGAACTCCAGACTTGAAGTCTGAGACACCTTTCTCTCTTCTTCTGGTATTCCCATTACATGCGCATTATACCTTTTGTAATTGTCCCAGTCTTTGGTATTCTAGGTTTTTGTTGTTTTTTTCCCCCTTCTAGTCTCTATTCTCTTTATGTTTGGCTTTAGAAGTTTCTACTGAGACATCCTCAAGCTCAGAGATTCCTTAGCTGTGTCCAGTCCACTAATACGCTCATCAAGGGCATTCTTCATTTGTTACAGTGTTTTGATCATTAGGATTTCCTGGGTTTTTTAGGAATTTCCAACGCTGCATATGTTGCCCATCTATTCTGGGATGCTCCCTATCTTACCCATTAGAGCACTCAGCATCTTAATTATAGTTGTTTCAAATTGCTGGTCTGATAATTCCAACAACCCTGTCGTATCTGAGTCTTGCTCTGATGTTTGCTCTATGTCTTCAAACTGCTGTTGTTGTTGTTGTTTTTGCCTTGAATGTGTCTTGTAATTTTTTCCTTGATAGCCAGATGTGATGTACTGGGTAAAAGGAACTGCTGTAAACAGGCCATTAGTAATGTGGTGGTGAGGTGTTGGCAGTGGGGAGGGGGGGGACTGTTCTATAGTCCTATGAATAGGTCTCAGTCTTTCAGTGAGCCTGTACAACCAGACTATGAACTTTACCTGTGCTTTTCAGTCCCCCTTCCCCCTTTATGTGGGAAAGGATGACTAGAGTGGACCGAAGATGGGTATTTCCCTTCCTGCATGTATAAGGCTAAGCCAGCTGGAGTTGGATATTTCCTTCTCCCAGGTCCTCCCTGCCAGAAGCACAGGGGGATTTTTCTCTGATATTCACTGTGAGAACCTAGCAGAACTATGGGATGTAAAACTCACAAATATCTGAGGGACTCCCAAGGACTGGATGCCTGGAATTTTTATTTCTCAGACTTAACCCACACTCAGTCTCAAGCAAATTGTTAAGTACAGTTCAGTTTTCCCTACCTGGGCACTGGTTCCTGTGGGTTTCAGCTTGTGGGTTTCTGCTCCAATAAGTTCTACTGTTGGATCTCTCTAATTGTAGTAGTGGTTTTCCTTGTGACCTCACTTCTCTTACAGATCTAAGAAGAGTTGATTTTTCAGTTTGTTCAGCTTTTCATTTGTTAGACTGGAGAGGCGACTTTCAAGCTTGTTAGGCACAGGGCTAGAATATTGGAAATCTGTACTGAATCCTTACATTTGAGGATAACTGCCATTTCTACTATGTTATGTGTTCTTACACGGACACATGAAATATTCCTCCACTTACGTAGGCCTTCTTTAATATCTTTCAATAGTTTTATAATTTTCTTCATAAAGGTCTTATACATCTTGTGCTGCTATAATAAAATACCATAGACTGAGTGGGTTAACTAACAGAACTTTATTTTCTCAGTTTTGGAGGCTGGAAGTCCAAGATCAGGGTGCTGGCATGGTTGGGTTCTCGTGAGCTCTCTTTCCGGCCGGCAGATGGCTGCCTTCCTGCTGTGTCCTCACATGGCAAAGAGCCCTGGTGGCTTCTTACAAGGGTACGATTTCTACTGGATCAGAGCGCTATACTTATGACCCCATTTAACCTTAATCTCTCTCCTTAAAGCCTTATTTCTAATGCAGTCACATTGTGGAGGGGTGGGGGAGGAGGGGGCGAGGGGATGCTGGTTAGGGGTTCCACATAGGAATTCTGAGAAGATACATTTCAGTTAATAGTACAATGGTTTGTTAGATTTAGTCCTAAATACTAATGGTTTCATTTTTCTTATTATACTCTTAAGTGTTTTATGGTAAATGAACATGTAATTTTTGTTTACTGATTTTATAAGAATTTGCTTTTATACAAAAAATAGCAAATAACAGATCTAAGAATGATATTACCAAATTTTAACTTTTCTGAAAAAAATTTTTTTGAAAATGTCTTTATTTCAGATTCATTGCTACACAGAGTCACATAATCCTCAAAATCTAAGTCTACAACTGATCATCACAAGATCCCTGTCCATATACACATTAGTTAGACAGAGGGAAAAATTCTGTACAATATTTTAGTAGTTACATGATTTGAAAGCAATAGTGAATTGGTGAAAACTGAAGAACTTTCAATGCATTACACACAGGATAACTATTCTCAAATACAAGAAACTAGGCAATAAAAGAAAACTTTCTGTTCAGTTACAGAAGAATGCTAAAGGCATTTTATGATGAGAGAAATGCTTTAAGTTAGTACACAACCTACTGGGTAAATAAAACTGCTACATAAATTGGTACTTTTGTTCTTGAATATTTGTAGTATGGTATTACCCATTTACCTGACATTTAATAATACATAAAGTTCAAGTCTGGGTTCTCAAGACAGTTACTTGATCATTTTGAATAGTGTCTGGTGTACCCAGTGTTTTTTTCCATTTATCTTTCACTTTCTGGGACACTCAATTTGCTGTTTTTCCTTTCACATGCCCCTGTTAGCACATATGGCCAAGCGACCACCTGTAACAGGGAAGTCTCATGTTATTAGTTACACAGGTAAGGGAAGTTGCATATACCCACTCCTCCTATCCAGTCTGTTGACTTAAAGCAGCAGGGGCAACCTACCACCTAAATCTTTTCTTTCCACACACACACACACACACACACACACACACACACACACACACACACAAAATAGTAGACACTTCTTTCATCTATCTCTTGTTTTAGTGGGACTGTGCAATGCTGGAACAATAATCTAGAATGTCCTGAATGGTGAATTCCATTGTAACGCCAGATCCAGGATAACAGCGAGCTATCAAACCTTCAAAGTGCTTATACTGGCGTATAAATTCATCTTGCATAGAGTGCCACACCACCTATTATAAAAATGAAAATAAGTTACTAAATTATGAATGGAAATATATAATCAAGTTAAGGAGAAATAATGTCAAGACATATTCTAAGAATTTAGCAGTGTAATGGTTAAGAACATGCACCCTGGCTCCTTAGACTTACAACATATGTGACCCTGATTATGTTGAATCACTACCCTGTGCCTCAAGCTCCTCATCTGTAAGCCGGGGTAGTAACAATGATACCTTCCTCATAAGTTTCTTGTGAGGATTAAATGAGTGCATGTATGTAAAGTGCTTAGAACATGTTTGACATAGCAAGCACTCATTACATTTTAGCCATTATTATATCTACTACAATATCCAATACAGATGTGTATTTACACAATTATATATGGAACTAAGACTAGTAATTAAATGGAATGCAACAGTTAATGCTTAAATTTCATTTCAGATGAAAGTTTAAAAAGTTCTTTAGCTAAAATTGATGATACAAAACATTGCTTGATGCTATGAAGGACACCAAGATGGATTATCTGCGATCCAAGGGTTTATGATTTAGCAGTGGGAATAACTATGTAGACACCTATCAAGGCAGAATCTGATTTTACATTGACATATTAGCTAATACTAACAGGTTACATTTATTTATTTATTTATTTTCTCAATGTTTATTTTTTTTCTGAAAGAGAGTGAGTGTGAGCAGGGGAGGGACAGAGAGAGATGGAGTGAGAGAATCTCAAGCAGAATCCATGCTCAGCACAGAGCCCAAGGTAGGGCTCAATCTCATAACCACAAAATTACAACCTGAGCCGATATCAAGAGTTGGATTTTTCAATGACTGAGCCACCCAGGCATCCATAACAGGTTACATTTATTGATGCTTACTGTGTATCAGCACAGTACAAAGGCTTTATATATGTATCATCCTATTTACATCTCATGACTAGCTGGTGAGGGTGGGTGCTATGACCATCATCACTATCCAACAGATAGTATTCTTCCAGGATTTTTCCTCATAAACCCTAAACATCATAAATACTAAATTCCTGTCACCTTAAGTCTATTTGCTAAAGAGTATTACACTTTTGGCTTTACATCTTTTAGCTCATGGTATTTCTTCCACCTGGAATGTCACTCCTTTTGCTTTATCTGTACCTACCTGAATTTCAGAGGCTGACACAAATGCAATAACCCTCATGAAGCTTTTGATGATGTTGAAATCTGAATTATTCTCACTCACGTCTGGGTCTTTCAGTATGGTTTAAGAAAAATGGCTCAATTTGGGGTTTAAATCTGGCTCTACCATCCGTTAGCTATGAGATCTTGGTCATGCTACTCCACCTCCCTAAGCTTTTGATTTTCTCATCTGTAAAATGGCAATGACAAGAATAGTAGTGTCCACTATATGAGGGAGGTATTATTTCCACTTTTCAAATAAGAAAATTGAGGCTCAGAGAGGTTAAGTGACTTGCCTAAAGTCATACAACTTAATCTGGAGCTGCATTTCTAACTCTGGCCCCCATGCTCAGCATCACTCCGCTGTACTATGCTCTATTCCATTTAGTTACCTTCCTCAAATCTAAAAAACAAACAAAAACCTCAAAAAAACCCACAGCCCTAAGCAAAACAACTAATGTCTCAAAACAATAAAGCAGAAATATAAGATAAACAGGAATAGCCATATAAACTTATATTATCAATGTTGTTCCTTTCTTCCTCACAACTCATTAATCTGGCCTATAATTTATGGAACTTTCCTCCTGCACTAAAATAGAAAATCTGTAGCCCTTCTAGATGACTCCTGGAGAAAAGCAATATATGTAAAGATGTGCAATCTAGGATGGTTAAAGGAACTAAGCATACCTGAAGTAAGTTCTCCTCTTCGCATAAATGTTTATCAACCTTTTTGTAGAGGTTATCTAGACCTTTTTTCACTTCCTTTCCAGGATACTCTTTAATGACTTTACGAAGTTCTTGTTTGTTAAATGCAAGTTGATAGCTTACTTCCTCCTCTCTTATACCCTGTGCCACGCGAGCTTCAACACCTTCAAAGAAATGCTTCAAGGAAATGAAAAGAAATAATGGCTAAGCACTGCTTTTATTACCACTTAAATTAAAAAAAAAAACCCTCATTATAAAATAGTATTTATTCACTGTATTAAACTCAGAAAATATATTAAAAATGTATCACACTACTCAGAGATAACCACTGTTAACATTTTAGATTTCCTTCTAGTCTTTTCTTGTAAATATATAAATTAGGTTTATATTATACGTTGTATTTCCCATTTAATATTTTGTTTTCTCCAAACTATAAATTTTAACAGCTGCATAATGTTCTATCTAATGGCTGAACTACAATTTATTCATTGCTCCTATATTGGATATTTAACATTTTTCACTTTTTCAGAGTTGGCAAAATCTACTCCGATTAAAAGAAATTTATTGTACACACAGTGGTCATAAATATTTTTCATACAAAAGTATTTACCCACAATACTGATTACTTTCCAGTACAAATTTCAAGGTCTATGATTCCTTAGTTGAGGAGCATCATTTTAAGTATTCTGAAGATTCTTCAAATACATAATTTGCTTCCAAGTTCAATCAATTTATATTTCTATCAATAGGACATGAAACTGCTACTTACCACATAATCATCAGAATTACCACAATTTAAAGAAACTACATTTTGATGAGTGAAAAGGTTTGTTTGTTGTTTTATTTCACGACTCTTTGGCTATAAATGAAATTAACCTGTTTTCATATTTTATAGTATATTCAGAACCCTTGCCCATTTATACATTGGGATCTTAGTGCTTTCCTTATTGATTTTAAAAAGGCATTTTATATTAAATATACTGACTATTGTATTGTTACAAATATTCATTTCAGGTCGTCTTTGAAATATATTTGTTTTTTAAATATGCAGTTTTATTGATTGACACGCCTTTATGTGAGTACTGTACAATATGATTTAATGCTGACAAGCCAAATCTCCCCTCGTTACTTTTCTCTAAAATTTTCTTGGCAAGTACTATTTGTTTTTCATTAAATTATTATGCTTTTGCTAATAATTTTTTTGATAAATTTATTCCTGGTGCTTTTAAAAATTTTGTTTTTACATAAACTTTTTTTTTTTTAAGTTCATCTGTTTATGTTGAGACAAGGAGAGAGAGAGAGATTGTGTGTGTGCATGTGCACATGCAAGCAGGGAAGCACTGGGGGTGGGGGGGAGAGAAAATCTCAGGTAGCCCCTGTGTTGGCAGTGCAGAGCCCTATGTAGGGCTTGATCTCATAAACTGTGATATCATGACCTGAGCCAAAATCAAGAGTCACACAGTGAACTGACTGAGCCACCCAGGTGCCCCTGTTTCTCCATAACCTTTTAATTGCTTGTTATAACATACCAGAAATAAATTATTTTTTTATACACTTATTTCAAATCCTGCTACTTTATCATAGATCAGTAATTTCAACCTATTATATATAGGTAATTATAACCTTAACTTTCCTTTCCATATCTTTTATTTATGTTTCTGGTCTTATTGCATTGGCTAGAGCTTCCGTAACAATGTTAAATATTAAAGGATCTAGCAATGATTCTGCTTTAAATTTTATTTCAAAGGGAATGGTTCTAATGTTGCAGTTAAGTACCAAGTAGACTTTAGGTCTGAGAAAGACCTTTTACCCTAGAGAAATAATATCTGTCTGTTCTTAAGTTTTAGAAGGAATTGGTTGTGGATTTGATTAAATGTCTTTTAAGCATTTGTTGTTGACAAGATATATATATTTTGGCTCTAATTTCAAGTTAAAAACTTATGAAAGAGCAGTAATCACATTGTGGACAAAGTTATCTAGAAGGGTCCACTGAAGCTTCCACTATTGTAAAGTTCTCTAAAACCATCCATTCTTAATTGTAATAATCAAATATGCTCTGGAGAATGACTCACTTCAGAAAACGAAGTGAAAGAAAAAGGCAATGAAAAAAGCAATTTTTGGTTTTCTTTTAATCTTGATAAAGTTTTCAAAATCTTCATTTGAACTAGGGTTAGAGATGAGCCATTTATGAGGAAAAAAGAGAACCTGGTACAATGGAAAAGCCTAATCTAGGGTTCACTCCCCCAGCTTTGCTACTTGCCAGTTATTATGACTTCAAGCAAGTTTATTTACTTTCAGTTTCTTCATTTGTAAAATGGGTTGATGCTACCTTAGCCCAGATCATTTTTCGCAAGAATTAAAATAAGGTATAGAGCACCTAATAGTGTCTTAGCACACTGGAACCTTTGATAACTGAGTCCCTCCTTCCTTATTCTTTTGCATCAATACATGAGCAAATTAGTATGAATGTTTGTGTTATTCATATCTAAATATATGATTTACAGGTTCAAAATCAGGAAAATTCACTGAATGAAAATATACTTACATTTAGCTTTTCAAGAGGTTGTCCTAAAGAGTAAATGACATAAGACTGAAGGTGATCTGTGTATTTTTGTTTGGCTTCTTTTTTTTCAGCTTCTAGACATGAGATTTTCAAACGAGACAGTGTTGCAAAAATATGGTGAAAGTTTTCCATCATAACTACATCCCTGGGGGTCTTCTGGCTTTCATTTGCTACTTTCTCCACTAAAATCAAAAAGAGAAAAAATATAATAACATTTTGATATGAATAGGACCATATTTAGCTATAAAAATATTTACATGATTTTTTTCATTTGTAAGTTTAAGAAGTAAGCACATTTCTGGACTTAATAAAATATACTAAAGGGTTTTCATATCCACTTAAATCTAATTAAAAAATCACTCTAAAACAGTCATATATGTGTATGTGTGTGTGTGTGTGTGTGTGTGTGTGTGTGTCTGTGTATATAAATGTGTATATATACACATTTGCATATATATAAATATTTCAAATACACTAAATCTGGATTCCTATTTGCAATTTTCAGCCAAAGAAATTCTAAATTGCTCAAGTACTTAAAAATGTAGAAAGCAAATAAATAAACAAATACAATCACAAGTATCAGGGAAAATAAAGCTGATTAAAAAAGAAAAAAAAACTTTTGTGATAGCATGACCTTTTTAAGAATGGTCCAAAAACTTAGAAGTCATAAAGGGAAAGAGAAATAAATCTGACATGAAATTTCAAAGCTCTTGCATGGTAAAAAACAAACAAACAAACAAACAAACAAACAAACAAAAAAAAACCCCAACCATAAACAAAATCAATTTATAGCCTATTAGGTCAACAAAGAATAAAAAGACTGATAATATCTACTAATATCCAGCATTAATGAGATGTGATGAAAATTCTCACCAACTGTTCAGAACACTAAACTGGTTTAACCTTTCTGTATGGCAATTTGGCAAAGGCCTTGAGATATATGCAAACCTTTTGACCTGGTAATTCCATTTCCAGTAATTTACCCCAAGGAAATGACTGGACAAGAATACAAAAATATATGCAAAAAATTAGAAGCAAACTAAATGCTTATTAATAGGAGATTTGATAAATAATAACACATGGAATACTATGCGGTCATGAAAATGATTATAGTAATAACATAAATTGACAAGGAAAGGCACTAGAATTATGGAGTAGCAGGTTATATTAAAGAACACACACACACACACACACACACACACACTCAACATACACATATATATGAAGGAGAAATATTAAACAGTTTGGAAGGATAAAAATTAAATGTTATCTCTGCCTGATGAGATTACAAATTATTTTCTTCTTGATTTTTAAAATTTGTTTTTTTATTTTTGGGGGTGTGTAATGAGCATGTATTACTTTACAATCAGACAAAGAAAAGCTACTGTGAATTTCAAAAGAAATCTCAACCACACAAACATCCAATCATGTAATTTATCCATCTTTCCCTTGACCTGATCCCACCGAAAATATTATATGTAATTGGTAAGATGATTCCTCCTCCTGTCAATTGTTTCAGCTTTTAAAATTCCTGACTACATGCAATCAGATCATTTATCTGAAACTAAATGGCACATCCTACTGTTTCTGTAACTTAATTGTGGGATCTGATACTACAGGAAGACAGTGAATTATATAGTATTTTAGCATTAATCTACCTTATGGGACAGAAATGAAAACTGAGGCCTAAAGAAGTATATTGATTTGCTTAAGGTTACACAGACATTTGCTAAGATGCAAATGTAAAATCTCATTTTTAATTTTTAAATTTTTTTAAAAGGTCATTTTTGGGGATTAAAAAAGGAATTTCAATTTTGCGCAGTGATAAGCCCTTATGAACCCTAAAATAGAAGTGGTTCCTGATGAATATGAATGGGTTTTATTTTTCAGGTTCAAGAAATAATTACTTTCAGAAAGTTAAAAAAGACTATAGAATATGAAAAATGAACGTATGTATCCTCCAACTTGAATTACCATAATAGTGAAAACAACCAACCAAAAAATTCTTTAGAACATAACAAAAGCTTACCATTAACAAATACTCCTCTGATAAGTTTGGTATATGCTTTATCTAGATCTCCACGACGCTCAGCATTTTTAAAGATTGATTCTGCGAGTCCAGCAAATTCTTCAAATTCAGCAACAAATGGAAGAATTCCTACTTTACTCTTTTTTGAGATCTTTACTTCTTCCATTTGCCTTATTTGATTACTCTAATGTTAGGCAGAAAGCAAGGGAGAAAAAGAGCCAGGCAGCTTAGAAACAACATATAGTCATAAGCAAATGTATACATCATAATGGCAGGACATAATTTCGTACCTAGAACATTTTGGATGTTTACTAATTACAGATTAATACGATAAGGATAACCAAGAAAAACTATTTTCATAAATTAAAACCATAAGAGACTCTTAACCATAGAGAACAAATGGAGGGTTGATGGAGGTATGTGGGTCGGGGGATGGGCTAAATGGGTGATGGGTATTAAGGAGGACACTTGTTGTGATGAGCACTGGGTGTTATATGTAAGTGATGAATCACTGAATTCTACTCCTGAAACCAATTTTACTGTAAATGTATCCTAACTAGAACTTAAATAAAAACTTCAAATTTTAAAAAAGTACATATATTTTAAGAAAATAACATCAAGGAAAAAAAATCCAAATTATTTAAAACAAGATACAATCAAACCTTGTGAACCTCAAGTATTTATTTGTTCAAAGAAAAACAAGCAATAACAATTCTGTTATTCATGAAAGGTAAGTATAAGGCAATTGTTTATCTTGGGGCAGACTAGATAACAGAGCACACACAGGATTCCTCTAGGTTATTTCTGGTTGGTGGCCATGTGGCCAAGTTTGAGAACCATAGTCATTTCCAATTCTCATTAGCCTAAATTTTGTGTTTGGATAGAGCAGTTCTTTAATTTCTGGGTGTGAGAACAGAGAGGGAGAACAGGCATTTCTACTACGGATTTACATACTATATAGTTTTCCATGTATCCATCAGTTACTTATTCTAAAATTATTTCAGCAAAGTGCTTGTGTGCGATGTTGACAAAGTAAAAAAGGGATATCTCATATAGACAAAACCTAGACATTTGGGTCAAAAAGATCCACAAATTCAATTACGGTTCTGTGTACTTCTCAGAGGATCTAGATATATTCACAGTAAGAATTACACTGCTAAATACTATAAGATCATTTTTACTTCTACCTAAAATTTCATAAATGATTTTGGGGGTATAACTTGAAAATCAAATGACATGTGGCTTAGAAAAGTAATTACTTCCAGGCTACAGATATTAGTATTAGAAAGTCCTGTGGAGCACTGTCACCCATTTGATATTATCTTTATTACTATGGCATACCCATTTTATTGCACTTCACTTTTTTCCAACAGCATTTGCTAACTTCACGTCTCTGTGTCACATTTTGGTAACTGGCAATATTTCAAGCTTTTTTGATCATTATTATTATATTTGTAAGGATCTTCTGTGATGCATGATCTTTTGTTTGGCTTGCCACAGACCATGTCTGTATAAGCTGGCAGAGTTAATCAATAAATGTGTGTATTCTGACTACTCTACCAACCAGCCATTCCTCCATCTCCCTCCCTCTCCTCAGGCCTAGACACAATTTTATTTTCTGAGACACAATATTGACATGAGGCCATTTAATAGCCCTATAATGGCCTCTAAGTGTTCAAGGGAAAGGAATAATCCACACGTTTCTCACTTTAAATCAACAACTAAAAATGATTAAGCCTAGTGAGGAAGGCATATCAAAAGAGGACACGCTGAAAGGTAGGCCTTTTGCGTCAAATGGTCAAGTTGTGAATGCAAAGAAAAAGTTTTTGAAGGAAATGAAAAGTGTTACTCCAGTGAACACACAAATGGTAAGAAAGCAAATTAGCCTTATTGCTGATACGGAAAAAATCTGAGTGGTCAGGATAGAAGATCAAGCCAGCCACAACATCCTCTTAAACCAAAGCCTAATCCAGAGCAAGGACCTAACTCTTCTCAATTCTATGAAGGTTGAGAGAGGTGAGGAAGATGCAGAAGAAAAGTCTGAAGCTAGCAGAGGATGGTTCATGAGTTTTAAGGAAAGAAGCCGTCTCCATAACATAAAGTGCAAGGTGAGGCAGCAAGTGCTGATGTAGAAGCTGCAAGTTACCCAGAAGGTCTCCCTAAGATCATTAATCAAAGTGGCTACACTGAGCGACAGATTTTCAGTGTAGACACAACAGTCTTATTTTGGGAGAAGATGTCATTTAGGACTTTCATAGGTACAGAGACATCAATGCCTGGCTTCAAAGCCTTGGGACAGGCTCACTTGTTAGGGGCTAATGTTGGTGACTTTAAGTTGAAGCCAATGCCCATTTACCATTCCCCAAATCGTAGGGCCCTCGAGAATTATGCAAATTTATTCTGCTTCTGCTCTATAAATAGAATAAGAAAGCCTGGATGATAGCTCATCTGTTTACAACATGATTTATGGATTATTTCAAGCTCACTGTTGAGACCTACTATTCAGAAAACAGATTCCTTTCAAAATATGACTGCTCAATGACAACGCACCTGGTTACCCAAGAGCTCTGATGGAGATGCACAATGAGATTAATGGTGTTTACGTGTTTGCTGACACAACATCCATTCTGCAGCCCATGGATCAAGGAATCATTTCAACTTTCAAGTTTTATTATTTAAGAAAAATATTTTGGGGGCGCCTGGGTGGCTCAGTCGGTTAAGCAGCCGACTTCGGCTCAGGTCATGATCTTGCGGTCCGTGAGTTCGAGCCCCGCGTTGGGCTCTGTGCTGACAGCTTGGAGCCTGGAGCCTGTTTCAGATTCTGTGTCTCCCTCTCTCTGACCCTCCCCCATTCATGCTCGGTCTCTCTCTGTCTCAAAAATAAATAAACATTAAAAAAAATTAATAAAAAAAAAAGAAAAATATTTTTGATTTTGTATCTGATGAATCTGGGCAAAATAAATTAAAAACCTTCTGAAGAGGATTCACCATTCTAGATGCCAATAAGAACATTTGTGTTTCATGGGAAGAGGTCAAAAGCATCAACATGAACAGGAGTTTGAAAGAAGATGCTTCTACCCTCATGGATGACTGTGAAGGGTTCAAGACTTCAGTGGAGGAAGTAACTGCAGATATGGTGGAAATAACAACAGAACTAGAAGTGGAGCCTAATGATGTAACTGAATTGCTACAATCTCATGATAAAACTTTAATAAATGAGGAGTTGTTTCTTATGGATGAGTTAAGAAAGTGGTTTCTTGGGATAGAACATACTTCTGTTAAAGATGCTGTGAAGACTGTTGAAATGACAACAACAGATTTAGAACTAAGTTTAGAATTTACATAAACTTAGTTGATAAAGCAGCGGCAGGGTTGAGAGGACTGACTCCAATTTTGAAAGAAGTTCTGTGGATAGAATGTTATCAAACAGCATCCCATGCTATAGAGAAATTGTTTGTGAAAAGAAGAGTTGATTTATGGGGCAAACTTCATTGTTGTCTTATTTTAAGAAACTGCCACAGCCACCCCAGCCTTCAGTAATCATCACCCTGATCACTTAGCAGCCATAAACCTGGAGTCAAGACCTTCCATCAGAGAAAAGATGACAACTCACTGAAAGTTCAGATGATGGTCAGCATTTCTTAGCAATAAAATATTTTTATATTATATATATTGTTTTTTAGACATTGAACATTAAATAGACTAAATTATAGTGTAAAAATAAGTTTTATATGTACTGGGAAACCAAAAAATTCATGTGCATTCACTTTGTTGCAATACTGGCTTTACTGTAATACTAGCTCTATTGTGGTAGCCTGGCCCAGCTGAAGCTGAAATATTTCTGAGGTATTCTTGTATTCCAATATTTATTTATCAGTATTGATAACTGTGAAGAGTAAAAATGAATGCAGTAGAGAGGGTAGTGTAAGACTGCAGGCACTGGAACCAGACTGTCTGGGTACGAATACCAACTCTATTACTTTGACCTGGAGAAAGTAACATAACGTCTCAGAGCATCTACCTTATGTAGGGGGGAGAAGGTTGTGAGGATTAGATGAGATAATGTGTGCCAGGTGCTTAGATCAGCATCTGGTACACAGTGAGCACTAATTTAGAATGCTGGCCTATGGTTGTTATTAAACTGCATGAAGATTTTTGTTTAGTGTGGCACTTAAATTTTTTTAGGTGTTTTTTCATTTTCTGGAGAGAGAGAGAGAGAGAGACAGAGAGCACGCGTGAGTGAGGGAGGGTCAGAGAGAGAGGGAGACACAGAATCAGAAGCAGGTTCCAGGCTCTGAGCTGTCAGCACAGAGCCTGATGCGGGGCTCGAAATCATAAACCGTGAGATCACGACCTGAGCCGAAGTTGGAGCTTAACCAACTGAGCAACCCTGGTGCGCCCAGTGGGGTATTAAAATGCACAGGATGTAATTATAGCATGAATATACTTAAATATTAAAAGGAAATATTCTAGGGGCACCTTGGGTGGCTCAGTCGGTTGAGTGTCTGTCTTCGGCTCAGGCCATGGTCTCACGGTCCATGAGTTTGAGCCCCACAGCGGATCTGTGATGACAGCTCAGAACCTGCAGCTTGCTCTGGATTCTGTGTCTCCCTCTCTCTCTGCCCCTTCCCTACTCACACTCTCTCTCAAAAATAAATAAACATTAAAAAAAAAAAAGGAAATATTCTAAATGACATTTGTCTTCTCTGACTTTGTAACTCGTAGAATAGAAACAATTGCATTCACTTAAGAAAAGAGCCATCAATGCAAAAATGAACTACTGGGACCTCATCAAAATAAAAAGCTTCTGCACAGCGAAGGAAACAATCAGCAAAACTAAAAGGCAACCGACAGAATGGGAGAAGATATTTGCAAATGACATATCAGATAAAGGGTTAGTATCCAAAATCTATAAAGAACTTATCAAACTCAACATCCAAAAACAAATAATCCAGTGAAGAAATGGGCAAAAGACAGGAATAGACACTTCTCCAAGGAAGACATCCAGATGGCCAACTGACACATGAAAAAATGCTCCACATCACTCATCATCAGGGAAATACAATTCAAAACCACAATGAGATACCACCTCACACCTGTCAGAGTGGCAAACATTAACAACTCAGGCAACAACACATGTTGGCGAGGACGCAGAGAAAGAGGATCTCTTTTGCATTGTTGGTGGCAATGCAAGCTGGTGCAGCCACTCTGGAAAACAGTATGGAGGTTCCTCAAAAAACTAAAAATAGAGCTCCCCTAACGACCCAGCAATTGCACTACTAGGCATTTATCCACGGGATACAGGTGTGCTGTTTTGAAGGGACACATGCACCCCCATGTTTATAGCAGCACTATCAACAATAGCCAAAGTATGGAAAGAGCCCAAATGTCCATCGATGGATGAATGGATACAGAAGATGTGGTACACACACACACACACACACACACACACACACACACACATATACATGCAATGGAGTATTACTCGGCAATCAAAAAGAATGAAATCTTGCCATTTGCAACTATGTGGATGGAACTGGAAGGTATTATGCTAAGTGAAATTAGTCAGAGAAAGACAAAAATCATATGATTTCACTCATATGAGGACATTAAGAGACAAAACAGATGAACATAAGGAAGGGAAACAAAAATAATATAAAAACAGGGAGGGGGGACAAAACAGAAGAAACTCATAAATATGAAGAACAAACTGAGGGTTATTGGAGGGGTTGTGGGAGGGGGGATGGGCTAAATGGGTAAGGGACATTAAGGAAACTACTCCTGAAATCATTGTTTCACTATATGGTAATTTGAATGTAAATTTGAATGTAATTTTGAATGTAAATTTAAAAAAATAAAAAAGTAAAATAAAAAAAAGAGCCATCAATGAACTAAATCTTATAAAAATAAAATTTCTCTCAAGCTCATTGTACACATTACTTGCAGCTTATTACTCGACACAGAGGTTACTCGGTGATTAAGACTATAACTTTGATGTGAGGCACATAGCATGTGAGGCTTATCTGTGCTTTGTTCTTGGCAACTTAACCAAATCACATCACTCTCAAAGGTTTAAGGGTGCAAATCCGCATTACTAAAGTGAGGAATCCCGGAAAGCAAATTAAGCACAGGTAAGAATATATAAGACTGCAGAGCCGAGCTTGGTAGTACTTGATATGTCACTTACTTCCTATTTTAGCTCTAGTTCAGGCTAGGCTAGCTTTCTTAGTCCTGTTCTTTGAAGAACACCAGATACTTTGATCTTGGCCACCAAATGAAGAGCCAAACACAGGCGCTATCCCATTTTCTACAGCCATCTGACATTCGTGCTTTTGGCTCAATACAAACAGACCCATTCAAGATCTGCCTTAGGTCCTAATCTTGTCCCAAATACCAAAACATAGAACACTTATGGAATACACACAATCCACCAGACACTGAGAAGACAGGAGTTAAAATAAGACACAGAGATGAGAGGCGGCAGAAGGAACTATCCTTCCCTATAGTGACAAAAGATAGATCCTTTAGAAATATATGCAATTTTATGAGAAAATATTTGAGTTTGCACCTTTGTCTAAGTTAATTTTGCTTTGTTTCTCCACTGCTCTGTTTTGAGAATAACATGAACATTCTTTAATAAACTATTATTAATTACTACCACTGGCAGCAGCGTGAGCACCACCACCGCCATTATGAGCCATCAGTTAGTAAGGCCTTATTGCTGTGCAAGGCAGTGTGCTAAGCACTTCATTTGAACCCACATCTACATTTACCTGACACTACATCCTAGGCTTTTAGCAATTATGTTCTGTTGGACTGACAGATGGTAGATAAAGTTATATTTTACTAATAAAAGCAACAAAGCCTTCATAATCTGGAAATGCATAGTGTCCTCATGACTTAGTGTTCCTGCTATGTCACACAGGACTCATTATCTTAGTCTTCAGCAGCTCTTCCTTTTCCCTCTGGCTCTCAGCTTGTGGTCAGAACCTCCAAATTTATCATCACCTCTGGGGAAGGTGGAAGAGGGAAGAGGATAAGCCTTAAGTGGTCAAATTTCAAAGTATTTAAAATCCCAAGTGAAATCATGTGGTAAGGAAAGAGGATTAACCAAGTCTATTGAGGTGACATTTAAGTTTCTATAGTGAACACATACATACTGCCTTCATACTTTAAAAACTCAATAAATATTATTTTTAAAAAGTGTAAGAATAATATGGATTTTAATTGCCCTTAATGTTTTTATCTCCCATTATTTTATGGGTATTCAAGAACTGGATATATCTTAGAGGTTACACAGTAGAAATATTCAAATGATAGCCATCAAATTTTACATATTAGCTACATTAATAAAATGAACCTTTTATTTTGGAACCTGGCACAGCCCAGTTCATACCTACAAACTTACCAAAACCTAGCAGACAAATATAGGTAATAATTTTTCTTTTTTTCTAGAAGGAAGAAAATAATGATTACTGGAAGTTATTATAAGAACAATGTATTCTTAAAATAGAGCAATATGATTATTAATTACAGCTGTTAAACTAGTAAACTAATAAAACTAATTAAATAAAAATTTAAACAACTAAAATAATCCAATTATTAATTTTCTTATTAGAATATGTTTTAAAAACAACAACAACAATAAATCTAAGTGATAGTTTCAGCCGTTTCATGTGATCTGTGGTCCCTAATTGGTTAACTGAGATTTCTTTTAGTTTAATGTTTATTTTTGAGAGAGGGAGAGAGACAGAGTATGAGTTGGGGAGGGGCAGAGAGAGAGGGAGACATAGGCTCCAGGCTCTGAGCTGTCAGCACAGAGCCCGACACGGGGCTCGAACTCATGAACCACAAGATCATGCCCTGAGCCACAGACAGACGTTTAACCAACTGAGCCACTCAGGTGCCCCAGTTAACTGAGATTTCAGTTGACCTAGTGGATCTCTGAAGCAGCTGCTACCTCTACGCCACGGGCTCCAGAACTTGCCAAGATTCAAAGTGTAGAAGGGAAAGTAGCCAGTATAGTATCATCAAACTCTGTTCATATAAATTGCAGCCGACACCTTGCTTCAGGGCTTTGAGAGATGTGAAGAGCAGATCCCCCAATGGCAAGCTGAAAATCTCTTGATTTAAATACATTTACCTATTTTTGCAATCATTAGAACTCTAAGTTACTTAAAAAAAACAACAAAAAACTTACAATGCATTTGTCAAAGTTCCTTTTGACAGTCACCAAAACATTTCCCAATGTAGTACTCAGGAAAGAAGCAGGATCCACATTTTGTGCAGTCCACACATGATGACTCATTTTGACAAGCATGTAAAGGGAGTTAAAGCTATCAATTTTGTCTCCTAATGCAATTAGGTTGTTCAGTTCTGGCTCAATGCAGCGAAATATTTTAATCATCATTTGGCGGATCATATCTTTTCTGTTCAGAAAACATACAAAACAGATTACAAGTTTCAAGTGTTTTCATCTTTAACTTTAATCCACTGCATACATACAGAATGACTAAAATTTATTACTTCAATTAAAAATGTCCAAAAATGACGAACTAATTATTCTACATCAGTTTCCAACATAAAAATATTTTTTTGAAGTTAAGTTTTATTACTCAAAACATAACTTGATGTCATTTGTAAAGCTGGATCCGGAAATGTGCTTTGTAATTTCTGAGAAATATGCAATTCAAATGCTACTTCTTACCAGCAAACATCAAAATTGATTGCACTTTTTTGTGATTACCAGAGCAAAGAAGAGTCAAACAGGACTGATTTTAACTCAGTAAGACGTCAAGAAGACACTAGGTACACGTGTCAGTGCTCTGAGTACAGTCACATTACCAGAGTCATCTGGTCCCCCCCCCCCCCCCCCCACCTCCCGGCCATTGGAGCGGCATTCCCCGAGGCTCAATTTTAAGGTTTTTTTCCTCCCAAAGAAATGACAGATAGTAACAAACACATACTCTGATGAAACTGGCAGTGGCGCGCCAGCATTATGTTGCCGGGATAATGTTCCTCCATCTACGTCCTCTGCTTCAGTCTGCAAAAATTATTCAGGTACTTTACATAACAAAAGACCAACAATTTGACTATATAGCAAAAGCCTGCTCAGTCTTAAAATTCCTAGGAGAGAATACATTATGAAAACCAATGATTTTTAATTTTTTTTTTTCAACGTTTATTTATTTTTGGGACAGAGAGAGACAGAGCATGAACAGGGGAGGAGCAGAGAGAGAGGGAGACAAAGAATCGGAAACAGGCTCCAGGCTCTGAGCCATCAGCCCAGAGCCTGACGCGGGGCTCGAACTCACGGACTGCAAGATCGTGACCTGGCTGAAGTCGGACGCTTAACCGACTGCGCCACCCAGGCGCCCCGAAAACCAATGATTTTTAAAACTGTATAATTTAGTATGTTGCTTAAGAATGTTTATGAGATGTTTTGCTCTTAGATTTGATCTGAGAATTATTGTAGGCTGAGAAGTTGTGCTTGTGTGTGTGCACAGGAGGGGAAAGCAGGGACAGAGGAGGTACAGGAGGCTCAGAGCGGGTGTGGGAATGGAGTGGGGGAGCACCTCAAAAAAACCAGAAAAAACTTTTAAGACAATTTTAAAAATTAAAGAAATCTTATCAATCATTCAAATAAAACTCTGGCATTTAAAAAACGCTATTAAAAATTCTTACAGAGGCTAACAAATAAGCAAATTTCTACCATCATCATCTACAACAACATTCATTTTAGATTGCTTTTTATGTTGGTTCTGTTTTTTAAGGTGACCTTAATTTAAAAATCATTTCATTGGGGTGTCTGGGTGGCTCAGTTTGTTAAGCATCCGACTCTTTTATTATTTTTTATTTACACTTATTTTTTTTAAATGTTTATTTTTGAGAGACAGAAAGAGACAAAGCATGAGTGGGGGAGGAGCACAGAGAAGGAGACACATACATCTTTTTAAAAATTTTTTTAATGTTGATTTATTTTTGAGACAGAACACAAGCAGGGGAGAGGCAGAGAGAGAGAGAGGCAGACGCAGAATGTGAAGCAGGCTCCAGGCTCCGAGCTGTCAGCACAGAGCCCGACACGGGGCTCGAACTCACAAACAGTATGATTATGACCGGAACTGAAGTTGGACGCTTCACCAACTGAGTCACCCAGGCGCCCCAACATCCGACTCCTGATTTCAACTCAGGTCACGACCTCACAGTTCATGGGGTTGAGCCCCGCGTTGAGCTCCATGCTGGTGGTGTGGAGCTTGCTTGGGATTCTCTCTCCCTCTCTCTGCCCCTCCCCAACTTGCGCCATTTCTGTCTCTCTTAAAATAAACTTAAAAAAAAAAAATCACTTTATTTGGGGTGCTTGGGTGGCTTAGTCGGTTAAGGATCCAACTCTAGATCTCAGGGTCATGAGTTCAAGCCTGTGCTGGGCTTCATGCTAGGCATGGAGCCTACTTTAAAAAAAAATTATTTGCATTGTGCTTTTAAGTTTTTCAAAATATTGCAGCAGTCTTTCATTTTATTTTCTTACATTTATGCCACCTGAGAGGCATGCTAAACAGGCATTATTATTATATTCTTGTACAGATGAGGAAAACTGGGGATTAAACAATTGGTTTAAGGTCTTAATGCTAGTTAGTAGCAAAGACATAAGAAAGATTCAGATTTGAGGCTTCTTTCTTTCTTCTTCTTTTTTTTTTCCTAGACCATGGTTTATATACTCAAATATATTTTTTTTAATTATATTTTTTCTTGGTGACTACTAAAATGCTAAAATTTCTTTTGAATAATGTCTTTTACAAAATGTCTTATATTCAGACATTTTCCACCCTCACTAATTTAGAGGATATTTAAGCCTAAGACAGTCTGGAGTATTAAATTAGATGCTCAAAGTCTATCACTGTTTTTGTTATCTCGTGATATGATAAAAATTATTGAAGACATCCTTACATCGTAAATTTTTTTCTTTTTCTGTTCTGATATTGAAATTGGGACAATAAATTAATAAGGCCAATTATGCTACAGATCATAAATATTAGCCAATAAATAAATGTGAGCCATACCATTGTTCCAGGCATACTTTGATGTTGCTGTAGTTTGAAAAATTTACTTATGAAGTCCTGTTCTGCCAGACACAAGGGCTCTAGTTCACTTAGTACCTGTTCAAAGATCTGAAGAAAACAAAAATTAACTGCACCAAATGCTTAAAAAATCATCCACATTCAATGCACTTAGGGACCACAGATGCTTTATCTATAATAATCTCAATAGAATTCCAAAAGAAACTATTCCAAGATTGATAGGACGAAGCAGAAGCATCAAGGCATAACAGGGCCAGACATACCTAGAATAAAACTCACAACAATTATTCACTTGACATCTAGAAAGAGGAACACAGAGATAAACTTTTTAAACTTAATGCACTGTTGAGAATAATTTAGCTTCATAAAAGCTATTATTTCCTCTCTACTTTGTAGTTGGCTCAAAGAACTTAAGATACAAGCACTTAATGATTTATAGTAAATTTTAATAAAGCTGTTAAAAGTCAATGAATTGATAATACACATTTCAGTTGCCATTTGACTAGCACTTTTTTCAGATTCCAATTGGAAAGTAATATATAGTTAATTAAGAGACAACAGAGCCCAAATTTTTGAAACTGCTGTTAGAAAACCAATGTTAATGTTTAAGAAGTACTTGTTATTTTATTTTACCTTATCAAATTTGGTCCTGTCAGCAACGTCGAGATCAGAGGCAGACATGTTTCCCATATCCAACAAAGAAGATGACTGAGATCTGCGATTCCCTGAACTCTGAACACTGAGTTTATTTAGACTAGAAGTGGATCCAGTTAATTTCCCAGAACTTCCATGAAGACCTAAGAAATAATAAAACTTTGAAAGTTGTGACCTTCACGAATAAAAGACCCATAGCGTAAACCAGGGCTCTTTCCTCCACTGTCTTCATCTTCCAGTGCTCATATTAGTTATCACACAAGTCTACCACATGGGACAGGCTGTACAGTGTCCTGCTCCTTCATTAATGTTTGTGTCCTATCCCTGAGTATATTGTAAGAACAGCAAAACTACACAGATCCACAGAATAGGACTAGACGGGATCTTAGAGATCACATGATCTATACCCTGCCCAGTCTCACTAAAGTTGTCTGATATTTCTAGACTAAACTAGATGAAGATTTCCTTCTTACTCAAAAGACATGAAAATGGATGAAGGTCCATGACTCCTTAGTGTACTGGCTAACATGACTTTTTTATTTCTGAAGAAAACAGCCATATCCCAATATTACTTGCCTCCACATTAAAAATGAAAATATTGGATTGAACCATACAAACTGCCGATACTTGATCACTCTTGCCCTATAAAAAGTCAATTACATATGATTCGACATAACACATTCCTGAACCCAGAAACTCTGCTTTTATAGTAAGTGAACTGATTAACTACAGTTCTTTAAAAACTAAACAAAATGGGGGCGCCTGGGTGGCTCAGTCGGTTGGGCATCTGACTTCAGCTCAGGTCATGATCTCACAGTTTGTGAGTTCGAGCCCCACATCGGGCTCTGTGCTGACAGCTTGGAGCCTGGAGCCTGCTTCAGATTCTGTGTCTCACTCTCTCTCTGACCCTCTCCCACTCATGCTCGCTCTCGCTCTCTCTCTCCAAAATAAACATAAAAAAAATTTTTTTTAAATAATAAAAAATAAACAAAATGAAGAGAGAAAACAACAACAACCCTGGAAACTTGTTACATTTAAAATACAACTAAAATATAATACATACACCATGAACTATATAATATGGGACATCGTTGGTTAGCTATAAACATAGGTATCCATCATAACCATGAGGAAAAATGAGAACAATGTGGCTGGACAACATTCTACATACATCGAGGCATTAAAGGCTTACATTTTTATAAGAAAATGTACTATTTTTATTCAGAATTGAATATAAATAAATAATTCTTTTTAATCTTCTAAAATATTTCTCAGTTAACCTGTATTGTTTACTGATGGTCAGAAGGGACAGATAAAGATACAATAAGGACAATTAAAGACATAAACTTCAGTTTCATTATGCAAAATCTGACCATATCTGTAAGAATTTTTATAGTTTTTAAACACAGCCTGAAAACAGAAGTTGAATGGTTAAGCCTTTCACAAATTCCTGACTGCCCACCATATATTTTTAACTATATTTCTTGAATGTAGCCATACCACTACCATCATGTTACTTTTCTTTCACCAATCAATACCTGGCAACTCAGAGCAATTAATATTTTTGGTGTAACTTTTGTCAAGACAAAAAACTAATTTCTAGACATTAAACAAACATGCATTGAGAATACCTACTAATACACTAAGCATACTCACTCTCTGTTTCCTGTTTGACAGCACTTTCTTTTCGAGGCAGTGTAGCTGTGATGGATTAGGTTGCAAGCATCAAAGACAAAGACAAGTTAATAAACTGCAATTTGCACAAACCATGCACAAGAGGAAGTTAAAGCTCTAGTTTAAAAGACACATGCAAAGAACCATGAGCATCAAGTAACAAGAGGTGCAACATATGTTTAGTTGGGTCAGCTACTGGTTGACAAATTCTGAGAGAAAAAAACTTTACTAGTCTAATGTATTGTTTTTATTCAAATATTCAGGTAAAAAAAAATCTGTATTTGTCAGCCCCCACTCCCAACACTTTTAAATGATTTTTTTTTAAGTTTATGCAGCTAGTATATTTAAATTTAAAAGACTACATTTGTAAGTTTTGGTTTTAGGAAAAAAAAACACAGTTCAAGTAAAAGTGGGTTTTTTTTTTAATTTTGTAAAAATCATTTTATTTCATCATAGTAAGTATACTCTTTAATCTCCATCCCCTATTTCACCCATCCCCCTATCACCTCCCCTCTGGTAACCCATCAGTTTGTTCTCTTTAATCACGAGTCTCTTTCTTGGTTTGTCTTTTTCCCTTGCTTGTTTGTTTTGTTTCTTAAATTCTACGTGTGAGATCATACGGTTGGGTAAAAGTTTAATACAATGGAAATTTATTAGAATGAAGTTGCAGACTTAGACATTAAGAGCATATCTTGCTCCCTGAAAACTCCTGAGTCTCCATGGTACTACATAATGTTATACTACATCTGATAAAAAATTACCTGAGTGGGGCTTTAAAATTATTTGAAAATATAAAGCTGAACTACTTAGTAGCTGGCTTTGTGAACACCTAGGATGAAAAGTATTTATCAAAATACTAATTATCAGGAGATGGGAGGATGGAAAGGTAAAGCCAAAGGGACAGGTTTAATATAGGAATTTGAGTTCCTTTAGGGTCATTTGGCATTTCTTTTATTCTAAAACTTCTCTCTATATAATATTTATTAGATCAGTTGTAGAGATCATCTTGTGAAAAATTCTAAACTCAAATTTGAAATTAATGTGAAAGGCAAAGAAAGAAATTATAGAATGAAAGAGAAAATTAAAAGAATATAACTATAATCTAGAAATATTTCAAAAACAGAGAATAATGTGTCAACTGTCACTATCCCTGCCAAACTTCAAGGCAAAAGCCTGAGTAAAAACAACTACCTTGTCATACCAGGGATATATATATCGTTCCAGCCCTAGCTGCATAAGCTCAAGGGAGTATGAAATAACAAGGCTGGACACTATAGTGGCAAGCAGGGGTTTTGCTGGAGCTGCTAGCTGGTCAATCAGAAAGAACAGTACCTTCTGGTGGCCTTAGGGTGTGACTATACTAAGTTCACCAGTTTCAGAGCAAAGCCTGACACTTCATACACTTTTTTTTGGTAGCCAATAAATTATGTAGTTACTAGTAAGGCCACTTAATTATAATTTGGGGTTCACAAAAGCCTACATTATTTATCAGCAAAAAAGCAACAATATTCAAGTAACCTTTTAAATATCTTTAAATAATCCCCACTAGACTGTAAACTTCACGAAGGTAGGGTCTTTGCTTATTGCTGCATTCTCAGTACCTAGCAGTGCTTATTACATAATGGGTAATTAATATTTATTATTTTCTAGCCAGCACTGAATTCAGCCTTGTATTCGAGACTCCTTTAGGAATCAACAAGATTCTTAGCTTAGTGGAGAAACAGAATGAAAAATAATTTTGACATACCACTTCTAAGATTTTGGAAGGTTAAATACAAGGGAGGCACTAATTATACAAATGTATATGTCCAATGGACTAAAATAATATGTATGTGTGTTATCTTAGCTATAGAAAAAAAAAACTAGTAATTTAAAAAATAATTACTAAATTTCCTTTGCCTGCCATTGCATTAAGTACATTTGTAGAATACAAAGGGGAGAAAACGCCACCAAAATATCATTCTTGGGGGAAAATTCCATGCGTCTGAGTTTTATCAAAGTAAACCTATTAATCAAAAAAGGCAATGACCTACATAAAAACCTATCACAAAGAAAAGATATTTACTGTTATTTTAACATTATTCTGAATTATTTGAACTAAAGTGATGTTAAAGTTAAGAGTGGTTCAAAGAGTATTCCCCTGAATCTTTATGACTATATTGACTATACCTTTCCTTTTGTAAAGTTACGTTCAGTCTTTCTATTCTGACCCAGCAGTTTCAGAACAAGTAAAAAACAAAAATATTTAAATTTTATTCATAATTACTTTTGATTCATGTAAAAGTTATCATTCCCAAACTACAGGTTTCTATTTTAATTATAATTACTATGAAAAATTGATTTAAACTGGGGCGCCTAGGTGGCTCAGTCGGTTAAGTGTCCAACTTCGGCTTGGGTCACGGTCTCACGATCCGTGAGTTCGAGCCTGCGTCAGGCTCTGTGCTGACAGCTCGGAGCCTGGAGCCCGTTTCAGATTCTGTGTCTCTCTCTCTCTCTGCCCCTCCCCTGTTCATGCTCTGTCTCTCGCTGTCGCAAAAATAAATAAACGTTAAAAAAAAAAAATTGATTTAAACATAATTTGAATCATTGAAAAGGAACTTTAAAAAATTTCATTCTACCTTATTTAGAATTTCTTAAGTCATCTGTGTTTAACTTGTCCTTTGAATTGTTTATTATTTAGTTTATTTTCTCTTGTAGCTAATGATATCAAAATCACTGAAACTAATTTTCTGGTACCATCAACCATCACAAATTACTCTCCTGTTATAATTTGATACATAAGAAGAGATATAATTGTAATGATGTTTTAAAATTATAAAAGTGCCTTCTAAACTTCTAATTTAAAAATATTTTAAACAAGATAATTTAAGAACTTCTTAGGAGTAAAAATTAATTTTCAAGTTAATGCAATGAAACCATTAAGATACTATTATACTTGATTTAAATTATATTTTTATTATGTCATTTATTTCAGTGTGAATCTTAGGCTTTATAAACTATTATGATACTGGGATTAATGACCTCCTAAAGAGATAATTTTAGAAAGATTTCCCTTTTGCCTCCTGTTTTCATATAACTGTAGAAGAATGCTCTCAAAATAAAATGGTTCACTAACAAGTGGTGACAAATATACTAAATGAAAACATTAAACATGTAACTGAATTAATATGCTGCTTACTAAAAAAAAAAGCATAACATATCCACAGTGAAACATTAACAAGGATATAAACACACTGCTGTTTAAGAACAATTAACCTTTAGGATGAGTTAGCATTTCTGTTTCCAAAAGCCTATTGTCCCAAGATTCTCATCAGTATCTTTACCTAAGTATAACATATTTGTACACAGATTCAAAACATTTCAAAAGTCTGGACTAGTATAATCAATATATTAGTGTTAAAAACAACAACAACAATGAATTACCAGATAATTACCCACTAAAGACAGTCTTCTCTGTCCTAAAGAAAAGAATGGAAAGATGTGCTATCAATTTCAATCCTGTCTCCTGTTTACCAGAAGTTGCTTAGGGCATAGGCTCCTTTCAACAAGCAAATGCTAAACTCATTATTCTAAAGGGGAACTATGCAGACACACTGAGTACACATTGTAGCCATTTAAGGCCAGGTTTTGACTTGAATAGGCACAGAACTCCATCCAAAAGGAACTCCAGAGATGGGTACATGCAAGAGCAGAATGTGGCCTCAGCAAATCACCTTCCTCGCAACTTGATACTTTCACTGGTTATCCTTTCAAACATGTTTCTGTCCACTTAACATATTTAGAAGCAACAAAAAACAACATGCTTGAGAAATATCTCTTTGGGAAAATAAGGTATAACCACAGGAGAAATTTGAGTGAAGGTTTTATAGCCCCTTGATGGGGGAGAAAACAAACTTTCTTTTTGATTCAAAATAGCCAGTGAGAAGTAAGAAGCCAGGAATCACTTTCATTTCCCTGTAAAGAGCAATGACTTAGAGATCAATGATTTGCCCCAACTGTTACAAAAGGTCTTTTAGGAAGTAAGAAACTGAACTCTCAACGTGTGTCTCTTAGCCTCCTACTTTCTCTACCAGATCACACTTCATTTTCTGGTCAACTGCTATCTATGAACAGAAGCTTTCATTGATGGCATGAATACACAATTGCTGTCAGAGTCATATACTACAGAATTTTAGTAAAAACCATATTTACAGATATAAATATTTGTTCTGTGAAATATCTATAAATCAAACCAACACATTAGACTTACTTTTTCGTCAATTCTACTATATCTTCTTTCACTATGCTCAAAAAGTCTTATAATTATTTGTCATAAATAAAACACTTTAGCTTACCAAACTTCTTGCTTTCTTTAGTTGTGCCAGTCATCTTGATCTTTGCAACTTCAAAGAAATCTTTAATTTCTCTCTCATACAGCCGTGATAAATAATCCATGTAATTCTTAAAATAAAAGTAACAGGTACTTCTTATTAAAAAATATATATGTATATATACATACATGATTAATTTAATTATAAATTAAAATATTTATAATTTTTAATTATAATAATTATAATAAATTATAAATTATAAAAATTATAAGTATAAATTAAATATAACTAATTTAATTCTAATTAGCACGTTATAGTTTTCACAAAAAATTTATTTTTTAAAAACAAATTTGATTTATTCTAGCTCAAATGGAAACATCTATAATTTAGCATTCAAACTCATTTCTTCATCTTATCTGCTTATTAGGATATAAGAATATTTTAGGCTTTCAGGAAGGGTTCTTCAACAGTGGGAGACCATATATTTTCCAAGTCCTAAATTAAATGCATATACAGTGGACTAAATTTAAATAAATCCATGGCAGAAAATCTATACTTGGCTATTCTTTTAAATTTATCAGGGAATCTAAGCTTCAGCTTCCTTTATTGTTTCAAATTAATACATTCAGTTTTAGAGTAGGTTTACATTGCTTATAAAATATTATAAGCTTATCCTTATAAAATAGTATTTGGATGAAACATAGTATATAGATCCTGCTTTTTTCAATTTGTAGGCCATATATATTTCTCACATAGTCTCTGCACTAAAACTTAGTCAAATGGGCAAGTCTTTCCCATGATCTTTGCATAAATTTAAAAACAAATGTAAACTGGGGCACCAGGGTGGCTCTGTCGGTTAAGTGTCCAACTCTTGATTTCAGGTCATGATCACAGGATCCAGCCCCACATCAGCTCTGTGTTGCTGAGCATGGAGCCTGCCTGAGATTCTCTCTCTCCCTCTCCTCTGCCCATGCTCGCTCTCTCTCTCAAATAAATAAATAAAGCTTTAAAAAATAAAAAAAAATTAAAAATGTAAATTAAAATATACCTAAAATTAATTCCTATTTCATTAGGCTGTCCCACTTTTTCAATGTCTCAGTTTTTCAATTTTAAATTCTCATAAAAATCTTGATCACTGCAAATCAGTGAATAGTTGACAAATGGGAAATGAGCTTCACACAATTTGTAAAATCTTCATCAGTGGCTTCTACTTAAATAACTCAACATAACAGACTGCATTTCAATATCCAAATTGCTTAAAGTACACATTACTACCCAAGCAATTTAAACAATTTCAAAACAGCTCCTCTGGTATCTAGAAAATAGTGACAAGAACAGACTATTGAAAATCATCCCCTTTCCCAATGCAACTCTAATGACTCGATACCTTTTTTCCAAGTATGTAACAGAACTCATTGGTGGGAAAGGCCACAGACAGTGTGACCATCAGTTCATTCATTTACCAAATTCTGAAGGAAGTCTCTTGTGAGGTGCCTCTTAGCACCTTGTATATAGCACCTTAAATTTAGCTGTCATGAGTTTAAATACTGTTGTCTCAGGCAGTCTCTTCAACTTTATGTTGTGCTGACTGTAGTCTTACAGAGGTCTCTATATTTTACCTTCTCTTTACACCAAAAGGTAAATTCCACAAATGTAGAACGGAGGTTGAGAGAAGATGTCTGAGAATCTTCAAGACTGACTGTGAACCTCAGGAGATTATTAGGAGAGCAGAGCTCATTTCCTACCCAAGCATGGATAGACCATCTCTAATATTAATCGCCCCACATGAATAACTCAGAGCCACAGATAGGGGCCAGAGTCCTGGGGAGGAAGGAATCCGAGCAGCTGAGATAGTTTCCATAAGCTCTAATTATGTATACCAAAAATCAGGGCTTTCCTTAGACTCAGTCATAAGTAGAGCTGGGGCAGTGCCTTGTGATTCTTATCCCTTAAAGAATGTGAAACAGGCTTTTTTTGTTCCTGCCAAAAAGTGTGAGCTGCGGACACCCAACCAAGTGCAAACAGTATCTGGATTTAATTACTATTTATTAAAGAAGCACTGGTTTGTCTGTTTCCTTCTTTCTCTCCCTCCTTCTTTCATTCTTCTCTTCCTTCTTCCTTTTTAATAAAATCCTGGTTGTGATGACCCTTCAGCAACCAAATTAGATTATAAGGTAAAATACAGTCTGTCAAAAGTTCAAACCACAGGATCAAATAACATTCCTGGGAAATAAGTCAATTTCATTTTAAAAAGCTCATTAATATTGTCAATCAAAAATATACTGTGAGGAGAGAATGATTCCATAAATCATTGCCAGGTTGGCTATTGTCTTGTTTCTTCATTTAAATTACATTCATGAATACTACATTATATATAAAGATAGGGCAATAATACTCACTGAGAACACAATTAGGCAAAAAGCTTATTGATTACTTTACTTGTTTGAATATTGACTAGGGGACAAAGCACTTGTTGGCACAAAACTCTTAAGGAGATATAATAATGTTTAATTATTCAAAATATTAATCCTCCTAAAACTTCAAAAGGCAAAGAATTCCAGTACTGTAAATACTTTTCTTTAAGATATCTCCAAATCAGAATTCTGTTGAATGAAAACAAAACAAAACAAAATATAACACAACAGTAGAGTTGCAGAACACTTAAAAGACTAATTCTGAGGAACAAAAATAATCTTACCTAAAATAGCTAGCCAGATAAGATGTACATACATACCTTAGAATATTCATAGTCTCTTTGAAAAGCATTTTTAAAACTATAGTTTAAAAGTATTATTTTTTTTCCCAAGGTTTATGTCCCCTTTCTTATGATCTCAGTTTAGAAGGGGAGTCAGATCTTACTTTAAATGAGCAAAGGCACTTTGAAGAGAAAATACATAAAGACTGATTTACAAGATGTCCTATTGCCAAATGTGTTCATATTGATATACTGGTAGGACTGTACCAACTACTTTTTTCTTATCATCATAGTTCTCATAAATTTCTACCTACTCCACTGCCTTCTCACAAAGCATGAACCTGAGACTAGAGGAAGTTGTAATAATTATTTCAGTCAGTAGGAAGATAAAATGGGTTCGTGTATAAATATTAATTTCCTAAGAAAGAATAATCTTCACTATAAAACACTCTAAAAGAGAGCACCACTTTTTGAATAAAACTAGGAAAAATTACTGCAAGCAAAAATAAGATGATTTTGCTAGCTAACTTCTGTTAGGAAATGTTTGGTCGTAAGCACATGGGTTGAGGGGAAGAGACTTTATATGAACAATCTCAATATTTTTGTTTTCACTTCAAGAAACAACACATTACTCTTTCCAACTCAAGAACATCTTTTAAGGTCATGTTGTCCACATAATTAAATTATTACTAACTATTAAAATAGCTTCTACCTTACTTAAATTTATTGTTTTGAACTCCAAATTCATAAAAACATACAGATAAAATATTTTACTTGTTTTTCAAGGTATTTTTAGAATTTTAAGTAAACTGCTATTATATCTGACATATAAATATGGCTATTTATATATTTGAATTAGGTAGCAATTTTTTAGCTCCCTAAGTCACATGGTTAATTTCAATACTAAAGGTCACAGCAGAAATGCCAGAAAAGTATTGTATCCATGGCTTCCTGCCACAATGGCCATTTATTAAAGTTAAATTAGATCATGTATTTCTACTGCTCAAAGCCCACCCAAACTCCCTCCCCCATCTCCTGCATGGTACAAGCCAAATCCTTACCAATGTACACAGTCCCTTCCTGATCTGTCCCGTCTGTCCCACCCTGCTTTACCTCTCTCCATTCTTCTTCTAAAGTCCTGTCTCTGGCCCTTTGTACTCCAACTATACTGGTCTCCTCATTGCTCCTCCAGTATATCAGGCATGCTCTTACCATAGGATACCTGTACTGTGCCTGGAAAGCCTTCCTCAAGAAACTCCCACTGTTCACCCCTGCTTATTTTTTTTTTAAGAGTTTTAAAATAATCTCTACACCCAACATGGGGCTTGAACAACCCTGAGATCAATAGTCTTATGCTGTACTGACTGAGACAGCCAGGTGCCAGGCGCCCTTCACCCTTGCTTTTTTTTTTTTTAATTAAAAAAAAAAATTTTTTTTTTTAAGTAGGCTCCATGCCTAGCGTCAAGCCCAATATGGGGTTGAACTCATGAACCTGACATCAAGACCTGAGCTGACATCAAGAGTCAGACGCCTAATTGACTGAGCCACCCAGGTGCCACTCACCCTTGCTTATTTTTAAAATCTATGCTCAAATATCACCTTCTCGATGCCTTATTTAAAACTACACCTGCCCCAGTCCCGGCATTCCCTGCTTTATTTTCTCCAGAACACTCAACGGTACCTTCTAATATACAACTAGCTTTTTTGCCAGTCTTTCTCCACCAGAACATGCGCTATGAGAAGGCAAACATTTGCCTGGTTCCTTCAGTGCTGTATCTCTAGCACTTACTTAACAAAAAAGCAGGTGCTCAATTCATATATGAATGAAGTGACTCATCTTCTCCAATTGCTGATGTTAATAGTATTGTTCTTTTAGTTTCCAAACCTAGAAAAGTTTGGCATCATCCTGTTTCTTCCAACCTTAGAGTCTTTCTTTTGGTTTATATTCTCTATTCCTACCACTATCTTCCTGATTTGGATTTCATCTGAATTATTACATTAGGTTCTTAATTAATTTGCCTCACCTAGTCTCTCCCCATGTATGAGGAATGCTGTTAGGTCTTATATCTCATGGCTTATCTTTTTCAACATAATTTCTCTCTGCCCCAGAATATGAAATTCTACTTCAGATGGGCTTGCATCCTCATTGCCTTAAAAAAGTCCTATTTTCCCACCTTTGTCTGCATGCTCCCCATCCCTGGAATGCCTTTCCTCTTTTTTTTGGTTTATCTAATTCCACTCACTATTTAAAAACTCAATTCAAATCCAATATCTGCCGTGAAGTTTTCCTCCATGGCTTTAGGACATGGATTTCTCTTCTCTAAACTCATTTTCAGTTTGGCAGTTAATTTTTTGCTGATTGTTTTAAGTATAATTGCTCTCCCCAGTCAGATACAAGGTTCTTCAGAAGTAGGGCTTGCTTGTTAGGCCCTGTGTGCCTGGAATAGTGAAACGCTTGCTTCATAAAGAGGCAACCTGCACTTGCTTAATCAAACACATTATCAACTCCTAGAGGGCAATGCCACACTTAGACATCTTCATATTCTCTATATTGCATATAAAGAAACTCAGGAAATAATTTCTGTATTTAACTAAACTGAAATTTAAGGCCACAGTACCACATACTACTATATTAAACTGGAGTTAGAAATTTAGCTCTTCTTTACCCAAGAAATGAAATAAATGTTCTGCCTCGTCAAATGAGCACTCAGAAATTCAATTATTTTCTGTTTCATGACTAATACTTCAAATGTCATGTGGGGAGCTGAATACATGACCTCTTGATTCTAGAAGATTATGCTCCCTACTCGGTGAGTAATTGTTATCAAATTCATACCTTTGTTAGTCCCTCATATTTTCCATAATCTGTACTCTTCAGCCACTCCATCAACTTGGCATATCGAAGCAAGTCTCTATGAAATGGATGATGATTGGGTAAAGCCAGTTCAACAGAGTGCTGAGCAAGAGTTGAACTCTGATCGTGACCCTAGAGTGAGTAAATAAGTAAATAAATATATTGGCAGTACAAAGAAACATGTTGTAATTGAAAATTCTAAAAAATGACCAAATGTAGCCAAAGAAAAGCAAAGGAAGATAGAAAGCAAGATAAAAACCAAGTACTTACTTGTCTTTTATTATCATCCTGTGTAAGCTTACTGAACACTATCACCATAAATAGTCATAAACATGCAAGAATGGCACTCTGATAAACTACTCATGTCATCTTCTAAAGAATTGACAATAAATGTTTTAATCAAGCTCTTCTCTCCCATACCATCTCATTTTACAATTTACCAAGCAAATAAACTTCACAATACAACTGTATTGAGAAACACAATAAATAGGGAAGTCATTCAAAACAAATTGTCAACATCTATGGTATTTCTATTAGAAATATACAATATTAAAAACAGTAGTTAAAACATAGAGGATACAGAATTTTAGAACTAGGAAGCACCACAGATGATGATATCCTAGGCTTTCCTGGATAATCCTTAATAATAGTATAATTTTAATCTTTCTAGTAATTAAATACACCATGATTTTATTTTAAGACCTTGACAACCCTTTTATGTAAATAAATTAGTAAGCTATCAAACAATCTTAGATGATGCATCCTGACTTTGTTTTGAAAAATACAGACCTGGAAGATCATCAGATCCAACAGCCTTATTTTCTAGAAGAGGAAATTGAAACTTAAAGAGTTACGTGATTTGCTCAGGTCGCAAGGAAGGAAAGCAAGAATTGGAAACTTAGTCATGTGAGTCTCACTTCCATTTTCTTTTAAAAACATATCTAAAAAATCATTTTAAGCAGACTCAAAAATTGCAAATGCCAATTATTTACTGGTATCTAAAATATAAAACAAAACAATAAAAATCTCTCCAGCCCTATTTTGAAACAATCTAGCTCTCTTTCTCTATTATTGGATCAATATTTGTCATGGAATTCAAAGCCAGGGTCTAAGAGATGGGAAGCTGAAAGATTAAAGGAGTTGATTCCCCTTGAAAATATTAGTTCCCAAGAATAAGGAAAGGGGAAAAAAAGACAGATTTATTTGACATCATTCTGACTTGATCTAATTTGCCTTGTCAGAAGTTATTTGTTATCATTCTGTTAAAATGACACAGTGACTGAGTTCTGGGATTGGTTAACTCATTTCCTAGTAAAGTTACCTAAACCCAATTATGTGTGTTTTATACTAGCTGACATAAACTGGCTGAATTTAAATTCTTTTAAAAGAGATTTCTTCTATCTAATTTATTTCCTTTACTATATACATAAAATAAGAACTTAGTGGTTATGGACTTTTTAAAACAACTTCTTTTAAATACACAGTATCCAGAAAAAATTCCTGGATGAGGGAAACAAAGAATTCTCTAGTAACTGAGAAGTACCTTTAGAATAAGAAAGATAGGAGTATAAGACACATCAATAAAATATCATTATCTGAGTTCCTTCTTCATTAAAGCTTTCAAATCAGTCTGTTGGAGAATTTTCTTCTTGTGAGATTATATCCCCAACTTAAAATGGAAATAAATATAAGGACTCATTATATAGAAATTACATATAAAACTACATAAAACAATCAATATATTTCTTTAAAAATTTTTTTAATGTTTATTTTTGAGAGAGAGAGAGGCAGAATGTGAGTGGGGGCAGGACAGAGACTGAGGGAGACACAGAATCCAAAGCAGGCTCCAGGCTCCGAGCTGTGAGCACAGTGCCTGATGCGGGGCTGGAACTCACCAACTGTGAGATCATGACCTGAGCGGAAGTTGGCTGCTTAACCAACTGAGCCACCCAGGTGCCCCTATGTATTTCTAAGATTAATCTTATTGATATCTACCTTAGGAAATTGGACCAGAGATAGCAGAAAAGTTAATCAGAAAACTAGATGACCAATTCAAAATAAGAACCTTAGAAAGGGTGAGACAATACAAGTTCACAGCTATCACAGACATTATATACAAGGTATACTGTGTATATAGGTCCACGATCCCTTTCTGTAATTCTAAAATACAAAAAGCTTGGAAAACTCAGTGTAAATTTGGTGTCAAATCTATTTTGATGGCAAAACCTGACCTGAACTGACATGAGGCTGTTTATACTGTTTAGAATAACTATTCATATTTTTGGTGTTGGACTATTGTGTCCCTAATCACAGAGGCCAGCTCCAGACCCTCCTGGAGTGGTTATGTAATGTACAGTATATATACTATATTACTTTCCTAAAATCTGAAAAATTCTAAAAAGACAGCTGACCCCAATAGTTTTGGATAAGGGATCACGGACCTGTGTGAACATTCTTTTTTGAATGGCTGACTGGATATAAAACAATCACATTTTCCAAAAGAATCATTGTGGACTAAGAGCTACAGTGTTGAAAAATGGAACTATTCTATATATTTGGAATGCCTGGTCATCTACATGTTTTCTGTGAAGTAAAGACTTAACAATAAATATGAACAAAATTAATAATATTAAATAAAATATACAGTTATTATCACTGGACTATACTTCATCTCTCATCGCAGTTGCCATAGATTTTTAAAATTCTTTATTAATAACAATATTAGACATCTCTTATCATCCAAAACAATCTTTTTCATTAATTTTTCTCAGTGATTCAAGACTCAAAATTATTGTTTTTGTTTAAAAAAATTTTTTTTTAGTTTATTTTGAGACAGTATGAGTCTGGGAGGGACAAAGACAAAGGGAGAGAAAGAGAATCCCAAGCATCCCAAGCAGGCTCTCTGCTGTCAGCGCAGCACCCAAGATAGGGCTTGAATTCACGAAACCGTAAGATCATGACCTGAGCTGAAACCAAGAGTCAGAGACTTAACTGACTGAGCCACCAAGATGCCCCAAAACCATTGTTTACGTTCTCCTAAAACTGTTCACTTAGGCTATTACATGTTACATTATATTATCTAATCTACAGTCAGGAAAAGTTCTTCAATTAAAAACCTCCTCCTCCCTGGGGCGCCTGGGTGGCTCAGTCAGTTAAGCATCCGTCTTTGGCCCAGGTCATGATCTTGTGGTTCATGGGTTTGAGCCCCATGTCAGGCTCAGTGATGACAGCTCAAAGCCTGGAGCCTGCTTCAGATTCTGTGTCTCCCTCTGTCTCTGCCCATCCCCACTCACCCTCAGTCTCTCTCTCAAAACTAAACATTAAAAAATATTTTTAAAAACCTTCCCCTCCCCTAAAAATGGAGAATTATTAATGTTTGTAGAGGATTTTACAGTTTACAAAGCTCTTTCCCATATTACTATTCAAAGCTTTCTTTTGCAAACAGCATTTTAAGATCACCATCACCTGAAAATTTCCCTTCTACTATGAAGACAACATCATTACCTTCAAACTATTACTATTAAGATAGATTAAATGTGATTAGTGCTAATGGAAGATTTAACTTTAGAGAAAATGGTTCTAAAATAACTACAGAAAATAGGTAAATTAAAATTTTAAACTGTTCAATTCAATCAGTAATACAGGTAACTGTCACTTCTAGAACTCTCATGTGTGCACCACTTTATTCTTAAAAAAAAAAAAAAAAAAGAATGGGAGGTAGGGAGGCTCTGCTTTGCCCTATGCTTTTAGTGGTGCAGCATTTTGGATATTCCCATACAAATAAACCAGTGATTTATTTCTTAAAATATATAAATAAAAATACAATTTCAAACAAACAAAAAATATTCTATATACAGTAAAAAATGAAGACAGTGTTAAAAATTGCTTATTTTAAGTAATAATAAGTTAGTAACAATAACAATTTATTGAATGCCTGTCACCACGCTAGTTTCTATCCCTCTCTCTCTCCCTGTCTCTCTCTCTACATATATATACACAAATTCTGATGCTCATAACAACCTTGCAAAGTACTTTTCTCATCATTTAAAAATACCAAAACTCTATTATAAACAAAATTTTAAAATAATATGGTAGGCTTTATCCAAATTAATCTAAGACAAACATATTTTCTAAAAACCTAGCGCATCATAAATTTTCATTAGTGTATATGTTACTGGAATTTGTGGCACAAAGAGGTTAATTAACTTTCCCAAGGTCAGCCCGCTAGGAGGTAGCAAAGTCAGGGTTTTGAATATAGAAAGTTTGGCTCCACCGTCCTCCTCTTAACCACTTTACTATACTGACTTTCAAACAGAAATGATACACTCAAGTTAAGTGTTGAATAAATTTTCAAGATTTGGGAACTCTTTCTTTCTGTGTTATGGCATGTTTATTTTTGTTTTTTCAGAGAAAAAAAAATCTGAACAAAGTTCCAACAAATACCACAAAAACTGATCTTAAATAATCATAATTCTTTCTAAGCTTTTAACTATAGATCATTAACCCATGTTTAGGAAATTGAGAAGAAACATGTTTAAGGGAACAATTTTTGTGAAATGAATTGAATATTGGTGATATATTTTACAGGCTTTATTTTAGCATTATGATGTTTCTAGAAATACATGTTGGAAGAAAAATTCCCAAACTTAAGCATATAGCAAAACCCTCACAACTTCAGTTTTTCTGGTTGTACTTATAAAAATTTTTTTGAGTTTATTTATTTACTTTTAGAGAGGTGAGAGAGAGAGAGAGACAGAGAGAAAGAGAGCACAAGTGGGAGAGGGGCAGAGAGAAAGAAAGACAGAACCCCAAGCAGGCTCCACACCGTCAGTGCAGAGCCCAATGCAGGGCTCAAACTCACGAACCGTGAGATCATGATCTGAGCAGAGATCTGAGCCTAACCGACTGTGGCACCAGGAGCCTCTTTCCTGATTGTACTTTTAGTTCAGTGCATAATCATTTCTCACCCTATTGCAAAAGACAATGTACACAATTATGAGGTCTCTGTGGACCCAAAGGGGACAAAGAAGGGCTGAGAGCACTTATCCTTTCAAGCCAAATATTTCAAAAAACAACCAAAAGAATTTTTTAAAGGACATACATTTGATGCAACTATTTCCTCAATTTCACTAGCTTTAATTTGATTGCATGTTTTTCAATATCAGAATCCTAATTAGTGTAACTGACCTAATTCGCTAGTTGAATATCTTAATACACAAATCCCTAGTAAATGTAAAAATTATGGGTAAGAGTCTATAATTTCAATGGAAGCTGAGTGTGTAAGATCTAGAAGAGCCAAAAGAATCTAGTTAGTTGTTAAAAATATGACTATATATGTATATATAGTAAGAAGAGAATAACATTTCAAGTTTCATTAAAATACAGCCATGTGGATAGTACTAATACGAAAGCTGCATCACATATAGAATCCTCTGGATCAATGATTCCCAGATGCGCAGATGTTTTTCACTGGCCTACAACACTAAGAAACAAAAGGATAGAAGAGAGTTTCTCATAAAGGGAAATGTATTCATTTTGAAGTCTGAAATCATAGTCTTTTTTTTAGTGCCAAGATAAAAAGATAGTGAAAGTGGGTGTCAGGATTTCTTTTTAAAAGTATTTACTTGGTAAAATTAAAAATCGGTGACTTGATAAATCTCCAAATTTTATTTTTTTTAATTTTACTGATGCATGAATTTTAAAAAGACTGGAAATCAATGATCTTATATTACTGTCATGTGATCAACAGATTATTGTATTCTTCTGTACAGAAGTTACACATGTTGAATATATACACATTTGCCAAAAACTTCACTGCACAGACTGTTCAAGTGTTGTCTTATCCATGATGTCATATCTGACTAAATTCTCAGTAACCTCACTTTTGATTAAACCTTTAGCACACGTATATATATATATATATATGCACACATATATATACATATATATATACATATATATATACACACATATATATACATATATATATACATATATATACACACACAGACACACACATACACAAACTATGTATATGTAGTCATACAATTAGCAATTTAATATACGCATTGCTATAGAGCTTTAAGTACATTAGTCTTAATGACTCCTTATAAACATCTCGAGTTTAGGAGCCATTTCTTATTCTTACATGTGGACTTCAGCAAGTATTTAATAGGCACATAGTGAAAACCTGGTGATTGACAAAGAAATGTAATATAATATGGTAATCAAATTTTCCCAGTTAGTTTGTTCTACAACTAGGAATAGAGATACCCACTTCCCAACTCTTTTGCTAGGTGACCTGATGCACTGAATTCAACACACAGAAAGTCTCTTTTCTATACTTGGGACATCCTCCTCCTCCACTTTCTTCAGCATATCCCAGGTTGTTGCAACATTCTGTTTTTTTCAACATGCATCACTCACATATAACAATACACATTAGATTTTCGGAACTGGAAGCATTCATATTAAACAAAGCCATTAGTTTATAAGGCAAGGAGGCAAAATCATAAATAACTGCATGTTACAACAATTAAGGGTGTAGAAAGGACTACTGTTTACCTACTGGTATTTCCAATACCACCTACAAATGTGGATAACATCACTATCAACAATGTCATTTTTAAAAACTATGGAATTGTACAGAAATAGGTATTATTGAAATACTAATGTAAGAAAAATGTGATTAGTATTTACTATGTGACTTCTGGATTTACTTTTTTCTTGATACTTTTCAGGTCAAATGAAATGTTAAGAGAGTCTTCCCCAATATTTCCCTCACATGCTTAGCTAGGAGGTCTTCCTTTATGTTTGCATATGTCACTGCTATGAGGACATTTACCCTACCTGAGTATATCTGTATCTCCCTTCCCTAGACTGTGAGCTACTCTGGGACAGGATTAGCCTCTCGTCTATCCCAAGTAGATGCCTGGTATGCATCCCAATCACCTGGTAAATGATTTCTAAATAAATGAAGGAGTGAATGAGTGAAAGAATGACAGGAAGAAAGGCAAGCAGAATGAGATTAAATGCCTTTTTGGCCAAAATAAACTTTTGACTATGGGACATGAAAAACCTGCTATAAATATGGTTAACAGGCAGCTTAAGTCAGTAAAGTTATAATCTATAAAGATTCTGCTGCTGTTAAGTTTAGCAAACTTTAGAGGAAAAAAAAAAAAGAATCAGAGAAGCTTGAGCCAAATTTGATGTACTCACAGGCACCGAAAGAAAGTAGGACCTGTTATAGAGTTGAAGGAGGGCCTGAGTAAACTAATTGGAAATAAAATATAGTAAATACAATTGTTTTAGAATACTGCAAAGTGAAAACAAAGTAAGAATACAATGTTTCAGACAGCATTTCTTGACAAACAAAATTTCTCTAATTTTTTTTTGTCTAATAACCCTAATAAGAGATGAAAAACATAAGAAACCTATTTTATTATGGCAGATTAAAATACCCTCTGTTCAAATCCTTTTAAGGTACTCTTAATATTATTAAAAGTAGTATTATTGCCACAACCTTAATTATAACCTCCTTTTTCATATAAAAATTAAATCAAATGGAATTTACAACTGAGCTATAGTCATTTTCCTCATATATATAAATACATAAAGCCAATAACATTTAAACTACCAAATCAAGTCCTGGTTCTCACCTCAAAATATTGAAAAATAAAATAGGCCAAGCAGTAAACATATAAGTTTGGACTTATTTTTATAAATAAGAACATTTAAATGTATATGTAACAAGTAAGCATTGTCATTTGATTTCTAGAATCAGAAAGTTTTAGCTGAAGGAACTAGACTGTCTACCTAAGGAGGCAGTTGAGGCCCAATGTACTTCTATGAGCAAATACTTAAAAGTCTTATTTAAAAATCTTAAATCAAATAAAACTGTGAAGGATTATACTGTGGTCCCAATTAAACACATTATATTTTTGTGGAAATTTAAGTTTAAGGTAATATATTAAGTAGCTACAGAAACATGCCAGTTTTAATAATAAAATAAAATTACCTGTTGAACAAAAACATTGTTGAGGTGACTGGCCAGTCTCCGGGCAAAATGCTCTCGCAAATCACTGAAACGCTGCTGTTGCTGTTTGACTGCCAGGAGCATGTCATGGCCTGAAATCAGAATATTTCTTGACCGATTTAATGCATAAAAAGATTTCTCGGATCTCCAATGAATACATTTTTTAAAAATTTTCTTAAAAATTTTTTTTTTATTTTAGAGAGAGAGAAAGAGAGACAGCTCAAGTGTGAGCTGGGGAGAGGGGCAGAGGGAAAGAGAGAGAATCTTAGGTAGGCTCCATGCTTGGTGCAGAGCCCGACGTGGGGCCTGATCTCATGACTCTGGAATCATGACATGAGCCCAAAGAGTGGGACACTCAACCAACTGAGCCCCAGGTGCCCCATCAATGAACACATTTATAATAGTATCTGAATTGCAGTTTTGAAGAACCCAAAGTTTTATTGGTTTATTTGTATGCTTTATAAAGAAAAGTAAGCAAGAGAAAAAAATATAACACAGTGGTTCTCCAAGCATCATCGGGGAACTGTTGGAAATGTGGAATGTAGGGCTTTCGCCGAGACTTACTGAATCTGGGGGTGAGGCCTGGTAATATGTGTTTTCACAAGCCCTCTCCAGGATTCTGAGGCAAACTGAAGTTTTGGAGCCACTGGTTTAGCAAAACCTCATGCTCTCTGGTCTAATCAAAGTATCTACTTTGTGCTAGCTTCTACAGACTGTACTAAAGAAAAATCATGGTGTTAACTAGAGTCCTTGATGGTCAGAGGAACTGAAACGAAAAGTTTTTGGTACCAACAGAAACATATTTTGAAATAAGGGAAGCTTGTTTGAGGAGCTAATACTAAAGTCACCCTAAACCACTTGCCTCGTGTATTTCTTGTCAAAACTTTATACCAAGTTACAGGCTTAGCCTCAGATTCTTGGTCAGATTTTGTCATTTCTAATGAACATTACCTGGTCGAAGAGCTACATTCATGCACTGTAGAAGGGCATCTGCGGCATTGGTGCAGGCCTCAATGCCTCTGGAGGAAGCAAGATCTCCTTCCTGAAGGGCCTTTATATGACCTTTGGCCAAGTCCATGTGGTTCTGGAATATATATAAATGTACCATCTGCACATGTAATTTTGGGAAATTTATAGGTAAGATGCTATTCAATCCTATCATAAAGTCTTTGGAATTATTTTAAATCCTATTTTCATAAGGAAATTAGAAAATTTTTACAAATGGGTTTTATATATTATCATTAGATTTTTTGTTTTGTTGGTGGTGGCAATCTACAAACATACTTACCACAAGAAACTCTATTTCAGACAGGAGTTTTACATTATTAGTGTTACTAAGATGAATTAGGTGGTTGCTTTCAGAGATCTGATCCATTTGTTCTTTTACGCTTTGGAGCATTTCCTCATAACTGCTCAGTTTCAATTCAATCTGATCTACCTCCTTTAAAGCCTCATCCAGCAACTTCATCAGGATGTTCACTTGCTTTTCAGAGGCCATGATTGATTGGATGTTAGCCTACAAAGTGAAAAACAAAAGTAACTCTTATTATTTGAACGTATAAAAGAAGCGTTAAGATGAAATATTTCTAAATCCCTTTGACAACTGAGTAACACAGATTGGTATATATCTATGCATTTATTTTAGTTTATCACTTTAAGATTATGTTCTACGTTTTACACAGTAATTCAAGAAGATACACTTGCCTCTCTATCAAGGTTAGGAACCATGCCTCAGTATTTTATATTTCCCCAGATTTCACAAGTAGGGTTCTGTCCCACAATGTATCATCAGTGCTGATATATTTCCAGTTCTGACACTTCTTCCAATTCCACTAGCTAAATTTTCTATACTTAACATTTTTGTAAAATGCTAAAAAAAAAAAAAAAAAAAGCATAATCACCTGTGTAATACCTTGGTCAAGAGGGTAGCAGTGGTATACCAGTCTTTGGAGGATACACAGAACTAATCTATAACTATAGTACAATTAGTACTTAGAGAATGTGGAAGAGCCACAACCATAAGACCACATGACCAGAGACTATATAGCCATAAGATAGCTCCTTCTATCGTCTTCTTTCTTTTCTCTTTCTTTTTTTTTCAAATTTTTTTTAAATGTTTATTTATTTTTGAGAGAGACAGAGAGCCAGAGCGCAAGCAGGGGAGGGGCAGAGGGAGAGAGGGAGACACAGAATCGGAAGCAGGCTCCAGGCTCTGAGGTGTCAGCACAGAGCCCAACGTGGGGCTTGAACTCATGAGCCTTCGAGCTGTGAGATCATGACCTGAGCTGAAGTGGGCTGCTTGACTGACTGAGCCACCCAGGCACCCCTCTTTTCTCTTTCATTTGCAACTACTGTATATTTTTTTCCCTGGGCAAAACAATAACAAACCACCGTCCCCTTATCATTGTTTTCTAAGTGATTCTGACTAATTGATTCTAAATTTCTTGAAATATGGAAGCTGTCAAATCCAAAATAAAATTGGAAAGCAATATGATAACTTGGAACATATATGCAATATTAATTAGAAAATAAAACCCAGGGGCGCCTGGGTGGCTCTGTCAGTTTAAGCGTCCAACTTCGGCTCAGGTCATAATCTCACGGCTTGTGAGTTTGAGCCCCGCGTTGGGCTCTGTGCTGACAGCTCAGAGACTGGAGCCTGCTTCAGATTCTGTGTCTGCCTCTCTCTCTCTGCCCCTTCCCCATCATGTTCTGTCTCTCAAAAATAAACAAACATTACAAAAAGAAAAAAAAAGAAAAAACATAAACCACCAAGCCACATTAAGAAAGCAGGTAACATGGTATGAGCAAAAAATTTGGACAAGGATGAAAAGAATTTCATTCCACAGTTGATATGTTGTAATTTCACACATATTATTTTATAAGCTATTCATAATAATTCAACTATAAGTACAGCCCAACTGTAAGAGTCAGCAGAGTATAGAACCATTGAATATATCTCTTAAGTAGCAGACCTGGGGCTTGAACCTGTCCAGGACAATTTCCACTTTAACATCTTGAAGTTTCTTCTAGGCTTTGCTTCGAGTGAATTTTATAAACTTGTAAACTTGGGACTATTCATGTAATCTCATAAATTTTGTACCTTTCATATATAAAATGCCCAAATTCTTTAAGCTTTTAAAATATTCCTCATTCTCTGAGGGTTTTTCTTAAATGCTTACTTTGTGTACACAAAACAAAAAATACCACATGGTCTTCTGTTAGATTTTTCTCACATTAGTGGTGTTATTTTTAGCTATATCTTTTAGCTCCTTACTTTCTAAAGATGCGCATTTAGTTTATTGACTCAGAAACCATGCATGCAAATTAAAAAGAGCTATCCTAAAACATTTTAGCAGAGGAGCCAAACCCCCTTTTTCCCTGGCTCTCTCGTGTTTTCACTACACTTATTCTGCTCCTTTTGGGTAAATGAAATGATTTATCTTAACCTAATTTTTCTATTTCTTCTTTTTTTTTTTTTTAATGTTTATTTATTTTTGAGAAAGAACATGAGTGGCAGCAGAGACACAGAATCCGACGTAGGCTCCATCCAGGCTCTGAGCTGTCAGCACAGAGCCTGATGCGAGGCTTGAACTCGTGAACTGTGAGATCATGACCTGAGCTGAAGTCTGATGCTCAACCGACTGAGCCACCCATGTGCCCCTAATTTTTCTATTTCTAATTTGTACCTATTTTTTTTTTCCAAACCACAAAAATGCTACTCTTTTGCACTGGACTGTTCTGTGGTGTTTCAGAGACTGGGGGGAAGCAACCCCCAAGTTGTTTCTGGTTGGCTACTTTTTACTTCCATCACTTCATGTCAAGAGCCACCCCCAAATCCTAAACCTCAGCCAACTGCCTTCACTAGCCTGACTAATAGGAATGCTTCTGTCTTTTGAACAAGAACAGTGAGACACATGGCATCTGGTAATGTGCTTACAGAGAAAGATGGCAATAATCACATTATAAAGGCTTAAGTACTAAGGCAGTAAAATTTGAAGATCCCCAGTCTTCTCAATCCACTACACATCATTCACTCACAGACTGTAAAAAAGTCTTACCCCATCTAGCACCTGTAGCTCTCTGGACAACCTTTCTGCAAAGGCCTCAGCATTAGAGATTGCACATTCACAGCCTTCCATCATTATTTCAATATCCTGCTCTTCTCTTGCATTTAACTCTTGGTAAACATCTACTACTTCTTCATCACCTCCTGTCACACTCTGATTTTCTCCACTTGGAACAGATTCTTTAAAAGGGTAAAAATAAAAAATTAAGTAGTAAAAAAGTAGGAAGGACAGTAACATGGTACTTATAGTCAGTTATAAGCACAGGTCACATTTAATGGCTGAAAAATAGGAAAAAATGATTTAGAATATTAAAAAAACCTCTTATTTTTATGAAAGACTGCATATGTTAATATAATGTTTACTATAACAATTATTATAACAAATACAAAGCATGCAGTCTAATTCACTCACTTATAAGTGTTAGAACAGGCTTTAGTACAATTTCCCCAAATATAATTAAACTAAAAAAAATAAATACAAAACCAGAAACAAAACATGTGCCCAATCTATTTTTCCTATGTGAGGTGGTTGTTTCACTAATAAAACAATGATTATGAATAAAGGACACATAAAAAAGAATTTCCTTTCCTTTTTTTCCCCTGGGTAACATTTTCCTTCTGTTCTTTTTGTCCTTATTATGGTTTTTTTTTCAAATAAATTTTAATTGAAATGAAAAATGCATTCACATTTTGGGTATTGAAAATATTAACTGAATTTTCCTTTTCTTTGTTTAAAAAATTTTCATATGCATTGATAAAATTTCTAAAGATCAGGTATAAAAACATTCTCAACAAGTCTGTACGAACAAGAGCAACAATAATATGGCTATTTGAAATTACAAAAATTTAAATGGTCTTCATGTCTTAACAAAAGACCAAGAGATGAAATGTGAGATGTCTTCTGGATAAATGTTCCAATTCAATTTTTTGACAAAATACAGTCAGCTAATGGAATTTTATGTAAAGCTTGAGGTCAGGAGAGGTAAAGTGAAAAAAAAAATTTTTTTTACTCCTTAAATAAAACTCTAAATAAAGCTACTGATTTTCATAAACTTAACGGGACACAATTTAAATCACAACCTCTGGACACTTTAAATATTCATTATTTTGTATGAAAATGAATATTTATATTCAGCATGACTTGGCATATGTTAATTTGTTCTAGAAAAAAACTACCAATTCAAAGTAATAAATGATTTACTCCTAAGAAAAATAATTTGGCAGTCTTAGATAATGTCCCAGAAAAAAAAAAGGAGGGGAATAAAACTTTTGGTACAGGCAATTACAGATTACAGTATATAAGTTCTTCAGACAGGCATCACTTAGCTCCTTGTCCTCTGAACAAGTCCATTTTAGTTCACTGTGGAAATGCTAAATTGTCATATCTGACAGTTTATTAGCCACTAGGGGGCAGGAACTGCCCAAATCATTCTGTACAGCTCCTTACACAAGTGGATATTTAAAATAAACAAATACTTTAAGTGATCATAACGGCTTCAGAAGTATTTTCTCTTCCATGAAATAGTCCTTTGGAGGTCAATAATGAATCCTATCATTAATTTTATTACTATATGGATTTTGTGGTAATAAACTTGTCCCTATGCACAATTTCATAAAATATGCAAACAGTACATAACAATGGCAAGTAGTAAAAATATATGGACTAGAATAAGAAGAAAAGGTGTTACGCACCTTCTGTAACTTTAGGCAGTTCTGGAGAGTAAAAAGGTATGAAAAAAGCAGAGGAAAGTAAGCAAAGAATATTAGCTGGGTAGAAAAGTATACAGGTTTAAAATTTTTAAATACTACCCATATTTCATTTGAACTTCTGATACCTTGAAGTTTAAAAGACAATGTCCAAATCAACTACAAAGTGAAAAGATCCATAGAAGCTAAATTTCCAGGGTTAATTCCCTCATTCTTTTTCTGATAATGACTAAAAATAAATTTATCTTTCTATTTTCTTTTTTTTAAGACATAGCACTGACTAGTCCTTGTAGAAAACTGGGAAATAGATCATTTCCTGGGAATTATTTTTAGGTCAGCTGTGACTCATGCATTTAGTCTAGTTATTTTCACTCAAGGCCCCAAAACTTTACCCAGACATTCCCTCACAATAGATTAGTCATAAAACACTGTTAGAAAAGACGAGATTAGAACAATTTTTTAAAAAACCACATGAGATATCAGTTCAAACTGGCTTTTCAGGATTCAAGTCAAAGATTTTTTTTTTAATCTGGTTATAATAACGAAAAAGAAAAAGCCAACAAAAACTTGACTCTACTTCAACTGCTAACAAAATCCTCCTTTAAAAACCTTCTGCTGAGAAGCCCCACTTACTAGCATAAACATTCAATTGTCACCAATAAAAAAACCACTAAAGTCGACACTGCTAAAATTCACAATGAAATCTTACTTGGATGATTATTTATCTCTTAACAGTAGATGGTGATAATTTCTTATTTGTTTTCTAATATCATGCAAAGCTTAGACACGTTTATTATTTTAATGGGAATCAACGGCTATGATTTAAAAATTCTTTAAAACATTAAAACAAGTGTGCAAACATTAATAAAAGATATTTTCTGAACTCCACTAAACCAAAGCAACAGTTAATTGGTTTACAGGAAATGATTTTCAAAATGAGATCCTTAAGGATCTTCACAGTATTCCTAAAACTGATCTGAATTAGGGATAACTTTTATAAACATAAAAATGCCTACACTGTTTTAGGCCCTAAAAAATTAAATGCCTTTCTTTTTTTTAAAAAGCTAGACACTTCGTTCTAAAAAACAGCAATATTCTTCTCACTGATTATGGTAATATTTCTTAATAAGGGAAACCAGGTAGCGTACATATTTTCCGATACCATTGCCTCAATAAAATGTATTGGTTTAAAACACATCGTAGGCAATGAATAACTTCTGGAGATACACAACAATTAAAAACAGAATAGCAATCATTACCTCATCAAATTGTTCAACCTGAAATGGCTAAATAAATAAATAAATGCCACTCAAAACAAATTAAACCACTATTCAAGGAATGAAAAATTACCATCTATTTCTTGATGGTCATTCCCTCAACATACTCAACTGCCAAGACACTGGGGTCTAATGTTGGTGAGATGCCAGCCCTGCGGGCTCCTACACAGGGGCCCTACTGGTGGGCGTAGCACAAGACCTAACAGATGTGACTTGCCTCTGCCAGTTTCAAGCATCAAACCTGAAACCAGTAACGGGCTTACTAATTACTAAGTGTTGGGAAAGAATACAGTACTATATTTCAGAGGAAATATCCACAGTCAAACAGAAAAGGAAGAAGTAAAATAGAATAGGGAAAAGACTGAGGCAAGTGGCTAAGTAAATGAACAGTTTGAAGCATCTGAAGCTGCCGTTTTTATAGGTCAAAATGGTTGAATATTGGCTACTTCAGATGTTTCAATCAAATAGAATGAAGGTCCTATTTTAAAATGCTAATATATAGCTTAGGACAAATTTAAATATTCTTTCTAATATATATTATGCAGGACAAATCTGTTTTTTCATCAATAAAGAGGAGAAACAACTTTCACCTGCATACCGGCTGTTATTTCAACTGCTTTCTTTGAGATAAAGAATACAACACAAATTGTATCCCCAAAGCATGGAGAACCATGTTCTTACAATGTTTATGTCTTTATGAAAGAAATTTTAAAATAATAAAATCTTACTGTACACTTTTAATACGTAACAGCAGAGTTTTTGTCTTATAACACAAAATAATCCATAGTAACATCCCTGAAGAAACACTGATCAAAAATATCCTATTTAACTCATGTCTAAGAATTTTACCCTGATAATAATAATAGCTACTATTTATTGAGCACTTACTATATACCTCACATTGTTCTCATCATGTTCATATGTTAAGTCACTCAGTCCTCACAACAACACTACAGGGAGGATACTATTACTATCTCTATTTCTGAGATAAAGAAAATTGAAACATAGAATAACCCAAGGTCACATAATTGGTAAGTAACAAAACCAGGATTTAAGCCCAATCAGTCTGACTCAAGTTGTGTTCTTGATTACTATACCTACACTCTGCACAAAAATACAGCTACAAGGATATTCATGTCAAAGCTGTTTAAAATAAGCAAAATTTGGAAATTTTAAAATAAATGATTAAATAAGTTATGGTATATCCATGAAATGGAATACTATGGTACCACTAAAAATAATGTATTTAATAACATGAAAAATGTTCATTATAAAAAAAAGTATGTTAGAAAACAGAATGTGAATTTCCTTGTTTTAAAAGTGGTTAAACATGCATAGAAAAAACATTAGAAGACTAACAAAACGCTAACAGCAGTTATCTCTGAGAATTAAGTTTATAAGTGATTTTTATTTAGTTAGTTTAATGTATCAATTTCTATAATGAGTAAGTATCACTTATGCAATAAGAAAAGTTACTTTTCATTTCCTTTGCAAAATAAGGTAAATCAGTGTTCTAATAATTTTGAGTAATGTCAAATTATATATACACTTGAAGATATACTTGATTTTACATATACATTTTTATTTCACTTTACCTTCCAAGAGCTGTGAGCTAACATTGACAAAATCAATTTTCTTCCGGAGATATCGCTGATTCAATTTCCAAATGCATGAAATAAATGCATTCTTTTCAGCAGTGCTGCTGGCAACCCATTTATATATTTTTTCAAAATGTAAATCAAATTCAGGATTTTCCTGAAATAAAAATATACAAAAGATATTGTTTTTTGATCATATCCCTTTTTCATTATTATAAAATTGACATTCAATAAAATGAAAAGCTGAAGCTGTTCTTAAAGAAAAAAATCACCGTTAAAAATCAGCCAAGTGACTTACAGAGAATGATTCAGAGAATTCAATTTATAGGAAAAACTTTGTTTACCTCCCAAAAGAAGCTGGATAAAAAAACAACACAGTGTTTTATTAATTTCCTTCCTATGCCCCTGAAGTATATGAGTGGAAGTTTAAGATGGTAAAGCTCTGTGTCCCAGCTTCCTAGTCTATGAGGTGACAATGGTCTCCAATTTTGATGTGGTCATAATTTTTCTTTTTAAATTGCCTATGGGGTTTTAGAGTCATACCTATCCTTTGATAATGCACTATTATTCATAACTGTAATTTGACACTAAATCCTTCGTAAAGAATATATCTTCCATATACACAACATGTGAGAAAAAATACAATCTACATCCCAGTGTGGTTTCCGAGAACAAATGAGATGAAAAGCATGGACTGATTCAGTTCTCAATTTTGAAAATAGAGAATAATTAAAGGTGCCTCAAAAATAAAAAGTTCTGGTTAGCCTGGAAGTTCTTTCGAACGACAAAGAAGCTCAACTCTTGTGAGAGAAGTGCACCATGCTCTATTTCTTAAGCCTCATTGCAGCAGTAACTTCATACCAGCCTACTATTTCTCCCTTGAATGTAGAATCACCTGTCATATAAAAGATGAAAACATATGGATGTATGCTGTTCTTCACATCCAAGGAATTAAAAAATAGATTCAAATGTTTTTAATGTTCTATGAGAAGATAATAAAATATTCAATTAATTCAAAGTGTTATTTACGGAAGGACAAAATGTAAATAAATGCCTAAAAGGTAAGTGAAGTTATATCAGAGTTTCACTGTGAAAACTTGGGATAATTTAGGTATCAGGACTTGAGCTGGTACAACAATAGCATTATGGTAGCATGGAACTACTAATTAGATCAATAAGCAGAATTGGAGCATCAAAAGATAAAAAATTGGCATTTATAATGAAGAGGTAATTGCATTATTACTTATAAAAAAACCTAAGAGTATTGGCAACTAATCCAAAACTTGATGGGAAATGATCTCTTCCCTGGGAATATTTCCCATAATGCCATAAAAGAAGCTGAGTGCTCCAGTGGCAACACTCACACAAATCAATGTGTGACACTAAATGGCTAATGTTAGGCTATGTATAAAAATTTTATGTTTTATATCCATATATAGTGTACACACGCCAAGGTGCCTACATAAAATGAAAAAAAAAATCCATTAAGAAAGCGAGCAATGAGGCATCAGCTGTGAGAAAGCATTCAAATAAGCATCAGCAATGTTAGTGAATTATGCAAGTCAATGGGGTTATAAAGTGCAAAACTATTGAAGGAAAAAGCCTCTTTAATAAAGACGCATTTCTAAAAAGCCCTTACAGTATTTTCTCTTAACCAGAAACCTACCAAAAAAGTCTCTACTCTTGGTCTTTTCCCATGGTAACAGAATTTATTAAATAGTTTATTGAAGTGTTTTGGGTGCCCCTTAGGGATAAGCAATGGCCCACTGTGCCTAAAATACTTATAGAAAGGCATTCTCTACATATGTTAGAAATCTGAATTCTGAATTGCATATTTTAGATACATGAAGCTCCCCGGAAGTTGTTTTTGCTTCATTTAAAAAGTATTTTTCACCTGACTCAACTGCCTGTCATTTTGTCCAGCTTTTAGTTCCCCAGAAGTCTGTCCCAGAATAAGGACAAAGTCAGACTTTTATTTTATTGGATTATTCTACGGAGGTAGCTTTTACGTCTCTGGACCTTTTAAAAATAAATGTGTGAGACTGGAAGGGTTAAATCAAAGGGCATCTGAAATTACATTAATGTAAGCCTTGCTATCAACCCATCACAAAACATTTCCCAGATCCCTGGAGGTGCCTTTGGTTGCAGAGGAAGATGAGGGGCAAGGTTAGAGAGGCTGAGGAGGAAGGAAAACCTAACTTAACCAGAAGAGCTCCACTTGGTTTCTTTGAAAAAAGGGTATTGCTGTGAAAAGCCTTGACTTGTCGGAAATAAATGTGGTCCTTTCACGTGACTGTCACATTATTCAACTTTCTTAAAGTTTGAGTGTGGCTTAAGTGAGAAGTGTAATATTTACATTCTTATATCTTAGTCTTTAAGTTCCTTAAAATAAGGTGTTTAACTCACTATCGCTTCCTTTACTTGAGCCACAAATATGAAAACCTGGTCTCAAAAGGCCAGCCTGGTTGCCTCAGATGATGATTTTACATTAATTTGTGAAGACTAAGAAAGATTCACTTTGGTTATAGTATTACACACCATTTTGAACTAAGTTTTACCAAAACAATGAAGGTTTTTAAAAACCCACTCACACGACACTTTAAAAGGTGTACTTATATATGGACTTTATACTAAATATATAATCTATATAAATCTATATAAATCTATAATCTAATCTAAATATAGAAACACCTAGTTATTTTGCTCCAGTTTACATAACTTGTGCACAAACATAATTGTAGCTCAAAAAAAGTAAAAACAATGAAACATACATACGTTTTTATTTTAGTTGCTTGAGACTGAGGTGTGGGAAATGAAAGATTTAATGATACATTTTAAACTAATTCCAGCTTAGTTGGTAGAGCAGAGGGTCACAAAACAAGAAGTGTAGGTCATCTTAGAAGACATAATACTATGTTATAAGATGAAAGACACTTTCTGAACACAGGTCAAAGAACTAAGCAAAACGTACTTTAATAGCATCCTTGGCATCTACCACAGCAAGGTCTCGAAGGGCCCAAGCAATCTGCCTTTTGTAGAAATCTCCTTTGTCGGATTTTTTAACTTTGACCATCTTCACCTGCACGGGGCGTTCAGTTGTCACTGTTGAGTAAAACATACTTTCACTAGAAATAGTCACTCACTTATTCTTCATCCATTCATTTACTCATTGCAAATACAGTTGTCAGGTGCCTGTACATGATACTAAACCAGTATTATATATTATGTTAAACCAGTTAGGAGTAGTATTTCCTAACACATGCTATGACTGAGGGATGCACAAAGTATCAAAGGAACATCTAAATCTCAGATGACAGGGTCAGAGAGGCAGATTCCTTGAGAAGAAAAGCTTCAGACCAGTTTTGAAGGAAGAGTATGAGGTAGATAAAAAAAGTCCTAGTGGTGCCTGGGTGGCTCAGTCAGTTAAGCATCCGACACTTGATTTCGGCTCAGGTCATGATCTCACAGTTTATGAGTTCGAGTCCCACATCGGGCTCCATGCTGATAGTGCAGAGCCTGCTTGGGATTCTCTCTCTTTCTCTCTCTCTTTCTGCCCCTCCTGCACACATGTGCTCACTCTCTCTTTCAAAATAAATGAATAAACTTTTTAAAGTAAAAAAGCTCTAAAGAATGACTGCCATACATAAAGCCAAAGGGGCTTGAAAGAGCATAACACCGATTCAGAGAACAGTAAGTAGTTCAGTATGGATTATACATGTAATAAAGTGGATGGAAACAAAGTTACCAAAAAAGATGAAAGTTCAGATCACAAAGGACCTTTATCTGAGGTTGTAGGGGTGCTCTTAGAGGATTTTAATTGGGGAAATGACATGCTCTAACTTGTTTCTAAAAATTACTCTAGCAGAATACTGGATGGATTGGAGTGAATACCAATACATTAAAAAATTTAGATGAAGTGGTTAAATCTCTAAAAAATGTAAATTACCAAAAATGACTTAAGAATAGAAAATCTACAACCACTAAAGAAAGTGAAGTGAAAAATCTCTCCCCCAAAACTTAGTCTAACACAGTTTTACTGGTACCTTTTGCCAAGCTTTCCAAGGAAACATTCCAAATGCACATAACTATTCCACTGTACAAAAAACAAGGGAACACTCCCGACTTACCTTATGACTTTGGTTGCAAGGCCAAAGACAGTATACAAAAGAAAATTACAAGACCATGTCACTAATGAACATGGGTGAAAAATCTTATAACTACAAATGTACAAATAATTATGAATAAATACTGCATTGGCAAACTTAATTCAGGGGCATATACAAAAGATAATATTTTACCAAGTGTGAGATGTACATTTTTTCCCACATTTTAACATCTCTTAAATCAGAATATATCTTAACAATCGAAGTAATATTGCAGCATTTTTTAGTGGTGCATAAAAAAATAATATATGCTATAGTAGATGGCATATAGTACATCATCACTGAGTTAGGTTACTCCAATAACTCAATTTATTATTTGAAAAACCAAGTACCATTACTCACCACACTAACAAATTAAGGAAGAAAAGTATATGATAATCTCAATGATTTGAAAAAGCATTTGATAAAACTGAACATCCATTCATGATAAAAAATCAAAAAGAAAAAAAAGTAAGAAGTCAGGAATAGAAGGGAACTTCCCTAGTACCGTCAAGGACAGCTACAAAAAACCCGCAATTATCATATATGATAATCCCTTTGAGATCACTGTATTGATGGTCCTAACCAGCAGACAAAAGTAACAAAAATAAATAAAAAATATAAAGACTATAAAGGAAGGAAGAAAATACCACTATTTACAAAGAGTGTATGGACAAATTATTAGAATTAATAAGAAAGTTTAGCAAGATTGATAGATATAGAAATCCACATAAAGAACCAATTATTTCTAGATGCTAACAATAAATGATTTTTAAAATGTATTAATGTTCAATAAAATTAAAAGCTTCTGCTCTGCAAAAGACAACATCAAGATAATTAGAAGACAAGCCACAGACTGCAAAAAAAAAAAAAAAAAAAAATTTGCCAAAGACACATCTAATAAAGGAATGTTATCCAAAATATACAAAGGACTCTTAAAACTTGACAACAAAACAAAACAAAACAAAAAACAGATTAAAAAATGGCCAAAGACCTTAACAGACACTTCCCCAAAGAAGATATACAGATAACTAATAAGCATATGAAAAGATACTCAACACCATATTTCATCAAGGCAATGCAAATTAAAACAACGAGGTACCACTACACACCTATTAGTATGGCCAAATTCTAGAACCTGACAACACCAAATGCTGACAAAAATGTGGAACAACTTTCAAACATTGCTGGTGGGACTGCAAAACAGTACAGCCCCTTTGGTAGAGAGTTTGGTGGTTTCTTACAGAACTAAACACATTCTTACCATATGATCTAGCAATCATACTCCCTGGTATTTACCCAAAGGAGTTGAAAACTTATGCCCATGCAAAAATCCATACATGGGTGTTTATAGTAGCTTTATTCATAATTGTCAAATTGACAGTCAAGATATCCTTCAGTAGGTGAGTAGATAAATAAACTGGTACACTCAGGAATGGAATATTATTCAGTGCCAAAAAGAAATGAGCTATCAAGCCATGAAAAGACATGGAGGAAATGTAAATGCATACTACTAAGTAAAAGAAGCCAATCTGAGCAGGCTAAATAGTATCTGATTCCAACTATATGACATTCTAGAAAAGGCAAAGCCATGCAAACAGTAAAAAGAACAGTGGTTGGAAAGGGTAGGGGCTGGGGGAGAGATGAACAGGCAGAACACACAGGATTTTTAGGGCAGTGAAAATACTCTGTGACATTACAATGGTGGATACATGCCATTATACATTTGTCCAAACCCATACAATGTACATCAAGAGTGAACCCTAAGGGGAACTATGGTCTTTGAGTGATTATAATGTGTCAATGTAGCTTCATTCTTGGTAACAAAGTATTGCCAATGTTGCCAGTGGTATTGATAAAGGGGGAAGCCAAACATATGTGGGGGCAGGGGGTATAGGGAAATGTGTGTCCCTCCTTCCTCAATTTTGTTGTAAACCTAAAACTGCTCTAAAAAATTAAAGTCTTAAAAATGTATTAATGCTGGGGTGCCTGGGTGTCTCAGTCAGCTAAGAATCCGACTCTTGGATTTTGGCTGAGGTCATGGCCTCGTAGTTTGGGAGATCCAGCCCGGAGTTGGGGCTGACAGCATGGAGCCTGCTTGGGATTCTCTCACCCTCTATCTGCCTCTTCCCTGCTCATATGTGCATGCTCACTCTCTCTCTCTCTCTCAAAGTAAACTTCAAAAATATATTAATGCTAATAAATTATTTATGATCGTATCAAAAAATCTAGGAATAAATACAACATAGGTGAAAAACATTTAAAACTATACAACTTCTTGAAAGCCTTTTAAAACTCTAAAACTAGGGCGCCTGGGTGGCTCAATCAGTTAAGCATCTCACTTCAGCTCAGGTCATGATCTTGCAGTTCGTGAGTTCGAGCCCTGCGTCAGGCTGTCAAGCTCAGAACCAGGAGCCTGCCTTAGATTCTGTGTCTCCCTCTCTCTGCCTCTCCCCTGTTTTCACTCTCTCTCCCTCTCAAAAATAAATAAACATTAAAAAAAGAATTTTTAAAACGCTAAAACTTATTGAAAGGCATTAAGAAGACCTAGATAAATGGAGAACTGCACCCTGTCCATTTTGACAAAATGACTCAATATTATGAAAGTGCAAGTTCTCTTCGAACTGAACAACATATTCAAAACAATTCTAATTAAAATCCCAACAAAATCTGGAACTTATCAAATTGATTCTAAAATAAGTGGAAAAATAAACAATCAAAACAAGACAAAATAAAAACCAGATATAAAAGAGAACCCAGAAATAGGCACACTCACATTCATCACTACAAACACGGACACAGTTAAATTAAAAACTAAAACATGAGGGGCAAAATTATAAAAATTTTAATTTTTTTTAATGTTTATGTTTGAGAGAGAGACAGAGTGTGAGTAGGGAGGGGCAGAGAGAGGGAGACACAGATCCAAAGCAGGATCCAGGCTCTGAGCTGTCAGTACAGAGCCCAACGCGGGGCTCGAACTCATCAACTGTGAAACCATGACCTAAGCCGAAGTCGGACGCTTAACCGACTGAGCCACCCAGGTGCCCCAAAATTATAAAAATCTTAAAATACAGTGTAGGAGAATACTTTTATTACTCCAGGGAAGTGTGTATGTATGTATGTGTATGTATGTGTATGTATATATATATGTATATATATATACATACACATACATACGTCTATATTTTAAACACTTATATTTGAGGGGTGCTTGGGTGGCTCAGTTGGTTAAGCATCCAACTTCAGCTCAGGTCATGATCTCACAGTTTCTGGGTTCAAGCCCCATGTTGGACTCTCTGCTGACACCTCAGAGCCTGGAGCCTGCTTCGGATTTTGTGTCTCCCTCTCTCTCCCCCTTCCCCCTGCCTGTGCTCTGTCTGTCTCTCTCTCTCAAAAACATTGAAAAAATTTTTAAACAAAAGTGGAAGCCATAAAGGATCAGATTGATTTGATTTTACTAAACTTAGAAATTTCATTAAAAGGCATCATAAAAAGCTAATACACAAAGCACAAACTGGAATGCATATAACCAACATAAAATCAGTAAATATACAGAACTTGTACAAATTAGTAAAAGGACAACCAACACAAGAGAGAAATGAGCAAAAGGCTTTAAGACAGATTTCTAAAACAAGGAAAGTAAGTGGCCAATAAACTCATGAAAAGATTTAATTCACCAATTCATTATTAACAGGGAAATGAAATTTCAAACCACAATGAGATATTTCACACGCTTAAGTCAAAGCCAAGTTTTGGCTAGGATGTGGGGAAAGAACACAAAATACACACTGCTTGTGGGATTGAAAGCCAGTGTAACTACTTTTGAAAAAAATCTGGTAGTACAGTAGTGTTGAGCATTCACATACCTATAATCCAACAATCACACATTTAGGTATCTACCCTAGAAACTTCTTGCCTGTATACACTAAGAGACAAGGACAAAGATGCTCACAGAAGGGCTGTCTAAACAGTAAAACCTGAAAACAAACCTAATGTTCATCACTAGTAGGATGTGTAAATAAATGGTACTCTCATAGAGTAGAACACTCATAGGAGTGAAAATCAAAGAACTATGGTTATATGAAAGAACGGAAATAAAAGTCATGAACATGAACATAATGCTGAGTGGAAAAAGTCACAAAAGAATATATGCACTAGGATTCAATTCATGCAAATTTCAAAGAAACGCAAAACTAAACAATATGTTATCTGAGATTACAAACAAATACAGACAGATAGTAAAATGATAAAGAAAAGCAAGGAAAGACTAAACCAAAATTCAGGATACCAGTTACCTCTTAATAAGTGAGCAAAGGGAATGGGATTAGGAAAAGGCACACAGGGGATGCCTGGGTGGCTAAGTCGATTAAGCATTGGATTCTTAGTTTCAGCTCAGGTCATAATCTCATGGTTTCATGGGTTTGAGCCCCACATTGGGCTCTGCACTGACAGCTTGGAGCCTGCTTAGGATTCTCTCCCTCTCTCTCTCTGCCCCTCTCCAGCTCATGTGCTCTCTCTCTCTCTCTCTCTCAAAAAAAAAAAAAAAAACCAAACTTTTTTTTTTTTTAATGGAAAGGGCACACAGGACACTTCAAAGGTAATGGTAATATTCTTCTTATACTGGGTAGTGAGCACACGTGTTCACTGTATGGCTAGTCTTCACACCTTATATATATGGCATAGATTTTTTGGTATCTACTCAATATTTAATTAAAGACAATTTTTTTTAAGTTATTTATTTATTTTGAGAGGGGAGGCAGTGAGGGGCAGCGAGGGAGGGAGGAACAGAGAGAGAGGGAGAGAGAGAATCCCAACAGGCTTGGTGCTGTCAGTGCAGAGCCCAACTCAACTCAATCTCACAAAGTGTGAGGTCATGACATGGGCCGAAATCAAGAGTCAGATGTTTAACTCACTGAACCACCCAGGCACCCCTTAATTAAACACAATTTAAAAAAATGAATTTGTTGGCCCAACAGTTTTTCCAATTATAGAGACAACGAGAATTTTAAAAACAAGGAGGAAAAGTCCCCTAGGGACTAAAACAATAAAAGAATGCCAAACAAGAGCTTTTTCTTACTAAATACCCACCTGTGGCACACAGAAAACAGTTCTTTTTCTTTTTTCCTGCTTTGCAGACATTGACAATACTCAGCAGGCGTTCATCATTTGGTGTAAAAATATCTCTTTGTAACGCATGCTTGATTGCTGTCATTTTTAATCAGCTAAAAAAATTGAGAGTATAGATATTGAGCTTATTCTCAAAATCATTCTGTCCTTCATTGTCCCATTTGTAATTTAAAAAATGATCTTATTTATAGCTAATAAGCATAGGAAGAATGATTTAATACATCAACATATCTATACCATAAAAATAAAAAGCTTTATGTTTGGAAAGGAAATTAGAGAACCAGTGTTATCAAACTTTAAAATCTTTAGACGTGCTTAGCAAATACTATGATACAAAAAAATTTTTTTTAAGAAAAAAACCCATGCTCAATTTTTGAATATTAATTTTCTATATAAAGAGCTCTTATAACTCAACAATAAAAAAAAACAAATAACCCAATTAAAAGCTGAGCAAAGGATCTGAATAGACATTTCTCCCAAGAAAATACACAAATGGCCAATAAGCACAAGAAAAGATGCTCAGCATCATTAACCACTAGGTAAATGCAAACCAAAATCAAATATGTATCTACCTACCACTTTATACCCACCAGAATGGCTAAAATTAAAAATACAAGTGTTGGTAAAGATGTGGAGAAAAAGGAACTCTTTCATACATTGTTGGTGATTGTAAAATGGTGCAGCCACTTTGGAAAACAGTTTGGCAGTGCCTCAAAAAGTTAAATATAAAATTACGATATGATCCAGCAATTCCACTCCTAGGTATATACTCAAGAGAACTGAAAATATACATCCACACAAAATGTTGTTCATAGCAGTATTATTCACAATAGACAAAACATAGAAACAACTCAAATATCCACCAACTAATGAACTGATACAACAAAATGAATATCTACACATTGGAATGTTATTTGGTCATTAAAAAGAAATGAAATACTGATACATGCTACAACACTGATGAAACTTGAAAATATTATGCTAAGTGCAAGAAGCCAGTTAAAAGACCACATATTTTATGATTCTGTTTGCATGAAATGTTCAGAGTAGACAAACCCATAAAGACAGAATGATTTATGGTTGCTAGGGGTAGGAGCAAGGAGAAATGGGGAGTGACTGTTAACGAGAAAGGAGTTTCTTTTGGGTGATGAAAATGTTCTTGAATTAGTACTGATGGTTATATAACCTTGTGAATATACTAAAAACTACTGAATTATATGCTTAGGTGGGTAAATTTTATGGCATATGAATTATATCTCAATAAAGCTATCATAAAGAAATAGGTTTCCACTTACCTTTTTCTCACTTAACTCAATGTCTTTTTTCAAATATCAACGTAAGTTAGATATTTTTAAAAATGTCTTTTCAACTTTATTTTGAAATATATATATTTGTGTATATATTACTATTTCCAATGTAAATGTGTAATACTTCATACAGGTAAGCGTGCTTAGGAAATTAACTTCTAACACCCTTTATATGGGAAAACGAAGAAATTATGAGTTTGAAATAAATGACACAGAATGAATTTTTACAATATGATGCCATTTTTGGAAACTAGGTTATCACCTATACTTTACTCAATCTGTGAAACTTCGATCTCTGCTCCAACTCAGAAAATTGCTTTTCTCACAAAAAATCACATTTTCCAACTTTCATTCCTTTTTCACCTCATCTTAGCCTCTAGTCTTCTGACCTACCTCTCCTTCCTGTTATCATCTACCTGGCCTCTCCGAGCTTAATTTCTTTTCCACTTAGCCTGCAGGTAGCATTCACCCACAGTGTCTCCTTCAATTATCTTACTCTGTGGACTTGTTCACCATGTTTTATCAATTTCCATGAACTGTATTTTTCTCCACTTCTCATGGGATACCATATACCACACAAGAAGGCCATATGTCCATGTTGACTGCATTCATTAGAAGTATCTAAATCCAGTCAAAGCTAGACTTTCAGTGTTGCTCCGCAATCCTTTAACACTTCCTTTGAGGACCCCTTCCTACTCCCCATCAGTGTGCTGCAAATCTTTATTCACCTTCTTCAATTCCCAACTCTACTGTCAGCCTCCACCCTCTCTGCAAATGATGTCACCATCTACCCTGCAGAGGCTATAGAAGCCAATTTTCCCCAATTGTTTTCTTCTCCATCTCATTACATCTTCACCCATCCTAACCTCTATTCCACCTGTTGCAAAAAATTTGTGTCCATGTTACTAATCACTTAATATGTTCTAGGGCCTAGACACTGCATTAAAAGCTCTACTCCACCTGATGTCCAAGATACACTGCATAACGGCCACTTTACATTTCTATCTCTGGGCTTTGTTCATGCAATTTCCTTTTCCTGGTATTCTTTTCCCCCTAAATATTCCAACCCATTCTTCCAAGATCCTGCTAAAATGTCACCTCTTCTGTGAAATAATCACACATACAAGAAGAATAATTCCTTTTATATTTCTCAAACACTTCCCCTCTACTCAGCTAACATAGCACTTACAAACCATAATTTCTAGTTAGTTGAATTCTCTCCCACATTAAAGGTAGCTCTTTGTAGGAAAAGATCATACCTTATTCATCTGTGTATTCCTAGAACTTAGCAAAGACCTAGCAGGCATTTCAAAATTAAGCAAAATGATAGCACCAAATAACATGACAACTATAGTTTTCCTAAGATTTCCCTTTCCAACTCACATTTGTCCAGGTTCAAAATCTGTCATATTTGATTATCCTCCTCCATTGTCAGCACGAAATCTGCTGCCACGTTCTGCTGATTTCTCATCTATATATAATTTACCCTTCCTTTCTGTTCCCACTGTTAACACACTAATCCAGGCTCACATCAACCAAGTCCATTTAACAATTCAGTATCTGGTTATCTCTTTGCAAGCTTCTGCAATCTCCAAACCCTTGATAAACAAATAATATTAAAACATAGCTTTCATCACAACATGCCACCACTCAACATTTTCCTAAGGTTCCCATATACAAATCTTCCACTCCAAGCCCTCTGCTCAGTGCAGTCTTTAAATCTTTGCTTAGGTGCTTTTCCATGCAGGGAATATCATATAACCAAACCCTAATTACACTTCATGGTTTATATGAAATTGATTCCATAAACATCTTAATCCAAATTGATCTCTTCTTTCAATTGCTAAGGAACTTCCCTATTTACTAAACAATCAGGCACTTGCAGTCCAATTGGTCCATGAGATCATAAGCTTAGAGATCTCAAGAACTCTCTTGAAAGAGAGAGGAAGAGGTGCTCCAGCAAGGTTCTGTGTTCTTTCTTACGTAGTCAGCAAGTACCTCTTGAGATAACCTGAACTGAATAATAAAAACTGGTCAAATGAGTGGCTGACAGTGGCCAACGTTTACCACACCATCCCTCTTTGGACAAAATCAACAACTGAGTGTAAGGTAAGTGTAAAGCAAGAGAGGACTGGTTATACCTCATAAAGGAGCTAGGCATAATGAAAAGCACTATGGCACCCTTATTTATTCAGCAAATACTGATGCCTACTAAGGGCAATGCACTGTTCCAGGTTAGAAGCGAGTATGACAGACAAGTTCACCAAGACAAGAACAGCCGTGCCTTCGTGGCATTTACATCCTAAGGGTCGAGTCTTTAGAGTATTTTCGTGTAAGTCAGGGAATAAATCACTAGAAATCCTCTAAAGCTATTTTCCGGGTTTAAGAATCCACGTCTCAGGGCACCTGGGTGGCTCAGTCAGTTGAGCTTCTGACTCCAGCTCAGGTCATGATCTCACGGTTAGAGGGTTCAAGCTCCGCATCGGGCTCTGTGCTGACAGCTCCGAGCCTGGAGCCTGCTGCTTCTGATTCTGTGTCTCACTCTCTCTCTCTGCCCCTCCCCTGCTCACGCTGTCTCTGTCTCTCAAAAATAAATAAATGTATAAAAAAAAAAAAAAAGAATCCACGTCTGACCACGTTCCAGAAGCAGTCAGCCACTGCTTACTGTGTTGGTTTTTGTTTCCTTAAACTCAGTTGGACCATTACACAGCGTGACAAAGAGTTTGTCATTGTGAGTGCCCGCGTGGGTTACGCCCCGTACGCTATCGAGACAACATAGCAAACGGAGGCACTGTCATCCAGAAAACTGTGCATAGAGACAGGGGAATGCGCCTTAAAGATTTAGAAGAAATGTGTATTTGGACAAAGAAGGCACTGTTACGCCCTCCTCTCCTGGTCCACGTCAAAACACAAACGATCACGGCCGTTTTGCACAAATGAAATCTGGTTCTTATGGATGAAACCAGGAAGGGATGTGTGAGGATTGCGGTTAGCCCGCAGGGCAGCAGGGAGTTGGTGGATGCTCCTAGCGGGCTTTGCGCCTTACCCAGACACGGGGCGAAAGGGAGGCCAGACAGAGGAGTGAGAGGTACCCGACCCCGGACGCGGAGCCAACAGATGGGCTGAAACGCTGCCTCAGACCTTGGCGCCCGCCTGTCTGCTAGTCTCTCCGCGCCGATGGAACTACTGGGCAGCCGCGGCCCAGGGCTTACCACAAGGCTGGACCGAGCCCGGCTGTGCCGAGGCGGGTCCTCCAAGACGGAGACAGGACAGGGCCCCGACGGCCACCGCTACTAGGATGAGCCCGTCAATTTAGCCGTGACCAGGGAGCTGCCGTTCCGCCACCACTTCCCACTTCCGGGCACGTGACAAACCACGCCGGAAGTCGACCCCGTAGAGAAGGAAGGCCAGGCGGTGATGGGCGTGGTGAGGCGGGGCAAAGTCTTGCTGGAGGGGCGTATCAAGGACTGGCAGGGGCGGGGTCTCTGTCGCTCGGAGATTGACGACACTTCGGAATTTGGGATTGTGTGACATTACTTTCCTTAGAAGAGTTATTCAGGTATTCTCCGCAACTTAATTTAAGAAGAGTTCTGATTGTTTTCCTTTTTGTATATGTAAAGCTCTGTTAACTCTAGATCCTAGCTACTTATAGCATGGAGACTATAAATAAACTAAATCAGAATTTTTGAGGGGGGCCACCTGGGTGGCTTAGTCGGTTAAGCGTCTGACTTTGGCTCAGGTCATGATCTCACGGCTGGTTCCTGAGTTCGAGCCCCGCGTTGGGCTCTGTGCTGACAGTTCGGAGCCTGGAGCCTGCTTCAAGTTCTGTTTCTCCCTCTCTCTGTCCCCCCGCCCTCTCTTCACGCTCTGCCTGTCTCTCTCTCCCTCAAAAGTAAATAAACATTAAAAAAATTAAAAAAAAATAATTTTTGAGGGGTGAGACCCAGACTTCAGTACTTTTTTTTTCCAGTTTTTCTTTTTTCTTTTCCTTTTCTTTCTTTCTTTCTTTCTTCCTTCCTCCCTCCCTCCCTCCCTCCCTCCCTCCCTCCCTCCCTCTCTCTCTCTCTTTCTTTCTTTCTTTCTTTCTTTCTTTCTTTCTTTCTTTCTTTCTTTCTTTCTTTCTACTTTAAATATCTTCCAAAAAGGTCCTAATATGCAACTACGGTCCAGAACCATTGATGTAGTGAGATTAATAGTCAAAGAGGTTAAAGTGGGAGAGAGCCAAAACATAAGAGACTGTTAAAAACTGAGAACAAACTGAGGGTTGATGGGGGGTGGGAGGGAGAGGAGGGTGGGTGATGGGTATTGAGGAGGGCACCTTTTGGGATGAGCACTGGGTGTTGTATGGAAACCAATTTGACAATAAATTTCATATATTAAAACAACAACAACAACAACAACAAAGTGTGGTCCTCAGACCAGCTGCTTGGGCATCAGCTGAGGGCTTTTTAGATACTGCAGCCTCTCTGGCTCACTTCAAATCTTTTAAATTCGGATCTGCATCTTAACAAGATGACACTTGTGCACATATAAGTTCGAGAAGCACAAATGATGCCAAGGTTGCTGGTTGCAAAGCAAGTAATTCATGTTCTATGTTCCTGGCACTTATTTTATGCCAGGCACCTTGATACAGGTGCAGAAATGATTCAGACATGAATCCTACCCTGAAGAAGTTCACAGTTTGGTAGGTACAACAAATACATATAAAATAAGACACAATATAAGTGACCAAAGAAATGTACAGGTCAGATAAGTGTGCTGAGAATTTAAAGGTGTGATTTCTTTGCTCCTGCTCGACACAGTCCTTTGCAAGTGTTCCACAGGAATCCATTCATGCCTACATTCATCTATTTGACAAACAGTGCCACCTCTATGCCAGGCACTGTGTCAGGTGCTGGAGATCCAAAAACAGGGATCCCATTCAGAAGAGGGCACACTTTCATTGGGAAAGCAGAATTAAATACATGGATAAAGTACAGTTTGGTGAGGTAAATCCCACAACAGAGATAGAAAAATGAGACTACCGTAGAACTGCAAAAAAGGGAGTGATTCACTCTGTCGACTATGGATTCATTGAGAAAGGAACAAATAAGGTGCAAAGTATCTTTCAGTGTGTATCTGAATATATAATTTGGTGGAAAAAATCAGAATTAGTAATGACCTATTTGCTACTGAGATTAATATGCTCAAGTTAATGCTACTTAGAATGCTTTTCAATTTCATTGAATGATTTTCCTTCTAAGAGCAGGATCTGTCTAGTCCTATCTTTATTTTTTATTTAAAAAAATTTAATGTTTAATTAATTAATTTAGAGAGAGAGAAAGAGAGAGAGAGTTAGAACATGAGCAGGAGAGGGGCAGAGAGAGAGGGAGAGACAGAATCCTAAGCAGGCTCCATGCCATCAGCACAGAGCTGGATGCGGGGCTTGATCTCGAACCATGAGATCATGACCTGAGCCAAAATCAGATGGTCAAGAGTCAGATGTTTAACCGACTGAGCCACCTGGACACCCCTGGTCCTATCTTTAAAAAGATCCATTTGGCCCTTTGTGTTCAGTACTGGAACTCTTACTGTGGCCACTATTTATGTGAGAATCACATGTACTATTTTGTCCTGCAAAATGTGCTTTTTTTTTTACCTGTATGTTTATGGCCCTCTTGAAAGTTGGGGAGTGAACTGCATTTCAGAAGTCTGGACTTCTTCCCTAAACTCCAGATTTATGTATACTGCTTTCCCAACATTTCTACTTGCATATCTGTCAAGCATTTCAAATTTCTGGGTCCAAAAATTAAATTCTCCTCTCTCCCCTCTTGGAGTTCCCCAAAGTAGAGGCTGAAACAAAGGCTTGTGTATAGTAGTTTATTGGGGGCTTTGACCCCAGGGAGCAAGACTAAGAGAAGAGGAGGGGTAAGTAAAACAAGGAAGAGGGAGAGGCAATATAATGGTGTGTTATTTAATTGGTCATCACCATGCTTGAATGTTTTCTTGATCTCTTAGGACCTTCTGAGAATTTTCATGAAATGAGTCTCAAACTGTCTACTGAAGGCAAGAATGGAGCCCGAAGTGACCCAGTAATAGTGAGAGTTTCAAGTTCACTCTATTCCATGTTATGTATTCTGGTGGAAATATCCCTCTCCCAACCCCTAGAGAACTAATTATTATTATCTAGCAAAACTTAAATTTGAGATTCAAGAAACATAAATCTGTAGGTGAGTCACTGATAAAATGGACCAATCCTGCTCCAGTTCCTGGGTTTCTGGAGCCATGTCTTTAGCTGTTAGGGATACTCCTTATCAGTTGGTTTTGAGCATTTACCACATCTTGTAGGACAACACCTCAATCCCAAAAAGAACATTACTGGATTTGTAGCAAGCTATTCCACCATTTTTATGAGCCTGGCTTCTTCTGAGTGATGAGGGATATTGCAATATCAGTGGATTCCATGGTCATGTGTATATTGTCACTTGGCGGTTTTTTGTTTTTTGGGTTTTTGTTTTTGTTTTGTTTTCTTTTGTTTGTTTATTTTTTGTTGTTTGAGGTTTTTGGCCATGAAATGGATTCTTTAGTTGAGATAATGTTGATCAGGAATGTTTTAATAATTCTGGTGATTGTGGAATGTTGGCAGAGTCACTGCAAGCAAGACAGAAAAACCTAGACATCTGTAAAGATTTGTATTTCAGGTCATTTCTCTATCTATATAAAGCAAACAAGGAAGAACACTCTCCTAAGTTCTGGCAGCTGGGAAGATTCTTTTGTTCTTTTGTTCTTTAGATCCATCCCTGAGTGGAGCTGTAGTGCAACAGCAGTCCAATTTTGCCTACTTACCAACATAATATGCCAACCCATCTGCGAACCAAGTTTAATTTTTTTAATTCCATGTTAGGTAGTCATAGGGAACTCCCAAAAGGCCATGGGCATGAGTTGATGAACAGATGTCAGTGCTATAGAAGTATGTGCCAGTAGTCTGAGTTACCTAGTCATGTAGGTTCCTCTTCTCTTGGATCTGCTCAGGCTCAATCCTATACCATTTCCATACTTCATAGATAGTTGCTGTGCCCATGTGCTTGTGATTTGGTGTATCCGATACTATTCAGCTCATGATAAATAGTTCTAGTTTTCCCAGTGACTAGTTCTCTGCCTCAGAAGGCATGGCCTTGCAGAACATGAGGGACCTGTACTGCAACTCTCTTATTAGGGGCTTTACAGAAATTTCACCCAGTGTCTTCATCTATCATAGATCTCTATAGCACCATTAGATCTTCTAGAACAAATGACCTGAGAGTTAGGTAACTTGTATCACAGTCCTTGTGGGAGCATATCCCAGTGATGGGTACTTTAGTTTTCCAACAAGTTTATTCTGATATCCTTACTTCTAAGAAAGGTATTTTAGTGATGGTTCTTTAGTCTCATGTGGTAAAGTCATATCTGATCTTTCTGTTTCTTTGTCCTCTGATTCCTTTCTCCATACGCATTCAAAATTGTTATAACATCTCATTTAGCACAGGCCATCATCATATCCAAGCTTTAAGGGAGACATCAAGGTTGTGTATTAGAACTGACTCCGGATGTCCTTGCCAAAACATTAAATCCAGAATCATAGGTGAATAGCCCAATGTCATACATTCTCCCATATACAGCCTTATAACCTGATCCCTCTGGCTTAGCACTCTAAATATTCACTCTCACAGATATCCCTCCAGTTCATATTGATATGTGTTAGCAGTTCTGCAACTCCTTATAACGTAGTCTAGTTCAGTAGTTCTACACTGGGGTGATTTTGACCCCTAGGGGACATTCGGTAATGTCTGGAGACATTTTTGGTTGTCATTACTGGGAGGATTCTACTAGCATCTAGGGGGTAGATGCCAGGGATGCTGTAAACAGTGTACAACACACAGAACAGCCCTCCACAACAAAGAATTGTCCAACCCAAATGTCATAAATGCTGAGATTGAGAAAACCTGGTCTAGTTCTTCCTAGAGCAGAGACTGCAACCCCGTACAAAGGATGTGCTGAGATCTGACTGTGGTTACAGGCTTGAGGTAATGAGGGTAATGGTGTAGATACTGAGGGAAATAAGGTTATATTAGGAGGCACTTACCTCAGATATATTCTTTGCAGCATTTCTGGACAAGGAAAGCCTTCTCTCCTTTATCAAGAGAAAGGAGACTTTTGGCACAGAGGATAACAAAAAATCTGAAGGTTTAAGAGTATAAAGCATGTCCACACAAATGTCCTCATTCTAGATCTCAGGATTCCATTATTTTCTTATTAGGGCTTTGGCTTTGACATGAGTGATGTTTTAAGGCTGTGCATTAAGACTTCTTTGTAGCTCTGCCACCCTTATGATTATATGTGGGAGCTGATGTTTAGCACGTCTGCTTTGTGGCTACACTGCCCTAGGGGCCTTGTGGCTTTCACAGTGTGCCATGATTGACTGAATACTCCCTGTCATTTTCTTTTGTTAAGATCTCCAAAGCTGTTAGCAGACATCAGCCCATCTTATAATTATTATTGCTTTCATGATGCTGAAATACCATATCTACCACATAATCCAATGCTTCATCTTCTGTCTGCACCTTATTCCAATCTACTACAGTTGAGAGTCTTGGTAATTGTGATGTTACTATATGCCAGGGGTTATCACCACTTTAAATTTACCACCAACCACCAACCACTTACTACCAGCAGGGGCCCTTATTGTCTTGTGATCAGTGATGTAGGATCAGCCTCCAAAATCCCATACTGACAGTTTCCTTTCTAGAGCCAGTTGTAGTGCCCAGGGTTCCTCTGAAAGCAGAGACTAAGACAGAGGCATCCATGCTTGTGGTTTATTTGAGAATATGAGTTCAAGGAATAGAATGAGGGCACAAGGGAAATAAAATAGAGAAAGAGGAAAAAATAGTATTATTGAGGTGACCTATACCATGGACAACTTTGATTGATCCCATGGTACCTTCTGAGCAGCCAGAAGGCACTTATGGGATGTCTTTCAGAATTCCTCATAGGAATGAAGAAGAAAGAGGAAAACATTTATCCATCACTTCCTGTCTACCATTGGTCATGACTGCACTACATGCTTCTAGCTGCATGTGGGTGTGGAGGGCTGGTTTCTTCAGGTTTCCCATGCTATAAGCAAAGAGTGAGAGAGACAAGATGTTGTTATATTGCTCTCGAGAGAAGGTGGTTGATATCTGAATAGAACTGGTTACTGCCCAATACTTAGAATAGAGGGTGAGGCTGGAAGGATTTAAAATGATGCACAAAAGCTTTCTAAACACAACTTCCCTTGGGTGCCTGGGTAGGGTAGCTCAGTTAAGTGTCTGACTTCAGCTCACGTCGTGATCTCAAGGTTCATGGGTTGGAGCCCTGCGTCGGGTTCTGTGCTGACAGTTCAGACCCTGGAGTCTGCTTCGGATTCTGTGTCTCCCTCTCTCTCTGCCCCTGCCCTGCTCATTCTCTCTCTCTCTCTCAAAAATAAATAAAACATTAAAAAAAAATAAACACAGCTTCTCTCTCAGTTTTCTCTATTCGGGTTAAAGGTATCTCTGTCTTTGCAGCTGTTCAGGCCAGTCCTTGACTCCTCTCTTTCTCTCACATTCCACATCCAATCTTTCAAGAAATTGTATTGGTTCTACCTTCAAAGTACATCCAGAATCTGACCACTTCTCACCATCTCCATGGCTACTCTTTCCTTGATTATTGACAGTATCATGTCTCTCCTGAATTACTGCTGTCCAAACTGTCCCTTACAGCCTCCTATGCTCTCTGTTTTTCTACGCTTATCTCCCTACAGTCTATTCTTAACACAGCCTCCAGAGTGATCCTTTTTAAAACATGAGTCAAGAGTCAAATTGTGTTACCCTTTGCTCAGGATCATCCAGTCACTCCAGAGTAAAAACCAAAGTTCTTACAATGACCTACAAGACCCTACACTACCTGCTCCTTTCTCTGTCCACTGGGACTACTCCAGTTGGTCACTTGAGTTCAGTTCCGTAGACCTCCTTGGGAACAACTGGACCTTTGCACTTGCCTTTCCCTCTGCTTGGAATGATCTTCCATTAAATATCTGCATGGTTTGGGGTGCCTGGGTGGCGCAGTCAGTTAAGCCTCCGACTTCAGCCAGGTCACGATCTCGCGGTCCGGGAGTTCGAGCCCCGCGTCAGGCTCTGGGCTGATGGCTCAGAGCCTGGAGCCTGTTTCCGATTCTGTGTCTCCCTCTCTCTCTGCCCCTCCCCCGTTCATGCTCTGTCTCTCTCTGTCCCAAAAATAAATAAAATAAAAAACGTTGAAAAAAAAATAAAAAAAAAATATCTGCATGGCTCATTACTGCATCCTTTTCAAGTCTTTGCTTAGATGTTACCTCAATGAGGGCTTCCACAATAGCCCTATTTAAAATAGCATCCCAACTTAGCATTCTTTATCTTCCATTTTTGCTTTGTTTTTCTTCATGGTTCTTACTACATCCTGGAATACTATAACATTACATCCTGACATATATGTTATTTGTTTACTTGCTCTTTCTCTTTCTCTAGAATGAAGCTTTATGAGGGTGAGGACTTTAATTTTTTTTGTTCACTGATGTATTTCTAGTTCCTAGAACTCATACCAATGCACTTATTATGTTCTATGTACTATTCTAAGTGCTTTACGTGTATTGATTAATTTAGTCTTTACAACAGTCCCGTGAGGTAAGAATCTTTATTATCCTCATTTTAAGACTAGAAACTGGAGGCACAGATTCATTATTTAGCCTAAGACACATAGTAAGCATGTAGTAGTAGTATTTTAATGAATATCCCTTTATGTTACTATAATCCTCTGCATCAAGCGGACCTGAGACACAACATAAACTGATGGAAATACATCATCACTGGGTCATGCACAAGTAGGTTCAAGTCTGGTCTTTACTGGTTTAATGACCACAGGGTACATTACTCAATCTTCTGAGCCTCAGTTTCCTCATTTGTAAATTCAAAATAATAATCCCCATCTTTTGGGACTGTCATGAAATTTGCTGAGATATTTCTTATAAATCACTTGGCATAGTACTTGGCACATAGTAAGCACTCAATAACTGATAGCTGTTATTCATTGATTTAGAAGATTAAATTGGGTAGATTGATGTTCTTAAAAAATGTATAGTAGTCACTCAGGCTCCGAGATCTTGCTTCCTTTTCATAGACAGAAGGCCACGTATACTGACATATATCACATATGAGGCAATCAGCAATCTCATGTTTGGATAGCATGAAATAATTTTTCTATCATTAAAAAGCTCCAAGGGAAAAGTTTCTTCCAAATGGCCAAGAGTAGTGAATATTGATGATAACAATATTGGCAGGATTACTGAAGTTAATTGTTTCCTCCCTTGATACTATGCTCTGATAAAGCAGAGGTGTGAAACTTGTGGATTCTTAATGATCTCAGAGCACTCAGAGTAAGCTGCACTTATTTTCCACATTTTGGAGGCAGGAGGGGAATCCCTTTCTCCATGCTTAAAATCCCTGAGGGAGGAAGAACAGAAGTGTGCTGCTGTCTCCAGGGCTCTGCCTGATGAAACACCAATGAGTGGATAGCACAACTGGCTTTGTGGACTTTGTTTAGTGAGAAACCATAGATCTCACACAAGTGAACTTTCGCATGACCCACTTGTACGGCAGTCCACCTGTCCCTTAATTTAAGTCTGATTGATTTTGATTAAGTATGAGGCCAAGAGGTCTTTATATGTTTGAAGAAATCCTATGAGTTTATATAATTTCATTTTTTCCTTATTTCTAAATTTGGGGACTTTTAGTATGTCAGTTACTTGGATTTTTCTCTTTTCTTTTTCTTAGCTGTTTTATTATGATTCAATTATGCACATTTCTGTCTAAGGAAGCAAGAACAATTTCTCAGAGCTGTCAGGCCATTAGTATGAACACAAAGAAATCCAAGTAATTTTTTTCTTTTTTTTGGAACAATGAGAATCACTGTACTCCACTTTCCAGATTCTTTCTTTATAAATGGCTTTAGAAGTATCAGGATAACAGAATAGTGTCTACTATTATGCACATAGTAATTGGTGTTTGTTTTAGTTTTTATTAGAAGCAGATGTAAGTATCCTCTGATAATACTTTTCATTTTTTTGCAGCTCTTTAGGAGGAAGTCAGGGAGCCACTAAATGAGAATGAGAACTACCTGTATCACCATTAATTAAATAAATATCAAAAATAAATATTAGCTAGATAACAGATACACATTTGAACAACATAGGAAAATAATACAGTAAGACATACAGATACAAGGAAGGCAAAGATTGGCTTGCAGAATCACATTGTGTCTCAAGCTTTTTTTTACTTTTTATAAAGGTTTTAACATTAATTTTTTAATATTAAATATAATTTATTGTCAAATTGGTTTCCATACAACACCCAGTGCTCATCCCAACAGGTGCCCTCCTCAATGCCCATCACCCACTTTCCCCTCTCCTCCACCCCCCATCAACCCTCAGTTTGTTCTCAGTATTTAAGAGTCTCTTATGGTTTGACTCCTTCCCTCTCTGTAACTTTTTTTTCCCCCTTCCCCTCCCCGCTGGTCTTCTGTTGAGTTTCTCAGAATCCACATATGAGTGAAAACATATGGTATCTTTCTCTGCCTGACTTATTTCACTTAGCATAACACTCTCCAGTTCCATCCACATTGCTACAAGTGGCCAGATTTCATTCTTTCTCATTGCCAGGTAGTATTCCATTGTATATATAAACCACATCTTCTTTATCCATTCGTCAGTTGATGGACATTTAGGCTCTTTCCATAATTTGGCTATTGTTGAAAGTGCTGCTATAAACATTGGGGTACAATTGCACCTATGCATCAGCACTCCTGTATCCCTTCTCAAGCTTTTTAAAATACAGTTGCTTTATTCAATGCACATATTGTGGGGTGATATTACAATAAAGGGTGTGGTGCTAAGTTTCCTGTACACATTCAGAGAAATTCTCTCAGAAATGCAGAGATCATCTTTCATCTAATTCTGAATCTCTTCTGGGAATTGGCCACCATGGACCAAAATATACATATTTTGACTTGAAGTAGAGGTAAATAATTCTCAGCATGAACTCGGATCAGGTAATGGACATAGGATTTTTCTCCTCTCTGCACTTGGGGAACTCAGAAACAATGCCACTGGCAAGCCTAGACCTGCACCCTAGAAGCATAAGCAAATTAAGGGAAATATAAATGAGTACATGGGCTTGACCATACTCATTTTTGCTAAAAATCAGTTTTAATGTTGAATACTCCATCTGCTTCAAACTTAATATCCCTCCTTTATCCCAAGACATTATTAAATTTTTTATCGTTTTTATGGATTAAATTCAAAGGAAAGATATATTTTCATATATACTAAGTAATAAGGCTTTATTAAAAATAGTCAATAAGTAACTTTCTAGTAAGTAGCCCTTAAACTATACAAAGGTAAGACTGTTGTTACTATCATAATAGATAGATAGTAGATATCATAATAGATAATTAATTTTTACCATGAATCAAGTCCCTTGAGATCAAGGACTTCCTAGAAGAGGTATGAAATGAGTCCCCAAGACTTTTTTTCCTCTTAGAAATGTATATAAAATCCAGTATTTCTATAGTAAGCTTATTACCTATTTTTTCACATTAACTTCAGTCTTCCAGGCAGAATATTTAAAATTGGTAGTGAGCAAAAAAGGGATAGTCAAACCATGAAATAGGAAAGTACAACTGTCATGAGAGATTCAGTAAATGTGGCCTGCAGGGAATTGTCCAGCCTGGAATGGTTATACAAGAACAATGTACAAAAACTTGATATTAGGACCAGCCATCAATAAAAAGTTAGCCCACCTGAAATAAGTTTCCATCAGCATGGTTGAAATAAGGGACTTCTTTCTGAAATCTATGGATGCCTACAAAATGTATTTTATATTTTCTTGACAGTAAAACAAATGGAGCTTGTCAATATCAGTACTGGTGGAGAATTACAAGTGTTTTGTTTGACTTAATATTCTTATCAGTGTTAATTATCAGGGCAGTTTATGATTTTTAAATATACAGTATATATTTTTAGTGTTTGTTTTTGAGAGAGAGCGCTAGTGTGTGAGCACTAGTGGGGGAGGGGCAGAGAGAAAGCGGGAGACAAAGGATCCAGAGTGGGCTCTGCATTGACAGCAGAGAGCCGGTTTTGAGGCTCTAACTCATGAACCATGAGATCATGACCTGAGCTGAAGTCAGAGTCTTAACCAACTGAGCCACTGAGGAGCCCCAGTACAGTTTATGATTTTTATATTGTCTGGTTATTCGTTTAAGAGTTGTTTAAGGTAGGAAAAATTTTGGAAGCATAGTAGATTATTTATTTTCTTAACATTTCCAATAATGTTTTTCTTTTTTACCCAATTTTTAAAAATTGTGATAAAATGTACCTAACATAAAATTTACCATCTTAACTATTTTAAGTGTACAGTTCAGTGGTATGAAGTACATTCATATTGTTGTGCAACCAGCACCAAGGTTCATCTCCCTAACTTTTCATCTTGCAAAACTGAAACTCTGTACCCATTAAACAATAACTCCCCCTCACCCTCTTCCCCCAGCCCCTAGAAATCTTCATTATTCTTACTGATGTTTTCTTCTAATAGGATTTTTAAAAATAGAGAATTGGATGATTAAAAATTCTACATAAGACTGAAAAAATGTGTCCCTTTAAGCATTCATACATATAATATCTGAGAAATAATTATAGTAATTAATAATCTCCTGGCTCAAACTTTCCCAAGAAGGGAAAAATGGCTGCTCTCATATCATGAATGAAATATTCTCAGAGTTTGTGGAAACAAGTAGCCAAAGTGTCCATCAGTTCTCTTTTATCAGGACTTGGCTCCACTTATTCAAGAACTGAAAGTTTCCAAGTTCTTCCCACAGCTAGCCTTCAAGGGTAACAAGTTAGTGGACTTGCAAGATCATAGACTTATTTGCTACTTGCTTAAGGATAAAAAAAATGTGTATCACTTGCAAATGGGAAGTATGACAAAAATAAAAAAAAAGTCAAAAAAAGAAATACCTTTAAAATTTAGGTCTCCTTGTTATAAAAAATAAATCTGGTTTTCAAAATGAAATCTAACTTTTTTATTTGTAAAACAGCTGTGGGGGCAGGCCCTGTATTATGTGCCATGAGGAACCCAAAGAGGAACAGCTTTTCATCATGTCTTAAAGGACCTTGGAATGAAAACTGATGACCACTGGGCGTATCCACCTTGTGAGGCTATCACTCTCTTGCCCATGCAATGCCTCGGTATGAACTTAATAAAGCACACCTTTTAATTTTTTTAAATAAATTTTTTTTAATTTTAGGTAGTATATTATTGCACAACCTGAATAACTCCTCCTGAGAGAGATTTCCAGAGCCCAGGGAGACATAATGCATTCTGTGCTTCCATCCAGCCTCCCTATATCCATCTAGGTGAGGAAACAAAGCCAGAAGCACTCAGGCTTCCAACAGAAGTTTGTTAGATTGTGGTATTGGTATCTATTACTCACCTATATTCCTATTATATACATTTATATTCTTGATATGATCTCATGGTGAGTGGAGTAGACTGGCCTGCAATTTGACTTTGGACTTGGCCTAATTACTTGCTTTGACTTGGTTTGCTAGTGGACATTATATGAGCAGAACTTTGAAATGTGCTTGTGCAATTGGACATGTCCTTAAAAAAATTTTCTTTCAAAGCTTTTCTGTCTTTGACCACAAGAAGAAAAAGTTTTGGGTAGTCAGTGGTCAAAGGAGGAAGAGAGATGTTGAGCAAACCTGAACTCAACCTAAAGTTGGATGCCACCCCGGTCCCGTTTAGCCAAGCCCAGCCTAGATCAGCCATATTTCAGTAAACCTAAAAATGCATGAGAAAGAGCTGGATACTTATTGTTTTTAGGCCATTCCAATTTATAGTTGTTTGTTATATGGCATTAGTGTGAAAATAGCTGTTACCTCCTGATGCTTAGAATGTAGTCAAGGGTAGAGTGTGTGCTAGGTAACTGATTTCCATGAGTGCACATGAGGGTTTATGGAGGAGGAGCCTCCCCCACTGCTCCAGAACTCAGCTGAGTGATCCAAAATTCCCCTTTAGATGTGGTGCTCTTGTGTGGTGTGCAACCTGAATGCTCATATGGGTGACTCTGCTGGTCTTGGCAACTATGCTGTGGGAGTTTCAAACTGTTTACGGTGGCTAAGGTAAAGAGGAGTACAAGAAAACATATTTAAGAACAGAGTATAGAGAGGGGTGCCTGGGTAGCTCAATCAGTTAAGTGTTTGACTCTTGAATTTGGCTCAGGTCATGTCCTAGGATGATGAGATCAAACCCCATGTCTAGCTCCACCCTGAGTGTGGAGACTGCTGAAGATTCTCTCTTCTTTTTCCCCCTCCCCCATTCTCTCTCTCCCTCTCTCTCTCTCACTGTCTAAAACAAAACAGAGGGTAGAGAAATAAGACATTTAGCTTGATGAGGAATTAAACTAAAAAAAAGAGTGGAAAAAAGAACACAGAAAAAGCAAAGGGGAGAGAGAGGAAACAAAATAATGCTAATGTGATCAGCTTTTTAGTAAGTACCTAAAAAGTCAGATTCCTTTATAAGAATTACATATCAAGAAAACAAATACATAGATCTTGAGTGCCTCCTGTGTATAATCCAAAGGTGAATAAGATACTATCTTTATTCTCTTCCATAAAGACATCACTCCAATATAGGAAGTGGTCACTTTTGTTAACCACAATCTGAACTCTTTACCTGAGAAGCAAACATGTGAGCTATATGGATTGGTTTTTATTAGTTGGAAAGGACAACATAAGACTTGGCATGGGATATATGAGATTTTTCCAGCATATCATCATTTGAACTGCCTGTTTTGACTAAAAGGTGTACTCAAGGTTGTACTCAGCTAGACAGTATTTCCATTTTCAATGCAACTAGGCAAGTAAGTAACTTGGTTTCAGAGAGTGAGACACCACTAACTCATTTTTCCACATTTTGATGCTGTCTGTATATGATGGCCTTGTTCATCTTTTAGTTACTTCATAGAAACCAACTTATATAGGGCTTTAAAAAATTTATTTTAGAAAACATTTAGCCTTCCTGAGAAATTGCAAAGATAGTACAGGGAGCTCCACATTTTTTATCCAGCTTCCCCCAATGCTAACATCTCATATAACCATATTACAATTCTCAGAACTAAGAAATGAACTTTAGGGGCACCTGGGTGGTGGCTCAGTCAGTTGAGCGTCCATCTTCTGCTCAGATCATGATCTCATGTTTGGTGGGTTTGAGCCACGCATCGGGCTCTGTGCTGACAGTTCAGAGCCTGGAGCTTGCTTCAGATTCTGTGTCTCCCTCTCTCTCTGCCCCATCCCTGCTCACACTCTGTCTCTCTCAAAAAGAACGTTAAAAAAATTAAAAAAAAAAAAAGAAATTGACCTTAGCTCTCTCTTCCAGCCATCCAAGATGCCAAAAGGAAAGAATGTCAAGGGAAAGAAGGTAGCCCTGGCCCCTGCTGTTGTGAAGAAGCAGTAGGCCAAGAAGATGGTCAATCCCCTGTTTGAGAAAAGGAGAAAAAGCCCAATAATTTTGGCATCAGACAGGGCATCCAGCCCAAAAGGGACCTCACCCGTTTTGTCAAATGGCCCCATTACATCCAGCTGCAGCGGCAGTGGGGCTATTCTTTATAAATGTCTAAAAGTGCCTCCTGCGATTAACCAGTTTACCCAGGCCTTGGAACGCCAAACAGCTACTCAACTGCTTAAGCTGGCCCACAGGTACATACCAGAGACAAAGCAAGAGAAGAAGCAGAGATTGTTGGCCCAGGCTGAGAAGAAAGCTGCCAGCAAAGGGGATGTCCCCACTCAGAGGCTGCCTGTCCTTCAAGCTGGGGTTAAAACCATCACCAGCTTGGTGGGAAACAAGTAGGCTTAGCTAGTAGTGATTGTACATGATTGGATCCCATTGAGCTGGTTGTCTTTCTGCCTACCTGTGTCATCAGATGGGTGTTCCCTACTGCATCATCAAGGGGAAGGCCAGGCTGGGGCGCCTGCTCCACAGGAAGACCAGCACCACTGTTGCCTTCATACAGGTAAACTCCAAAGACAAAAGAGCTCTGGCTAAGCTGGTGGAAGCCATTAGGACCAATTACAATGACAGATATGATGAGATCCACCATTGCCGGGGAGGCAATATCCTGGGTCCAAAGTCAGTGGCTCGAATTGCTAAGTTGGAAAAGGCAAAGGCTAAAGTACTGGCCACCAAACTGGGCTAAGTGGGTGCTGTTGAATTGTCTGTACATAAAAGTAATAAAAAGTTCTCTTTCAAAAAAAATTAACCTTAGTATAATATCACTAAATAAATTAGAGATCTTATTCAGATTTTGCCAGTTTTTCCACCAATATCTCTTTTCTGTTCCAGGATCCATTCTAGGATCCCACAATGCACTGAGTTGTCACATCCCCTTAAGCCATCTGTTCATCAGTGTTAGGGGTTGAATTTGTGTCTCCCCTTACACAACAAATTCATTTGTTGAAGCTCTAAGCTCCAGGCACCTCAGAATATGACCTTATTTAGAAATAGGGCCTTTTTAGAGGTAATCAAGTTAAAATGAGGTCCTTAGAATGGGCCTTAATCCAATATGTTTATTTTTTATTTTTATTTATTAAAAAATTTTTTTTTAACATTTATTTATTTTTGAGACAGGGAGAGACAGAGCATGAACAGGGGAGGGTCAGAGAGAGGGAGACACAGAATCTGAAACAGGCTCCAGGCTCTGAGCTGTCAGCACAGACCCTGACGCGGGGCTCGAACTCACGGAGCGCGAGATCATGACCTGAGCTGAAGTCGGCCACTTAACCGACTGAGCCACCCAGGCACCCCGGGCCTTAATCCAATATGACTGTTGTCCTCATGAAAAGAGGCCATGTAGCCCCAGATGTGTACAGAAGGAAGATGATGTGGAGGCCCCAGGAGAAGGTGGCCATCTATAAGCCAAGGAAAGAGACCTGGAACAAATCCCTCCTTCTCAGCTCTCAGAAGGAGCCTATCCTGATGACATTTTGACCTGAGACTTCTGGCCTCCAGACCTGTGAGACAATAAATTTCTGTTGCATAAGCTCTGCCAGTTTGTGGTACTTGGTTATGGCAGCCCTAGAAAACTAGTACACTCAATCTTTCCTTATCTTTCATGACCTTGATACTTTTGAAGAGCGTTACCTTGTAGAATGTCTCTCAGAGAATTTGGATTTGTCTGATGTTTTCTTGTGGTTATAATAATGTTATGGATTTGGGGGAAGAATAGTACAGAGGTGATGTGCCTTTCTCTGCAACATGTCGGGCACACAACACTGATATGTCCCATTATTACTATGGGTGATGTTAACCTTGATTCCCTGGCTAAGGGGGTGTCTATGGTATCTGCCACTGTAAAATTCTTATTTTTTCCCCTTTTTAGTCAATGAATATTTTAAGGGAAACACTCTGAGGCTGTGAAAACATCCTATTTCTCTTTAAACTTTCACTCACTAATTTTAGCATTCATCTGTTGGTCTTGCCCACAGCAATTATTATTGCATGTTTTAATGGTGATTTTCTACTTCTCTTATTTTTCTATATTTATTAGTTATATATTTATTAGTTTCCCTCATTCCTTCTGCTTTTATTATTTGGAATTATACTATAAGGAAAAGTTTTCCGTTCTCCCCTCATTCATTCATTTCTATCAGTATGTGCTCATAGATACTTACTTTACCCTTTTTTTTTTAATATTTACTTTATTCTTTGGGTTGTGTTCCAATACTTCCATTATTAGTTTTGTTCAAATTGTTCCAGCCCTGGCCATTGGGATCTATTTCAAGTCTCCTGAGTCTTTTTCCCTCATCCATGTTCTGTTGTTGTTTTTTTTTGTTGTTGTGTTATTTATTTATTTATTTATTTATTTTTTGAGTGCTTCTTGATCCTCTGGCACCACGCAAGATGTTCTGGATTCATCTGGTATTTTCCCTGCCCAGCCCTACTCAAGGAACTCTGCCTCCTTTTATAGGACAATGGTATTTCAAAGTGATCTTCAACCTTTGTTTCAGAATGATAGATGCAAGTATTTTTAAATGTTTTATTATGAAAAATTTTAAATGTACACAAAAGTAGAGAGACTGGTATAATAAACTCCCATGGATTCATAATCCAATTTCAGTAAGACTATGCCAATCCTATATATATTTTTTCTATTTTAGAGATAGAGAGAGAGAGAGAGAGAGTGCAAGTGGGGAAGAGGGGAAGAAGGAGAGAGAGAGAATGAGACTCTTAAGTAGGCTCCACATTCAATGTGGAGTCTGACATGGGGCTCTATCCCACAACCTGGGATCCTGACCTGAGCTAAACCTGGGGTATTTGAAAATAAATCCCCACTCCATGACATTTCACCAGTAAATCTTCTAGCATATAATTATCTTATCTAATTTATAAGGACTTTTTTTCCCCTGTCACTGTTTAAAATTTAAATCCAAGTTAGTTAACATATAGTATAATAATGGTTTCAGGAGTAGAACTCAGTGATTCATCACTTACACTAACATCCAGTGTTTATCCCAACAAATGCCCTCCTTAATGCCCATCACCATTTAATCCATCCCTCCACCCACCTTCCCTCCAGCAGCCCTCAGTTTGTTCTCTGTATTTAAGAGTTTCTTAATGTTTGCCTCCCTCTCTGTTTTTATCTTATTTTTCCTTCTCTTCCCCTATGCTCATCATATAAGGACTTTTTAAAACATACCCACCACATCCTTATCAGACTTAACAAAATTAACATTAATTATTAATGTCATACTCTAAAAATTCATATTTCCCTGTTTAAAAACTGTCTTTTTATACTTGGTATATTCAAATCAGGTCCAAACCAGGTCCACGTGTATTGGGATATTATATTTCTTAAGTTTCTTTTAAGAAATAAGATAATCATAAACAGTGCTCCTCCCCACTCTCCACACTTAAAAAAAAATTGATTTGTTAGAGAAACCACGTCACCGGTGCTACAGAATTTCACATTCTGTATTTGGGTGTCATTTAGCTTGTGCCTTCCTTCTCCATATTTCCTTAATCCAGTGGCTAGACCTAGAAGATTGATTGGATTCGGGTTCATTTTTTAAGTAGGACTCCTCCACTGGTGGCGCTGGGCACTTCGTACTTCATCACATCATGAGTACTTGAGGCTGGCTGACTCATTTGTAGTGATACTAAGATTGCTTATTGGGTTTAGGTGGTGTCACCTTGGTTCCTTCATTACAAAGTTCCCCATAACCTTTCCCCTGATGGTTTTAACAGTCATTGAGAATTGTTGCCTAAATCCATTATTTCATTAGAGATTGTAAAATGGCAATTTTCTAGTTCCAGCAGTCCTACTGCATTTATTATTTGGAATTCTTCTTTAAATCTTCTATCATGTATTACCTGAAATACAGTTCCTACAGAAAAGTCTAGATATATGCTTGAATCTTTCCTTTATCAATTTCAGATGTTCCAATGACAATAAATGAGGTTTGTTTAGTATTATGAAATTCATATATATTTGCTGTTTCATTCTGTTATAGTCATTTTCTTTGTTATGCTCAGATTTCTTCACCCTAGGCCAGTGGGAGCTACTTCAAATTGGCTCCTGTGTCCTTTGACTGACCCCAATCAACTCTGATAGCTTCCTTTCTTCCTGGTGTATCAGGATGTCCCATGTTCACCTTGTACATTTTTTGCCCCCGGCCTAGAATCAGTAATTTCTCTAAGCAGTCTTCATTCTTTTCAGTAAGAAATAGTATTTATAGGGCACCTGGGTGGCTTAGTGGGTTAAGGGTCTGACTCTTGCTTTTGGCTCGGATCATGTTCTCATGGTTCTTGAGTTCGAGCCCCATCTCTGTGCTGATAGTGTGGAGCCTGCTTGGTTGCCTCCCTCACTCTCTGCCCCTCCCCCTGCTTGTGCACATGCTCTCTCTCTCTCTCTCTCTCACTCAAAAAGTAAATAAACATAAAAAAAAAAGGAATAGTATTTATAGATGACTCCTGAATACTAAGATGCTCATTGCTCGTGATGTCTTTGTTTCAAGGTCTGAGTGGACAAATCTAGAAAATGCGTGCTTATTTTTTAAAAGATGAGTTTCTATTAATAAGTTTATATTAATATTTGCAGCTAAATTTACTCCTTCAGGGTTTTAATTTCTTTGATTTTTATTCTTGTGTATTCTCTCTCTTAAGCTTGAAATCTCAGTTTCTAATGACATTAACATAACATATGCTTTATCTTATAATACTCAGTACTCTCATAACTGTGTCAAAATAACATTACCGATATTACGACTAACAATTTAAACTTCAGAATATGGTTTAGGTTCAGTGGATTTTGACAAGCATATATAGTCATGTGACTACCACCATAATTAAGATATTTCTGAATATGGGGTGCCCATGTGGCTCAGTTGGTTAGGCTTCCGACTTTGGCTCAGGTCATGATCCCATGGCTCATGGATTTAAGCCCTGCGTAGGGCCCTGTGCTGACAGCTCAGAGCCTGGAGCCTGCTTCGGATTTTATTTTCATTTCTCTCTGCCCCTCTCCCACTCACCCTCTGTCTCTGTCTCTGTCTCTCTCTCTCAAAAACAAATAAACATTAAAAACAAAAGATATTTCTGAATATGTAAATGGGCAATGGGCAATGGCCAGGCTACATGTGGAAATAGAACTCTGACTTGCAGCAACCATCTTAGGAAGCCAACCTAGTAAGTGCAATAACCCATCTAGGAAGTCAAACTACTGTTTGTAGCAGTCAGTCTAGAAAGTCAAATAATAACCCTGTAGCAATGGGCCCCAAATGGCCTGGACTTGATTAGTAATTGACAACTTCCCTTATTTTGGCCTCCACTTCTAACTTAGGACCAACTGGAGAAAGCCAAATATGTGTCTTTAGTCAATCACCTAGGATACCCTACTTCTAATTAGCCCACCTACAGCTTCCCATGCCAACAGCCCACTCAGCGTGCACCTGAAACGTTCACTATTTTCTACTTTGTACTGTTGCATGATATACTGTATTGTGTGTTAGTGCCATTGTTTATGCAATTCATCTTCTAGTAATGGATATTTGAGTTATTTGAAAGTTTTGTTCTTATAAACAAGGTCACATGCCTTATGCATGTGTCATTCTATATCTTTGCTAAAATATCTTTGGGATAGAGTCCTGGAGAAAAAATTAATTTGTTGGGTCAAAGAGTAAATGTATATGTAACTTCGTAAAATATTGTCAAATTCCTTTCCTATAGGATTTGTACCCTTTTGCATTTCCAACAGCAATGAATGAGAGGAACTGTTTTCCCATTTCCAGCGAAATACTGTTAAAGTTTTGGGTTTTTGCCAATCTAATAGGTGAAAAACAAAATCACATTGTAGATTTAATTTAAATTTCTCTTTTCATGGGCAAGGTTAAGCATCTTTTCATATGGTTAAATATCATTTGCAATTCTTTTTTATGAAATGTCTGTTTGTATCATTTCCTAATTTTTTAAAGTTTATTTATTTATTTTGAGAGAGAGAGAAAGAGAGGGAGAGAGGGAATCCAACCAGGCTCTGCCCTGTCAGCATGGAGCCCAACGTGGGGCTTGAACTCACAAACTGTGAGATCATGACCTGAGCCAAAATCAAGAGTCTGACACTTAACTGAGCCACGCAGGTGCCCCTCATTTCCTAATATTTTAGCAAGTTGCATTGTTGGTCTTTTTAATCCCTCAAGTTAGGAGAACTCTATTTATGAAAAATATTAGTATATTGTTATAATTTGCATTTTTCCAAATTTGTCATTTGTTATTTGATTATTTATAGTTTTTTTCATGCAAAGTCTTCTTATATGTATGTAGCTAAATTAATCACTTTTTCTTTGTTATTTCTGGATGTGAGTGACAGCTAGCAGTTTTTCCCCACTCTCAGTTCATAAAAAATTCAATCATGTTTTCTTCTAATAGACTAAAGGTAGTCCTTTTTTTTAACAGCTTTATTGAGATATAATTTATATACAATTCATCCATTTAAGTGTACAATTCAATGACTTGTAGCATATTACATTATTATTTTTTAAATTGTGATAAAATATATATAACATTAAATTTACCTTCTTGACCATTTTGTAATTGTACAATTCAGCATAATTACATGCACAATGTTGTACAACCATCACCACCATCTATTTCCAAACCTTTTTCTTTATCCCAAACAGAAATTCTGTAACCATTCAGCAACAACTCCCCATTTTGGGCTCTGCCCAACCCCTGGTAACCTCCTACCTACTTTCTATTTCTAAATTCCCTATTCTAGGTATTTCATATAAGTAGAAGCATACAATATTTATTTTTTTGTGTGTGTCTGATATTTTACTTAGCACATTCTCAACATGTTCCAGTGTACCAGAACATCAATGCTTTTTACGGCAGAATAACATTCCACTGTATGGGTAGACCACATTTAGTGTCTCTATTCATCTGCTGATAGATACTATGGTTGTTTCCATCTTTTGGCTGTTGCAAATAATGCTGCAGTAAACACTGGTGTATAAACATCTATTCAAGCCCCTGCTTTCAATTCCTTTGGGTATATACCTAGGAGTGAAATTGCTGGGTCATTTGGTAATTTTGTGTTTACCTTTTTGAGGAAGTATAAAACTGTTTTCTACGGGGGCTGTACCATTTTACATCCCCACAAACAATGTAAACATGTACCATTTTACATTGAGGGCACCGATCCTCCACATCTTTAACAATACTTGTTTTCTGTTTTTTGTTTTGAAAGTCATCCTAGTAGGTGCGAAGTGGTATCTCATTGTGGTTTTAATTTGTATTTCCCTGTAGCTAATGATGTTGAGTATCTTTTCTTATGCTTACTGTATATCTTCTTTGGAGAAATGTCTATTTGAGCCATTTTTAAGTTGGGTTGTTTGTCTTTTTGATACTGAGTTGCAGGAGTTATTTATATATTCTGGTTATTAAACTGTTATCAGGTATATGATTTGCAAATATTTTCTCCCATTTTTTGGTTTTTCATTTTCTTGATAATGTCCTTTGGTAAAAAACAATTTTGATGAATCCAATCAATTTTTTTCTTCTGTTACTCATACTTTTGATAGTGTAAGACCTTGCCAAATCCAAGGTCCTGAAAATTTACTCCTATATTTTCTTCTAGGAATTTTATGGTGGCAGGTGTTACATTGAAGTCTTTAACCCATTTTAGGGTGACTTTTGTGTATGCTGTAAGATAGGGGCTTCATTCCTTGCTTGGGGATATCCAGTTATCTAGCACCATTTGTTGAAGAGATTATTCTTTCCTCTTTGAATGAATTTGACACCCTTATCAAAAATCAGTTGACCATAGACGTTTGGATTATTTTTGAATTCTCAATTCTATCCCATTGGTCTATATGGTTATCCTTATGCCAGTTCCACAATTTTTTATTACTGTAGCTTTGTAATAAGTTTTGAAATTAGGAGGTGTGAGTCCTTCAGCTTTGTACCTCTGTTTCAAGATTGTTTGACTATTCAGACCCTCTTGCAATTCTATGATTTTGAGGACTGACTTGCCCATTTCTGCTAAAAAAAAGCTGTTGGAATTATAATAGAGATGGCACTGAATCTGTAGTTGCTTTGGGTAGTATAGACATCTTTACAATATTAATTTTTCCTATCCATGAACATGAATGTCTTTCCATTTATTTAGGCCTTTCAAGATACTTTGATGCTTTTAGTAAAATAGAGGTATAGACAAAATCATTCAACTCCTTCCAAAGTTACCAAGCAACACACAGGCAAAAGTCCCAAATGTTGAATGATTGCATTAAAACACATCCCACTGCAATTCACAAAGCATCACTTTATTTTCATATAAATAATAGTCACTGATGAAGGGAAAAGCAAAATCATGACTATCAGTATTTATCTAGGGAACCATTTTCATAGAATACAGATGAAGGAACATAGTATATATCTTCAGAGTGGCAGGGGACACAGGGATAAGCATACTAGATTGAAAGCATAAAAGCATATTCTCATAAGAACCAAGCAATCCTTATTGTTTGAGGACCAAATGGAATCATCATTAATGTAAGTAGAATCAAAGTTCACAATCTGCAAGTCCTTCTTAAGATATGCATGATTCAGCTTATTCACAGTTCGAGCAAAGGCATATTTAGAAGCACAACTATATGCTTCCAAACTGTACACTTTCTTGAAGTGCAGATCAAAAAATGGATTGTCCTAGAGGAAAAAGAGAGATGTGATTTTGTTTGTAGCCAGGAAAGTAGTTAGATTTCCTGGGGGATTCTCTCATGTTCTCTTGTACATGCTTATTGATCATAAAGTATCAGTATCAAACATATTTCTAAAATCTACAAATGAGATTTCCAAAGCTACCTGCTTTAAACATATTTCTTCTAAAAACAACAATATGAAAGATTACTCTGGAAGCATCTGTGATTTTTCAATTTTCCAAACAAAACATGTCCAAGAATGCACAGTTATCAAGTCTTCCCAGGGAAGATGAGAGGATGGATAGGGATGGAAAAAGGGAATAAATCCACTTATTTAAGGTGGGGGGGGGGGAGAAAAAAATTCTCCTTTTCTTTACTAGGAGGTTGGTCCCTTGTGCCATTACAATGGTAGAAGGGGGGAAATACAAGATGGCAAGAGTAGCCTTTGGCATGCTACAAATCACCAACTTGCTGACTTTGAAGTTAATAGCAAGGAATTACCTTAGAAGTTAATAGCAAGGATCATTAAATCATTTGACTGAAACTGTGAAATTACTCAAGACTGCCTCTGTTGATGAACTGCCTCTAGACTGTTGCTCTACTTCTAGTGGAGGTGTTTTGAGAAAAAGTGGACATCAAACCTCATCTAAGTCCTATATGTTAAAATAATAATAATTGCCACTGTTACTAATATTAGTAACAACAATACCTTGCATTTATAATGTGCTTTTCAGTGTACTAAGTGCTTTCATATTCATTACCTGCCTAACCCTTCTTTTTGAGGGCAGACATTTTGAATTATTTATCTTTGTGTTCCTGGTGCTTAGCCATGGCAACTACTAAGTTCTCAACAAATGTGTGTTGAACTGATTTGAAGTAGTCCGACAAAAAGAGAAGTGGAGGTAAACAATGCCTTGAATGACAAGAAGGCAGAAAGAGACCAAAGCAGACTATTAATAATTAGTTACCATCTAGTATCTAAATATTACATACAAACAGCTTATATTTTGGCAATTTCTTTTTTAAGTAGGAAAATTCTTGCAGGAGACAGGAGAAAGAATATGAGTTTTGAAGTTAGATAACCATTTTGAATCTGTGATGTAACCATAGACAAAGTACTTATCTGATCTGACCTGACCTTCACTTTTTTGCTCATTTAAGAAAGGGTTGCTATGAATTTTACATAAGATTAATTATATAAATTACATAATAAGGACTTTCCCTTTCCCAAACCTGCTCCCCCCACCCCAAATTGTGATACTGGTGTTAATACCACCTTGCTTTATACCATTAATTTTTTAAAACAATTTTTTTAACGTTTATTTTTGAGAGAGAGAAAGAGAGACAGAGTGTGAGTGTAGGATGGGCAGAGAGAGAGGGAGACACAAAATCCAAAGAAGCTCCAGGCTCTAGCTGTCAGCACAGAGCCCAACACGGGGCTTGAACCCGTGATCTATGAGATCATGACCTGAGCCAAAGTTGGATGCTTACCCAACTGAGCCACCCAGGCATCCCTATACCATTAATTAAAACAAAAAACAAAAAACAAAAACCAATGCTTTTAAAAAAGAATGTACAGAAGTGCTGTAATTTTAAATGCATTGTTCTCCTTAACCACACCTTGCAAAACTTTTCCTGGCTGTCATAATTGCAGCTTGAAAGACACTTCTGCAGGAAATCTCAATAAAAGAAAATCACACCCATTCCATTATCAGCTACTAATCACACTCTTTATAGTTTTCTTACTGAATTGTTTGCTCCTTATCTTGTAGAAAATATCCGGTTATGCTTTTAAGATACTCAGAGGAGATTACTTTTCTCCTTTAGCTTAATAAATGAAGCCTAAGCAGGCATGTACATAGAATATAAGTCCCTCCTTCCCTCTCTTTCTCTCTCCCTCCCTTCTCTTGTTCTTTCTTTCAATAGAATCCTAGAGTCAAAAGGGGGGTCTCATAGACCACTCAGTGATCTCTTGTTTATAGCTGGGATGATAGTTTCCAGAGAAGTGAAGCCCAGGTCACATGTGTAGTTGTTGGCAGAGCCAGGATAAGAACCAAGATCTCAATCAACCCAGCCCCATGTTTTATTACACCATCCTCTCTCCTGTTATACCACATCACTCTCCAAATCCCCAGTCCTTTTGATTTCTGCTTTATAAATTGACTTCAATTTCAATTCCATTCCATTTTAAAGTTGACAACTCTCTGGCTCAAAATTGTTCTATTTAAAGCTGTACCATTGCTATTGAGAAAAATATAATAACTGCTGACTCCTGAGGATTCAATTCCAAGAGAGAGAAAGTAAAAATTCCCAGAACACCTGGGATGTTTTCATTTCATCTTTAAAAGAATTGCACTGTGGATATTATAGTTTTTTTTTTTTTTCTGGCAGTTCAGTAGTTTGAGGTCATAAAGGGTGAGAAAATTAGAAACACTCAGCTTCTCTTTTGTATCTAGTTCACTATCAAAGATGATGATCTTCAATGGGAAAGGGAAGAATCAACAAGATTGGGATGGAATTAAGGCCATGAGGAGAAAATAGAGCACAGTGAGCTGTTTCTATGGAATCTAAGTTGACAGCCTTGCTGAATGAAACCCCAGGCACTAACCAAGCTTGTAGAGTCATTATGACATCAGCAATATTTGAGAATTTGAGAGAAAGGAAAGAAAAATGGGCAAAAAAATGAGGTGGGGATAGTTAATTCCTGAAACTAGATTAGTGAACTTGACATTGATTTCTGATAAAATTCAATGCAGTATAGAAATTTTGGCAAGTACATAAAGTATAAAGAAGAAACAATAATTTTAAAAATATGTAATCCTATCACACAGAGATAATTATTATTAAAGCACTGGTGTCTTTCATATATACCTATACACACACACATACATATACCTGTATGTATTTTTTGTATTCAAATTTAAAGTTCAGATTTCAGTTTTCAGTAATATGCAATATTTTAGGAGTGCTGGGTGGCTCAGTCGGTTAAACGTCTGACTTTGATTAAGGTCATGATTTCACGGTTTTTGAATTCGAGCCCTGCGTTGGGCTCTGTGTTCACAGCTCAGAGCCTGGAGCCTGCTTTGGATCGTGTGTTTCCTTTTCTCTCTGCCCTGCCCCACTTGTGCTCTGTCTCTCTCTGTCTCTCAAAAATAAACAAATGTAAGAAAAAAAGCAATATTCTAAATATGCGAAATGAGATAATAATACAAAGAAGTTTTGTATTTGGCCGACTTTTAAAAAACTTATTCAGTGGTGAATAATTGTGTTCGGAGGCATTCTTGTGGAAACATGATTTTTAATGGCTGTGTGACATTCCAGCTATTGATATGCAATAATATGCTTAACTATTTCCTAAGTATTGAACTTTTAGGTGGAATGTATTATCAGAAAAATGCTAGGTAAGTACTTAGGAAAAAAAGCAATGAAATCCAGCATGCTTTCGCCAAGAAGTTATGCCAAACACACCAAATTTTTAAAATACGATTGATTCCTAGGTGACGTCAGGGTAATAACAGATAGCATATATTGATTTCAGTAAAGATCATGAGGGCAAAATTCAGGAATTCAGACAAGATAATCAAGTAAATAAGTAAGGAAGGCAGAATTAAGTGCTTATGTCTGTCTATTTCACCACTATCTTCAAAGCCTAGCAAAGCCTGGGATACTACAAATTCTCCATGAATGAATGAATGAATGAATGAGTGAAGGAATGAGTGAATATATGAATACATAGAGACATTAAAGAAGCAGTACAAAGAAGACATGTTAATAGATTTCTGGGTAAAGTCTGGCTCCACCCACAAAAGACTGAATAGCTTTGTGACCTTGGGCAAGTCAATTAATCTCTTTAAGTTTCATTTTCCTCGTCTAAAAATTGGATGTAATAATAGAATCCAATTCATTGGCGTTTTGTGATGATTATGTGAAATTATATATGAAAAGACCTTCATGTGGTTCCTGGCATCTGGTGAGTTTACTAAGCAGTACTACAAGTGTGGTAATAGTAACCTTTCAATTACCCAGAGGTTACCCAGATGGCACTTAGCTCTGCTTGCTTCATTGTATTTATTATTGACTTGAATGAAGTCCTAAATATTGTGCTCATTAAATCTGCATTAAAATAAAAAATGAAATAAAATAAAATAAAAAGAACAGAGGGACACAAGAGTAAACAAACCATTCTAACCACCATAAATTCAACTTCCGTTAGAACATTTGTTTACCAACTGAAATTTAATTGTAATTGCTTTATAACAAAAATCCCATTTAAAAAAAAACTGCATCATACTACAGTGAATATTAAAAAATAAAAGTATTAAAAGATTTGATAGATGGGAACAATAGGCCAAACTAAGGATATAATATTTACTAGGATTAAGAATAAAAAAGCTTAAATTCTAATTGATCCACCAAAAACACAAATTCTTATTGAGTGCTTACTATCTATCAGGCAGAAGGCTACGATAAAAGATAAAAAACCAAAAACAAAAGTAATGGTGTCAGTTTTTCAGGAGGTTTCCATCCAGAGGGGACATACAGTAAGTCAACAATTGCAGTTTGTAGAATTATGTCTATAATACATTTACATCCACAATGCAATGGAGGAAGGGAAGCATGAGTAGGACTTTACCCAATGGGGAATCTGGGAATGGGGTGAAAGATGGAGGTGACTGGGCATTATAAACCTCAAGAGTCAGTGGTTAAACACTGTGGATGTATACAGTTTAAGGGGAATGACCAGAAATAAAGGGGCCAGATCATCAAGGACCCTTATTTAAATTTTATTCTATGCAAGTAGAGGGTATGGCAGATCAGGTTAAATAGTAACTCATGCACAAAAGAACTGAGGTTTTAGATTAGTGTTTAATAGAAGTAAAGAATTCAGATCAAAGGAAATACAAACTAGTCACACTAGTTCTAAAGTATTGTATTTAATTCTGGAAAAGCAGAAGCATTCCAGAGGAGAGAAAATAGTGTAGTGAAGGGTGTTGAAGCAATGGCATGGGGGAGTAAAAATAACAATGCTATGACCTCTTAGCATTTGTATTGTCCTGTCATATTATCTTATTTGATTTTCATATGAAAGTTATTTAAAGAATAAAATGGGTACACTTAACCTAGAAAAGAGAAAACCTGAGGGAACATTATAATTATCTTCAAATATTGGAAAGGCTGCTATGTAAAAAGAGGATCCGATTTTCTCTACGTGGCTCCAAATGGTTAAACTAGGACTGATGGATGGATGTTAGAGTGAAGTGGATGTTGGTTAAACATAGTAGGAGATTTAAAAACAAGTATGGCAATCAGAAATTGAATGGACTTCCTCAATGGTAACACATTCCCCATCAGTGGAAGAGTTTAAGGAGAGACTGATAGGAAACCACTTATTAAGTGGTCACGTGGAGAGACGGGCACATACACCATTTTCCCACTTTTGTCTCCAAGGTTGTAGGATTTCTAAGAGTTATTGGTTTTTCTGGAGTATGAAGTGGCTAACCGACAGCAGTTTCAAGAAGATGAGAAAGGAATTCCCAAAATTTAATGGAGGAACTTGGGGTGGGGAGAGAGTGGGGTGAAACCATCAAATATTTAAAGTTTCAGGATTGACTGGCAGATTGTGTTTAACCTGTTAACAAGCCCTTGGGAAAGATGTTTTTAAATTTAATAGACAAAAATTCAAGCTTAAACTCAGAAAAACAGAACAAAAAAACCCAGTAGATTATCCCAGCCAAATAACCCAGCCACTTAAAACAATATGTCATCTTAACACTTAGTACATGCCAAGAATATGAAAGAGGATATTGAACATAAAGATTTCTGGCATATTGATCCCACATCTCCCTTACAAAACATAACACTTACAGTATCTGCTTCTTTTCCATCAATCATCTGCAGATCGTTCAAAGACCACTTTTTTGTTACTTCATATTTTTCATCTAAGCCTATTCTGTAGTGTTTCACCATAATTATTTTTACTTCTTCATTTTTGGTCACTGTAGGACAGAAAAAAACACTCAGTTTACATAAACTCTTAGAAGACAATAAATTATTCATCAAGTTATACTTTTAATACTTTTTTGGTATTTATGTATCTCCTTTTCATATGAGTTTGAGCCTATGCTATATCGGCACCCCAATTACGAACCCTGATGTATCTGAGCCTTCATGAGTATGCCCAATTTGCTCCATATGTTAATTTAATTTTTGCTACAATTGTGGCTATAGACTGCTGTGACTGCCAGTGGTAATATCTGTCAGATGGAGCACTGAGCTATGTGCTTTCAGCTCTGAGCTTTGTGGTGGACAATGGGGTTCGACTCCTGGCAGGAAATAAGAGGCTTTGCTTTAGCATACAGTCAATGCCAAGGTATTTACCAGAACAAATTGGAATTTTAATTTATAACAATATGAGAGAGTGGGGAGGTCGGGAAAGCAAACAGTTCTGCTCACACAGCAACGCAGTGTTGAAGAGTGACCATACGAGTACTACTTTGTATCTTCTCTTTTAAAGTTACAGTGAAAAAAAATGAAAAAAAAATTGATGTGAGACTTGTGATGGAGAAGTGTGGGCATCCCAGGTACCGTTGACCTGTTTGGAATTGTTTGAGATTAAAAAAAATTTTTTTTAACATTTGTTTATTATTGACAGATAGAGACACAGCATGAGCATGGGAGGGGCAAAGAAAGAAGGAGACACAGAATCTGAAGCAGGCTCCAGGCTCTGAGCTGTCAGCACAGAGCCCAATGCAGGGCTCAAACTTGCAGGGATCAAACTCACAAACCGCGAGATCATGACCTGAGCCGAAGTCAGATGCTTAACTGACTGAGCCACCCAGGTGCCCGTATTGTTTGAGATTTTTAGTCTTCTCTAGCATGTCTCCAAATGTTAGCATTCAAAATGTGCCATTAAGACAGAAAGTTTGAGTATTATACCTTGAAAGGTATGGGAAAGTCATTGCTTATTTAATTGTGGAAAAAAATGAGGGAAATCCTTTCTTGGCCTTAAAAACATTGTCTTTGGTCTCATAACAATACATTAGAAGAATCAACATTTGATGTTAGAACTCCTGAATTGAAAATTATCAATGAGTTAAGAAAGGAGTATTTACTGAGTACCTGCTATTTACCTGATAGAGTTATTACAGATGCCAGAGGGATACAAGTATGAGATATGGTTCCTGCCCTCTAGACTGCTAACACACATGAGGCACATAAAATATATATTATAATGGTATACAGGTATATTATTTTTTAAACTTTTTAAAGGTTTATTTATTTATTTTGAGAGATAGAGAAAGCGAGCAGGGAAGGGGCAGAGGGGGTGGGGGGAGAATCCCAAGCAGGCTCCACGCTGTCAATGCAGAGCCCAATGCCAGGCTGGAACTCATGAACCGTGAGATTATGACCTGAGCCAAAATCAAGAGTCAGACGCTTAGCCAACTGAGCCACAAGGGCACCCCAAGTATACAGGTATATTACAAAGAAGTAGCTGTGGGAAATGAATATCTATAAACTTCTTTCAAGACGGATGTCATTTAGACATCTTAGAAAGTTGCAAGCTGGTTCTGTCCTCTAAGAGTGAGACTGGAGTTTGTATTTAAGGAACTCTCTTTTGGTTCTGGAAAGTGCCACTTTGGCATGCCCTCCTAGTTAAGAAGATATAAAGCAATACATTGTGATATAATCATAATGATAGATAAGCAATGTACAGCAGACTATATATGTTCAACAGGAGTTCTGAGAAGGGGGAGGATTGGAATAGTTAAGGGAGAAACTATAACTATATAACTATATAGTTATATAACTATATACTATATGTACTATATAATTATAGTTATGGTTTATATACAAACAATAACTATAGTTATGGGAGAAATAGAATTTGATACAGGATTTAAAATTGGTCCTATCTGGGAAGGCAGAGATGATACTTGAAGGTGTTTATAGGTGAAGGACAGCATGAGGAAATGAATGGACAATAGAAACTAAACATCACCAGGTAGGATTAGAGAAAGTGGAGTGTATAGATTGGTTGGTATTAGGATATGGTGAGCAATAGGATTAACTAGTCTGAGAAGATTGTGAAAATGTTTTGAAAATCTATGGATTTGAAAAGGGACAGAAACCACTGAGGACTTGCGGTATCTGAATCCTCTGCCTGGTGGAAGTGTTGTGATGCTGGCCTGGGCAGCGAGGGCTCCAGAACTGGGGCTGGGGAAGGGGGTAGTCATCCTCTGAGGGTGCAAATGATACTGAAATTAAGGGAACCAGTTGAGCTTAGAGCTGCTGAGTGAGTTCAGTCCTCTAGAGAGGGGAGTCTGAGCAGGTTGACAAATCTAAGAAGAGGGCACTCTGTCAGGTTTTCAGTGAAAGCTCATACAGTTATACACATTCATAAGTCTCTTTTCTCCTTGAACAGGAGGCTAGTACAGTGGTGCCCCCATTAAAGGAGTATTATCTGGAAGCAGCAATGCACAAGATACATTGAAGAAGAAAAGAAGGAGGGACTAGAGGTCCCTGGAAAAGGCATCAAGACTTAGTGGGCTCTGGCTTTAGATATTTTTGATGCGAATCATGATGCCACTCTTTACAGTGTGGTCTGAGTGAATGACTTCATGTCTGGAGACTGGAGAGATTAAACCTCCATTGCTCATGTTGGAAAGTAGACATCAGAGTTCTACAAACTCACAGGGTGTAATAATTTAAGATAAAGTATATAAAGGACATAGATGGATGGACATAGATGGTTTGCAGTAATTGTAATTGTTAAAAGTGTTTCATTTCGTGTAAGAGACTGTTGTTGTAATCTGGGCACAGGATGTGGGTAATGGAAATAGACATGGCACACCTGAGTAAGATTTCAAACGAGGCACTGACAACACCTGATGGAAACCAAAACAGGGAAGTATGGAGGGTGAGCTGGTTGGGCAGAATACTAAGTTTAGTTTTGACATACAGATGAGGTGTCCATAAACTATCTCAGAAAAGAAGGAGATGGAAGTTTATAGTTTAGGCAACATCTTTATTATTTTTTTTTATTAAACTTATTTATTTTTGAGAGTGAGAGAAAGCATGCACATGAGCAGGGGAAGGGCAGAGAGAGGGGGAGAGAGAGGGAATCTCAAGCAGGCTCAGCACTGTCAGTGCAGAGCCTGACGTGGGGCTCAAACTCATGAACCCTAAGATCATGACCTGAGCTGAAATCAAGAGTCAGATGGTTAACTGACTGAGCCACCCAGGTGCTCTGGAAGTTTGTAGTTTAGGAATGGAGATACAGACTTGGAATTTTTCTGTGTGGACAGGTTTCCAAGACCAAGTTCATAGGGAAAAGAGCAAAGAAGGGAGACAGAGCAGAGAAGAAAAACGTGCCAGCAGAGAGGTCTGAGAAGATGATGTGGGAAGAGACAAGCCCAACAATGCAATGCTATGAAAATCATAAGGACAGAGAATTTAAAAAATTGGAGATCATCCTGTGAAGTCATTTTGTTGGGTAAAGCAGAGTTCAGACCTGACACAGAATCTGGTGTGGGGAATGCCATTGACTTCTTTCCTGAAGGCAGTTTCTCTGGAATGGTGAAGGCAGAGACAACTTGCAGGAATCTCCATCATGCACTAATACTGAGAGCTTACTGTGTGCCAGTTCCAGGGTTAGGTAGGATTAAAACAAGAAACAGAGACTAAAGGCTATGATTTAGATCATATATTCCAAGAGTTTGGAAGAGTAGGGATCGTGTATTTTGGGGGATAAAGGGAGTGATTGAGGGGCATGTCCCGGAAAGGATCCAGAACAGAAGACCTGAACCTGGCATCAAAAAAACAAATGGTGTGCAAAAATTTGTGGGTTCCTGCCCATGTACATTTCTCCAGCTCTAGAAAGGTCCCTTTCCACTGATCTAGATGTTAGCTTTGGGAAGAGGAAAGGCTTAGAAAAGAAGCCATTAGCATGGTGTGTTGCAGTGGAGGCAGAGTTGATTCTGTCATACTTATTAAGGACAAGATGATGGAGGCAGTTCCTTCCACCAGGAAGACATTGTGTCTGTTGTGACAAAGGCTGCACCTCAGAACCAAAGGACAATGTTCTTGTTCTGGCTAGCTGTCTCACTTGCTATTTAGAGTGTGGGAGAGGATGCTTATGCAGAGAAATAACTGGATACTATATGAAAATGTAACTTGAAGCAAATTCCGGGGCCTCATCTACATGTTTTGATAACTAGCCAATTGCCTATAGGGTCACTGATTCATCTCATTATTTTGATAAATATTTGAGTGCCCCTTTTGTGCAAAGCCCTGTGCTAGGCATGGAAAAAATGAATTCCCATAAGGCACCATTCCTGCTGTCCCTGAGATTACAGAGAGTAGGGGCTTAGAAAGAAAACACAGTATCACAGTGCCGTGAATGAGACATGGACCAGGTAATACAGGAAAATCAAGAAGGGACATCTTCATCCGACTGGTGGGGTCAGGGAGAGCTTTTTGAAGGGGGTAATCTGAGTTGTACAGGGCAGTGGGAGTTAAGAGAATGAAGAAAGGGGTAGAGGAAGTTTTAGAACAGTATGTGTACAAAAGCATGAAATACTTGACCCTTTTCAGTCATGGTAGATATCCGGTATGTTGGCATGAAGTGTGAGGGTGGATAGGTGGTAGGAAGCAGGTTAGGCAGGAGGGAGTTCCAGAAGGGTCTAGAATGCTAAGCTAAGGCGTTCAAATGTTAATCTGAGAGCTCTGTGTGTGGAGGGGAAACTTGGGGGGAGGGACGTCACTGAAGGATTTTAGGTAAATAGGCTGAGCTTTAAATTCTAGAAAGTTTTCTTGGGCAGTTCTGTAAAGAATGAAAAGAGATGTTGAGAAGGTAGAATCTGTTGGTTATTAAGTTTTCTTACATTAACGGTTACTATCCCACTAACAAAGAAAATAAGCATCTTTAAAAGTTAACCTTTTGATACAATGATGCAGCAGAGAGACAGTACAGACTACTTAATTTGGCAAAAGTAGCCTCCTCTGGAGTCTAGGAGGCTCCAGAAACTGTGTTCAGCCAAGAGTCAAAGAAGTCTACTCAGGCTGGAGTGGACCCAATCCTTAATTTCCATACTTGTGCTCTGCTGCTGGCTAAAATTAAATGGCCATATCCACATTAATGCAGTGGCAAAGTGGAAACTTATCACATTGTCTTAAAACAGAAATGTGTTTATATAGTCAAAATGTTACAGAGTTGGTTTTAGTAACATCAGAGGTGCCATTATGTAATTATGATTTAGTGAGTAATATCTAGAGACCCAGAGAACTTCAGAATAACTTGTTTCAATATTACTATTTTAGTTTAGCATTTTCAGAATTACGATCTTAACTTCATGCCAATCATTTATTTTCACTGTTAATTTCAAAATAAACACTTCCATGAATAACTGCCTCTATTACTATGGTAAAATAGTCACTATCATTTATAAGGCTAAATGGAAAGAACGTTGGCTAATTGAACCAATATAATTTTACAGGATAGAAGAAAAACAGTAGCTCACGATTAAGCTGCACAGAAACACTTTAAATAAACAAATGACTGTTATTTTACAATCCTAGTATCACATAATTGTTTCCATCATTGAAATTAAGTAATACGAAAAAACTACCACAAGATAAAAGATAGAAGTCTCAGTGAAAATGTCTCAATATATTGATGATGTCTTGGGGTTGTTGAGAATGCTATTATTGATTTCATTAAAAAAGCAACTTTCAAATAATGTTTTTCCTAGAAATATTTTAATAAAATCATTTTTGGGGCTCTACTGAGTACTATAGATTGAAAGTTTGTGTTCCCCCAAATTCATTTTTGAAATCCTAACCCCCAGGATGACGGTATTAGGAGACAGAAACGTTGGGAGGTGATTTGGCACTAGAACCCTTACAAAAAGACTTCAGAAAGATCCCTTGCCCTGTCCACCATGTAAGGCTACGGGGAAGATGGTGGTCTCTGAGGAAGTAGTTCCTCACCAGACACTGAATCTACTGGTGCCATGATCTTAGACTTCCCAGTTCCTAGAACTGTGAGAAATAAATGTTGTTTATAAGCCACGCAGTCTCTAATATTTTGGTTTTTTCTTGTTAATTTATTCTTATTTAACAGTCTAATTGTCACCATTCTTGTTGTCAATGGCTTGACAAAATTGTTAGATTCTCTGGTTCACAGAGAAGTTCTGTTCTAACATTAAAATGTAGTATGTATAGAGAACTTATACACACTGTTTTCATATCTAGAAAATGACATTTATTTTCAAATTAGTATTTATGAATGAAAATGTTTTTCTAAGTATATAGGAATACTTGAAATAATTTGTATCTGAATATGTATATAATTTTTATTTATAAAATATATAATATATATTCTTCATTATATATTAAATACAATACTTATACATGTTTAGTATGTATTTTATTTTTATTAAAGTATTTATTTATAGCATAGACCATTTATATAACTATATCTCAGCATACATTTTCACAGTAAATATATTTTTCTGTATATTTAAAAAATGTAACCCTACCTTTTATTTTGTTTCTTTGGAGCATAGTTTATCACGTTTGTTTTTTCCTAGTTAGGATTTAATAAGAGAGTACTATGTGCATATGTAGGTGTTATTATTTCCATTTCAGAGATGTCAACACTGACACCAGGGAGGTTAATTATCTTGCCCCGAATTTCACAGCTGGCAGGTGGGCAAAGTAGAGTCAGGTTTTATACCAGATCTGACTGACTCCAAGCATTCCAGGATCCATTCTACCACGCCCTTCCCATTCAATTATGGCAAAAGCTCTATATACTCTTTCAAGTCCTTCAAAAGTTCTTTAATTCATTTGCACTCACCATTGCACAAGTGACTTATCCCTTTCTAGTGCCTGCATATTATAGGTTCCTCCCTCCTCCATAAGAAGTGCTGCTTTTAACTGATGTGGATAATGATGTTCTAGGCTAGGGGAAGCTAATCCCAAGGAGAAATGACCTTACAAACTCTGAGGTGCCAGTAAATCCTCAATGAGAATCCTGACAAAATACACAGAGGGAGATTTGGTTCATGACATCTGATTTTTTACACCAATTGGGTAAAAGATCAAGATAACAGTAAATTACAATCATCTGGTTGTAAGACCCTCCAAAAGACAGATTCTGATCAGGTATATAGAAAATGTAACTTTTTGGGAAGCCTGGGTGGCTCAGTCAGTTAAGCGTCCGACTTCGGCTCAGGTCATGATCTCGCGGTCTATTAGTTAGAGCCCCACGTCAGGCTCTGTGCTGCCAGCTCAGAGCCTGGAGCCTGCTTCAGATTCTGTGTCTCCCTCTCTCTCTGACCCTCCCCCGTTCATGCTCTGTCTCTCTCTGTCTCAAAAATAAATAAACATTAAAAAAAATTAAAAAAAAGAAAAGAAAAAGAAAATGTAACTTTTTGAAACATATCTTCTTTAGTTTGAAAAATGCATGATGGAATTCAGCTACTCTAGCCTTTGATTCTTGCAAAGAATCAAAGAACTGCTAGATTATAGGATGTAAAGAGAAAATTATAACTATGAGTGTTTCTACTCTGTGAAGGTGGCCAAGATCTGGACTTACCTGCCTCAATAATTGTGATATGACCTGTTTGATTCATATCGATAGAAATTTTCTGAGTAAAGCAGGGTCAAAGATTAAAGTCTATCAATCATCGTTGGTCTTCACTTTAGATTACCATTCTGCCTGTATGTATTTGAAATGGTCATAAATAGATATTATACTTAGGGAAAATGCTCTCAGATTGATGGATGTGATATAGAGGAGAGTTATGAAAAACTAGTGAACAAATATGACTAATAATCTTAACTTTTATGTGAAATATCACAATATTGTTTCTCTTCACATCTGAGAGGACCTTGTGGTGGGTGTTTTTTTTTTTTCTTCTTACACAGGAGAGTCATTGAATTTTGCTAATAAAAGTGATCACCTCCTTTACTTGGTCATTTGCCAGATGAGAAAATTGAACCCTAAAGAGGGTGCCTTCACCCATGTTAACAATGCTAATCCCTTGACCTTCTGATCCTTGTTAAAAGGATTCATGTCACTTATGGAGAAAAAAACAAAAAACACAAAAACCAGCAGTTAACCCCAGCCCACGGTATTTTTCCTAGAACTCAATGACAACAGAAAGAAAAGACATTATCCATTTTCAAAATTTAATTCTAGGGGATTTTTTTTTCATGCCAGATTGAATAAATTCAGTTTATTATATGGTTGCAGGGAGGAATTAAGATATATCTGGTAAGTTAGATACGTTGTTATGATTATTTTATTTTTATAAGTTTGCCTTAAAATTACGTGTATGCTAATGATACATGATGGGTAATTAACTTTATAAAGAAGATCATAGTAGGAATACAATTACTAAATATTAATGTTGGAATAAGCATCTTCTCTAATATAGTAAGTCAAAATGCTTTAAGATATAGTGATTTCATGGGTACGATACAGTTTCTAAAATTATTTCACTTGACTTTTCTTCCATAATTTGATTTCTTTCTTTTTCCTGGCCAATTAAATTTTTTACCTTGCTGATATGCCAAGTCCCCAAACTTTGTATTTATACAGCAAACTATGCTAAGTAAAGTGTTAGATAAATATTAGTATTCTTATTATTGAGTAAATATTGTTCTTATTAGGAATGATAGAATTAAAAAAAAAATTCTTAGCACTTCATTTACATCTGTTCTACTTCCCTCAGAGTACTCCGTCTTGACAACTTTAGAGAGTCCTTCTGAGGCAATTATCAGGAAAAGAATTATAAGTTGTTTTCTGAAAATACTGAGGTGTGTGCCTTAAAAAAAGAAAGTCCATAATGAACACTTAGAGTTTCTGAGCTCTTTCCTCCTAAGCCCCTGAAAAGTATTAAAAGACAGGGATTGGGAAAAGGGAATGCTGTACATTAAGTTTGATGATGGCACAAGCATTTCTGTCTAAATTCAGCATAATCATTACAGGTTAAGCAAATCATAATTAAGTGCAAAAGCCTATTCCCACATTTGGACAATTTTTGTGAATTTTAAAAACACAGGGGAAAAATCCATATTTTAAATAGTTAGAGAGCAGCCCCTTATCCTTACAGTTCCATCTTCATGAACTAATTTCTACGATTAGAGTATTATTTCTGTGAGCATACTTCCTAGAAGAGAAAGGATTTTTAAAACTCCTTTCAAAATAAACTACCAGGAAGTAAAATTAAGGTCTTTTCTTTTCCTAGCATGAAAAAGGAGAATCCTAGTTGTCCAGACTGGTTGGAAATAGAGCTGTATAACTCAATTTTCCAATGTATTTAAAAATATACAGAAAGCTCTCTGTTGAATTTTTTAAGATGAGCTCTTACACATTAAGATTGCATACCATGCAAGTGAATTAAATAAAAGATTGGAGACAAAATAATCAAATCAGGAAAACACAAACCCACTTTCATTCTGAACAATTAATCAAAATATTCTTGATACGATATTATTTTTCTGTCTTCCATTTTAGCACTGAAAACAAAATTCTGTGGCATCCAAATTCCTAAACTTGGCATAGTTAGTTAAGCTCTATCATCAGAAGATACACGTGCTGTTAATTTACAGGAAAACAAACACAGAAATGTCCCTCTACCACCCAGGCACCTTGGGGTTATTTACATTTTGAAGTGATCACAGAAAGAATAGATTACCTGACACACAGAGGTAATACCTGTCCTGGACGGAGAACTCTATTTCAATAAACTCGTACAGATTCTGGGAGAGTGGCTTAAACAGTTTCTTCTCCAAGTCCTCCTTTACCAATGATGACATTGCCTCCAGTTCCACTTGGCCTGATGTCTTGGCTCGAGATCACCCTTTCTCTCCTTTTGCTCCCTAGATTTCTTGTTTGGGTTTGCTCCTCCCAGCCCTCGCCCTTTAACTTCTCATTCCTGGCCAGACCCAGGCTCCGCAGAACAGTCTATGCGGTCAGACCCCTCACTGCGGTGCGTGCCCAACGACAGCGGCAGCGGCAGCTGCAGCCAAAATCCAGCAGCAACACTCACCCCACCGTCCCTCCTCAGCATCCAGGCTGAAGTAGGCTGCTCTCTGGAGCTCTCCTGTGGTTTGCTGATGGGGAACACATTTCTGAACACCAGCAGCTGTACTTGTGGAGTCCCTTGGTTATTCTCGTCTAGTAGCCTTTTCCCTTTCACATCACTCTGCAGAGGAAGACCACTGCTTCAGCTTGATTCCATTATATAAATCAGCTGTCTGGCCCTATTGATTGGGATCATCTTCCATTAAGAACTTTGCTGTCATCGGCAGGAGACAAAGCATCAGTGCTTGCTCCTGACACTTCCAACAAGTCCCTTCCCCTCCTCTCCCCTCCTGCAATTCATCCAGACCTTTGCTTCCGCGAAAGTCAGCACCAACTCCTGGGTCCAAATTATTTTTTCAATGGGCTCACTTTAATGTTGTTCATTCTCCTACTCACAAAGAAAAATGTACTAGGTATCTGCTGGGACAAAGCTTTCTGTTTGTTTCTTGGGAAGGTGGATTTTCTGTCCCCAAGGAGCTCATAATCTAATTGAGATGAGTACACCAAATAATTATCATGAATGTTTAAAAGTGATAAATGGCACAGAAGAAAAAGGAACATAGAAAAGATATCTGTACCTGGAAAGTATCAGAGGAAGCGCTATGGGAGAAGATCTGGAGCTTGAAGGATGAGAGAAAAGTATTGAAGTGTAGGAGGGGGGGGAGCCTATTCCACAGACTGGCCACTGTGAGCCACAGCCCTGCATCAGAATGCTCGGGGTGTGTTTGGGAGGACGAGAAGTAGTCCAGTTTTCCTGAGAGGTAGCATGTATGAAAGTAAGAGACAAGGCTGGAAAGACAGATCGAGGCCAGATCAGGAAGGGCCTTGATTAATCCTTTGGACTTTATTCTATAGAAATAGCCTGTGAAGATTTTTTTTGACATTCATTCGTTCAACAAATATTTTTCAAGTGTTGATATTATGCCAGGATCTGTTCTAGGAACTGGGAATACACAATGAAAAAAATAGGTCATTTCCTTGCTCCTGTAGAGCTTAGAGGGTTAGTTGGAACATAAAGAAATAAAGCAGTGATCATCCAGGGTGCACTCAGCTGCAAGTAACAGAACACATGACATGGAGTTATAAGTAGGAAAGACTTCAAAAAATCTCTCATAATAAGAGGCCTGCAAGTAGGCAGGTTCAAGGCAAGCTCAGTGCTTATAGATGAGGGTCCCAAGTGCTTTGTGTCCTTCTAATTCTCAGCTGTTGGCTTTTTGTCCTTAGGCTGCTGTTGTTCAGCTCCAAGAACAGGAAGAAAGGGGGTCAGGGGTTGGTAGCTCTTCTTGATTTCTCTTTATGTCAGAAGCAACTCTCAAAAACCAGACAGAGACTTCCCTTTACATCTTGATGGCCATAGCTGGGTCACCTGGCCATCCTTAGTAAGCAAGTATTTGTCATTTTTGGTTCCTATTATGGGAAAGGGGAGTTTCTAACAAGGAAGAAGAGTCTGGGAATGACTGTAAGCATGCAGTGAATAGTGTTCCATGGCTTCCATATTTGCTGTTCTAAAGAAAAATTAATGACATGGCTGTGGCTAGGCTGAATTGTGGGATCTTGGGTGAGACACTTGTCTCTCTGAGCCTCCGTTTTCCCATCTGAAGAACGATCTCTAGGGTCCTTTCCTATTTTAATATCTCCTATTCTGTTTGTGATTTTGGAGTCTAGTAAAACACTTTGGGTAAAGTACTGAAGAACTAGTACTATGTTTTTAGATATAGAAATGGAGAAGAGGGCATGAATATAGAGACATAGATATATCTGGATGATAATATCAATAAGCTGTGGCACCTAATTGGATGTGAAAGGTGGAAGGTAGAGTCAATAGGATACAACTACTTTCCACTTCCACCTAGAGAATGAGATAATGGGCCCACATCACAGAAGGGGACTTTCAGAGAAGACATTATTTCCCTCTTTTGCACTTGAAAAATTATTTCCTGGGTGTTTTAGTCCCCTTATGGAGAACAACGACAATAACAAAAAACAAAATAAAAAAAACCCAAAAAACTGGTATGACACTCAGAACACTCATCAACAGCATTGTCATTGAAATTCAATTAGATATTTATTTATTTATTTATGTGATTTTTAAAAATGTTTTTCTCTCCTGCTAGACTGTAAGTTTTATGAGAGCAGGAACCATGTTCTTCCTGCTTGCCATACATCCAGGATATGTGATATGCAGTGTCTAGCATGTTATAGACATCCTTGCATTTATTTATTCACTCAATTTATCTGTAAATATTTACTAAAAGAACAAATAATTGAATCAGTCTTTTGTTTAAAATTTTTTAACATTTATTCATTTTTGAGAGAGAGAGACAGAGTGCAAGCAGAGGAGGGACAGAGAGAGAGAGAGACACAGAATCTGAAGCAGGCTCCAGGTTCTGTGCTGTCAGCACAGAGCCCGACACAGGGCTTGAACCCACAAACCATGAGATCACGACTTGAGCTGAAGTCAGATTCTTAACCAACTGAGCCATCCAGGTGGCCCAGTTGCCCCTTCCTTCCTTCCTTCCTTCCTTCCTTCCTTCCTTCCTTCCTTCCTTTTTTGCCTAGCTGGTTTTGCAGTTATACATCCTCATAGCTGGAATAGACAGCTATTAGTTTTACCAGTGATTTATCCTGTGTCAATATCCCTTTGTTCTTGTTGCCATGAATGCATGGACATTAGCTGTGAGAGGCTCAACTGCACTTCTGAAGGAAATACTACAACTTTCTCTGAAAGTTCTTAAAAAAAGAGTGGCTATGTTTTCCAGCATGGTTTTAAGTAATGTTGACATTAGAGGTTCAGGAACTGACATAGTGACCTTTTAGTTCCAAACTGAAATGTTTGCTATCAATAAGTATGTTCAGGAATGATTTGCCATTGGTGTGAATATTCTTATTGTATTGATTTGACAGTCATAGGGAAAAATTCATACTAAAGCTCTAATAAATGTCTTTTTTAAGGTTCTAAATCATCCTATAAGACCAATCTATCAAAACATTATCTAAGTTATAAAGAATCAGAGGATTCAACCTTCAAAGAATTACAAATGGCAATTCATCGACAATGGAAATAAGGAAAATCTTTAAAGACCCTAAGTTCTTTGTCAGTTCAGAGGAATAGAGTACTAAACTTTTGGAAACTAGCATCAACAGAAGATGTTATAGAAAAGTAACAAATACAACCCCAAATGTGTTCTTTATGATATTTAAGGGAGCTATAATGGGTGCCTGGCTGGCTTAGTTGGTAGAGCATGTGACTCTTGATCTCAGGGTTATGAGTTCAAGTCTCACGTTGGTCATAGGGATTACTTAAAAAAATTTTTTTTTTAGATATTTAAAAGAGCTGGGGCACCTGGGTGGCTCAGTCGGTTAAGGGTTCGACTTCGGCTCAGGTCATGACCTCACAGTTTGTGGGTTCAGACCCTGTGGGCCTGCCTCAGATTCTGTGTCTCCCTCTCTCTCTGCCCCTCCCCTACTCATGCTCTGTCTCTCTCTCAAAAAGACATAAACATTAAAAAATAATTTTTAAAGAAATATTTAATAGAGCTACAAAAACATTCTTTCCTCATGGCCAAAGACTATTCTAGTCTGTAAATTTATTTTCTGAAATGCTATGACTGAAATTGTCAATGGGGATGATGATGAAGAAACCATTGGGAAAAATGGCATTTTTCTGGGAACACTTATTTTTTTTTAACTCCAATATCTCCTAAATATATTTCCTACAGAGAAGGAATTTTTAGTAGCTACTGTTTCACTAATGAGGCCCAGCCAGTCCACCATCCTGGGTAAAGTAATGAAGCTTATGTCTATATAGAGATAGCCCAGTTGGTGTACAGGGAGACAGATTACTCAGAAGAAAAGACCTTCTTGCATATAAGACTCACAGAGGAACAGAAGCCTGGTTTCTACACGACCCACAACTAGAAGAGTGGACTATAAAATCTAATCTGTAAATAGTCCAGATATATTTTATTCTTACTATTTTTTTCCCAGAAACTAAATAACTATTTTGCTTTCAATTTTCAGTTTTGGAATTTTGCTTTAATCACTTTCTAACCTAGTCTTTAAAATTATACATTCCCTTGCAACCATAGAATTATTTATTTGCTTAAAATAGCTAGGAGTAAGTGTTCTACCTGTCTACCTGCCCATAAGTTACAGGATAATAATGTGCACAAATGATAATATTATTCTCCCTTTCACACATTCACAAATTATAGGAGTGTCGGTTTGCACAGAGCTCAGGGCTCAAGTAGTTAATTGGCCCTCTGGAATTACAGAGTTTGCCGAGTTGGGAGTTTGTTTGCCAAAGTTCTTCTCTTCTCAAGGCTGCTCTCTAGGTACACAATGAAGTAGTGGTAAACACTGTGAATACAGGTTGGGTCCCAACTCTGTGTCTTCTTTCTAGACCCGTATTTCAAATCTCTTTTGCTTAAGCACAAGGCTGTGGTTGTGTATGCCCTCATATCACTAAGTCCTGGACTGCCCTCCAGGAGAGGAGGGAAAATACTATTTATCAGCACTAATCAATGCCAGACTCTGAATGTTGGCCTTTGCAATATACATTGTTTAATTTAGTCTTCCAGTAAAGCTAAGAGGTAGGTATATGATTGTCCCCATTTTCCCCATGAGGAAACAGTGTTCTGTGGAAGCATTTTAGCTCTCCTTAATGTTTGACAAAGAGGGTAATGCATCTCTGTCCCGTATTTATTATTTCTACCTTTGGTAAGAATGTCATTAGTAATAAAATGTTACTATAACTAAATCTTCTCCATTATGAGAGTCTTGAACATGATGCTTTTTAATGTTTGTTTATATACAGATTGAAAAATGCCAGTTCTGGAGGGTATTATGTTAAGTGAAATAAGTCAGGCAGAGAAAGACAGATACCATATGTTTTCACTCATATGTGGATTTTGAGAAACTTAACAGAAGGCCATGGGGGAAAGGAAGGGGAAAAAAATCGTTACAGACATAGAGGGAGGGAGGCAAACCACAAGAGACTCTTAAATACAGAGAACAAACAGGGTGGATAGGGGTGTGGGGGAGAGGGGAAAGTGGGTGATGGGCAGAGAGGAGGGCACTTTTTGGGATGAGCACTGGGTGTCGTATGGAAACCAATCTGGCAATAAATTATATTAAAAAAAAAGAAAAATGCCAGTTCTATGTTAGATTTCTTAAACTTTTATTTGTAGGAAACAGGACAATATTAGTATCAAAATATTTAATCTTTTTTACACAAAAAATTCTATTATGGTATCATATCATATCTTACTTAATCCAAGAAATATTTGTCCTTCAATCAAAGTACTTCTTGGCAATTCTAGTTTAGGAATATGTGTGTGTGTGTGTGTGTGTGTGTGTGTGTGTGTGTGTGTGTGTATGTGTGTGTGTGTGTATACAATGGACTAGAATGTATTGAAATTCATGTGTTGAGATCCTAACTCCCAATGTGATGAAATTAAGAGGTAAGGCCTTTGAGAGTTGATTAGGTCATGGATTGAAGTCCTCATGAATGGGGTTATCTTTATAAAAGATACACTAGAGAACTCCCTTGTTCCCTCCCTGAGGAGGACACTGGGAAAAGAACCAGGAAGCAAGCCCTTACCAGACACCAAATCTGCTAGCGCCTTGATCTTGGACTTCCCACGACTACAGAATTGTGAGAAATAAGTGTTTGGTGTTTGAGCCACCCAGTCTATGGTATTCTGTTATAGTTGCCCAAATGGACTAAGACAGTATGTGTGTGTGTGTGTGTGCATGTACACACACACACACACACACACACACACACACACACACACACTGATGATTTAGGATACATTCCGAATAGATGTACTTTGTCTGGCATTTTGTCTTGTTTCCATTTGTTTTCTTCCAGTTATGGATGCTCCACATGGTCCCATAGCTCTGTTGTAAGAGTTATCAGAGAATACAGCCCTATCCCTGAAAGGAAAAGAAATGCAATTCCTTCTTTTTGTGCCCATCCTTCCCCGACATTCTAACATTCACTGATGAGGATTTGCTGAGATACTTGATCCCTCAGACTTCAGTTTATCACTAATATTGCAGAATATGTCACAATAGAAAAGCTTCAGTGGTTCACAGTCAGTGCCAGAGTCCTCATTAAGGAGAGGGTTTCTCTGACTCAGCCAGAGATGGAGTACATTTCTTGCTCGGAATGTTCTAGTGTCATTTAAAAACAATGGATTTATAGAAGCAGTTTCCTTTTAAAAGCAAAAAAGAAAAGGAAATTCCAAAAGTACTCTTATAAAAAATATTATTTTGACAAGATATATACAAAAATTTATTTTCAGGGAAAAACTTGTCTTTTCATACAATTTCACAAACATTTAAAGAACGGTTATAAAGAAAATGTTTCTATTTTCGTCTGTATGCTACAGAATAACACGAAGAGCAAGTTTTTGTTTGGTTTTATTTGGCTCCATAGAATATATGATTTATGTTCATAAAGAGAATGCCTCAATGTCATAAGGTAGTGAAAATAATAAAACTATTTCTATAGAATGGATGCTAATATACATATAGTAGTTAAGAAGTTTTCAAGCAAGGTTTTTTCTAATTTTGGAGATAAGGGGACTTCAAATTAGTTAAGAGAAATCACATTATATGATATCTAACTAATAATAGCCAATTCATAATAAATGCATAATAGTTGTATAGAGTTTACTATATGACAGGTGCTGTTCTAAGGGCTTTACAGATGTTAGCTTATTTAATCTTCCCAGTACTCCGATGAGGTGGGTCTTATTGTTATACCAGTTTTACATATGAGAAAACTTTACACAAGTTGGCAATTCCTTGCCCAATCTTACACTGTAGTGGAGCTGGATGTGAATGGAGGCAGTCTTGCTCTACAATTTGTGCTCTGAACCACTGGGCCATACTGCTTTGTTCCAACTCAACCAGGAGTAGTATTTAAAAACTTTGCTACACAGTTGTAGATATATTTCTTAGGACATTTTAACCTGTAAACAAAGGTATTGTTTTCTTGTCTCAACCTTTTTTAACTGCCTTTCATTTTTAGTCCTTTTAATTCAACCCATGTCCACAAAGATGCCAGTAGTTTGGGACTGGTAAGATGAGCTCCTCTCATAGAAGGTGCTTAATAAATGTCTCTTAAATGAATTAAAATGTAGCTATCAGTCCTAGGGAAAGGCCTTGGTTTTCCCTTTCCTATATCAGCAACTCCAAATGTAACTGGACATATATAGGTCAACATACAACATACAAAGGGTATCTATTTTTTTCTCTCTGCCTAGCACTCTCCTTTCTTCTGGTAGAAGAATCCATCTTTTCCATGGAGAAGTCATTCCCTGTGTGGCAGTGGGCCTGCTCCCGCTGCCATTTGCTCGACCACTGCACAGGCATGAGCATGTGACCCTGGCTTAGTTTTAGCTAATGAAAGTCTTCATTCACAGTGATTGGTTCAGGGTTGTACATATGATCCAAGCAGGAAAGTGCCTAACCATTGTCTGTCAATTCCAAATCCATCCTTCTTTGCCTCGCTTTGTGATCTTAAAGTTGGGCCCTGTAAACATTTCTCTTCCACCCACTAGTGGAATGTTAAGGTTCATCAGTAGAGGGCAATGGAGTGACCCTGCAAGGCAATAGTAGCAGGAAGCTAATTCCCTTCCAGGTCCTAATCCTCCATTATTACTGTTATTTAGGGTGTAAGCCTAGTGGCTAGCAGGGCAATTCTACCTATATCCTCAGGCCATGCTCTCCTCCTCTGCAGCCACCCACACCCTCTGGCAACAGTTAATTTCTTTAATAGACCAGTTGCAGCTGGACTACACCCTCCCACAATGGCAAGCTGCTTCCATTGTTTGGTCCTGGCCAGCACCCTGTGGCAAGTTTCTTTGACCACCAGTAAGCTTCTGGTTCTCATGCTAGCCATGCCCTCTCCAAAGAGGCCTGAATCTCATTTGTGATGAGGAGGGGACTCCTTTAGTCCTTAGTCTTTCACTGTTCACCCATCCTTAGTTTAAAGTTAGTAACTGCTATTTTGTACCTGCTCTCTGTTCAAGTAACCAGTGTGGCTTCTATCTCCAGACAGGATTCGCAGTTTCCTCTGAAATTACATAGAGATTCTGGGAAAAAAGAAGATGGTTTCTCTCCTCTTGCTGGATCAAGAGCTGTTAAGTATAAGGTAAGCTGGGCTGCTTGAGGCCATTGTCCCCAAACAGAGAGAGGCTATTTTCAGTTGGAAAAAAAACAAAACAAAAAACAGAGATGACGTCATACATAGAGATAAATAGATAAGAGAGACAAATGAAGGTGGAGAGCTGCCATGACTGAAGATAGTTTTCCAGTCATATTACCAATAAATCCCCCCCGCCTTTTTTTTCTTTTTTTTTTCAAAAAATTTTTTTAACGTTTTATTTATTTTTGAGACAGGGAGAGACAGAGCATGAACGGGGGAGGGTCAGAGAGAGGGAGACACAGAATCTGAAACAGGCTCCAGGCTCCGAGCTGTCAGCACAGAGCCCGACGCGGGGCTCGAACTCACAGACCGCGAGATCATGACCTGAGCCGAAGTCAGCCGAAGTCGGCCGCCCAACCGACTGAGCCACCCAGGCGCCCCCTACCTTTTTTTTCTTAAGCAAGTTTGAGTTGGATTTCTGTCTCTTGAAATTGAAAGAACACTAACTAGGATATAAAGTAGATTTACCACAAAAGAAATATTATTTACTTTTCATTTTTAGTTTTTAATAGTATCTTTAATTTTTAAAAGGATCATTTATTTATTTAACTTTTATTCACAATCTCCCAAGGGCAGTCTCTGAAGGCTGTCTGCTGTCTGCTCTCCTATGCTGGAGGAGGATCCGGGAGATGCATTGCAGTAAGTATCCACTGCAGGGGTGCCCAGCTTGGTCTGAGGAATCTGAACAGATCTCCCAAACAAAGTGACTACGGAGCTGATGCCCAAGGGTGTGTTAGAGCCGTCCAACACTCATGAAGTTAGGATACGTTAACCTGATCATTAAACAGATATTTATGAAGTCTTTCCATATTGTGTGCAAAGTATTGTGGTGGATGCCAGGGATACAAAACTAAATAAACTCCCCTATTTTTAAGGAGATTGTATTAATCATGTGTTTTATTTTCTGTATTCTGATGCTTTGACATCTGGAGCCTTATTGACCCTGCAGGGGTCATACCCTCGCTACCTTCCTTATCAGGCTCTCTCTTACATAGGGCCAGCAGTCTACGGCCATACCACCCTGAACGCACCCGATCTTGTCCTACATAGGGCCACCTGCCATAATCAACCCAAGGCCAAGTACCAATCATCTGGGGACAGCTCCTAAATCCCAGAGCCCACTGAAATTAATCAAATGAGCCAATCCCAAACTTGCTTACCCTGCCTCATTCATTTCTCCCCATGGAAACCACAGTAAAGACTCTTGCCCATGCTTCCCCCCTCTTCCTCTGCCTCTTGACAGACCCAGGGGGGCTTCCCTGCGTGGCCCCCTGTGGTGTGGCATGCTTGGCCCCTCCCCTTGGGATCTGTGAATATAACAAACCATCTTTTTAATGGCAATTGTTTCCTGGTCTGTCAGCCTTACCGAACCTCCAATTTTTCTATGTCTAAACTATATTTTAAAACAGAGACCATATTAGGGGAACTTTAAAAAATTTTACTATTCTTAATCAATCTATAGGTCCTTGAAAACAGCAGCCACACTCACCTTATTCATGGTTGTATCCTCGTCCATAACTCTCAGTTACTATTATAATTTTCCCACGTGGATTTCCAAGCATTGTTCATCTAATATCACTTATATTTATTCCTTCTGTCTGATTTCTACCATCTCCACTCCACTTCAGGCTCTTATGACCCCTAACTAGGCTCACCCTTCGGGTCATTCCCTTCATCTTTTCTTATTTTAGGTTTTTGTTCATGGTCAGTTCAAATGGCACAAGATCCACAAAGCCTCCCCTGACCTTTTCAACTAGGTGTAGGTTTCTATTCCTTTAAATGTCACACTGACTTGTTTCAACCTTTCATTGCACACTCTGCCTCTTGTTCTTGTTATCTCTCCCTTTATTTTATCTATCAGGTTCTCAGCCCCTTGAAGACATTTCTGTATTCTTAGCTCCTAGCATGGTGCTGGTAGGAAGTATTTTACAAGTGTTTGTTGAATGATAGAAAAATACTGGATTATAAACTTGAGGGCAGGGTACATGTTTTACTTGTCTCTGTACATCATGGAATGCCTACCATAAGATCTTGCTTATAGGTGATCTCTAAATATTTAGGAAATCGAATAAGCCTATAAAGTAAGTAAAATAATTAGTATTAATAATCCTATCTGACAGATAAAGAAACTGAAGCTCAGAGAAGTTAATGCTTTTCCCAAGGTTACCAATTCAGGTTACCAAGTCTATGCCCAATATAGCTGGGTTAGAACCCAAGCACTTAGCCACCTACTCCAGAGTACATGTTTCCCCTATCTGCAAGTAGAACATTCCTGTGAAACCTTTTATAAGCCAAATTGGTGAAAAGCAAAGAGGCAATTTTTAACTTATATGAGCACGCCCAGACCCCCAAAATAACCTCTCTTAGGCTTTCTTATACTTTGAGACACAACTTGCTGATGGATACACAAAATAAATCAAGATAAAATACGGATGTTCACAGGCATGGTTTAAAGCCATGGAGGCTTGATGCTGAGATGCTGAGTGTATTTCCTGGGGAGGTGGTTCTACTTTTGCTTCTTGGGGTGCACGTTGCCTATATAATGGCTTGCTGGGAAACAAATGCTGAATGCTATTTTTTTCATCCCCTTTTCATAAAAGTGAAAATATTCTTTGGATTTCTTTCAGTTAGCAAAAACAGGTAATAATGTAAGTCCTTCATAAAAAGCAAAGTGGCTTCATGCAAATTTTTGATAACCTGGGGTTAACTGTATTTCCCATTACCCATTATCACAATAATAGGTGGCATGTTATACAGGTTGTTGTGGACTGAATGTTTATGTTCCAAATTTATATGTTAAATCCTAACTCTCAATGTGATGATATTTGGAAGTGTATTTAAGTCATGAGGGTAGAGCCCTCCTGATGGGAATAGTGCCCCTACAAGGAGAGGCAAGACAGATAGCTTACTGTCTTCGCTCCATGTGAGGATACAAAGAGGTCTGCAATCTGCAATCCATAAGAGGGCTCTCACCAGGACCTGACTACTGGTGCCTTGATCTCAGACTTCCAGCCTCCAGAACTGTGCAAAGTAAGTGTTTGTTGATAAGCCAAACCATTTATTGTATTTTGTTATAGTGGCCCAACTGACAAAGACATATGTTTTTGAAATCCTCTTGATTTTCATAAGATTAGAAATGTATCATGACCTTTATTGACAATAGAGAGTTGGATATGTCTCCTGTATTGATTTAATAAAAGGTGAAGATTTATAATATCGTAGCTGCATAAGATGAGGAATTGGCAAGTATGAGAAATTTAGCATTATTTTCTTGAGAATGACACATCAAAAGTTGATCTGAATCTCTGATTTCCCAGAATTTTTACTGGCTGGGCTTATTCCACACACCTCCCCCCTACCTTGGCAATATCTCATGAGCTATTGATAAATTATTAAGCCCTGATGCAAACCCAAGTGCCAGGATTAACCATAAAATTGTGTATTCATCAGGGTCTAGTCAAGAGACAGAAAACATAACAGTTATTTTGACAGAGAAAGTTTACTATGAAGAGATGTTGACTAGGGGAAAAGAATCTTTAACTGAAAAAGTAAAAGAAGCACTGTGTCATAGATGTAGCAGCTGCAAAAGGAAGTACCACCCTCTAGTTGTGGGGAAGTGAAGGAAAGAGGTTGAAATTATTAAAACTTAGAAACTTAGAGAGGAGGCCCCATGCAGCTGAACATCAGGTCTCTGAGGAGGAATGCTATTTGGCTGATGTCTTGAAAAATGTACTTGGGGATACAGGAGTGCTGATGCATAGGGGCACTTGTACCCCAATGTTTATAGCAGCACTTTCAACAATAGCCAAATTATGGAAAGAGCCTAAGTGTCCATCAACTGATGAATGGATAAAGAGGTTGTGGTTTATATATACAATAGAATACTACTTGGCAATGAGAAAGAATGAAATATGGCCTTTTGTAGCAACATGGATGGAACTGGAGAGTGTTATGCTAAGTGAAATGATTCATACAGAGAAAGACAGATACTATATGTTTTCACTCTTATGTGGATCCTAAGAAACTTAACAGAAGACCGTGGGGGAGGGGAAGGGAAAAAAAAAGTTAGGGAGAGGGCCAAACCATAAGAGACTATTAAAAACTGAGAATAAACTGAGGGTTGAAGGGGGAGGGGGGACGGAGGGGAGGGTGGGTGATGGGCATTGAGGAGGGCACCTGTTGGAATGAGGACTGGGTGTTGTATGGAAACCAATTTGACAATAAATTTCATATTAAAAAAAAGAAAACTGTACTTAGGATTGTTTTTAATCAGACATGGTAAAACACACAGATGTACACATGATTTTCATGAAGGAAGAAAAGTTCATTTTCATAGGTCTCTGGAAAAAGGAGACAGCATTCTATGCAGGGCAACATGGGAAGCATCAGGGTGGGTCAGGAGGTGGAAGAAGGAGGAGAAAGCCTGAGTACAAGCCTTTATTGTGGTGTCTTTGAGAAAGGCAAGGCAGGGCATGTTATTAGGATTGGGTGGTTTGGGTGGTTTCTACAGGCTCTGGGCTATAGAAGCTATCTAGTACCTGGCCCTGGAGTGATTTAGGGCAGGGGGAATATTGGCTTGGTGAGTGAGGGTTTGGTAAAGGAAATCATTGGGCTTTGGGCTTTGCAGTTGGTTGGTTTGCTCATGGGCTAGTTGTTTACTATCTTTAGAAATTAGCTAACCCAGGGGCATCTTGCTGGCTTAGCTGGTGGAGTGTGTGACTCTTGATCTCAGGGTTGTGAGTTTGAGCCCCATGTTGGATATAGAGATTACTTAAAAATAAAATCTTAAAAAAAAAAAAAGTCCATAGAAATTAGCTAACCCTGGGGGGGGGGGGCAGTGTTCAAGGCCTCCACAATGTTTAAACATTATAAAATATAGAAGATAAAAACTATGATTAATACAGGTAGGCTGGTGTTTTTGAGTTCTGACAGTTGCCAGCTGCTTCCCTGGGCCTTTCTTCCCATAAGTTAAACTTTCTTTATTCTCCAGGATCAGAGGGGGTAGCTAACATCTAACTTTCAAAGGGAAGGGAGTTTCTGGCCCTTGTCATACAGCAATCTGAAGAGTTCGCACTAGCAATGATTGCCTAGATAGATATTCTAGATATTTTGGAAGAATATATATACCCATTTCCTCATCTCACTTGAGGACTTCAAGGTTCTCAGTTCATTAATAAATATCAAATATCTACTGACAGCAGAGACGTTTAACTGTTTTTAAACTGGAGAGAAAAGTGAGACCTGAGATGAGCATTGCCTCTACCTTCTACCTCTTCTGCTTCCTCCTGTATATCTCCTGTCCCCATTGCCAGGACTCGGAGATTTCAGAAAAAAGTGTTCATGTAAATAATTGCCAGCTGAATTTGTGAAAGGTATTTTTAGTTTGTAAGAGTTTTACTCCTCCTCAAATTAAGCTTTTATGATATGAGTTGGATAGAAAACAGAACCTGAAACAAAGGTTCATGAGAATGTTTTATTGGGGAATGCAATCCCAGGGCAGCAAAAGAGAGGGGGCAAAGAGTTTGAGGCAGAGAGGGAGGGTGGAACATTACTGCACTGGCCAAAGCTTCAAAAGAAATACAGCTTCTACTTGGTCAAATAGGATGTCTTCATATAGGCTTAATGGAACCACTGTAAAAAGGGACAATTCATTGTAGGAAAGAAATAAAATAAATTTATCTGTTGATTGTAGGAAAGAAAGAAAGCGAATTTATCTGTTGGTTCCTTCTTGCCTTATGACTCTCACCGGTAAAAGTATGCCCCATTTTTGTTGTGTTAATTGATCCCTTTGGACAGCTGATAGGAAATCCATATTCTATGCGTCCCAGCACAGTTTCTCTTTGGATCTGGAATTGGTATTGGACCTGCCATAGCTGCTGCCATTCCAAGCATGATGAAGGCCATGCCGGCCTCCAGCCTGCCCCCTTGGAGGAAGGAGAACTTCAGCAGTGTTAGGAGGAGAGGCAATGGTGAAGGTAACCACAACTTTCCACTGAGCAAGAGGCAAGTGACAAAGAACTAATGTGAGGTTGAGCACAAATTAGATCTGATACAGAGAGTAATGGGTAAGGAGTAAATCAGAGATCGGAAATATTTATAAAAGTGAATATCATTGGAAAAATGGAAAGTTCCAGAAGGATATGTCTGGAATATGGATTTATAGATCATGGGAGACAGAGATCTCCATCAGCACATGGAACCACAATGTGTGTGAGGTGCAGCTCTGCCTCAGGAGGCAGAAGGCCTGGTCCCACTTCCCTGTCTTCCCTTAGCTGTGGCATTTTGACATGGTCTTGGATTAGTTTCTTTTTTTAACTCTTTTTTTTTTAAATGTTTTTTAAATTTATTTTTGAGAGAGGCAGCATGATCAGGGGAGGGGCAGAGGGAGATGGAGACACAGAATCTGAAGCAGGCTCCAGGCTCCAAGCTGTCAGCACAGAGCCCTACGCAGGGCTCAAACTCGTGAATGGTGAGATCATGACCTGAGCCGAAATCGGACACTTAACCGACTGAGCCACCCAGCAGCCCCCAGAAGCTCAGTTTTAACCTAATATATGCACCAGTGGATCTGACAATGAGCTACTGCATCAGGCAGTCAGCCGATCTGAAGTCTAGGCCTGACTGTCAGCAGCCAGCCACATGATCACGTGTAAATCAGTTAACATCTATATCTACGTTTCATCAAAGCAGAAACTCTGGTTTCCAATCACCTTGGTTGGAGTCCCAGTGTTAGCACTGACCAGGTGTGTGATCCTGGTCACATTACTTGAACTCTTTGATTCCTTTTCCTTATATGTCTAGTGGGGCTGCTGTGAGCAAATTCACATGAAATGTCTGACCTAAGTGCCCACTCAAATGTTCATTAGTATTTCCTTAATTATAAAATGAGGTAGTTAGACCCATAGATCCTTAGGACCCATTTCAGCTTTAACATTCCATGATTCCATACTCTGATCATTACTTAGCTATTATAGATGCTTCATGAGCATTTATTATGTATGTAGTCCTGTGCTATCTTGACCTCAGAAGCACACAATCTTCTTGAGACAGTCACATAGATTAGAAATTAGAAGCCATACATAGTAATCTGCAATATTGTGATAGGGAGTGGTATCTTAAAAGCATAATAAATCTCATTTAGAGTTCTAAGATTGATGGCTTGTCAAGCACATTATTCTGGGAAAATCCACTTTGTCAGTGTTGAAGAATATGCTTATGACAGGTCCTTACAGTTCTTTAAAACATTTTATAGATGCCCAGTATGTGTTCAACTGATAACTAATGGAGTATTGTTGGAGGAAGTGTTCACATAGGGTTTTATTCTAAAGTTGGAAGCATGGTAAATTACACGTCATTGCTTAGTCTAACTGCTCTCTATAATGATATATTTCCAAAGGAAAAAGTAACATTAAAATTAATATTCAACTGGTGACTTGAGTTGAACTGAAATGCTTTCTGTTGCCAAAAAGGTTACCATGGTTAGGGTTTTAGGTTCAGTACAAAATACTGCACACAAGAAATAAAGGACAGTGTCTTATTCATCAACAGGAAAGACTCTCCAACTGTTCAGGGAGCAACATTAAATGCCTGACTCAAAAATTCCATTCAATTGAATTAAGAAGATAGAAAAGAAAATTTGGAAAAGTATGTCACTTAAGAAGTGCGTTTGGATTAGAAAAAAGTTCATTTTTAATGAATAGTGCTAGGCAAAATGGAAACATCTGTAGTATTATTAGGCATTTAATAAAACATGAAGAAAAGTATTTAAGAGGGCTTAAGGCAGGACTCCCAGAAGTTTATTTTAGGATACTCAGGAAGATGCTATTATGGGGTGCAAGACGCTGTGGTAAGATGCTGAACTTTGATTTTAGAACATGTTAGTTCAACCTCTTAATCTGCTACTTACTGTTTTAGATCACGTTGGCCAGAGGTCCTATCCACTCCATGATTTGGTTATCTATAAAATTGAGAGGCTGAAACAAAATTATTTCAAATTTATTTTGACTGTTGTTTATAGTGTTATCAAAGTTTTACATGCATATAATTTAAAGAGATAAGTAATTTAACAAAGCTTGCTTGAAAAACAGCATCCCTTCCCCCACCATTTTCCTATGATCAGAAGAAAACACTTCAACTCTTAGAGTTGTTCCTTTAATATTTGCTTCTGTATCTCTAGGTTAAATGCTTGCATTATTAATTTAAAAATTGAAGTAAAATATACATAAACATAATATTTACCATTTTAACCATCTTAAGTATACAGTGAAGTGGTATTAAGTACATTCACTTTTTTGTGGAATCATCATCACTACCTGTCTCCAGAACTTTTTCATCATCCCAAACTGAAACTCTGTGCTCATTAAACATTAACTCCTTATTACCACCCATCTTTAGGCCTTGGTAACCTCCATTCTGCTTTCTGTCTTTATGTATTTGACTACCCTAGGTACCTCATCTAAGTGGAGTCATACAGTATTTGTCCTTTTTGTCTGGCTTATTTCACTTAGTATCATGTGGTAGCATGTGCCAGATTGTCCTTCCTTTTTAAGGCTGAATAATATTTTGTTGCATGTACATACAGCATTTTATTTGTCATTTGTCCATGAAGGGCATTTGGGGTGCTTTTACATTTTGGCCAGAGTGAATAAAGCTGCTATAAACATGGGTGTACAAACACCTGTTTGAGTCTTTGCTTTCAAATCTTTTGGATATATACCCAGAGGTGGAATTGCTGGATCATATGGTAACTCTGTGTTTAATTTTTTGAGGAAATGCCAGACTATTTTCCATAGTGGCTGCACCATTTTAAATTTCTACCAGCTGTGCACCCATGTTCCAATTTCTCCACCTCTTCACCAGTACTTGTAGTTGTTGTTGTTGATGTTGTTACTGTTATTATTATTATTTGGAATGCTTCATAAATTTGTGTGTTGTCCTTGTGAGGGGCCATGCTGATCTTCCCTGTATTTACCTATAAACACATTTAATACATGTGTTGCTGAAGGGAGCACTCTATGTGTTTTTGCTTTATACTTTGTAGAAGGTTTCTTTAATTTTATCTCCTAACACTTCTATTGAGTTTTAATTTCTACTCTTACACATGTAATTTCCAAGAACTTTTGATTTTTCTGAATGTTCCTTAAGAAAAAAAATTTTAATGTTTACTTATTTTTGAGAGACAGAGCACAAGTGGAGGAGGGGCAGAGAGAGAGACACAGAATGAGAAGCAGGCTCTAGGTTCTCAGCCGTCAGCACAGAGCCCGACACGGGGCTCAAACCCATGTACCATGAGATCATGACCTGAGGTAAAGTCAGCCACTTAACCAGCTGAGCCACCCAGGTGCCCCTGAATGTTCCTTTTTTAAAAGAACATCTTATTCTTTTCTTTTTAAATGTAATTTAGTTTAATTTTTTGATAGAACATGTGAGCAGGGGAGGGAGGAAGAGGGAGAGAGACAGAGAGAGAGAGACAGACAGAGAGTCTTAAGCAGGCTCCATGCTCATCACAGAGCCTGAGGCAGGGCTCAATCCCATGACCCTAGGATCATGACCTGAGCCAAAATCAAGAGTTGAAGCTCAACCAACTGAGCTACCCAGGTGCCCTTTATTCTTTTTTTTTTTTTTTTTAAAGATTTCTTTTTTAAAATAGTTTACTTTGGGGGCACCTGGGTGGCTCAGTTGGTTAATTATCCGACTATAACTCAGGTCATGATCTCACAGTTCGTGAGTTTGAGCCCCATATCGGGCTTTCCACTCTCAGTGCAGAGCCCACTTCAGATCCTCTGTCCTCCCTCTCTCTCTGCCCCTCCCCCACTCATGCTCTCTCTCTTTTGCTCTCAAAAATAAATATTTAAAAAAAAATAAAAGATTTTATTTTTTAGAGAAGTTTTAGGTCTACAACAAAAATGGGAGGGAGGTACAGACATTTCCCATATAACTCCTGCCCCCACACATGCATAGCTTTTCTCGTTATCAATACTTCTCACCACAGTGATACCTTTTTTTCTTTTTCACCGAAGGCGGCCCTACATGGACACATCATAATCACCTAAAGTCCATAGGTTACCTTAGAATTCACTCTGGCTGTGGTGCATTCTGTTGGTCAGAACAAATATGTAATGACATATATCCATCATCATAATATCATATACAGTATTTTCACTGTATTTCACTGTTTTTCAGTATTTCACAGTATTTTCCCCCACACAGCGGGGGAAGGGCAGAGAGAAGGAGAGACAGAATTGCAAGCAAGCTCCACATCATCAGAACAGAACCTGATGTGGAGCTTGAACTCATGAACCGTGAGACCATGACCTGAGCTGAAATCAAGAGTCAGATGCTTAACCAACTGCACCACCCAAGCAACCCATGAGATGTGTCTTTTGCAAATATTTTTGTCACAGTCTGTGGCTTGACTTTTCTTTCTCTTGATTCTGTCTTTCACAGAGCAGAAGTTTTTAATTTTAATGAAGTCCAGCTTATCAATTATTTCTTTCATGGATTATGTCTTTGGTGATATACCTAAAAAAGCCTCTCCTTACTCAAGGTCATCTGGGTTTTCTCCGATGTTATCTTCTAGGAGTTTCACAGTTTTGTCTTTTACATTTAAGCCTATGATCAAATTTTGAATTAATTTTTGTGAAGGGTGTAAGGTCTGTATCTAGATTCCTTTTTTTTTTTTTTTTGCATGTGAATGTCCAGTTGTTCTAGCACCATTTGTTGAAGAGACTATCATTGTTCCACTGTATTATCTTTGCTTCTTTGTAAAAAATCAGTTGATTGCCTATATGGGGGTCTATTTCTGGGCTCTCTGTCTTGTTTCATCGATCTATTTATTCTTATGCCAGTACCATATTGTCTTGATTATTATAACTTTATAGTAAGTCTTGAAGTTGGATAGTATCCTATTCTTTTTTTATTGGTAAAATAACTTTCACTATCTGTCTGAGTACATTAATTATTTAAAAATTTTTAATTTACTTTTTAGAGAGAGATCAGGGGAGAGGCAGAGAGAGAGGGAGTGAGAATGCCAAACAGGCTCCACACTGTCAGCACAGAGCCTGATGTGCTGACAAACCGCGAGATCATGACCTGCGCCAAAACCAACAGTGGGACACTTAACCGACTGAGCCACCTGGGCACCCAACATTAATAATTATTTAAGGCATTATTTTGCCTACATGGTCCTACTTCTCCAAGTTGTCTCCCTTTCTTTGTTTTAGACTGATTCTTATGCTATGGGCTTTCTTTTAGATATCTGGTGATCCTTGGGCATCTGCTCATATTTGAGAGCTCTGAACTGATGGGAGCTCTGGGCTTTTGACTATGGGATTCACTGAAAGGTGACTTGTGAGGGAAATTTTGTGGTTATCTTTAGATATATTGATTTGGACTACTCATATTTGCTAACGAAATATTTTCTAATTCCCTGCTTGAAAGGTATAGCCCTGGCTCACTTCATTCCAGTGCTCATTTAAAGAAAAAAAAAAAGAGATTGGACAGGGGTGTGTGGAGTACAATATTCAGTATATGAATTTTCTATTAGTAGCTCTGGTTTCAGTACAATACTACAGTCCTCATCTGTGCTTAATGTTGCCTAGTTCAGAAACGCTGTTTTTTTTTGTTGTTGTTGTTTTTTTTGTTTTTTTTTATCTCCAGAGAGTAAACTTCTAGTATTTGGAAGGGGTGGTGGAGGAACATTGAATCTGCTGTGCAGAGTGGGAGGGAGTGATCTGAGGATCTAACCGCTTCTTTTTATTTATTTTGAGAGAGAGAGAGAGCGCGCGCACGAAGAGTGCATGCTCAAGCAGGGGAGTGGCAGAGAAAGAAGGAGAGAGAGAGAATCCCAAGCAGGCTCCCCACTGTCAACACAGAGCTGGACACAGAGCTCGAACTCATGAACCAGGAGATCATGACCTGAGCAGAAACCAAGAGTCAGACACTTAACCAACTGAGCCACCCAGGTGCCTCAGGATCTAACTCCTTCTTAAATAGACATTAGTCAGTCCTTCAGTAGCTCTATGTTTGCCCCTGCTTTCAGAGGTAGATAGTGCTACTAATTCTAGATCTTTCTAGGATTCTGTAGTGGAACTGGATTGCTTCTGAGTTTCCTCTCTGCAGGGTTACTATTTAGGTATAAGTCAACTCTGAATCAATTACCACTCATTCACTGTTCTCTACCTGCTTCTCATATCTTGTTTGCAGTGTTTTCTCTCTCATTCTTTTTATCCTGTGTGTTTTAAAACAAGCTTTTCACTCTTTTCACTACTGCTTTTATAGAAATTAGTAAAATTAGATATGTGTTGGAGCTCCTGGGTGGCTCAGTTGGTTAAGTGTCTGACTCTTGATTTTGGCTCATGTCATGATCTCATGGTTCAAGGGATTGAGCCTTGAGTCAGGCTCTGAGCTGACAGCACAGAGCCTTCTTGGAATTCTCTCTCTCTCCCTTTCTCTGCCTCACTCTCTCTCAAAATAAATAAATAAACTTAAAAAATTAGATACATGTTTGCTCAACTTGCTCTTTTCCTCCAGAATGCTAATGTATTTTCTACTTCTAATAGTTTGTCTAAGGTGGATGATAAATTGTAAAAAATAAATCTAATCTCTATTATCCAAGGCTGTGTTGTGCAGGATATAGAATTTTCTTGACTATTGAGCCTTCCTATACTTGCTGCTCACTTGTTTGGCTTATGTCACTACTATCTTGGTAGGTGAAGGCAGAAAGTGTGAAGTTCCCAAAATCTTGTTTTACAACTTTTCTTGTCTTCTCTGTTTTTTTTCCATTTCTTCCAGTTTATTGATATATAATTGACATATAGCATTGTATTAGTTTAAGGTGTATAATATAATGATTTGATACAAGTATTTATTGGAAATGATTATCGTAATAAGTTTAGTTAACATCCATCTCTTCTTCTTCTTCTTCTTCTTCTTCTTCTTCTTCTTCTTCTTCTTCTTCTTTAATTTACCCTTATTTTATTTGATCCTATTTTCTGGGAATTTTTTCTTTGGAAATATTCTATTCTTTGTTTTGCTACTCCAAAGAAATGTTGTGATTTTTTTTCATTAAAAAGGAAACTTGTATCAGTTGATTCTAGTTCTAGTTCTCCTTAGAAAAAGGATTTCTTTTTAATTAACAAAGTTAAATTTTAAACATATTTTTGACAATAGTCAATACTTGAAAAATAATTTTGGTTCTTTCAAAATTACTAATATCTGAAACCAAAAAATGTGGTGAAATGAGTGGTTATTTTTAAAGAAACAATTTAATTGTACTGCTTAGGCCATTTATTGTTTGGACAAAAGTTTGTTATGGAAAACTCAGTATATAAAGATTGAAATTTTCCAAAATAAATATTCATTAATTTAGAAAAAGTTCTCAGAGGATAGATAGCATATGTTTTCACTTATATGTGGATCTTGAGAAACTTAACAGAAGTCCATGGGGAAAGGGAAGGGGGAAAAATAGTTACAAATAGAGAGGGAGGGAGGCAAACCAGAAGAGACTCTTAAATACAGAGGACAAACTGAGGGTGGATGGGAAGGTGGGGGAAAGGGAAAATGGGTGATGGGCATTGAGGAGGGCACTTGTTGGGATGAGCACTGGGTGTTGTATGTAAGCCAAGTTGACAATAAATTGTATTTTAAAAATAAGTAAACATTTAAAAATTAATAAAAAATTCTCAATATTATTTAGATAGCAATATTCGATAATGTGTTTAAAATATGAATATTTCATATTCATGAACTTATCTGTAGCAGGCAATATAGGGCTTTAGATGGATTAAAACTCGGTTGGAATTACTATAACTTCTTTTTTTAAATTTAAATCGAAGTTAGTTAACATATAGTGTATTAATAATTTCAGGAATAGAATTAAGTGATTCATCACTTACATATAACACCCAGTGTTCATCCCAACCAGTGTCCTCCTTAATGCCCCTCACCCCTTTAGCACTTCCCCAACCCAACACCCCACCAACAACCTTCAGTTTGTTCTCTGTATTTAAGAGTCTCTTACGGTTAGTCTCCCTCTCTGTCTTTATCTTATTTTTGCTTTCCTTCCCTTATGTTCATCTGTTTTGTATCTTTTTTGTTGTTGTTAAATTTTTTATTCATTTTTGAGAGACAGAGAGAGATAGAGTGCAAGTGGGGGAGGGGCAGAGAGAGAGGGAGACACAGAATTCGAAGCAGGCTCTAGGTTCTGAGCTGTCAGCACAGAGCCCGGCATGGGGCTCAAGCCCATGAACCACAATATCATGACCTGAGCCAAAGTCGGCTGCTTAACCAACTGAGCCACCCAGGCACCCCATCTGTTTTGTATCTTAAATTCTACATATGAGTGGAATCATTTTGCTTAGCATAATACACTCTAGTTTCATCCACATTGTTGCAAATAGCATGAGTTCAATCTTGTTGATCGCTGAGTAATATTCCATTATATATACCCCATCTTCTTTACCCATTCATCAGTCGAACATCTACCACTTCACACACAGTTGTGGTATATACATTTTCATTTTTAAAAATTTATTTATTTAAATCCAAGTTAGTTCACATATGGTGTAATATTGGTTTCAGCAGAACACAGTGATTCATCACTTGCATGCAACACACAGTGCTCATCCCAACAAGTGCCCCCCTTAATGCCCATCACCCATTTAGCCCATCCCCTATCCATCTCCCCTCCAGCAACCCTCAGTTTATTTTCTGTATTATTCTCTTATGGTTTGCTGCCCTCTCTGTTTTTATCTTATTTTTGTTTCCCTTCCCCTATGTTCATCTGTTGTGTTTCTTAAATTCCACATATAAGTCAAATCATATGATATTTGTCTTTCTCTGACTTATTTTGTTTAGTAAGACACTCTAATTCTATCCATGTTGTTGCATATGGTGAGATTTCATTCTTTTTCATTGCCGAGTAGTTTTCATTGTCTTATCTAGTAAAAAGAATGCAGGAAGGAAAATGATAAGAGTCATAGCTAAAAGTGAGAGTTTGCTGTTTTACAGCTTCTGGCTTCAGCTCAGGTCATGATCTCACAGTCTGTGAGTTCAGGTCCCATGTTGTGCTCTGTGCTGACAGCTCAGAGCCTGAAGCCTGCTTCAGATTGTATGTCTCTGTCTCTCTCTGCCCCTCCCCCATTTGCACTCTGTCTGCCTCTCAAAAATAAACATTAAAAAAATTTTTTTAATGCTATATCTGTTCAAAATACTTTCATGTCTATCCTATGATGATACTACTTATGCAAGTTCAGATCGAGAAACTGAGGACTGAAAGACCAAATAACCTCCTCAAGTATATACAGCTAACGAGTATTTTGGAGGTCAGGGAAATTATAGTTTTTTCTTCCTCTCTCCACTTGATGGTGATAAGAACTCTTTTGAGAGGAGTTCAGTCTAGGGAAGACACTTTGGGGCAGAATTGTTACCATTTATAACTACTATTTAGTGAGCATCTACAAATCGCTTAGCTACATACAAATGCTTTACATGCCTTGTCTTAGTAATCTTTATAGTGATCCTCTTTCTTTACAGATAGGAAACTAAGACCCAGACAGGTTAAGAAACTTGCTGAAGTACACACAACTCATAAAGTCAGGAACTGGGATTGGAACCAGGCTCGGGTTATTTATTTATTTATTTATTTATTTTTTACTTCTTAATTTATTTTTTACTTCTTAATTTATTTTTTAATGTTTATTTGTTTTTGAGAGAGAGAGAGAGACAGACAGAGCATGCATAGGGGAGGGGCAGAGAGAGAGAGAGGGAGCTCCAACTCACCATCTATGAGAGCATGGCCTGAGCCAAAGTAGGATGCTCAGCTGACTGAGCCGCCCAGGTGCCCCTAGGGCCAGGTTCTTTACATTTGCAGCTTCCTTTTGGGCACAGGTTAATAGCATAGTCTGGTGGTGAAATAGGGGGAAATGGGCAATTACAATACTGTATGATAGGTGCTGTGGTGAGGTTACAGTGTGGTTATAAGAACCTGTGGAGGGGAAACTACCCTGGACAAAATCATCTAGTCAGAGACCTGATGGAACAGTAGAAGCCAGCCAGGGAAAAGAAGGCCAAAGACATTTCAGCCTGAGTGATTACAGATGCATTTCTGTACCTAGAAGAAATCAGAGTATTTTAACAAGAGCCATTGGGAAGGCGGTGTGGCAGGAGATGGAGAGGCAGGGAGGGTAAAAAGATGTGAGGCTAAAGAAGAAAGTGGAAGGAGTGAGGCTAACTAAAAAGAGTCTTTAAAATCTAATGAGAGTTAGGAGTTTATCCTCACGACAATGAGGAACCATTCCTGATACAGGGCTCATAAAACCCCTGTCAATTCTTAATGTTAAGAGCTTTAGAAGCATTTTTTTTCTATGGAGACGATGCTTAATAGGCTCCTACATGGCTCCTGGATGAGGGGGGGGGGTCCCCAGAAAGATGAAGCCATAATTAGAAGCTTGGAAATTTTGGGTCTGCCCACCCCCCCACCTTCTCCAGAGAAGGAGTTGATAATTGATTGTGCCTACATGAAGAAGCCTCCATAAAAATGCCAATAGCATGGGGTTTGGAGAGCTTCCAGAGAAGATGATGCACCCCGACTCCATGGGAACAGACTCTCCTGAGGTCAGCACCCTCCCAGTCCTCCCTCTATGTACTTCTTCATCTGGTTGTTTATCTGTATCCTTTATCATATCCTTTAGTAAGTTGGTAAACATAAGTAAGTTTTCCCTTGAGTTCTGTGAACTGTTCTAGCAAATAATCAAACCCAAGGAAGATGGTGGGAATCTCCAATCTGTAGCCAAATTGGACAGAAGTTGTTGGTCACCTACTACTTGCAATTGACATCTGAAGTAGGGTGGGAGCAGTCTTGAGGGTCTGAGCCCTTATCTGACACTCTGTCCACACTGACAGTGTTCAAATCAAGTGAAATTGTAGGTCTCCCAGCTAGTGTCACAGAGAATTGCTTGATGTAGAGAAAAACCTTCATAACTAAAGTGTATTTAACTTCATTTCCTATGAAACTGAAAGCAAATGGTTTGTTTTTTTGTTGTTTGTTTGTTTGTTTAAGTTGTCCCACCAAAATTATAAGCAATAACCTCTAAATCGGCCCAGGAAAAGAATTTCCAGGGCCCTTTGAGCCATCAGTACCGTTTATCCTGGAGCCAAAGTACAGACCATGGCTTTCACGACAGCTTCCCTCAAGTTCTGCTTGTGGCTTTTTATCCCCCAAGATTTCAGTGTTTTCCATGGGGGCCCAGATACGAGATTCAGACTTTCCTGATCCAGGAGGTTGACTACGGGCGGTCCCGGTCCTCTGCCCACCTGCACTGGGGAGGTGGGGTAGGGTTGGCTCCAAGCGGAGGACAGGCCGAGGGCGTGTCCTAGAGCCGGACCCTGAGCCCGGCCAGCCAGGCGGGAGCTCACGTTTCCAGAAAGAAGCACCCACGTACACAGAGCGCTTCTCAAACTTGCACCTCACGGCATCTCCCTGCCAGTCACCACCCCGGACTGGGGTGGGAGTGGGGGTCTCCCTTACTCCCGCTAAATTTATTCACAGTCACATATTATTTTAAGAACGACTGTAAATGTTACATCTACCTGTATAGCCTATCCTTAGTAATTTCCTAATAAAAATAAAAGTTCAAATTTCCCCACCTCCATGCCTGCGGCTCCTTTCCCAGCTATAGCGCCACGCTAGCGCCTCCCTCGCTATCCCCGGCTAACCCGTGGGCCTCCTATTGAGACGCCCGAAAGGGAAGAACCCAAAGGGTGGTTCAGCCCGGGGGGCGGGGCCAGAGGCGGGTCCTCCGGCACCCTCCCCGCCCCCATCTTCGGCACCGCCCCCGCGTTTCGCCACCTAGCTGGAGTGAAGCGCCTTGCGTCCCCGGGGAGGACGAGCCCCAGGCTCCTGGGTGGCCCTGGCCCAGTCCCCAGCCAGCGGGAGAGGGGAAGGCTCCCGCGGGCGGGCGTCGGGGATCCTGGCGCTCCCTTGTGGACTGACCCCGAACACGAAAAGGTAACAGCCGCCCAGGCGCCTGCTCGCCGCTGCCAGGGCTGTGTCTCCCGCGCGGCTCCCTTTGGTGTGCCGGTTCCGAAACGTAGCCGCACCGCTACCTTCCGAAAAGGTAGCCGCACCCCAGGACCTGGGGTGAAGAAGCCTTTGCAGCGAAGCCCGCCCCCTCCTCGAATTTGCTGGCATTCCTAGACGGGCAAAATCGCTACCATCTCTCGGCTGGGAACCCTATCCACTGGCCACTGATCATCCCACTCTCTTTAGTCAACTGTGATTAAGAGGTCAACTTAGTTTCCAACAGGAGATAGAAGAGGAGGAGGAGTCTAAATTTTCTGTATTTGCCTCTGGAGAATGCAAGGGTCAGAGATTTGGCTCCTGGGGCTGATTTTAACAGTGTTGCTCCAAGTATGGGGTGTATCTTTGTGGGAACTCTTGAAGAAAACTCTGGTCACTCTCCTGATTGGGGTCACACATCTTAGATGAGAGAGGGGTTTATTTTTAGTTTTGGTTTTCCTATGAAGAACTAGACGAAGAATCCATCTAATGAGGATCTGCCACAGAACCAAATCTCAGCCAACGTTTAGATAGTTCCCATCCCCACTCTGTTTTTCCAGCTACCCCCCCCCCTTTTTAAATTGAAATGTAATTAACTTAGTGTTATATTAGTTTCAGATTCACAATATAATGATTCAACAATTCTGTACATTACTCAGTGCTCATCAAGATAAGTGTATTCTTAATCCCTTTCACCTATTTCACTCATACCCCCTCCTGCCTCCCCTCTGGAAACCACTAGTTTGTTCTCTGTAATTAAGAGCCTAATTGTTTGTTTTGTCTTCTTTAACTGTTCATTTTATTTCTCAAATTACACATATGAGTGAAATCATCTGGCGTTATCTTTGTCTGACTCATTTCACTTAGCATTATACCCTCTCGGTCCATGCATGTTGTTGCAAAAGGCAAGATCTAATTTTTTATGGCTGAGTAATACTCTATTATATATATATATGTACATATATATATACATATATATATATATATATATACACACACCACATCTTTATCCATTCATCAGTGGATGAACACTTGGGTTGCTTCCATATCTTGGCTATTGTGAATAATGCTGCAATAAACTTAGGGGTGCATATAACTTTTGAAATTAGTGGTTTTTCCCATTTGGGTAAATATCCAGTAATAAGGTTACTGGATCATATGGTAATTCTATTTTTAAGGGTTTGAGGAACTTCCATACTATTTTTCTGCAATGGCTGCACCCATTTGCATTCTTACCAACAGTGCACAAGGGTTGCTTTTCCTCCACATCCTTGCTGACATTTATTATTTCTTGTGTTTTTGATTCTACCCATTTGACAGGTGTAAGGTGATAATGCAGTGTGGTTTTGATTTTCATTTCCCTGATGATGTTGAGCGTCTTTTTATGTGTCTGTTGGTCATCTGTACATCTTATTTAGAAAAATGTCTGTTCAGGTCCTTTGCTCATTTTTAAAATCAGATTTGGGGGGATGTTGAGTTGTATAAGTTCTTTATATATTTTTGCAAATAACCATTCAGTAGGTTGCCTTTTTGTTTTGTTGATGGTTTCCTTTGCTATGTGAAGACTTTTTATTTTGGTGTATTTCCAATAGTTCATTTTTGCTGTTTCCCTTGCCTGAGGAGATAGGTCTAGAAAAATATTTCTATGGCCTACATCAAACAAATGTCTGCCTATATCTTTTTCTAGGAGTTTTATGGATTCAGGTCTCACATTTAGGTCTTTAACCCATTTTGAGTTCATCTTTGTGTATATGTAAGAAAGTGGTTCAGTTTCATTCCTTTGCATATAGCTGTCCACTTATCCCATCACCATTTGTTGAACAGACTGTTTTTTCCTATTGTATATTCCTGCCTCCTTTGTCATGGATTAATAGATCATATATGTGTGGGTTTATTTCTGGGCTGTCTATTGTGCTCCATTGTTCTCTGTTTATTTTTGTGCCAATACCATACTGTTTTGATTACTATAGCTTTGTAGTGTATTTTGAAATCTAGGATTGTGATACCTTCAGCTTTGTTCTTTCTCAGAATTGCTTTGGCTATTTAGGTCTTTTGGGATTTCATACAAATTTTAGTATTGTTTGTTCTAGCTCTGTGAAAAATGCTGTTGATGTTTTGATAGGGGTTTCATTAAATCTGTAGATTGCTTTGAGTAGTAGCGATGTTTTAACAGTATTTGTTCTCTCAATCCATGAGCATGGAATATTTTTCCATTTGTTTCTATCCTCTTCAATTTCTTTCATCAATATTTTATAATTTTTGGAATATAGGTCTTTTACCTCATTAGCTAAGTTTATTCCTAGATATTTGGTTCTTTTTGGGGAAATTGTTAAGGGGATTATTTTCTTAGTTTCTTTTTCTCCCACTTTCTGCTATATTACTGTATAGAAATGCAACAGATTTTGGCTTATTTGTTTTGTGTCCTGTAACTTTACTGAATTTATCAGTTCTAGTCGTTTTTTGGTGGAGTCTTTAGGATTTTCTATATATATAGCATCATATTGTCTGCAAATAGTGACACTTTTACCTACTTCTTATCAACTTGGATACCATTTATTTCTTCTTGTCTGATTGCTACAGCTAGGATTTCCAGTATTGTGTTGAATAAAAGTGGTTAAAGTAGACACCCTAGTCTTTTTCTTGATTTTAGAAGAAAAGCCGTTTTTCATACCCATCCCTACTCTTTAAAGAGAAACACAGAAAAGTTACCCTTACTTGATTATGAACTCAGAGAAAATGTCAGATAAAATTGATATGTGTATCCATCTAGAGGTGAAATCTTTAGATTGCTCTTAACTAATGTTTGAGGAAAAATCTTACTCCTGGGCACATGGATGGCACTTGGGCAATGAGGCACTTGGTGTGGGTAATTCTGAGGACACAACAACAGCAACAACAGTAACATAACATTTATTGAGCATTTACTATTTGCTATGTGTGATTCTAAGTGAATTACATATACTGTGTAACATAAAATGTTATTCTGAGTGCTTTCACCCATTATTACTTAGTTTTGAAAAGCATGTGAAATAGCTGCTATCATTAGTTCCACTTCATGGAAGAGGAAACTGAAGCAGAATATTTCAGGTGAGTAGGTGCCCCCATTCTTCAGCTGCTATGAATATAGGCTGCCAACAGCTCACAGCTGCACCTTCTTTCAAGAATTGCCTGATGGGATGCCTGGGTGGCTCAGTCAGTTGGGCGTCCCACTTCAGCTCAGGTCATGATCTCACAGTTTGTGGCTTCTAGCCCCACGTCAGGCTCTGTGCTGACAGCTCAAGGCCTGGAGCCTGCTTCAGATTCTGTGTCTCCTTCTTTCTCTGCCCCTCCCCACACTGTGCGCGTGTGCTCTCTCTCTGTCTCTCTGTCTCTCAGAAATAAATAAATGTAAAAAAAAAAAAAAAAAAAGAATTGCCTGTTAAGGAAAGTTGCTCTGCCAAGAATGCCCAGGAGGTTACATCCCAAGACTCTCAAATGTGGTCTGTAGCTAAGGGATGACTGGTACTGGGGTACCTCCTGCCTTAAGGAGAAATCCCCCCCTGCCATGTATTCCTGGTTTGCAGCTCCCTGTGGATCAGGCTGGGGTGGACTGCAGTGAGACCCACATCTTTGCCTTGCTTTTTCCGTTTCCCTTTGCTGCTTATCCCAATTATAGTTTTATTTTGGGCACACTGAGTTGGGGGTACTAGTAAGCATTCCTGTGGACGATAACAGTGGGCTTTTGGAAGTGCAGCTCTAGGGTAGCAAGACAGAGCATTTTCCAACTTCATTTGTCACAGCAACATATAATTGTCTTCACAGTAAGTTACGCATTTCACCTGGTTTTTTGAGTCCATACCTTAGAGTTCTTCCCCAGATCCTAACTTGCACATGAGCCTGTATTTGTTCTACTCCAGTCAATTTATTTCCCTATTAGATTGTTTTCTTACACATTTACTCTATCAGGTAAGTACTTACATATATTTTTCTACATACTTGTATTGTCTCCTCTATCAGGAGACAACTTTGAAGAAAGTTGAACAGAAGAATGGGCACTATTTTACTTAAACAGAGAATCAATCAGCTAATGAACTACTATTCGGCATGAGCAATCATTCATTCTAAAATATAGTTTGGTTAGTGTTTTTTATCTGCACCTTAATAGCTTTGTGGTTTTAAGAATAGCAAAATCTGTAATATATTAATTTTTTTCTAATATAATAGTAATGGATAGTAATCTCTCCTTTGGAAATGTGTGTGTTTTTTGTCTTTTGTTTTTAAGGTGGTAACACTCAGTGTTTCAAGGATATGGGGAAATGGACACTTTCCCATTGTTGGTGGGAATGTAAATTTCTCCAGGGATTATGGAGGGCAATTTGACAATGTATATTCAAATTCAGAATGTGCAGAGCTTTGTTTTTGCAACTCTACTTTTAGAAATTTACCCCTTAAGAGTAATTGGATAAGTGCAAACATTTGTATGTGCAGGAATGTTGATCCTATTGCAGTTTATAATTTTTAAAGGAAAGGACTTCTATTTCAACAACTATTTATTGGGTGCCTGTGTCTGCTGGGCATTGTAGTAAGTACAGGGCTTTAACAATCAGCTATAGTTGTTCCCTGCCTTCGTGTAGCTTATGGTAAAGGAAAGAAGACAGCCAATTAAACATTCATTAGCATTAGCACTGCAGTTCTAGTGGTGTAGACTGTGGTTGAAATGCCTATAAAGGGAGCTGAACCCAGACTTGGTGAGGCAGTGAATAAACAGAATTTCAATAGATTTTCAGTTTTAAATGTAAATGTATCACTGATATAATCAGAAAAAAATGTTGCTTTTTAAAATTTTGGAATAAAATAAAATAATACACGTTAAGTGTAAGAAATTTGGCAGTTATAGAAAGATTATAAAGAAGAAAATAAAAATGACTAAAAATTCCATTCCTAAGATGATCAGTTGTAACAATTTGGTATATTTCCCTCCATTCTTTATATGCATATGAATGTACTGGCTGTTTTCACAATGACACCTGTTTTGTAGATCTGTTTGAAATTTTAATATAGTTAATATTAAAATAATTTGAGCTTACTATCTATATATATTCTATCACAGAGTAAAATTGAATTCTGAAAATTACAGTTTATTATGCTTCATCGAGCTAAATTCCTATATGTATTTAGAGAATATATTGACATCAAATAAAGCAATTCACTTTGTGTTTTTTAAAAAATTTGGCTCAATTAAATTGTTATATATTAATCATATCAATAATAATATTCTTCTGGTTGCTGGCATTCACATAAGATTATAGGGTTAAACCAATTAAAAGTTCCTTTTTCATGAACTTATATGAGTAAATTATTCAATTCCATTAGAACAGTGCCAGCCAAGATGGGAGTGTTAATTTGCTTCCCAATGTAGGCAGGAGGTATAGTGGAGCAAAGTTCCTTGACTTAAAGATTATGTATTGCATTATCTCTGCCATATTGCTTTGGTAGACTATGGTGCTGTTGTCACTGATTCCTTTTTTTAAAATAGCTGCCAAAAACCAGAAGAATTAAGTCAGCAAATTTTGTATGTCAGTCATAGTTATGTTAAATAACCAGGAGAGTTTCTTCCTTACATAGGAAGCCTGAAAATGTAAACTGCTTTCATGAGTTAATACATGCAAAGTGCTTGCAATATTGCCTGAAACATACTAAAGGCTCAATAAATTACTATTATTATTATTACTACTATTAATAAGAGCAAACAAGTTATCAGAATAAGTCTAGGGGTATCTTAGATCTATGTTGAGATTCTCGTCATCAGGTATGGGATGTGAAGAGTAAATTGTTATCAAGATATTGGATGGAGGTCATACTTTTTTGTGTTGAGGCCTAAGACCTAGAATAAAATTTTAAAGAAACATATTCTATGGGATATTCTATTGGGATAAATAAACATATTCTATTGGGATAAATAAACTCAACCAAACTGAGTTGTATTTCACTTTCTAGCATAACTCTTAGTCTATAACACTATTTTGAAATTGAATTCCCTAGATGAAAAGGACTGTTGATGCTCTTGTATAGGTCCATGGAGTCTTTTTGGTGAATGTGATCTCTATTTAATTGAGTTGACATGAGATTGAACTACATTCATGGGGTGACTCATAGCCATAAATCAAGAAATGGCTTGTCATCATGCAAGAAATTCTCAATTTGCTGTAATGGTTTTATTATCTTGGTTGTAATCAAACTTGCCTATCTATAACATGACCACTGAATTCCATACTTTGTACTTCAATTCTTCTAAGTAAATCTGTTTCTTAAAGTTATTTCAATGGAGTTTATCTGTAAACTCTGTAAAGTTAAAAGTCAGGATCACATAAACATAACATGTTCCCTATGCTATAAATCTAGTCCAAATTTTTAGAAGAAATTGTGTGTGTGGGGACAGGTAGAATGTATTCCATGTAAATACACTTTGTTTTACAGAGCAAAGATTTTGAAAAGCTGAAAACACTAAGCACTTAGGTTCATTTAACCTAAGCAAAGAATCCAAGAAAATCTCAGAGAGGTAAAGAAATTAAAAAAGATTTTTTTCCTGATATACGATTATTCCAATATATGAAATATATCATTCCAATATATTATCCGTTATGCTTTTCTATCATTTTAAACAAATATAGGTTAACACCATAAAACATAAAGCTAAATTATTTTTCCTGTATTTCTACTCTCCTAATCCTTGTCTTAATTTTAGGGTTTTAGAAAACAAAATGGGATTAAATAAAGAGGGTTGGAGTATATACATTTTCATTTGGTTTGGTGAAGCTATTCTCTTCTTTCATTTATTTCATTGATTGATTAAAGAAATATTTATGATTGGGGTGCTACTATATACTACATTTGAGCTATATATTTGAGATAATTGATTTTGAATGTAAATCAATTCATTTAAGCCTATTAAAATGTTGTCTGTAATTTTAATTTACTAATCTTTAAACAAACTTCAGTGATCTGTTATATAGATATGGATTTCTGCCTCTAAGAGATTAGGTGAACCTTCTCTGCTTCTATTAAAATTTTAATAATCTCAGGTAAATTGGATTTACATTTGTCATTTTTTAGCCTTTAAAGGATGTTTTGTAAACCAGCTATAAAGTTAAAAGAGGTATTGATTTTTAAACATTTTAAGATACGAAGCATTCCAGAGTATCCTAAAAAATAAAGTGCCATATTGCCAGTATTCATCATTTTTGGCATCAGACAATTCTAAAAGTCAGTATTTTCCGTGCTTGTCAAATTGTCTTGAATCTACCTTATGCCATTTTAGCCTAGGAGGACCTAACCCTGGTAAATATTACAGCCATGTAAATCCTTGTTACTAAGAGCTGATATTCTTGTGTAAGTACACATAGTCCTCAACTGTGAATTTATAACTTGGAAAAAGTAGCATAAACAAACATGATGGAAGTTAAATTTATCTTTCTCATGGAACCTATTTTAAGTAGAGAATTATGTTCCTGAAGGTATAAAAATAGACACCATATTTACTCAACTCTTTATGAATCATGTATACTATGAAGTATATAGTTTTTTGAGGATGCATACAGCAATCAAGATAGCATTAAATTACCAAGCACTTGTAAGGTACTGGCAGAGATCACCAGAAAAGGTTTTCCAGGGTAGGAAGAAGTGCTGGGCAGATAGAGGCTGAGGATTCTGATGGCAGAGTGGCTTTTAGGGTCAAGAGCTGAGTGCAGAGTATTTTATGCAGTAAGTAACACACTGGCTTTTAGTCATTGCTGCCCCATTGAACCCCCTGTTTTCAAAGGTCTTCGCCTACTAACAAAAGTCATTTATTAATAGTTAATTTATCTCTCTGCTTTTCCAAATCAAAAATATAGCTTACTATCAGTCAGCACTTTTGTTCATGCCAAGTTGCCATGATTCCAGCTAAAGCAAATAAAAGTTATGTTATTCTGGGGTTGCCTGGGTGGCTCAGTTGGTTAAGGATCCAACTCTTGATCTTAGCTCTGGTCTCAATCTCAGGGTTGTGAGTTCAAGCCCTGTGCTGGGCTCCATGCTGGGTGTGGAGCCTACTTAAAAAAAAAAAAAAAAGTTAGAAGTTATATTATTCTGGGCAGCTTTATAACAGGTAAATTAATGATCTCATTAAGTTTTTGGAAATATTCGAAGTTCAAAAATCCCTGCCCACCCAGAGACCCCTTTTAATTCTTTAAGTAGCTCTAGAAGTGACGCATTGGAAATCCCCATTCTGGATGTTGTCAAAAACAGACTGGTAGGGATGAACAGTTTGTACGTAATCAGATAGGAGTAACTCGGAATAAAAGGACTGTAAACCAGAGAATTTCCTCTGCATTGTCATAAAGGTAGATATGTAAATGAATGTTATGTGCATTTTAGGTAAGAAGAAAGCACTGAGGTGAACATAACTACATTCCTTACGCTTTAACCACCTTTCTACAAAGTGCCAATTACCAATTTCCATTTGCTTCATCTCACCTCAGCCACCCACCCACCAGTGCTAATCTCTAGCCGTGATGCAGTGACTAGAAGAAAGGGATTCATTCTCCTTATGTACTCTGTATCTGCAGCCAGGTGTGTTGAAAAAGGACCACCTCACAGAGCAACAGTCAAACAACTACCTCAGCCACACTCCTGGGAGATTTTAGTTTGGAGAACTTGCACATTCAAATGCACCGGTGATTAGTAATAATTGGTTACTACTGATATGTTTTTTATGTTTGGTTTGAGTCCTCTGAGATTGAGACCCACTAATTCCAAGTTACTGAGTGTAAGCCCTGTGTTTAGCTAAGGCTAAAAAATTTGTAAACTTTTTTTCTATAATTTTAGATTTACAGAAGAGCTTTGAAGATAGTACTGATAGCTCCTGTATACTTTCTACCCAGCTTCCCCTAATGTTAATATCTCATGTAGTCATGGTACAATGATCAAAACTAATAAATTAAGATTGGTTCAACAAATGCGATTCACTACAGACTATGTAGATTTCCCTGGTATTCTTTCTCTTCCACGATTCAGGTCAGGATACCACACTGTCTTTAGTTGTCATGTCATGTCTCCTTTGTCTCCTGCAATCTGTGACAGTTCCTTTAATTACCTTGACACTTTTGAAGAGTACAGGTTAGATGTTCTTCAGGTTGGGTTTGCCTTTTTACCACATGATTAGACTGAGGTTGTGGACTTGAGGTACACGATATCTGTCTTAGTAATGGTGATCTTACCCCTGATCGCTTGGCTTAGGTGGTGTGTTCCAGGTCTCTCCACGGTAAAGTCACAATTTTCCTCTTTCCATATTCTGTGCTGTGGGAAATAAGTTACTAAGTCTATCTAAACCACTGGAATTATAAAGTCCAGTTGAGGGGATCTGTCTCCTGGAAGGAGTATTTAAGACATTGTAGACATATGTTAAAAGCACCAGAGTTATTAATATTTGATGAGAGATACTATGAGGCAGTGTGGGGTATCTTTAAAGTTTCACTCACTAATATTAGTTCATCAGTGGATGTTGCCTGCAGCAATTGTTACTTTGGTACTGTAAAAACAAATAACAGAAACCTCATTCAAGATGGAGTCCAGAAATCCTGAAGGGGAAGCTCTCACACACTATCACTCAGACCCTCAACAGGAGAAAACTTACTTTACATATCCCAGGAGGAGGAAGGAGAATTTCTCCTTGTCCAGAAACAGCCCAGCCATTGAGAAACTGCCACACTATGCCAATGAGAAGCCGTGAATTCATCTGTGAAATAGCCACTTTCCAACTTCTTCCTTTTCACCATAAAAACAAACCCCTCTCTTCTATTCTCTGGATTTGCCTGTGGTTCTCCAAAGTTTGCTTGTCCTGTATTGCAGTTCTCTATTTTTGAGTAAACTCATTTTGCTGGTAAAATGGCTGGCTTTTTAAAAAAATTTTTTAAAATGTTTATTTATTTTTGAGAGAGCTAGAGTGATAGTGAACAGGGGAGGGGCAAAGAAACACAGAATCTGAAGCAGGCTCCAGGCTCTGAGCTGTCAGCACAGAGCCCCAATGCTGGGCTCAAACTCACAAACCTCGAGATCATAACCTGAGCCAAAGCCCAACACTTAACCAACCGAGCCACCCAGGTGCCACTGGTTTGTTTTGTTTTGTTTTGTTTAAGTCAGCAGTACTCTGCTGATGGCTTTCCATTTTCCTCATTCTTCCTGTAATGATAGTTCTTCTATAGAAAGAATTGCCTTTTTTTTTCATTTATTCATTCATTCGTGTATTTATATCAGTGCGAACTCATGGATATTTATTGACTTATGGATATTTATTTTATTCTTTGGCTTGTAATTAGTTACTATCCGTGTTTATTGTATTGTTCAAATTATCCCAGCTCTGGCCATCAGGAGCTCTTAAGAGTTGTTTCCTGTGTTCTTTCCACAAACCCATATCTTTTTTCTTTTCTTTTTTTTCTTTTTAAGTGCTAACTTACTTTCTGGCACTGTAAGATGCTCCTTCTGGCTTATCTTGTATTTTCTGTACCCTAGCCTAAGAATCAGTAATTTTTTAAGAATCATGGATTCTTAATGGAAAATGTAAATGTAAATATTTATTACATATAAAATGTATAAGTCTTTATTACATTTTGAGTTGATGATTGTGTATGGTGTAAGATAAAGGTCCAATTTCATTCTTTTACGTATGGATATCCAATTTTCCCAGCACTATTTGTTGAAGAGACTATTCTTTCCTCCTTATATATTCTTAGTGCCCTTGCTGAGGATCAGTTGATCATATATGCATGGATTTATTTCTGGGCTTTCTATTCTGTTCCACTGGTCTGTATGTCTGTCTCTATGCCAGTACCATACGATTTTAATTTCTGTAACTTTGTAATATATTTGTAAACCAGGCAGTGTGATGCCTCCAGCTCTGTTTTTCTTTGTCAAGATTGTTTTAGCTATAGAGGATCCTTTGTGGTTCCATATTTTAAGGTTGGCTTTTTGTTTTGTTTTGTTTTAATATCTGTAAAGAATGCCTTTGGGATTTTGATAGGGATTGCACTGAATCTGTGGATCGTTTTGGGTAGTGTGGACATTTTAACAATATTAAATCTTCCAATCCATGAACATGAGATGTCTTTTCATTTGTATATATCTTCTTTAATTTCTTTCATTAATGTTTTGTAGTTTTCAGTGTACAGATATTTCACTTCCTTGCTTAAATGTATTTCTAAGTATTTAATTCTTTTTGATGCTATTGTGAATGGGATATATTCCATCATGACATTGATCTTGGCAATTATTTCAGGTATAGGACCCCAAAAGCACAGGCAACAAAAGCAAAAATAGACAGGACTACATCAAACTAAAGGGCTTTTGTGTATCAAAGGAAACAATCAACAAAATAAAAAAGACAATCTATGAAATGGAAGAAAATATTTGCAAATCATTTATCTGGTAAGGGATTAGTATCTAACGTACAGAAGAAACTGTTACAATTCAATAGCAAAAAACCCAAATAACCCAATTGAAAACTGGGCAAAGGAACTAAACAGACATTTCTCCAAAAGCATACAAATGGCCACCAGATATATGAGAAGATGCTTAAGCTCAGTAATTATCAGGGAAATGCAAATCAAAAGCACAATAAAATATCACTTCATACCTGTTAGAATGACTATTATCATAAAATCAAAAGACCATGAGTGTTGCTGGGGATGTGGAGAAATTAGAACTCTTGTACACTGTTCATGAAACTGTAAAATGGTACCACTGCTGTGGGAAACAGTATAAAGTCTTCTCAAAAAAATTCAAAATAGGGGCGCCTGGGTGGCTCAGTTGGCTGGGCGTCTAACTTCGGCTCAGGTCATGATCTCGCAGTCTGTGAGTTCGAGCCCCGCGTCGGGCTCTGTGCTGACAGCTCAGAGCCTGGAGCCTGTTTCAGATTCTGTGTCTCCCTCTCTCTCTGCCCCTCCCCTGTTCATGCTCTGTCTCTCTCTGTCTCAAAAATAAATAAACGTTAAAAAAAATTAAAAAAAAATTCTAAATAGAACTACCATGTGATCCAACAATTCCACTTATGGTATTTATCTAAAAGAATTGAAATTAGGATCTTCAAGAGATGTTTGCACTCCCATGTCCATTGCAGCACTATTTACAATCATTGAGGTGGGGAATAACCTAAATGTCTATGAACAGACGAATGGATAAAGCAAATGTGGCCTATCTGTACAATGTAATATTATTTAGCCTTCAAAAAGAATGAAGTTCTGATACCTGTGACAATATGGATAAAACTTGAGGATATTATGCTAAATGAAATAAGCCCATCACAGAACAATAAATATCATCTTTCCACTTATATGAAGGATCCTAAAATAGTCAAACTCATAGGAGCAGAGAATATAGTGGTTGTTGTCAGGGCCTACAGGAAAGAGAGGATGGGGGATTGTTACTTAATGGTCACAGAGTTGCTATATGGGATGATGGAAAATATTTGGAAACAGAGTGAATGATCGTTGCACAATGATATGAATGTAATTAATGCCACTGAATTGTACACTTAAAAATGGTTAAAATGGCATTAAAAAGATATGCTCATGACATGTAGCCATTGTTACTTAAGTGTTTAAGCACCTTAACATTTCAAATCATTTAATCTAGTAGCCATTATAGAAAACTGTTACCTAGCAGGTCAGAAAATGAGAGCTTTTAGTTAGTTAGGCCTTCTTATAAATAATAAAGTCTGTACATCATAAATATTTCACAGAATTAAAATAAATTATCAATGCAAAAAACTATGCTTGTTTAGTAATTAAATGGAGTTTTAATTCTTTAGTAATGAAAAGGAAAACTTGAGGATAGTCCTTATAAATATTTTTCAACAGGTGAGTTGATAAACTGATACATCTATGCAATGAAATACAGCTGGACAATTAAAAGAAACTGTTGATTCACATGAGACAGGGAGATCTTTAAATGCATTTTGCTAAGTCGGACACAAAAAGCAATGTATTGTATGATTCTACTTACATGATAGTGTGGAAGGCACAACCAAAGGAAAGAAAACAAATGATTTTCAGTGGTTGCCAGAATTGGTAGCTGGAGAATGGATCACCTGGAAGTGGAATTTCTGGGTCATATGATCATTCTATAGCTTTTTGAGTAACTACCAAGCTGTTTTCCAAAGCAGCTGTACCATTTTATACCCCCACTAGCAATGCCCAAGGGTTCCAATTGTTCTAATTTTTCACATACTTACCAACACTTGTTGTTTTTCCCTTTTCTCTTTTTTAAATTAGAGCCATCCTGGTAGGTGTGATGTGGTAACTTATTGTGGTTTTAATTTGCATTTCCAAAGTGACTAAGAATATTAAGCATCTTTTCAAGTATTTATTGGTCATTTGTTTACACTCTTTGGAGAAATATCTATTTAAGTCCTTTGCCCATTTTTAAATTGGCTTGTTTGTCTTGTTACTGTGTTGTAGGAATTCTTTGTCTTCTGGATATTAAACCCTTGTCAGATATATGGTTTGCAAATATTTTTTCCCATTGTATATGTCGTCTTTTCATTTTCTTGATAATGTCCTTTGATGCAAAAAGTTTTTAGTTGTGATGAAGCTCCATTTATTTTTTGTCTTGCTGCTTGTGCTTTTGGTATTCTATCTAATAGTCCATTACTACACCTAAGGTCATGAAGGTTTATCCCTATGTTTTCTGGTTTAATAGTGTTTACATCTTATATTTAGGTTATTGATCCATTTTGAGTTAATCTTTGTATATGGTATGAAGTGGTATAAGCATATCTTTGTTTTTAACCTTTTGAAAATGAAAATATTTTAAAGATTTAGTACCACATCATAGTTTTTTCTTAATGATAGAAGACAGATGCAATATTTATGCGTATTATAACCTAATACTTTAGAAGAGGGGAAAAATTCACCTTTGAATTTCTCACTTCTAACATCTTCCAATGAAAGACTCCCAGGCACCAATAGATTTAATTTTTTCTGGTCAATGGTTTATCCTGATTGCTCTGCTGAGCAAGCTAAGTTCTGGTGGAATTCTTACAATTCCGTCATAGAGGTGGGGTGTCTAACACTATGGAATGTTGGGGAAGACCATCTCCTACATCTCCTATCAACTATCAACGTCTCCTACTCCTTCCCTTCCATAGGAGAAGTTTTGCTCTATTAGAATCATACCAAATTCTTATTAATCCAGATAAAGAAGATTACAACTGCCAACATCTACCACATAAAAAATGGCCAGATTTTGGAGAACACATAAAATCGACTCTTTTTTTGGTTATCAGAAACGTGAAAGGGAGCTGAGCTGATATAGAACCTCATAATCATTTACCTTTAGCCCTTCTGTAAGCTATCGTTTGTTTTCTTTCTTTTTTTAAGATTCAACTACGTCAAAAGAAGAATATGTCATTTCATAGTTTTCCAAAGGAAGTACAGCTCCAACTCTGCCAGACCACAATCTATCGAGAGTAAGTGACACAGAAATGTTCTATCTAGGTCTTAGCAGTCCCCTAAGGAAAACAGTGGCAGGTGGTATGTAGAGTTTAACAGAACTTCAGAGACAAAAGACATGTTACAAATTGAATATTGGCCAAAAGAAATATATAATAGTTTGGGGTTTGTGCTTTGAACTCTGTAATGTCATAATGAGTTTTCAAACCAATCTAGAGGAAACTAAAACTGAAAATAGGATGAAGACCAAAATTTATTATAAGCAAAATAAGAAAACAATAAAAAATGACTGGACTGCTAAGACACTCCATTTACTTATCTAGAATGAGAAAAAACATGGAAAATGTATTAAGTAAAGTACCCTAAATTTTGTGATAAAAATCTGAAGTTGACATTTGCAATTTGAGGTTACCCACAATCTTTTGAACACGGCTGCATTTTGAAATGGCTACATTTTTTATAGTTCTCAATAATGTAAACCCCACCATCTCAATGTAGAACATAAAACCAAACCAAAGCATTAAAACAAAACCTACCTTTTCCGGCCCCTCCCCCCACTTGTCTTTTAGGATATGAGTTCATGATTTAGATTCTGACGGATATATTTTTATGACATTAATATGTGTGGCAGAAAAGGTAGGACGGGGGCATCCATTTTGGTGGTACAGGAATTAGCAAAAACCGCATGACTCTTTGCTCAGATGTGGTGGCTCTAATTTCCTGACTGTGGTGGAAACACTGTAGTTCTGGGGTCTGCTCAGCATCTTCAACAAGTTGTTCCTGGAAGTTTGGCCTAGAAATGATTTCACTAACCTTTCCAAAGATTCTATAACTACCTAATACCTGTAGTAAATCCTTTCTTTCTTAAACCAATCACAGTGGATTCTGTTGTCTGCAACCCAGATCCCTGTTTAATATAAGATCCGTTGTGTATATGAGTCTTTCTTGGAAAAAGTTAAATAGTGTAGCATTAATAGAAAATCTCATTTTATAAATCATGAATATGTAGACATTTTTATGGAAAGTTACTTTCATTTAGCACCAGTTCATTCAATGGAGATTGATATTAATATTTATTCAGATTTCTCCTTTTAAATGGAGAATAAAACAAAATGAATCAATGTATCTATAACTAATTAATGATGTTCATAGACTCTTCTTAGAATTCAATATACAATATACATATATAGCCGTGTGTATATTTTTGTAATCATTTTAATTTCTGAATGTGGAGGTATTAAATTTTTTTTTTCTATTCCTAACAAAAATACTCTAATTTTTGTTATTTGTTGGATTGGAGCAGTTGTATGTATAGGCTTAACAAGAAAAAAATCTTAAGGAAGATGATGATTCTAGTCAAACTGTAAATATTCTCAAATGCTTCAAGTATATGCTCCGGAAGTATAAAATTAAATGTCTTAGCATGAGAAACCTATTTAGTATTGGCATTCCTTCACAGCACTCAAGTAGGCTACTGAAGAATCATTCTGGAGTTACAGTATAATACAAAAGTGGAGTATAGGCCGATGTGAATATTTTATAGTTTATTGTATGCGTGGGTATTGTTAAATTTTAATGCTGCAAAAGAAATCGGTAGCCCTGGAATCCTTGTGTCAATGAGACATAGAGGAGGCTAGTGATCCAATTAGTATAATGGGCATCTGGCAGCCAAATGATGCACTTCAAAACCTGGCTGAGAATGACTGGCCCTCATCCATACTTTCACAATATAAAGGAGAGAAAACAGGATGTGGAACCCTCCTGCTCTTTCTGTGCTGCTTTAAATCCAACTGAATCTTGAAAACCAGACTTGCTATCCATATATTATTTCTCCATTCCCCATGCCTTCTTCCTCTTCCATCACATACTTATTATTGGCTTCACTTTCATGATTCCATGGTAGTCCTAGTGACTATTCTCCTATTCTTAGTTCATAGAAACCAACCATTATTTTGAGGATATTTCTGTGATGAGGCGGTTACTTCAGGAGTTTTTAGTCATTTTTCAAGTCTACAGATTAAAGTAGTGGCTTTTAAAATGGTTATCTGTTAACATGAACAATAGAAAGTTAGGAGTCTTCACATTTTAATCTTGTGATCTTCTTTCCAAAGACAATGGAACGTAGAGCATGGTAAAACTTCCTTCATGCATTTTTTTCCCTTGGAACTAGAATCATAATTCTTTTATTTTTTTTATTGTATTCTACTTATTTAATTTTTTTTAAAGTAGGCTTCACGCCCAGCATGGAGCCCATTGTGGGGCTTGAAATCACAACTCTGATATCAAGATCTGAGCTGAGATCAAGAGTCTGACACTAAGGGGTGCCTGGGTGGCTCAGTTGGTTGGGCGACTGACTTCAGCTCAGGTCATGATTTCATGGTCTGTGGGTTTGAGTCCCCTGTTGGGCTCTGTGCTGACAGGTCAGAGCCTGGAGCCTGCTTCAGATTCTGTGTCTCCCTCTTTTTTCCCCTCCCCCTTGTGTTCTATCAAAAATAAGTAAACATTAAAAAAAAAAAAAAAGAATCAGATGCTTAACCAACTGAGCCACGAGGCACCCCTAGAATCATATTTGTTTAAGAAAACATATAACCTTATTTTAAAGTTTTCTTTATTTGTATTATTATGCCCTATATGTTGAGATACAGTCAGATATGAGCTTCTTCTGCCCTTACGTGTCTTGCTGAATGTGCCAAAATCCTGGGGCTTTGACTTTTCTCTTACCTAGGCCACTTCTCAGGATTGATAATGTAGCTGGCAATCCTGAGAAGATAATACATTGCAGTTCTTGTATTGCACCTGGTCTCCTTTCAGACAAACAGGCTTGCTTACTGCTTTTTATAAAAGCTGCAGATTCCCTAAGCTTTGGCTCTCCTCTGAGTGACTCACCCCACTGCATATGCAGGCTCCACTGGGCTCTCAACATTGCCTTGTGGGACTTGGGCACTGGTACAACCATACTGATACTCCTGTTATCCCTTTTGCTGCAACTAGTAACTTTCTTTGTCTCTGACTCAAGAGTCTCATATCTTCTGTCAGCATCCACAAAACTGTGGCAGGCTTACTTAGTTTGAATAGTTATTTTGGTGGGAGTTTTCCTGCTTCTAACTTTCGTTCACAGCATCAAACTTATTGAAGTAGAGCAACATCCCAATATTTTATTTATAAAATATCTTCCTTTTGAACGGTTCAAGTCACTGTTATATAATATGTTTTTCCCCTAAAAAGTTTTTTTTAATGTTTATTTATTTTTGAGAGAGACAGAGACAGGATGCGAGTGGGTTGGGGCAGAGAGAGAGGGAGGCACAGAATCTGAAGCAGGCTCCAGGCTCCAAGCTGTCAGCACAGAGCCTGACGTGGGGCTCAAACTCACAAGCTGTGAGATCATGACCTGAGCTGAAGTCGGATGCTCAACCAACTGAAGCCACCCAGGTGCCCCTTCCCCTAGAAAGTTTTTATGAAGTATGTAGGTACGGGTTAATCCCATTTTGTAAATGAGGAATTGGAGGTAGAGATTAAGCGATTTTCTCAAGATCACTTAATTAATTCATAGCACACAAGTGCTAGAATTCAGGTGCCTACTTCTCACTGATAACACAGGGATGGGGTGTCTGTAATATATCTTCCTTCTCACTAACATTCTCTGTAATGATACTTGTCTAATTCAGACCATAGAATTTATAACTGGTATTCTTCCAGGAAGGAAGAACTCTTGGTAGTATAATTACTAACTGAAAATCTGAAATTATTTAGACTTCCTAATATTTCGTAAAGCATGTTCTGTTCCAGCATTCACAAACATTACTCATATATTAAAAAAACAAATAATGTTTGCTCTTAGCCTCAAATATAGTGTTTCTTGCAGAGTAGTCCTCATCAAAATAATCTGGAGAGCTTTTTAGGAATACAGGTTGCACCCCAGACCTTTCAAATTAGAATTTTCTAGAGTATAAAGGAGTCTTGAGTTTTTTTTAAATCAAATGTCCCAGGTAATTAAAAAAAATTTTTTTAATGTTTATTTATTTTTGAGAGAGAGAGACAGAATGTGAGCTGGGGAAGGGCAGAGAGAGAGGGAGACACAGAATGCAAAGCAGGTTCCAGGATATGAGCTGTAAGGACAGACCCCAATGTGGGGCTCGAACTCACAAACTGCAAGATCATGACCTGAGCTGAAGTCAGACACTTAGCCAACTGAGCCACCCAGCCGCCCCATCCCAGGTAATTTTTTATGTCCATTAAAGTTTGCCATGCATTACTAACAGGGAGAGGTTGTTTCTCTAAAATAGGTGTGTGCAAACTACCTTCCTTTGGCTAAATACCTACAAATAGGGGAAAGTAGCAGATTTACAAAACCATTTCTAAATATAGTACTTATGAAAGGTCTTGATGAAAGCAATGCAAGTCAACACCAAATGTATGTCTTTCAGAAAGCCAAAACTCTTTCCTTACATCATGAATTTAGCAGTAGTGGATTGAAAAATGCCTATATTTGGTGAAATAGCACACTTTAAGGAATTCATTTATATGGAGACCTTCTGTTTTGTGGTTGTGCAACACCTCCTTTTGCCTATTCATAAATCCACTCGATATGTTTTCATTGAGCGCCTACTTTCTGAGCCAAGCGCCATTCTAGGCAGTAGCGGACAAGTTGGCTGGGATCCCTGCCTTCAAGGTCTATACCAGAAGAGGATGATAATTGCTTCTTAACAAAAAGTAAAATTCTTTACAGATGAAGATAAAAGGATTTTGTTTGCCACCAGGGACTCCAAACTTGCCATTTTGCAGAAGAAATGTTTTTTTTAATATTTTTTCTTTACAGATTTGAAACTGAAAGTATGGTTATAAGATAGACATATATCAAAGGAATCCTATTTGATTCTTGCTGGACATTTAAAGGTCACGTCAAGTAATACGAGCAGGAACAAAAATACCAACTCTGAAATTTTAAGTCAGTTTGAAAGAAGGTGACATCAAAGGGGTAAATATTGCCTCAATTTCTTGGTCTCCCACCATGATTTTTTATGAAAAAAAATTTTAATTATGTGTGTCATTACATTAAAATAATTTACATAGCATGCTGTAGTATTGACCTCAAGTATGAAATATTTGAGTAATTGAAATGCTTAGGAAAAACACATTATTCCCTAGGGTAGAGCAAACAGATAGCTTAATATATATTTCATCAAATATAGGACACACAAGATTCATAAATGATTGTTATATGAATGATTAACCAGTTAAATGAGTTACAAACCATATAAATTTGGAGGCTGAGTGGCATTAAAAAAATAAAGTGTACCCAAAATAGTTACTGATTAAAAGAGCTCCTTTTGATTCTTTAAAGAAATTCTATCCTTGCAAAAATTTTTATGCAAAAGGGATAGGATTTAGGGCAAGAGAGCAGCTTGTGTGTAGTAATAAAATTTATTTCGTAACTTTATTTAGTTGAGGACAGATTGGATTTGGAGATTCTTGAATCCAAAAGTCCCTAAGAGTAAAGGTCTTGGGAGGTGAGAACAGTTGTTAGAGTTGATTTTGGGAATGTCATTTGAGGTCAGATATGATATTGGAAACAGTGCTGAAGAATCTGGACTTCGAGCTCTTTGATAGTCTTTAAGTAGGAAGGAGATGGATCAGATTAACATTTAGATAGGTGACTGGTGTAATGATGTGGGGGCTGTATTAGCAGAGAAAGGACAACATGGATTTGGAGAACAGTTGGGAGATCAATGAGCAGATCTTGGACCAGGGCACCAGCCATGGGCATACCAATTAACAGATGGATTCAATATATTTTACTTGTAAGAAATTCAATGAGAAGGGCAAAGGAAAAAGAATAGATGTATTTCTAACAATTTTCAATAAAAATCAATCCTTATTTTTGCATGGCATTCCCACTGATGAATTAGTTATGAATCATCATTGTTGGGTCGAAAATTTCTTGATAGACTGAGCATTGGTCAAGGAGCTAACCAACCTGTGACTGGCTGAATATTCTCATGCTGGAGGTGTTTTGGAGGCACTCTTGGAACCTATGACTCACTGTGGACTCCAAGATCTTCCCCAGGACGAGTAACTGTTAGTGATAGATGGAGCCTTGGAGGTCAGCTAATGGATTGCTTATGTTGATACAGATGGTTAGTAGCCAAAGTGGGAGTAGAAACCTGAATTTAGTACTCTGTTCACCATGCTGCCTCAACTATGTGTGGATCAAATAAAGTCGTTGGTTTTATCAACTAAAGGGAAGAAACTTAAATCATCTGGACTGGTGTTTCTCAAAAAGTCTGTATTCATTACGATTCTCCAGAGAAATGGAACCAATGGGATATATATATATATATATATATATATATATATATATATATATATGGAGTATATATATATGGAGTATATATATGTATATGGAGTATATATATATATATGGAGTATATATATATATGGAGTGTATATATATATATATATATATATATATGGAGTATATATATGGAGTATATATATTATATGGAGTGTATATATGTATATGGAGTGTATATATGTATATGGAGTATATATATATAGAGTGTGTATATATATATATATATGGAGTGTGTATATATATATATATATATGGAGTGTGTATATATATATATATATGGAGTATATATAAAGAGAGAGTGTATATATATATACATATACTCCATATATATATATATATATATAGAGAGAGAGAGAGAGAGAGAGAGAGAGAGAGAAAGAGATGAGAATTGACTTACACTATTATGGAGATCAAGAAGTCCCACACTCTGAATCTGCTGCTTTCAAGCTGGAGAACCAGGAAAGCCAGTGGTGTAATTCAGTCCAAGTCTAAAGGCCTAAGAACCAAGGGAACCAATGGTATAAGTGCCAGTTGGAATCCATAGGCCCAAGAACTGAGGGCCTGACGGTGTAAGGCCCTGTCCAAGTCCAAAGGCCTGAGAATTAGGAGTGCCAAAGTCCAAGGACAGGGGAAGACGGATGTCCCGGATGTCCCGGCTCAAGCAAAGAGAGATTTTAAATTTAAAGTCATACCACCCTCCCTTCTCTAAGATAACCTCACCTTGACTTCTATTGCTACATCTTTTTCAATACCATAGTCATAAAACAGTGCTATAATTTTGTACATAGTTACACTAAACCATCCCTCCTCATTGAGCATCATGGATCTAGGTCAGCATCTCCACTCCGAGTGGAGCCTTTGTCTTGAGAACAAAGCATTCTTTTTTCTTAGTGGTAAGTTGTTGAATGGAGCTAGGACACAGCCCTATGCATGGTTACAGATCATGCAGCTGTTTAAGCACTTGAAATAGTCCGGACTAAAGACTTGTTTGACCTGGAGTTCTGGTTTTATACCAGAGTTGGTATAAATTAATCCTACTGGAGTTGATAGATTATCTGAATGGAAAGTCCAAGCCAATCCTTATTTATCAATTGTATAAGATTTAAGACTTATATTTTTTTAAGATTTATATTTTTTAATCATTTGGTTAAAATGATGCATACTTATAAATCTACAAGTTCCTAGAATTTCATTGTAAGAATAATGTCAGAACTAAAATAATTCTAAAAGAGGTGCATTTGTTTTAGTTTTCAGGAAATCTGCCTTTTAACTAATGGCAATCAGCCTACTTTGATTTTATGTAAAACAGATGTATAATTTCTGGTGATGAGTAAAGAAGTATTTGATGATACTCATAAAAATGATTAATATTAAAAAAAATCTTTTGGGGAAGCCTACGTAAATTTCAAAGTCCCAAATATTTACATTGAGAATGAATACTAAGGAAAATTAAGTGTCTCTATTTAAATGTTAGATCTTAACACTGTGCTGATGGATCATTAGTGTTAATTAGATAACAAACCATCATAGATGCAGGAGAGGCAAAATTTTCCCTCTACCCTTCTAGGATTTTTCATCTGGGGTAGAAAATGTAACTGATATATATAGCAGATTACTCAGAGAAAAGCATACACATTTATGTAAGTTTTATGTGATGTAGGAGCGCTCACCATGACATGAAGACCCAAAGAAATAGCAAAATTGTAGAAAGTACTTTTATATGAGGTGGAACAGAGGTTAATTGTGGGAAAGTCACTAGAATATATGGGGAGGCTAAAGGAAGATAAGAAGTATTTTAACAAGTTCTGTTTGTACAGAATCTCTCAGCTTTGACTCCCTGTTGAAGCATGGTTCTTTTTTCCTGGTACAGGGAGGGCATCTTTCACATGGCAGGGTTTGTTTTTTTTTTTTTTAATATTTATTTTATTTATTTTGAGAAACTGAGAGAGAGACAGAATCATAAGTAGGCTCTGTGCTGTCAGCACAGAGCCCGATGTGGGGCTTGAACCCATGAATCGTGAGATCATGACCTGAACCAGTATCAAGAGTCGGACGCTTAACCGACTGAGTCTTCTAGGCATCCTTCACATGAGAGTTTTTAATCACGTATTTTCAGGAAGAAAAGTAGGACATTAGAATGTCCTTCTTGCACCTGCTGTTTTTTAAGTGTCCCTAGCTCGAAATAATCCTTATGCCAAAGTGGCGTATTTTGGGGTGCTGTGCAACCTGTCACCCACTCACAGACCATAGGGATTTTTCAAGGATTAAATTAGAAAACCCTTATAAAACTATCAGACCCATGCCTGGCAGAACAACACCCACTACATGGTAGTCTTTACTTTCGTTGCTGCTAATTATAATTAAAAATAATTACGTGCTGTTGACAGATACATACCCTTCAAATCAACTTTAAAAAATTGTGACTTTAAATGCTGTATTGCTTAGGAAAACAGTTGGCTGCTTCATTGTTATGTTTATAATTTGAAGTTAAAGTGCCTATTCTCAGGGGTGTTCTGTGATGCTCCTGAAATTCTTGATGAGGTGGGAGCCCTGTGTACTGCTGGTTGGCAACGGAGCTATATTTTGTCACACAAGCCAGTGTCAGGTGGAAAGCAGAGTTTTTCATTTTCATTATTTTGGGGGAATGTGATTTACAAGTGTTTAACAGGGCTTATAGCAAGCTCAGGTGTATATTATAATTTCCTTGTTACTTAAAACATTTCTTAGGTTAATCTGAGGAGTCACATAGCCTTAGTTACAGGGTGATGGTGATCTAACATTTGTGGGTCTAAGGTTTTTGTTTTTTTCTCAAAACAAATGGCTTTCCAAAGCTATTTAGGCCATGTGTTCCTACTCTGCCTTATAAATCTTGATGTGCCAGGTACTGGAGCGATTGCTTAGTTGATCCCTTGGGAAGCCTGAAGTGAAAGCATTGATTAGGCTCTTTTGGGCTGAGAGCCCTATTCAGCTATTCAGCTGGCAGAAAGTCTTTGTTTTTTCATTAGGCAAACTAGTGGCAGCAGAATCTAGCCTAGAGATACTTATTCTTATTAGCATGGTCATGAGCACTGCCTACTGCCCGCTCACAAGTCCTGTTGGTAAGCCATTCTGGAAGCAGAGGAATGTGCTCCAATCTGTATTTATGTAGAATTTTTAAAATGGATACATTTGTCAATGCTTATCGGATAAAGCTCATGAGATTTTCTGTGTATTTGCTAGGATAAATCATTCTGTGATATGCTGCTCAAATTCAGAGTGGAATGTACTGTAATCTGATTTGAAAGTGTCATGGGAAATTTCTTCAACGTTTTAGTATTGATGAATATCAACTTAATAGATGCATGCTGTGTACTTCTTTACTGAACCGGTGCTGTGGGAAATTGATGGACAGCAACGATTATGGCCATTGTAAGTGTCATATACTCAAATGTCCTATGAAAAAGAGCATCAGTAATACAGTGGTATGCAGGATGTGGTTTTCTTTTTAAATATTATATTTTATTTATTATTTATGGACTAAAAAAGAGAGGTGAGCTCCATTAACCCAGTGACCTTTATTTTTTCCCAAGAAGGATAATTGCATTCTAATGGAAATATAGGAACAGTAGGTATTGTAAATACAACTCTCTGAAAGAGTGGGGCTGCTTTGCTTCAGTCTCTCTCTGAAAGCATCCATTGGGGCCCAGCATAAATTTATAAGCAACTCAAATTCTTTACCAAAATAGAAAAATACTGCCAAATGTGTTAGCACTGGGAAAATCGAATAATGTTCTGGTGTTAATCTTCTATTTTCTTCAAACATATCATGTTCTTTTAAAAGTCATAGTCATTGGTTTCATTCAGGACTGGAATTATAGCCTTATAGTAAGTGTCACCATGGTGTATTTTGGAGAGTGCAGTGATGTGTTCCTATTTGTGAGGGCTGTGTGCATCTTGCATGAAAATCATAAATTGGGGGCTCCCACTCTGGTCACTTTCCATTGACCTTTTGCGTTTTCTGACCTGATCAAATCTTCTGGTCCTTAAGAGACTTAATTTTGAAACCTGCCTGAGATCTAGCCAGGAGAAGGATGGAGTCTCAGTTCTGCTTTTGGGCTCACGCTGTGATAGGGTCATAGAGACTCCACAGAGATGTTGTCAAGGAATCTTGAATGCCAGTTCATGCACCACTGATATTCTGTGACTGTTCTTGCCAGAGGCAAATGAGAAAGATATAGATGGTGTACATTTTTTTTCACAAAACTGAATTTATTCAGAATTTAAAAACAAGATCCTTTAGGGGTACCTGGTTGGCTCTGTAGTTTAGGCATCCAACTCTTAATTTCGGCTCAGGTCATGATCTCATGGTTAGTGAGATCGAGCCCTTGTTGGGCTCCGTGCTGTCAGTGCTAATTCTGTCTGTCTCTCAAAATAAATAAACTTTAAAACAAACAAATAAACAAACAAAAAATAAGGTCCTTTATGTTTTACATTATGCTTTTTGTTTTTTTTTTTTGGTGCTTAAGTGTCATGTATTCATGAAATGATGTCCACTATCCTTGGTACTTGTTTTAATGTTCTTACTTGGCACACACAAACAAAAAAGTTGTCAGCTGTACATCATATTCCTTCACCCTTAAAATGAAAAACAATTTTTTTTTGTTTTGATCTGGGACATCCTCATATCTGGAGACCAATTACTTTGTCAAAGACTATTTGGTCTTTTTGAAGGCTCAGATCTTCGTGTTAGGAAATGCTTCCTCTAAACTTATTATTTGTTTTATGTTGTCTCTCAAAACAACATAGCTTATTCCTTAAGACCCCAGGCGATGAACCCAAACAACTAGGATTCCAGTGTCTCTAATGCCATTTATTTTAACCTTTCAGAGCCTCAGTTTTCCATCTGTGTAAATGGCAACAACAAAACACCAAATTATAGAAGTGCTATGACCATTAAGTGGGTTAATACATATCAAATGCTTAGCACAGTGGCTGGCATAAAAGACATATTTTGGCATATATGAATTTTGCAATTGATCATATTTTTCTTCTTTGTTTTGGTAACAGGATATTTATAGCCAGATTTACCTATATGTATCCCATGGTTGTCTGGGACTTGATTAGGTGAAATTATATGGCTGGCCTGCTATTTCCCTATCTATATTCTCTCTTCCCTTTGACTTCCTCAGCTGTTTATTTTTCTCCATTGATTATATGTGCTTAAAAAACTTTTTTTTTTTTTTTACCAGAGGCACCTGGGTGGCTCAGTTGATTGAGCGTCTGACTCTTGATTTCAGCTTAAGTTACCATCCCAGGGTTGTGGGATTGAGCCCTCCATTCGGCTCTGCACTGAGCATGGAATCTGCTTAAGATTCTTTCTCCCTCTGCCCCTCTCCCCAGCTTGTGCACATTCTCTCTCCCTCTAAAAAAAAATAAAATAAAGTAATAAAAAAAATCCCATCAAGTACTAATACAGCCTTTACTCAGAGTACAGATACAAGGATATACAAACTCAGAATTTCTGGGTTTGGGATTCAGAAATCTACTGTATAATAAGCATTGCAGGAAATACTTAGGCACACTCAAACTTGAAGATCGCTGGCTGAATAGAATATATGTAATATTTTATATTGTGAGAAATTTTTGTATAAAATACTATAAAATAAATCAGTAAGCCAAAAGTAAAAATAAATAAATAAAAATCCCATCAGTATTTGGGATTGGGATAAGATACAAATAAATGAGTTAAATTTAGAGAGCCAATTCATGCACCAGGCCTTCACATGCCACTTCCGGCAAAGTGACTTCACAGAGTTCTGACTTCAGAGCTTCTTTGATTATACAACTCACTTGGCCACTCATAGACTCCTAGAATATTGCAGCGGAAATGTAGAGGAGGTGGCTGTGACCGTGAAGCACTAGGGGACTCCAGGGAGCTGGCTGCCGAAGAGGCCATCCATTGAGCCAAGACCAAGCAAGATAGAATTAGAGGAAACAACACCATTATCACTCATAATATCAAACTCTACCATTTAATGAACACCTCTTTTTTTAAAAGTTTATTTATTTATTTTGAGAGGGGGGAGGAGGGGCAGAAAGAGAGAATCCCAAGCAGGCTCTGCACCATTAGCGTGGAGCCCAATGCAGGGCTTGAACTCATGAACCCCAAGAGATCATGACCTAAGATGAAACCAAGAGTCAGAAGCTCAATTGACTGAGCCACCCAGATGTCCCTACCGAACACCTTTTTTAAAAAAAAACTGGATTTGCACTAAGTATTTTCCTTGCAGTATTTCATTTGATTATCACAATACCCATTAGTTACTATTTTATTCCCCCTTCATAGATGGAAGAAACAAACCTAGAAGATGTTAAACAAGATATTTCAGGTGCCAAGACTAATATGCAGTTGAACTGGCTCTCACACCCAGAGTACCTGACTCTACAACTTCCGCTCCTAACTGCCATGGTTTCCAATCTGCTGTTATTCCCACAGAGCGAAGCAAGGAAAGGCAGAGGCCTCCTATAAAGTTCCAAAAGATTGTACTGGCATGGTTGGAAGGCTTCCTGACTTCCAGGATCATAAAAAAGGGCACTTTAGTCATTTGTGCTGAGATTTACTGTAGAGTGTCCCATCCTGTAATATGCCGTGAGAACATTTGTACAAACCCAGCCTTGGGGCCCGGCTCACCATCTTCATCACAGACTTGTGCACTCGGTGCTTACCATCTGGTTGAATCGTGGGTAGAAGTGTTTACTTGCTATTGTACATCCTTCACATTTTCCATAATAAAAAGTGGCGCTGGGTACTGAGAAGTAAGCAGTTGGCACTCCTATGCCACCTGGCATTTGGCAGCCAAGCTCCTCTCCTAAGCGGTAAGGGAAACCTGAGCAGTGGAGGTTCATCTCAGGACAGCATCAAGCCTCACAAGCCAACAAGTGCTGGTTGTTATTCCACGGTTGCATCTGGTCCCATGATGGGTGCTCTGGTCTAGCCAGGCAGTGGAGTGGTCCCAGCAGTGTTTGCCTTTTGGAGAAAACAGATACTGTGACAGAGAATGAGCAACCACGGGAAACTTGAAGTCCTCATTTTGCATTTTGAGCATATGCGTTACAGGCTGGCCCTCAGATGGAGCGGCAGTTCCTGGTGTGGTTGCCTGAGAAAGTTGCAGTGGACATTACAACTTCAGTTTTCTTTCACTGGGTCTGTTTTGTTTGTTGTTTGCTGGGAGACTAGGTACGTTAAAACCATTTCAGGTTTGATTGGATCAGAGTCCTAGAAAAAAAAGGGTTCTAATCAGTGAAAAATAGATGTTCCTCTGAGAAATGTGATTAAGCCTCTCCAGCAGCACACTGCTGATTGTTCATCAAACTTGTCTCCAACAAGTTTAGCAAACTGAGCGATTGTTGGATGTATTTTATGCAGTTATTCACAGTATACTTAGAGTTTCCAGTTTTGCCCTTTTTTTTAAATGTTTTTATTTATTTTTGAAGGAGAAAGAGAGAGAGAGACAGAGCATGAGCAGGGGAGGGGCAGAGAGAGAGAGGGAGACACAGAATCCGAAGCAGGCTCCAGGCTCTGAGCTGTCAGCACAGAGCCCGATGTGGGGCTCGAACTCACGGACCGTGAGATCATGACCTGAGCCAAAGTCAGATGCTCAATTGACTGAGCCACCCAGGTGCCCTGACAAGTTTTGCCTTTATTTCTTACTTGTTCAGCAGGAACAACTCATTTAATATGAGCAACTTATTCAAGAAGTTTGAAGGCACTGTAGCGCAGTAAATAGAGTTTTGCAGTCAGAAAGAGCAAAGTTCTGATCTGGCTCTGCCATTCACTTGCTGTGGACTTTGGGTAAGTGACTGAGCCTCTCTAAGCCTCAGTGGGCTCATTTTCAAATTATCATGTGGAGTGGGTGCAAAATCAATTTCAGAAAGCAACTCAAGGTGATTATTGAACGCTTACATGTGCCAGGCACTGTTCTAGGTTATATGGATACAGTGGTGAACTTGAACTTTCCCTCAAGGAGCTTGTGTTCAAAAGGGAGGGCCAAGCTAACAACTTATTACAACAAATTAAGATGCAGGCTAAGACAGTGAGAAGCTTGAGGGGCCTCGGGTGTGTAAGGGGGAAAATAAATAATTCAGTTTAGGTCAGCAGTTCTCTGCCTTGACTGTTCACTAGGATCCCCTAGAGAGTTTTGTTTTTTTTTTAAACTACCAATATCCTGGTCACATCATAGACTAGTTAAAATCAGAATTTCTAGGGGTAAAACTTGAGGACCAGTAATGTTTAAGTCCCCCAGGTGATTTTAATGTGAAGCCATGTTTGATAAACTTTAGTTTTGGCTGTGATCAGAGGGGTTATTGGAGCGAGCTGAGATCTTGAGGCTTAAGCCTAGGGCATGATCCAAAGTTGGCTACATGTAGAGAGGAGGGAACCACACGTAGAACAAGAAAAAGGGCATGTGTGTGTTTGTTTGTGTGTCTGTGTCTGTACGTGTGAAGAGCTGCAGGGGCTGAAGAATGTGATACATCCTGGGGAAATGCAGATAATTCTGTATAGATTGAACATGGAACCCAAGAGGTGTAGGGCTGGAGAGGTAAGCTGTGGCCAGAACACAAAGGTCTTTGAATTACCTTCTAAAGAAATGGCATCAGTGCTGGCACATGATAGGCCTTCAGTAAATGATAATGATGGCTATTAGTAGTAGATGCTTGAGTTCTTGGAATCATTAACTGCTAGGGTGGCAAGGGTCATTCTAACTAGCCTTCTCAAGGGTCTCAATGGAAGATTGATCTTCAGAACATTTCAATATACCAGCCATGTGAATGGGAAGAGGAGATTGATGTGTCTGGGTTGTTAGCTTCTCTCCATTCAAGTTGTGACTTCAGAGTGTAGTGAGTAATTAATTTCTCACTGAATTTTTTTTTGTTGTATAACATAAAATTTACCACTGTAACCATTTTTAAGTATACAGTTGAGTAGCATTAAGTATATTCATATTGTTGTGCAAACATCACCACTATCCATCTCCAGAACTTTTTCATCATCCCCAGAAGAAACTCTGTACCCATTAAATACTAATTCCCCATTCCCTCTTCCCTCCCCTGGTCCTGGCCCCCTCTATCCTACTTTCTCTCAATGAATTTGATTGTTCTAGGTACCTCATATAAATGGAATCATACAATAGTTGTCCTTTTGTATCTAGTTTATTTCACTTAGCATAATGTCCTCACTAGATTTTTGAAGTCTTAGTTTTTTTTCCCTTAAGGGCTTAGGTATTTGCTTGGACCTTAAACTCTGACATTTTAAAAGCACAGAAATAGCTTTGATGTTAGGGAGTTCATAACAGGCCAACACAGTGTAATATAAGATGACAAAGTAGCATACAGTGTGTGCAAATGTCCTGCCCAGTTTCCCTGATGAAGGCATGAACATCCTGGATTATCTGTTGTGGTTTATCATGCTCTGTTCCCTCCGATAACACAAAGACAACATAAAGGTAGTTGTTCATCCACCTTTTCATGGGTTGTTGTTCTCTCTTTGCTTTCATTCAGAGACCTTCAGATGTCTCTTTTCTTCAAACTGGATAGTAAATATAAATAGGAAATTATTTTTAAATAATCTCATATATTAAACATGTTGGTTTGCAAGCTGGGAGATTCTTGGGTGTAATCAGAAACTAGCCACCATACACGAGGGCAAGGAGACTGAAGAAAAAGGACACTCCAGGTTGTCAGTTGGCAAAGGAACTTACATACGAGGCTTGTCTTGGGCAGCCACCAGATGAGATCTCCATACCTGCTTGCCAAGTGTTAAGAATTTACATAAAGGCCTTCACTGGGTTCAGTCACATAAGCTCAACACCATATCATTGTCTCAAGGCTGTACCATTGGGGCAGCTTCTGGAAGCGGGAAAGGCAAGCAGGATGCACATTCTGAGGACAGGGGACAGGTGAGGAGCCTCTAATTGCTGCAGTCCAGCTTGTAGGTCATGTCCTCTTAATGACCTCCCCCAACAGGGCAGGAACAACTTGAATCTTCACAGCCTCATATTATAGTAAACAGACTAGTTGCATGACTGCCATATAGTCACAGTTCTCTCTGCCTCCAAAAATTTTTATGAATAGCTTCTCAAAAAGATGGAAACCACTTGGCACAACAGTCATATGAAAAGTCATCACATCTCACTTAGTAGCTTAAACTGGAAAGAACCTGAATTCTTCCTTTGCTCCCTTTATTTCCCTTCCTTTCTTAAATTTTATTTATTAAAAAAAAAAACCTCTTGAGTTCCTAATAAATGTCAGGCAGTGCATTAGGGCCCACAACAAACAATAGATATGGTGTCTACTCTTATACAAACTAATGGGTTTAATACTGGTTATTGATTTATATAGTTAATTTCTGAAGCACATAATCACTAGTGCTAAATTCACAGGATATTAAGTGGATCATGTATTCTCATGTTTATTTTTACATGTTGGGATAGAACCACTTAATGAGGGGCTAACCAACTGGCTGCCAACTTCTCCCACAAAGTGGGGTAAAATTCCTGTTGTCCAGGTCTGATGTTTGATTTGCAGTTCTAGAAATTTACATGTCAGTGCTTCATGAGCTGTCTCCTGAGACGAGAAGACAGGACAGACTGATGTTAACTTACAGAAGAATGGTATATATCTGAGTGTCGACTTATTTATTTTTTAAATTATATATATATATATACATATATATATTTAATATTTATTTATTTTTGAGAGAGGGAGAGAGAGAGAGAGAGAGAGAGCAAGCTGGAGAGAGGCAGAGAGGGAGACACAGAATCCGAAGCAGGCTCCAGGCTCTGAGCTGTCAGCACAGAGCCTGACGCGGGGCTCAAACTCACAAACCGTGCATGACCTGAGCTGAAGTTGGACGCTTAACTGACTGAACCACCCAGGCACCCCTAATTTATTAATTTTGATGGGCAATATCACTTTTCATTCACTAAATATTCATTTTTATCATTTCATGAATCCTTCCTGTATCAGGGTGCCTGAAAGGCTGAATTCACAGTCAAAAGGATGCTAAGTGAAGACAAAATTGAAGTAATATTATGTAAATCGTCTCAAGGGATCCTTAAGGCCGAGGAGATGCCTGGTATAAATCCGAGTCCTGTGGCAGAGAACATCTCCAGAATAAACCAGTAGTATCCCACAGATTCTGTGTTCTGAGTGATATAATCTTTCATCATATATGCCAGTATCATCAAGATTGAGTTACAGTCAGATCATGCTCTTAGCTACTCTGTCTCTTTAAAGTGATTTTGCTTATCTCTGATCTCATCCGTAATAGATTATGATGACTGGCCAAACTCTTAGTGTCCTAGGACTTTTCCTGTATCCCCGTCTAATCAAATTGTTCTCTTTGCCTCCGTCTATCTATTATTGCATTCCAAAAAGTGCTCTATTTCAAAAAAAGAAACATTATCGTTAAATAATCTGTGGGTTTTTCTCCAGTTAGGCCTTTCTGTTTCTTCATCCATTTAATCCATGTCTATTATATTTGTCTGTTGACTGAATTTTGGGGATGTGCTTTGAACTGAATTCAGGCCCAAGCTTTCAGAGAAAGAAAATCTAGCTATTAATCATGACCTAGACTCCAACAGGTTAGTTTGGAATAATATCCAGAGCACCTATTTTTCACTCTTTCTTTGGTTTCTCAGGGATCTCACTGTGCTCTGTGACAGGGTCTGTTTCTCCAGTTCTGGATTCTAGTATCCTGCCTTTTCACATGGGCCCATTCTAGAAGCATCTCAACCTGGCCTTTTTGAGTTGTAACCATTTTGTGCTTATGTGCCCTTTTTACGAGAGTCTTTGAAATGTGATAAGGTAAGCAGCTACCTGCTTTATCTGTACTAAGCCTCGGCCTTTGCTCAGATATATTTTTAAAATAATGCCTATTTAAACTTTCTACTTTTATATTATATCCCCAATAATCTTATATTATTTTTCATAGCTGCACAGAATTGAAATTCTTTTGTTCATAGACCTCTAACGGTGACTCCATGCCCCTGGACTTCATCATTCATTTGCCACTGTGTGTTGGTAAATGTAAACTATGGACTTGAACTGTTCACACTTCCTTGCCAGGATCCTAGTTGTGTTGTTATCAACTTTGTCATCATTTTTACTATTGCTTACTTCAGGGAAATTAATGTGCTGGCTAGTGACATTTTCACTTCCCATTTTAGGACTTTTGGGTGTGATGTGTTTTTAAAAAGCCTATCCAGTATATTAATAATGGACAAGAAATGGCGTCATACAAGCACACAGGGCCTTGAAGATCAAGGTCTCGGGAGATTCAGAAGAGCAAATTATAGAGTACATTTTATGTCTTGGAAAGGGAACAGATACTATAATGAATTTTTAAGTTAGCAATTTGTTTAGTCTCCTGAGGCCCTGGCAGCTTGCTGAGGTTATAGGGGTAAAAAGCACCTGCAGAGAGGAATTTCTCAGTCAGAACCAACATTTAAAGTAGTGGTGTGTTAATGCTTAAAAAGAAGTCCTGCATACATTTTTTATAGCTTCTAGCTTTTTCAGTTGGATCTAACGGATGATGCTCTGAGAGGATGAGCCAGCCTGCCATTTTCCAGGCTCCAGTTTCCATTATTTATGTTCTTTCCAATAGAGCCTATGGCACATTCTTAAATTGAAGACAGCTTTGCTGGAAGTACAGCCTAGTGCCTGAATGGAGGCATATGGCAAATGCCATTGAGTCTCTACATTTTCTTTTTAATCCTGCTATTCTTATTTAGGAATATTCAGTGACTTAACTTAAAATTAAGTGCATTTTCAAGGATTCTGAGTTCCTGGGGCTGTTCTTTAAATAGTGAACGCTTATGTGATTAGTGTTTGATTAAATGTTCAAAGAGGACAGTTTTCATCACAATGTCAAGTGGAGATGTGTCGTAAAAAATTAGATGAGAACTCAAAGGCAAATGGAAGATTCCATGAATTTTTATGATCCGAGCACAGAGTAATTTGAGTTGAAAAAGAGAAACTAAGTATTTTGGCAGTCTTCAGCAAAGAAATTGTGACCTAAATTCAGATGTAGTCCTGGAGGCGATAGTTTTCTGCGGCACCAGAAGTGTGGAATAAGAAACATATCCTGGAGCTCCTGTGGGGCTTGAGTGCAGATCCTGTTAGCACTGTTGCCCAAATCATGGGAAATCTTGGCTCCTATTTTATCCCCTTCCTGAAACGCTTCTCCTTATCTCAGGCATCCCCAAAGTGGTGTCTGCTTGTGTTCAGAAATTTATCCACTCAGATTCTTCTCTTGTCTCCTCACCAAGCTCCTGCTGCTGCCCTGGGGATGTCTCTGGGCACAGTGCCAATTCTATATCGCAGTCTCTCAGTCTGTTGCAGGATGGGGAGGACTTCCTCTCTGCCCCTTCAGGTTCATGGTTAGGCCTTCTCTTCATCACAATCTGAAACCAGAGACTTGGATATGAAGGGTCAGACTCCATCTCATTTCATTCATCTCCTTGTCTTCCTCTTCTAGGCACCTCTGCTAATCTGGAAAAAAACCCTGCTTTTTCTTCACTCAAAAAATGATCCTTTTTGATTACAGATTCCTGCCGATTGATTTCCACAAAGATCTCTAAGTTACCGATTCTGCAAACTAGATTGCAGACAATCTAGTTTGGATACAGACACGCTTCTGCAAATGCAGTTTTACCTGAAAGACAGGAAATGTACGGAGCTACAGAAGAACCCTGGTCAGTGCAATAGTGAGTTTTCAGACGAGCTTAAATGACAAACAGGATTCATCCAAGGGACAAGAGTCCCTTTTGATTGACCTTTGAGATTTTCTAATGGCCGTGATGGATAGACCCTGATTTATTTATTTATTCCCCATTCCTCTGTTCCACAACTGAACATGTAAAAAAGATAAAGATGGAAGAAACTTAAAAGTGAAACATTCCCCTCTCAAGAAGGAATCCCTAAAAAAATTACCTATCATATGTAACTCTCTTTTTCCTGTGTGTATTTTCTTTCTGTCTCTCTCTGTACGCACACATATAATCATTCTGTATGTTTTGTACTATATCTTTCTATTTCTCACTTTATTGGCATATATAGATGTACCTCACTTTTTAACAGGTATATGGTATGATATATTACGTAGTTGTATTATAATCTCGTCAACTAGCCACTCATTTGTGGACGTTGGAATTACGAGATATTACATTTAGAAACAAAACAATATGCCACAAGATTATCTGTCATAAACAACAACTGAATGCCTGCCAATGTCATGATGCATTTCTCAGCAGAAGCAAATCTGAATACTTTCTGTTCTGATAATGCTAATCAATGTTCACAGCAGAAAAGAACCCCGAATAAGTATCTTGTTTATGCTTATTCCTTCTAAGAAAATCATTTGTGTACTTTAATTCTGGATTCAGTAAGTAATTAGTGTTCAAGTATAGTCAAGAGCATAAGTTCCTTTCAAAAGCATGCTTGGGATTTTGCAATTTTACAATTCATAGCAAGAAAGACCAGTTCAGTACTTTCTAATCACTAATATTTTAAATCGCTGTCCATTTAAGCAGATAAATGATTATTCTTTGTTATACAATAGAGGCAGAACTGTGATGAATTAATTTTCTAATTTTCTAATTTTTTTATCACTCTGTTGGGCCTGCACTGCTAGCCCCTGGCTATCTGTGGACATATGAGAAAGGCCTCAGAATCTGGCTTCCAATGCAGGCCATCACCGCTGTAGTCAGCAGGAGAGGAACGTGGTGGCCCTGTAGCCCCATACTGTTTGGCATGATGTGGACACCAGGCCTCTCCAGGGCTTGTCGAAACTAATCCCATCGTGCCTCTCACATACCCACCAGAAGGCCACCTCCTTCAGGCTTCCACATCATCTGTACCCTCTGCTACTGTTCTCTACCTCCACTCATCTGACCCAATTTCCTCCTCTTCCTCAACCTCCCAAACTCTTCCCTGTGCCATTTGGACTTTATGGGCAATCACAGCAAACCCCTCACATCCGCAGCTGCTGCTTTGAATGTCCTCACCACTTGTTTGACCTAACTGAAACCCCGGTGCTGGCTATGGACATCACCTCCCCTGCAGTCTTCTCCAGTGGAAGCAGCTTAGTATTGATGTTCTGTCATCATCGTTGTTATTATTCATGGTGCAAGTACCACAGGCCTGGAGATTGTGGTGTCTTTCCAGCATCAAGTTCATATCTCTTGCTTCTTCCTTCAAACACCCAGCTCCTTTGGATTTTATGCCTTCAGACTTTACCACTCCTTTCTGTTGCTCTATCTACTGCCCCAAGACCTTCCCATTCACGGCTGGCCAGCCTGCCTTACTGTCTTCCTGTCACACGTCCCTGGCATCTCCCGGCACCTTGGCTTCTTTGATCCAGGATTGCTCTTTCTACCTCAGCCTCCACTTTGGCAGTCTTAACTTTGACCTTTCTGTTGCCCATAACTGGACTATGTCCATATCTTTACTTCAAGCATCCATTTCTCTCTCTTTTTAAAACTTTTTAAAAACATTTATTTTTGAGAGAGAGAAGCAGAAAGAGGTAGACAGAGGATCTGAAGCAGGCTCCACGCTGTGAGCACAGAGCCAGATGTGGGGCTTGAACTCATGAACTGTGAGATCATGACCTGAGCTGAAATCAAGAGCTGGCTGCTTAACCTACTGAACCACTCAGGTGCCCCAAGCATCCATCTCTTGACCAGCATCTCCCATGCTTCCAGTCCTCCTCACCCATTGGGACACCCCCATCATTGTCACCTTCCCAGCAGACAGCTTCTCTCCATCTGTAACCATTCTTTCCATTTCACTCCTGTTTCCATGGATGCAGCATTCCTCAGCCTATTGAACACCAGCCTCACCTCTTGTACTGTGGTGCCATCCCCTCTCACTTCTTGGGGTCAGGGCTCATGCAGTAGTTTGCTTTAGTGGCTAAGTACACAGGCTATGAGTCAGATTGCCTGGTGTGAATCTTGGTTATGCCACCTACTAGGTGTATGACCTTAAAAGAATTATGTACCATCTCTGTGCCTCTGTTGCCCCATCTGTAAAATGTGGTGTTAATGTTGTCTACTTCACAGAGTCATGCAGACTAAAAGGGGGGGTTCAGTGAACCACTTAGGACAGGGCGAGGCTCACAGTGAGGGCTGTGTCTGTATTAGCGTTGGCCCCTCCCTTCCCTGGATCCTTCCCTTGCGCATGCAGACATGCTCTAGTAATCTCATGTCTTGAAAACCAGATAAACAAAACCTTTCCTTCTCTTCACATTTCCCCAGCCCCATAACTCCCTCTTTGTTTCTCTTCTCTAAACCACAAAGCTCCTTGATTCCATCCAGTTCTCTTTTCCTTCAGTTGTCTTACTTTAGTCCAAGCCTCTCTTGCCTGGATGGCTACAATGATTTTATGATCCATTCGTTGTAAATCGGATAATGCCATTGAACTCTTTAAAAACCTCTCCCAGGGGAGCCTGGGTGGCTCAGTTGGTTAAGCGTCCGACTTTGGCTCAGGTCATGATCTCACGGTTTGTGAGTTCGAGCCCCACATCAGGCTGTGTGCTGACAGCTCAGAGCCTGGAGCCTGCTTCAGATCCTGTGTCTCCTTCTCTCTTTACCCCTCTCCTGCTCGCACTCTGTCTCTCTCTGTCTCTCAAAAATAAACATTAAAAATAAATAAATAAATAAATAAATAAATAAATAAATAAAAATAAAAACCTCTCCCAGGAATAAAACTAATGCTTACCCTGGTGTACAAAGCCTTACAAGATTGGCATTGGTTAGATATTTCACAGTGATGCTAAGGAATAAATGACTCTTAAAAAATCTGGCTTAAAACAACCCTTTTCCTCAGGGATCTGCTAGCCAGCTAGGGCAGCTCTCCGATCCCAGCGTATTTGCTCACATGAGTGCAGCTTGGCTGGGGGCTGGCTGGTGTAGGCTGCAAGGACAGGGCAGTTCTGCTTCACGCTGCAGATTTACATGGGGCCAGTGTGCTCCAGGGACCTCTCATTCTCCTGTTGGCACAGTCACCAACAGGCTATGGCGGCACAAGAGGGCAACTCCAAGCACTTGAGCATGCTGATATCCCATGAACCAAAGACAATTTCAGGGCAAAGTCCAGGAGTAAGGAAATCTACTTCCTCTTTGAAAGGAATTACAGAGACATGTCAAAGGAAAGAACATGGGTGTGTGTGTGTGTGTGTGTGTGTGTGTGTGTGAGAGAGAGAGAGAGAGAGAGAGAGAGAGAGAGAGAGAGACAGAGACAGAGAGAGAGAGAGAGAGAGAGAGAGAGAAAGGAGAGGGAGGGAGACATTGGGTCTAATAACTCAACTTACCATATCAAATCTGACATCTCACACCAGTGACCTCCTCATCCATGGTGCTCCAGCTGTATGGGGTCTTTTCTGTTCCTTGAACACAACAGATTTCTCCCCATTCTGGAGCTGTGTGTACTACACACACCGTGCTATAAATTTGCTGGCTGTTTTAGCATTAAAGTTTGCTTTCCTTTTACTCATTTTTTTTAGCCCTTAATTTTATTTTTGATGATGTATATACCCTTAGAGCATTCATTGACGTGAAGATAGATCTGAAAGCCTTTCAGATTCACTATCAAGTCAATAAAATACTTTTATTTTCCTCTAATACTGTGAAACTTGCCAAAAGATGAAAAACAAATTAATTTCTTCTCAATTTGCTCAACAGGAGTAATGGGTAGTAGGCAGAACTCTGAGGAAGAAGCAGATTCAGTGGAACTTTAGAATTGGGAAGTTGAGGTGATCCAGATTTTCTGAGCCTCTGAATTTAATAGGTGCGGTTTTCTCAGCATTTGTAAGCTAATTTTGTTTTACTTTATTCATATTATCACATATTTAGTGGTCCATTGGATGCTAGTTTGCCTAGTGCATACCAAGACAGCTTCTTGAATGTTCCATGACTCTGGGGAGCAGAGTCCACAAGAATGGAAGGAGTGGGGTTGGGGGCTGGCCCATGAGGTGCTTCTGCAGGAGTTTCCTGGACAGAAAGGACTGTTGGAGGCAGAATTCAAGGTGTTTTACTTTATGCTTCTGAGAGAAGAAGGAAAGAGAGGGGTTTGGGCCCTTAGGGAAAGCAGCCACTTTCCTGGTGAAGAAAAAGAGAGGATTTACAGCAGTGCTTGGTGGATCCAGGCTCAATGGCAGGGTGTGTGTGTGTGTGTGTGTGTGTGTGTGTGTGTGTGTGTGTTACCTGTACAGCTGAGTAGCACATTATCATCACAATCATGATGAACATAATAGTTGCTAGCATAATTGAAGGCTTTCTATAGGTCAGATAATATGATAGATGCTTTATACCTGAACCCATTTGACCCATACAATAATAATTCTTGGCAATAAATAATATTATCATTTCTATTTTATTTTACTTTTTAAATGTTTGTTGATAGAGAAAGAGAGCGGGGAGGGACAGACAGAGATGGGGACAAAGGATCTGAAGTGGGCTCTGCACTGTCAGCACAGAGCTTGATATGGGGCTCAAACCCACAAATCATGAGATCATGACCTGAGCTGAAGTTGAATGCTCAACCAACTGAGCCATCCAGGGGCCCCTATCGGTTCTATTTAAAAAAAAAAAATGTTTAATGTTTATTTTTGAGAGAGAAAGAGGGAAGGGCAGAGAGTGAAGGAGACACAGAATCGGAAGCAGGCTCCAGATTCTGAGCTGTCAGCACAGAGCCCAACGCAGGACTCAAACTCATGGACCACGAGATCATGACCTGAGCCGAAGTTGGATGCCCAACCAACTGAGCCACCCAGGCACCCTGATTTCTACTTTAAAGATAAGTGAATGGAGGAGCAGAGTTTTTAAAGGACATTCGACTGTGGCAAATGATACAGTCAGATTTATGCTCAGGTCTGTCTGATGGTGGCACCTGTGTGCTTAACTACAACGGTACCACACTGCCCAGAGTAGAGGGGTGAAGAGTCCAGGACTGGGACTCACTACCACATCATAGACAGGGAATGCAGTGTAGCACGTGCAGCTCCAGGGTGGTGGAAGCAGCCCAGTAGGAACAAAGGGACTCCATCTACAAGCTGCTAATGTCTGCCTTTCAGCAACTCTAGGAGGGAAAAGTCTTGTGACCATAGTCACCAGAAGCGAGGAATCTACCTATGATTGTGGCGGAAGCAGTGAGCATGTTGACATCGGGGTCAGGAACAACCTCTGGGTCACCCAGAGCCCCTCTTGGAGACCAAAGAGCTTACAACTCTTGAAAGCCCTTGACTGAGTTTTATCAACTAGGAAGCTCTTGTCTACTACTCCTATTACCTATCACAGCATATTATTTTTAGCATTTATCCTGAAGATTTCACCTGGAACAGGCACCCTGCATTCTCATTGTATAATACATCCATCAGTCTCCAGGGACATAGCTGCACTCTGTTGGTGGCTCCGTGTCTTCAGATTGGATGACCAGGCTTCACTACCCTGGTGCCTCCTTATGTCCCCTGGCAGCTCTGTCCTGTTGGTCATTGCCCCTCTAGCCTGACCCACCCACTCCATTCCAAGGAATAGCAGAGAGTACAAGGAATTGGGAGCACTCCAAAGGCAGGCAGTAGGATGCATGAAGCTGGTGGGCATCAGAGCAATTTGGAAAGAGCCTTGATCTGGCCTTGTCCCACCCTTTGTGCTCATCCGATTGGCTGATGTTGAAGACGAGAAATTGCAGAAGCAGTGAACATTGGTGGGTTGGTTCTGCTGAAATGTTTTGCAGCACACCCCCCACCTTTCCTGCACTTTGTATCACAAGGGGGTGTCATCAGGACCAAATGAAATGATGCACATGGTATTTTTAGAGCTTGTGGATGACTGTATTATTTATAAACATTCAAGGTGGAAGAATTGTTCATCTCTACCCTGTTGATACAGGCTTGGTCATGTGATTTGCTTTGGTCAATTACCTGTAAGCAGAAGTGATGTATGTCCTTTCTGGGCAGAGGCCTTAAGAATCAGTACGTAGTTCTCTATGCTCTTCTCCCCTCCTCTCTGTTGGGATGCAGCCTCTGTCCGCTTAGGTTGCCAGTGATTCCAAGAGCGGGCAAAGATCATTGCTGACCCAGGATGGATATGCACGTGAGTGAGAAATAAACATTGTTGTAAACTGCTGGGAGCACCCACTTCGGCCACACATCTACTGAAATTGGAATGATACAGAGAAGATTAGTGTGGCTCCTGCGCAAAGGTGACACACAAATTTGCGAAATGTTCCATATTAAAAACAAATCACACAATAAAAAACTGAGAGTTTTCAGGTTACTTGATACTGCAGAATATCCTGGGCTTGCCTGACAGGTACACAGCTAAACCCTGGAAGTCTCAGGGTGTTTCTGGAAATTAGCACTCAGTTGTGAAATGCAAATGCTACTATTAATAACCAAGATTGAAACACTGAGAAAAAAAAGCTGAGGAAAAAATCCTTGATTTCAGTTTGAACAGAAGAGAAAGACTCCTTTTTACTCATTGTTATATTTTTTTTATTTTATTCGTATCTTGTGCTTTGGTCTTTAGCTGGAATTCAGTTTTTAACTGGCATATACACATCCCAAAAATACTATATGTACAGTATATTTCTTTACCTTCAGTGCACAAATTTGGCTTTATTCCAGTGTTAGGAGATATGATAAAACTGATTATTGCCTTAAAAAATCATTTTATACATTTGTACTCCACTGCCTTTTTATGTAGCATGGTGCAGCTTGTTGAAAAATATCATCTATGAAATAGAATAGCTTATTTGAAGGGAACTTAATAATGTCACCACGTTTATATGACAAAAAATGTATAATTTAAAAATTAAGAAATGGTCTTTTTTAAAGTTTTTTTTTAATTAAAGCTACCTGAACTATCATTTATTTTTAAGTGAAAATGGAAATAATACTTTAAAAATATTATTGCCATTGGGGTGCCTGGGTGGCTCAGTTGGTTGAACACCCAACTTTTTTTTTTTCTCAAGTTAGTTAACATTCAGTGTAGTGTTGGCTTCGGGAGTAGATTCTAGTGATTCATCACTTACATACAACACCAAATGCTCATCCCAACAAATGCCCTCCTCAATGCCCATCACCCATTTTCCCCACCTCCCCAAACTCCCAACCCCCCACCCCCATCAACTCTCAGTTTGTTCTCTGTATTTAAGAGTCTCTTATTGGTTACCTGACTCTTGAATTCAGCTCAGGTCATGATCCCACGGTCTTGGGATTGAGTCCTGCATTGAGCTGTGCACTGTAACCGCAGAGACTGCTTGGGATTCTCTCTCTCCCTCTCTCTCTCTGCCCCTCCCTGGCGCACGTATGCATGCACGTGTGCTCTCCCTCTCTCTCTCAAAATAAATAAATAAACTTTAAGAAATTATTACTGCCGTGAAATTTATTTCATGAAAAAAATAATGAACTATTTTTAAATAAATGTTTATTCCAGGAGAAGTATATGATATTAAAAAAAAAAAAATTAAAGTCCTGTGACTTGACCAGGGAAAAGCAGAACAAATGACTTTACAAGGTTGCTTCATAACTGTGTATGTATAGTCTTCCCTGTGTGTGTATGTATAGTATATATATGTGTGTGTGTGGAAAGACTTATTCTTTTAAATTTTGTTTTTAGGCTTTTTACTGTATTCTTGCGCAGAGTACAAAAACAATATCAAGAAACATGCAGTTCTTGGGGCACCTGGGTGGCTCAGTCCGTTAAGCATCCGAATTCGGCTCAGGTCATGATCTCACAGTTTGTGGATTTGAGCCCTGCATTGAGCTCTGTGCTGACAGCTCAGAGCCCGGAGTCTGTTTCGGATTCTGTGTCTCCCTCTCTCTGCCCCTCCCCTGCTCACACTCTTTCTCTCTCTCAAAAATCAACATAAACAAAAAAAACAGGGGCGCCTGGGTGGCTCAGTTTGTTAAGCGTCCGACTTCAGCTCAGGTCACGATCTCGCGGTCCGTGAGTTCCAGCCCCGCGTCGGGCTCTGGGCTGATGGCTCAGAGCCTGGAGCCTGCTTCCGATTCTGTGTCTCCCTCTCTCTCTGGCCCTCCCCCGTTCATGCTCTGTCTCTCTCTGTCTCAAAAATAAATAAATGTTAAAAAAAAAAAAAAAAGGAAACATGCAGTTCTCTAAGGTACACATTTTCTGTAGACAGTTCTTACAGTTTAAAGGAAAGTCATTAACAGATTCATTTGATATTTTTGATTTGAAATTTAGGGCAGTCTCCTATAAATGCTTACTGGGATGGAAATTAGCAGCAGTTGAAAAATACATGGGCCTTAAAGACATACAGACGTGGATCTAAATCCTAATATTATCTCTTACTACTCATATGTATTTGGGCAAGAACATATATCCCTTTTACCCTTAGTTCTTCATATATAAATGGACATATTAGTGCAGTCCTCTATGTCATAGATTCAGACATAAGACATAAGACAATTCTGTCTTATCTCTTTTTGTTGCATCTTTTTGTTTTCATCAATACTTAAAACAGTGCCCGATACCACATATTCAAGAAATATTTGTTGAATGAATGAATGATTGAATGAATGAACAGCATAGGTCAAAATACTAAAATAGGTACATAAACTCTGTGAGTTTGCATCAATTTCTGGATTTCTTATTCTCTCTACTGCTCTGTCTATTCCTAGAATACCACCAAATCAGGCAGTGCAGTCATCTATCAAAAACTAGTAGCAGAGCATCTGGGTGGCTCAGTTTGTTAAGTGTCTGACTCTTGATTTTGGCTCAGGTCATGATCTCATGGTTCATGAGTTCGAGCCCCATGTTGGGCTTTTTGCTGGCAACATGGAGCCTGCTTGGGATTCTCTCTCTTCCTCTCTTCCCCTCCCCTACTCACACACTCTCTCAAAATAAATAGACATTTAAATAATTTTTTTAAAAAAGTAACGTATTTTTGTGTGCGTGCACATGTGCATATGTGCTCTTTAAAATACTGTTCATTTTAAGATTTCATGATGCAAATGCATCCAATGAGGCAAAAAATCATCATGCTTTTAATTTACATATGATTCATGTATTTACCACAACTGATATAAGACGAGTCATATGTTACATTACCTACGATTAAGTGCCTGAATTAAGCTAGGCTGTAAGACAAAAGGTAGAAACGTTTTTAAAATCAAGGATAGTAATCACCAACCAATGGAGAGCCATATAGCTTAAAAGCGGCTCGATTGATTTTTAAATTTCATTTGTTTTCCGTTTTGTTATAGTAATATTCTGATAGCTCATTTATGCCCATGCCTTCTTCTTATAGCCCAGACATTTATATGGGGGATAAAGGCTCAGAAGAAGAGAAGAAAAGGAAATTTGGGATACTTTGCCAGTAGGAAGTTTGTCATCTAAAAGGGGAGACCAGCCACAAAAAATGTATTGTCCAATCAGTGTTCCAAAAAGGCACTATGTAAAGGCTCAAGATGTGTAGCACAGAGAATGGGAGCATGAGAGTAGAGAGCAAGGGACATAATGTGTCTAAGTGCACCAGATTCAGAAGTCAGTGTGGGGAAAATCAAGGTGAAAGGGCATTTTTAGCAGTGGCTTCACCTATCAATCTTGAGGTAAGGGCTATTGATTCTACAATGGCATACTCAGATCACAGTCTTAATAGTATCTTAGAAACAGGAAAACCACTATGTCTCTTTGCAAAAGACTATCCATACCATGATATGTAATATCAATTCCAAATGACAGAAGTGAAAAGTGAGCCATTGATGTTCTGGGTGAGTGTGAATTCTGTGTTCTTGCTTAAAGGGAACAGTGCTGTTTTAGCTTGGAAGTTTACTCCCCAAAGTGATAGTTCTTTCCCCTTCCAGGAACTTCTTTGTGTGGGGTTCTGCTTTTGCTACTGTGGAGTCTGGGTCCCACACCTCATATTATTTTGCAAAGAGACTGGAGACCCAGGTCCAGCTGCAAGTTTAACGAAGGCGTGACAGAAACAGTGTGGCATGTATGCAGGGAACTTGCCTTATTTCATCCTGGTGTTGCCTCTAATTAGCCCTGCAACTTGGGACTAGTTCCTGAACCTATTTAAGAGCATGTTTGGATGTAAGTGTATTAACCATGTTTCTAGTTTCTGTAAATTTGATGCTTTAACATCTGTCTGGTCTACATGCATGTGCTGAACATGCCTTGTCCTAGGCAACCCAATAATAAGCCTTGGTCACCTTGTCTGGGCCTCCTGCATCCTTCATTCCCTCTCCAGCCTCCTTAGGAGGAGTCCTTCCTCTAGGGGCATGTTTTCCCAATACAGACCAACCAATGCAGAGTCCACACTCCCACCATCCCCTTTATCAGGCTTTTTACACTCTGCGCCATTCACACTTGCCCTCAAGAGCCCAGGGCCAAATACCAGACAACGAGGGACAGCTCCTGTGCCCCACAGCCTGATGAAATTATTCAAATAATCCTGTGCTCATTTACCTGCCTCACCAATTCCTTCCCATGGAAGCCCAAAATAGAGGCTCTTGTCCACAGTTCCTCCTTCTTTCTGACTTCACGACCAACCCCAGTGCTTCCTCATGTGGCCCCCTCCTCTTGGGAACTGTGAGTAACAAACTATCTTCCCCGCAGCAGTTGTCTCTTGATCTGCTAGCCTCAGGTTTTCTATTAATGCACTGTATTGTTAAATCAGTAAAGAACTGATTCCACACTAAGTCTGCCTAAACTACAGTGGAGACTCAGGAGGATAAGAACTGGGAATAATGGAAAAGTCTTCCTAGGTTGCAGGAGCCTCTTGTCTTTGCTTTGCTCTGAACACCTGCTCCATTCTGCTTACTTTCTGAGGGCTGGCTTCTTTTGCTGTCTTGAATATAATTCGTCCGAGTCGCCCTCAGTGGTGCCTTGGAATGACAAGTCTGTTTAAATCCAACATCCGTATCTTAATTGCCTTAGGCTTTCTCTGTCTCTCCTCTGAATTCTGGTGAGGAAAAAAAAATCTGATGAGACCAGTATAACCTTGAATAAGCAGCCCGTGAATCAGCTGCAGCCAACGGGTAAAACAGACAAGGCTGCAAGGCTTGGAAGCGGGAAGAACAGGACCACTGACAACGTCCAGCACCTGAGGGCATTTCCCAGTATTGTTTCAAAAAAGTAAAGAAAGGGATTCCATTTTAAAAACTACAACTAACTGAAAATATTACAAGTTATTCCTCAAAACCAGATTTGTTTCATCAGGGAGCCCATTTCCCAAAGAACAAAGATAAAATCGAGAGGTCTGGAATGTTACTGAGCCCAGTCTCCAAGTAGAAATTATAAATTGAGGACTTCCCAGATTTCTAAAGCCATACCTATTGTTTACATTGTAAGTAATTCCCTGGAGTTTTGTGGAAAGCTAAAACTTGGGAATTATTTAACAATAAAGGGATAATTGTTTCAGAGACTAAGTTGAGATGTTATGAGAGGCTAGTAAATGTAAAAATTAAACACTGAGTGTGCTTATTAGAGTTTAAAAGGACTGTAGGTCAGGGGAAAGGGTTTAAAGTAATTTGGTTAAAATAAAAAATCTCGGGTGCCTGGGGGGTTCAGTCAGTTAACCGTCTGACTCAATTTTGGCTCAGGTCCTGATCTCACAGTTTGTGGGTTCAAGCCCAGCGTCACGTTCTGTGTGCGCGTTCTCTCTCTCTCTCTCTTCTTCTGCTCCCCTCAATCTCTCTCTCTCTCTCTCTCTCTCAAAATAAACAGTTTTTTTAAAATCCAACATTAGAACTTATCATTTTTAAAAAGGAGACGTTTTACTTATTTTAGTTTCAAGATACAATGCAAATGATACAGACATACAGTACAGCTTCTTTGTTACGGACTGAATGCTTGTGTATCTCCCACCAAATTTATATGTTGGTCCTAACCCCCAGTGCACCTGTATTTGAAGATGGGGCTTTGCAGGAAGTAAAGTTAAATCAGGTCATAAGGGTGAGGCCCTGATCCAATAGGAATAATGTCTTCCAAGAAATGACAGCAGAGGGCTTGCTTGCGCCCCCTCTCTCTCCACATGCATGCAATGAGGAAAGACCACGTAAGGGCATGGTGAGATGGTGGCTGTCCGCAAGCCAGGATGAGAATCCTCACCGGACCCTGAATCAGCCGGCACCTCGATCTTGGACTTCTAACTTCTGACACAGTGATGAAATAAATTTCTTTTGTTTAAGCCGCCCCATCTATGGTAGTCTGTCATGAAAGCCTGGGCAGATATACATTCTCCAAGTCTTTTTGGCCATGAAGTTTGTTATTAAAATATCACTGTTACATCCTCTGAGTTTTTCCATGTCAAAACAAAACAAAACAACAACAAAACCCTGCACTGTTTCCCAGAGAACTCTGAGGAAGGAAGGTCGTATTTTTCTCTTTAAAATGTGTAAATGGTGTCAGCATCTTTTCTAAATCAATTAGCAGTAAAGTGCCTCTGGTTGCCCCAGTAGGTGTGTAGATGACGAAGCTTTGTAGTAAGGTAAGATGGCCAAAATTAGACTTAAGGTATTTTTAACTTACATATATTTTTAAATTTCGCATGAATTTGTTTGCAAATGCAGTGCAAACTTCAAGCCCATAAGCCTCACAGCTGTTCTTCCCAGCTCTACTACACTGTTTCTAGTTGGAGCCCAAGTCTGAACCTCAGGTTATTTCAAGGCACATGGACAGTCATAGGGATGAAAGGCCATTTCCGGGACATCCTAACTCTCCACGAACCTGTAATCTGACTGTGTGAAGTAACAGGGGCACATGGCATGGGCTTGCTGATTGAGAGGTGGCAGCAGTGCTTAGGCATCGTAAAAGCGATTTGTTCAGGGTCTGGGGTAGATTTCAGTAAGTAAGCAGACTGCTTACTTATTCATATTCTGTCATCAAGTGAATGAAGTCCAAATTCCCAAACCTTTTTTTTTTTTTTAATATATCTTTAGGGACATCTGGGTGGCTCAGTCAGTTAAGCGTCTGACTCTTGATTTCTGCTCAAGTCATGATCTCATGGTTTGTGGGATCAAGCCCCGAGATGGGCTCTGTGCTGACAGTGTGGAGCCTGCATGGGAGTCTCTCTCTCCTTCACTCTGCCCCTCCCCCATTCTTGCATGCATGCCCTCTCTCTCTCTCTCTTAAAATAAATCAATAAACATTTAACAAATAAAATTTATTTTAACATTCAGGTATAATCAATCTACAGTATTGTATTAGCTTTGGGTGTACACTACAATGCTTCAACAATTCCTTAAGTTACTCAGTGCTCATTGCAATAAGTGTATTCTTAATCTCCTTCATCTGTTTCACCCATCTCCCCGCTGCCCCCTGCCCACTTCCCCTCTGGCAGCCATCAGTTTGTTCTCTGTATTTAAGGGTCTCTTTTTTGTTTGTCTCTTTTTCCTTTGTTCATTTTATTTATTCCTTAAGTTACATGTATGAGTGAAATAATATGGTATTCTCTTTCTCTGACTGACTTATTTCACTTAGCATTATACCCTCTAGCTCTATCCATGTTGTTGCCAATGGCAAGATTCATTCTTTCTTTATGGCTGAGTAATAGTCCTTTGTGTGTGTGTATCACATCTTCTTTATTGATTCATCAAAGAAAAGGAAAACACTAATTTGGAAAGGTATATGTACCTCCATGTTTATTGAAGCATTATTTGCAAATTCCCACAACTTTTTTTTAAGGCTTCATTTTATTTATTTTGAGAGAGAGAGAGTATGTGCACATGACCAGGGAAGGGGCAGAGAGAGAGGGAGAGACAGAATCCTAAGGAGGCTCCGTGCTGTGAGCACAGAGTGCAATGTGGGGCTTGATCCCAGAAACTGAGATCATGATCTGAGCTGAAATCCAGAGTTGGACGCTTAACCGACTGATCCACCCAGGCACCCCATTGGCTTATTTTTAAAAACTGGAAGAACTGGTTGTATTAGAATAATGTATATCCTTATGGACAAGTCATGAGGTTTCCAGGTCCCCAGTTTATGACTCCTTGATATCTCTGACCTGTCTTGTTCCACTCATTCATATTGTGGGTCATTTGAGATCAGAGACCTTTAAGAAGGTTGCTCTACACCAGTCTTCTCTTTCTCAGAAGCCATTGGCTGCTGGATCAGAATAACAGGCTAACATACTCTAAATGAGTCAACTTTTGTCATTATGTAAACATAAATTATGAAAGAGGGGTTTCACTAAAATGATTGTTTCTGTGTAGATCAGTCAAACAAAAACCCCTCCTTTGGAGAAACACAAACCCCTGAGTAGAAAGATACAGTCTCTGGAAGAAAGTCCAATTCTGAAACTTCAAATATATTTGCCTTTCTACTGGAATTTTAGAAACTTCTTAGATTTTATTAAATCAGGAATAAGTAAGCAAGCTTCTTAGCCACTTTGAGGACTCAGCAATACAGAGAGGTGGCATGGATAAGCTTAAAGTGTAAACAGAGGCAGGCGAGATTGGATAGGAAATGAAAAGAAGAAGAGGAAAAAAAAAAAAAAAGAATCAGAGCCAAAGTAGAAAGAAAAGAAAAGAGAAGGAATGAGCATCATAGGTTCCATTACCCTTTGTTTCAGAGCCATTTTGACGGACTTTTGTTTTGGGCTGCTATTGTTAATTCATCCACCAGGTGGTGCTCTGAAATACCAAATAAACTTCAGCCTTAAATTAAAAATTTATGTTGCCTAGACCTTCCAGTGTTGACCTTTATCAAAACTGAAATGATATATGTGTGATTATTCCTTCTTGAAAATATTTCTATTATATAAATACATAAAATATTCTTATTATAAAGATGAAATTTAGGAGAAAAATTGGAGATTCATTTAAGTTATGTTATTTTCATTTTTCTTAAAAGTGTCCTTATACTTTATAAAGTATAAATTTAAAAAATCAAGAGAATTGCAATGGATATTTGTACCCCAAAATATATATGTTTACATATTCTCTTCCCAGTTTCTTAGGGTTGAAGCTGGCCCCTGTTAGAGCCATCTGTCTCTGTTGTGTGTCTGTAGATACTATGGGATGCTGAGAAGAGTTCATTGAGGAGTCCAATTTCCTGAACTCCACCTGGAATCACCAAACACATTGGCTCCATGCTTCAAGTTTTGGTCTTTGCTTTTGGTCTACATCTGTCCTCTGGGGACGCCCCAGAAGCTGAGGTCTCTTTTCCTCTTGGCTACCTCCAAACACAAATTCCCAGACAGGTCTGACTCTCCTCCTCTTCTCATAGCCACTGGAGGTGAATTTAGACTATTTGTTTTTTTGAAGTCTCTAATTTATGGCACAATATTATTTAAAGAGGAAAAAATAAATGACAGGAGATCTGCATAGGGGGCTGTGTTCTCAAATGTTTCACATTAAATAATAATAATTATGACAAATGACAGTGTGAATATAGCAACAATATCTTTGGAGTCAGGTTGTCCAGAGTTCAGATCCTGACTACCACCCCCTCCATGTCACCACATGATTACGACAAAACTAGTTAGCGTCTTTGAACCTCATTTTTTTCTTCTGTATAATGGAAATTATGACTCCTACTTTGGTTGATGTGGGAGTAAGTGAGATCTCAATCTTAAAGCACCTAGTTCAGTAGGCTATCAATTTCAATGCCATTTCCTTTCTCTTCCTTAGGTTATTCCTGTGTTCCAACTCAAAATTTGCTCAGTGCCAATAACAGGGGCACTGCTTCACTCCCTTACTGCAGCTTGGTAATCTTTCCAAATTTTCCTGATGTAACCACTGCCTCGATCTCCACCATGTTGCTATTTCCAGTTCCTCATTGCCTCAAGCTCTGTGCTGCTGGAACTACCACCCCATGTGGCTTACTGTACCTCTTTGTGGCCTGCCTGCCTTCTAGAATGGCAGTTATCCCTAACAGCCTGCCCTCTGGGTACATCCTTCACTTCCATAGCCCAGTGAGATCCCCATTCCTGCTGCGGGGTTGACCCCCTGAATATCTGCCCTGTTGTTGAGGCCTCCTTTAAATCACTGGGCTTGATGGTTTAGGAAAGGAGTTGCCCAGCTGCACTGTGCAGAGCATCTTTGCCACCTGGGCATGTGCAGAAAGGTGGTGATTTATAAATTGGACTTGGAAGATGGTCTGTCTGTCCTGACAGAAAGCGCTGGCCTCTGCTAGTACAGCTTGAGGGTCTGTAAAAGTTCCACCTGAGGTGTTGTATCATCATAAAGTCTGGGTCCTTTCAAGGCAGGAGTCCACTTAGGGGAGCCCCAGGCATCAATGCCAAGGTTGTAACAGGAAGTCTGAAAGACAAAGTGTGGTCATCAACAGAAGACCAGGTAAAGAGCTCAGAAGCTGTGCATCCTCAGAACAGGTGGTTCAGGCCCAAGGCCAAATATACTGACAGAATGAGTAACAGGAGCCTATGAAACTCAAAGCTGCCTTCTGGTGCTATAGTGGCTTAGCAGGACACTCCTATTTACATATATTTAAATACCAATCCAGTTGTTCCTAGATATAACTTTCTATCATACTTGTGAAACTGTTTTAATGCTAAAAAGTACCCTTTAGAAAGTCCATTTATCTGAATTGTTTTTTACTCTGCAAACTTGTATAATGACCACAAATACTTTTTCTGCTATGAGGAATTGACTCAACTTATATAAAATTTAGCCTCATGCAGATTTTTACATTTAACACTTAAAATCCAAGCATTTAAAATTCAGAGAGAAGTAATAAACATATTTTAATAGAAACTCTGCAGACGTGCCACTTTATTAATTGTGGAAATGGTTGTGAAAATCTGCTACTTTTCATGGGGTTCCTAATTACAGACACAGAAATATTCTAGTAATTGGTATTTGGTCAAGCTCAGGATTCTGTGAAATTGGTTCTCAATGCAAATTTTATCTCCAAAACTTTGGTCTGCTCTCCACACACAGTAACACTGTTTGAGCAAATACCCAAAATGCATGTATAGTCCCAGTGATCTGAATGTCATAATTTTACGGAGGCCAAAGTAAGGTGCTTCAAGTCTCCAGAGCCCTTTCTTCTTTATCTGCTCTGAAAAGTAACGCCATTGACAGGTCTGCAGTCCATTCCATGCAACCATGCTGTCTCTTTAAAACAAAAACAAAACAAAACACTGATTATTCTGAATGCCCACTCCCCACTGATCCCCAGTTTTGATCATAAGGTATGTTGGTTTTATTTTAAGTTTTGCTTAACATGGAGCGCCTCAGGGGTTCAGTCAGTTAAGTGTCTGACTTCAGCTCAGGTCAGGATCTTGCTGTTTGTGGGTTCCAGCCTGACGTTGGAGTCTGTGTTGACAGCTCAGAGCCTGGAGTCTGCTTCAGATTCTCTGTCTCCCTCTCTCTCTGCCCCTCCCCCACTTGTGCATACACACATGCACTCTTTCTCTCTCAAAAAAAATAAATTTTTTTAAATTAAAAAAATAGTTTTGCTTAACAGGAGCTTTAAAAATCAACGTAAAGGATGGATCTTAAGGACATGTTCAAAAAGCCAATCTCAAAGGGTTATATATTGTGTGATTATATAACATCCTCCAAATGAGAACAGACTGGTAGTTGCCTGGGGTTGCGGCTGGAGGAAGGGTGTGACAATTACGGATGGAAGTTTCTCCGTAGTGATGGAACAATTCTAGATCCTGATTGAAGTGTTGATTATCTGAATCTACACATGTGATAAAACTTCATAGGCCAGAAAAAGAAAAGGAAAGGAAAAAAAGAAAAAAGTGTACATAAAATCTGTGAAATCTGAATAAGATCTATACCTGAGTTAATAATATTGAATAACATCAATATCCTGGTTTTGAAAATGTGCTAAGGTCACATAACATCTTATTGTTGGGGAAGCTGGGTGCAGGGTACATGGGTAGCTCTACGAGTTTTATAGTTCTTTATGACCCTTAAACTGTTTCAGAGATAAAGATTTTTTTTTTAAATCAATGGAAAGAAGTACTTAGGTATGTGAAGGTTTTCTTTTTCTTTTTGTAATTTTTAAATGCCAGCATGTAAGTTCTTAGAATAATTGTATAAGGCAGTGATACTAAATGCTTCAAGGAAAAGGGAAGGTTTGGAATAATTCATTTCAGTTTCCCAATAATGATTTCCTAAACAGTGTTTCCTTCTAGTGATAGTTTCTTCTCTCCCTCCTGTTCGTCCAATTTCTGTCCATCTCCCGTGTTCTTTGTGACATATGAAAACTCTGTGCCTCCCTTTCTCCCATTGTCTTCTATTTTTTGTGCATAATGTAGTCTCCTAATAACCCTACAAAACCAAGACTAGGTCAATAACTTCCATTTATAGTTATGACTTTGGTCCCTAGTCTGTGTGTACTTCTGAGTATTTCTGGGGAGAGGATGAGTTATTGAAACAATCTTGACTATCTGGGATAGTGAGACAGAGAAGAGAATTTCTTTTTATTTAACATTTACTAAGGGTAAGAACTTCAACATTTAAACCTCTGAATTTTTTTTTTTTTGGCATGGCAAGAATGTGTCTAGACTAAAAAAAATATTTATTAAAACTACAAGTGAGTAAAGGTACTTCCGGCTGCCCCCAAATCTCCATGTGGTTCACTTTTAGAAATGTTCTTTAGGAGGCACCTGGGAAGGGACTGGAACAAACAAGAAATAAGATGGTAATATTTTCTGTAACGTTGGTCTTGGTCAAAATGTTGACAATATAAGGTCACACTCAAAATTGGTAATTTTCTCATTCCAATGCAAAGACTTCTCCTTATTGCTGAGGTCAAAGTAGGTCCAAAATTGTTTTAGGGTTCATGTTTACCTGAATCTTTAGGTCAATGTGATACCAAATCTCAAGACAATCTCTGGTATATTTTTATTCTGTCTTTAAAGGGAAAAATTGTGGATGTAGAAGTTTTCTGTTTGATATTCAAGAATGATTTTACATTGCTCAACTATATAAACAAACTTTGGAGATTCTTGGAAATGAGTTGCTAAATTCAATTTTCTTTATAGTGTGGGCCAGTCTAAATTCTTCTCCAAAGGCTTTAGAAATTTGGGGGTCAAAGAAAGGCCAGGCTAAGAATTGCAATTGCAGCTACATGGAGTGTCTGTGTGGAATGGAGAATATGACTTCTTTTATTAAATATGACACAAGAAATAATTACCAAACTGCACCCTGGTGTCTCCTGGTATATAATACAGTTTGGCATTGTGGAGTAATAGTAGTAGCTGATGAATCATGAAATTAACATCTATGAAATATCAATCAGATCCTTTCAAATATCATCAGTGTCTTCATATCCTCTCTGCCCTTCATTGATTTTGAAATAAAGGAAAAAAGTTACTCTGTTTCTAGAGAGCCCTATAAAAATGAATACACGGACCTCTGGGTGGCTCAGTCAGTTGAGTGTCTGGCTCTTGATTTCAGCTCAGGTCATGATCCCAGGGTCGTGGGATCGAGTCCCGTGTTGGGCTCTGTGCTGAGGGTAGAGCCTACTTAAGATTCTCTCTTTCCCTCTGCCCCTTCCCTCATCTCTAAAATAAAATTAAAAAATTTTTTTAAATGAAAAAAAAAATCTCTGGGTGGAGTTCTGATTGACTTAAAACTTGGATAGCATTGTCATTCCTTTCTCAGTGTCTCTCTAGACATTCTAGAGATATCTTAAATGATCCTAAATATCCTGAATGATGATTTGGGAATCCCTAGAATGTAGACTTTTCAAAGACAGTGACTTTGTGTTCCATGCCATGTTTCTGGTGCTGGAACAGTGCTGGACACAAGAGCTCAATAGCTGTTTGTTGAGTTGGATTGGTAACTTAATATTGGGGAGAGAACTTTGTCTCTCTGCTCAGACTGACCTTGGTTAGGAGACTGACATAGCCACTGGGTGACTTGGAACAAGTTATTTCACTTCCCAGAACTTCAACTTTCTTGTGTATAAGGTGCTGTCCAGACTAGTTGCGATAGCATGCACAAAGTACAGAGCACAGAAGTTGAGAAGTACTTGGTGCTTAGTGAATGATTGTTCCCTCATTAACTCACATTCATCCCATCCTTTTTCTGTTACAGCTTTCTATTTTTCAAAATGCAATTGATTCAAAAGGAAGTATTTTCAGAGAAGACTATCATGACTTCTAAGAGGAGTCTCTAGAAACCAAATTCTGAGCAGGGGAACTGATTCCTTCCTGATTTCCTTAGCTTTACTAATCCTAAATCAACTAACCACTTCCGCATTGGGTCTATGTCAATGTAAACATGGAAAACATCACATTCTAGATTTCCACCATCCTTCACATATGTTATTTTCAGGCAGGAGGGGAAATTTGGGTTTACTTATTTGTTTTATTTTATTTTCTACATATCAAGTAGATTGATACATGGACCTCTTGGAGGTCTAGGGTGACCCAAGGAGCTAAAAAATGAAGACCTTTTTTCCCTTTGACATTTCGTGGTTGATTTATTAAATTCCTCAAACAGGTGATTTCCAAGCATTCTAGTCTTTTAGGTTGATCATGAGTTCTCACTATCATTTGCTTGTGGTAAACCTTAAATCCCTCATTTACTTTATTAACTAATATTGTCATGAATTATTGATTGCTCACTGTGTATCTGTGCATTCTAGTGCTCTGAGGCATAACTAAAAATAAGAAAGAAATTGAGGTTATGGGATTGGTTCTCAGGGAGAAAATAACCCTAAAATTTTTAACGTGTATTTATTGTATTGTATGTTTACAAAGCGGCTTGTGTAAATACAGGTATTAAATAAGTAGTTATTAATATAATTACTAGATGTAACTAAACTGAAAAGGCAAATCCTATATACATTAGACAACTAGGAAAAATTATTTGGGAATATAAGCATATGCTTGACAGTGTGGTAGACTATATTTGCATATTATTTCAAAACTTTTTATTACTGAAGTACAGTTCACACACACACACACACATATACACACACACACACACACACATATATATATAGTTTTGAGTGTACAACATAGTGATTTGACAATTCTGTATGTTATGCAATGCTCACTACAGTAAATGCAGTTGTCAGTTGTCACCATACAACATTACTACAATGTCACTGACTATATTCCCTATGCTGTACTTTTCATCTCCATGACTTATTTATTTTATAACTGAAAGTTTATACCTCTTCTCCTTTACCTATTTAGCCCATCCCCCCCCCCCCTGCCTTCTCCCCTCTGGCAGCACCAGTTTGCTCTCTGTATTTATGAGTCTCTTTCTGTTTATTTATTCATTTGTTCTATTTTTGAGATTCCGTATGTAAGTGCAATCATATGGTATTTGTCTTTCTCTGTCTGACTTATTTCATTTAGCATAATACTCTCTAGGTCCATTCATGTTGTTACAAATGCCAAGATCTCATTCTTTTTTATAGTTAATATTCCATTATATATATATATATATATATATATATATATATATATATATATATATATATCTCCATGTGGTCACAAATGGAAAGATCTCATTCTCTTTTTACTTTATTTATTTTATTTTTTAATGTTTATTTATTTTTGAAAGAATGAGAGAGACAGAGCATGAGTAGGGGCAGGGCAGAGAGAAAGAGGGAGACACAGAATCTGAAGCAGGCTTCAGTCTCTGAGCTGTCAGCACAGAGCCCTATGCAGGGCTTAAACTCACGAACTACGAGATCATAACCTGAGCTGAAGTCGGGCACTTAACCGACTGAGACAGCCAGGCATCCCAAGATCTCATTATTTTTTATGGCTGAGTAATATTCCATAATATATATATATTATACACACATTTTCTTTATCCATTCATCTATCAATGGACACTGGGCTGCATCCATAATTTAGCTATTGCGAATAATACTGCAGTAAACACAGGGGAATATACATCTTTTCAAATTAATGTTTTCATATTCTTTGGGTAAATTCCCAATAGTGGAATTACTGGATCATATGGTAGTTCTACTTATAAGTTTTTGAGGAACCTATATACTGTTTTGTACAGTGGCTGCACCAGTTTGTTTTCTCACCAACAGTGCCAGAGGGTTCCCTTTTCTCCACATCCTTGCCAACACCTATTGTTTCTTGGGTTGTTGATTTTAGCCATTCTGACAGGTGTCAGGTGATATCTTGTGGTTTTGATTTCCATTTCCTTGATGATGAGTAATGTTGAACATCTTTTCATGTGTCTGTTGGCCACCTGTCTTGTTTGGAGAAATATCTATTTATGTCTTCTGCCCATTTTTGATTGGATTATTTGTTTTTGGATGTTGAGTTTTATATGTTCTTTATATATTTTGGATACCAGCCCCTTATCAAATATGTCATTTGCAAATGTCCTCTCCTATTTGGTAGACTTTTAGCTTTGTTGGTTGTTTACCTTTGCTGTGAAGAAGGTTTTTATTTTGATGTAGTCCCAATGGTTTATCTTTGCTTTTGTTTCCCTTGTCTGTGGAGATATATCTAGAAAAATGTTTTTATGGCTAATGTCAGAGAAATTACTACCTGTTCTCTCTTCTAGGCTTTTTGTGGTCTCACATTTAGGTCCTTAAACCATTGAGTTATTTTTTCATATGGTGTAAGAAAGTGGTCCAGTTTCATACTTTTGCTTGTAACTGTTCCATTTTCCCAACACCATTTGTTGAAGAGATTGTCTTTTCCCATTGCATATTCTTGATACCTTTGTTGAAAATAAACTATCATATAATTGTGGGTTTATTTCTGGGCTCTCTATTCTGTTCTGTTGATCTGTGTGTTTGTTTTTGTGCCAGTACCAAACTGTTTTTGATTACTACAGCTTTGTAGTATGTCTTGAAATCTAGGTTTCTGATACCTCCATTGTTATTCTTTTTTAAGATTGCTTTAGCTACTCAGGATTTGTGGCTCCATTCAGATTTTAAGATTATTTCTTCTAGTTCTATAAAAAATGCTGTTGGTATTTTGATAGGAGTTTCATCAAATGTGTAGATTGCTTTGGGTAGTGTGGACATTTTAACAATATTTGTTCTCCCAGTCAATGAGCATGTAATGTCTTTCAATTTCTTTCATTAATGTTTTATAGTTTTCGGAGTACAGGTCTTTTACCTCCTTGGTTAAGTTTATTCCTAGGTTTTTAATTATTTTTTGGTGCAGTTATAAATGGGACTGCTTTCTTAATTTCTCTTTCTGGTACTTCGTTATCAGTGTATAGAAATGCAATGGATTTCTGTATATTGATTTTGTATCCTACAACCTTATTGAATTCATTTATCAGTTCTAGTAGTTTTTTGGGTGGGTCTTTAGGGTGTTCTCTATATAGTATCATGTCATCTGCAAATAGCTAAAGTTTTGCTTCTTCCTTACCAAATTGAATACCTTTTATTTCTTCTTCTTGGCAGATTGCTGTGGCTAGGACGTCCAGTACTATATTGAATAAAAGTGGAGAGTGGACATTCTTGTCTTTTTCCTGATTTTAGGGGAAAAGCTCTCAGGTTTTCACCACTGAATATGATGTTAGCTGTAGGTTTTTCATACATGGCTTTTATTATATTTAGTTATGGTCCCTCTAAACCTACTTTATTGTGGGTTTTTTATGACGAATGGATGTTGTACTTTGCCAAATGCTTTTTCTGCATGTACTGAAATGATCATATGGTTTTTATCCTTTCTCTTACTGATGTGATGTATCACGTGGATTGATTTGTGAGTATTGAACCACGTTTGCATCCTGGGAATAAATCCCACTTGATCATAGTGAATGATTTTTCATATACATATTGTTGGATTTGGCTTGCTAATATTTCATTGAAGATTTTTGCATCTATGTTCATCAGAGATAGTGTCCTGTAGTTACCTTTTTTGATGGTATCTTTATTTGGTTTTGGTATCAGGGTAAATGCTGGCACCAAAGAATGAATTTGGAAGCTTTCCTTCCTCTTGTGTTTTTTGGAATAGTTTGAGAAGAATAGGTATTAACTCTTCTTTAAATGTTTTGTAGATTAAAAAAATAATAAACGTTTTGTAGAATTCCCATGTGAAGCCATTTGGTCCTTGACCTTGTTTGTTGGGAGTTTTTTGATTACTGATTCCATTTCTTTGCTGGTAATTGGTCTGTTCAGATTTTCTATTTCTTCATGATTCAGTTTTGGGAGGTTATAAGTTTCTAGGTATTTATCCATTACTTCTAGATTATTCAATTTGCTGGCATATAATTTTTCATAATACTGTTTTATAATCCTTTGTATTTCTGTGGTGTCAGTTGTATTTCTCCTCTTTCATTTCTGATTTTGCTTATTTGAATACTGCCTCTTTTTTTTTCCTGATGAATCTGGCTAAAGGTTTGTCAATTTTGCTGATCTCTTCAAAGAACCAGCTCCTGGTTTCATTGATCTGTTCTTTGTTTTTTTTTTTTTAGTTTCTTTTTTTAAGTTTTATTCAAATTCCATTAGTTAACATCAAGTATAATATTAGTTTCAGGTGTACAATTTAGTGATTCAACATTTCCATACAGCATCTGGTGTTCATCACAACACGTGCATACCTTAATGCCCAACACCTATTTAACCCATTGCCCTACACACATTGCCTCTGGTAACTCTCAGGTTGTTCTCTATAGTTAAGAGTCTGTTTCTTGGTTTGTTTCTCTCTCTCCCTTTTTTCCCCTGTGCTTATTTGTTTTCTGTCTTAAATTCCATGTATAAGTGAAATCATATGGCATTTGTCTTTTTTTGACTGTCTTATTTTGTTTAGCATAATACTCTCTAGCTCTATTCACATCATTACAAATGCTAAGATTTCATTCTTTTTTAGGACTAAGTAATATTCTGTTATATATATGTGTGTGTGTGTGTGTGTGTGTGTAATATAATATATATTCTGTTATATTGAATATATATATCACATCTTCTTTATCCATTCATCAATTAATGGATGCTTGGGCTGTTTCCATAGTTTGGCTATTATAGATAATGCTGCTATAAACATTGGGGTGCATGTATTCCTTCAAATTTATTTTTGTATTCTTTGAGTAAATACCTAGTAGTGCAATTGCTGGGCTGTAGGCTAGTTCTATTTTTAACTTTTTGCAGAATCTCTGTACTGTCTTCCAGAGTGGCTGTATTAGTTTGCATTCCTACCAACAGTCTTCACATCCCCACCAACACTGGTTGTTTCTTGTGTTATTAATTTTAGCCATTCTGATATGTGTGACGTGATACCTCATTATGTTTTTTTTAAATATTTATTTATTTATTTTGAGAGAAAAAGAGAGAGTGGGGAAGAGGCAGAGCGAGAGGAAGAGAGAGAATCCCAAGCAGGCTCCATGCTGTCAGCACAGAGCCTGACATGGGGTTTGATCCCAAGAACCATAAGATCATGACCTGAGCTGAAATCAAGAGTCAGACACTTAACCAACTGAGCCATCCAGGTGCCCTGTCTCATTGTAGTTTTGATTTGTATTTCCCTGATGATGGGTGAAGGTGAGCATCTTTTCATGTGTCTGTTAGCCAGCTGTATGTCTTCTTTGGAAAAGTGTCTATTCATTGGAACAAAAGTGTTGACAAGCCCTCTAGAAAGATACTATAAATTACCAGGTCTACAAAAGCATAGCAAACTCTGATTCAGTATTTTCCTAAATGTCAAAAATTCCTAGGGATCATCAAGGGTACTTGTTAAAAATACATTTCCAGGCCCAACCCCAGATGTCCTGAACCAGAGCTTCCAGGAGAATGGCTTGGAATTCTACATTTTTAATGAGTGCATCTGATGACTCTTTATGACTAAGTAATTTTGGAAAAGGTTGCTTTAGTGCAACCCAGTCTGGAGCCAGAATTCAAATTCTCTTACCCAAGAGGTGAGACAAGGTTGGGAAGCAGGGCTTTAAGATTCAGGGGGCGCTATATAAAAAGTATATCAGGAAGGGATCCTGGAAGCAAGATACAGCCTTGAGAAATAAGACTGCCATGTTCTAGATATGGGAATTAGGGCTCCAGTGAACCACACCATTAAAGGCAAGACTAGTGCTTGTGAAATCTTGAGAGACAAGCACCCTGGTCAGATAAATGTGGTCATGGCTAAAACGCCTAACCTCTTAATGCAAATGAAAGATTCAGGCTCCTGTGGTATGCCTGTCTGACAGCCTGTGGAAGTTGTGGGTATGGCCATACCCTTGTGGATAAGCAGCAGATGATGTCTCTCTTGAGAAGGATCTTGTACTGCATGGTAGCCACTGGGGCAAATGGATGGTCCTCAGGAAACTAAAATTCACCAAGGAGTCTGCACAGGCAGTGAAGTCACTGCAGTTTTTCCTCAAGGCTTTATTCTTTGGGTCTACATGTAAAAGGGTCTGGTGAAGCTTCTGGTGAAGGTCCTTGAAGCTTCACCCTCTGGAGTTCATCAGGGTCATGGTGGCTATAAGCATGTGCCAGATCTCTGTAAGGTGTAGGCAGATCTCAGAGGACTTTGAATAGTGCTATGAAGCCTAGGAGATCCTTCTCATAAGACGGATTTAGTTTTCTTCAGCCTCAGAGGATATCCTGAAAATGCACATTACTCTCAGGTGAGGTTTGAGTGGTCAGGTGGAGGTAAACATGAGATGTAAGGAGATGATTAATGGTTTCTATTGGACCAAGAGTAGAAACTTTTAGATTGGTAAGTAGTACATTTTGACTTTTATCATTTTTATAGACTGAATGTTTGTGTCTCTCCCCTCTCCTCAAATTCATATGTTGAAACCTAATCCCTGATGTGATGGTGTGTAGAGGCCTTTGGGAAGTGATTAAGTCATGAGGGTAGAGCCGTCATGGATAGAATTGGCACCCCTATAAGGTGCTCAAGAGATCAGAGTTCCCCATTCCACGCAGCAAAAACATGGCCTATGTGAACAAGGTAGTGAGTCCTCACCAAACACTGAATCTATTGGCACCTCGACCTTAGACTTTCCAGTCTCCAGAACTGTGAGAAATAATTTGTGCTGTTTATAAGGCACCCAGTCTATGATATTCTGTTATAGCAGCCTGAATAGACTAAGAAAAATCCTAAGATAAATAATAGAAATTACACCCTCTTTTTAAAAATTCAAATAATTGGGACACCTGGGTGGCTCAGTCTGTTGTGTCTGACTTCAGCTCAGGTCACGATCTCACAGTTTGTGAGCTTAAGCCCTGCGTCAGGCTCTGTGCTGACAGCTCAGAGCCTGGAGCCTGCTTTGGATTCTGTGTGTGTGTCTCTCTCTCTCAAAAATAAATTAATAAGTAAACATTTTTTTTATTAAAAAAAAAGGAAATTCAAATAATAGGGGTGCCTGGGTGGCTCAGTCAGCTAAGTGTAAGTAAACAATTTTTATTAAAAAAAAAAAGGAAATTCAAATAATAGGGGTGCCTGGGTGGCTCAGTCAGCTAAGTGTCCAACTCTTGGTATTGGCTCAGGTCATGATCTCACTGTTTGTGAGATCAAGCCCCACCATGGGCTCTGTACTGATAGCACAGAGCCTGCTTGGGATTCTCTCTCCTTCTCTGGCCCTCTCCCACCCTCTCTCAAAATAAATAAATAAACTTTAAAATTTTTCAAATAATAGCCTGACGTATCTTTCTAAATTGTGATAAATTTGTTTGCCTCTCTCAACAGGAATCTCTCATTATCCTCTTCTTGGCCAAAAGACAAGATAGAATTTCTGGTTCACTGTTTCTTATGCTGATACTGCAGGTTATATTATGTTTTGCATCCTAAGCTTCCCTTTTAGAATCAGTAAATAACTATTTGAGTACAATTGATTGAATGAATTAGAAGACTTGGTTCTCTTCATCTTTCAGAATACTCTCTGCCAGTCACACTCCTTTGTATCGCTTATAACCATGTAAAAATCGCTTCCTCTATGAAATCTCAGATGATTCCTCTCTCTGTGTGTGACCTCTGCATCCTTTGAGACCCCATAGCACATTGGTTTATAAGTCTTTTGTGGCACTTCGCTATTTACATTCCTCCTTTTACTTTTCTCAACATTTAACATGTTTCTATGTAATATTTATTGATAATCCTCCTGTCCCTTCCACAAAGGAAGCCTGTAGAAGAAATATAAGTCAGAAAATGATAATGAAAGCAAAATAAAGATAGGACTATAAGATAAAGCCAACTGTTACAAACATTTAGTGGATACTTGCCATGTCCCACATGCCAGATGGTCTCTGCTCTCCTGGAACACAGAATTGAGTCAGGACAAGGCTGTGACTTATGGACCAGTTCAACCCTCAGAAGTACTCAGAGACTAGCTTCAAACCATTATTAGAAGTTTGGTATTAGTAGTTTAGCTCCCTACCCACCTATCTTCTCACTAATTTACCCACTCTTACTAGTGTTGTTGCTAGAAGATGGGCAACAGTGTATTCTCAACCATGCTAGGATTTTTCATTAAAGGACTTCCTTTCTAACTTCACAGATATCTCGGTAGCTCTTTACCAAGATTTCTTCAAGGTTTAAGGGTTTCTGTGCCAAGACTATAAGACCACTCATATAATTATGCTAGGAAGATGGGGTATCCCTCAATTTTTCCATGGAATTTTCATTCCAGCTTGTGAGTACTTAATATATATTATCTGGTAAAACCCCTGGCAGTTTTTCATTAGTTACAGCTGCCTCTGTAAAAGAAACCTCATTTATAAGCTGTTTTCTCTACATTGGCTAAATGGCAGTAAATAAGATAATGATCATCATTTTCCAAATGTCATAAGAGCAGCTGATGGCACCAACCTAGTCATTTATGGCTCCAGGGCAAACTATGGGTGGAATGTTATGACTGTACAAATATGTGAAAATGTAGATTATTACCATAGCAATGTAAAAAGCTACAGATTTTCCCCTAACTGGTACCTAGTTTCTGTATTTTAACCAAAATAATTATGGAGGAAAGTCCCTTCTAGACCGTTTTAAAAGCAAAGCATTTGCATTAGGAGCTTTTTTTAAACATAAAAATATTTACTTTAATTTTCAATTGATATCTTTATGTATGAAGCAAGAATAAGGAAAAGTATAATTTCAGTATAATTTTGATTCTAATAGACCTTTTAAAATAGTATTTTTATTATAATAACTATCACCTCAGATAATAACTAGTAATTAGAATTTTTTCTCACAGGACTTATTTCTTCAGAAATGCTGATTTTTTGCTGCTCTACTTTCAAAATTTGACTAAGTTGCTAATTTAAGATCATGAATTTAAGTGCTCTTCCATGAATTAGAATTTTACTCCCAGGCAGCTCTAAGCAATGTTAATTTCCTGAGTCTTTTTTCCCCCTTAGGTAGTAAAGTCAGTTACTTTAACATAGCAAGAAGGTATTAGATGCTGACCCCTAAAAGAGGCAGGTATATGCATTTACGTATACTAGGATATTTGCCATCATCATTTTTGGGCTTTTTCCTGAGGCCAGGGGGCATCTGGTACAATGTGGGGTGGAAGAATGTCAAGAGGCATCCAGGCAGGCTGGGTTGATGTGGACAGCAGTGTGCAGGGTCAGCCTATGATCCAAAGGTCAGGCAGAGTCGAATCCAAGAGGTCATTAGGTGATGCTTGGAACAAATAAGCGAAACCACCAGCAAATCCAAAGGGAAATAAGTCAGGAACCTGGGAGTGACTGCTAGAGGGATCCAAATAAATTTGCAAAAAAGTTTTAGGCAAATACTGAGTAAACACCTGACCATGTTTCCCAAGGTGTTCTGACCAAAACTTAGTAAGAGCTACATTTTATATCACAGCCTAACACACATTGACACACAGCCCTCACTGTGTCAGAGTTTTACCAAGTCCTTACCCTCACCTTGGGTAGAGGCACTCAGAAATCTTCCATTTTCTTAGGTTCTATTCTATTTCATTTGAAGATGTTGATAGGAGGCTTACAAAATTGCTTTCATGATCTGTTAATTGATAGAAAACCATAGCTTAAAATGTACTGTCTTGGGGACTGGGGAGATAGAATAAAGAGAGTAAAAAAAAAAAAAAGGACTAAGAGACTGGAGGACATGGTTTCTGGTTTCAAGGAGATGGAAAGTTCCTTAGGAAGTTACAATGTAACAGGTGAAACAACAAAATGACACATTTAAAGTAGAATAAATGGAAGCAAGCAAATTAACAGGAAAATTAATATTAGTACAAGTTAGTTATAGCAGTGTCGGCTTGAGATGTGCATAGCTAAGGTCAGCAATGAGGCCCTTCATAGACGGAGTTAACATCTTACTCATCTCCATAGCCCTTTACTGCTTAACATTCTACCTTACATTGATGTAAATAACTTAGCACAATGAAGATACAAGGCATTGTTGTTATTCCAGGTGTCCCTATAGGGCTGAAGTTAAAATTCTAATTTTTTTATTTAGTAGAATAGCCCTAAATTATTTCCCATGACACTTTGGTAGAAATTAGTTTATGAAATTACTGTAGTTATTTGACCTTGGATTGGCTCCAAGGCTACGGATGGTGAATATCAAGGGGAAACCTTAGCAAAGTGCCAGGGAGCTTCAGAGACACCCAAAGAAAGGAAATACATATCAGAGCACTGAAGTCAAACTCATCTACTTAAATAATCTTACCTCAAGTTATTCTGCCTACACCACTCACTGCACATTTACCGAAATTGTATCTGGTAGTTGTCTCCTTTCATTTTTTAAATGGTGTTGTTTCCTCAATATCTCCAACACAAATAGATTTCATTGTTACTTTTCTTTTTTTTTAATTTTTTTTTAATGTTTATTTATTTTTGAGAGAGAGAAAGAGAGAGACAGAGCATGAGCAGGGGAGGAGCAGAGAGAGAGGGAGACACAGAATCTGAAACAGGTTCCAGGCTCTGAGCTGTCAGCACAGAGCCCGACACGGGGCTCAAACTCACAAACTGTGAGATCATGACCTGAGCCGAAGACGGACGCTCAACCGACTGAGCCACCCAGGCGCCCCTTATTGTTACTTTTCAAGACTAGGCACAATGGGTTCCTTCCACTTTCCCACCACCACCAAATCTACAATGTTGATACATAGACAATGTGCAAAAATTACTTGTGAGTGAAAAATACATAAAACTCTATACAATTAGAAGTTATCTCTGTCTTGCTCATTTTATCTTTAGCCTAGCACATAATAATCATTTTATATGAATAAATAAAATTATTTTAGCAGTCTCTGAATCCCACACCCCCTTTTCTTTCAGGGCTGGAAAAACCACCATCTCTGACAACTTGAATTCTCATTTCCTTGTATTCATCACATTTGTAAGTACACAACAGAAGCATTAACTTTTTCAGTTAAAATTCTGGCAGGGAGGGCACCTCGGTGGCTCAGTCGGTTAAATGTTGGACTCTTAGTTTCTGCTCAGGTCATGATCTCACAGCCTTTTGTGGGTTCATGTCCCACATCGGGCTCTGCACTGACAGTGCGGAGCTTGCTTGGGATTCTCTCTCTCTCTCGGCTTCTCCCCTACTTGCACTGTCTCTCTCTCAAATAAATAAATACACTTTAAAAAAAATCTGGCAGGGAGCTACAATCAATGATTATACACCATAAGTGACTTTGATATTTGTGATCAGCTCTAGGGGACTCGTTGAACCTGACCACAAATTACCCAATGACATGAGATGGTTCGTAGTATCAACTCCTTTTTTGAAGTTATAAGTTAAATAATCTCTGTATGTCAGTATAGAAGATGATGTATTTAAGAACTCCAAGTGTCTTTCATACTCAGTTATCCATAGTCTTTATTCAGGGTTGTTGTCAGTAATTTCTCAGATGAACTATGAGGAAATATTCATATGTTCCTGTGGTAATTTAGACAGGTTCTTCCACGCTGAAAAATGTCTATACTGTTCTTCCACCAAGGAGAACTCTTGATGTAGCTGGGAAGAAGTTTGGAAAGGAAAAATCTTTCTGTGTAATTGAAAGGGCGGGCCTACGCCAGCCGACTCCATCTTGTTCTGTGTCCTTCACCTTGACCACACCTCCTCCCCTTGAGTAACCCCCCCCTCACCTGCCTAACAGGACTCGACCTTTCCCCAGGACCCTTCCCCAGCCAATCGGCTGAGGCCATAGCCATTACCTCACCAACTGCCCCCAGGCCCCAATAAAACCTTTGTCCTTTTGAAACTCGCTCTCTTTCCCTGGTATCTCACCGCTGCGTCGGTGCAGGTAGGGGATTGAGCTCGAGCTAGCTCGAATAAAGGCTCTTTGCTTTTGCATCGGACTCGGCTCCCTAGTGGTCTTTGGGGATCACGAATTCTGGGCATAACATAATAATGTTGTACCTACACTGGAATGCATTTCTGAATTTCAATCCACCAATTCTGGGTTTCTATCTACCACATTATATTTATTTTTATTAATTACATAAAATGTTTTTCAATATACCATGAAAAAGAAAAAAAATTAAAATAGCACTTCCTTTTTAATTTACTGTCCTCCTAAAACATCATTTTAAGAAGTCCCTAGTATTCCACCTAAGGAACAGATTATAATGTAAATAAGTTTAAAATAGAATTTGCAACAACAATATATCTTATTCAAGCATCCACAGTTTTGCCAAGATTTCATTCTCAGCTGCTAGGAAAATAACTCTCCACACAAAGAAATGTCAACTGCAGATAAGATAAATGGTTTAAATATGATCTCATTGAAAGTCTGAGTCTTTTCTAAAATATCAAGGATCTTTGTGCCAGGGAGTATAAAGACAGAGGAAGGTCTTTGTCATCTTGGCACTCACCAAGGGAGTAGCCCAAACTACTGTGTTAATTTCTTTAAGGCTTAGATGGTACCTAGATGTCAAACTGATAATTTACTCTTTCAGGAAGTTTTTAAGACTGAGAAATCTACTCTGTGATATAAGGTACCCTAGCAAGCTAGATAAGAAAAATAGCAAGACTTTGTAGGATCTTTCTAGATTATATTTAATAACACTATTATACTTAATTTATAACTATAAATCATACTTATAAATAAATTTATAAGTATAAATCCAGTCATTTTTAAGCAGCTACTCTTTGCTGGAATTGGGGCACAAGTATGAGTAAGACCTAATTTTCTAAGGAAGAGAGCTTTTAATCTTAATTGACAAAGTGAATCATCATTTGTAAATGCTTCTGAAGAGTATAAATTATTACAAATAACATTTGTGGGTTTTTAATTCATTGTTATACACATCTGTGTCACAGATGGCCTGGGCTGCTTCTTGCAGAGTATTATACTTCTTCTGTCTTGAGGTCCCAATTCTTGGAACTTTGGGTTGATTCCATATTTGCAAGTCCTTAGTAATAAATTATCAAAAAGAAATGTTTAATAACTATATACAGACAGTTGTATTTGATGTCCACATTGATCATCACCAGGTTTGTGCCATTTCTTAAGGTCCCATAAAAACACATGCTCTTTCAGATAAGGATTCTACCATTATGTCACACTCCATAGCCCACTGATAGATGTGCTATCACCTGCTCCTAAGGTTGATGGCTCCCTGTTCAAGAGGGTCTTTTGTCTTCCTGGCAGCATTAGCTACCTCTTTTTTCTTTCAATGATTTGTCAGATGTTTATTAAGCACCTACTCTATGGCACTGCTGCTCTCTGCTATAATACTACATGTCTTGTGCCCAAGGCATTACCCTGCCTTTTTCAAAGTCACTGTGTTGATCATTGTTCCAGCACATGTCCTAAATACACTGGGGATTTTTCCTGGGACTTGGACTAATGGTAAAGTAAGGTAACTCAGATTTAAATGAATATAGTATGTCTTACTTGATGGAACCAATGAAAATTACAAGCATTTAAAATTTTGAATTACTTTAATAAGGGCAGAGTAATTTCTTAAATTAATTAATATATCATTTATTAACTTCCATTAAACCCTTGTTAATTAAATGGAGTGGTAAAGTTAAATAAAAAGATGGATAATTTCCTAAAGGAGATGAAATTGTGATTTGAATATCTTTCTTAATTGGCTTAATAGACAAGCACACTACCATATAATTCATCCAGGATTTGGAACTGCAGCATGATGAAAGACTCCACACAGGTAGAGCATTATGAGAGCAGGAGACACCAAGGATTATTTCCAGAGAATGACTGTACTCTGTTTTACTCTATTTCAGTGGTTATAAACTTTTTCTTGGTCAAGAACTCAATATACATACGTCAACTAATGTTTACCAATTATCTCTTGTATGCCAGGCATTGAGGGAATGAGAGCTACGGATTTATTTGAACAAAAATAGATCTCTTTGAAAATTTGGTGAAAGTTATGGATGCCTTTCAACAGAAAAAAAATAAAACATATACATGCATATTCACGCAAGATTTTGCACAGACTCTCAGGAGGAATATAGACCTTAGAAGTTCATCCATGGGCCCCCTGAGATCTGTGGATTTAATTTAAGGACTGCTGCCCTGTTTGAAATTATTCAAGCTAGAAATGATGTATGTGTGTCTTCAGACAAGTCACTTAACCTCTCTAGGCTTCTTTTTGTTTGTTTGTTTGTTTGTTAAGTGAGGGCTGTAGATGAGTCTTCCATTTCTAAAAATCTGTTTGTGAACAGGTGCTGCAAATATGCTTGTCTATCGATGTCATTTACCTCTCTGTTGCTCATATTTGTCTGGGGATAGGAAAGAATAATACAAAACAGAGCGTAACAACATAGAGTAGGAATCAGAGAATCTTCTGGAATTTAGAGACCATATAAACTTTTTGATGAGAAGAGGCAGTAGCAGTCCAGATGGTAAATGGCCCGTGGTGAGTGAATGTCAGAGTTAGGACCTGGCTCTGTATTTCTTGACCTCAATAATGCCACAGCTGTTTCCATAATGCCATAGCACGTATAAAGATTTATCCCCCACTAATGCCCATAAAGTGGTTACACTAGATTAATAATTGTCTTCTTAAATTAATATGCTAAATCCCGGTTGTTTGCATGCTGAATTAAGATATTTATCTTTAAGTAGAGGTAGTACTAATGGAAATATTTTATAGACTTGGCATCAAAGACACTTGGTATCAAAGACACTTTGAAATTCAAGGATATTTAGGACATCCAAAAAGCTGTATTAGTGGCAATAACCCTAGTGTTGTTGGTTGGGTTGTGTTCCCCCCAAATTTATACATTGAAGTCTTAACCCCCAGTACCTCCGAATATGACCTTATTGGGATATAGGGTCATTACAGAGGTAAGTTAAAATGAAATTTTTAGAGTGGACCCTAATCCAATATGACTGGTGTCCTTATAAAAAGGGAAAATTTAGGGGCGCCTGGGTGGCTCAGTCAGTTAAGCATCCAACTTCGGCTCAGGTCATGATCTCGCGGTCCATGAGTTCGAGCCCCACATCAGGCTCTGTGCTGACATCTCAGAGCCAGGAGCCTGTTTCAGATTCTGTGTCTCCCTCTCTCTCTGACCCTCCCCTGTTGATGCTCTGCCTCTCTCTGTCTCAAAAATAAATAAACATTAAAAAAATTAAAAAAAAATAAAAAGGGAAATTTTAGAGACAGGCACTAACACAGGGAGAACACTATGTAAACATGAAGGCAGAGATCCAGATGATAGGTATATGCACGAGTAAATATTTGCAGAAAGTGATAGTTGAGCCTGTTATAAAAGACTAACATGTAAGTAACTTAACCCTATCACTCATTCAATCTCACCATTGGAAATGTTGACAGTCATATAGTAATGTGATTTTATTTTATTTTATTTTATTTTTTTTAACGTTCATTTATTTTTGAGACAGGGAGAGACAGCATGAACGGGGGAGGGTCAGAGAGAGAGGGAGACACAGAATCTGAAACAGGCTCCAGGCTCTGAGCTGTCAGCACAGAGCCTGATGTGGGGCTCGAACTCACGGACCACGAGATCATGACCTGAGCCGAAGTCGTATGCTTAACCGACTGAGCCACCCAGGCGCCCTGACTAATGTGATTTTAAAAAGGTTCCATTTATTAAGTGTTGCAATGTGCCAAATATTATGAGGCATACAGGTATACTATAAGCTACTTTGTTTAAATTTGTATCTTTCTGAAATTTGTTAATAATTCAATAATGATGAGTGCTAAACCTTTTTTATTCCATTTAATGACTCATGCACTTACTGATGCCAACAGTATTTGAGTTAAAGCCGTTGTTCCAACATTAAATCATTCTACCACATTTCAAGATGAATATTTTTAGCAAATAACTATTTTTGTAGAAAATATGTTCCAGTAACTATTTTTGTAGAAAAATAGTAAAAAAATTTCTACTCTCTGTCCTGATTGTAAAACTATTTCTGGCATCCACGGTTACATATTTTGACAGTCATCTGAATCTAATATGAACGAAACAAACTATCAGGAACAAGGAAAGATACCACAGAAAGAGATAAAATAATTGCTTTGAAGTAAATTATTATTTACTACATGGCATAATTTAAATGCATAAAATGAAAGCCTTTTCAGAACAATTATAATATCTTTTGTAAGTATATTTTAAAAATAATTATCACTATAAATTAATGAAGAATATTCCTAGCAATGTTATAAAGTGAATTGAATATTTTAAGCTTGATATTTTTGTGGGGTGGGGTGGGGTCAAAACAGCAATTTCGGATTCTGAGGAATGGTCACTTGTGTAAATTAGTTTAACCAACACTTTTAAATTGATAAAAATAACCTATCTTATTTTCACATTCCAAATGTGTAATAATGTTTACATGTGATTCACATTTTATTACATTTAATTAAATAAAATTATTCATACAAAGCACCAAGGTCATTACCTGGCACAAAGAAAAATGTACAGGATATTAGTTGTAACCCCTCACCTCCTAATTAAATTTAACAAAGCTATTAGTTGCATACTACTGTGCCCAACATTAGGCTAGATTGTCTGATTAAGAAAATATATTTTTTGTTTAAGATATAAATGTATCACATGGTTTAAGAAAAACTTTAAATTTTTAAAAATGTTAATTTATTTATTTTGAGACAGAGAGAGAGAGAGAGAGAGAACGAGTATGGCAAGGGCAGAGAGAGAGGGAGACACAGAATCTGAAGCAGGCTCCAGACTCTGAGCTGGCAGCACAGAGCCCAAAGCGGGGCTCCAACCCACAAACCACAAGTTCACAACCTGAGCCAAAATCAGACCAACTGAGCCACTCAGGTGCCCTAGTTTGAGAAAAACTTAAAAGACTATTATGCAATCCAACAAATGTAGATTGAACGTTCAAGCTAAAGCAAGTAGGGAGAAAAAAAAAGAAAGATTATGGCATTGTCTCTATCCTTGAGAAGTTTTGCTGCCACAATTGGAGAATAAAACCATATTTACTTATTTACATAAATAATGTACATAATGTGCATAATGTACATAAACGGTAGAGAGGTAGCTGTTTAGGGAAGGGCAGTAATGTGACCTGGAGCGGCCAGATAGAATGTGAGCTGAATCTTAACAAATGGAGAAGGGTTGGATAGGCAGTGAAGAAAGAGAGCTGCCCGGAAGAGTACATGTTTGCTCATTCATAAACAGAGCAAGTAGTTTGTAAAACTATTTTAAAATTTACTATACACAGTGTGGTGTTTGCTGATGTCCTGTTAGGTTTGAGGTTATATGACCATTCCTTAATAGGTGCTTTGCTTAAGTTGTTTTCAAAATATCCTTGAGAAATTCCAAGGACTCAGAATAGCCAAAACAATCTTGAAAAAGGACAGAGTTGGTCAAAGTTTGTGCTTAAGCCTTCTAAGCCACTTAGAGGTTTAGCTTTTACCATTGGATGTGTGTGTGGCTTGGAGGCCGCTCTACTGCTCAAATTCAGGGCATTAACTTTTGTTGTCGTTGTACCTTTTCAGCCAGGAGCTGGTAGCTTGGAGCTTCCCTCCCTGATTGCTCCTGAAAGCGGTTAGGGCAATATAATTAAAAACAAAATCTCTCAACTGAGAAAACTTCTCCACAGGTATAATAGAGAGAGAAAATAAGTTTTGTTATATTTTTTTATGTTTATTTTATTTTTTAATGTTTATTTTTATTTTTATTTTAATGTTTAGAGAGAGAGACAGAGCATGAACAGGGGAGGGACAGAGAGAGAGTGAGACACAGAATCTGAAGCAGGCTCCAGGCTCTGAGCTGTCAGCACAGAGTTCAACACAGGGCTTGAACTCACAAACCGTGAGATCATGACCTGAGCCAAAGTCGGACACTTAACCAACTGAGACAGCCAGGCACCCCAATAGTTTTATTATTGAAGAAGCATTAAGCCAGACTGTGATGTACATCACAGGCAATCCATTAAGGGATTGCAAAAGGCTGAAAGAGATCTCACCCTTATATGTAGTCAAGCAGATACCACAATGCACGTCTTGTCAAGTAAGAGGACTCCACAGCACCTTTGGTGCACATAGTTCATGCTCGTTTTAGCTGGTAATTGGAGTGACCATTTGTGTTGACTAATGGGTTTTATCCAGGAGGAAAACAATCTTCTTATCTCTTTATGACAGGATGTAGTTTTGCAACGTGGAACGAGGCCCCCTGAATTTAGGCTCCTACTTGCCTGCAGAAACTGGGAGACAGGAGTGCTCTCTCCCTTGATATGTACATTTCAGAGATGGCTCCCGTCTTGAGAAAAGACATTCCTGGGTCACAGAGTAGAAAAGGCTGATCTAGTCTTCAAAAGGATTTATATACATTTCAAAGAGAGGGGAAAGTACTCACACTTGTAAGTTTTCTAAAGTAAATGACCTTAAAAAAAAAAAAAGAAGAAGAAGAAGCAAGGGAGATCTCTTCCCTTGGTTTCAACAAGGAGAATTAAGCTTCTTATTTCTAGTTGTATTTGCTCTTACCGAGGATAGAACCTTTGGCAAGTACAACCTGTCAGACTGCCAAGGGATGACTGTGGTGTTATATTTAAGCCTGTTTTCCTAGGAGTTGCCCCTAAAAGCAGCTTATTGTTCAGTCTGTTTGGTCAGAGGTTATGTTTAAGACCCTTGTGCCAGTGATTTCTGCCCTGTGTTGATGAATCTGTGTCCAACTTGGGGAATGCTTTCAAGTTTGCCTATGTCCTGATGGCTCGGAGTGGGGGCAGCCTAGTGTATATGCACAGCCTTCCCAACCCCCAGAGTTGACTCTGACCCAGGACACCTCTTGTTGGCTGCCTCTTTCCTTGATTCTCTCCATTAAACTTCTAGCTGCTCTGCTGTTTTGCTACATCAAGGAGCTGCCAGCCACTTCTTAATTGCCCTCCACTAAGATCTGTATTGTTTTTCTACAATGCCCTTAGGCATGGAGTTCTTTGCTCTCAGTTCCAAATAAAGTAGTCTTTTGAGACAGAGCTGCACAGCTCTTTGTCAACATGGCCTGCCTTTCCTCCAGGGCAGAACCCCTGTAACCACTCTACCATAATTGGATGTGAGACCCTGCTTTCCCTAGAAGGACACCCTTGCTCTATGAGTATGCACTGAGGTGGCAGAGGGAGAAGTTGGCAGCCTTGGTCTTCTTGGTGTGCCCCTCAAGGCATGGAACCTCCACCCTATGAGTGAACTGGGGTGGGAGTGATTGGGGACCCAGTATATTTGGCCTTCTGTGTCTGGGGTGGAGCTTCTGCCTTATGAATGGGGGGCTGGGTGGAGGAGGAGAGACCTGAACCTCTTAGCCACACCTGCCTAGAATAGAGCTTCCTAGAATAGATGAGAAACATCTGCACCCTGCCCATCCTGGGATGGAACTGTAGTCCCAGACTGGGAGCTGGCAGGGAGATGAAACTACCATTTTCTTGGCTGCACCGAATAGAGCTTCTGTAATGAAGAGCTGGGGGAATAGCTAAGTAGCCTATGGCTCAAATACTACTATTTTTACTGATATTTAGCAGATTTCCTTGAAAGAATGTTTCCTCACTTGCTGTATGCTCTTATGACAATTTCTAGAGTCTTTAAATAAATGAAAATTATTTTTCACCAGTCGAATCGTTTTGCCAGACAGTTGAGGTCCTTACTCCATCATTCCAGAAGTCCCATTTCTCACCTTCATTTTGAAATATATTTTAACTGGATATAGATTTCTGGAATTACAGGTTAACTTTATGTTATTGTTTCTTTAAATATTTTGAAGATGTTTCTATATTGCATTTCGATTTACATAGTTTCTGACAGTCTGCGGTCATTCATATCTTTGTTCCCTGTATGTAATGCTTTTTTTTTTTCTTCCTGTCTTCAATATTTTTTTTCCTTTGGTTTTTGGCCTTTTGGCTGTAATTTGATCCAGTATATTTTTTTTTCCAGTTTTTCTCACTTGGAGTTCTCTGAACTTTTTGGATTTGTGTTTGTTGTTGTTATTAATTTTGGAAAAATTCTCAGCCATTATCCCTTCAAATATTTCTGTTGAACATCCATTACATGCATATTAGACCATTCAATATCATCCCCAGAACTCCTGGATGTCCTGGGTTCTGGGGTTTTTTTTTGTTGTTTTTGTTATTGCTGTTTGTTTTCTCCCCCACTTTGTTTTCACCTTGTGTTTAAATTGGGATAATTTCTGCTGATTTATCTTCAAGTTCACTGATTCTTTCATCTCTGCTACATTCACTTACCTACTGGTCCATTGAAAGAATTTTTCAACTCAGATACTGTGCTTTTTTTATTTCTAGAATTTCTATTTGTTTTATATATATTCCCTCTTTGCTAAAATTCTCCATCTATTATTCAAGCTGGCTACTGTTTCTACTAGAAAATTTAACATATTAACCATAATTATTTCAATCTCTATCCATTAGTTTTAACCTCGGTGGCATCTCTGTTTCTGCCTCTGTTGCCTGCTTTAGCTCTTGGCAATGACTTGGTTTTAGTTGCTTTTTGTGTAAAACAACATCAGAGACAAAGGTAAGAGGTAGTTACATCTGGAAATGGATGTGTTCCTTCTTCTGTCAGGTTAGTCAGTAGTTTAGCTGGGTTTATTGTTGCCATACTTATCTTAAGTACAACACAGACTTCAAATTCCTCCATCAGAGAATTAGTGATACTTGTGGTTGGTATGGAACCTGACATGAAAAGAGGGTTTTTTTCTTAATTTTCCTGCTCTACCCTCAGCCTTCAGAGGGCCCTCCATACTTGTGCTGCAATGAGTTCTTCTCTTCTTGCTCTTGTGCCCCCATTTCCCATAAAGTGGCATACTGTTATGGCTTGTTACTTAGTGCAATAATTATGGTGCGGACATGGGCTTTCTCAGTTCTCCTGCTCTGTTTTCAGTGATGGATAAGTGCTGTGTGCCTGGGCCTAGGCGCTAAGATTTTCTTAGCCTTTCTGCACTTTCATGGCAATGCACTTTGCTTTGTGTTGGTGGGGAAGTCTGGTAGGAGCAAGTTTCTCACCTCACCTCCAACAGTTGAAGACCTTTTCTTTATATCAGCGTAGGATCCTAGACCTGAGTAGGTTTTCTTCCCCATTTTCAGCAGTATATAGCCTTTATTTCTATATCTTCCTTAGCGGTAAAGAACACGCTCCTGCAATGTGGGAGGTTGGAAGGTTTCCTATTTCTCTTCCAAAGGCATCAGGTCTTTGGAACCACGAGGTGGAATGTTTCCTTTTCTTCTGCTGGAAGCTAATGTTTTTGCTTTTTATGAGACAAAGGTCTTTGAAGTAGATGAGTTTTGAAGTAGATGCCCATGGAAATAGCTGGTGAGAAAGTTCAGACGCCTTATGTGTATGGGGTTCCTAGAGATTCTTAAGTGTTAAGCTAGTCCACACTCAGACTTTATGAATTCTTTGAAATTTCAGCTGTTTTCTTTTTACCTGCTTTTTGGACAGCTACCTCATCCTCCCACACTCTGTCAGCTCATCTGTCTTTGGAGGGGATCTTTACCTTTTGGAATTAAGCTTACCTGGTTATCATATGACCTCAGCTCTCTAATAGTGGTATATCAATCTATTGCAGTCATCACTCTTTTGGTGCCTAATTGTAACCCTTGAAATAAAATCACTTTAACTCCGTATTGGTTCCTATGCCTTTGGGGATAACCCAGTAGTTTTGAAATGTTTCCTTTCTTTCTGACATAATAAGATGTCCCAGCCTCATTTTGTATCTTTCCTCCTCCAGACCTGGAGTTAGATATTTCTTCCTTTAATATATCTAGTTCCATTTGGTAAGAAATAATACCTAGAAATCACAATCTGAGAACTAAGGGTGCTCTTTGATATTGATTTATCATTGCTTCTAGGCCTTTACAGTGTAGAGAGCTAGAAAATATGTGCTTTTCTTTAACAGGAAACAATCCCATAGTTCATACTGGTATCTCTAGTTCAAGGCTAAGATTACTTAACATGTTTGATTTTATTCTTGTATTATATTATAATCAAAATCTTGGTTCCTAATGACACTAACAAGATATTTATTTGTTTTATCGTACAATATATGGAATACTTTCAAAATAATGATGCCATTATTATTACTAACAATAAGATTCCTGAATGCAATTTAAGATTACTTTGCAATTCTTTTTGTCATTAGGATATATACTAGTGAAGTACTAGGGCCCAACTCAAAATCTACTTCCTCTGTGAGGCCTTTATGCTGACCCACACTGCCCCATGCCGTTTTTCCCCTCTGAACTTTTATCATTCCAGTCTTAAATCTCACATTCTGCACCTGATTCAGATGGCCTTGAATTGCCTTTCACTTGTTTAGATACTTAAAATATGAAAGTTGAGAATAATGCAATTAGGTCAATCCTCCTGAGAGGTCAATGGAGTTAATTTAATTTATTATCCCTACAGTAAACTCTGAAGGGTAGGTGCATGTCTTCTTTTATATATCAGAAGGAAACAGTTTCCCTTACTACATAATCAAAGTTTAATTAAATTCTTTTGGGAACTTGTTTCAGAATGACACAGACTGAACAGTTAGACCATCTTCCAGGATCACGAAACCAGACAGGTCTCCAATATCCAATGCCAAATGACAGGTGGGATTTGGGTCCAACAAAAGCTGGGCAAGATATTTGATGATCTGTGCCAGTCCACTGAGCCTGGATAAATGAGCATGGATGGATCTCATATTTAGAAACCTATAAATTGGAAGTCTATTTTCCCCTTGACATTTAGTAACCTATTCCTTTAAAAATGTTTACTCATCTCATATAAGGGCGGGAGTGTTTGCCAAAGAGAAACAAGGGCAGGAGTATTTTTTGTCCATGTATGGAACACCATACTTCAGGGACTTAGACAAGATGGGAGTGATAGAAATCAGAGCAAGAGAGCCCCAGGGGTGCCTGGGTGGCTCAGTCAGTTGAGCGTCTGACTCGATTTCAGCTCAGGTCATGATCTCCAAACTCACATGGAGCCTGTTTGGGATTCTCTCTCTCTCTCTCTCTCTCTCTCTCTCTCTCTCTCTCTCTCTCAAAATAAATAAATAAACTTGAAAAGAAAAGAAAAGGAAAGGAAAGGAAAGGAAAGGAAAGGAAAGGAAAGGAAAGGAAAGGAAAGGAAAAGAAAAAGAGAACCCCAGGAAGCAGCCACATCCAGGAAGGCACAGTGAGAGATGTGACGTGGTCACCTCTTCCATGCTTTCAGAGCTTGGTCAGCTTGTGTTTTATGTGGGTGAGTGGCTATTCTCTCCCATGCTCCCCACTGAACCAGAGTGAAGAACAAAGGGACTATATGATCCAAGCTCTGATGGACTCTTACTGCTTACGTAGCGTCAGAATAATCCCTAGAGCCCAGCACGATACAGCAGCTGCCTCCCTTGCCAACTTCATCCCCCACTCACTTGGCCCACTCCCTGTGCTCACTGGCCAGTTTATTCTTGCCTCCAAGCTGACCACTGTACTTGCTGTTTGCTCTGCCCGGATGCTCTTCCCACACACTTCATGCTGGCAGGCCCTTTCTCATTGTTCCCATCTCAGGCTCATATACCGCCTCTCAGACAGGCCCTCCCATCAAAATGACCTCTTTCCACCCAGTCTGCCACATGACTTTATCAAACCTTTCAGAGATTTTATTACTTTCTGACATTATCTTGCATATCTGTTGGTTTTCTTACCATTGTCTGTCTTCCTCCCTCTGGGGTATCAGCTTCACAAGGCCAGCAACCTGGTATGTTTTGCTGGCTCCTATGTTACTCACACTAGGCCTGGCACTTGGTAGGCACTCAATAAATATTTATTTTTAAGTTTATTTATTTATTTTGAGAGAGAGAGAAAGCAAGTGGGGGAGAGGCAGAGACAGACAGACAGATAGACAGAGAGTCCCAAGCAGGCTCCACACTGTCAATGCAGGCCTGACACAGGGCTCAAACTCATGAAATATGAGATCATGACCTGAGCCAAAGTCAATGCTTAACTGACTGAGCCACCCAGGCACCCCCAAGAAATATTTGTTGAGTGAATTGAATGAAGGATCATGAAATGAAAGAGAAAAATAGTTATATATACATGTATGAATGAGTATGTGTGTGCATGCATTTATTTTTGTTTTGATTTATTTCATGAAAGGGTATGAGTGGCTTACAAGAAGCACCCAGCCTTGAATCTAGGAATCAATTAATTTTTAATTTTATTGATACTATGCCATTTTCATTGTTATCTGCTTATTCAATTGCAAAAAGAGCATAGATTTCATTTTCTGGTCCTTGACTATATAAAATGGCTGCTGCTTTTCTTCCTGTCAGACTGTTATTATTGCTACAATTGGTAGTTATTTATCAAATCAGCCACTGATTGAAACAGTATAAAAACCTAGGAGCAATGAAAAACAAATGGTATACTTTATCAACAAAAAGATCAATGAGTTTCCTTCAAATGTGAGAGTATTTGTCACCATTTTGTTGTTGTTCACCTACCAGGCTTATTTCCATAACATGTGAAATTTTAGTTGGTAAATTTGCATCTCTGTCATTATTCATGACCAGTGAAGACATGGAAAAAAAGAGGTTAGTTTAAAATTTTAAATAACATAATTGTCAGGCAGATTGCTGGATCACTGTGAGAATTCCTTTTGCCATTCATGCAATATAAAAGATGTATATAATTGGTTTGCTCCTTGTATATAATTGTGTTTGGAAGGATAGCAGTCCAACATTATAGAAGGAACTAAAAGGGTGATACTGGGGTGCCTGGATGGCATCCGACTCTTGATTTTGGCTCAGGTCGTGATCCCAGGGTCACAGGATCGAGCCCCACATCAGGCTCTGTGCTGAGCGTAGCGCCTGCTTGGAATTCGCTCTCTCTCTCCCTCTGCCCCTCTCTTCTACTCTCTCTCTCTCAATGAAATGAAATGAAATGAAATGAAATGAAATGAAATGAAATGAAATGAAATGAAATAAAGTATGAGACTATTATTTGAGGTAGGGTCCAGGAAAACCCACTAATGGTGGTTTTCAGTAAGTTGCTTATATTTTTGCTTACTTTTTGCTGCCTGTTTTCTTATCTGTAAATTTAGAGGGTTAGACCTCTAACCCTAAGCATCAACTTTTAGCTCTAAAATTCATTGACAGGTCTGCCTTCTTTCCTCCATATCCTTTGGTCATTTCAGAGGACACAGCAGACATACCCAAACTAACTTAAATTTCTTAAAATGATCTGTTATGGATTTGGGGAGAGTAGAGAAGTTTCCAGCAGAAGAGCTAATGGGCAACACTGCTGACTGCTAGGAATCTTCAAGTTCATGTCACAGACTCAGCCATCTAAGCCCTCAAGTCTGACCTGCGACTCATGATCAATTTGTTGGAGACCTTGTTTAGAAGATAAATATCACAAGATATGGATTTTCCTTTTGATACTAAAAAGAATCTTCTTATTAAATTGACCATTTAGCAGCTGTATCTGGACATTCAAGCTACATGCGGGATAGTTATTTTTACTTAAATCATTTGCAATGCAGTTTATCTCAAAGTATGGTCTGTGAACTTCAAGCATCAGAACCTCCCCCTGCAGGCTTATGTGGATGGCTCAGCTGGTTGAGCTTCCCACTTCGGCTCAGGTCATGATCTCTTGGTTTGTGGGTTCTGCCCTGTGTCGGGTTCTGCACTGACAGCTCAGACAGAGCCTGGAGCCTGCTTCGGGTTCTGTGTCTCCCTGTCTCTCTGCCCCTCCCCCACTTGTGCACGCTCTCTCTCTCTGTCTGTCTCTCTGTCTTTCTCAAAAATAAATAAATAAACATTAAAAAAAAGAATCTCCCCCTGTTGACTGTAGTGTGGCTAAAATGCAAATTCCTCTGCCTCACTTTAGACCTGCTGAATCAGAATCTGGTGGAAGGAGAGGGTGCCCAGAGATGTGCAAGTTTCACAAATTCTCCAGGTGATTCTTATTCACACTCAGGTCTGTCATGTTGTTAAGTTGGAAATAATCCCTCTCTAACTATCCTGCTGAAAAGTACAGAAGCAAGATAGACCTAAGCAACCTAGTAGGGCAAATCCTACATCATTATACTGAAAGGAAATGAGCTTGACCTCTGTAACAGGTAGATTAGCCTTGTAATGTATAATCCTTACATAACTTCATTTGAATATTTTTCTCCTTGATTTCTATTCTTGAATTTACTTTTGAGTGATTGTGAAAACACAAAGGATTTGTGGTATTTCTGCTTATTTAAGGCTGCTATTTAATTAATGGCAATATATAAAGGAATTTTATTCCCTTCTTAATGTTCCAAAAGTACCTACTAGGTTAATTTAATGCAATGTCAAGGGGCAATATTGTATATAATATTTTCTTTATAAGCCACTACCTACCCCCAACCAAAAAACATAGAAAAAGAAACCCTTCACACTATAAATGTTTTTACATTAATTCATTCATATGATGATCATTATTCATGTATCTCTCTATTAATTATCATCATATATTTTCTAATTGTGGTAAATATGCTTAACATAAAACTTACCATCTTAACCATTTTTAAGTGTACAGTTGTTGTAAATATATTCACATTGTTGTATAACCAATCTCCAGAACGTTTTCATGTTATAAAACTAAGATTCTATACCCATTAAACAATTCTCCATTTCTTCCTCCCCATAGCTCCTGTGTTTCTGTTTCTCTGAATTTGACTTCTCTATATACCTCATGTAAGTGGATTTATACAGTGTTTGTCTTTTTGCAACTGCCTTATTTCACTTAAGATAATGTCCTCAAGGTTTATCCATGTTGTAGCATGTGTCAAAATTTCCTTTTTTAATAAAGGAAGTGAATAATAGTTTATTGTATGGATATACCACACTTTGTTTATCTGTTCACCAATCATTGGATACTTTGACTGCTTCTACCTTTTGGCTCTTGTGAGTAATGCTGCCATGACTATGTGTGTACAGCTATCTCTACAAGACCCTGCTTTCAAATTCTTTGGATGTACATCAAGAAGCAGAATTGCTGGATTATATGGTTATTATATTTTAAGTTTTCTGCGGAACCACCATACTGTTTTCCACAGTGGCTGCACCATTTTACCTTCCTACCAGCATTACTCAAGGGTTCCAATTTCTCCACATCCTCACCAACACGTGTTATTTTCAAAGACGATCAATATCATCAATAAGAGTTCTGGAACAAGGTAGAATTTTTGTAATTTTCCTTAGTTGTTTATTACAAATTCATTTCTGATTAAAGAAAAATACTTTGTATCATAGCTTTATTTATTTGAATAAATACATAGTTACATATGTTTTATCAATCACACATAGTCTATAGTAAGACTCTTTTTTTTTTTAGAGAGAGAGAGAGCAAGTGCAGGGGAGGGGCAGAGGGAGAGAGGAAGAATCTCAAGCAGACTCCAAGCTAAGCGGAGAGCCAGACATTGGGCTTGATCCCATGACTCTGGAATCATGTCCTTAGCTGAAATCAAGAGTCAGACTCTCAACCTACTCAGCCATCCAGGTGCCCCTGACTTTTATTGAACTAAGAATAAAGTCAGGTATTTACATGGTGATTTATATAGTGATCTGCAGTTTACAATGGGTTTTCGTATCTTTTCTTATAAAAGATTTCATTAAAATTCAGTAAAGGCACTATGTAATTTTGTTAATAAAGTCTGGATATTAATATTATCCATATCTAAGCAGTAATAATTATTTGCAAATTTTTCTTTCGAAGTTATCTCACAATTTCTTTTCTTCCATTTTTCCTATGACCATCTCAGTGGTAATGAAAATAGCATGGACATTGGACCCAGAGACATTGGCCCACTTGGCTTCTTGGGATTGACCCATCCTAGTTATTCAAGTCATCTTGCCAAGTGAGCCTCAGTTTCCTTACCTATAAAATGAGAATAATGATATCCACTTCATAGCATTGCTCTGAAGGTTAAGGGAGATAATATATGCCCAGTGCCTGGCACAAGTTAGGTATACAAAACATGTCCATCCCCTCCTTACATGAATTTAGTTCACTTAAAAAAAAATAGGTCATTGTGTTTTTCAGAATGCAATGAGATCAATTCAAACAGCAAGTCTTGTCTTCCAAAGCAAACTGAAGTTCTTCCAAGGCAAAGATTCCATCTCATTCATCTTTCCTATAGTCTCTCACACATGCTAAATAAGTATTCCCCAATTGCTAATCATTTTCACCAGGCATATATATTTATAAAGTACTTTTCAGTAATTTCTATGGATTATCATTCACTCTATGCCTCAAAAGAAGAAATGCCTTTTTCTACAATGTCACCAGTGGTCACCAGTGAAGGTAGATGACTAATTATGGCCTTCATATGATGTCACTATGCTATGTTTTTCTGGATGGGGCTAGGCAGAGAATCAGAAACAAAACTCTTTTGGCTTGACATTATCTGGCTTTTACACTTTTACACTGACTCCATTTTTTTATAAACTCTGGAGGAATGAGGCTTACGATTAAATTATAGTTTTTTCGGAGCCTGCTATTAGAAGTCTAATATATACTGTATTTAATTTTTAGTTTGCATATATGTAATTGAAACAGTCATTCTCAAATGAATATTTACATGTTCCCTCATAGTCTAGACAGTTGTTAATTTTTAGATTGAGGATATCTGTGCTACTTCATACAAAAGGAACATCTCCCATTCATTGAGTGGCTAATACAAGGACACTACGTTAGAGGTTTCACATATGTTTTCTCATTTGGTCTTTAACAATGGCCCTATAAGTTAATTATTATACTCATTTTACAAATTAAAAACAAACAAACAAACAAACAAACGGGGCTCCATGAAGTTAGGGATTTGGCCCAGGGTCTCTTACATAGAAAATTGCAGAATTGAAAGTAAGATCTATCGATCTGATTCTAAAACTCCTCCTCTTATAATGATACCAGTATTTTCCAACGAAGAGACAAAAGATAATAATACAGAAGCAAATAAGCTGGAATGATGTACATAAACATAAAGAAGAAAAAGGGCCATCATAGACACAGGTAGTGTGAAACATCACTAACAAATTCAGTTATACAGTTCAGAAAAATACAATGTTTTTTTGTGAAAGAGAATTATTATAAAATTTTCTTTTTAGTGAAACCTGTATTTTGTCAGAAAAATATTTTTTAATAATTTGAAATTGTTGAAGAAGGCCAAGATATTTTAACTAATAGCTACATTAGACAAGCCAAACTGTTGTATAATGACATATACTCACACATGGAGAGGTTCTATTTTTTTCCCTCCACAAACATTTCCTTCAGAGACATTCGGAACACTTAGCTTCTGGGGGCTGGCTCTTCAAACTGGCTTGAAGATTCCTACTTATTTCAGGTATTTACTTTCCTAGGGGAAAATAGAAGCTCAGTGCTGATCAGATGTTTACCAATAAATTGTCTTGTTCTGGGTTCCATAAATTAAAAGGAATGTGTAAAAATGTCTCATGCATTAAGGGATGAGAATCGTGTATGGGTGGTAAATAAGACTTATGCCTATTGGTTATTAGGTAAATGGGAATTAATTTAGATCATCCTTTCTCGTGAACAAAAACTATTCTGACCCACAAGTTCTAGCTCAAGTGTCATTATCCCCAAAGGTAATAATCATTCATTTTGCCATTCGGAAGAATTTCTTAAAGTTACCAAAGATAGATTATCTATCTGCCTTTGATATGTTCGATTTTAATTGGTGGCATGGCCCATTTCTTGTGAACATATGATTCTCAGCTCTATATGAATTTTAGAGTACTGTAAACATAGTTTAGATTCTCATTTTATTTGACTCCTGGAGAACCATGTGCAAGTCTATTGCTACGGTAGAATTAATACAAAATCCATGTTTCTGATTTGACTCTCCTTGTCTCCTGCTGAATTTAATTGATACAGATATGCCTTTAATTTTAGTGACTTAGGTTCTCTTACAAACTGGGGGCATGGCAGGAACAGTGGACAATTCATGGCATCTTCACTTGTTCTGGGTGAGACCATGTCTTTTTCCAAAGGGGTCTCTGAATCATTCTTACAAAAATCATATGCTTTGTCCATGTGGTCAGTTCATAGGAGCTCACAGACAAGACAGAGTTCCTAGTGACATTCCACAATGTAGAAATTCGAGGAGGATGAGCTCATGGGAATAAAAAACTTCAGTTTCAGAATTATTGAAGCAATTTAAGTAGAATAAAAATTTTTTTAAATTTGCCTTGGAATTTTATTTGGTCTTGTCTTTTTTTTTTGTCAAGAGTAAATACCCTTTTTCATCTGCCATTTTCCATATTCTATACATATTTAGGATTTATCCTGTGTTAACTGAAGCCTTAAAAAGTCTCAGAGTTTTTTCTTACTTTGTGAGATCCACAAAAGTTTCCAAACAGTATAAAGTGAGAGCATTCAAGAAAGTTTTGAAACTCACATAACCAGAGCCTTGCGTATAGAATCCGTATAGAGTTAGTCTGCCGAACTATTCGCTATGAGGTTGACCTCTGTCCTCTAGAGTAGGCAGTTGCAATGGAAGTATTTGTATTGTATGTAACAAAGGGAAAACTCTAGAGGAAAAGTCACTTAAATAAGAGACTGCATTCCAGGCATATCCAACCTAGAATATTCTCTTTACTTCTTTTAAAATCTTATGGGATTGTAATTGACTCTACCATGCTACAGAAAGTATTTAAGAGGCTCTAAATTCTGATACATGGGCATTGGGCAATATTAATAATATTATTATAATAATATTATATATCATAGTATATAATATTATTATAATATATTATATATAATAATATATAATATGATATATAATATTAATATTATAATAATTATATTAATAATTATTTTGAGAAACACAAATTTTAAAACCAAAGGAAATAACCCTGATGGACCTTGAGGGAGACAGAAATTCTGGATAATTGAAGGGAATGAAGTCTAATTTATGAAAGTTTCTTATACACAGCACTATCCCTGGCATATATGGACCCATCTAGAACATGGAAGTGTACAATAGAAGTCAGAGGCATAGAACCTGACTCAGGAGAAAAAGAAGATCTGAATTTGGACGAGAACAAAAGCACAGAGCACTATGTCCTACTGAGGAAAAATCAATAATTAACATGAGACCCATACTCTATGCTGTTTAAAAATTGTCATTTAACTACTTATCTTATATGTGAGTTGTTTATGGTCTGTCCCATTTAGAGTTGATATTTTCTTAATTAATCATTTTATAAATAGTTCTCATGCAGAATCCCTTAAGATACTGGTAAGTTGGGATATCAGGACTAGAAGGACCCAAATGACTTTTCCACCTGCCATCTAGATTCCCGGATTGGGTAGACCAGTCATACACAGCATATCCATGTTGATTGATTAGACCCTTGGATTGAGGAGCACATTAACCCTTTAAAATGACTTTTGATCCTCAAATACATTTCCTTTGTGAATTAAACAACTAAACATCCCTCTTCTAGATTAGTGGAGTAGAATGCATTTTATTCCCCCAAATTTGTTTCTAGTGGAAGCCAGCACTGAATTCAGGAGAACTGCTTTAGACCTGTTATGTGCCTGTCCTACAGAGGAGGTCATTAAGGAGCACCTAGTCAAGCAGCAAGTATGGAGTGAGTATCAGGCCAGACTCACAGCTCAGTAGATGAAGATAGGAAGCTGACCCACTGGCTCAGGTTACTTTAGTGATTGAAAAACACAATTAGAAGGCATTTCAGTATGCACTTAGAAGTGCCTCCGTAGAGTGCAAGGCATGGGTTTATTTAATGTTTGCTTAAATAAATGATGCCACACCTTAACTTGCTCAAAGCTCCAACTGGTAACTTCCTCATACTGGAAAACATAATTGAAACTTGATAAGATAGATTGTTGTTTTTCATTGAGTTGTGTATTTAAGAGTTAGTAAAATGGTATCACTTCACATTGGAAATTGTTCTCAGTATATTTGCTAGTGATAAAAGCAGTCTATAAAACTATGATTGATATGGTTTCGATAAAGATGTATATGCATTTTTACAGCATAGTGAATGGCACAAAATTTTAATGATAATCTATGAGTGATGTCTTTTTTTAGTGTTTTAGTTTTATTCTTTGTGTATTCTTGTATTTTCAAAAATATTTTATGTAACAGATTACTTTTTTAATCAGAAAAAAAATCTTTAAAAATTCCAGTTCTGCCTAGATTGATGTTTCTGTAAGATGAACTTTGCAGATTTTAAAAGACTAACATAGTAAATTAAGAAGGGAAAGTTCCTAAAGAGAGCTTCATGTTACATGAAACCTGGCAAAGTTAAAAATGTCACTATCAGAAGACACTTGAGTAGATGCTTATTGGTGCCCCCACTTCTCATACCCTCAGCCCACCTCCAATTTCAGCAGTTAGCTCTGGCATGATGATAGCTTTCCACCTCCAGTGCCCGCTCTGGGATTGGGATTTTGTAGATAAATGCCTCAGCCTCCCAATCTTTGGTGGAAGTTTCTTGAGGTGTTCCTTAAAGGGTCTTGTGTTAGTTACATGTTGCTGTGTGATTAGCTACCAAATTGCCTCAAACTTGATTTAAAATAACAAACATTTCTTGTTTCACAGTTTCTGTAGGTTGGGAATCAGAGAGCAGCTTAGCTGGGTGGTTCTGACTCAGGATCTTTCACGAGGCTGCAATCAGTCTGTCAGCCAAGGCTGCAGTCATCTGAGGCAGGATTGACTTCCAACACATTCATGTGGCTGTTGGCAGGAGGCTTCCCTTTGCCGTGTGGACCTGTTCCTGGGCTCCTCACCACGTAGCTTCCTCCAATGTGAGTGGTCTGAAAGAATGAGGGCCAGTGCCCAAAATGGAAGCCATAGTCTTTTTATGACCTAATCTCAGAAGTGACATACCATCACTTCTGGTGTTTGCTATTGGTTACTCAGATCAACCCTGGTAGAGTTTGGGAGGACACACACACACAGCTGTGACTATAAAGAGGTAGGTATCACCAGCAGGACTGAGAGATCAACAGATAATGCATTGTTGGGCTTTTCTTCTTCCGTATGTCACCCTCCTTGTTACCTCCCTTCTGTTTCCTGAGATCACCCTCCCCCCAACCCAGACCCATCCAAAACGGACTGAAACCTAAGTCTGACTAAGATTCTCATTTTAGAGGAGCCCTACATAAGAGAAATCCTGGTCCATTATACAAAATGTCAGTCAAGGTCTTCCTTGAATTTTGTTAGTTTAGAAAAAAATGACCTCACTGCAATTTTTTAACTTTTTGTTTGGAAAGAATTTAAAACATCAAGTTGCAATGATAGTATAATGAGCCCCCATATACCTTCACCCAGATTCACCAATTTTTAATGCTTTGCCACCTTTACTTTTATTCTCAATGGCCAACATTTTAAATCTAAGTAAAATATCAAGTATCATTCATGCTTTGCTTTTATTCTATATTCAAAATGTAATTTAATTTAATTTCATTTTTATTTAATTTGTAGTTTTCTCAGGGGACACCCCTTAATCTCCTTCCATTTGGTTTTCTTGTCTGAAGTGTGAAGATAATAACATTTATGGGTTAAGGTTGTTATAAGGGTTGAGTGAGTTAGTACGCACAAGGCGTTCAGCACAGGGCCTGGCACACAGTAAGCATTCAACAAACACCTTACATTCATTCATTTTTATTAACAAATATTTATTGAGAAAGTTGTTGCTATTGTTCTTATTATGTGTCTTTGATGACTGATAAATAATTCAATCCCAGGCAGTAAGCACCAGTAGGAGTTAAAACTGTAATATGTTGACACAGATGAAATAAACTAATGTTGGAGTTTTGCTTCAAAATAATTTGCGTGAGAAGTGGGTAGGGATGTAGATGAAACAAGATTTTGAAGCTGAATGATGGGTACATGAAGTTTCATTATATTATCTTCTTTTTTGTGTATGTTTGAAATTTTCCATAATACAAAGTTAGAAAAAAAAGTACAAAGACACAGATGTACATATCAAATTAACCACTCTCAAATGCCTAGTAAATGTCACATTTTCTCCGAGTTGGGTCATTTAATGGGCTTGAAAAATAGTCAAATGAGACAATGAATCTTAAGCTTCTGTCAGCCACAGAAGTCGGCTTCCTATACCTGCACCATTAATATGACAGTCACTTTTCCACCTTATTTTAGTATTGAGCTTTGACAGAAATTATGTCCAGACATTTTACCCATAGGCTATGAACAATAAATTGTTTATTTATGTCAGATTTATTTCATTATATAGACATTCATGAAATTATATTTATAAATTTATAGATTTATATATCTTAAATCTAATCAATGTAAGCCTTAATTAATGGGAGCCCAAACATTTTCTGTGCAGTGAAGCTGGTATAGTTTAAATTTGTATTAAGCATGGCTGGCTATATTCTGAGAGCCAAGCAGCAAAATTTTCTTGAATTATTATTTTACTTTATTACTTTGATAGGAAGAAAGAAATATAAACAATAGAAAAGTGCTAAACTTGTATAGTTTCCAAGATAGAGGACCCTGAGCTTTTTAGGTAACCTCTTGAATGTGGCCTTAAAATGACTTTTCAGATGAACACACATGTGTTCCACTCTTCCCACCTTTTCCAAAATCACTCCATTAATTATCTCCTCCCCAAACTGATTCTTCAATCTCCCTCCACATTCTTGCTTATTGTGGTTTTGTGGACTAATCTGATCTGGTATTCCTTATCTGAAAATACAACAACTCTCCCCAGGCACCAAAATCTTGCTGATGCACAGGAAGAGGACAAGAGTATATGGTGTAGGTAGTAAGACATTGTGGACAGAGAAAACAGTGGCTGCTCAATGTCCCAAAGGCAGAGGACATGAATAGAGGCACTGGTTTCCTTCAAGCTCCTCCTCACAAGTCCATCTTTGGGCAGCATGTCCCAGGGTAAATGAGACCAGATATATGTTTAATAATAATAGAGGAGGCCCCCAAGCAACTCTGAATAGGCCAGCAAGTAAAGAATAAAATAACAAATTACACAAAGAAATATCAGCCAAGGGTTTGATTGATCCCCTTTAAGCCCAGAACCAGCTCTAGCCTCATTCTTCATGATCCATTCTGCCTACCCCTGCTTGCAGAAGAAGCTGAGAGTCTGACTTCATTCTTTCATCAGAAATACATGGTTTCAGGGTCACCTGAGTGGCTCAGCTGGTTAAGCCTCTGACTTCAGCTCAGGTCATGATCTCCCCGTTCGTTAGTTACAGCCTGGTTATGGGCTCTGTGCTTACAGCTCAGAGCCTGGAGCCTGCTTTCAGATTCTGTGTCTCCCCCTCTCTCTACCCATCCCCCCCTCTAAAAACTAGATAAACATTAAAAAAAATACATGGTTTCAGAACATGGAAGTGACATTTTAAGAAGCAATGGAAAAAAATAAAGACATTCTTTTTCATGGAAAAAAAAGCAATAGATTCTAAATGAAGGCCTTTACTGCTGGTAACATCTGGAAAAAGGGGAATTCAAATTTTTCTCATCTCCGTCCTTACATATATGAACTCTTTGGAAGGACTCAGTGAAAACAAACTCAGTTGGGCTTTTTTTTTGTTTTAAAAATTTTTTTGTGTGTGGTTTATATATACAATGGAATACTACTTGGCAGTGAGAAAGAATGAAATCCGGCCATTTACAGCAACATGGATGGAACTGGAGGGTATTATGCTAAGTGAAATGAGTCAGGCAGAGAAAGACAGATACCATATGTTTTCACTTTTATGTGGATCCTGAGAAACTTAACAGAAGACCATGGGGGAGGGGAAGGGGGGAAAAAGTTACAGAGAGGGAGGGAGGCAAACCACAAGAGACTCTTAAATACTGAGAACAAACTGAGGGTTGATGGGGGGTGGGAGAGAGGGGAAAGTGGGTAACGGGCATTGAGGAGGGCACCTGTTGGGATGAGCACTGGGTGTTGTATGGAAACCAATTTGACAATAAAGTATATTTAAAAAGACAAACAAAAAAATAAAGTTTAAGATCAACTCATCAATTTTTACAAAAAAGACAGTTGTGGGGCACCTGAGTGGCTCAGTTGGTTGGGCGCCGACTTCGACTCAGGTCATGGTTTCATGGTTTGTGGGTTCAAGCCCAATCTGGCTCGGAGCTTGGAGCCTGCTTTGGTTCTGTGTCTCCCTCTCTCTCTGCCCATCCCCCACTCATGCCCCCATTCAAAAATAAATGAACTTAAAAACTTTTTTTTTTTGACAAAAAAGCCACTTAGGATTTGACTAAGGATTATATTGAATCTGTAGATCGATTAGGGAAATATTGCTATCTTACTAATTGTCTTCTAATCCATGAAAATGAGATGTTTTCTACTTATGTAGATTTCCTTTAATTTCTTTCAATAGTGTGTTATAGTCTCAGAGTATATGTATTTAATTTCTTTTGTTAAATCTGTTATTTTGTGTGTATGATTCTATTGTTAATGGAATTGTTTACTCAATTTTGTTTTTGAATTGTTCATTGTTAATGTATAGAATTCCAAATGATTAAAAAAAATTTTTTTTAATGTTTGTTTTTGAGAGAAAGAGAGAGAGACAGAGTGTGAGTTTGTGTGTGTGGTTGGGGGGTGGAGGGAGGACAGAGAGAGAGGTGGGCGCAGAGTCCAGGACCGGCTTCAGGCTCTGAGCTGCCGGCTCAGAGCCTGAAGTGGGGCTCCAGCTCACAGACCGTGGGATCATGACCTGAGCCGAAGTCGGACGCTTAATTGTCTCCACCACCCAGGCACCCCCCCAAATGATTTTTTAATATTGATCTTATGTTCTCCAATTTTGTTCAACTTGTTTATTAATCCTATTTTTGTGTGTGTGTGGATTCTTCATGATTATCTATAATACAAGGTCATATGATTTGCAGAACAGAGATGGCTTTGCTGCTTCCATTCTAATCTGAAAGTTTTTTATTTGTTTTACTTGTCTGTTCACCCTGGATAAAACTTCCAGTGTTGAATAGAAGTTGTGAGAGTAGATATCCTTTGTGTTGTTTCTTATTTTATGGGGGAAAGCATTCAGGTTTTCACTATTAAGTATGATGTTAGCTATGGGTTTTCTGTAGATGTCCCTCAAAAGGTTCATGAAATTTCATGTATTCCTAGTTTGTTAAGTGTTTTTTCTCAGGAAAGTAGTTGGGTTTTATCAATTGTTTTTCCTCTCTCTATTGTGGTGATCATGTGGTTTTGTTCTTCATTTTATTAATCTTATGTATTACACTGATTTTTGGATGTTAAACCAACTTTGCATTCCTGGAATAAATCTTACTTGGCCAAAAATAATAATAATAATAATTAATTAATTAATTCAAAAAATTTTTTTCAGTTTATTTATTTGAGAGAGAAACAGAGAGAGCAAGTGGGGGAGGGGCAGAGAGAAAGGGAGAGAGAGAGAATCCAAGCAGATTCTGCACTGTCTGTGCAGAGCCCTACACGGGGCTCGAACTCACAAACAGAGTTCCTGACCTGAGCTGAAACCAAAAGTCGGATGCTTAACCAACTGAGCCACCCAGGTGCCCCAGTAGGTCTTTTTTTCAAATGTGTACTCAGAAAGGTTGAATCCTTGGGATGGTCCCTCATTTTCGTTCTCACAGTTGCTTTCCACAAGATATTAGCTGAATTCTCCTTCTCCCATTCTCTGTTCATGATAGCTATGGCTTGCCAGAAATAAGTACTTCCAGTATTCGAAGTCGATAATATGCATTTTTATGAAATTATATATGACTATAGTTTGGGATGGAAACCTCGTGCTGAATGCTATTACATTTTCATTTTTTTCTGGCTTTTTTTCCATTTTACTGTACTAAATGGATTTGCTTCATTTCATCACCAGACCTTAGAATCAAATGCTCCTTATACATCAGCGTAGGGATTGATTCAGTACTCTATCATGTGCACCTAACATCTGGAACAGCATATGTGCCTAGCAAATATTTGCTGAATAGCTCTATCTGGGTCCATCTTCCCACTCAGTCAGTGCAGGAATATTTTCAACCTTTTTCCTGAAGGATGGTCCTTTGTATATTCTGCTTGAACCTTTCTAGTTCCAGGGAGTCTCTTTCTTCCTCCTTCTTTCCTGCTTCCTCTCCCTCCTCTTTTGGTAGATCTATGTTAAGTAAATCTATGCTGGGCACTGTGCTGGGCTCTTGAATATTAACTGAAAATATGCTACCTGCCCCTATGGAATTCACAGATGAGTAGGGGAAATACACATTTATTAAAGGGTCAAGCAAGAAAAGTAAAGATAAATGCTAAGAAGGAGAGCACAGAGAGAAAAGTGGCATCCTCCAGGAGGTCAGGAAAGATCCCATGAAGATGGGAGAACTGAGATCTGAAGGATGAATGGGAGAGTGCTTGTTCAAGACTTGGAGGTGGGGAGGAGCTTGTTGTGCACCAGGGACTGAAAGAAGGTCAGTGTGGCTATAGCCACTGAGAAAGCGGGGGAGTGGGAATAAGCTGGGGCTGGGACCCAAAAGGAAGGCCTTCCACAAAGGGTCTTATAAACTCTGCTAATGAACTTGGACTTCATCCTAAAAGCGCTGGGAAACCCTCCAGTGATTTTTACAAGGGGGTGACATGATCGAGTTGGCATCCCGCTCACTGCTGGATGGTGTGTGTGTGTGTGTGTGTGTGTGTGTGTGTGTGTGTGTGTGTGTTACAAAGTTCTTCCATCTATTAACTTAAAACTGCCTTCATGTGACTTTATCTCACTGGACTTTGTTCTGTCTCTTTTCTGGAGCTGTACAGAAATAAATCCACTGCCTTTTCTCAAGGATGCCTTTTCAAACTGCATTTCTGTTTCAACTTCTTACTATCCTGATCACATTCTTCTGTACTTTACAATTTTATCAATCTTCCTAATGAAATGTGGCTCATGGAGTTGAGTACAATCCTTCAGAAAGTTTTGGAGAATAAAAGATATGCTATTTTCTGTGCTCTGGCCACTATCCACCAACAGTTTTATATTATGTTTGTCATTTATCAAGCAATCTTAAGCCCCAACCTTTTGAAGTGCAAAGCTAATAAATCACGGGGTCTCTCCCATTCTGTTTTTGCTCCATTTTTATAGCACAA